>NC_090839.1:21714200-22964200 GCF_028021215.1 Eschrichtius robustus
TAGGGAAGTTTCAAGGCCTAAGTGATGTAAGACAGCGTGGGAGGGGCTTCCCTCGTGGCGCAGTGGTTAGGAATCCACCTGCCAATGCAGGGAACACAGGTTCGAGCCCTGGTCCGGGAAGATCCCACACGTCGCGGAGCAACTAAGCCGTGCGACACAGCTACTGAGCCTGTGCTCTAGAGCCCATGCTGCGCAACAAGAGAAGCCAACGCAATGAGAAGCCCGCGCACCGCAACGAAGACCCGGCACAACAACAACAAAAAAAGACACCGTGGGAGGATTCTGGCTCTGGGAACACCCCGCAGCAATCCATATCGCCCTGC
The DNA here is from genome assembly GCF_028021215.1 of Eschrichtius robustus. NCBI lineage: Eukaryota > Metazoa > Chordata > Mammalia > Artiodactyla > Eschrichtiidae > Eschrichtius > Eschrichtius robustus. Next base: position 21,714,524 of record NC_090839.1, read on the forward strand.
CCTTGACACAGGGGGAACCACGGGGAGATGAGGACAGATCTGAAGCCAGGAGAACAAGAGGCCCGAGGAAGGGTTGACCCTGAGGCGACGCCACACCGGGCCTGGACCCGCCCAATCCCCCACCCCCCCCCCACCCCCCCCCCCCACCCCCCCCCCGCCCCAGACCCTTTTACCTTAAGCATCACGTCCAGTATTTCCGCTGTTGCCTGAGGGGCCTCCATTAAGCTGTAATCAATCCCAGCGAAAATGTCCATCTCCATGGTGACTGTGAACGGGGGGGGGGGGGGGGGGGGGGGGGGGGGGGGGGGGGGGGGGGGGAACGGCAGAATTAGGAGGCCGGCGAGGGAGAAGGGGTGAGGGCTCTGGCTGACCCACACTCTCTGTGACTTTCTTCAGAGGCCCCTGCCCCTCCACCTTAAGCCCCTCCACCCAGCCCAGTGCTGGGGGCAAAGAGCTCCTTTGCCAAGAAAGAGATGACATGGGTTCTTCGGTTCCACTGGTGATTTAGCCACAAGGGGGCTGGTATGCTTAGCCCAGAGCCTGAGCAGTTTCCAGAGTCTCACATACTCAGACACACAGTCACACACACACACAGACACATAGACACACACACACATACCCTGAGGGCAGGAGGAACTCAGGTCTGGCAGCCCTTCCACACCTAGGAAGCCACACAATAGGAAAAATTCTTCAGCCGAAGCTATTGCTCCCCAGGTTTACAACCAAGACCTTGATCTTCCGGGAAACCAGCCTCCTACCAGTACGAACCAAATAACCAGGAAGGCTGGGCCGTGTCCAAAGGGCCCAGAGACTCCCTCCAAGGCCCTGGAGGGACGGGAGTTTTCTGTCCCAAGCACTTGGGTGTCTGTGCTTGCCTGGGTCTCTGCCGAAGGGGAATGTCAACAGGTGAGTGTGGAGGACCTGGGGGCCAAGGCATGAGAGAACACCTCAACAATTTGCCAGGGCCTGTTTCTGCCAACTTTATGTGTGTAGCCTAGATCCGGGGCCTCCACTTGCTACATGTGAAGGGGAAGAGGTGGTGTGAGGCGCTCCCTGCCCCACTGTTGGCAACAGCAAAGGACGGCAGCAAACCTACCTATCCAGCAGCTGGGGACTTATTAAATAAATGGAGACATCCGTTAAGATAGAACACTATGCAGCTATTAAAATGAATTCCCTGGTGGTCCAGTAGTTAGGACTCCGTGCTTCCACTGCAGGGGGCATGGGTTCAATCCCTGGTCAGGGAACTAAGATCCTGCAAGCCACGTGGCGTGGCCAAAAAAAAAAAAAAAAAAATGAGGTCTATTAAAACCACTTTGGAAAACTGTTTGGCAGGATCTGGTAAGGCTGAACCTATGCGCACCACAAGAACCTGTAATTTCTCTCCTGGGTATGTACCCAAAGATGTGCATCCACAGGAGCTAGAATGTTCACAGCACCTACCCACAATGGTCTAAAACTGGAACTACCCAAATGGCCTTCAATAGTACAATAGATAAATAAATGGAGAGACGTGGACACAGTGGATTACACAGCAGGAGAATGAATGAACTCACGATATGCAACAATATGGATTGACCTCATATTTTAAAGTTGAATAGGGCTTCCCTGGTGGCGCAGTGGTTAAGAATCCGCCTGCCAGTGCAGGGGACATGGGTTCGATCCCTGGTCTGGGAAGATCCCACATGTCGCGGAGCAACTAAGTCCGTGCGGCACAACTACTGAGCCCACGTGCCACAACTACTGAAACCCGTGCGCCTAGAGCCCGTGCTCCGCAACAAGAGGAGACACCGCAATAAGAAGCCCGCGCACGGCAACGAGGAGTAGCCCCCGCTCGCTGCAACTAGAGAAAGCCCGCACGCAGCAACAAAGATCCAACGCAGCCAAAAATAAATAAATAAAATAAATAGAAATAAATAAATAAATAAAATGTGTATCCTTTAAAAAAAAAAGTTGAATAGAGAAAGCCTCCAGCTCTTGATAAAAGACTCTACTGTATGGTTCCATTGATGTACAAAGTGCAAAACTAATCTTTTCTGGGAGAAGCTGGGTTGGTGGTCACCCTGAGGGGTGGGTAGTGTCAGAAGGAGACACGAGAGGACTCTGAAAGGCCAGTCGTCTTCTGTATATTGATCTGGAAGCTGGTACGTGCGTGTGATCAGTTCGTGAAAAATTTCTAAAAACTCTTCACTTATGATTTGAGCACTTTTCTCTCTGTATTAACTTCTACACAAAAGCTTTAAAAAATGAGATCAATTTATATGTGCTGATGTAAAAAGATCTCCAAAGTATACAAGTTACAAAAGAACAATGTCTCTATTATTATAGACTAAAATATATATTCATAATTGTGCATATTCATGAACAAAAGGAATACATATGTGAATGCATAGTCATATGCTTATGTATGTGTATATTTATATTTGTACATTCAAAGGAAATATCTGAGAGTATACACGCAAAACAGAGGTTACCTCTTGGAAGAAAATATGGGGAGAAAAGGGGATTTTAATTTTAACTTTCAACACTTCTATTCCATGTAAGGTTTTATAAGGAACATGTACGCACTTGTAAAAATTAGTAAAAATCAAGTATCCCAGGGATGGGTGGGGTGTCCTACCTGGCAGAGTTTGGAGATAAGGCTGTAGGTCAGAGGTCACCGAGTCCTGGATTATTTTGCAAATCTGAAAAATATGGGAAGAGAAAGCCTGAGTGAGTTCCCTGGCTTTGGTCTGGCCCTGTGCTAATTGCTTTAGTTCCATTATTTCACTTATTTGCTAATTGGTCATTGATTCTACAAAAATGTATAAGTGCTTATGATGTGCCAGGTACTGAGAAAGTAGAAATGATCAAAAACATGTCGGCCCCCATGTAGACCCCAATAGGGTCCAGTTGGACCTGTCAAAGTCCATCCCAGGACTGGAAATCGGAGCTAGGTAGTCACCTAAGCAGCGGATGAGGGGACATGGCTAGAGGCACCACCTGAAACTCCATCATGAAGGACCTTTTCCTTTGGGATGCCCTGGTCTCCCAGGGTCTAGAGTTGAAATAGCAGAACTAGACAATAAGTAGCAATAGCCACACAAATAAGTGTATACTTAACGCAGATACTTCTTAAATGTCATCACTTAACAGGTTAGCTGGATTGATCATTAGTCCCCATGTCCCCTGCTGCCCATGGAAGACTGAACCCTCTCATCCAGCAGACTACCACACACACTAAGCACTCAGAATTTTTTGCCCCAGTTGAGCTGCGTGCTTCTCAAGAAAAGGAAATGTGTGTTCTCTAACCTGTTTGCTTTCCTTGTTATTGCAATCACTCAAATTATTTCTTATGTAAACCCATGAAATATGACTGAGACAAGAGTTGTTTCTCTGAAAACCTATGTTTTCTTTCCTTCTTTTTTTTTTTTTTTTTGGCCATGCCTCATGGCTTGAGGAATCTTAGTGCCCTGACCAGGGATCAAATCTACACCCTCGGCAGTGAAAGCACGGAGTTCAAACCACTGGACCACCAGGGAATTCCCAAAAACCTATGGTAAGTGTTTTGGAAAGGTGAGTTGCTTAAAGAAAATGCTGGTAAATTGGTGTGGACCAGAAAAGCTTACAAGGAAGACAATCATAAAAATCTAGAAGGATTCTGCATTGGGACTGCTTTGCAAATGTCTTTAGATTCTCATTGTGGTTAAAGAAGTCTGAGCTGGAATTTGTAGCAGATGCATGTTGAATGAAAGAGGGACAGTGCAATGCCAATCAAGAGACTGTTTACAAAGAACAGTTCCGGGCCTAGGTCAACTGAATTTACATTTACTGTATCTTAAAACATTTGGATTCATATGTAAATATTTTCTTTGTTCAGGTGTGCGTGAGTGAGTCCTCACTTTAAACAGTTTTTTTGATTAACCATCTATCACCTATGGTGCAAACGGATGCACAGATACAGCGGAGGGGCATGTGGGCAGGGGGGTCCAAGAGCATGGATGGGGCCCTGGCCTAGTGAGGGGGTCACCGACGGCTCCTTTGAAGAGGTGGCATTTTAAGGGCAAGCTAAAGGGTGAGCAGGCATAAACCAGGCACAGGGTTGTGGGGAAGGACTAAGCTGGGGGTTGGGCAGACAAGGGGTGAAATCTTCACCTCCCTTTGCAGCTGGCCCAGTTTCTGGGAGAAGAGTTTGGTAGTGGGGAGCTGCCAGAAATAAAGCAAAGAGGTGGTGAGGAACCTTCATGGCTGGTTTCAAAGGAGCCAGGAAACTCTGTCGACCTCACCCAATGGGGGAAGGGAGGCCTTCAGGTGCTTCAGCTCCAGACACGCAGTAAGGTCTCCCAGAGAGGCAGGTTGGGGCAGTGGTTAAGGGTGTAGTAGGGAAGTCTGAAAACCTGGGTTCAAATCCTGCTAAGTCTCCACTGGCTGTGTGACCTTTGCAGAATCTCTCTCTGCTTTGGGGTCCTCACCTCAGGATACAGTGACAAGGCCCAGTGCTTTCCAGGGTGTTTGGCGGGGGGTGGGGTGAGGTTATAAGATGATGAGTGTATATGGCCCAGAGAGTAAGCACTCAGCAAGGACTCATTATTCTTAGCCCTGCCAGTCAGATACCACAGCCCTCCCTGAATGGGGAATCCGAGCGGTACTGCACCAGGCACTTAGTTGTCCTGGGAGAAGATTTCTGAAGCCCTATAAAGATCAGGAGTCAGGACTTCCCTGGTGGCGCAGTGGTTAAGAATCTGCCTGCCAATGCAGGGGACATGGGTTCGAGCCCTGGTCCGGGAACATCCCACATGCGGCTGAGCAACTAAGCCCGTGCGCCACAACTACTGAGCCTGCGCTCTAGAGCCCGCGAGCCACAACTAATGAGCCCATGTGCCACAACTACTGAAGCCCGTGCGCCTAGAGCCCGTGCTCTGCAACAAGTGAAACCACTGCAACGAGAAGCCCGCGCACCACAACGAAGAGTAGCCCCCGCTCACCGCAACTAGAGAAAGCCCACGCACAGCAACAAAGACCCAACGCAGCTAAAATAAATAAATTAATTAATTAAAAAAAAAAAGATCAGGGGTCAGGGGAGATCTCCATCTTTCCTGAGACACCAGCCCCTGCAAGGCCTTTGGTACAAGCTGCTCCAAGCTCCAGGAAATTCAAATCCTGATCTAGCCTCTTGTCAACAAGGTGACCACTGAACAAGTTACTCCACGCTCAGAGCCTTCTCTGTCAAATGTGGGAAACGGTATCTCCTTCAGAGGCTGTGGTTAAGATCCAGCGGCATTGCCTATGTGAAGTGATTAGTACAGTACTCTTAGCCAAACCACAGGCTCAACAAATAGCCACCATTATTATTACAAATAAGAATAGTTATACAGTGACACATTCTGTATAACATTAATTATATTAATTTATCAAAATAATATATCAGGGTAACTTATTACCCTGATAATTATTATATTATTATTAATTGTAATATGGTACTATTTTTATACATTATTATTATTAATCATTATTATCTCCATCATCAACAGGGGAGTATAAATCTAAACCACTGAAGAATATTATGTCCCACTCAGAAAGGCATGGCAACGTGGCAATTGGCGATGGGGTGCTTGAGAAGGAGGCTGGCATATTTCCCAAGCTCACCTAGACCCCAGGACACCAGGATAAGACAAGGAACAGAAGGCAGCTTGCTGCATCCAATCTGTGGGGTCTGCATGCTATTCTCTCTTCAACCACCAGGAGGCACTCAAAGCCAAACCAGATGTTGAACCAAGAGCGGTGTGTGCGCGTGTTTTTTCCTCCTTTGTTACTTTCTCCTTCCCAAGCACAGTCATTGCTACAGACACAGCTCCAGGTATATGATACCCCAGAAATGGGATCTTGGGGTGAAGTGAGTGAGTGGGAAAACTGAAAGTTAACATGAAACCTCTTTCTTTGAGCCAGAGATTCCAAAATTTGGAGATTTCACATAATTTTTTAATGGGAAGAACTGACACTCTGTTGCTGCTTCCGCGCGTACAAAGCAGGTGCTCATCGCCCAGGTAGGAACCAGAACTCCCACCTGGTCCACACACTCCCAAAGTTTCCTGCTTGGTCTCTGCAGGCACCTAAGTGTTGATTTTCTTTTTTGCGTTTGTGGCCTGCAGGGCCGGGGCGGGCGGTGAGCAAGGCCAAGCAGGCGTCTCCATTTGGCCCCTGCTGCTTTACCCTTGGCCAAGCATCTAACCATTTTCTGTCTAACTGGATAGACTCGGAGTCCAGAGACCTACATTTTGCCCCCAGCTTTGCCACACACCAGCTTCATGACCTTGATTTGTCCTCTCTGGGCCTTGAGCCCAAGTGTGCCTGGGCCAGCCCCTAGGGCTGTTCAAGGCCAGAGCCCATTAAGGACTTGGGCCCAGCCCCTTGAGTGGCTCGGCAGTGCCAGCCACTTGGACATTCTTACCTTGCTCTCCAATACTCTTCGGAACTTGGACTCGATCTGATGGTGGAAGAGATTCAGCAACCACCTGGGGAGAGAAGCACGGTGGACGATCAGCTGTGTGCCACTGAGTGCAGGGACAGTGGGGCAGTAGGGAGAGCCAGGCCAGTCCCCAAGGGAGCCCTCCCCACCCCATTCTGGTCCCCTGCTGGGTCCCAGAATCCTGGATGGGACGAATATGCAGAGTCCCAGTTCCAGCACACTCACTGATTCAGTGCATCTGGCATCCCAGCCCCCTGCTGTGCCCCAAAGTCAGTAGATTTGGGGCAGGGGCTGGAGAATCCATGTTTTTCTAATCAACAAAACTGAGACTTGAAGAGACTTGCTCAAGGGTTTATATATTTTCCACAAACTCTCCTTTGGCCAAAAGTCTTTGTGTTCCTTCAGTAGCCAAGTTGCACTTGCCTGTTGGTGGTGAAGTTTGTTTTTTGGTGGAAATGGCACACCAGTACTCCGAGCTTATATCTGCTTCTGTTAATCTCAGCAGGTCCCCCAAAGAATTACCTCCAAGTGCACGTGATATACCCATGCATTACGCCTGGACCCTCATGCTTATCGGTGGCCAGGCCCTGGGCTGGATGGGCCTCTGGCTGCAGCCAGGGGTCAAGCTGGTCAGTGTCCCGATGGTGACCTACCCCAAATCTCCCGACATGTGCACCTCCACATCATGGATGGGGCTGCTGCAGCTAGAAACAGCGACCTTGGGTCTCCCAGAGGGCTCGCTGCCCAAGAGGAGATTGACTGAAATGGTGATGCCCTTGACCTTCACGTCAAAGGAGCCGTCCAGTTTCCTAGAGGAGATAAGAGAAGTAGTAATTGATTCCTAGACTAGGGTCGGCCACCATTTGGGGGGAAAATATAAATCTCAATTCTTACCCCCAAATAAGTGAAGCTGCAGTAAAAATTTAATTACAAATATTTATTACAAAGCAAAGATTTATTACAAATAAGACCATAAAAGATCAAGAAGAAAGCTTGGGTTCATTTACTTATGGTCAGGGATGGGCAAAAGCCTTTCTAGGTTAGATCCAAGTCTCAGAAGCCATAAAGGAAATGGTGGATAAACTGGCCAGCACTGAAAATTAAAACTTTCGTGAACAACAACAAAAAAATTGCATATGCAAAGTAAAAAAAAATTGCATCTTGATCCAGGCAAAGAGCTAATTTCCGTGACATGTGAGCTAATATATGCGTTAATTTCCTTAACACACAAAGAACAAGCCTATACAAAGAAATAAGGAGAGCACAAAAGGAAAAAAAAGAGATCAAAGATATGAACAGGAAGTTCAATTGCAAATAAGCACATGAGAAGTTATTAAAAATGAAAATAACAATGATGCCAGTTTTCACCTAACAGGTTGTTAAAAAGTTTAGAAGTTTTCATACCCAGTGCTTGTGAAGATATGGGAAAACAAAACACTGGTTGGGAAAGCACATCTAGAACACAAACTGGTGGGATCTATCCTGATTTTAACCACAAATCTTTGGCCCAGTAATTTTACTTCTAAGTCTTTACTCTGTGGCTCGTCCAGTCAAGATATATGTGTGGGGCAGCTCACTGAAGCATCATGGCTAATAGCAAGAAGTGAGGAAACAACCTTAAATGTCAACTAGTTGGGATAGGTTCAGTAAGTTGTGGGCATCTATGCTATGCAGCCTTTAAAAAGAATGAAGCCAAATGTGGTCTAGTTATACAGTGAAATATTACCCATCCATACAAAAGAATAAAGCACTGATGCATGCTGTAGTGTGGATGAACCTCAAAAATATTATGCTACATGACAAAAGTCAGAAACAAAATGTCACATACTATACGATTTCATTTATATGTCCTGGATTGGCAAATCCATAGAGACAGAGGCGGGTCGGTGGTGGCCCAGGGCTGGGGGAGGGGGAAATGGGGAGTTAGTGCTTAATAGGTATGGAACATCTTTTGGGGTGATGGAAATATTGTAGGACTAGGTAGAGGTGGTGGTTGCACAACACTGTGAATGTACTAGATGCCACTGAATTGTATACTTTAAAATGGTTAATTTCATGTTATGTGAATTTCACCTCAATAAAAATATTACAAGGACTTCCCTGGAGGTCCAGTGGTTAAGACTTCCCCTTCCAATGCAGAGGGTGCGGGTTTGATCCCTGGTCAGGGAGTTAAGATCCCACATGCCTCGTGGCCAAAAAACCAAAACATAAAACAGAAGCAATATTGTAACAAATTCAATAAAGACTTTAAAAGTGGTCCACATGAAAAAAAAAAAATCTTAAAAAAAGTTACATTAAAAAAAAGTTTAAAAAAAAGAATGAGGTAGATATTCATATGCTCATATAAGAGATCTTGAAGAGTATGGCCTGATTCCTGTCATGTAAATTGAATAAATATGCAAATATAGGTGACCTATATACTGAGCATCTTTCTAAAGCAGTGTTGTCCAACAGAAATAGAATGTGAACTACATGGGTAATTTAAAATTTTCTAGTAGCCACATTAAAAAAAGCAAAAGGAAAAAGGTGAGAATCATTTTAATAGTGATTAAAATGAATCATTTTAATGATTCATTAAAAGTGAATCATCATTTAATATGATTATCATTTCAACATGTGATCAATGTAAAAATTATTAACGAGATTTCTTATGTTCTTTTTTTGTGCTGAATCTTCAACTCTGGTGTTTTACACTTACGACAGATCCCCATTTGTTCCAGCCACTTTTCATGTATTCAGTAAGGACATGTGGCCAGAGGCCACTGTGTAGGACAGGGCAGGTCGCCCATAGTTGCCCTCCTGTTATGGGCTGAATTGTGTCCCCCCAGATTCAAATGTTGAAGGTCCCTCAGTAACCAGAATGTGACTGTGTTTGAGACAGTGATTCAGTTAAAATGAGACCATTAGGGTGGGCTAGAGTCCAATCTGTCATTCTAAGAAGAGGAGATTTGGACACACAGAGAAGCACCAGGGATGCAGGCTCATGGAGGGATGACCATGTGCAGACATGGCAACAGAGCAGCCATCTGCAAGCCCAGGAAAGAAGTCTCAGAAGAAACTAAACCTGCCCACATCTTGATCTTGGACTTCCAGCCTCCAGAAGTGTGAGAAAATAAATTTCAGTTGTTGAACCCCCTAGCCTGTGACATTTCATTATGGCAGCCCAAGGAGACTAACCCACCTTCCATCCAAGGACCTCAGAGGTCAGAGAACAGTTCAAAGTGCTGGAGAGGTCATGCCCCTGAGAGCTACCCCTGACCAATGGCAAACAGGAGGTTGGGGTACCTCAGAGGTGTGCTCTGCCTACACTGTCCCCAGGGGTCCCTGGGAGGGTTGAGCTCCAGTAGCTGCCAAGCCGACCTCCTTCTTCCCCACCTCACTTCTGCACACCTCCTCTATGTTTCCTTAGGTCGCTCCCCAGATAAAGTACTTGCACTTGAATTCTTGCCTTGGGGTCTGCTATGGGGGAAGCTAGGAACACCTTGGACCCAAGAAGGGTGGAATGAAAGCCAAAGCCAAGGTTCCGAGGGCCTGGAAGCAGAGTCAACTTACAGTATCCGCTTGCGCACCTTCCACTTGCCCTTGACTCTGATGAAGGAGTCGGAGATGGAGAAATGCAGGCCATGGCTGGGGAGGGGCTTCAGAGCAGAGCCGAGCAGCTCACAGCTGTGGATGTCCAGGCTGGAGAGAGACCCACAGAAGCGGCATCAGCCCGGAGGCAGAGGCAGGTCCAGCCTCAGCAGGGGTCTGGCTCTCGCCCCCATCCTACGGGGACTAGGCCAGCTGAGCCTGCATCAGGCAGGCTTCTGGCTCCCCACACTTACCTGCTGTGTGCCCTGCACTGACCAGGCAGCCATGTCAAGTATTTTACATGCATTATGTCAGTTTGTCTCACAGAGGAGTTCAGCACTGTTCAGGTTCCCTTTTTACAGAGGGGGACATAGAACCTCTCAGAAGGGATGCATTTGCCCAGAGCTGCGCAGTCAGGATCAGAGCTCATGTGCCCCTGGCTGGGGTCCTGAGTAGGGTGCATAGATGCACCCCATCATCCCTTTCCTCCACACCTCCAGGTGGGGGAATCAGATTCAGAGAAGGCCGAAGGCAGCCTCAAGAAGAGACACAGAAGGGCTGGGAGAAGCAAACCAAGATGACATGTATTGTGGAGCCATCAGTGGGAAAAGAATGGTCAAGTACCATCTTCTTTGCCCGGTACACAGTAGGTGCCCAATAGATGTTTACTGATGGACTGAATCAAAAAAGGACTGAATGAAGCCATCAGTGGTGAGCAGAGAAGTGCGTGACGAGCTGTGGGCTCAATTGCCCCCGCTCCATTGTCAATCCTTCAAAAAAGTGTTTGATGCCTTTTTTTAAAAAAGCATCAGCTGCTCAGGTCTAAATATCCTTTGAAGACTCAGCTCAAATGCCACCGCGTCCAGGAAACTTTAGCTGACTCCTCCAGATGTGCCAACCTCAGGGCTAAGAGGGCTACTACATCTAAAATTTAAGGTTTTTTTAAAACAATGTTTAAGGTCTATCTTCCCTTCCAGGCTACATCCAGTGGCCAGGCCAGAGCCTGGATTATCCCTCCAAAGAGGTAGCAAGTTATCCCCATTTTACAGATAAGGAAGCTGAGGCTCAGGTCACACAGCTAGCGGGTCTTCATTAATATTTGTTGTATGAATGAATGAAGGGGCCCAAGTTCCTCCCAGAACTTCCCTCTGAATTCTGCGAGGAACCATCCCACCGTCTGCCCCAGAGAAGTCCCGAGCCAGTCCTAGGGCTCTCCCTCCCTTCCTCTCCGGACCCCCTCGGCCCCTGCCCAGTCACCTCAGAGCCCCACCTGTGGAAGTCATAGTGCGCATTGCCGATGTATTTGATCTTGACGTCCCCACTGAAGTCGGGCAGTGTGATATCATGCAGTTTACTCTGCAGAGCCACCAGCTCCTCTTGGGCCACTGTGGATGGGAAAAAGCTGGGAGTCAGCTTAGTCAGCCTGCCTCCCTCTAAACCCTTCAGTGGCTCACACCTGCCCTGGGGAAAGAGGTCGACTTCCTGATTAGCATTAATTACAGTTGCAGGTTATTGAGCCCCTCTAGAGCACCAAGTAGCAAGAGAAACACTCAGGAGCATCACTGCATTTCTGGTGGGGTAGTTATGTTCATGCCCATGTTATGGATGAGGAAACAATGCCTTTGTCAGCAGCTCCGAGAGGGAGGAGTGCTGTGTGCTTGGTGGGTGGCCCTCTTTCCTGTCCTTCATGGCATCTAGCCTGTGTAGAAGCGACTGTAAGGATTTTAGGGCTAGGATTCTGGTGTTGGCAACCTTTCTAGGTGGGTGACCTTGAGCAAGTTTTCAACCTTGGTGTTCTCTGTCTGTCAAATAGCAATGATAATAATACTTTCCTCACTGGGGTGGCATGAGGGTTAAAAGAGATCATTGCAAAGCAAAAAGGGGCTGACAGGATAAAAAGCACCCTTGCTTATCCTTTTTGACCCACCTCCTAGAGAAATGGAAATAAAAACAAAAATAAACAAATGGGACCTAATGAAACTTAAAAGCTTTTGCACAGCAAAGGAAACCATAAACAAGATGAAAAGACAACACTCAGAATGGGAGAAAATATTTGCAAATGAAGCCACTGACAAAGGATTAATCTCTAAAATATACAAGCAGCTCATGCAGCTCAATATCAAAAAAACAAACAACCCAGGCCAAAAATGGGCAGAAGACCTAAACAGACATTTCTCCAAAGAAGATACACAGATTGCCAACAAACACATGAAAGGATGCTCAACATCACTAATCATTACAGAAATGCAAATCAAAACTACAATGAGGTATCACCTCACACCGGTCAGAATGGCCATCATCAAAATATCTACAAACAATAAATGCTGGAGAGGGTGTGGAGAAAAGGGAACCCTCCTGCACTGTTGGTGGGAATGTAAATTGATACAGCCACTATTGAGAACAGTATAGAGGTTCCTTAAAAAACTAAAAATAGAACTACCATATGACCCAGCAATCCCACTGCTGGGCATATACCCTGAGAAAACCATAATTCAAAAAGAGTCATGTACCACAATATTCACTGCAGTTCTATTTACAATAGCCAGGACATGGAAGCAACCTAAGTGTCCATTGACAGATGAATGGATAAAGATGTGGCACATGTATACACTGAAACATTACTCAGCCATAAAAGGAAACGAAATTGAGTTATTTGTAGTGAGGTGGATGGACCTAGAGTCTGTCATACAGAGTGAAGTAAGTCAGAAAGAGAAAAACAAATACCGTATGCTAACATATGTATGGAATCTAAAAAAAAAAAATGATTCTGAAGAACCTAGGGGCAGGACAGGAATAAAGACACAGACGTAGAGAATGGACTTGAGGACACGGAGAGGGGGAAGGGTAAGCTGGGACGAAGTGAGAGAGTGGCATGGACATATATACACTACCAAATGTAAAATAGCTAGCTAGTGGGAAGGAGCCGCATAGCACAGGGAGATCAGCTCATGCTTTGTGACCACCTAGAGGGGTGGGATAAGGAGGATGGGAGGGAGACGCAAGAGGGAGGGGATGTGGGGATATATGTATATGTATAGCTGGTTCACTTTGTTATACAGCAGAAATTAACATAGCAATGTAAAGCAATTATACTCCAATAAAGATGTTAAAAATAAATAAATTAATTAATTTAATTTAATTTTTTTAAAAAAGCACCCTTGCTTGGTGCCTGACACATCAGGTACTCAGTAAATGCAGGGTTTATGTCATTAAAAATATGGAAAGGACCAAAATGTCCAACTCTGGAGGACTGGTTACATTTACACAGTGGAAAGGAGCAAAAGGCAAATTTTGCCTGATCTAGGGTTTAAATATAAACAGCATTCGCTAGGACTTTCTGTTTATTTGAGGTATGAGAGACCCAGGATTCTGCCCTCAGGGAGGGTGTGTGTACACAGATGACCAGGGGTCTCCCCGACTCCGCCTCATACCACTTTGCAGTCCTCCCTCCAGCAAATGCATGAGCCAGTCTCTCTGCCAAAATGCTATCTCTTGTCCCTGGTTAACGTATCTTTTCTACCTCACCTCCTCCAAGAACCCTTCCTTGATTTCCCTCTCTGTCCCCAGCCAATCTGGGCTCCCAACGACTCTACCTGAGGGAATGTTATTACCCCAGTGAACAGATAAGGCAATTGAGCCTCCATAAATGTGAGGAGCAGCCCTCCATCTAGTACTGAGGGGAGCGGTGTATAAATACCCTAGATCCCTTGCCCCTTGGACAGATTATTTCTGAGGCTTTGTTTTAGCATCTTTTAAAAAAATACTACAAATGAATCAATATGCAAAACAGAAACAAACTCACAGACATAGAAAACAAACACGGTTATGAAAGGTGTGGGGGGAGGGATAAATAAGGAGTATGGGATTAACAGATACAGACTGCTGCACATAAAATAGATACGCAACAAGGGTTTACTGTATAGCACAGGGAACTATATTCAGTATCTTGCAATAACCTATAATGGAATATAATCTGCAAAAAAAAAAAAAAAGCCTGAATCAGTTTGCTGTATACCTGAAACTAACACAATATTGTAAATCATCTATATTCCAATAAAAAATAAAATATAGTCCTACTTTTGCCCATTCTTTAAAACTGAGGTATAACATCCATAGAGGTATAACCTAAAGGGCACTAATCTTAAAGGTATTGCCAGGTAATTTTTACATGTTTATGCACCCATGTAGCCGCCGCCCAGAGCAAGATGCAGGGCATTCCCAGCACCCCTTCAGGCTCCCTGTGCCCCTTCCGGGTGGTAACCACCATTCTGACATCAGTTTTTTAAAATTAATTAATTAATTAATTAATTTATTTATTTATTGGCTGCGTTGGGTCTTCGTTGCTGCACGCAGGCTTTCTCTAGTTGCGGTGAGCGGGGGCTACTCTTCGTTGCAGTACGCGGGCTTCTCATTGCGGTGGCTTCTCTTGCTGCGGAGCACGGGCTCTAGGCGCGCGGGCTTCAGTAGTTGTGGCGTGCGGGCTCAGTAGTTGTGGCTAGTGGGCTCTGGAGCGCAGGCTCAGTAGTTGTGGCGCACAGGCTTAGTTGCTCTGCAGCATGTGGGATCTTCCGGGACCAGGGCCCAAACCCGTATGCCCTGCATTGGCAGGCGGATTCTTAACCACTGCGCCACCAGGGAAGTCCCTAGTTTTTTTTTGTTGTTTTTTTTTAATATATATTTTTTTGTTTTTTGTTTATTTTATGGCTGTGCTGCACAGCATGTGGGATCTTAGTTCCCTGACCAGGGATCAAACCCATGCCCCCTGCATTGGAAGTGCAGAGTCTTAACCACTGGACCGCCAGGGAAGTCCCTGACATCTAGTTTTAAGGCATATGTTTTCAAACTTGAGCAAAAATTTTCCAGTGGAACTGTTCCCATCACTGAGGCGGTAGCTGGTTTAATCATATTGCCTCTCCTGGCCACCTTGCCTTTCCCATCTCACATCGCTACTCTCCTACGGTGTTTCCTGGAACCATCTCCCAAATCAACTACTCGCACCCAAATCTTTATCTCTGTTGGCTAGTGGGGAACCCAGCTAAGACAAGTAACGTGCCCAAGTGGCCCAGGGGTTGGGTGACGAGGCTAGAACCCGAGCCAGGTTTGCCTGACTGGGAAGTCTGCATTACCCGAAGGGAGAGAGTCCCCTCTGTGTCCCCCGCCGTACCCAGAGCAGCCTGGGGCCAAGCGGGTCAGCCAAGTCCAGCCAACAACCGCAGCTCCTTACCATACTCCAAGCCCTTGTCGGTGATCCTGGCGACCAGGCCAGGGTTGGCACCCAGGGCCCCGGGGGTGTATGTGAGCATCATTCCCAGCAGGAGGGAGGACAGGGCCCCAGCCAAGGTCCCCATCCTGGGTTCCCAGAGGGCTGGGCCAGGTCTGTCGCAGCCTTAGGCTGGGCCCAGCTCCCTTAAGTAACTGAGGCCTGAGGTCTGGGGCGGCTCCTGAGTGGGGCGGGTTCCTGGAATCCGAAGGGGAGGCCTAGTGACTGGAACCTGCTTGCGACACTGTTGGGGTCATGGGTCATACTTAAAAGCCTGTTGTCGCCGTCCCGGGTGAGAGGATGGGTTGGCCTGGGCCCAGGTGACACTCTCTGTCCCCCGTTCCCACAAAGAGACCCCACGTTCATTTCCAGGAAGGCCCGGTTTTATAGACAAGGAAGCTGAGGCTCAGAGAGGCCAGGTCACCGGCTCAAGCTCACACACCCGGCAGGTGGCAGAGCCGGGAGTCCAAGCCAGCTGAGTTATACTCACCTCAGTTTATGTAAAAAAGAAATCTCCGTCCCACCCCCGCTCCCCAACCCCGATGGGAAAACAGGCTTCTCAAGCCTTGCTAGTGGTAAAATTTTCTGGAAGGCAACTTGGCAAATCCTTAAACACCTGCATGCCCAGTGACCCAGTAATTCTACTTCTGGAACTTGGCTCTAAGTACAGAATTAAGTCAGTGTGGAAATATGTCACAGCAGTAGGATGCCCTTTGCTGCTCCGTGTGACATCAGCAAGGTCGGAGTGGGACCCAACCTAAGGCGTTCAACAAAAGCGCACTGGGTATACTAACTATCATACGTTTAAAGTGAGACTGCAGAAATAAATGTATCTCTTGATACTTCAGAAAGATGCTTATGAGGGTCTCATTGTCAATGGCATCATAGGGTGGAGTTCTATTTCTTTGTTCTATTCTCACGTTTGCCAGTCTAGAAAATTCTTAGCAAGGAGTTATGAGGGATTGTTTCTGGTTGGATGGGCAGGACTATGGGTGTTTTGAAAACCTTTTTGTTTGCTGGTATTTCAATTTTTATTTTCTTGGGATATATTGTATTTGCAGTAAGTAAAGAAGATAAAATTTTATTTTGGGAAACAAAATTTATAGTAGGGATTGTGCTTAATATGTAGGGATCTCTCCCCTCCCAAGGACTCCCTATATTCGTGAGTTTTGTTTTGCCCCCACCTCCAGGAAGCCTTCCCCGATCACCTCCATATTTCCCTGGATTAGAGGAAGGTCCTCCTCTGAGATCCCAGAAACCTTTGTACTTTCTCCATCATAGTATTAACCGCTCTCTGCTTTTCTGTAATTGTGGTACTTTAAAAATATGTCCACAAATTCTTTGATACTCTTTCCATCGAAAAGTGGGGTCTCTGTGTCTTCACCTCGAAATTGGGTGGGTCTTTGGACTGCCTCAACACACTGACTGTGGCAGGAGTAACAGGGTTTCTTCCCAGGGGGTCATAAAAGGCACTGGATTTGGGGCTGGGATCAGAACTTCCCACGCTGAGCGCAGGGAAGCCCACACTGGGGCCTCTCTGCTCCTCTGTGTCCTATTGTTTCTGTCCATCAGGCTGAGGTTTTTCGGGTCCTGTGTCCCAACCCCCAATCCCCCTGCAAGTAGCCTGAGTGCTCCTGAGGGCAGGGCTGAGCCTTGTGAATCCTGTGATCCTTCCAGCTTCGGGTGGGAACTGGCAGGATAGCAGCATTTATTGAGCACCTACTATGTGCGGGGCACCATGCTGGTTACGCCACACCCCCTCTCGGCCCTGCAGCAGCCCTTTATGGTGAGTATTGAAGTCTCGTTTTGAGCTGAAGAAACTGAGGCTCAGAGGGGTGAAGTGATTAAGCCATAGTCACCCAGCAGGGGTTTGAACCCGGATCTGTGAGATGCCATTACAAAGCGATGGTCAGAGAAGGCTTCTCTGAGGTGACATGCTGAGCTGGGACCCTAAGGATGAGGAGGAGGTGGCCTTTGGAAGAGCCATTCCAGGCCAGTAAAGAACAAGGACAAAAGCCTGGCAGCAGTGTGCCTGGCGGCATCTGCTCCCTGGACTCTGCCTGCGGAGGTGGGGAGGGGCGCTGGGCTGGGAGCCGGGAAACCAAGTTTCCGATCTGGCTTCTGCCTGGCCATGGGGCCCTCAGCAAGCCTTGTTTCCTCCTGTGCCTAAGTTTCCCTCTGTAAAATGAGGGGGACAGAGCAGGTGACTCCCATGGGCCCTTCCAGCTTGGAGACGAGGGAGGACAGTCTAGAGAGTGGGGATCTCATGGGGACACAGATGTCACTCTTCCTCTGGCAGAGTTCTGAGAATGTCCAGGCTGGGGGCTGTTTACAGGGGCAGGAGTTCCCATAGCAGTGAGCTTTGGACCTTAGAACTTCCCCGGCTGGCCAGCGTGCCCCATGGGCCCGGGCCCGGCCTCCACCGCCACAGGTGCCCACCCCCAGGTCAAGGTCCCTGCTCGTGACCCAGGACCCAGCAGAGGCCCCTGGGAGCAGCATGAATCCAACACTGGTCAGAACCCCTGCACTTTTCTCCTACCACTCTGTCCATCCACCTCCACGAAAGCCAAAGCCGCTGTCACTCCCTCACCATCAAGTCCTACAGCAGAGAAAACGCTCTCCCTTTTAACAGGAACGGTGTTTACTGTGTTCTGATTACAAAAGTCCAGAAGGTCGGAGGTCAGGAAGAGAGCAGGGTCAGGGCACTTCTCCCTGCTTCCTCCTTGCTTTGGATTTTAGGTCTGGCCGTGGTTGCAACACTCTTGACACTCCTCTCGCCCTTGGCTCCAGCCTCCCCATCTCCCCCCCAGGCTGGGACATCCCGACTGCTTTCTTTGTGGCTTCAAGCCTAGGGAGGCTGGTTCCTGGGGGCCTCCCATCCTTCACAGGTTTCCTTAAGCCTATCCCCCAGCTCTATAAATAGCCCCTTCATTCGAATCCCAAGAACCATCTGAGCTGGATTCTGATTTCCTGCCTAGACCCTGATTGACACAGTTGGTACACTGAGTATTTCTTCTGTTATTGACCTTTTGTAGCAAATGCCTTCCTCTCCTGGAGAGCTCTGAATTCTTTTCCAAAGTCTGAACAGGTCTTGTGCGGGAACAGTAGCCTGTGAGACAGAACTAAAAGTACACAGCAACCCTCACTCTGCCACCAAGGATGTCTCTGGGGGCCACCTTCCATAGGGAGGTGATATCCTCTTGGATCTTGAAGGTCACACGTGGTTTTGCAGAGGAGAGAGCCAAGAGCCGTCCAAGAGAAGGAAGCAGGGTGTGTCGAAACACAGAGCCAGAACACGTGACGCACTGGCAGCAAGGAAGCCTGGGTCCCTGTCTAGGCTCTGCTCCTGATGGGCTGTGTGACACGGGGTAAACCATGCCCCTCTCTGATCCTCACTTTGCCTCCAAATGCAGATGAAGGTGTTGGACAAGGACAGTGTTCCTCGGATCCCAGGGATCTCATTTATTTATTTTATTTTAAAATTTATTTTCATTGACACATAATTGACAGGTAAGTTTAAGCTGTACAACGTGTTGACTTGATGTATTTATATATTGTAGTATGATCATCACTGTAGTGTTAGCTGACACCTCTATCACAGCACACAATTATCATTTCTTTTTTGTGGTGGGAATAATTAAGATCTAGTTTCTTAGCAACTTTGAAGTTTATGATACAGTATTGTTGTCTGTAATCACGATGCTGTGCATTAGACCTACAGGACTTATTTATCTACTAGTTCCAAGTTTGGACCCTTAAATATCATCTCCCCAGTTCCTCCCCACCCCACCCCAGGCTCCCAGTAATCACCATTCTACTCTCATTTTTATGAGCTCAGCTCTTTTAGATTCCACATATAAACGATATCATACAGTATTTATCTTTTTTTTTTGCTTAGCATAATGCCCTCAAGGGCCATGTTGTTGCAAATGACAGGATTTCCTCCTTTTTCATGGCTGAATAATATTCCATTGGGTATAGATATACAAATGTCAGATGTGGAGATAAGGGAATGCTTGTAGACTGCTGGTGGGAATGTAAATTGGTACAGCCACTAGGGAAAGAGTATGGAAGTCCCTCAAAAGATTAAAAATAGAACTGCTGTATGATCCAGCAATTCCACTTCTGGATATATATGCAAAGGAAATGAAAACAGGATGTTGAAGAGATATCTGCACCCCTGTGTTTATTTATTTATTTTTAATTATTATTTATTTATTTTTATTTTTGGCTGTGTTAGGTCTTCATTTCTGTGCGAGGGCTTTCTCTAGTTGCGGCGAGCGGGGGCCACTCTTCATCGCGATGCGCGGGCCTCTCACTGTCGCGGCCTCTCTTGTCGCGGAGCACAAGCTCCAGACGCGCAGGCTCAGTAGTTGTGGCTCACAGGCTTAGTTGCTCCGTGGCATGTGGGATGTTCCCAGACCAGGGCTCGAACCCGTGTCCCCTGCATTGGCAGGCAGATTCTCAACCACTGCGCCACCAGGGAAGCCCCACCCCTGTGTTTATTGCAGCGTTATTCACAATAGCCAAGACATGGAAACAAACAAGAGTCCGCCAACGGATGAATGGATAAGGAAGTTGTGGTATGTATATATATACCAGGGATCTTGTTAAATACAAATTCTGATTCATCACATTCCTTTGGGAGCTGAGACTCTGCTTTTCTAACAAGCTCCAGGTGGTGCCAATCTTGGACCGTACTTTGAGAACAATGGACTAAGTGGGCTCCAAGTTCCCTCCAAGCTCAGTGATTTTATACCTCTGTTCACTCTTATTTTCGGGGCAGTTTTCTATGATGGTGCCTGCACTCCAGAGCACATAGGCTCTAGTTGAAGAGAAGGATGTCGTGAAGACCTGCCTTTTTGGAGCTCTGTAGGCACTTTGGAGTTTGATGTCTATGGCTGCCCCCTCTCCCAACCCAGTCACATGCAGATCTGTGATGTGTGTGCATGAACACACACACACACACACACACATGCATGAGCCCTGAGGCATGTGGATTTACAGAAAAAAAAAATAGTACTGTCAGTGCCGATCCAATGTGGTTTGAGATTGTGTCACCTACTTGGGATGCCAGGAGATGTCACCTACTGAAGCAGGGCTGGCCACGAGGGCACACAGCTTCTCACCCCAGGGAAACTCTAAGGAACTTGAAAACCCTCCCATGTCTCCCTCCACCCCTCCTCCGCCTCTGCAATTGGCAGCATCTAAAATCCGAGCCATAGCCTCATTTCACCAGGTCTTGATAGCTTTGGGGACCCTAAGGAGTTTCTGTTAAAATGAAAATGTCTCAGCAAGAAAAGATTCTTTAATATTTGCCAGAGTTCACTTTATTGGATTCCTTTCCTGGAAGTCCAGAGGGCCCTTGCTTTTACAGAAGGGGAGGCTGAGACGGAGGGAGGGAAGACCAGCCACACAGTGAATCCATCACTGAACCCAGATTTCCAGCCAGGCAGTGGTTCTGATTCTTGGGGTCAGGCCCAACCAGGCAGGCAGCCCTGGATCAGACTTTGAAAATCATGACAAAGTGGTTTTGGATTCAAATCCTAGATCATTTAAAAAATAAATATTTATTGAGTGTCACCCGTACGGCAGGCATTGGGAAGAGAACTGTGGCAAGCCAGATATAGTCCGTACAGTAGAGTGAGAATTAGTGGGTTTATTAATATTTAGTGCCAACTCTGATTACTGCGTGTCAGATACTGTATCACAGATTTCACATAGATGTGATTCTCATAACAGTGCTTTGAGATGGGTATTATTATGATCCTAATTTTACAGATGAGAAGACTGAAGGCCAGAGGCTTAATGGCTCAAGGTCACACAGCTGGTAAACAGCAGAGCAGGCATTTGAATCCACGGTGTCTGGGACCACAGCTTCTGCTTTTAACCACCATGGCATGAGCTCATCAATGGTACCACTCATTCCTCACAACAACCTCGCACCACAGAGGAGGGCAAGGTTTTACCTCTACTTTTCAGAGGAGGAAATAGAGGATTAGAGAGGTTAAGTACCATTTGGAAAGTTGTGCAGCCCAAGAGCGGTTGGGTTGACACCTCTTCTTCTCTCCCCCTGTAGGGTACCCCTCCTTCATATTTAAGTCAGCATTGCCAAAAGGAGCCCCAAGTGGGCAATGCTTAACCAGAAGTGAAGCTGCTCTGATGATGAGATTTTAGGCAGTCCAGAGTGGACAGTTCAATTCTTTTTTCTTTAACACCTTTATCAACATATTTCATGTACCATAACATCCACCCATTTCAAGTGTACAGTTCAGTGGGTTTTAGTATAGGGTTGGCCAAAAAATTCGCTCGGGTTTTTAATGGGGAAACCCGAACGAACTTTTTGGCCAGCCCTATATATTCACAGGGTTGTGCAACTCTCACCATAATCTAATTTCAGAAGATTTTCTGCACCCCCCCCCCCCCGAAAGAAACCCTGTACCCATTAGCTATCATTTGGAGTGAGCAGTGCTTAGCCTGAAGGGAGAAGCTGTTCCAATAGTGGTTTTGTAGGCAGCGCGGCAGATAATTGGGAGTGTGTTGGGGGGATGTTCCTCACATCAGACCTCCAAACAACTGCCTATTTCTCAGCCATTAGTAAGAGGTCTCCAGGGCACACTGTGTTCCACTCACCAGTCTTTTTTTTTTTTTTTCGTTGCTGTGCATGGGCTTTCTCTAGTTGCGGCAAGCGGGGGCTACTCTTTGTTGTGGTGTGCGGGCTTTTCACTGCGGTGGCTTCTCTTTGTTGTGGAGCACAGGCTCTAGAGCACAGGCTCAGTAGTTGTGGCATGCGGGCTTAGTTGCTCCGCAGCATGTGGGATCTTCCCGGACCTGGGCTCGAACCCGTGTCCCCTATATTGGCAGGTGGATTCTTAACCACTGAGCCACCAGGGAAGTCCCACTCACCAGTCTTTAGATCCAAGAAATAATTGCGCTTTTTTCTATAGAAAGTGGGGCAGGGGCTGCCTGAATGTTTTGGAAAGTAGAGGGTAGGTGTGGGAAGGCCTGACCATCTCCAAAGAGAGGAAGTGAGGGTGGGAAAAAGCAGGGTTATGTCCCCTTACTTATCTGTTATGCTCCCACCCCAGCCAGAGGGGTCTTTAAAAAGTGTGAATTAGATTGTGTCCTTCTCCTGCTCAAAACTCTCCAATGGCTTCCCTTATTTTCTGGAACAAAATCCAGAGTCCTTAACAGTCTTCAAGGCCTCCCAGCCTCATCCCATGCTGTGCTCCATTCGCCCTCTTCCAGCCTAACAAGCTGCTTTTTTCTGTTCCTATTCAGTGCGTCCATTAGTCTTTGGCAAACAGAAAAAGTGCACCCTCTTGGAGGACAAATTAGAGAAAGGGTTTTGTTCCCTCAGCCTGGTGCCTTTTTACAGTGCACGGCCTAGGCAACTGAAACCAGTAGTCCTGCCTTCAATATGCCAAGCCCCAAACAGGCAAGATTTGCACATCTGGGAGGAGTGGAAAGAGCATGGGCTCTGACGACATAAAAGGCAGGAATCCCAGCTCTGCCACTGACCAGATGTGTAATCCAGGGAGTGACTCAATCTACAAGGACTGAACAAATCTCACCCTGGGGGATGGAAAGTGCTGTGAGGATTAAATGAAATCATTAGTGTGCTGTGCTTGATCAATGTCCCTCCCTTCCCCTGTGTGGCCCCAGAGTCTCTACCTCCATTTAACAGAGAATCAATGATGTTAGTAGAAGCATGTACATTTTTCTTTTAAAATTGAAACAAGTTTTTTATCTGCTTTTCCTCACTGCAATATTTCTCTCCATTTTTACTAGCACCAGCCTGGATGAAGTCTGAAGGACAACAGACTCCTAATTTATGCCTACCCACTTCCACTCTTGCCCTTCTAATGTTTTCAGAAGTCACATAAAAATTATTTTAAAACGAAATCTGGTCATGTCATCCGTACACCACTGCCTGCTTCAAGCTCTTCTTCATTCTTCTGGTCTCAGACCAAATGTCAACAGCTAAGGAGGCTTTCCAGGAATGTTCAACCAGTTTCAAGTACAGCGCTATTAGGACCCATCTAATGGCCTGAGTTAGCCACACCTGATGTTCCATGATAGGAAATGGCCCAAAGTCCCCAGGGAAACTCACCAAGAGTCCAGCAACAGTCTGGGCTGGTGATCGGGCTTCCACACCAGCCTGGAGAGTCATGGGGAAGTGTTAATTGCAGCTGAGAATGTGACTGACTAAAAACTCCAAAGGGCTCTGTCCCCTGGCTAAGTGCTCTGCTTTGGGCCCAATGGCTGGGCAGGAAAGCATGACTAAGAGAGCCATCAAGGTGGAGCCCAAGTGTGGGGCAGAGAAAACGGGCTGTGCAGGATAAGCGCTCAATAGCGACCCCGCGTGGTGGTGACAGGAGCAACAGCCGCGGTAGATGACTACACAGGAAGACAAT
Source organism: Eschrichtius robustus (assembly GCF_028021215.1). Classification (NCBI taxonomy): domain Eukaryota; kingdom Metazoa; phylum Chordata; class Mammalia; order Artiodactyla; family Eschrichtiidae; genus Eschrichtius; species Eschrichtius robustus. The sequence goes on from NC_090839.1 coordinate 21,738,216, forward strand.
GGGCGGTGCGGAATCACTGTTCAACAGCGACAGCATGTGGCAGTGGCAGGAACAACAGCCCAATGGACAGAGCCACTCTACAGACCTCTGCCTGACGTTGGGAAGACCCACTCCCTTTGGACTAAGTAAACCCCGATTATTCTTGGGAATTGTGGAATGAAGGATGCCCTCAAAAAGGGACAGTGGGAGTTTCTGCTAAGGAAGGCATGTGGGGGACTCAAGAAATTAATTAGAGAACTAAAAAGAGGTGATTGTATCTTGGCCACACTGGGTACAGCCAATGAACGAATGAATGGACATAAAACAGGAAGAAACCATACCATCACACAGAATTCCACAGAAAAAACAGGGTTTTTGTTTTTTGTTTTTTGTTTTTTTAATGTTGTGTGAAGCACAAAGAGAAATATTGTGATTACAATTGAAATGCAATTCCTGGAGGAAATATCCATGCAGTCTTAGCCCTTGAAAGAAATTCATAATCCCTAAAATACACACCACACACTTTTCCAAGGAACAAGGTTCCCATGTTTAGAACATTTCTGAATCTGAGTTCAGGGAAGTTTGCAAGAGTCTCTGAGTCAAGAGCTAGAGAGGGAAGCCTGGAGGGAGGCAGCCCGTGCCCCATGGGGCCTGTCAGGAGCGGGTGCTGACAGCCCCTCACTTCCCGATGTGATTGACAGCCCCCAGCACCCATGGGGACTTCAGCTGTAGCGGACATCTGCACCGAACAGCAGGAAATCCTGGGGGAGAGATGAGAAGGCCGTCATCAGCCAGAAGAGTACCCCTCATTTGTGAATATGGGGATGCTGGGTTTTTAGAAGGAAACTTTGGGATCCTGTCTGTTGGGAAGGAGAGAGCGGAGCAGGCCTGTCTGCTGACAGAAAGGCAGGAGTGAGTGGGGCGGGGGGCACCTGGCATCCCACCCCTGGGGTCTGCCCATCAGTGGCTGCCAAGGCCCGTGAATCTGTCAGCAGCTTCTCTGCCAGCTGTTCTCTTCTCAGACGTGGAGACCCCCGGGCTGCTGGGAAGGCCTCCACTTGTCATCCCTGCCTCTTGGCAGCTCCAGGGAGCCCTCCTTGCAATCAAAGTTGCAAAACCACTTCTCTTTTGCTCCTTCCTGCCCTTTACTCAGGATTTTCAGAAATGAAGGAATTAAATTGTGCCTATGGGGTCATTTTTTTATTTTAAGGATGAACTTGGTAAAATGTGGGGAACGTGGGGATGTGTTTCCTCTGCTCGCTCAGCTATTTCTCTACTGTCTCTTAGCCCTGGTAGTTCTCCCATTAAGTTTAAAGAATCAGGGATTGATGGGCTGGAAGTTGGGGGTGAGGGAGAGGGAGGAAGCTGGGTGGAGGTTTCCCAGGAGGGCCACCAGGTCATCAGGAAGCCATGGACAGCGGTAAGGAATGTAAGAGTGGGTGATGCTTTCCTTGCAGAGTTATCAGCTTTGTTGGGACATAGTGGGTTTAAGGATGGAGGCACCGAGGAAACCAGCGTAGGTACACTTCGGGCACGTAGAAGACACTGGAAGCACGGCCGGGTTGCTGGGCGGCACAAAGGTGGCTGTTGAGCCTGAGTTGATGAAAGTGACCAGGGAAAGCAATAGTGGGGGAAGGGCGGAGGCCGGGGCAGGAACCCTGGAGAACTCCCACTGGCAGGGGAAGGAGAAACCAGCAAAGGAGACCAAACAGCCCAGTGAGAGGTGGCTGGAAAACCAGGAGAGGGAATCTTCAAAGCTAAGAGAAGAAAGCATTCCATGGATGGGGAAAATAGTGTCAGATGCTGTTGGGGGTCAGGCTGAGGGAAAGGGAAGAGGAGGCCGTCCATTCCGGTATCTTAATCTGCCAGACCCTGCACTTTATACCCCAGGGCCTAGAAGGATGCTGGATGCAAAGGAAGGCATGTGACACCTATTTGTCAAGTATTTAAGTGCATCCACCTTATAAAAGAGGCTTTGGGGCCACCACATGAGTTCCATTTTTACCAAGTGGAGGGTGGGAGTGGTGCAGCCCATGGTTAAAAGCAGGGACCTGGCTTTGACTTTGGACTTCATGTAATGGCCGTGCGGCTTTTCTGAGTCTTAGCATCTGTTCTCTGTTTAGTAACAGCGCCCACCCTCTGGGATTGTTGTAAGGGTAGAAAGCGCTTGATCCAGAGCTGACATGGAGGAAGGTGGCTATTGTGACGGGAGATTTGGCAAAGGAGAGCTTGGGGACTTACCTGGTGAGGCTGAAACACCAGGTTGAAGAGCTGGATGGAGGCGGGCAGCGGGAGAGGGAAGCCTTTCTGCAGCTTCTCTGCATTGGAGGTTAAGGTAGAGGTTAAGGTTAAGGTACCTCCTCTGTAGGGAAGAGGGAGGTAGAGGGAGGGAGGGGCAGGAATCCCAGACAGCCAACCCGGCCTGCCGGCAGCTCCCCTGACCCGGCAGCTCCCCTGGCCCGGTATGCCTGGCTCTGGGAAGAAACCTGTGAAGAGGCTGCCTGGAGTCTCCCACTCTCTCCTCCACCGCGCTCCAAGCACCCAGGACTGGTGAATTCCCGCCCCCTCAGCCCCAAGACCACCCTCCTGAGGGTGGCCGGCACTGCTGGTGCACGCCCAGCCCAAGTGACAGCCGGAGCGGCTGCTTGCTGGGCTGTGGAGGCCCCCCGGGGACATATGATGGATATGCACATGAAGCCCCTCGATGTTTAGGATGAAACCAGAAACGGGCTGTGGTCAGGGGCCAGCTCCCCTATCCCACCACATTCTGGTGTGAAACTCTGGAGAATTCTAAACTCCAACCTGGTCCCTCAGGTCATTATGAAGCTGCATTTGTCAAGGTAGGAGGAGAAGCCAGAGTCTATATGTAATAATTTGTTGTCTTCATTTACAATTTCTAAGTGTTCTAGTTACACAGCATGTGGGCCTCTATTTGTGCCCTTGCCCCTGGCTCTGCAAAGGTCAGGGGTTTCACCAGTGAGTGAGCTGAGTGGAAGCGTTAGCCCAGGTTCGTCCTTCTTCCTTGGTCCTTCTCTCTCGGAGTTGGAAAAAGACCTAGGGCTCTGGCTTCAGGGTTGGGATCCAATCCCAGTCCCATCTCTCACCTTCTCTGTGACCTGGAACAATCACTTAACTTCTCTGATCTCCCATTTCCTCCTACAAAAACTGATGACGTTGCTATCCCCTGTCTCTAGGGGCTGTCTCAGAGGCTGGATGGGCACATAGGAGGAACTCAACCCTTTTTCCCGTCCCTTTTCTGGGTCAGGTGCCATTTGAGGTTCATTTGAGGGCAACACCTCCAGCTACCACAACTGGGGCTGGGTATTCAGTGGCTTCAGGACGGAACCCCGCCCCCCCCCCCCCCCGCCCCGCCTCTTCCCCAGGACTGAAAATCAATCCTTTCTCCAAAGCTCCTTACTGTTAATCTTGGGAATCATGACAGTGGGCACAACGTAGTTCATGACATTCTGCAGCAATTCAACCTGGGGATCCGGAGGAGGATGGGACGCACATCAGGGCACTGTAGCATCAGCTGTCCTCCGTCACCCTCCCTCCCACCCAGAGCAACCTCGCAGCTGGGAAAACCGCTGAGAGATGGACACAGGGGTGACGCGAAAACTCTGCAGCTTGATCAAGGTCACCAAAGTGATCCCTTTTGCTTTAAAGGTTCCAGATGCAAATCACATTCTAGACTGTAGGGGGCAAGGCTGAGGTAAGGAAGGTCATCACAGAGTATTTAAATGTGAAAAACTTTGCATAAGAATATGCACCCGCTCAGACACTGCGGGCTAGAGAGCAAATTAGTTCAAACTTTTGGAGGGCTATTCGGCAATGTTCATCCAAAGCCTTAAAAATGTGTGTGCATGGTGGGCCAGCAAACATGCCTCTAAGGCATTTATCCTAAGGAAATGAAGTAGTGCAATAAATAGGACCAAAACAATAAATTAACAGCAACCTACATGTCCAACAATTGGGGAATCATCTGGGGAACATGGTGGCACTTTGATACTAAGAGATACTATGCACCTATTAAAAATGATATTGTAGATATATAATTATCAGCACAAATTTTTCATGATATATTTTTGAGTAAGAAAAAGCAGACTAATGTATAACTGATTCACTTTGCTGTACAGCAGAAACTAATACAGCATTGTAAATCAACTATACTCCAATAAAAATTTTTAAAAAAAGAAAAAGTAGGCTACAGAAACCATGTAATTCCATTCTGTTATTAAATATTCATAGAAGAAAGTCAGAAAGGATGTACTCCAAATTATTAATTAAGTGGTGAAAATAGGAATGGTTTTTATTTTTATTTATTTTTTTGTTTTGCAAATCTGTAGGTTCTGACTCTTCTATAATGTATATGTTTTGCTTTTGCTATAATAAAAAAAATTCAAAAATAATGTAACACCCTCAAGATGATTGCCTGTAGTGGTGACATTTACAACTTGTAAATATGTACATTTTTGTTTCTAGAACAATTGAGTTTCCTTCCCCAGACTGTAATTCCCTGGGCTCATCAAATGTGGTGCCCTTCTTCTCATGAATCTGGGAACTTTAAATTTTTATTTTCTGTGGAAGCAGAAGTTAGTTACTGACTGAGTCCAGCTGCCACCATGAGAGCCTTGGCACCAGTAAATCCATGAAAATACAATGAGGGTGCTTTGGGCCCTTCTGTGTGTTGTAATCTTATCAGATGGAAATGGCTGGCTGGATTTCCATTGGATTTGGAGGGGATGTTGGGACTGACTTCAGGGCTGGGTGGCTTATAAGGCACCCACTCGGCAGAAATCTTGGGGGGCATTTCAGAGATCTAAGGAAATGTTCTCCAGAGGTTTAGCAAGAGGCTCTCTGGAAGATTCGGGCCATGTGCAGTAAAACACTGTGGACAGAATTAGCACACTGTGGCTTCTAATGGAAGTCACAAGAGCGATGCTCATTCAGGTCGGCTGTTGAAGTACACTTGACCTGCTATCTACAGGGGCAACTCCCCACCAGTGCCAGAGGGTGGTGATGGGGGAGCAGCAGGGGTGAGTCTATTTGATGACAGTCTGTGATTCCGGGTAGTGGAATCATCTACTTGGGCTGGCAAGACACCTGCCATCTCCCTCCCACCTGCCCTACTCAATCTCTAAGTGACTCTGCCATTCATTCACCCAGCTGCTCAAGCCAAAAATCTAGGAGTCATTCTTCATTGCCTTTTCCCCCACCACACACATCAAATCTCTCACCAAGCTCTAATTCTACTTCCAAAGTGTGTCTCCAATCCACCATCTTTCTCCTTCTTCCTGGCCTAGACCCAGCCTCCATCATCTCTCACATGGGCAAATGCACCTGCCTCCCCAACGATCCACATGGTCTGACTCTCATCCCCCGTAATCCGTTCCCCCCATCCCAGCCAGAGGCATCTTTTATAAAGTATAAATCAGATCATGTCACTCCATGCATGAAACGTTCACCAGCTTCTTGCTGCCCTTTGAACACAACCTATTCTAGTCCAGAAGGCTCAGGTGAGCCAGCCCCTGCCTGCCTCTCTACACCCCCTACTTGCTTTTTCCAGCCACACTGCTTCTCTGCATTCCCCAAACATTCCAAGCTTGTTTCACCACAGGGCCTTTGCTCCTGCTATTCCCTCTGCCTGCAACAGATCTTCACCTTGCAGGCTCCTTCAGCCCAAATATCACCTCCCCAGAGAGGCTTTCCCTGATCACATGGTCTAACCCTTAACCTCCCCCATCACTTTCTACCCCACCTCCACTTAGTTTTTCATAGCATTGATCTTGACTGAAATGATCTTCTTCATTTCTTATTGTCTGTTTCTCTACTACAATGTAGGCTCTAGAAGAAGTCACTTTCTTGTCTAATTCATCAGCACATTCCCACACCTGGGGAACAGTGCCTGCCACATAGTAGGTACTCAATAAAGTAATTAACTTGTTCATTCAACAAACATCTGTTGAGCAGATTTTCTGTACCTGACTGTGCACATTTAAGCCCATTTAAAACTCACCACACTAACTCAGGTGGAAAGGATTATCCCTGATTTGTGGGGAAGATATAAAGTTCACAGAGGGGGAGTGACTTGCCCAAGGCCCACAGTTAGTAAGCTTGGAGCAGCAATTCCAGCTCGGGTCTCTGTGCCCACAAAGCTCCCCACATCATTACTTCACAGGCAAATTATATGCAATGAACCAGTGGTCTGTTGAAATGATGCTATGAGCCCAGGTGCCCTCAGGACAGTTATCTCAAGATCAGAGGAAGGAAGGAGCCATCAACGGCCTCAGACTCACCGGGAAGTGGTCGATGTCTGAGTGCTTCAGTTTCAGGAGCAGCCTGTGAGAAGAGGAGGGGGAAGTTGAGACCACCATTAGCCGGACTCATATTAGAGTTCAGTTGCTGGGGAGAAGGGGCCCACTCTGGTGGATGCTGTCTGGTTTTCCCATCCTGTATCCATTCCCCCTTTCTATGGTGACAGCGCCCTGATTTTTCCTTTTGGATGGTCACCCATTCCCTACATTATTAATGCTGGGTTCTGGGGTGGGCTGGCCAAAGGGCAGAGTCTATCTCCCCTGCCACGGTGATTGCTTCAAGGATTGACCTCTAGCCCATGCTGGTCCACTGAGAGCTGGTCCCAGGACTTCTGCTGGAAATATTGCAAGTGAGGTATTCTCTTTTCTCCAGCAAAATTAGGGAGATGCTGGTAACAATTTTTGCCGTCACTTGGTGACAGCCTGCTGGGAAATGAAGCCAGAATAAGGGATAGTAAAGCCAAGAGATCAAGGGAGTCAGAGTTGTAAGGATATCATTTGAGCACTTGGATCCACCCTTGCCTGAAACCCTTGGACTTTTCAATTATTTGAGCCAATAAACAATCCCATATTTACAGACTTTATGGCATCTTAACAATGATCTAGGAGATAGGTAAATAAATGGCTATTTATTGAACCCCTATCATTCACTATGTTGGTTGCTTTATCCCATTGAATTCCTGTAATACCCAAGAGCCAAGGGCCATCACACTCCCATTTTACAGATGAGGTCCTTGACACTCAGAAAAGTCAAGCAATCTGCCCAAGGTCATACAGCTAGCAATCAGCCAAGTAGAATTTCAAACAGGTCTCCCTGATGCCGAAGCTTTTGTTGTCTCCAATACCCTACAGAGTTTGAAAACTCTTGCCCTATGGACTCTCACCACCCCCATCCCTGCATATTTTAGAAAGTCTGTGTTCAGCCATCACCCAGCTCTATTTTCCCCGGCTCCTCTACTTGAGAGGCCCATGGGTGTTTCCAGGAAAATTAAATCCACATGTTTCTAAAGCAGTAACACTTGCCAAAATGATGCCAGGAGAATTAAGCAGCACGTAAACCTCAGGAGCCAAACTCAAGGTTAAGAAGGACAGCTCTGTGCCAGAGAGAAGGCAGAAATGGGGAGGCATGCGGGTCAAGACTCAGTTTAAACAGTGTGAAAGTGATGAAGATGTAGACGCCAGGTTGGAATGCGGGGGTCACCGTATCGACTCTGTGCGTCTCCCTCACTCCTGATCTCTGTGTATCTCCTTGCCTCTCTCTCCTCTTTCCTCCTTTTGTGTCTCTCTGTCTCTCCTGTTAATGTGTCTCTCCATCTGTCTGTCTGTCTTGCTCTCACTCTCTCTTTCTCTGCGTCTCTCCCTCCCTCCCTTTGTCTCTCTCTGTCTCTCTGTCTCTTTCTGACTCTCCCTCATTTCTGGGTTGTTTTTTTTTTTTTCTTTTTCTGTGTGCCCCTCTGTCTTTCTCTTTTCCTCTTGCTTACTGAGTGCTTATTGTATCCCTCGAAGTGTTCTAAGCACTGCAACACATATTAATACCTCATTTCACCCTCAAAATGATGCTGTTGGCAAAGAACAGTTATTGGGCTTATTTTACCAGCCAGGGAAACTGGCTGAAGTTTGGAGAGTTCAGTGCTTGCCAAAGGTGACTGTGTTTCCAAGGCGACAGGCTCAACCTCAGAGCCCACATCCCTGACCACAGCCTCCTCTGCTGGGATTCCAACCCAGGCACGGATTCCAGGGTCTCCCAGCAGGAGATGGCTGATGAAGTCCCAAGGAAGGGTGTGAAGAAGTTGAAGTGTTCTCCAAGTACCAAGGAAGGCCAGGGACGTGGAGTGGCTGGGGGCTGGAGCACATTCATGAGCTGGCACTGCCCAGCCACGAGTGGGCCTAGGATGGGGCGGGGGGTGACCTGGGCTGCAGGGCTTTCAGTGCTAAAACTGGGACACTGCAGACTAACCGAGATGGTCGGTCACCCTATAATGTGTGGTCTCAGGTCACTTCATCTCCGAGCATCAGTTTCACTGCCTGCAAAATGCGGATATTGTGCCCACCATGCGCTGTTTGAGACTTAAATGGGATGGATGAACAGGAAAGCCTGGCACACTGTAAGGTCATTGCTAGCCCACGGGCACCGAGAACAGATGGGCAGCCCCCTCCTCGCTTGCCCACAGGCCCACTTACTTGTCCAGCTTGAGCTCTCCAACAAGTCTGTTGGACCTGGCACGAATATCCACAGAAATGTTCATGTTCTGCAAAGAAACAATCCAGGAAGTGAAGGCCCCTGACCCAGGGGCTGGGGACTCTGCGAAGCCTCCAAGACCGGAAGGTAAGCTTCACAAAGGCTCGGCAGCGGAGCCCTCATTGTTGGGTCAGACCTGAGGGACCCACGGAGGAGAGGACTCTTCCTTTTGCAAACTTTGTGCTTGTTGATGAGTCCTGGCCTGTCAACCAATTACCGTTTTCTCCCCCTGCTTCTGAGACCATTTCAGCGTTCCCAGGCCACTCCCGTGGACTGTGGGAGACAGGCTGTGGGGCTGGAGTCCAGGCCAGCCCTATTCTCACAGACATTCATTCATTCATTCATACAACGAATGTTTACTGAGTCAGGAAACCAAGACTCCCAACCTCAGCTTTCCTGCCTACTGTCTGTGTGGCCTTGGGCAACCCCCTCAGAACCCACTGAATCTGCAAAGTGGGGGAAATGGGCCTCAGCCTGAGACTGGGCAGACCTGAGTACCTCCTGGTGGGGAGAATCTGGCCCTCACCTTCAGTTGCCGGAGTGGGTGCCGCCAAATGTTTGCGGTGTGACAGAGTGATCAAATGAATGAATGCACGAGTCAATCATGGAATAAATACTTGAATAAGTGAAGGATTAAACTCACAAAGGACAGAATAAAGATATGCATGGATGAATAAATGATAAAGGAATGAATGAACGAACACATATACAAATGAATGATCAATTGAACAAAGGTATAAGTAAATGAATAATGGAATAGATGAATGTATGTATGAACCAGCAGAGATATAGTATATTTCAAGATAGCAGTCAAATGAATAATTGAATGAATAAATGAATGAACAAATCCACAAATACATAATTGAATGACCAAAGATACAAGTGAATGAATTGGAAATAGTACGCATATTTCAAGCCAACGACGGAATGAACAACGGAATGAATGAATGCCGGTAGAAGTCAGAAGCAGTAGGACAGTGGCTCCAGTCTCAGGCCCTGGAAACACACAGTCCAGGTTTGAGTCTGGGCAGGACTCACACTGGTCCCTCTGAATCTGAGGGCCATGCTCTTGGCCCTGTCCAGGGCTCCCCATCTGCTCTCACCCGGGAGCAGCTTACCATCTCAAGCAGGAAGAGGGGGGCCAAGGAGGAGTCTGGGAGGACAGCAACGGCCTGGGTATCCAGGGAAAAAGTGAGGTCAAGGCCGGTGGGGCACACGGCGACGTTCGGTGGGGAGGGGGCCCAGATGAGGAGCTGCATCTTCATGTCAGGGAACATCTTAGCCACCTGCAGCCCCCAGCGGGGACAACCAAAAAAAGGGGCAATTTTATTAAAATGTTTCTAAATCCAATCTTGTCCTGGTCCTGCATAAACACCACCAATGTCTTCCCATTGCTTCTGGAATAAATCGTAAAGACTGCATAATTCAGCACTTGGTACCCTGCCAACCTCACGCCCCATGCTTCTACCTCTTGCCCTTTAACTCCAGCCACAAGGGACTTCTTTTCCTCAAATATGACCTGCTCTCTTCCCATCTGAAACCCTTTCACTCTCTGTTCCCTCTCCCTGAATGCTTGTCCTGTATTCTTCCCTAGCTTCGCTCTTTTCCTTCCTTCAAGTCTAGAGAGCAGTGGTGGCTTCAAGGGGGAACAGAGGAGAGCTTTGGCAACACCCCCATCTCAGCTAGCCTCCAATCCTCCCCCAAGTAAACTCACAGTCTGAGTAAAAAGAATGCTATTGTTATGCAAATGAAGCTTCAAGACAATTCCCCTGGCTCCCTACCAGTCACTCCTCTACACCAGTACCTCCTGTATAGAAATTTCTGGAAGTGCCACCACCGAAGAGGCCATTATGGACGGAAAGTTTGTGTCTCCCCGGCCCCCCCACTGTCCCCTGCAAATTCATATACTGAAGCCCTAACCCCCAGTGTGGCTGTATTTGGAGATGGGGCCCTAAGGAAGTAATTAAGGTTAAATGAGGTTATCAGACTGGGGCCTGGTCCAACAGGATTACTGTTCTAATAAGAAGAGACACCAGAGCTTTCTTGCTCTTTCTCCATGTGCTCAGAGGAAAGGCCATCTGAGGACACAGCAAGAAGGCAGCCATCTACAAGCCAGCGAGAGAGCCCTCACCAAAAACTGAATCTGCTGGCACCTTGATCTTGGACTTCTTGGCCTCCAAAACCGTGAGAAATAAATTTCTGTTGTTTAAGCCAGCTGGTCTGTGGCATTTCCTTATGGCAGCCCAAGCAGACTGAGAGGCCTTCCTCCGCTGCTTTGTCTGAAGTGACCTCATCAACTTCAGCCAATAAGTGCTGGCTTCACTTATCACAGTATGCATTTCCTTTTTTATTGTTTTGGGTGTCTGACAATAATGTTCTCTCTCCACTGGACTGGAGCTCCAGGAAGGCAGGGATATGGCCTGTTTTGCTGGATGCCCAGCACAGGGCCGCAGAAATGTGGTGGGCCCTCAATGAATATTTGCTGAATGGATGAACCCTCAGCATCTACCCTCACACCTGGTCACGTAGGTGCTTGGAGCCTTTCTCTGTACTGGGGATGGGCTGCACAAAGCTATTTCCATACTCTCGGGCTGGGTTGCCTCTGGATCTGGAGAGGGGCGCTCTCGGCAGGCCACTCAGCAGAGGCCTGTCCTCCTCAGCTCCCCCAGGCCTGCCTAAAGGGGAGCAGATCCTTTCTTACCTGGGGTAGGAGGGTTCCAAAGAATTTTGTCGTCAGGAAGAACTTGGATTTCTTTGGAAACTGTAGCGAGAGAAGCAGAGAAAAGGATCTTGGAAGATTATGTCATAGATTCGGGGGCAAATTCCATATGAGGGGTGAGAGGCTGAATATACAAACAGACCATGGCCAGACCACATATGACAATAGAATGCCGACCCAGAATGGTCAGGGCATGATCAACGACCACCAGCTTCCCTATTTTTTGTATGGAAAAAGTCAAATATGCTCCTCAAACCAATCACATAGGATGCCCGGCTTCCGTTAGCCCACCTCCAGCTTCCCTGCACCGACAACCTCCATAAGAGCCTACCTGAAGCCCTCCCTTTTTTTCACTATAAAGCTTTCCTGCCCCCTGTCTGCCTTTGAGTCACTGCCAAACGCAACTGATAGAGGTTGACTCCCTTGCCCTGAAGAGTTCTCATTCGGGTGGTCTTTCTTTATTTCCACAGGGGGGACATGTGGGGGTCAGCATCCCTTTGGTGCCTCTACAGAGAGGGAGGATCTGGCATCCCTTCAGGGAGCAGCGTAGGAGGAACCCAGTGTGGGTGGTGACCAGGGTGGGATCAGGTTGCCCCTAGACTCTGGAGAAGATGGTCATTTCCTCATTTTACAGATGGGTAAACTGAGGCCCAGAGCAGGACTCAGCCACAAATATACAATGAGGATGATGACCATAACGGTGATATGATGATAAGGCTGGATTACAGACCAACACCTGGCAAGTACTCAGTCAACGTTGGCTGTTACTGTTAGTATTCAGAGGACTTCCTCCATGCTGATAAACCTGTGCTGGGGCTGCACCAGCATTCATATCTCATTTAACCCCTTTGGAGGAAATAGAGGAAACCGAGGCTCTGAGAGGCGGAATAACCACCTAAGGTCACCAGCTGGAAAAGAGGGGAGCCGGGATTTGAACTCAGGTCTGGTTGACTCTAGAGTCCAGACCTTGATCTCCCCAACTGTGAACCAAGACTCAGATCCAGACCGTCTACTGCACTCTGAGCCCAGAGCTCTTCACACATCTGCCTCCGCCTGGCCTTACCATGTCGTCGCTGAGGGTCAGATTCAGGACTCCAGCCTCTTGATACACGAGCCCGGCCGTGTTGAAAAGATATTCGGAGATGCCCAGGTACACCATGTGGTTGTGGTCGGTGGGAAGGGTCAGCGCCGGCGGGGCAAAGGGAGGGGGCCTGCGGTGGGCCAGCCTGAAAAACTCCCCCTGGGGGTGGAGGCGGCAGAGTAAGCCTGGGCATCCTTCAGGAATTACAATTCGATGTCTCCATTTCAAGAAAAAACGAGCTAAGGATACCAATCACGTATTCACAAAGGAGAAAGCCATGGCCAGAAACTAACAATAGCATCTCTCCTGGGGCTACTTTCTAAGTGCTTTTCCCACCAACCCTGTGAGGTAGGTGAGATTATACTCATTTTACAGGAGGGGACACTGAGGCTCGGGGAGGTGAAGTGACTTGCCCAAGGTCACTCAGAAGGGTAGTGGCAGAGTCAGGAACTGAACCTGGGCAGCCAGGGTCCGGCAAGCACACTCCCAACCACGCCGTTGGCTCTGCCTCAACCTTGCAAAGAAGCGCAGAAATTCTCCTAAGAGAACACGGAGGTTCTGTTTGTTTGTTTCCATCTATCAAATTAGCAAAAATTTCAAGAGAGAGGTAAACTGTTTTAAGTGTGTGTGTATTTTAAGCTCATACGACCCAGGTTTTGGTGAAAGTATTCACATGCTGCTGGGGATTATATGTTTATGTTTCTGAAGAGCAATTTGGCAACACATTGCAAAAACAGATCACTTATTTAGCTAAAAAAATAAGAATGTTGAGTTATAAAAAAGCAAATTGTAGATGGATACATATGTCAGAATACCATTTATGGAAAATTTAAAGGCCTATAAAACATACTATATAAGAATTATTGACACACACAGGCAAGAAGGACACACAGGGACGTCATCCGTGTGATTCCCTGGAGGGTAGAGAGTCCCCAAGGGGGGGCCTCAGCTATTTATTTCTACAATGTTTCATTTCAAAAAAATCAGAGGTGAGTATGACAAAATGTGTAACATGTCTGAAATCTGGGTGGTGGGTACGTGAGAATGTGCAATATTCTCTGTACTTTTGGATCATTTCATTATTTACAATTAATGACTGTGACACCCATACTATAGAATAAATACCATATGCAACTCTTAAAAATATCAGGTGTAAAAAAAAGACAAAAAAAGAAAACATAAAAGACAAAAATAAAAAAAACAGGTGGACCTATGTACCAAACAGGAACCAGCTCTAATATACATCATTAGGTGAGAAAAGCAAGTGAAGAACAGTGTGTATTCATACGTGCGAACAGATTCTCAGCAAAACTCGATGGGCTTTCACATATGTATATGTGAATGCTTAGGACCAGGAGACTGGAGGGCTAAGACCCTCCACGGCTGACGGCCATTACCTCTGGGCAGGAGCCCCGAGTGGGGATAGGGGGCAATAAACAGGACATTCTCATTCGCTAGGGATAAATAGGAATTGTTTTAATCTTTTATTCCATCGTATCACTTAGATTTTTAAAAACTATACTATTTGGTCCAGCAATTTCACTTCTAGGAAATAGTCAAAGATGCGCAGAGATCCAGCTATAAGGATATTCGAGGCAGCTCTGGTTAAGCTTGTGGGAAAAATGGAGAGAGCACAGATGCCCCAGGAGGGGGCACTGTCCACGTACCTTACCACAAGCTGTCCACTGAGAGACCCAAGAGCCAGTAAAAGGGCTACGGGAGGACATTTCATTGATAGAGGTTCACATTATACTGTTCTGGTTTTAAAAGTTGTAAAACAGAATGTAAAATATGACCTGTATACATGCATGTGCGTGTATGTACTTCTATGTCTATGTATGTGGTTTTTATGCGTATTTGTTTCTGCCTCTGTTACGTGTGTGTGTGTGTGTGTGTGTGTAATTTCCTGTGTCTCAGCAGAGACAAGGATTGGAGGGTTGGAAAACTGTAACTTGTGTGTCAACAGTGCATGTCTCTGAGTTGTAATATTAGGGTAATCTCTCTTTCCTTCTTCCCTTCCTTCCTCCCTTCCTTCCCTCCTATTTATTTCTCTGCTCCTTTGTGGTTTCTACATTTTCTTTTTGACATCAAATGTGCTTTAGAACAAACAAGTAAATAGTAAACAAACAAGCCAATCACCGATTGTGGAGGGACTGAGGTACATCCAGAGGGGATTCAGGGAGTGGGACTTATTCCAGCTGAGGAGGTCCGAGAAGGCTGCTTGGGGAGTGACAACCCAGCCCACATCCACTGGAAGATAAGAAGAAGCCAGTGGGGTAGAGGAGGGCATGGGAGGGAGGGGAGTCCAGGCAGAGGGAATGCACAGGACGAAGGCCCTGAGGTGGGAACTAGCTGGATATGTTGAGGAAGTGCAAGGCCAGTGAGTTTGGTTGGAGGGTGGGGAGTGAGGGGGAAAGTGGCATGAAATGAAACTAACTCCATCTATCCATCCATCCATCCAATACATATTTACTGAGCACCTATTATATGCCAAGCATAGTTTTAGGTGCTACACATACAGTAAAGAACAAAGCGGACTTCCCTGGTGGCACAGTGGTTAAGAATCCGCCTGCCAATGCAGGAGACACAGGTTCGAGCCCTGGCCCGGGAAGATCCCACATGCCGCGGAGCAATTAAGCCCGTGTGCCGCAACTACTGATCCTGCGCTCCAGAGCCCACGAGCCACAACTCCTGAGCCCGCATGCCACAACTACTGAAGCCCGCGTGCCTAGAGCCCGTGTTCCGCAACAAGAGAAGCCACCGCAAAGAGAAGCCTGCGCACCGCAATGAAGAGTAGCCCCCGCTCGCCGCAGCTAGAGAAAGCCCGTGTGCAGCAACGAAGACCCAACACAGCCAAAAATAAATAAATAAATAAATTAAAAAAAAAAAAAAAAGAACAAAGCAATCACAGCCCCTTTTCTTTCATCACATTGAGGGAGACAAGCTTGCGACCGTGTGTACTAAGTGCTGCTGAGAAAAATAAAGCAGGATATAGGGGAAGAGGAGGGCGCTATTTTAGCAACAGTGGTCTGGGCGGACCTCTTTAGGGAGAGGATATTTGAGCAAAGACTTGAAGGAGGAACGGGAGAGCTTCTGTGGATATCTGGGCCAGAGCCTCCTGTTTAGAAGGAGCAGCAAGTGCAAAGGCCCTGGGGAGGGAGCAGTCGTAGTGCATTTCAGGAATAGCTGGAAGGCCAGTGTGACTGGAACCGGGAGAAGATGAGGAGAGTGGACTGGGGAGAGCAGTGAGGATGGATAGGAAAGGGGTGGAGTCATAAGATCTGTCTCCAGGGATGATGGGGAGTCTGGGGGGGGGGGGGGAGGTGGTCTGAGGCAAAGGTGTGAGGGTGTATGATTCGTGGTGTAAGTCTTACCTTCAACAACCCATCCAGCCTATCAGCTGTGGCTTTTGGAGGTGCAACCAGAGAGTAATCGATCCCAGCCACGTTGTCTATTTTGGTTGTCACTAGGGGGAAAGAAGATGGACCATGAACTGGCTCCCCACGGCAGCAGCTTTGGGGCCTGGGATGCAGAGGCAGCATCCCCCTAAAGTTGAATCAAGACCTGCAGTGCTAATTCCATTCCTACCTCCTCCAGGGAGCCCTCCCTGAGCTCTCCTTAAAGGAAAATGAGCCCACACCCCACATTCACAGATATCATCTCTCTCCCTTCTTCCAACAGCCCGGAGACGTGGCTGAAACACAGAGTCAAGGAACAGAAAGACCTGGGCTTGAATTGAAATCTATGTGACCTTGGACAAGTCCTTTCATTTCTCTGAGCCACATTTTTTCATTTGTAAAATGGGGTACTACTAGTGACCTTGACGATGCCCTGTACCTGGTAGGAACTCAAAAGCCAGAAGGGATCATTATTAGCAGTGATAACATCCCAGGCTGAGCCCAGACTGGCTTCAGGTCTGAACGGTTTCTCTGTTTTCCAGCAGTAATCAATGAGGATTAAATAAATATTGGTTCCTCCTTTAGCCCTTCCTTCCCATGTTAGAGGGGAATAAACCGAGTCTCAGAAAAGGTAACTAGTCTAAGATGGCAAAGCTGGTGAGTGACAAGGCTGGGACTCAAGCCAAAATCTTTTTCCTGCCTGGTGAGGCCAAACCTTGGACACTGCAGCTGCACTGAACACGCCCAGGAGGGGCCCTGTGCCTGGAGGGGCTGAGGCGATGCCTGGGGAAGGGATGCCTGGGGAAGGGAATGGACATGTGCCATGTGCCAGCCAAACCAGGCTCCACAGGGAGGCAGCCCAGGCAGCAGTTTGGGACACAGGCTTGCGATCCTGTTTCTGCATCTTACTGCCTCTTGACCTCAGGTAAGTCTCGGCTCCTTTCTGAGCCTCCGTTTCCTGGTGGTAAAATTGGGACAAAACAGTGATGTCAGCGGGGTGTTAGGAGGCCGAGAGGAAACCGTTCTGCTGGGAACATGACACATGGTGAGCACTTGGCCATACAGGTCCTCCCCCACCTACTGCAGCCCTTCACCGTTTACCAAGCATTTGGGGAAAGAGAAGATTGTCCCCATTTTAAAGATATGGGAACTGAGGCCCTGAGAGGAGAAGCGATCAGCCTCAGATCTCAGGCCAGCTATGTATCTCTGGCTCCAGAGAGCTGCAGGTATTTGTTGTTTGGCCCCTGCAGAGCTGCTTTTCCATTAAACTTCTGGACCTGCCACAAGGACCTGGCCCAATAGGGGATCTGATGCCAATTGCCATTTGAAAATAATCGTGCTACCCATTCCCACCCAAGCCCAGGCCTGCCTAGGAAAATTGCTGGCTCCATCACACTCTCCCTGTGTCCCTCACCCCCTCCCCCTTCTACCCCAGCCTCCTTACCTGGCAGTGTCTGGAAATAAGGTTGCAGCTTGGAGGATACGGCACTGGTCACTATCTCGCAGATCTGGGGAGAACAAAAGAACTGATCAGCAAAGCTTTCCTATAGTGGAAAATGTCCTCTGAGAATAATTATCCGGACATGTTTCGCTCTTCTTGAATGTTTCCTTGAAAATCATGTAACTACTCAAGTTTCCCTTTTCTCTTTGGCCACCAGGAAGCTCAGAGTTCAACATGTAACTTTATATGACTGGCATGTCTGCATTTTATTTCCTACTCTGGCATGGAGCTTTCCTGATGGGTATTTATGTTTTCTATTTTTTAATGTGAGATTTTGTTTGTTTGTTTTTGTTTGCACTCAGACCCTTTGTGGAATGAGGTGGTGAAAAAACGAACAGGAGGTGGTCAGATGTCAGCCTTCCCCTGTGTGTGCTTCTAGGAGCAAGGGGCAGGCCCTCTGCTCAAGCCTGGGTGGGCACCCTCATCTTTGTCTTGTGTGGCCAGAGAAGACTTCCCAGCCGTCCCCCTCCCATAACTCATAGGGGAACAAGCACTGGTCTGAGAAGCCCTGGATCCCATGCTGATTTTGTCACTGAGGAAGTTACTCCATTTCTATGAGAAAAGAGACCCTTATTTTCTCATCTGTAAAATGGAGCGCTGTGGGTTATATTTTCCACTCCATTGCTCTTCTGGAATGTGGCCCTGTCACACCCATTGAGAGGTGGAGTCTGTGAACTCTCCCCTACAATCTGCGTGGGCGGGGTGGCTACTTGCTTCTAACCAATAGAACACAGTGGAAGTGACATTGTGTAACTTCCCAGGTGAGGTCATAAAAGGCTGTGCAGCTTCCACTTTGGTCTCTTGAGATACTCCCTCTGGAACCCATTGATGAACTGTGCAAAGCCCCAGCCCCATGGAGGGGACACGGGTAGATGCTCCAGTCAACAGCCCCGGCTGAGCCGAGCATCACGTCTTCCCAGCCCAGGCACCACGGACATGAGAGGAGAGCCCGCTGGATGACTCTAGCCCCAAGCTTTGGAGTTTTCCCAGATGAGGCATAGACATCATGGAGCAGAGACAAGCTACGCTGGTCCCACTGTGCCTGTTGATTTCCTGATCCACAGAATCCGTGGACATTATCAAATGGTTGTTGCTGGATGACACTGTATTTGGGGCTATTTGTTTCGAAGCAATAGCTGGAATAGAGGATTAAAATCACAGGCTTCCTTAATTTGACCCATTGGGGCTGATGGGGTAGGTGGTGCAGTAGGTGGTGGTGGTCAGATAAGCCCTGCCTTCACGATGTTGCTCTCCCCACGTCCTGAATGACCTCATTCATCCAACGGAGTCTCTCCTTGCCTTTCTTGACTGTTGGGCGGCCCCTGGCATGATGTGCCACTCTCTCGGACTGAGGACCCTCCCTGCTCTCCACCTGGCCCTCTACTTCCTCTTCCTCAGACACCCTGTGAGCTCCTCTTCCCTCGTGAAGATGTTGATCTCCTGGGGCTCCCCGCTCCTTCCACCCACGAGCCCCTCTGGAGCCTGCCATACATGCCCATGGCCCCTGTGGGACATTGTTGGTCCACCCTGGGGGTCCCCTGGGCTTGGTGTGACAGCTCCCTACACACCCAGCAACTCTCCCTGCCTGAGGACTTTAATACCTGGACCTCGCTCCGAAGTGCCAAGGAGTCACAGCAGCCAGAAACAGGGGTGAGAGTTGGTGGATAAATACCCAGCTTTCCCCACCCCTTTGGGACAGTTCTGAGGTGTGTGCCCCGAAGTCCCACAGGACTGGGCCCTAGCTGTCCAGAGCAGTAGCTCATTCAATAATGTTCCTGTCCCCAGCTCCCTTCCCCACCCCTCGCCCGGGATCCCCGCCCAATAAACCACTAGCACCTGAATCTTTGTCTCAGCCATGCCTGGGGGCGTGGGGGCACCCTGCTTGGGTGCCCCGCTCCACGTTCCCAACCTGCGGCCAGCACCCAGACCTCGGTTTGCAGCCAGACATCTCCCCTGAGCTCCAGCCTGAGGGTCCAGCTGCCTCCTGGACCAAGTCCCTGGATATCCCACAGGCCCCCAAGGCCAGCACATCTCAACCAAACCTGTCAGGTTCCCACTCCTCCGCAGCGCTGGTCCCCCATCTGCCCAGAGGGCAGATAGGGCACCTCCACACTTCCCTCCCGCCTTCCCCACTGTCAATCAAGTTATTTTATCTAGGGGGTGGGAGGGAGGAAGGAGAGGAAGGAAGGAGGGAGAAATTTTGGTTTTCCTGGAGTGTGTTTCTATCACATAAAACTCTGGTTGTCCCAAGGAGACTAAGAATGTCACTCTCGGAGAAACCCGTGCTTCTGCTCCAAGTGGCCCAAAGGTGAGAGCGGGCAGCACATCTGGCAGCGAGGGGCCAGCTGGACACCTGGGCTGCCTGCCCTCCGCTACTGCCCTCCAATGCCACTTACTAATGAGGGCCACCAGGGGGCTCCAAATCACAGCAAATCACACGGCAGCCTGGCGCCTGCCTGTCTGCTGCCACCCTCCTCCGCCCCCACCCCCATCCACACCCTATATAGACCCTTCCTTCCCTCAGACCCCCACTCTTCTCTCTGTATTACTGGGGAGTAGACTCCCAAACTCACTCCTCGCCATTTCCAGGCCTTCCTAACATCATGGACACCCTGATACTTCATTTATTCATTCATTCATCCATCCATCCATCCATCCATCCATCCATCCATCCATTCATTCATTCAGGCCCATACTCTCTTCTAAACAATATCTTGGACTGATTAAGAGCTTCACCTCTGAGGTGGGGCAGCCTGGGTTTGAAGCCCAGCACTATCACTTCCTCTATCTGTGTCTCAGAGTTATTATTGTTCAGCCTGGCTGCTCTCAAGGGGTCACTCTTAAGGCGTTAACAAGAAATAATCTGTTTTAATAGTTCTTTATGTTAAATACATGCTAACACTCCCCGCATACTATTACTTAATTACAAAGACGGTTGAGTTATGGTTGAGCCAGGCTGGTGGGGAGACTTCACTATTTTAGTAATCCTTACAACGGCTTGGTGAAGAAGGTATCAATGTCCCCATTTTACAGACGGTGAAACTGAGGTTTGGAAAAGTCAAGTGATTTTCTCAACATCACACAGCTAAGCCCTGGAGCCACAGTCAAAACCCAGAGACTCTGACTCTGAAACCTGTTTTATAATCTCCTCTGTTATGCATTTTGACCACCAGGCATGGATTTTTTTTTTTTTTAAACTTTTGACAGAGTGCCTTCAGATAGATGATCTCATTTGATCGATGTCTCCCTACCCATGTTGTCAGTGCCTTTCACTGGGAGACCAAGGTCTCCCACCTGGAAGGCTGCACAAGCCTCCTCAGTGTCCCCGAGACTCCTGCCCCTGCTCTTGGTCCCTCCAGCCATTCTCACGGCAGCCAGAGA
The DNA here is from genome assembly GCF_028021215.1 of Eschrichtius robustus. Taxonomy (NCBI): domain Eukaryota; kingdom Metazoa; phylum Chordata; class Mammalia; order Artiodactyla; family Eschrichtiidae; genus Eschrichtius; species Eschrichtius robustus. The sequence goes on from NC_090839.1 coordinate 21,758,828, forward strand.
AATTGTTCTAAAGCACAGATCTGGCCAGGCCACCCCTTTGCCTAATACCTTCAATGGCTCCCCATTGCCCTTTGAGAAAACTCAAGCTCACTTGTCTTGGGAGACAGGCTCAGGGGTTTCCTGGAGACTGATAGTTTATTAATGGAAAACTAGCCCAAGGAATGGCCCCTTTTCTCAGCTGAAGAGGTTGGCTTGTGTGGGGAGGGGGTTAGGGTGAAGGTAGGGTTGGGAAGCGCTGGTCCGTGTCTGTCTTTCGTACCAGTTCCAGCCTCCAGCCTCAGGACATAGTTTGACCACACTCTAGTCTAGCAGCTTCCTCAGCTGCACGTTTTCTGGGTGGGTATCACCACCAAGGGGGTTCGGTGGGGGGGATGGGGAAGGAGGCTGGAGGGCTATGAGGAGAGGGGCTCAGTGCGAGAGAACGGTAGTTTCTCTGCAGGGAAGAATGATGGGGGAAGAGCAGAGGTGGTCCAAGCACGGGGGAGTTTGCTGTGGGTGTATCACATGACCCTTTCTTAGTTTCTCACTGGATCCCCAGGAAAATTGACATGACTGATTTTTAGAGCTGGACATGTGCTTTCCAAGGGCTGTGGGGGACTGCTGAAGAGGTCTGGGTGAGAGCAGAGATAAACCCACGCACATATGGTCACCTTATCTTTGACGAAGGAGGCAAGAATATACGATAGAGAAAAGACAGCCTCTTCAATAAGTGGTGCTGGGAATACTGGACAGCTACATGTAAAAGAATGAAATTAGAACACTTCCTAACACCATACACAAAAATAAACTCCAAATGGTTTAAAGACTAAATGTAAGGCCAGACACTATAAAACTTTTAGAGGAAAACATAGGCAGGACACTCTATGACATAAATCACAGAAAGATCCTTTTTGACCCACCTCCTAGAGTAATGGAAGTAAAATAAAAAAGAAACAAGTGGGACCTAAGGAAACTTAAAAGCTTTTGCACAGCAAAGGAAACCATAAACAAGATGAAAAGACAGCCCTCAGAATGGGAGAAAATATTTGCAAATGAAGCAACTGACAAAGGATTAATCTCCAATATATACAAGCAGCTCATGTAGCTCAATATCAAAAAAACAAACAACCCAATCCAAAAATGGGTGGAAGACCTAAATAGACATTTCTCCAAAGTAGACATACAGATTGCCAACGAACACATGAAAAGATGCTTAACATCACTAATCATTAGAGAAATGCAAATCAAAACCACAATGAGGTATCACCTCACACCGGTCAGAATGGCCATCATCAAAAAATCTAGAAACAACAAATGCTGGAGAGGGTGTGGAGCAAAGGAACCCTCCTGCACTGCTGGTAGAAATGTAAATTGATACAGCCATTATGGAGAACAGTATGGAGGGTCCTTAAAAAACTAAAAATATAATTACCATACGACCTAGCAATCCCACTACTGGGCATATACCCTGAGAAAACCATAATTCAAAAAGATAAATGTACCACACTGTTCATTGCAGCACTATTTACAATAGCCAGGACATAGAAGCAACCTAAATGTCCATCGACAGATGAATGGATAAAGATGTGGCACATATATACAAGGGAACTCAGCCATAAAAAGGAACGAAATTGAGTTATTTGTAGTGAGGTGGATGGACCTAGAGTCTGTCATACAGAGTGAAGTAAGTCAGAAGGAGAAAAACAAATAACACACATATGTGGAATCTAAAAAAATGGTGCTGATGAACCTAGTTGCAGGGCAGGAATAAAGACGCAGACGTAGAGAACGGACTTGAGGACACAGGGGGCGAAGGGGAAGCTCTGACGAAGTGCGAGAGTAGCAGTGACATATATACGCTACCAAATGTAAAATGAATGGCTAGTGGGAAGCTACTTCATAGCACAGGGAGATCAGCTCGATGCTTTGTGACCACCTAGAGGGGTGGGATAGGGAGGCTGGGAGGGAGGCTCGAGAGGGAGGGGATATGGGGATACATGTATACATATAGCTGATTCACTTTGTTGTACAGCAGAAACTAACACAACACTGTAAAGCAATTATACACCAATAAAGATATATATTTAAAAAAGAGGTCTGGGTGAGAGCAGAAGTGTCCGGCGATGCGTGAGGTATGTGGGCACAGAAGGCCCCACCCGCTCTGACAGGAGGTGAGACTCTTGAGCCCCTCATACCTTGCGGTTCATGCTGTTTCGGAGCGAAGACTCGATTTTTTTGTGGAAGAGTTGGATCAGCCACCTGGAGATTGACACGTGGGGACATGCATGAGGCTTCCCAGGTGTCCCTGGGATGCATTCCGAAGGCTGCCTCATCTGGGAAGCCTTCCTCCCTTTTCCAAATAAACCTAAACTCCCTCATCCCTGGGCTCCAACTCTGTACACCCCCATCAGACACTTCTTCCCCTGTGTGCAGTGACCTGTTTCTGAGGTTATTTCTTCAATAGGTGCACGGCTGGACCCCCATCCCATCTCAGCCTCATTCCTCACCACTCCCTCTCTCTGTACTCCAGCCACACTGCTTTGCCGTATCCTCCTGTGTCCTGTGCTTCCTCTCACCATAGGGCCTTTGCACATGCTGTTCGCTCTGCTTAAAACACCCATTGTCCCCAAGTTAATTAACTCCTACTTATTCTTTTCATCTCAACTGAAATGTCATTTCATCAAAGAAAATGAAATGGCCAGCCCCCAGACTAGGTCAGATCCTCCAGTTCTATGTGTTCATCGCACTTTGTACCTCTTTTTCTCAGTTGTTATAGCCTTTTGTAATTCTTTGGGAGCCATTCATTAATGCAACGATTTGATTAACGTTTGTCTTCCCCACAGGCTGGAGGCTTCAAAAGAGCGGGGACTGTGTAGCTAAGACTCTGGGGCCAGCAAGTCCTGGGCTGAATCCCAATCCTTTCTCAATACTCACTAGGTATGAAAACTCAGGTTATTTCCTATTCTTTCTGTGCCTTGATCTTCTCCTCTGAATATGGGGTAATAATTGACTAACTGCACAGAGTCATTGTGTGGATTGAATGAGACAAGGAACATGCTTGAAACAGTGCCAGGCATGCAGTAAGCCTCCAATCGCTGTTAGCAAGGCCAAAATTTTTAGTGACCACTGCTATTTCCTGAGTACAATGCACAAGCCTGGTGCATAGCAGATTCTTAGTCGATATTCGTTGGATGGATGGAGAGATGAATGCTTGCAGGCTTGTGGTAAGGATTGTATAACTTGGTGCACTTAAAGTGTTTAGTGCACAGCCTGGAGCATAATAAGTGCTCAGTAAAGTTTGCTGAATGAATATTGAATGAGCAAGTGACTCTTCAAGGCAGGGATGTTGTGTGTTCCATCTGTAGACCCCTGTCCCCTTACACCTGAGTCCTGGCATAGAAGTGGCATTTGGGATGTGTTTCTGAATACAAGAATAATTAGGACAGGGACTGCCCTGGTTGGCACAGTGGTTAAGAATCCACCTGCCAATGCAGGGGACACGGGTTTGAGCCCTGGTCCGGGAAGATCTCACATGCCGCGGAGCAAGTAAGCCCGTGCGCCACAACTACTGAAGTCCGCGCGCCTAGAGCCCGTGCTCTGCAACAAGGGAAGCCACCGCAATGAGAAGCCCGCGCACCGCAGCTGAGTAGCCCCCGCTCGCTGCAACTAGAGAAAGCCCATGCGCAGCAACGAAGACCCAACGCAGCCAAAAATAAATAAATAAATTTATAAAAAAAAAAAGAATAACTAGGACAATCCTGTCCCTCCTCCCATCCACAGCCCCAGGAGATCATACCCCAGGCTGCTGCGCGAGATGCGTACACGGACACTGTTGATGTGGCTGCTGCAGCTGGAGCAGGCGACGGTGGCGTGGCCCGAGGTGGGGTCATAACCCAGCTTGAGAGCAGCCAAAATGGAGATGCCCTCCACACTCAGGTCAAAGTTGCCGCTGACTTTGCTGAAGGGAAACAGAAAGAAAAGACTTGGAGCAAGCATTTTCTTCTCGCTGCCATTCAGACTTCACACCAATGCTGGAAGGCAGGTTTTGCTATTATCTCCACTCTGGGTGAGGAGATGGAGTTCAGAGAGGGAAGGCAGCTTGCCCAAGGTCACACAGCAGCTGAGTGAAAGAGCCAGGGTTCCAACCTGAAGTTTGAACCCATGTCTGCCTGGCAAAACCCTGCTCTTACCCACTGCCTCAGCCTCTGCCTGTGTGCTGTGTGGCACTGAGAGTGTTTCTCAACCTCTCTGAGCTTCAGTTTCCTTACCCAGACCCTGGACCAGCAGTGGGACACCAACTTTGCCACTAGAAAGCTGAGTTTGGGGGACCAATGACTTTAATAAATGCCCTCATTCATTAAATGGGGTTAATAACTCCTCCCTCAGGGATGAAATGAGTTTGGGATAAGACAGTGGGTGTGAATGTAGTTTGTCAACTCTTCTATAATGTGAGGAAGTATTGTTATTATTTTGTGTGTGTGTGTGATCAGTAAGTGAAATGATAGATGTGAAAGAGCCCAAGTGAAGAATTAAGCAATTCTTGTTGTGGGGAATGGACAGACCCAGCAGTCCTTGTAACGGAAGGCAGACTCACGCCCCTCTCCTCACCAAAGTGTCTGTTTTCTCCCTGGATTCACCACAAAGGAGAAGTTGATAAACTGACAGGTCAGTCTGAGCCACTGTCACTGCTGCACAGAGTCACTGCAGTGAGAGCCCAATATTTAGATTCAGAGCTGTAGTTTGGATGATCTGCCCCAATTTTCACCCCTCCCTGCATCCATACCCTCACCATTGCCTATCTTGGGGGGATATGTGTGTATTTCCATGTTCTTGACCTTGGACTTGACCACATGACTTGCTTTGGCCAATGGCATATGAATAGAAGTGACCATGGGCCAGTTCAGTCCCCCCCAGGCCTTAAGGGGACCTGCATGTTTCTGGTTGCCCTTTTTGCACCTCCACCATCACTAAGAATATGCTCTGGGTAGCCCACTGGTCCAGGGAGAAGGAGGAGATACATGTATAGCAGGGCTACCTCAGCTGAGGTCAACCTACATCAGGGAACCCCAGCCAACACATAGATATGTAAGTGATGATATATGACTTGTTTTAGGTCACTGAGTTTCGGTCACTGATGGTTTGTTACAGAGCGATAGCTAACTGATAAAGGGGTAAACTAAAGGTCCCACTTAGCCTTCCATCCTAAGCCACATGCACCAACTCAGCCTTGCCCATGCCCTGCATTGAGATGTGGGGAAATTCTCAGCTATTAACCAAGGGTTATGTTGAAAATTCTTCTGTGAAAAGTTCCCCCAGGAACTCTGAGGGGGCAAATGGTAATGGACCAGGCAAAAATTGGGCATTCGTGAGACCTTGGCTCTCATCTCCTCCAAATATCACCAAGAGCTCACCCACACACTCAACAACACTGAGCTTGGAAACGCACATGAAACTCTTTTGTGCCTTCCATTTTCCACTTATCTTGATACTGGCATCTTTGATGGAGAGATCAAGGCCTTGATTGGGCAACGGTCTTATCTGGGAATTGGGAAGCTTGAATCCATGAATAACCAAGCTGCAAAGAAGAAATGATCAGTTAGTCTCTAAGTGTCCCCACAAGGACTCAGTCAATGGTCAGTACAGACTCATTCCCCTCCATCCTGGCCCTTTACCCCAGTTATTCCAAAAGAACTCAGAAGTTATGAGAGCAGCCTGGGGAACTCTGTGACTAGGCTTTGAAGTCAGACAAATCTGCATTTGAACCCTGCTCTTCAGTTTACTATTGTGTGACCCTGGGCACATCACTTGATCATCCTGAGTCTCAGTTTCCTCATGTTGTAAAATGAGCACAGTAACCTCTGTCTTGAAGGGTGTGTGATGATCAGTGAAGATAACAAATGTTATCCCAGTGACTACAAGTTCTGTAAAGGGTGGAATGTGTCTGCCTTTTTTTCACTATTGTAGCGTAGCCTGACGAGTCAGACACATAGTAGGTGCTCAAAAATATTTGTTGAATGAGTGAATGCATAAAATTCTTTAGAGGACATTTATGGATTTTTCTCCCCAGCACCCGCAACCCTCTCTTGTGATAACAGAACTGCCATTTTACTTTGGAGGAACCCTTCCCCACATCTAGTCCTTGTTGCTCCAAAGAAAGTTGACTTCACCGCCATCTTCAGGGGGTGGAGCTTGAGACTTCAGCACAAGCTCATTCGTGTCTTCTATCCCCCTGACCACAGTGATTGGTCCAGGAGTGTGTACATAACCTAAGACGGACCAATCAGAGTGAATCTTAGGAGTTTTGCTTGAGCTGTAAGGAGAAGGTGCCCTCCTCCCACAGGGCTGGGAGTGCTGTGAAGATGCTGGTGGCTGCTTCGCGGGGAGGCCCTACCCAAGAATTAGCCCTCCCGAGGGACGCGGTGCTGAGAGGTGGCAGGAGAGAAACAGGGTCCAGTGACATTTGAGCCTTCCTTCAAGCTGAACCTGAAGCCAGACAATTCCAGGGACTTGTGAGCCAATACCTTCTGGTTTAGGCCATTTTGGATTAGGTTTTCTGTCCTTGAAACCTCACCCCCACCCCTAATCCTAATTAACATGTGGGCTTGGCACAGAGTTTGGGGGTTCGTGACATCCCCGCAGGAGTCATGGTGAGTGCCTGAAAGACCGTTTGTGTGGTTTCCTCCACATGCAGCTTGGGGGATTGGCTCCCCTCGGGATGGTGTAAACATTAGCTTTGGGATCTTAATGTCTCTGAGTTTAGGAGTCAGTGGCTCTGTGAGTCTAGGTCTTGGTGGCCCCAACACACTACAGTCCTGCACACTGAGGACTGAGCTTGACGGACCTTACCTGTAGAAGCTGTACTTCCCTTTCCCAAGGTGCTTCACCTTAAAGCTTCCGGAGAGAGTGGGAATTGTGATCTTCTCCAACTCCTTCTGCAGAGTAGCCACTCCCTGCTGGCAGGCTGAGGGGAAAGAGCGGAGTCAGTGGTCAGAGGTGTGCAGTCTGTTCATGGCAGGGACGTTGGGATTGGAAAGATCTAAAGCAGGGCTCAAGCTAAGGTTTTTGTCAAGGGCCCCAGAGCAAATATTTTCTGCTTTGTGGGTCTTACTGTCTCTGTCACAACCACTCAGCTTTGCTTTTATTGCACAAAAGCAGCCGTAGACAATACGTCAATGAGTAGGTACGGTTGTGTTCCAATAACACTTTATTGATGGACACTGAAATTTGAATTTCATATCATTTTCACATGGTGTGAGATAGGATTCTTCTTTTGATTTTTTCCAGCTGTAAAAGCCATGCTTAGTTCCTGGGCCATGCAAAAACATGTGTTGGTCCAGATTTGGCCTATAGGCTGTCATTTGCCAACCCCTAGTTTAAAATATCACCCCCTCCAAATACCCAGTCATGCATCCTGCGGGTGTTATTGAACATCTGCTCTGTGCTCTGCCCTCACAGATACTCTATCTCTCTGGCTTTTGGACTCTCTCGCCACAGGACCTTTGCATGTACCATTCCTGTTGCCTAGGAAACCCTTTCCTCTCATCTTCACCTGGTCGCTCTAGTCATCACTTCCTCTAGGAACTTTCTCTGACTCATCAGATGAGAGCAATCCCCCTTGTTATCATTCTCATGATGCTGTGGGCATCTCTTTTGGAGCTCCCATTGCCGTTTGTAATTATGCATTTATTCATGTGATTTTTTTATTACTATCTCTCTTCCCTACTAGATGTAAGCCCCCCAAGGTCAGTGGTAGATGTCACGGACGTCCTCTATCTTTACCACAGTGACTGGAACTTAATACCCGTTGGAGGAATAAATGAATGAATGTTCCAGGGTCAGGAATTCTGCCATCAGTTATTACGTGGTTAACAGCATCGAAAAACCAGTTAAAAGGCAAACACGTTAAATGAGAAGAGAAGTAGTAGGATGAGGGATCCCAGGAGCCAGTTAGGAAGTAGTAAGAATAATAATAGTAATAATAATAATAACAGTTATCAAGCTCTTACTCTGTTCCAGGCACAGTTCTGGGCTCTATACACGTATTAAGTTACTGAATCTGAACAATCCTGGGTAGTAGGTCCTGTTACAACTCCCAGTTCACAGATGAGGAAGCTGAGACTCAGAAAGGTGACCACACAGCTGGCAGGTGATGGAGGCAGGATTTGAATCCAGGCCTTCTAGTCCCAGAGCCTGTGCCTTGGGATAGGCCTTCTGGGGGTTCAAAAGTAAACAATGCATAGATTGTCACTGCCCGGAGGGAAAAGAAAATGTGGGATGGCCACGATCTGTGGGTCTGCAGCGGCCAGGTCTTGAAGGGTCTCTAATGCCAAGCCCAAGACATCCACTGAGGGCACTAGGGAACCACTGAACAGTGTAAGTAAAGAGGGGGAATGAGCAGCTTTGCTGTATTTCACAACCCTCACATGGGGTGTGAGTAGAAGGGAGAACCGAGGCTGCTGTGACAGAACATGAAGACTTCCGGGCTTAAAGGCCGAGCCCAAGCCTCTGCTCTCTGGAAGACTTCAGGACCAGCCCAGCTCTGGGTATAGAGCAGGGACATAATCCTTTCTCCTAGCTCATGGGGAACCTTCCGTCTGCACCCCTGGGATTCAGAGGTGTCCTGCCTGGGCTGGGGTAGGAATTCAGGGGTGGGATACCAGGTCCCTTTGGTCCTATCCTGATTCCCCAGGGGTCCACCACGGCTGTGGTTCTGCCTTCTGGGTCTGATTTCTCTGGCACTGGCTGTCCCCCACTGTTCTGCAGTTCATCTCTCTGCCACTGAGAGGCAGCATTGAGCAGCTCCACCCTGGTACATCTGACAAGACCAGAGCTCAGATCCAGGCTGCCCTCTTCCCAGTCCCTCCTCCAAGTTTGTCTGCTCATCTGTAAAGGTCGCTAGTAACAGTACGTCCTTTTAGCACAGTGCCTGGCACCGATCTGAGCAGGTCAGGGGGCTGCTTCATGCCAGTCTCTCCTCTGTCTGGGCCTGGATGCGTGGCCTGGGGGACCCTCTCTGGGTCACCCAGATGGCTAGTGTGCACAGTATGGCTGCCAAGCCCCTGCCCTGGGGGAGGGCCTCCCCACACTGAAGACTGAGCCAGGGACCTTGAGACAAAAATCAGGGCTGAGAACCAGCTTGGAAGGAAGTGAAAGGCCTAGAAGCCCGAGTTGGGTATTGCGTAGAGGGAGGGGACCGTGAGGGACCTGAGCACTGGACTCGGGGTCCTCCAGGCCAGGGCTCCAACCCCAGCGCTGCCGCTTCCCAGCCCTGTGACCTTGGGCAGCTCACCTTACCTCAGCTTCTTCATATTAACACAGGGGTAAGAGGGCCTCCTTGGAGGAGCTGTGAGCAGGCCATACACTGGATTTAAAGGGCTGCACACAGCAGGTGCTCAATCAGTGCTCCTCAGAGGTTGGAGGGGAGAAAAGGAAGGCATCCAATTACCGTAGTCCAGGCCCTTCTGGGTGATCCTGGCCACGATGCCGGGGTTGGTGGTCGCTGTCACAGCTGTGCCCAGGGCGGCCAGCACCACCAGGGTCGCCCACCTCCACGTGTCATCAGGGCCCTTGGCCATGTCTTCGTCCTGCAGAGCTGCCAAAACCTCGAGGCCTTGGAGGGGAACCTGGGACCTATAAATGAGGCAGCTGGGGAAGCACAAGTCAGTGGAATGTAGAAAAGAGGAAGGAACACGAGCAGGGGCGGGAGAGGGGGTGGACGGCTGCCTGCCTGCGGTCCCCCACCATGGTCGGGGCCACAGCCCCAGGGCAGCCAGCAGTGGAGCCCGGGAGCCCTGTGTCTGTGTGTGCGGTGTGGTATGCTGTGTGTGTATGTATGTGTGGTGTGTGTGTGGTGTGTGTAGGTTGAGACTTCTGGCTCTGGGCATCATTCTCCTCTCTAAGCACCCCTTCTCCCTCCCTGAACCCTCACCCCAATCCCTTTATCTAAGGACTTCCTGGAAGCTGGATGGTAGGTACATCAGTGTTCATTATATTTTTCTTTTCTTTTTTTTTAATGCTTTATTGAGGTATAGTTGACAAAATTGTATACAGTTGGCCCTTGAACAACACAAGTTTGAACTGCGCAGGTGCACTTATGTGGGGATTTTCTTCAATAAATACATAACTACAGTACTACACCATCTGTGGTTGGTTGAATCCACAGATGTGGAACCTCGGATATGGTGGAACCGCGTATATGGAGGGCCGACTCTAAGTTATACGTGGATTTTCAGCTGCTGTTGCGGGGGTCAGTGCCCCAACCTCTGCATTGTTCAAGGGTCTAGTGTACATTTAAAGGGTACCAAGGTGATAATTCGATAAATGTGTGTATTGTCAAGTGACTGTCACAACCACGCTAGTTAACTCATCCATCACCTCACGTAGTTATCATTCTGTGTGTGTAGTGAGAAGGTTGAAGATTTACTCTCTTAACAAATCCCAAGTGTACAATAGAGTACTCTTAGCTATAGTCACCATGCTGTGCATTAGATCCCCAGAACTCATTCATTTTATAACTGAAAATTATATTTGTCTTTCTACTTTTGATTTCCTTGATGTTTTCCATAGTAAAACATTTAAGGAAACAGAACCTTTAGCATTTTCTTGTCCTGAGAGGCAAAAATGGTAATAATTAAATGCTTGAATTTTGGAGTCTGGTATCTTAACTGTGGTTTTAAATCTCAACTCTGCCACTCTGTGGTGGTTTGACCTTGGTCAAGCCCCTTAACCTCTCTGAACGTCAATTTCCTCTCTGTAAAGTGGGGATAAACAGAATACCCTCCCTCCCTGGGTTTTTGTGAAGACATAAAGGGCTTTAAACCACGTAAAGCACCTAGCACAACACCCCTGCATAATAAGCCCACAAATGGCAGCTATTAATGTCACTCTGGCTTTAAAAGTAATCCATGTTCATTGACCAAAATTTGAGAAAGAACCAAAAAAATAAAAATTACCTGCAATCCCTGATTCCAGAGAGGACAAGCAGAAGTGTATTTTAGAGTATTTCTCTCCCCTCTCCCCTCTTTTGGTAAGTGTAGATAGTGTGTGTTTTTTTCAACAAAGAAATACGGGATCACACTGGTCAGTTCTGTAAAGTTCCCTTTTTTCAATGAATAGTATGTAGTGTTCTGTCTCCTTCTACCTGCACTGCACGGTATTTCATTGCTTCTTCATCCCACAGTTTTCTTCACCAAGCTTTTGTTTTTATTCCTTTTTACCGCTTCCTTTGACAGATGTGGAACCTGAGGGTTCGAGAGGGGAAGTGTTCTTCCCACAGTCATGCAGCTAGCTGCTAGCAGAGCTGGGATTCAAACGCAGATGCATCCCACACCATCCTGAGTCCTTCATTGTCTTGGGGGTTGAGGGGGGCGGTGACCAGCACACACTCCCCATCTCCACACCAGCTTTCCAGAAGGATCTCTGCTCGGCCCCTGCCCCTCCCTTTGCAGCAGCCTCAGGCCCAGTGTGGGCGGGAATCCCGCTGGGCAGCCGCACCATCTCCATGGTGATTAGAGGAGGGGCGGGGCTGCAGAGGGGGAGGATGGCTTCTCTTCCGCTGAGTCCTCATCAGCCCCCTGGCGCCCTGTCTCCCCGACTCTGATTTCATGAAAGCCTAATGAAGCCCATTGAGCCAGGAGGACATGAGACCTCCTGAGGTTTTTTTTTTCTTTCTTTCTTCTCTTCCTCTGTATCTAAAAGGGTCTCCCTTCCTGCCCCAACCCGCCACAACAAGAATCCTTCTGGCTTGCTTAAGAATGAAAACAGTGACCATGTACAGAGCATCTACTATGTGGCAGACACTTTACATATATTGTCTCCAAGCCTAAAAACAACCTGTGAGGGTGGGATATTATTCTCCATTTTGGAGTTGAGGAAACTGAGTCACAGAGCGATTATGTCCCTATCAAGGTCACACTGCCTTTCATGGAGAGAAGAATTCTCCCCTCTACCTTTCCAAGAGGACTTGTCACCCTGGGTCCTCACCCTAGCTCTACCTTCCTGGGCCCCCAGACTCACATGTCTGTATCTGTACAAGGAAGATAGACGCCAAAACACATAGATCCATGACTTGTCAGAAAATTAGATTTTTGAAGAGTTATCTTACACAGTTTTGAACACCTGCAGCTCTAACTGCCCCAAATTCCTGAGTCCCCTGGGTCCAGGCAGATGTTGCATCTGTGAGGGTGTCAGACAGGAAAGAAGGATTAAGAGGAAACTCACATGACGATGACTTACACTGCCACTACATCAGAATCTTAAAACCAACAGGCAAGTTTTTGAAGCAGCCAGCCCCACTGGCTTCCCTCTGATGCTCGTGTTCAGTCAAATCCAGATGAGTCCATCAGCGACCCTCTGGCCTCCTTTTCAGCTCTGCCACTGGCCATGGAGGTGTCCTACTGCTTCAGGCCTGACTCTCTACACGGTATGAGTGACAATGTCTTCAACCCAAGGAACAGAAATCCCCAGCTCACGTTGGCTTCAACAATAAACACAAATAATATCTCAGAGACCAAGTCCAGAGAGAGGGCAGGTTTGAGGTTCTGATTAATTCAACAGCTAACAGGACTTCCCAGAGGTCCAGTGGTTAAGACTCTGTGCTTCCACTGAAGGGGGTGTGGGTTGGATCCCTGGTTGGGGAACTAAGATCCCACATGCCGTGCAGCCAAGAAAAACAAAAACAAACAAATTTGCAATAAAAATGGGAATTAAAAAAAAAAAATTCAACAGCTAACAGACATGTACCATCTCTCCACACCTGTCTGCTCTGCCATCCTAGTGTCTCAGATTTACCCTCACACTGGCTTCTTTCATGGTTGTGTGAAATCAAATTCACATTTAATGGCAAGACAAGAAAATTTAAACGTAAAAAATTTTCTCTGCCCTTTGGCCTCCTCTCTCCCCTCTACTGTGCATTGTGCATCCGCGTTAGGCATTGACCAAAACTTCGCCGTTGGCAGAAATACCTGCTCAACCCTAAAGAGTAAAATTCTCCTAGCATCACCAAGACAATTCCTTAAACATAACATTCCTTGTTGATCTTGTAAGGGGATCACATGGCCCATCACCTTGTACTTGCATATCTGGATTGTGTAAAATGTCAATAATACGTCATCTAATGTACAGCCCTCTGTCTCAAAAAACTTATGTAACTGTGTTTTGACTTCTGATGGGTGGAACAGTTCTCAGAGCTTTCTGAGATGCTGTTCCTGGGCTTTTTTTATGTTTTTTCATTTTGTTTTGTTTTGTTTTGTTTTAGATTGAAACAATACAAGCTTTATTCAGTGGCCAGAGGATGGAGAAGCAGGAACTAAGTTCACAGATTAACTTCTCCGGTTCCTGGTTTATAATCCTCAACTTGGCGTGAGTAAAATGTTTCATTTCTTTCTTAGACCTACCGATTAATTTTTCATTGACAGTTGCAAGATGGTTGCAGCAGCTCCAGCCATTGCATCTAAACAGTCTTCTTCCAATGTCTCCTCCTCCTTTTCTTCCTCTTCTTCTTCTTCCTCCTCTTTTTTTGGTCTTTTTATCATTATTGTAAAATACTTCAAACATATAGATAAGAATAGACTACCCAGGTTTATAAAATCTTAACATTATGCCATATTTACTTCTTATAGTTTCTTTTAGTTCTATGAATTGTAATGCATGTATAGCTATGTGTATGTAACCAGGATCACAATAAGAATATAGAAAAATTCTGTCATCCACTCAAATTCTCTCCTGCTATACCAACTCAACATGGCTTAAATCATAGGAAAATATATTACCTCAGCAGGAGTTTAGAGGTGGGATGGGTCAAGAGTGGTTAATTCGGGGGCTGGTTCTGTCCACCTTTCTAATCCGTGCTCCTTATGATGTCGAGTTTTTCCAGAGGAAAGTCCATTGGGCTTGGAGCCCTGGGTTCATAGTTCCAGCCAGGCTACTTGCTCTAGTCAAGTTATTTGACCCTTCTGAAATTTGGGTTCCTCATTTAAATATGGGGAAACAATGCCCATCATGGGGATTGTTCTGAGGATTAAATGAGATAATAGGTGTGGATCAATTTGCATAGAGAAGGTGCTCAACAAATAGTCATAACTTAACCTTCATGGCTAGCTGGCTGGAGAGTCCTGGAGCCCCCAGGAAAACACACTAGGGGCACAACATACTGAGTGCTCGGTCCTCGGGTCTTTGGGTTTGGGCTGGACGTGTGCAGAGGGAGAGGAATCCAGGGATCCCATGGCCTCTGTGAGCCGCCACTCCTCGGCCAGGCGCTCTGGGGAGAAACACCCACTCCCAGCACAGCAAGGCAGTTAGGAGCGGGAGCTGAAACCTTACTGATCTGGGTGCAAATTCCAGCTTGCCACTTACTCACTCTGTGAGTTTGACCTTGTCACTTAACCTTGCTGAACCTGTTTCCTCATTTGTCCCCACACTCCATCCTCAGGGGCAGCTCTTCATCAGGCCTCGATGCTCAGGTGTTACCATGAGGTCATCCTTGCGGTCAGTGGAGGCCCCATAAACTTCTCCCTCCCTCTCAGCCCCTGATCCTCCAGCTCTTTCCCACTTGGTCCCAACTTCTCTGTGTGTCTGGCTTCTGGTGTATGTTGTCAGTTATTTTCTGATCTTGGATTGGGGATGCAGGAACAGGAAGGGGCTCGTGGTGGGTCCGAGGGGTGGAGGGGAGGAGAAGAATAGGACCTCGTGGAGATCAGGCCTCAAGGTGTGTAGTATCTAAACGGCAATCAGACTTTTTGTACCATGGAGAAAACCTCTTGAGAGGGTGTCTCCCCTACCTTGTTATTCTAAAAAAAATGTCTCTTTCTGAGCCTTAAATCTCAGAAAAAGACCCCTTTGGGTACCCTGGTCTTGGACATGAGGGCAGGTCTTTCTCATGGTGCTGTTATTATTATTTCTTTTTATTATTACTAGTGCAGTCCTGGAGTAGATCATAAGATATATTCAATAGTGAATAAATGAATACAACAAACTAGTGAATATAATATAAAAGAAGCAGACTCATGAGAACAAACTAGTGGTTACCAGTGGGGGTGTGGGGAGACAATATAGGGAAGGGGGAGTGGGAGGTACAAACTATTGGGTGTAATGTAGACTCAAGGATGTATTGTACAGCACAGGGAATATAGCCAGTATTTTATAATAATTGTAAATGGAAAGTAACCTTTAAAATTTTATAAAAATTAAACATTTTAAAAAACCAATGAATAAATGAAAGAAGGGTCAGATCCCAGAGCATAAATTCCAGACAATAAATGTATGTAGACTGAGAAGGACAAGCTCAGCCTGACAATTCCCCGAGGCTTCCAGGAGGAGGTGAGAATTGACCTTGGCCCTGGGGTGGCAGTCTTGGGGTTGAGAGAAGGAGGGCCACTTCTGAGTCTGAAGGCATTAGCTTTGCAGGAAGGACAGTTTCTGGGGAGAGCTGAAGGCCGAGGGAAAGGGAAACAGAAAGCAATGTTGTTCTCCCAAGGGGCAGAGGGGAGAGAGAGTGTCACTCTTGCTTCTCCGTTCTCTCTGGAAGCTGAGAGTGTTGGCTCTAGCAGGCTGGGCCTCCTCCAGCCGCACGGCGGATCACAGGAAGTAAAGCAACACACAGTTGCCAAATGTCCAAGGAGCACCCAGAACCATTTTCCCTCAGCCACATTAGGAAATAGGTGTGTGCTCAGCCAGCCCCGGGGGACTGTGGCTGGTAAAGAGCAAACCGCTGCCAGCCTGGCCCTGCCCAAGAGTGGTAAGAGCACGGAGATGGAGACACAGGCGGGCTGGGACCACGGAAGGCCAGTGAGGAACGGCCTGGCTTTGAGCCCTGGCTCGCCTCTACACGGCTATGTGAACTTGGGTGAGTCTTTGCTCCTCTCTGGGCCCAGGGTCCTCATCTATAAGAGCAGCCCCCTCTTTGGAGGGTTTAAACCACACTGGCAACCAAGCCAAACCCTTGGCTAACATTCCCCTTTAATAATCCTCACCCATCCCTGAAAGTAGGTAGCACTGGCTCCATTTCACAGGTGAGAAAATTGAGGCTCAGAGAAGTTAAGTAGCTTGCCCGAGGCCACACAACTGAGGAATGGCACATGGGTGTTGAGGGCTTCAAAAAGAGGGGAGGGAGCACTTCCTGTTGGGTTGCATGATGGAGTTGACTCTGCAATGTCAGGACTCCCTGAGAAACACATCCCCTTAGCCCCCTGAGCGTCTTCCATGGACCGTGTGGGGGGAGGCCAGGTGGAGGGAAGGGGTAAGCAAAGGCATGTTGTGGTCTTGTTCTCAAAGCCCACTGACTCCCAAGTTTTTCAAGTATGAAGGTCCTCCGTGATAATAGTTAACGTTTGCAACCAGGAGGTTGAGGAAAAGCCAATGCAAATTTAGCCACTCTTTTAAATGAATTTGCATTTTTCGAGCTCAGGGTTTACAGACATTTGAGATGAGGAGCCAGAGGCACATTCAGATGATATTTGATAGTTTGGCAAAGGGACCTCTAAACGCCTAAAACTTCTGCTGCCAGCTCCCCGCCCCCTGGCCCCCACTACACCTGGGGAGCTGAACTCAGAGACTGTCAAGCTCAGAAACAAAGTACTGATTCATTGTCAGCTGGGCCAGTGGCCACTGGCTGAGCCTGGCCAGGAGCACGGAAGCCAGGGGGAGGGGTCTCTTCCCATGGCTCATCCCGTCCCCTCCCAGCCTTTGACTGACCATATGGGGGAGAAATCCCAACAATGGCTGGCTTGCGTGGAGAGAGAGGGGGGAGAAAGCCAGAGTGAGCTTGGGTTTGGCTTACTGGTCACAAGGCACAGAGCAAAAGAACAGAGAAAGGACACTTGGGTGTGTGGCCCTGTAGCCCCAGAGACTCCTGCCCACCAGCAAACAAGAACCCATCAGCGTCCTGGAATCCAGCCAATTGGAGTAGCAATTCCAAATTCCTAGGGGAGGGGGAAAGATGGCGAGAGCAGGGAAGCTGGTGGGGTTGAGAGCATTTCTTACCCTCCTTGGGGATGTGAGCTGGCTTCCAGACAGCGCTTCCTGACTATCTGGGTTCACAGATCCTTTGAAAGAATTCAGATCCTCCATCCCCACCTGCACCGCAGCCCGAGGCCAGGACTACCTTGGTGACAGTAGGAGCCATTAAAGGATTTTGAGCAGAGGTGTAACATAAGATTATTCTTATCTTAGATAACATTTATGGGGCACTAACTCTGCGAAAGGCACAATGTTATGTGTACCTCTCAGTTCATTTTAATGAAGTTCACTCTGCCTTCACGGTAAAGGCCTGGAGATTCCTGTGATTCTGTGAAGCAAATTTTTTTAAATTATTAGCACCTTTAATTTTTATTTATTCATTTATTTATTTTATGGCTGTGTTGGGTCTTCGTTTCTGTGCGAGGGCTTTCTCTAGTTGCGGCAAGTGGGGGCCACTCTTCATTGCGGTGCGCGGGCCCCTCGCTATCGCGGCCCCTCTTGTTGCGGAGCACAGGCTCCAGACGCGCAGGCTCAGTAATTGCGGCCCACGGGCCCAGTTGCTCCGCGGCATGTGGGATCCTCCCAGACCAGGGCTCGAACCCGTGTCCCCTGCATCGGCAGGCAGACTCTCAACCACTGCGCCACCAGGGAAGCCCTGTGAAGCAAATTTTTATCCTTTCCATACATTTCTTTTCCTGCTCAAATCAGCCACAGTTGCCTTCTGTTGCTTGCTGTTAGGATCCCTGGTTAGAACAATATCCATAATTGCCTCGTGTGTGTGTGTGTGTGTGTGTGTGTGTGTGTGTGTGTGTGTGTGTGTGTGTGTGTGGTGTACACAAGCTTGCATGTATGGATCTGCAGTGACCTCAGTGATAAGAACCACGAGAAGCAGTGTACTGGGTTCTGTTCCCGCATGTCTGATAGCCTGAAGGTGGAGGCTTTTTCTGAGAGAAAAGGGCAGACAAACATTAACAAAATGCTTCTGTGTACCACCTTTCACTGAATCCTCTCCACCCAGGAAGGGGTTAACATTTGTATTTTTTTATAGAAGAAGACACTGAGGGTCAGGAAGGTTGTCAAGGCTACAGCGCTACTAAGGGTGGAGCTGAGGACAAGTCCAAACCCTGGCCTCCTCCCACCGTCCCCACTGTCTGTCCCCTGGAGCTCACAGGTGTATCTTGAGGACTAAACGTGTGGCAGACTGGCCAGGTGGGGTCTTCAAAAGGGGCAGAGTGCTCTGCCAGCGTGGGGCACTGTGATTTCTGTAAGTGCACAGAAAACCCTGGCTGGGCTGGTGAGTCCCACCCCCTGCCCCACACACCTCCCCAGCATATCAGTGGATTCTGACGTGGGCCATCCATGGCCTCTGAAAGACATCTGTCCATGGGGTGCCCTACAGGGCGCCGCTGGCCACCAAGAGCCTACTGCGTGCCTTGCCCTGTGGTGTACCTTCCCCGAGGAGTGAACAGCAGTGGGACCTGTCCTGGAAGTTGCTGTCAGTCCAATTGGGGTTGAGATGACTGCTGTAAAATGAGGCCACCATGGCTAAGCCTTTCCTGTATGCCCGGCCAGAGCTGGAAATCTCCATCTGTAATGGACATGGCTGTTGGTGACTGGAGGTGCCCAGGCTCTGCTTGAGCCCTGCCTGCTAAAGAGAGGCTGGCTCAGCTTTTTCCTGTCCTCCGCCCTCTGAAGAGGGA
Organism: Eschrichtius robustus; assembly: GCF_028021215.1. Classification (NCBI taxonomy): domain Eukaryota; kingdom Metazoa; phylum Chordata; class Mammalia; order Artiodactyla; family Eschrichtiidae; genus Eschrichtius; species Eschrichtius robustus. The sequence goes on from NC_090839.1 coordinate 21,777,460, forward strand.
GCTGCAGGGACCTGGGGGTTCTGAGTGGCAAAATGATGAAGCAAGGATGGGGGAAGAAAGAAGGAAAATACCAGGTTCCAGGGCTAGCTCTGGGGGATGGCTCTGTAATCTACATATGGATAGAAGGATTCTTATCTGTTTTGCTCCTAAGTACCTAGACTGGCTTCTGGCACACAGTAGGTGCCTGTTGGCTGAATTCAGGGAGTTTGGAGAAGGGAGACCTCCAAAGAGATGATAGTGATGGTGGTGAGGGATGTGAACCGTTGAGGAGAGGGAAATATTACGAAGTATCTCAGGAGATTGTGCCTATTCCTTTCTGGGTGCTCTAAATCACAATGAGTTGTTTAAAAATTATTTGGGGGATATCAGGACAGTGACCCTGTGAGCACCACGTGCCCTGAGATGGGGCCAGTAGGCTCATACTTCTATCAGCGGGATTTTCACAGCAATCCTCCTAATCATTTGCCGAGCACTTAAATGGTGCCAGGCATTGTTCAAAGCCCTTTGCACATGTGTGCGTGCTCATATACACATACGACATCCTGATGAAGGAGGCACCATCTTTATCCTCACGTTACAGAGGAGGACAGAGAAGCTGAGTACCTGGCCCAGGGACACACAGTTGATAAGTGATTAATTGGGAGTCGATCCAGGGGGCACCAGAGCCCACCCTCTTGACCTTATCCTCGTGTACTAGAGCCCAGGGTGTAGGGCCCCTGCCTGGGAGACGGTCAGGCTGCCTTGTGGCAACTGAAGGGGGCTTCTGGGTCTGAAGTTCTGCCCCCCTGTCCCAGTCTCCTGCCTTGTCTGCTCAGGGAGGAAAAATAAACATTGACAGGACGGGGCTCAGGGTTCCTGTGAGGGCTGCTGTTTTCCCAGCTGTGGAATGGCCGCATCCTCCCAGCCTCCTGGAGCCAGCCCTGGACTCCAGTGGTTCCAAGGAGCCAGGACAAAGCGTGGTCATCGTGGGAAAATCAGCAAAAAGAGGAGCAAAAGAAAATAAAGATCAGCTGTGACCCCTCCACTCGGAGAGACGTGGACACCATTTCTGGTGTTGAGCCAGCAGTGTGTCTTCCTACCAGTGTGTGCGTGTATGTGTGCATTTGTGTGTATACACATTTGTGTAGACACACATATACACACAAGCAGATGGAAGTCTATTACTTAGTTGTGTGCCATGGATATTCATTTGACAATGTTGGAAATGTTTTTCCATATCATTAAATGTTCTTATACAGCGTATTTTTTCTAGCTTTCACGTGGTTGGCTTGTTTTAATTTATAAAGGTATTATACGCATCACATTATACGCATCACCTTTTATACTTAGCATTTTTTAAATTGAGGTGTAATTTGCATAGTTAAGAGTCACCCTTTTTAGTGTTTATGTCTGAGTTTTGACAAACCCATAGCTGTCTAATCACCACATAATCAACATACAGAACAGTTCCTTCACCCCCAAAAGTTTCTTTGTACCTTTTTGCAGTCAGCCCCTCCCACCAGCCCTACCCTGGCAACCTCTGATATTTTCTTTTTCTGTACACTTGCCTCTTCCCAAATGTCATAAATGGAGCGTATAGCCTTTTGAGCCTCGCTTCTTTTACAGAATGGAGCATGGAGGTATATCCATCTAATAGCAGTGTTTTGTTTTTTTTTAATTTCTGAGTAATATTCCATTGTACGGATGTATTACAGTTTGTCCATTCACCAGATGAAGGAATCTGTTTGTAGTTTTTGGTGATTATGAGTGGATCCGCTACAAACATTCACATACAGGCTTTTGTGTTTGATTTTTTATTTCTCTTGGATAAGAACCTAGGAGTAGGATTTCTGGGTCCTACTAACATATGAAACATTATTTATTTTTTAACATAGGAAAAGCTAATTGTGTGTTATTTATGTTTGTCTGATAGCACTGTGAAAAACTCGAACAATACACATAAACTGCTGGTATTTTAACAGAAATTCTTCCCCTTCTTTGAAATGTATCTATGAACAGATTGTATAAAGAGAATTATACTATATATGTGGTTCTACAGTCTGCTTTTCTCCGTATTTCTTTCCATGTGTGAACGAAAAATGTCACCTGCCATATCAGTGAACAAAGGAGGTTGTGGCCAGCAAGCCATCAGCTACTGCAGCGCCCCCAGCTGTGTACCCTGAGGGGCTTCAGGATGGAGAAAAACAGGATACTGGCCCTAGATAGATAAGGTGCGTATCAAAGGAATGATTTCAATGAACCCAGACTCTTGCATCTTCCCATACATACACAAGCACTAAATTCATTAAGTTGAGATGTTTGTTTTTTCTTTAATTAACAGTAATCTTTTGATGTTCTGACTACCTGGTTTTTGTTGCAAAATCTCCTATATATCCTGGCTTCTCCCTTACCTCTTCAGAGCAGTCCCTCAGAGCTATCTGAGAGGCTGCTTCCCGGGCTTAAGTCCTCAGCAAGTCTGCCAAATAAAACATAATTCTCAACTCTTAGGTGGTGCATTTTTTTTCAGTCAACATATGTCACCACATTAAAACCTACCACATCTTTTTAGATTACTATACAGTGTTCCAATGCATGGATGTACCATAATATATTTAAACAATCCCCTCTTGTTGGATATGCAAGTAGATAATTTTCTTTTTTTTTTTTTTTTTTAGGTCTTATGAACAACATCCTTGAGCTACGTGTTCTTTTGCATTTATAGTTGTTCCTTTAGGATAAATTCCTAGACGTGGACTTGCTGGGACAAAGACTTGCATGCCACTTTATTTCATTCTACTTTTCCCTTAACACTTTTTTTTCCTCATGCATATATGAAAAGTTGGTATACAACACAACCTGCATTGCAAATGCAGAAGGAAATATTGGTCTTTCCAATAAAGTGCCAGAATAATTGGCTATTCATAAGGAAGAAAATGAAAACGATTCCCTACCTCATGCCATATATTAAAAACCCATTCCAGATGAATTAAGAATTTAAATGTAAGTGGTAAAGCTTACAACTTTAGAATAAAATGTAGGAGAGCATCTTTATGGAAAGATCCTTTAACCAAAGCTTTTAAAAACAAGATACAAAAGGTTTAAACCGTAAAGGAAATATATGATACATTTGACTACATGAAAATTGAGAACTTCCATTCATCAAAAGACCCCATTAAGAGAATGAAAAGACAAGTCACAACCTGCTATATTTGCAACACACATAACTAACCAAAGAGTAGCAACTATAATATGTAAAAACACCTATGAATCAATAAGAAAGAGACTAATAAATAACACAATAGAAAATGAGCAAAAATATGAACAGAAATTTCAAAAAAGAAGCAGAAATGATGCATAAACATGAGAAAAGACACTCCACCTGTTTTGTGCTCATCTCAGTCTATCAATAAGCAATGTGGTTGGACTGGCCTTTGTGGTTCTTATTATGATTACAAGATGTCCTTCAGAAATAGCCATCAGGAAACTTTGAGAAAATAAAGGTTTATTACTTACGGGATCTGAAAGTACACAGCACACCTGGGGCCACACAGCAAGGCTGCAAGTAGCAGGAGAGAGAACACATGTGAGGGCCTGGGGTTCTGCTTTTATTGGGGTAGAGGGTGGGGGCTTCGGGTTTCCTGGGCTCTCTCTCTATTGGTGAATTTAAAACATAAAAGCGGGAATGTAAAGTGCAGGAAGAGAAAAAACAAGTGGTCCATATGGTCAATTATTGAAATTAACCAGGATCTCTAAAACAAAGGAGCCTCAGTAAGGGATGTGGGCCTTGCTCTTCATCTAGTTGTTTAATCAAGATAGCCCTCTTTGAAGTGGATGCTTGGGCAGTCACAGCTTGTCAGGCACTTCCATTACAAAAAGGGAAGCCAGCTGTCAAGGTTTACACTACAATGTACCCTGTGATGTGGAGGCAACAGAGTCAACAATGAGTCAACTAACTGCCTGGACAGCTGGATGCTAAAAGTCAGGGGTAGGGCATGTTTCAACCTAGAAATTACACACCTAAATAGGATTATAGTACCAAATCCTACAAAAATTATACAGCCAATAGTCTGAAATCCAGTTCGTGGCCATTGTCTCAAACGTGAAGGGCCTCATGATGGAACTAAGTCAGTGATCTGGGAGCCCTAGCAATCCGTTCAAAGATTTGAGTAGTATTATGAAATATTTTAACATCTTGGGCCATTTGGTATAAGTAGGTTTGAACCTGTCCTGATTTGGTAGATTGCTCCATATCTAATTGAATCAGTCTCTTAGTCCTGACAAAAGGTTGCTTCAGTTAAAGGGTTGTGTCTTCAGTTGGCTGTGATGCAGGTGAGTTCTCCAAGTTAGACCAACAATGTGCAAGTACTTGCATAAGAGGCATTTCTATGGAAACAAAAGATTCTAAGTTTTGAAGGCAACCAGTTGAGAAGATTTCTAGATGCTGAGCTTGAAGCATCTACAGATGGAGTGAGGGCAGGCGGTGGTGGTCTGACAGATTTTCCTAGTTTGCAGTTTGAATGCCTCTGGTGATCTTTCTAAGGGGCCCACATAGCAACAGGCATGAAGATCATCCATACATGAGCTGGTGTGGTGATTTCTCTGAAGTTTATTTCAAGTTGTTCCACTTTAGCTTTTGCGACTTTGGGAAAGGGCAGTTTTAGTTCTCAGTGGTTCCAAGTCAGAAAGGGCGAGAAAAATTGGAAACATTAGTTTGGAGAGTTGGAGCCAGATATCAGAGGAAATGAAAAGGGTTCAGTATCCATTCCAGTTTACAGGTAGAAAACAAAACCACAAAGACCACTAACAGAACTAGAATCTAGTATCCACAAGTGTGTATTATAGTTTCTACTGAAACATAATTTTTTCTCTACGGTCACCCCTTTTTCTATCAGAGACAATCAAGGTAAGACTAATCTGTTCACAAAAGAAATCTAGTCTCATTAAACTTGGCCTTATTATTCACATAAGTGCAGCAAGAATAGTGATTGACCATACAGACTCTTTTATGTCTGATTTGCTGGAACTTTTCATAAGGAATCTCAGATTGAACTCTTAAAGGCTAGGAAGCCAAGCCAAACATTTACCATCAGACTTTGCCTGCAATACCTATAGATTTAGATGAATTCCTCTCTTCTCAAGGTCTCCCAAATATCGTGAGGTTCCTGGGCCTGCCAGGAAGTGACCTTTCTTACCCACTTGGTAAGGCTGCCAGAAACCCTATAAGAAAGGTGCCAGGCTGATTTTCCAAGGGGCTGTTACTGGGCAAGGGCTCATGTGCCCCTGGTGCAGAAAGCCAAACTCTAACAGTGAGCGTTTGCAACAAAATAAGGGTTTATTTGTCAGGCACCAAGCAAGGCAGTGGGAGACAAGTCTCAGATCCACTCCAACTTGGTCTTTGAGTTAGGGATGTATTAAAGGGGAAGAACAAAGAAACTGGGATTAACCATCATGTTGGGACATTTCTGTGACATTTCTTAATCATAGTTTTGGAAGTCAGGATGTCTTTGGTTTACAATTCTCAGGTCAGGTGGTCCATGGCTTGGGGGTCTGTTAGTTCATCTTGCCCTGGAGAAACAAACTGAATTTGTATATTAATGATGATACTATAATGGCAATTTTAGTACATTAATGAAGTTATTGACCACAGCAATCTTAGTCATCTGACTCTTGTTGATTAGTGTTTGGTTAACACCGGATTGAAGTCAGAGGGGACGAGAAAGGGGTTGAGGTCAAAGGAGACAAGCAGGGGAATAAAGTTTTGGATAGAGAGGTTAATCATACACTCAGTAAGGGCACTCAATTTTAGGGAGACTTGGTATCGGGCTTTACTGGCTCAATATGGTCAGCCTTAGTTCCTTAAACCTGGTCGCGTGTATTTTTATGCACATTCTCAAACACGATGTTCCAGCCAAAGCCTTGGTAATACAACCAATGATTCCAATTGTATCCTGTCACAAGGAGAACAGATTCTTATTGAACTTATGCAAATAATTATACTGCTATGAATGTAAGAATACTCAATGAGAGTTTCTAAATTCTGGAGGGATCAGGTAGTGAGAAAAAAAAGTACAGTTGACCCTTGAACAACACGGCTTTGAATTGTGTGGATCCACATATAATCTTAAATTACCTCCTGGGGTTTTAAATTTCAAAGACATGGGGAGATTTATATCTTCAAGAGACAGAGAAAGAATGTAAGTTTTCTTCTAGAAGTTTTAGCGTCCTTTGGATGGTTTTGACAGTCCCCAAAAAAGGTAGTAGCATTGCCCTGCAATTAGGGAGGGCCCCTGTAAAAATAATTCCTTGGATTCAAGGTCAAATGGGGCCTCTTCAGGGTTGGAAGTGAAGAGGGGGTCTTTTGGCTCACAGTGGTCATGGAAATGATAAACCCATTGGACCAGGTCAACTTTGTGCACCAGGAGATAGGTCTCATCTTAATGTTTTTCATTCACTGTGAGCCTTAGCAGTGATCCTCACTGGAGGCCTCAATAACCCTGCCAGCTTTTCCCTTGGTGGCAGGGACTCCTAGTGAGGCGTGTTGTTTAGTTTTGCCCCATTCAAGGGAAAGCCGAGAGGACTTAGGATCTGTGGTATCTTGAAGACAATGAGCATGTAGCCTGGATGGGTCTTTAAGAAAATTATGGAATTTAGGGTCCTCAGAGATACAAACCAGTTGATGCATTTTGGCAGCCATGAATAATAATCCAGAGCCCGTTTCAGACAAACAAACAAATAAAAACCTACAATAGCCAATTAGTTCCTCTCTCTACTTCCTGTTGCATAAAATCTTTAAGAAAGGTTTGAATTTTGATTAAGGTACAGTTTCTGACCTCAGTTTCTACCCCTTGATTTCTCCTGTTACCTTAATCTTTTGTGTTGTTACTGGCAAATTTTGGATGACATCACTGTGAGCCCGCTTTCACTTCTTTTTTTCCCCCCTAGGGTATCCCAAGAGACCTCTTAGGGATTAGCTTTTGCCAGCAACATCCTGCCAGGGATTGAATCCATAGTAAACTGAAGAGCAACAGTTGTGAGTGAAGTGGTGACACTGAGGCCATAGGCCTCTGTTGTATGTTCCCTCTGGTGTTACCATTGGTTTCCAGTTGCAAGGCTATTTGACTCCTGGGGTAGGACACGTAGTCCAGGCACAACCCACTGACTCAGTGGTTGCAGGCTGAGGTCTCCCACCCTCTTTGTCCTCCTTGCTTTTTCTTGGTGCCTTTAGCCCAGAGCATCTCCCTGGGCAGTGACAATAGCCTTGTGATCCAATCCACCCTCCTTAGCTCCCCTTAGTCTTGAGACGTGGAGGACCCTTATGCACATTTATAGCCAATTAAAGCCTTTATAATTAGTTGTCTAATTGTCTCTTTATACCATATGTCCTTGATCACGCTGCTCTGGGGAGATCTTTGGATTATTATGGCGGCCGTTACCTTTTGGGTTGGATACTGCAGGCAACACACCACAGAGGCAATATGCAAAAGCACATAGCAGTGCAACAAGGCCAGCAAGCGGTGCTCTTTCCCAGATGGAGTCCCCACCTGAGTTAGGTGGTTAGTAAGAAGGTTGCAGGTAAAAGGGACATTCCCCTTGATTAATTGCAAGGGCAATCATAGAATCCAGCCAACTTTACTAATTGCTGTGTGCTGGTCTCAGCCCATCAGTTAACTATGTTTGGGATAGACCAGCCCTTGTGGTTCATATGATTGCAAGATGCCCTTCAGCATGAAAAAGTAAAGGTTTATTACTTACAGGAACCAGAAATTACACAGCACACCTGGGGCCACACAGCAAGGTTCGAGCAGAGAGAGAGGGTGAGGACCTGGGGTCCTGCTTTAATTGGGGTCAAGGGTGGGGGCCTAGGGTTTCTCAGGCTCTCTCTTTATTGGAAAATTTGAAGCATAAGAGTGGGAATTTAAAGCACAGGAAGAGGAAACAACCAAAAACAAGTAGCCCAAAAGGTCAATTACTGAAATCAACCAAGATCTCTAAAACAATAGAGCCTCAGTTGGGGCAGGTGGCCAGGCTCTTTACCTAGTCCTGTGGCCAGCAACGTGTTTATTTGAGATAGCCCTCTTGGAAGTGGATGCCCGGGCAATCAAAGCTTAAGTCAGGCACTTCCATTACAAAAAGAAAAGCCAACAGTCAGGACTGACACCTGATTATCAATCAAAGAAGCAGAGATTAAGACCCAATCAGATTTCCTTACATACCCACTAGATTGGCAAAATTTTGAAAGTCAGACGGCACCAAGAGATGATGAGGGTCTGAAGGGAGCTGGCAGGCATGTAAACTTTGGAAAACAGTTTTCCATTATCTTCGGTAATGCTGAAGGTGCTGTGCTTTGATGTGAACGTATTTGTACGTTCCCTTCCACTCTGCTAGGTCTACGCAAAAGAAGCACATCTGTATATCAGCAATATCTGCGGGAATACTCAGAGAAACGTTGTTCACAACAGAAAAACAACAACAGCGAAAACCTGGAGAAGATGCAAGTATCCATCCACAATAGAACATACATACATTGTAATTTGCATTGTACAATATACATTGTAATATGCAGACAATGAAGTACTATACAGCAGTGAAGGCAAATGAAACTGTCTGCTGCTTGTGTTCACATGGATGAATCTTAAAAGCAGAAGGTCCGGGGGGATTGGGAGGAAGCAACTCACAGAGGAATGTATTCAGTATGACTCCATTTATATAAAGTTTGAAAACAGACAAAGCAAAAGAATATTTTGTCTAGGAAATTATATATAAAGAGTAAAACTATAGCGAAAAACAAGGGAATGGGTTTTCTGAGGTGAGGCAGCAGGAGCATGGAGGGAGGGGGGCATATTAATCGTTTTGCTTTCGTTTTGTTTTGGCCACGCGGCACAGCTTGTGGCTTGTGGGATCTCAGTTCCCGACCAGGGAATTGAACCTGGGCCACAGCAGTGAAAGCCCAGAATCCTAACCACTAGACCACCAGGGAACTCTCTTAATTGTGTTTTTTATTTTCTGTTATCTTATGGTGTTTTGACATTTTGAAAATCTCGCTGGCCCAAAAGAGAGGGCACTGCAGGGTAGCCAATTCTTAGAAATAGCAAAGGGTTTCTCCAGGAGTGTGCTTTTTACATGCAAACCAACGCATCCAGAGTCCATACCCACTACTACCCACTTTATCTAACTCTCACACACCAAACCAATACTTCCCTGCCCTAAATCATCCAGCTAACTAGGCAACTAGAGACCACCCCTACAGCCATGGAAACCCCAGTAAAGGACCTTAAGCTCCCTACATCCTTGCTTCTGTCTCCAATTCACCCAGATGTCTTTCTCATGTGACCCTGAGTGGCCTGGGGCAACCCCCTTCCCTTGGAAAGTGTAAGTAATCAATTCTTTTTTCAGTGACATTAGCCTCTCTGAGTCGTCACTCAGTCACCTCCATAAATTAAAATCTGTGGGTACAATCATTGAGACCGGGGGATTTGATCGGGGAGGGGCATACAGAGCTCTTCAAGGTAACAGTAAGGTTCTATTTCTTAAATGGACTCGTGGGTTCAAGGGCATTATCGTTATTCTTCAAACTGCATGTATATGCCTTTGTATTTGTGGTATATTCCACAATAAAAATGAAAAAGTCCATAAGCATTTTTATTTATTATAAAAGTAACGCATCGTTGCACCAACATTAATTTCTTAGTTTTGATAAATGTACTATAGTGAGGTAGGATGGCAACATTAGGGGAACCTAGGCAAAGGGTATGTTGGAATTCTTTATATTGTCTTTGCAAGTCTTCTGCAAACCTGAAATTACTTCAAAATGAAAAAGTTTTTATAAAGTACTACAGAGGGACTTTCCTGGTGGTCCAGTGGTTAAGACTCTGCACTTTAGGGACTTCCCTGGTGGCGCATTGGTTAAGAATCCGCCTGCCAATGCAGGGGACGCAGGTTCGAGCCCTGGTCCGGGAAGATCCCACATGCCGCGGAGCAACTAAGCCCGTGCGCCACAACTACCGAGCCTGCGCTCTAGAACCCGCGTACCACAACGACTGAAGCCCACGCACCACAACTACTGAAGCCCACCCGCCTAGAGCCCGTGCTCCACAATAAGAGAAGCCACCGCAATGAGAAGCCCGCACACCGCAACGAAGAGTAGCCCCCGCTCGCCGCAACTAGAGAAAGGCTGCGCGCAGCAACGAAAACCCAACACAGCCAAAAATAAATAAATAAAATAAATAAATGTTTTAAAAAAAGACTCTGCACTTCCGTTTCAGGGGACGCGGGTTCAACCCCTGGTCGTGGAATTAAGATCCCGCATGCGCGATGTGGAAAAAAAAAAAAAAGTACTGAAGAAGCCAAACCATGCAGGGCCTTCCTTGGAGGCCACTCTGAAGTGTTTGGATTCTGTCCTCTGAGCAACAGGGCGTCACTGGAGGGTTTTCAAAAGGTGGGGCAGAGTCCAATGGATGTGAAAAGACAAAACACAGCTTCTCATAAAAATTGAAGACAAAAAAACCCAAAAACAAACCACCGCACAGCTTCTTAAGAATTTCTGAATTGTCATAATGTGGAGGCAGAGCTTCCCCGCCGCCAGAGGAAGATGGCCTTGACTGACCCTGGGCCATGTGGTCCCTGTGACGGTGGACACGTGGTGGGGGGAACGCCAGAGAGAACACAGCATCCATTGATGGAGTGGACAGCGGTGGGGAGGGAGTGTCCCACAGCCGTGTCATAGGAGGGTCCTGGGGGAGATGGGGAGGAAATGGGAAGGACAGAGGCTGCCGGGGCTGGTGGGGGATTGGGAGGGAGGCCTGTGAACAGAGAGGGCTGGGGAGCCACCACCCTCAAGCTTCCTGTGTCCCTCAGCCAAGCCCTCAGCCTTCTCATACCCACCCTGCAGCTCCATCGGCTGTTCTCCTGCTTCAGCTCCCTTCCTCCCCTCCCTGACACTCATGCTGATACACCCGGCTCTTCACTCCCTCCCTCCCTTCCTCATAGCTCCCAGAAGAGGCCCAGCTCTCCACCTGGGGTCCCGCCCCCCTTTCCTGAATTTCTTTGAGTCTTCTCAGCTCATGAAATTCTTCCTCGTAAAATTAGATGAAACTTCCCTTTGATCCCAGGCCTCCCTCCAGCTATCACCCTCCACCCCCTCCCCACTCAGCCCCTGGAACCTTCCATCCCACAGATAAGAGCCACACCTTTCCTTTGGCCTACTCATCCCCTAGTGCTGCTGTCTCTCTCTCCATTACACCCCTCACCTCCTGAGGAATCATATGCTTATTGGCTTATCATCTGTCTCTCTCACTAGATCATAAGGTGATGTCATGAGCTGAATAGTTCTCCCTCCAAATTCGTATGTTGGAGTCCTAACTCCCGGTACCTCGCAGTGTGGCCTTATTTGGGGATACAGTCTTTAGAGACTTTAATCGTGTTAAAATAAAGTCATGAGAGGGGGCCCTAATCCAATAGGATGGGTGTCCTTATAAAAAGGGGGAAATCTGGACACACATATACACAGGGAGAAGGCTTTGGAACATGAAGATGGCCATTCATAAAGCAGGGAGAGAGGCCTGGAATGGATTCTTCTCTCAGAGCCCTTGGGAGGAACCAACCTTGCTGACACCTTGATTTTGGATGTCCAGCTTCCAGAGCTGTGAGGAAATAAATTTCTGTTGTTTTAGCTCCGCAGTCTGTAGTATTTTGTTATGGTGGCCCTAGCAAACGAATCAGCTGACGACAGCAAGAACTTTGTTTTGCTCACTTCACTGTTTCTGGTGCCAAGAACAATGCCTGGCACACAGTAGGAACTCAATACAAGTGTCTGTTGTTTGAAGGAATGAAAGAACTCCTTTCCAAACTCAATGGACACTTCTTCCAGTCACCTGATAATTATTGTTTAAAATATATTTATTAGAATAGGGGAAACATGGAAAAGATACAAAGGGATTAAACAGTGAAAAGCATATCTGCCCAGAGATGTTCTATGAAATAAGCATCACATGCTTATGTAGATGGGTGGCCTTTGAAAGACTTTCACAAATCATTGTGTACCAAACACGCTGCTGGGCACTTGATGGTCTTACTGTCTTCACCTTGTGAAGCCAGCCTCCAAGATGACCCCCAGTGACCCCTGCCTTTATGTAAAGTCCCCTCCCACACTGAATAGGACTGACTATGATAGGATATTGTGGAAATGACAGTGTGTGACTTCTGAGGTGAGGTCATAAGATATTGTGGCTTCCACGTGCTCTCTTGGATCACTTGCTGGGGGAGGAAGCCCATCGTCACGTTGTGAGGCTGCTCAAGCAGCCCTGTGGAGAGGCCTGCTGGGTGAGGAACTGAGGCCTCCTGACAGTAGCCAGCACCAAATCATCAGCCATGTAAGTGCGCCAACTTGGAAGCAGGTCTGTCAGCCCCAGTCAAGCCTTCAGATAACTGTAGCCCTGGCCACCATCTCGACTGCAACCTCGTGAGAGACTCTGAGCCAGAACAGGGCAGCTAAACCTTCCCAAATTCCTGATCCACAGCAACTGTGAGACCCAATAAATGTTCACTGTTGCTTTAAGCTGCTGAGTTGTCAGTCATTTGTTACCCAGCAGTAGATAATGAATACAGCCTTGAAGACAGCTCCACATCAGCCCATTGAGAGCAGTGTCATTCTGTTTACTGCCTGACAAAGATCCCATGGGCATATTTTAGTCCCTGATTGAATGTGTCTCTGAGCGCCCTTAACATAGCCTATCTTTCTCCCAATGAAGCATCCCCTGGCTTTACCCAAAAGACTCTCTCCTCACTTCCTTGGGTCCCAGCTCTCTGGTTCTTATTCCCTTGTGGGTGTCTATTCCACCCCTTAAACGCTGGGGCTTCCTGGGGTTCTATTCTGGGCCCTCTTTCCTTCCCATTCAACATTCATGAACCACCTCAAATGACCAATCTGTCCAGCCTCTCCCCAGCCCCTCATTATGCTGCCAACTCCCCAACCCCCTCTCTGTCTCAGATCTCTCTAGAGCCCTAGATCATCCTCCCTCTGGACAGGGGCATCCCACAGGAACGCCAGGCTCAGGAGTTAAAAAATTAAATGTATCTTTTTCCCCAGTCCTGCTCATCCAGGTCCAAGTATGCCTCCAACTAAGAGATGGTCATGCCTCCCACCTATAACCTGATGCCATCCCGGACACCTCCTTCTCTCCCAACAATAGCAACCAATCCAGCCTTGTGGATTTTGCTTCTTGGAGAGTTAGTTTAGCATTTCTTTTCTCTTCCTCATCAACCCCCTCAGTCCAGGCCACCGTCTCCTCCCACCTGGACAGCGATAGCAGCCTCCTCACTGGTCTTCCTGCTGCCATCTGCTCCATTCTCTAAATGACAGTCAAAAGGACCGTTAAAGTCTACATTTGACTTTGTCCCCTCCTCTGCTCAAATCTTTTGCTGACTTATACTTTCCATAACCAAGAAAAACAAAATTCTTAACATGTTGCGTAAGTTCCTCCTTGAATTGGCCTGCACCAACATTTCTCCATCTCACTCCTGCCTCAGGACATTTGCACTTGCTACTCCCTCTTCCTAGAACACATTCCACTCAGATACTTTATGAGTCACTGCCTTGTTTCCTTTAAGTCTCCACTAATGGCCATTTTCTCCAGGAGGCCTTCCTGTCTGCCCCTCATGAAACAGGAACCCCCAGCCTCTTACCCTACTTTATATTCCTCCTCAGCACTTATCACCTCATGCATGTTATTTGCTTGTTTGCTTACCAGTTTGTGTTTTTCCCTCCTTCCCACTAGAATGTAAGTCCCATGAGCGCAAAGATTTTGTCCACTTTGTTCACTGTGCCCAAACCCAGTGCCTGAAAAAGGTCCAGCATACAGCAAGCACTCAATAGATATAATCAGTGAGTGAAATTCCTACTTCTTCCTCCCTCAGATTTTGGGCTTCAGCAACACTGAACTGCTTTTGGCTGCCCAAGCACACCATGCTGTTTATCACCTCCAAGCCTTTACTCATGCTGAGCCACCTTCCTGGAGGGCCCTTCCTCCGCTACATAGATATTTCATAGGATTCCTTGAAGAGTCTGCTTGGGTTATCACCTCCTCCAGGCAGCCTTCCCTGATTACTGCTCCTTTGCCTGGTTAAGTACCCTTTCCTGGGCTCCTGCAGTATCTTGGACATCTCAATGGTCAGACTTATCATTGTGCTTTTGAAGGACCCGTTTGTTGCTTGTTTGGTTATTGTGAGCATCTTGTTAGCAAACCTTCTTTCTGGTAAATCCTTAACGTACAGTCTGGTAGAGTCAGCGCTGAGTGAATGCTTTTATGACTGACTGAATGCTTTTATGACTGACTGAATGAGTTGGCTTGGGTCTAGCCATAAAAATCACTCTGTGACTGTGAGCAAGTCCACGGCTCTCTGTGGACCTCAGTTTTTCTCAGTCTGTGAAACCAGGTGTCTCACCAACCAGCTGTGTTTATGAAAATATACAATTTCCAGTCCCAGCCCTGGAGGTCCTGATTCTGGAGAAGAAAGGGACTTCTGCGTGTAATATACCCCATGGGTCATTCTGATGTGGTGACAGCTGGACACCATGGCTTCTGAGACCCCCTTCTCACTCTGCAGACCTGAGATTCTGCTTTGACAAGAAACCAGAAAGGGAAAGTGGCACTTGATAGCCCCTGTAGAATAGTCCTGGGGGATTCCCTGGGGGTGGGGGGTAGAATACAGGCAGGAAGAAAGCGACCTTCCCCCCGACCCTATTAGCACTGCAGATTGAAAGAGGAGGAAAAAAACAAGCACAGCTGCACAGGACAATTTAGCTCTTTCATTAGGAGCTAAGTTCTTGGCTGGCTGGTGGGAAGAGGCCGCAGTATGACCCTGGCCCCCTCCCTGTCGCCATTGCCATAGCACCATCTGCCCAGTTTTTTCGCACTGCCCAGGCCGTTTTACCCTAGCAAGAGGCCTGGGGTGTCCTTGGGTGGCCCTAGAGCCGTGAAGTGGGGCCACAAGGGGAAGGGGTGTTCTCATGAGAAAAGAGGGAGAAAGGGCTAGAGATTTGGGGAAGGAGACATTTTAGGCCTGAGAATTCCAGGGATGAAGGTAAATCAGGCTAAGCTGTGGCTGTTGGGGGCATACATAACTTGAGAAGCCCCACATCCTATGTTTTTGCAGCTCTGCCACTCCAAGGTGATGCGGGAGAAATTCTACCAGCCCCTCGAGCCCCACTTACCTTCTCTGTGAAACGGGTGTCCCCATAGTGGCAGCTTGGGTAATATTGTAAATAGGCTTGTTGTGTGCCTCCCATTTCCAGCACTCTGGAATTTGGGGGTAGATTCCTGGGCTAGAGGTCAGGATAGAGGGTTTGAATCTTGATCTGCCGTGGACACTCTGTGTGTCCTTGGAGAAGACTATTGCCCTCTCTGGGTATTTTTGCAAGGTAGGTGGGAGCAGAATCGAGGCTGTCTAAGGCAGTTTGTACCTCAGTTACCTTATCCTTGCCCACATATCAAGAGTATTTACTACCAATAGGATTTATCACTGTTGTTGTTGACCTTGATCACCTGGCTGAGGTAGTGTTTGTCAGGTTTCTCCATGTAAAGTTACTCTTATTTTTCCTCTCCACACTGTGCTCTTTGGAAGGAAGTCACTATGTGCAGCCCACACTTTAGGAGTGACAAGTTACGCTCCATCTCCTTGAAGGTGATGTATCTACATAAATAATTTGGAATTCTTCTGCAAGGAGATTTATCTATTTTCTCCCACTTATTTATCCACTCATTTATTTATATCAGTATAATGCTTTATTTTCTTGCTCAAATTGTCCCAGCTTTGGTCATTGGAAGCTCTTTCAGTTGTTTCCTGTGTCCCTTTGACATGCTGCCATCATTGCGGGTTTTGTTTGTTTTTTAGCACTTCCTTACTTTCTGGCACTGCAAGATGATCCAGGCTCATCTTGTGTATTCCTATCCCAGTCCTAGAATAAGCCACTTTTCCAAGGAGCCCTGGTTCTTTTATTGGAGAATGGTATTAGAAACCAAGTTGTGGATGCTAGATGGGCTCATTGCTACTGGGGTGTTGTTGTTTCTAAGCCCTCTCAGCTGATGGAGCAAGGAAATAAGTGTGTATAGGCTAAATTCTGTGTACACACGTATCCATACATATTTTTATATGTATCTATCAATCTACCAATCATCTATCTACATCTGTATCTACGTTAAGCTAAGCATGATGAGTTCATACTGTCTCCAGCTCTAACCCATTACCACATGGACCAGTCTAGTCCCTTGCTTGTCTGTAACTTCTCACTCCAATAGTGAGAAACCTGCACCATTCTTCTTCTGACGGTCAAATTGTCTGAACTTTGGCTGATGGAAGTCCTTTTAAGCTGGCTTCTTTCACTTGGCTTCACCATTCTTTGAAGGCTTTCTTGCTTCCTGACACAAGACATTTCAGGTTCACCTCGCACCTTCCCCGCACAATCCTGGAATCAGCCATTTCTCTAAGAATGTGGGTCTCCTTCAGTGGGGAATGGTATTTAGGAGCCAAGATCTGAGCAATGGGTATGCTAATTGCTATGGGAGTGTTCCCTAGCCCTCTCAGTGGACAGAGCTAGAGAATATGTGTGTGTGTGTAAAGCATGAGCTCACACTGATGTCTCCAAATAAAACTCATAGCCACAGACCCTTCCTCTGTTCCATATTTTAAACTTTCATTTCCCATAGTGAGAACCCAGGTTCCCAAATCATCAATATATTTACTCATGTCTTCTATCAGACAACAGAGATAGTAGTTTCAGAATTATAACACCAATACCTTTGCCAAGTACTGCTAATTAAAGTTTCTTTGTAGTTCTCTTTGTTCTTAGAATATATCCCACTAAGAGTCTAGGAATAAGAGTTCTGTGGCCAAACTTACTTAAATTAATTGTTTTCTTTGTGTGGTTATATTATGAACTTGACATACAATTAAGCTCATTTTTTTCTCTTTGTTTTCAAGCTTAGGGTCTAGGTTTTCATCTTCTCATTTAATTTTATTTTTGAAAATGTAAAATGTCTACATGGTTAAAAAATCAAAACTGTATAAAAATATATTCAGAGAAGTCTCACTCCCATCTTTTTATTCTCTACTGCATTGCCGCAAACTCCTTACGAGTAACCGTTTGGGGTTGGCCAAAAAGTTTGTTTGGGTTTTTCCAAAAAACCCAAGTGAACTTTTTGGCCAACCCAATAATAAGTTTCTGATTTATCCTTCCTGGGTTTCTTTTACATGATCAAATAAATAAATACATGTGGAAATATATAATTAAATTTTTTTTTCTTACATGAAATGTAGCATACTATACATAATCCTTTACACTTGTTTTTATTTTATCTTTTGGTTTAACAATGTATGTTTTAAATCACTCCATACAGGTTCATAGAGATCTTTCTCCCAGCTTTTATGGCTGCATAACATTTGTTGTATGGTACCAAAATTCATTTTGCTATTACAAATAATACCTCAGTGAATAATCTTGCATGTAAGTTTTTAAATATTTGTGTAATTATAGCTTTAGAATAAATCCTAGAAGTAAGAATCCTGGGTCAGAGGGTACAGCATGTCATTCTGCTGATATTACCAAATTCCCACCAATGATGTATGAGAGTGTTTATTTGCTCAAAGGCTCATCAACATGTGTTGTCAAGCTTTTGAACTTTTGCCAATTTGATGGATGAGAAATGGCATCTCAGTGCAGTCTGATTTGCATTGAAACTTCTCATATGTGTCAGTCCCATTCGTATATACATTTCCCCAGAAGGGCTGGGCCATTCCAAACAACCCCAGTAGACTAGATTTCAGGGTTGACCTAACCCCATGTTTGGTCGGTGGCCATGGCTCCCATCATGCCCAGGGCCAGTGGGGTCTCCACAGAGGATCGCAGCTCCTCACTCCCCCTCTCTGGTTCCTGAAGGCCACTGACCCTACCCTCAGCCCCCCACCAGGCAAGGGAGAAACTGCTTCCTCCATACAAAGAAGACTCTGAGTGAGAAGGATGACGAGGCCTCTGAGAAATGCTGACGTCTTGACCTCCTCCACAACTCAGAGGGCCAGCTGGGGCCGAGGAATGATGAAGCCAGGACCTCAGGGTGCAAAAGACTGGGGTGGGACTGCCTTTCGAGGAAGTTGGATTTGGAGACACAGGGCACCCAGTCTCCCCAGGATGATTGACACAGCCTCTTGCTTACCTCTCAGACTTAAGGCTCTCCCACTCCATCCTCCCCTACCTGGCTGCCTGTGTGACATGCCTAAAACTTAGAGATGACTACGGCACTCCTGTATTACAAACTTTTTTCGGCTTTCTAGTTCGGATCTGACCTCTACTCACTTTCTGAATAGAATCGCCCACTCTACCTACATACCCTATATCCATCCATCCATCCAACCATTTATCCCTTCATCCATTCATCCATCCATCCATCTATATTAGTTATTAGTTAGATGCACAACAAATTACCTCCAACTCAGCATTTGAAACAAAAATAAATACTTATTTTTTTACACAGTTTCTGTGGATCAGGTGTTTGGAAGCAGCTTAGCTGGGTAGTTCTAGCTCAGGGTCTCTCATGAGGTTGCAATCAAGTTGTCAGCTGGGGCTGCAGCCACCCATAGGCTTGTCGAGCTGGAAGGCCCACTTCCAAGACGGCTTGCTTGCATGGCTGCTAAGTTGAGCAACACGGTTATTGACCGAAGTCCTCAGTCCCTCGACACATAGGCGTTTCTGTAGAGCCTCTTGAGTGTCCTAACAACATGGTGGCTGCCTTCCCCCACAGCAAATGATCCAAGAGACAGCAAGGTGGAAGCCACAATGTCATTTATGACCTAGTCTCAGAAGTCACACACCGTCACTTCCTCCACATTTGATTCTTTCAAGGTAAGTCTCTAGATCCAGCCCACACTGAAGGGGGCTCCACTTTGGGAAAGGAGGAGTGTTAAGAAATTCGTGGAGACTTCCCTGGTGGTTCAGTGGTTAAGAATCCGCCTGCCAATGCAGGGGACACGGGCTCGAGCCCTGGTCCAGGAAGATCCCGCGTGCCGCGGAGCAACTAAGCCCGTGCGCCACAGCTACTGAGCCTGCACCCTAGAGTCCGCGAGCCGCAACTACTGAGCCCGCGTGCCACAACTACTGAAGCCTGCACGCCTAGAGCCCATGCTCCGCAACAAGAGAAGCCACTGCAATGAGAAGCCCACGCACGGCAACGAAGAGTAGTCCCCGCTCGCCGCAACTAGAGAAAGCCCAGGCACAGCAATGAAGACCCAATGCAGCCAAAAATAAATAAATTAATAAATTAATTTTAAAAAATAAATTCATGGGCATGTTTTAGAATCACCATGCTATCCATCCACCTAGCTAACAAACATTAATTGAGCACCTGTTGTGTGCCTGGCCTTGTGAGCAACTCATAGTCCAGAACCTTGAAAAAAGCATATTATCTGGATCAGGGGTGCAAACTCAGAAGTCCGCAGGGTCCAGGAAGTAGCATGAACAAGTAAAGTGAACCAGGTGGGGACTCTGGTGAGCTGGCTACCAAGTGCCTCAGTGAAGGGAGAGGTTGCCGCCCAGCTTCAGAAGTTTATGTAAAGCCTCCTTATTTTTAGACATTGACAACTGATTTGCTTTGGTTTTTTTTAAACCTTCTGTTTGCCTGGTTTGGCTCATATGCCACCAGTTTGCAGCCGCATTGAATTTTCTCAGTGTTCTTCCCAAACATTCATTTATTCATCACAAACATTTGTATGCACAGGGCCCCTTTCACACATTACAGGTATTACCTGCCATCAGCCCCTGCACACCTTGTTTCTTTCTCCGCACAGTGAACTCCTATTCTTCCTTCACAACCCCGGTGCCAGTGTCCCTCCTCTGGGAAAACTCCTTGGACCCCACCTCTAGGGGTGTTACTGGTTCCCTCCTCTAGGCTCCTAGCATATTTGTGTCCACAGCTCCATTCCAGCACTTTCCTGCTTCCTTTACCAGAAAGTGAGCTCCTGAGGGATGAATGAAAAGACAGGTGCTGCTGAGCAGAGCGGGGAAGATCGCCTGGGGCCACCAGGCAGGGCTTCCCGGAGGAGGTGGTCCTGGGAGGACGAACAGGACTTGCAAAAAGGGGATCCCCTGGTGAGGGGAAGAGGATGAGCAAAACGACAGAGGCAGGAAGGCGTAAGTCATGCCTGAGGCTGACAGAGGCCCAGCTCCTTCCTCCTTGGGCCTTCCCTCAGCTGGGGGGCTCTTGGCTGCCTCCCCAGATGGTGAGGGGCGAGGTCTGCAGGCCCTGAGGAGCTCCAAGTGGCCAGGGATGGGGGGAGATGGCTGGAACGAGAAACCCAACTCCTGGATGAGTCAGCCATGGAGCCAATCCTACAATAACAAGAAAGGGCTGGACGAGCAACAGTCAGCTCTACCCACCACCAGAGCCTCCCATCAAGCCTCTTAGATAGCCTCAACCACCAGAGGACAGACAGCAGAAGCAAGAAAAACTACAATCCTGCAGCCTGTGGACCAAAACCCACAGTTACAGAAAGACAGACAAGATGAAAAGGCAGAGGGCTCTATATCAGCTGAAGGAACAAGAAAAAACCCCAGAAAAACAACTAAATGAAGTGGAGATAGGCAACCTTCCAGAAAAAGAATTCAGAATAATGATAGCGAAGATGATCCAGGACTTCAGAATAAGAATGGAGGCAAAGATTGAGAAGATGCAAGAAATGATTAACAAAGACCTAGAAGAATTAAAGAACAAACAAACAGAGATGACCAATACAATAACTGAAATGAAAACTACACTAGAAGGAATCAATAGCAGAATAACTGAGGCAGAAGAACGGATAAGTGACCTGGAAGACAGAATGGTGGAATTCACTGCTGCGGAACAGACTAAAGAAAAAAGAATGAAAAGAAATGAAGACAGCCTAAGAGACCTCTGGGACAACATTAAACGCAACAACATTCGCATTATAGGGGTCCCAGAAGGAGAAGAGAGAGAGAAAGGGCCAGAGAAAATATTTGAAGAGATTATAGTCGAAAACTTCCCTAACATGGGAAAGGAAATAGCCACCCAAGTCCAGGAAGTGCAGAGAGTCCCATACAGGATAAACCCAAGGAGAAACACGCCGAGACACATAGTAATCAAAGTGGCAAAAATTAAAGACAAAGAAAAATTATGGAAAGCAGCAAGGGAAAAACGACAAATAACATACAAGGGAACTCCCATAAGGTTAACAGCTGATTTCTCAGCAGAAACTCTACAAGCCAGAAGGGAGTGGCATGATATACTTAAAGTGATGAAAGGGAAGAACCTACAACCAAGATTACTCTACCCGGCAAGGATCTCATTTAGATTTGATGGAGAAATCAAAAGCTTTACAGACAAGCAAAAGCTAAGAGAATTCAGCACCACCAAACCAGCTCTACAACAAATGCTAAAGGAACCTCTCTAAGTGGGAAACACAAGAGAAGAAAAGGACCTACAAAAACAAACCCAAAACAATTAAGAAAATGGTCATAGGAACATACATATCGATAATTACCTTAAACGTGAATGGATTAAATGCTCCAACCAAAAGACACAGGCTTGCTGAATGGATACAAAAACAAGACCCATATATATGCTGTCTACAAGAGACCCACTTTAGACCTAGGGACACATACAGACTGAAAGTGAGGGGATGGAAAAAGATATTCCATGCAAATGGAAATCAAAAGAAAGCTGGAGTAGCTATACTCATATCAGATAAAATAGACTTCAAAGAATGTTACAAGAGACAAAGAAGGACACTACATAATGATCAAGGATCAATCCAAGAAGAAGATATAACAATTATAAATATATATGCACCCAACATAGGAGCACCTCAATACATAAGGCAACTGCTAACAGCCATAAAAGAGGAAATTGACAGTAACACAATAATAGTGGGGGACTTTAACACCTCACTTACACCAATGGACAGATCATCCAAAATGAAAATAAATAAGGAAACAGAAGCTTTAAATGACACAATAGACCAGATAGATTTAATTGATATTTATAGGACATTCCATCCAAAAACAGCAGATTACACGTTCTTCTCAAGTGCGCACGGAACATTCTCCAGGATACATCACATCTTGGGTCACAAATCAAGCCTCAGTAAATTTAAGAACATTGAAATCATATCAAGCATCTTTTCTGACCACAATGCTATGAGATTAGAAATGAACTACAGGGGGAAGAAAACGTAAAAAAGACAAACACATGGAGGCTAAACAATACGTTACTAAATAACCAAGAGATCACTGAAGAAATCAAAGAAGAAATCAAAAAATACCTAGAGACAAATGACAATGAAAACACGACGACCCAAAACCTATGGGATGCAGCAAAAGCAGTTCTGAGAGGGAAGTTTATAGCTATACAAGCCTACCTAAAGAAACAAGAAAAATCTCAAGTAAACAATCTAACCTTACACCTAAAGAAACTAGAGAAAGAAGAACAAACAAAACCCAAAGTTAGCAGAAGGAAAGAAATCATAAAGATTAGAGCAGAAATAAATGAAATAGAAACAAAGAAAACAATAGCAAAGATCAATAAAACTAAAAGCTGGTTCTTTGAGAAGATAAACAAAATTGATAAGCCATTAGCCAGACTCATCAAGAAAAAGAGGGAGAGGACTCAAATCAATAAAATTAGAAATGAAAAAGGAGAAGTTACAACAGACACTGCAGAAATACAAAACATCCTAAGAGACTACTACAAGCAACTTTATGCCAAGAAAATGGACAACCTGGAAGAAATGGACAAATTCTTAGAAAGGTATAACCTTCCAAGACTGAACCAGGAAGAAACAGAAAATATGAACAGACCAATCACAAGCAATGAAATTGAAACTGTGATTTAAAATCTTCCAACAAACAAAAGTCCAGGACCAGATGGCTTCACAGGTGAATTCTATCAAACATTTAGAGAAGAGCTAACACCTATCCTTCTCAAACTCTTCCAAAAAATTGCAGAGGAAGGCACACTCCCAAACTCATTCTATGAGGCCACCATCACCCTGATACCAAAACCAGACAAAGACACTACAAAGAAAGAAAATTACAGAGCGATATCACTGATGAATATAGATGCAAAAATCCTCAACAAAACACTAGCAAACAGAATCCAACAACACATTAAAAGGATCATACACCACGATCAAGTGGGATTTACCCCAGGGATGCAAGGATTCTTCAATATACGCAA
This sequence comes from Eschrichtius robustus, assembly GCF_028021215.1. Taxonomy (NCBI): domain Eukaryota; kingdom Metazoa; phylum Chordata; class Mammalia; order Artiodactyla; family Eschrichtiidae; genus Eschrichtius; species Eschrichtius robustus. The sequence continues at coordinate 21,800,673 of NC_090839.1, forward strand.
ATCAATCAATGTGATACACCATATTAACAAACTGAAGGATAAAAACCATATGATCATCTCAATAGATGCAGAAAAAGCTTTTGACAAAATTCAACACCCATTTCTGATAAAAACTCTCCAGAAAGTGGGCATAGAGGGAACCTACCTCAACATAAGAAAGGCCATATACGACAAACCCACAGCAAACATCATTCTCAATGGTGAAAAACTGAAAGCATTTCCTCTAAGATCAGGAACGAGACAAGGATGTCCACTCTCACCACTATTATTCAACATAGTTCTGGAAGTCTTAGCCACGGCAATCAGAGAAGAAAAAGAAATAAAAGGAATACAAATTGGAAAAGAAGAAGTAAAACTGTCACTGTTTGCGGATGACATGATACTATACATAGAGAATCCTAAAACTGCCACCAGAAAACTGCTAGAGCTAATTAATGAATATGGTAAAGTTGCAGGATACAAAATTAATGCACAGAAATCTCTTGCATTCCTATACACTAATGATGAAAACTCTGAAAGAGAAATTATGGAAACACTCCCATTTACCATTGCAACAAAAAGAATAAAAGACCTAGGAATAAACCTACCTAGGGAGACAAAAGACCTGTATGCAGAAAACTATAAGACACTGATGAAAGAAATTAAAGATGATACCAACAGATGGAGAGATATACCATGTTCTTGGATTGGAAGAATCAACATTGTGAAAATGACTATACTACCCAAAGCAATCTACAGATTCAGTGCAATCCCTATCAAATTACCAATGGCATTTTTTACGGAACTAGAACAAATCATCTTAAAATTTGTATGGAGACACAAAAGACCCCGAATAGCCAAAGCAGTCTTGAGGGAAAAAAACGGAGCTGGAGGAATCAGACTCCCTGACTTCAGACTCTACTGCAAAGCTACAGTAATCAAGACAATATGGTACTGGCACAAAAACAGAAACATAGATCAATGGAACAAGATAGAAAGCCCAGAGATAAACCCACACACCTATGGTCAACTAATCTATGACAAAGGAGGCAAAGATATACAATGGAGAAAAGACAGTCTCTTCAATAAGTGGTGCTGGGAAAACTGGACAGCTACATGTAAAAGAATGAAATTAGAATACTCCCTAACACCATACACAAAAATAAACTCAAAATGGATTCGAGACCTAAATCTAAGACTGGACACTATAAAACTCTTAGAGGAAAACATAGGAAGAACACTCTTTGACATAAATCACAGCAAGATCTTCTTTGATCCACCTCCTAGAGTAATGGAAATAAAAACACAAATAAACAAATGGGACCTAATGAAACTTCAAAGCTTTTGCACAGCAAAGGAAACCATAAACAAGACGAAAAGACAACCCTCAGAACGGGAGAAAATATTTGCAAACGAATCAACGGACAAAGGATTAATCTCCAAAATATATAAACAGCTCATTCAGCTCAATATTAAAGAAACAAACACCCCAATCCAAAAATGGGCAGAAGACCTAAATAGACATTTCTCCAAAGAAGACATACAGATGGCCAAGAAGCACATGAAAAGCTGCTCAACCTCACTAATTATTAGAGAAGTGTAAATCAAAACTACACTGAGGTATCACCTCACACCAGTCAGAATGGGCATCATCAGAAAATCTACAAACAACAAATGCTGGAGAGGGTGTGGAGAAAAGGGAACCCTCTTGCACTGTTGGTGGGAATGTAAATTGATACAGCCACTATGGAGAACAATATGGAGGTTCCTTAAAAAACTGAAAATAGAATTACCATATGACCCAGCAATCCCACTACTGGGCATATATCCAGAGAAAACCGTAATTCAGAAAGACACATGCCCCCGAATGTTCATTGCAGCACTATTTACAATAGCCAGGTCATGGAAGCAACCTAAATGCCCATCAACAGACGAATGGATAAAGAAGATGTGGTACATATATACAATGGAATATTACTCAGCCATAAAAAGGAACGAAATTGAGTCATTTGTTGAGACGTGGATGGATCTAGAGAGTGTCATACAGAGTGAAGTAAGTCAGAAAGAGAAAAACAAATATCGTATATTAACGCATGTATGTGGAACGTAGAAAAATGGTACAGATGAGCCAGTTTGCAGGGCAGAGGTTGAGACACAGATGTAGAGAACGGACATATGGACACCAAGGGGGGAAAACTGCGTTGGGGTGGGGATGGTGTTGTGCCGAATTGGGCTATTGGGATAGACATGTATACACTGATGTGTATAAAATTGACGCCTAATAAGAACCTGCAGTATAAAAAAACAAACAAACAAAACAACTAATACTAAACTTTCATTGGGTTATTTGTATGGAAATATGTTAATATAAATGTTTCAGACATTACATGAAATTTCTAAAAATCTTATATGTTCTGGTATAATGTTATAAGTCATAATCCTAGTTACTACCTTAAAATGTATATCTCAGAAATAACTAATTTTCTTGTCAACTGCATTATTATGAACTTTCATCAAATTTTTAACTGTGGTCATTTTTAAGTCTTTTGTCATTTACAGACAGTTCTGTGTGTATTCTGATGCTATTGCAAATATGTTCCTATAAAAGGGTTTCATCTTTAAGAAATTCATGGAAAAGACTCTGACAAGTACAGGTTTCTGGTAACCGACTTTACTGCTGAAGTGAATGAATAAGCAGAACTGAATTTTCAGAACTCTAATGAAAAACTGATGAACTCATAAAAGTGCTAACAAAAGATCAAGATGAAAAAAAAATTAATTACATGGGACTGAGTGAACTGGTGAGGATGAGTATAATTTTTGTGACTTTCTGTCTGAATTAAAAAAAAAAAAAATCCAACAAGGACTCAGAGGCAAAGAATATACAAATCAATTTTCACCGCAAAGTAAAGGAGCTGTTACAGTGGAGGATTACTGGACTGAATGTCAATATTATGACATAGTATGAGTGTGTTTCGTGTTTGGTAATTGCAATCATTGTTGCTTTTGTTGTGGTCATCCATGTACAATGCTTGGTGTCAGTCTATTTATCTCTTGTAAAAATAAAATATAGCGTGTGTGTGTGAAAAAAAAAAAAACCCATGAAACAAAAAAACAAAACAAAAAAAAAGGGCTGGACTAGGAGGAAAAGAGATGGGGGGTGGGGGGCTAATGGATGGACTGAGGGAAGCAGGATGGCCCTCAGTGCCCCCTGCCTTGGGGTCTCCAGCCCCAAGTTCCCCTGGGGCCTTGGCTCCTGGTTTCCACTGCCCTTGGAGCTAGACACTTCTCCAGCCCTCCATAGCCCCCTTGCTGGTGGGTGTCCCTTCAGCCCCTGCCTTCCTTCTACTGTGTTCTCTACCCAGCAGCTAGAGGAATCTTGAAAAAAAAAAAGCTGATCACATTACTCCCTCCTTAATTCCCTCCATGGCTTTTCAGGGCTCTAAGGAGACAGTTCCAACTCTCTGTGATCTGCAGAACCCTGCCCACCTCTCCCATTTCTCGTGTCCCTGTCCCCCCTCACTCTGCCTCTTTTGTGCCTTCAACCCGCTCTCCTGCCACAGGACTTCTGCATGTGCTGTTCCCTTAGACTGTAATGCTCTTCCCTGCCTTCTTTCATTAGTTAATGCTTCCTCTCTTGTCAGATATCAGCTTAAGCATTCAGGGCACGTCTCCCAGACCCCTAGAATCTACTGGGTTCCTTTGATATGTACTCTTTTTTCCCTTTAACAACAATACCCCCATTTGTATGAAGTGTTCATTATTAAGATTTGATCCCTTACCACACTGTGTGCTACACGAGGGCAGGGACTCTCTGTTATGTTCACCCTGCTACTCCAGCTCCCAGTACACACGCTGTCCCTGGAATAGAGTGGGCAATCAATCAGTGCATCTCAGGAACCACTATCCCATGCAGGACATGAAAAGTGCTTGTGGCTATTGCCTCACAGCAGGCAAGGGAGGGAGCCAAAGCAGAGGCTACTGGTTCCATTGTGCAGCCGAGAAAACTGAGGTTCAGAGAATTTAGGCAAACCCCCATGATCCCCCAGGGAGGTAGTGGGCAACCAGGGACTTGAACTCAGGGCCCTTACATATATATCATGGGCTCCTCTACCATGGAGCAGTTTTAAGAGCAGACCAAGTAAGGAAGATAGTAGTCCTGGCTGGGCAGTGTGACACTGTGTGAGTCACCCCTCTCTGGGTGGATCTCCCTGCTGTAAATTAGGACAGTTAAACAAGTTAAGTTTTAAGTTTCATGGGCCCTGAGAGGTTTTGTTCTCATGGATTTCCTTCTCTGTCCCTGCTACCAGATTGTGGGCATCCTAGGAGAAGTTGGGACAATGTCTAAGGTACCTGTGTGCCCACAGGCGTCCTCCACTCCCAACCCAAGACCTGGTATCAGGGAGCTCACTTAAACATCATGTTTTCCCCTGCAAGAAGAGAAGGTCATTGAGGGAGAGAACCATGTCTTTTCTGTCTTTTTTCTTCCTACTATTTATGAAGTGGGCAATGATTATCAAAGCTTTTGTTGACTTAACCTGCATTTCCATCTCCCTCCTTCTGGTGTCTTTGAGAAGTTCTCCCCACTCCATGCAGTCCTGGTAGAGCTACCATCATGTGTTCCCACCTGAGGGGTGGGCACAAAATCTATGCTGGCCAATCAGATTATCCTTGTTACCCTGACCATAGTGATTGGTTCAGGAATAGACATGTGACCCAAGCAAGGCCAATCAGGATCTTCCCTAGAATTAGTATATAGATGTAGGGGAAAAAATTTGTTGTCATTGTACTAGGACCTGAGTAAGCCTGGAGTTCCTGGAGGCCTTCTTCCTTGGCCACAGGGAGAAAACCACCAGAAGAATGATGACAGAGTTCTGGCATTAGTTCTCACTTTTAAGACCCTAAATCCCTTTTTTATTTAAGCTAGGTTGAGTTGAACTTCTGTCATTTACAGTCAAGAGTCCTTGATGGGTAAGGCCAATTTCATCCCAGGGAGGCCTGGGTTATGTTACTGTGCCCTTCAGCCTCCCTGTTCTGAGTCGCTCTTGGCCCCCAGCCCTCACAATCATCTCTGTGTCACCCCCTACTGTCACCATCAGAGAAGAGAAGCAAACCACTCCTTTCCAACCCAGACTTACGTAGCTCAGTGCTGTGTTAGTTGCAGGCTCTGAGAAACAGAAGCCAGAAACAGAGTTAGAAGTGCAAGGGATTCATTGGGGGTGGTGCTTGTGAGGAGGATAAAGGGGAGAGGGAGCAGGGAGAGTCAAGGAAGAGCCTTCAAACCATGCCACAGGTTCGACATCTGTGAAAGGAAAGGGGGAGGAAAGAAGGATTGGGTAGAAAGAGCTTCGGCCTGTGCTAGAGCACTGAGGAAGTCTCAGCCAGCCCAATGGGGAGCTCTGGAACAGAGGCTGTTTACAGAAGAGTCCCATATCAGGCAGAAGGGGTAAACCCTTGTACACAGTGTGCTCAACCAGGGGCTGCCCAGGAAGCATGTGGCCTCAGTCACAAGCTGTATCCTGAGTCATCCACAACTCACCGAACTTCCTGCAGCAGGCTTTCTGTTGAAGGGACATGTGAGTGGCACACTCCATGGCTGATACAATACCTTGGAACATACTCATTTTAGTAAGGGTGTGTAGGGGGCAAGATTCAAACCCAAGCCTTCTGTCTGCAGAGCCTGTGTCTTCTCCAGTGTCAATCTTCCTTGTACGTTAGGGACCACAGATGGTAAATAAGCTTTGTCTGTAATGCCAGCTCACATTGATTGGTAGCAGCTGCCTGGGCTCTGTGTTGAGGAGGATTCTGAGGATGCTTTTAGGTTCAGCAGGAAGTTCCATGATTGATTAATGATGTCTACTGTGGGTAGGAGAGGGGTGAATGTACACACGTGTGCCAAGTATTTGCTATCCTGATAGTAGGAACAAATAAATATTTATTGAATGAATAAATTCTGAATCCCATGACATTTTAAAGAAATTAGGAAACTGTCTTCCCCCAAGTAAGACTGTCCCTTGACGAGATGTCCTGGCATCTGGCCCTGGGAATCTCAGAATCATAGGTAGAGCTGCCACTTGCCAGGGACCTATTATATGCCAGGCACTGTGTGAAGCCCTTTCAATGCATTATCTCATTGGATTCTCACTAAAATCTCATGAGGAGAGGATTATAACCTCCGTTTTATGCTGAGGGTACTGTGGCCTCAATCTGTGCAAGGCTACTCAGCACATCAGTAGCAGAGCCCATTTTCACATCCCTTCCTGGTTTTCTCCACTCTACCATACGTAAGACTGGTGATGGATTTTGTTATTTCTCCAAATTCAGTGTAGCAAGTAGAGCAAGATTCAGTTATTCATTTACCAAAGAGAGAGGAAATGAATACTTGAATAGTCCTTGGAAAATCCTTTGGAAATTTCCTGAGAGATGAATCAAATCCAATCCAGCAGTTAAGCCCGTGTATTTAGAGGCTGATTTCACAGCCATTCGTCCCTAACATAAACACCACCATTTTATGTGTTGTATATTAATTCTGCTCTGTACCAGACACAATGCAAAGCACCTCACACTCATTAATTTACTTAATCCCCACCATGATCCTATGAGGAAGTAAATATTATTCTCTCTGGCTTACAAAGGATGAAGCTGAGGCTCAGGAAGGTGAACTTATTTGAGGTCACACACAATATGAGGCCAAGGGTGTATGGATATGTATGTGTGTGTACATTTTTGGTGGGATGTGCACTTGAACCATCTAAGTAGAAAGTATTTTTGGAAGAACATGTGATAGTGATAAAGTTGCAAAGAATGTCAAGAGACCCAAGGAATGGACTTTATAATGAGCACTTGTGGTTTATATGCAATTTCGGATCCATTCCCACCCTTCATAGGCAACCTAATTTCCTTTTGGATGACCAGCTGTTCCTGATATGTTCAGGGTTAGTGGAACCTTGGGCACGTGGCCCAACGAGCATCTCTCTTTTAAGTCTTTGAACCTGTCAAGGAGAGACGCATAGCTTGGGATTCATTGTGGTAGCCCAGGAAGGTAGTTCGTACCATCATTTCTAGAAATGGATAGCCTTGTCCAATTTTGGACTCCACAGTTAACTCCTATCCAACTTTACATAACCTCTCTGTGCCCCAGTTTTTTTTTTCCTCATCTGTAAAATGAGGACAATAATAGAATCTTCATCATAACTCTGTATTACACACTTAGAGAAGTACCTGACACAGGAAAGTTCTACTTTGGTGTGTTTGTCTGTCTTGATGTAATTCCATCGGTCATCAAGGGTTTACAACTCATTCCTGCCAATGAGACTCCTGGCGCATCCACTTATCTGGTGCTTTTCAGAGGATGGACCCTAGCCTTCTCACTGATTCTGTGAGCACCCGATAACTCCACCAGTCCTTCATTTCTCTGCCTAACTAACTCACACTCAGTCCTGCTGCCGGCAAACCCAGAACACTAGATGTCATGTCAATTCTGTCTCACTGCAAAGCTGGAACTCTAGAACCTCCAAGTTACGATCCCCCCAACTCCCAGCGGAATTCTGCACCTGACATCAACAAGTCTGTTCTCTCGAAAACTCGGGTCTGGAGTAGTGATACCGAAACCATCCAGACCGGCTCTTGCAGGTTGGAGAGGGTTTATTTGATTGCTGAATACATACCATCGAGGGATTCCCCCAGGCTGAATGGCGCGGTGGAGCTAGTGGGGATTCTTAGTTCCGAATTAACAGTGAACAAATGGAGGTCCAGGGACGTGAAGGGACTTGTTGTTAAAAGTTACCTAGCAGGGGACACGGGTTCGAGCCCTGGTCTGGGAGGATCCCACATGCCGCGGAGCAACTAGGCCCGTGAGCCACAACTACTGAGCTTGCGCGTCTGGAGCTTGTGCTCCGCAATAGGAGAGGTCGCGACGGTGAGAGGCCCGCGCATCGTGATGAAGAGTGGCCCCCCGCTCGCCACAACTAGAGAAGGCCCTCGCACAGAAACGAAGACCCAACACAGCCAAAATAAATAAATAAATAAATAGCGTTCCCTTAAAAAAAAAAAAAAGTTACCTAGCAAGATGGAATGGCTCCTAGCTCGGGTTCTATCTGCTAAAAGACTGGTTAACCTATGTGGGTTGGGAGGTGGGCTGTGAAGGTTGCTTAGACTTTGAACTTAAACCCTTACTACTATACTCTGCTTTCAGTTCTTCACTTACTCCCAATTTTTTTAAGCTTAGTACCACCTCAGGGCCTTTTACATGCTTTTTTTTTTGCCTGGAACTCTGATTCTCCCCCCCCCCCCACCCCATCCCCCACTCTTCACCTAATTCCTTCCCCCTTTAGATCTAGGCTTCTCTCCTCCTTCCTAGACCACCAGCTCTAGGCTGATCCCCCTACTGTGCCCAATGCTAACATTTGTCTGTTTCCTTATTAGCAGTTCCCACACTCAGGTATTACTTTTTTCTGTTTTTCCGTTTCTTGCCAATCTTCCCCACTAGGTTGTACATTACCTGAGGGCAGGGGCTCTGTCTTGCCCTGGCTCAGTGCTTGGCACAATGTTTGATAAAGTAATGGGTGAATCCGAGAGTCATCCAACCAGAAATAACTTTAGTTATCGTCTAGTTTCCCAGTCTGCCTCCAAAGCTGAGGCCTAGCAGGGAACAATGGCTTGGCCACAGTCACACAGCCAGTCACTATTTGAAAGAAACAAGACCAGAGCTCACAAACAGCCGCCATCATCTCTAAGCCACGAGTTGGGTGGTCATGGTGGGGTGTAGGTGGGCTTCACAGGGGAAGGGCGTTGGGACATATGCTTACTCCTCGCCACCAAATCTAAGAGGCAGGTACTGTCATCACCATCATCACCACCATCATCATCACCATCATCACCATGACCATCAGCATCCCCATCTTACAGATGAGGAAACTGAGACTTATAAGAGTTGGTGACTTGATGGAATGCCCCAACAGGCAAGTGCATGAGGAAGAGATTCGACCCCTGTTCTGAATCCGAAGTCAGTACGCGCTTTGCCCAGTGTCTGGACTGCGCTGGAGCCTCGTTCTGTAAAATGGGCGCTTCCCGGGGATGGGCGGGCTGCGAGACAAGGGAGGCGGGAGCGCGGGGAAGGAGAGAGGAACAGCGCTGGCTCGAGTTCCCCTTGGCAGCCGCGCGGCCCTGGGCCGGGAGGGGGGCGTCTGGTTCTCATCACACGCCGCGGCGGGCGGGGTGGGGGAAAGGCGCCGGCTCCGAGGGGCGACCATTGGCCGCCGCCGGGTCCCACGCGGGGAGCAGCCCCCGCCCCTGCGGCCGCCCTCGGTGATGGCCCGGCCGGCGCCGCCCGCGGCTCTTCCCGTCTCTCCCTGTCTCCAAGTCTCGGTCTCCGCGCGTCTCTCCCGCACCCCTTCTCTCTTGTCTCTGTCACCGTCTCCCCAGCTCCCTTCGGAGATGAGGCAGGGGTCGGCGCCCAGGGCCAGCCCGCTCCGCCCGCTCCAGGGCTAGGCGGGGGGCCGGGGGCTGCACCGGACAGACCGACGCGCGGACCGGACCCAGTGAGCCGTCGCCCAGGAGAGGAGCAGCCGCCGCCGCCGCCACCGCTTGTACCCCGTCACCATGGTAATGCCTGCCAAGGCCTGGACCACCTTGCTCTGTCCCCTTTTGATGGGGCACAGCCCTCGAGGGGGTGTCCAGGGCAGACCCCCTGCCTTTGACACTGAGACGACCCTCAACTCCTGGCTAGGGGTCTGTGCTTAACTGCCTCCACCAGCAGGGGAAGGGTGGAGGGTGCAGGAATCCATCTCTGGCAACGATGCCCTCGCCATCTGTCCATGTGTGAAGTGGATGGAGTAAGATTGGATGTCTGGTAAACTTTGATACTACCCCACCCCATAGCACAGATCAGAGCTGGAAACCTACCTCTGGTCCTTGGACAAACTTGGGGTGGTGTTGCATTTCAGGCTTGGGGCTGAGGGTCAGATATGCCCACTGTCGCCACACGAGTTTGGATGGGGATGGGGGTTAAAGTCCCCTCTCAGCCCAGTCAGGTAGCACAGGGCAAGGAGGGTTAGGGTACAGAGTGGAGAGGAGGGAATTGCTCACCAAAACTTGGGGTGGTGTCGCTCCTGTAGACTCAGGGCAGCAGTGTCAGATCTTCACATGGGCCCGACATGAGGTGCTCCCATGGGAACTGGGTGGGGAGGTAGGCCTAGGGGAGGGGGAGGACAGAGGGCAATACCCCACACCGTGTCTTCCTGGGCTGGCACCTCAAGAAGGTTGCGGTGTTGTGTTTGTGTCAATATCTGGTAACAGAAAATGAAAGAAAAGCCTGTTAGCAGGGAATCTCAGCCCAGCTCCAGCCAGGCCGAGGAGCCCCAGGCCGGTTCACAGGAACAGTGGGGATTTGGAAAAGGGCTGTGGGGACAGGTCATGGCTTTAGCCCCTTGACTGTGATCGACCAGGTTGAATTTGTGTCGGCTGAATTTGTGCACACGCAGAATTCTATACAGACATGTTCACACATACACACAGAGAGCATCCAAACATGCTCCTACTGACTCACACGGCTGAATACATGTGCCCTCTCACACACGAGCCGTGTCCACCTGCTCTCCCAGATTGCTGGAATATGAGCGTACACCTGCATACATACTACAGACACAACTGCAAAACCAGGCTCCTAAATCCGTGTACCACAGGGCAGGTGTACACACACGTTACTCCTGGAGCTGTTTGGCAGTAATCATCATAAGCTAATGGTTATTCACGTCTCACCACAGGCAAGGCTCCGAGCTGGGCAGTTTACCTGCGGGACATCACGTAACTCACACCTACTCTAACAGTAAACCTGCTGGTGTCTCCATCCAACAGATGAAGACCCAAGGCTCTGGGAACTTAACTGGCTGCCCAAGGTCACTCTACCAGGAAGTGGCAGTTAGGACAGCCTGAATTCTGAACCTGACTCGGCTGTCGTGGCCACCCCAGAGCCACCTGCACCAAGTGGTGTTTGCCAAACTTTGCCTGGCTTCAGACTTAACCCAATTATTAGCTTTCGAATCCAGAAATTCCTTGCTGAACCCCAGACCCCTCAGATCAAGGGTCAGGCACTGGGTGGCTCCTCTCGAAGGGTGAACAACTCTTTTCTGAATGGGAGTGAGGGACAAGTTTTCCTCCCACCTTTGTCTTTAAATATTAAAGGTTGTCACCTGCCCATCTCTCTGGCATCACCTCTATACTCCAGCCACTCTGACTTTGGTTCAGAGAGCCTCTTGTGTTTCGTGCTCCCTCCTGCCACAGGGCCTTTGCACATCCTGTTCCTGCTAAGTGGAACACCTTCCCCTAATGAATTCCTATTCATCCTGTGAATCTCCACCCAAATGTCACCTCCTCAGGAAAGCCTTTCCCGATTCCCCTGACTTTCACTCTGGCATGCTGTATATCTCTCCTTCATGGTACCCATCACAGTTGTAATGTTTGTGGGGCAATCTGATTAATGGCTGTTTAGTGTTCTGGGGCAGCCCAAGGTCAGAGCATCTTATGACAGGGATGTAGGGTTTATCCCATCCCACATTTCTGAAATTTCAGTATCGTCATAACAAATTTTGCATATCCACTTACTGGATAAGGTATTATAAAAAAATTATAAAACTTACTGCTTATTATTTGCTTAATATTTTTCTTTAAATCAACTTACTTTATAAACTGAAAAATATATTTAAATAGGAAATTTTATATCATGACTATGAAAAATCAGTATTCATTGTCATAAATAGAAAGTAACTGTAAAAATACATACAATGAAGGCAAATATATGTTAGAAAATTCTGGCTCGATCAAGTTGGCTATGGATGATTCTAAGCCTGAGGACGATTTTCTTTTTCTTAAAAGGAGTAATAACTAGTGTCTGAGAGGTGTTCAAGATATATTGGCGCTGAACTTTCTCTTTGGTGTCATCAAGAGGACTGGGAGAGAATTGGAGTAACTTTCTTACTGAGATTTCACATCAAGTTCGTGTCCTCCCCACATCGTCTTGTGGGCCACCTGTGATCCCATCGCATGCTTTGAGAAAAACTGATTGAGTCCAATTCAGTTCATTCAACATTGTCAAAGTACTTACCTCATGGTGGTCCCCCAAAGTACCTACTGTGTGCCAGGCCCTGTGTAAGGATCAGGGCCTGGAGATGAGTCAGCCCTGCTCCCTGCCTGGGGGGCTTGCAGTCCCTGGTGAAGGCAGACCATTCACTGAGAATTCTGTGCTGTATGTTGGGTAGTGGGAGTCCGTCCCTTTGCCTAGAAGCACATGTATCATGAAAAAGAGACGCGGGTCGAGCAGGGCTCTGAAGGGTGGGAAAGAGCTCACCCAGTCTGGAGAGGGGTGAGTGGGAGCTCAGGCAGTGCTTCCCAAAGTGAGGAACCCACCATGGGTCCTAGGAGGGGAGACTTTTGATGGCACTGAGATGCACATTTTTAATATAGCTTTTCATCTTAATGGGTGTTAGGAAGTGATTTAAACAGCACAATCACATGATAATAAATACAAATAAATTTAAGTTGAAAATGAAGTGACAAAAAGACTAACATGCAGTAAAGAATTAATATTAAGGAAACAATAAATTAGGTTAGGTGAACAGCAAGAAAAACTCATGAATGCGACGCATGGGTCTTTGGGAAGCCCCAAGCTACAGTGTTGTGTGTATTAGACGTAGGAAGGGTATGCTGGGTGTAGATTGATGGGCCTCTAATGCCAGGCTGAGTTGCTCAGACAATGGGGAGCCACTCAAGATCGTTGAGCAGTAGAGGGTCACAGTTGGATCTGTGTGTTAGAAAGGCTATTGTCGTGGCCAAAGGGGAGCCTGGCCTGGTGGCAGGGAGCCTGGGGAAGAGGCAGAGGAACTGGGAGTTATGTGGGCAGGTTCATACCCCAGCTCTACCATTTACTTGGGCTCAGTTTCTTAATCTGTAAAATGGGAATAAATATACCCATTCCCGTAGAGTTGTTGGGAAGATGAAATAAAAGAATGTACAAAAAGTTCTTAGGATAAGGCATGCCACAGAAGCCTTGCTCAGTAAAAAGAAGCTCTAGTAAAATTGTTATTATCCTTATGTGGTTTAGGTGGGGGATGGTGAACCCCAGGGCAGAGGCAAAAGGGATAAGAGGGAAAGGAACAAACACAAAACTAAGGCCCAGAGAGGTGAACTGACTTGCTCAAGGTCACACAGATGATACATAACAAGGCTGGACTTGAATGTGGGTCTTCTAACGCCCACTTGCTTCTCAGTTCACTGCATCTGGGTTGTTTTTCCAGTTTCTGAAAGGTTTTATTAAGGAGCCAATTCTCACTCATACTTCCACCCACACAAAAAAGGATTTAAAGCAGGAGAAGCTTTAGTTGGATGTGAGCAATAACTTCCTGGCAGCCAGAGCAACAGAACGCTGGGTTTAGACTCTCCATCCTGGAGAAGTTCAAGAGGAGGGCCCCCGGTAGTTGAGCCTGGTGGTCGCAGCTTGACACCCACTGGGCTGCATCTGGCTCACAGATGTGTTTGGTTTGGCCAACCTTTAAAATTTTGGGAGGTTTTACTAAAATTTCAATAGACCTGGCAATGCTGGGCAAAGGCAACTCTTGGCTGGAGCTGATGAGATGCGGTGTGCGCCCCAGGCCCCACCACTCCCTATTGTTTCCCTGACACTGAGGCCGACTGTCAGGGGCCACTTACCAAGGGGCTAGAGGGGTTATTTTCTCACACTTGGACCAATTCCGTCTTCCATGTCAACTCTCAGGCCCCCGTAGGCATTTGTATTTGTGGCTGCTGGTTTAGGCCCTCCCTGGACCTGAGTAGGGAGATGGATGAGACAGACCTTTGTAACCTTTCTCACCAACTGTGAGTTAACTGATCCCATTTGGGAACCATCCCAGCTCCAAACCATCCTGAACCTGATTGTACCTTGAATTCTAGAAAGGCCCCGCTTGGAAGGGCCCTTAGAGATAGATAAGCCCAATGGTCCCATTTTACAGATGGGGAAACTGAGGCTAAGATAACCCAGTGAGTCAAGGGTGGAATCTCACCTTCCCTAGGCGTTTCTGCCACGGAGGAGAGCAGGGGTTGAAGGTAGTAGCCCTAGGACACTGCCTACCTCAGATTTCCTCAGTTCTCTCTCTTCCCAAGCTAGGAGGTGTCGATGCTAAGTGATACTAAAATCTTTGCCTGTTGGAGAAAATGGATAAATCTGGACCTTTAAGAAGAGTTCAGCCCACCTCTCAGAAGGCCCAACTAACAACATCTGGTGAGACCATTTAAAAAGGGAACCAGACTTAAAAACACACACACACAATCACACTTTTATATCCCCACCCCCAATTATAAGAGCTCTACAGTCTGGTAACAGAACGTTTGGAAAATCCAGCAACTATGAGGAAAATTAAAACTGTGACTTACAAGGCCCCTGTCCCTCACAGCCCTCAGGGGTAACTGCAGTTAACACTTTATTTCATGGCCTCTCGGCTTACACACATTTTTACACAGTGGAGATCACACTGCATGGGAATTTTTTTAAAAATTCCAGTGGTCAGAAGAGTAGTTACTGCTGGACTGGGGGCTTGGCCTGGGAGGGGGCTTCTTTCTGGGGTGGCGGAAATCTTGTCTGTCCATCTGGGTAGTGGTTCCAAGGGTACATACAGAGGTAAAAATGCATCAGCCTATGCTCTTTATACTTGTTTATTTTACTTGATAAGACTTAAGATCACAATAATAATAGAGGCTCATTGCAAAGACATTGATCAGAAATTTACAAACACCTGTACTCCCACTCCTCCCCTGCCCAGACAGGATTGCTGGGAACAGACACTCTTCTGTGTCCTTTGGCACCATACAAGTTTCCTTGGGTCAGTCCAGAAGGTCTGTGAGCATCATATAGGCGCCAGCCCCCTTGGTGGGCTCCATCTCTGGCCCTGAGCCACAGGGGAGGGGGCTGAAGGGCTTCAGACTGGCTCTGGCCTGTGGCACCCTCTTCTTTCTCAGCTTCACACCATCTCCTGCCTCAGCTCCTGTCGAGGAACAGTTAAAGTCCCGGCCTGGCTGCGCTCATGCGGGAGGAATGGAAACATGTCGATTAAGTTTCACGGAAATCATTTTGAGGGGCCCAAGTCTGGCCGATGGTGTTTGGGTTCCTGTGGTCCCAGGCTGGGCTGCCCGTTTGATTTTGAGTGGAGAGTAGCCAGCTCTCCTCCCTGCAGCCGCCTGGGCCTCGTCACCGAGTGCTTCCCCCAATACTTGGACAGCTTATGAGCCCCTGGGGCTCAGGCCTGTAGCAGCAGGTAATGCTCTGGCCAAGAGCTCGGAGTCCCGTTGACTTGGAACATTCTTCCTTTTTACTGGCTGCCCCTTATATGGTTACAGTGTGCAGCCAGCTGAGCCAGTGTGCGAAAGCCAAGACGTTCCAGGCTGCAAGCCTTGGTCTGTGAGAGGTAAACATCATTATTGGGCCCCACTTGAAACAGTGCAGGATAGACAGCTGGGAAGGCCGCCTCCAAGGCTGATGGCTGGTGGTGGCCCCAAGGCAGACACCCAGGGACAGAGGCAGAGGGTAGGCTTGACCCGTCCAGACCTGCATTGGATCCTGGCTCTGTCTTTCTCCCCTCCTCTGTGATCCTGGACCAGATAAAGAGTCTCAGTTTCTTTATCTGCAGAATGGGATGTTCCTACTTTGCCCCTAGGATGGTTGTGTGGCCAAGAAAGAGAATGTGAGTAGAGGGCCTGGTGAATAGCAGGCACCTAGAAACTGTCATTATTATGGGGGTGACCCTTGTGGATTCAGGAAGGGACCAGGAGGGGAAAGATGTCTTCAAACAGAGGCTGAGACTTGAGCTTTGTCCGACAGGATGAGCAAAAATAAATAACAACAGCAAAAACAACAGCAGCAACAACTTTACTTTTCTTAAGACTCCTATATCTGTTATCCCCTTCTATCTCCAGAATAGTCATCTGAGCAAGGCAGGATGGGAACTAGAATCCCCATTTACAGATGGGGAAACTGAGGCAGGTCACTGTTTTCCAGAAGTTGGAATGCAGACCAAAGTTGAGACACAGGTGGTCACAGACCAAAACTAAATAACATGGAATCGTGTGGTAAGAATCGGTCTCTTTTGAACTCTCCTCTGATCTTCTGAGGACCCAGGGAGAAAGTCTCCCTCTGGTGAAAAGATGTCTTTAACACCTTTCTAGGGTGTGGCAATCTCCTTTTGGAAGAAAGAGAGATGTCTTCACTTTCAGGAGATCACCAGATGTCCCTACAATTTAATGGCAGTATTTCTTTTCATTGTTTACTTTTTCTTGTCAATATTTTTTTTACTGAAGTATAGTTGATTTACAATGTTGTGTTACACATCTTTTGATATTCTTTTCCACTATGGTTTACCATAGGATATTGAATATAGTTCTCTGTGCTATACAGTAGGACCTTGTTATTTATCCATTACTTTTTCTTTTAAAAATAGCTTATTTTTCTAGAAATTGAATGGTAAAAATAGATTTTATATAATAAATGTGTAATTATTTTATAGTTCTATATTAAATTATTTATATAAATATATACTTACATAAGATATATACATAGCTATTATAATCATACATATAAATATACTTATGAATAAATATAAAAATATATATTTAAATAAATTTTTAAAATATAAATATATATATTTAAATAAATAAAAACCACCCAATGCATCATTGATTTATTTTTGGAGTTACATTCTATTTATGCCAATTGATACTGATTTTTCCATTTAAAGTAGTGATATCCATATAATAGTAACTATAATCTGACTACAAAAATAGAAGTGATGGCTGTTGTTTAAAGGGCACCTACAAAGTTCTAGTCCTGTGCAGAGAATCTACATGTATTCTCTCACTCAACCTCACTCAACTCTTTAAGACAGGTACAATGACAGTCTCCAGGTTTTTCTTTGTTTTGTCTTATTTATTTATTTGGCTGTGCCGGGTCTTAGTTGCAGCGTGCAGGATCTAGTTCCCTGACCAGGGATCAAACCTGGGCCCCCTGCATTGGGAGTGTGGAGTCTTAACCGCTGGACCACCAGGGAAGTCCCAATCTCCACGTTTAAAGATAAGGAAACTGAAGCAGAGAGGGGCAAGTAACTTGCCAGATCACATGACCAGTAAGTGGCAGAGCCAGAATTTGAACTCGGGGCAGTCTGGCCACATTCTCATAACCAGTGTGGTGACATAGAGTCTCCATTTAAAATGCAATTATGTACATTTTTTAAAGTAAGTGGATTTGGGGAAAAACAGTAAGTGATAATAGTACAAAAGGTATTCAGCTATGCTAACATTCATGTAGGTGACAGTGAATGATTAAATTTCCAAAAACAAAACAAAATACAGCTAGCCCAACTCCATGTGCACACGAGGAAAGAGGCCCAGAGAGGGAAAGCGCTTACTCAAGGCAGCACAGTGAAGTAGAACCTAGGAGAGGGGAGGGATGTGGCAGGGGAGGGGTACTGGCCTTACTGACTTAGTGTGTCTATGTGTTCACGGATGTCAGAGATGTCAGATAGGGTCCCCAAATTCCTGTCCTCACTGCTGTCCTCAGTATTACATGGTCGGGGAGGGGGGGTGGTATTGGGCATGCTTGGGGTTTGGCCTTGCTTGGAGGGAGGTGAGGCATTGGAAGAGGTCATGAGGCCAGATGAGCCTTTCCCTGTTCCGCCAAACTGAACCCGTACCCCAACTTCAATGTGAAAGTAGCCCCTCCTGGGCTTGTACACTTGTGTGTGTGTGTGTGTGTGTGTGTGTGTGTGTGTGTCCCCTCTGGGCTTACCAATGGCAGTGCCAGGACCCTCTTTCCTTCAGAATGGGGGCTGTAGACATTCATTCATTCCTTCATTCATATATTCATTCTATAGATAGCGATGGAGGGCCTACCTTGTGCTCAGCTCTGTGTGGGTGCTGGGAACACAGCAGTGACACCAACATCTGTCTAAATGCCCTGGGCTAGCGTCTCCTATTTTACAGCCTCCTGGCACTAGAATCTTTCTGGGATGGAGACATGCTCTCTCCCTCTCCCTCAAAGTCTTTATTTCCCTGTCTCCAGGGGCCTCATTTATAAAAGTGATTTTTTTTTGTTCTAAATAAGCTCCCTTAATTCTGGATTCTTGTTTATTCTCATCTTCCTTTACATCCTTCAGCGATAGATAGACTCAGAACTTGCAGTCAGTCTGGGGCAACCAGAATGGCTTTCATCAGGCTTTTTTAAGAGTCGAAAATCACAACCC
This sequence comes from Eschrichtius robustus, assembly GCF_028021215.1. NCBI lineage: Eukaryota > Metazoa > Chordata > Mammalia > Artiodactyla > Eschrichtiidae > Eschrichtius > Eschrichtius robustus. The sequence goes on from NC_090839.1 coordinate 21,818,927, forward strand.
TTGGATCCTAGTACTATACCTGGTTGGGACCCTCTGGCCTTGTCCCACTTGCCTATTTTACAGATGGAAAAGGTGTGATTCAGAGAGGGACACTTTATTTATCCCTCCACATTTACTGAGCACCTATATTGTGCCAGGCACTGAAAACCCTAGAAGAATAGGAGTCAGTGCCGGCTGTGTTAGTTTCCATTGCTGCTGAAATTAATGACCACAAATTTAGTAGCTTACAGCAGCATAAATGTGTCATCTTGCAGCTCTATAGATCAGCTGTCCCACATGGGCCTCGCTGGGCTCAAATCAAGGTGTTGATGGGCTGCATTCTTTTCTGGAGACTCTCAGTGAGAATCTGTTTGCCTTTCCCAGCTTCCAGGAGTCGCCCACATTCCTTGGCTTTGCCTCCGTTTTCAAAGCCAGCAGCATTGCCTCTCTCTGATACTTCTTCCACAGTCACCTTTCCTTCTGACTCTCGCCCCTTCTGCATTCTCTTCTACTTTTGAGGACCCTTGTGATTGGATTGGACTCACTTGGATAATCCAGAATAATCTCCCTACTTTAAGGCCAGCTGACTAGCAACTTTTATTCCATCTGCAACCTTAATTCTTCTTTGCCATGTAAGGTTCCAGAGATTAGGATGTGGGCATTGGGCGGGGGGAGCATTATTTTGCTTACCACTCCTGTCCTCAGGGAGCCCGGGGTCCACTGAGGGAGACAAAAATCAGCGTGGGATTTGCCATGGGAGCCCAGAAATGGGGACACCTGACCCAGCTATGGTGGGAGTGGGAGATCAGAGAAAGTCTCCTAGAAGAGACGAGGGCTGACCTGGATCTTGCAGAACGAGGAGTTAGCCTGGTGGGAATGGAAGTAGAAGGCATCTCTGGAGGAAGGAACAGCATGTGCAAAGTCCTGGAGGCAAGGGCGGGAACGTGTGTGTCATAGTGGCAGAAGCCTAGGGAGAACAGTGAGGCTGGAGGTGAGGCCAGGTGCTTTCTGAAGGCAGTGGCGAACCTTTGAGCAGGAGACTGACAAGGCCAGGTTTGCATTTGAGAAAGATCACCCAGGGGTCCTGGTGGAGAAATGTTGGAGAGGAGGGAGACTAGAGGTGGGAAACCAGTGAGGAGGTGATTCCGTGGAAGAGGTGATGGGGGCCTGGATCTGGGCGGAGCAGGCGAACAGAGCGGAGAGAGTGGGTTGGTGAGCTGATGGAGGCGAGAAGACTGTATAGGATGTGGCTGAGGGTTGTCTGTGGGCAGCGGAGGCAGGAGGAAGGGGCGGGATGATGAGCAGATTTCTGGTTTAGGAGTCTGACTGGATGGGGAGGCAATCACTAAGGTAAGGATGTGGGGGGAGGAGTAGGCTTAGGAGTTAGATTTATGTATTGATGGTCTGTGCCCCATAAACATCTAGAGGAGGCATCCTGGATAGATGAAGATGGAGCTCGTATCAATCATATCAACTTGTATCAGTTAGTTACTGCTGTGTAACAAACCACCCCAACTGAGTGGTATAAAACAGCAATCACTCATTATCACTCATGCGTCTGCATGTGGACTAGGGCTTGTCTCATCTAGGATGGGCTTCGCTGGTGGCTCAGCTTCAAACTGCAGGTCTGCAGGTCTGCAGGTCAGCCAGGTGGCGAGATTTGGGCATGCTGACCTCTCCTTTCCCTCTGGCCCTGACCTGGATGCCTTCGCCTGTTCCTCTACTCCACCTTGGATCAGCAGATGACATTTGAGCAAAGATATGCAGGAGGTGAGGGAATGAGGATGTCTTAAGGAGGAGTATTCTAGGCAGAGGGAACAGCCAGTGCAAAGGCCCTGAGATGGGATTATGCCTGGTATGTTTGAAGAACAGGAAAGAAGGCCAGTGTGGCTGAAGGGGGTGTGTGAGTGGTAGGGTGTAGCAGAGGAGTTCAGAGTTAGCAGGAGCCTTAGTTATCTGAGGCCAGGAAGGTCAGGGGAAGTGGCCCCTACCCTTATTATTATTGCTACTATCACTTTTCATCCTCTCCTCCTTTCCGCCACAGGACCCCCCATCCTTGGACGCAGCCATCCAGCATGCCCTGGCGGGCCTCTATCCCCCTTTTGAGGCCACAGCACCCACCATCCTGGGTCAGGTGTTCCGTCTCCTGGATTCTGACTTCCGGGGCGATGGACTGAACTTCCTCCTGGATTTCCTGATCCCTGCCAAGCGCCTGTGTGAACAAGTGCGCGAAGCAGCCTGTGTAAGTCAGAAGGGATGTGGGACCGGGGGACAAGCTCTCCCAGAAGGCCAGGGGCTGGAGGTGAGCAGAGAAGGAGGTGGGCTGGTGAGTGTGTTGTTGAAGAGCATGAACTGGGGACGTGGGATGGCTTTCAGGTATCATTGCTTGCTCCAAAAAAGACTTCAGCCCCACAAATGGACAGGAAGGTCACTTGGCCCTTTACCCTCTGACATCTAGGAGTCAATCACGTTTGCACTTTGACTAACAGGGAGGGAGGCCAGCCTTGTGGGTTCTCTGGCCCCCCAGGAACTGGCATTGTGGACATCATCTGGCTGTCTTGGCTGAAGTGGTGCAGCTTCAATGGAAATAGTAGAGAATGTCCCAGACCTTCCCTGGAGCCCTCGTGGCATCAGGACTCTCACTTTCTTCCCTGGAGACTCCTTCAACCCAGATCTCAGGGAGGCCTCTCCTGAGGCAAAGGGGAAAGAAAAGTGTTTTAGGCAGGACTCACTGGCTGCAAATGACAGATCCTTACTCAGACCAGGACAGGGTGATTCGGACCAAGGCCCGAGATGTTCCACTGATCAAACTCCTCGAGGACTCTTTCTGTCTCTTGTCTCTGCTTCTACTGCTTGCCAGAATCATTCTTACAGGCTAGGTGTTTCTCAAGGCTGGAGCCCAGGGCAGCAGTAGGATCAAAATCCTACTCTGGAGAGGAAAATGAACTCCTCCCCATCAGTTGCAGATAGAAAATCACAAGGAAGGATCCTGATTGGCCAGGCTCGGGTCCTGTGTCCCTGCTTGGACCAATCCCTGTGGCAAAAGGAATGGGGTACCAGGATCGGCCAGGCTTGGATCCTGTGTCCATGCTTGGACCAATTATTGCAGCCAGAGGAATGGGATACCAGGATTGACCAGGCTTGAGTCATATGCCTACCTCTAAGCTCAGAGGGTGGAGACTGTTTTAAGAAAGGGTGGGGAGAGGCCTTTGGAGACCAAAGCCTCAGATGCCCACTGCTAGAACTTACCCACACCCTTCACAGAGTTGCTGACTGTGCCCTACTCTTCTGTTATTCACTGCCCACCCCTACTGCCCCAGCGTCAAGCATCGCTAACAGCATCTTAGGTCCTACTAGCCCTTCCTGAGTTGGTCATGCCTGTTGGGGACCTGGCACATCAGGAGGACAAATAAGCAGAGGGACCATGTGCATCATTTCAGTGATAGAAAGAAATTGAATGTAGCAGCTAAAAGTTCAGGCTTAGGAGCCAGAATTAGAGATGGTTGGAACTGGAAGGAAATAGATCATTCATTTAAGCTACTTAGCACAGTGCCTGACACACAGAAATAGCTCCATACACATTTGCTGTTCTTTTAGGAGAAGGAAGAGTCTCACTGAAACATTGCAGCCAATTTCCACACATCCATGTTGACGTTATTTAACCCATATCCTCCCCATCCTTATTTCTTCTCCCTGACAAGCTGTACAACTGCCTGCTTCCTTTATTTGGCCATTAAAACTGCGTTTGCACTGTCTCTTTCCCCATTTCTTCCAGGGACAAGGGTCACAACATTTAGATTTCTTTATTTTCAATTATCTTTAACTTTAATCATAATTATAAGTGAATTCGTGTCGTCTCAGAGCAGGGGGTAGTAGCGTGGGATTAATGTATGCCCTCAGGAGTCAGGTGCCCCAGGTTCAAATCCAGGCTCCATCACTATGAAGTTGGGGGATCTATGTCACCTCTCTGAGCTTCAGTTTTCTTACGTAGGAAGTGGGAATGTTAATAACGCGGGATGTATGTACCTCACCGAGATGATACACACAGCTTAGCCCAGAGCCTGGCATGAAGTAATTGCTCAGTAGCTGCTGGCTGTTACTTTCCCACTGTCTCCTTTCTCCCTCTGGAATAAGAATGTGCCAGCCTCAAAGTCTGCCTTTATAGCCACCAGCACCCAGAAAGACAGCCACCATCAATGAAGTCTAGAGGGACTAAGGACAGATACAGCCGACTCCAAATGTGAAAGTCTAGGCACAAGTCCTGCTTTTGCTACTTTTCAGCTGTGTGACTATGAGGCAATTCTTTAGCCTCGGTTTCCTCATCTGTAAAGTTGAGGAACTTTCCTGAACTGCCTGCACCACTGAGTTACTGAGAGTCAAATAAGATAATCGCAACAGTCATTTCTATGGTGCTTTGCTATTTGCAAAATACCTCTGGGCTGTTTCGTCTCGTTCACTGAGAAGGTGATGGAAAGGATGTTGTAAACAGCAGAAGGCTATGTGAAAAGGCTGGAGTAACACAGACTCATGGGGTTTATGGATATGAAGCTTCTTGGAGACAGCCGAATCTGCAGTGTAACTGAAATGAACTGGTTTATCAACATGGTAGGTACAAGTATGTTCAGATCACATTATTTCCCCAATTAATCATTCCAGGAAACACCTGCTTAATTAACAGGAAGTTTAGTGTCACCCTCTGGAGGTCTCCTGTATACACATCCAAATTATATGAGATTATCCAGGGTTTATTCGATCTGTAGGAATCAGATCAGACTCTTTTCCAAAAGTCAGGTAGAGAAAGACCTGTTGTCAGTCTGGTGGAGCTGTTGTTTCTGTTGTTGCCACATGGTGTCACTGTTGAACACTGGGTCTGCACAGCCCTGACAGCCCCCTGGAGAGGCCCCAGGATGACTTGCTGTGTCTACCTCTATAGAGAATTGCTGGCACCTTCTGTTTAAATTTTTTTTTTATTGTTTAGCCTCACCTGCCGTGTTGTTAACTGCTAATGGGAAATAAATAAATAATAAACAAACAGATAAATATTCTGGGTCTGACTTTCAGACCCAGAAGAGCGGAATGATTTTTCAGGGCCAGCCAGCAAGTTCGTGGCAGGGTCAGATTTCCTAACTTCTCACTTAGTAGCGTTTCTACTTCACTCTGTAATCTCTCTACTTTACAAATTAGAGAATGGAATAAAGGCAGTAAGTAACCTTTTTTAAAAATTGGAAATCCTACAATTTTTCAAAAGGTAAATATTGTCAAAGGGAGAGGGAAATAATATTTATTGAACATCTACTTATTATATGTTATGCATTGTGTTGGTTTTTAAAAAAACATAAATATATTTATCATCTAACTTAATCCTCATACCAACCCAATAATACCACTACGTATCATTATTCCTATTTGCAAATAGGGAAATGGAGACTCAAAGAAGTTAAGTCATTTGCACAAATTAGTGATTCAGACCTTGGAAGCCATGTCTCCCTGGCTAAAGAGGAGGGTTTAGCTTGAGCTGGGTTGAGAGAAGTTTTGATAGATGGAGAGGAGAAGGGAGCCAGCAGGACGATCCTCATGGGAAAGGCACTTGCTAACTGGTGCCTGGCACTCAGAGCTTTTCTCCTTTGGCCCAGTAGGCTAGCAAGTATTTTCAAGGTCAGGGCCAGGACTAGGGTGAGCCAGAGGCGTGGAAGGCACAACATTTAAGGAGGCGCTCCCTCTTGGGGCTGTGTGACTTGCAGGATGCTGAGAGTGGGGCCTCCTTGGATGCTGTGTCCTAGGCACCTTTCTTGCCTCACCTGAGTCCCCGACCTGTTCAGGGTTCCTTCTGGGAGAGGGAAGGAAGCAAACCCGTGGGCGGGGTTTTCAGGGCCAGATTCTCTGATGCCATCCCCTTCTCTTTGCAGGCCCCCTACTCACACCACCTCTTCCTGCATGAAGGCTGGCCGCTGTGCCTGCGCGATGAGGTTGTGGTCCACCTGGCATCCCTCAATCCCCTCTTATTGCGCCAAGGTGACTTCTACCTCCAAGTTGAGCCCCGGGAGGAGCAGTCCGTCTGCATCATGATCAAGTGCCTCTCTGTGGACCTCCACACAGTGGACACGAAGCCTGTTCCCGAGTCATCCTACCCTATACTTTTCACCCAAGCCTGGCTGGAGGCCATCAACAGTGACTTTGAGGGCAGTCCCCTACACAACTGCCTGGTAGCTTCAGAAGGTGGGATTGCCCCTGTGCCCTGGACCAAAATAACCAGCCCAGAGTTTGTGGATGACAGACCCCAAGCAGTAAATGTCCTCTCCCCAGCCTGGAGATCCCTTCAATTAGAGGCACTGGATTTGAGCAGCCCCCAAGAGCTGCACCAGGCCAGGTCCCCAGGCAGCCAGGTGCTACTTGCCCAGAGTTTGGCCAAGGGCAAGGGCAGGACACATGGGGACAAGTATCCAGGACTCATCAAAGTGGAGCAAGCTGGGCCTGGGCAGGTGGGCTTCAGGATGGACCAAGTGGCCAGCCAGGACTTGGAGGGAGATTATGTGTCTCTCCTGGACTTTTCCCAAGAGAACCGAGGAGGGTCTCCCAGTAAGGAGGTGGAGACATCCAGTGGGTATCCTTTTGGGGCACAGGAGGAGGAAATCCCTTTCTCTCAAAGGATACTGCCTCTCTCAGGGGCCAATGGGGGGCCTTCTTTGGAAAAATGGACTGGTGAGAAGCCAGCAAGTTCGGGGGAGAAACCCTGTGTTTGGGACTTGAGGAGAAAGGTTAATCATAAAGTTCCCACCCAAGACTCAGAACACCAGCCCCAAGAGCCCTACCTCAGCATCCTTGTAAACCCACTGCATTGTGCCTCTGGCCTCGGGCCAGGTGTCTCAGAAGAGCCAGCTCCCTCCGAGACACAGGGACCTCTGGGAGACTCAGAGAATATAGTCCAGTTCAATCCGGGACCAAAACAAGCATCCTCTGTCCGGCTGCGCCCAGCTTCCCCTCCTGCTCCTCCAGCCCCTGAAACCAAGATGGAAGAGAGGACCCAACAGGAAAATGGGAGACTTCCCAAGCCTGTGGCCAGGCCCCGTCAAAACACTTCCCCCACTCCTGGGCTCAAATTCTCTTTCTTAAAGTGGCAGAGGCAAGGCCCTGTGACCCAGGAGAAAGCCTCGTTCCAGCATGACGGGCCCTGGAAAGTCTTGTGTTCACTCTACTCTCCCAAACCCAACCGAGACAAGTGCTTGGGGAAAGGTAAGTTGCCCACTCGCTCAGCTGGACAGGGGAACTGTTCTCTGCATGTGATCAGGTGACAAGGTGGCACAGGCTGTCAGGGACAGAGACCCACCTGGCCTGGCTCAGTCTCAGGGATTTAGAGCATGGGGTGGCATGTCAAAAGACTTGAGGTCTCATGGGCCTGGAACTGAGCAAGGTTCTGTGATTGTGTTGAGATGGCCTGAGTCTACACCCCAGCTTGGCCACGCACTGGCTGGGTGACCTTGATCAGGGACGTAACCTCTCTAAGTCCAGGTCTCCCTGTCTATACAGTGGGGATCTCGTCTGCCTCCTCAAGTTGTTTTGAGGGTCAAAGACACACCAGAAGTAAGGAGCTTAGCACAATGCCTGCCCCATAGAAGGAGATCAATTTTGTAAGCTGTTACTATTAGAATGTGAAAGAGAAAACATTTTCCCTGGGAAAATCCATTTTCTGCTTAACACTCTTTGTTGTTGTTTTTTTCCCCAGCTGGAACAACTCAGACCAAAACATCTGGCCCAGACGCTGACTCAGACCCACTGACCGAGGAAAAGGCTGGCTTCCCAGAAGCTTCTGCAGGCCCTCCAGAAAAAGGCCCCACTCTGAATGCGGAGCCCCCAGGGCCTGAGCCCAGGTTTGGGGCTCTGAGCATGGAGATCTTCCATTCCAGGATAGCATGCCTGCCAGGTCCTCAGGGATTGTAGGGGCAAGTGGAGGTGGAGGGGAGAGAGCTGTGGGGATGGGGAATGGGGCTGGGGTCCCTGAGTACCCTCAGATGCGGGTGGGTATAGGGGAGGCAGGGAAAGTCCTAGAGGCCTGTGTTCTGGATCAAGCCTCCCTGGGACTCAGATTCCATATGTTTCCAATGAAGGAGGTTAAAGCAATTTCTAGCAATCCATCCATCCATCCATCCTTCCATCTTATTTCAGTGAGGCCATCAAGGTGGATGTCTTAGGTCAGGTTCCCTAGAAGCAGAGCCTAAGACAGGGATCCTTGAAAAAGTGATTTATTTTACTGAGGGTTGCTCTCAGGGGAAGGGGAGTAAGGGAAGCAGGGCAGGGCAAGGGAGGAGCTAAGCCTGGATGTGGCCTGATTCCCCAGGGTGGGGGATGGGGGATGGGGGCTGGTTCCTGGAGCATGAATTCCATCACAGAGATGGTTCCATCTTAAGGTTCAGGGGCTGACTTTTGTACCCCTGGATCTGTCAGTCATCAACTGCAGGCTGACCCTGGGATGGGGATGCAGGTGAGCCCATGATCCAGTTCAGCCGAGGGCAATTCTTCAGACAAGGGGACGTCTCTAAGCCAATTTACAGACAATAATTTCAGTCTCTGGGGGACGGGTGCTCTGGCCTGATGAAGGGGTCTGGTTGGGCACTAACATCATCCAATACTGAGAGCATTATCACTCCTGTTTAATATTTATTCATCTTTGCAATTAATATTTGCTGAGCACCGCTGTGTGCCACGCCCTGGGCTTAGCACTGAGGATTCAGCAGGGAACCAAGCCTGCCCTCAGGAAGCCTATATTCTAGTGGTGGAGAAAATTCAACAGGTTATTACAATACAGTGTAAAAAAATTGTGACTGTGGGGCAGTACAGGGGGCTGTGGGAGGACAGATGAGGCCCCTGGCCTGGGCTTGGGGTGGAGGAAGTAATGTGAAGCTCAGTCCTGTAGTATGAGTAGGTGTTATCCATGTAAAGTGGTGGGAACGGTGTTCCAAGCTGAGGGAACAGCATGTGCAAAGTTCTGGCAGCAAGAGAAACCACCGTGCTTTCTGGGAACTGAGTGTTCTGCAATTCTGTTTTATTTCATAGACTTCTAAATCTCTGCAGGACACGTCTGTGGGGACATTGCTCTGTCATTTTGAAGCTCCTGGGGAGCATTGTCTGTCACCTTCTTGGTCATCATTGTTGAAGCTCATGCTGTCTATTCCCATATTAATGTACACAGAATCTCACGATCCTTTTAGGGCTGTCATGTTACAAGAGCTCAGATTTTATACATCCAAGTCCCTGTTCTTAGAGGCTGGAGACCTTCATTCTAGTTCCAGCTCTACCCCGAGCTCCCTGTGTGACCTTGGAAGAGTCACTTGCCCTCTCTGAGCCTCACGCTCCTCCTTGTGTAAGAGGAGAAGGAGAGGAAGCACATTGGACTTGACTCGCTGTCACTCTTTCCACAATTACGCTCTTGTAATTTGTTTGGCTTGCAACATATACTGATGGGTCCCAAGTGCCCGAACAGTGCCTGGCACATAGTCGGTGCTCAAAAATATTGGAGTGAATGAACATTCTCCACATGAATGTTCTTTCCATTCCCTTCCTTGACCTCCTCTTCATCAGCGATCTTGTCCTCATTACCCCAGCTACTCCTCCCATGGCCGTCCCCCATAACTCACTGCTCCCTCCCTCATTACAATGTCTCTCTTCCCAGATCACACATTACCTCAATTTCAATAGCCCTTTTGTCCCCCAGAACTCTCAACCCATTGATCCAACCACCTTTTCACTGTCCCTCCCCACCCTCCATCATGTCCCCACTTCCTCCTTCCCAGCCTCCATTCCATGGCTCATCGACGTGATCACTTCCTTTTAAACACTCTCATGTCCCTTGCCTTTCTCTTCTGCCTTCGTACTTTCCTGGAGAAATCCCAACCTCAGTTAAATCCAACTCTCTGCCTGCTTTCCCCCCTTGCACCTTTACAGCTGAGCAAAGCCAGAAAATCCACATAGCCACACCGACTGGTTGCCCAAACTCAGTGATTCCTGACCACTGGCCTCCAGTGGGTACCACTGGTGCCCATGGATCCTGTTACTCTTCCAGAGTCTTGAAAGGTGCCCCCACTGTCCTTGCTGAATGACGATTTCACACCTGCTCCCTCCTCTGACCTTCACCACCATCTCCCTCAGCCTTACTCTCAGCTGATGACCTTCCTTCTTGTTTCACTGAGCAAGTAGAAGAAATCAAAAGGAGAGTCCACAAACTCCTGCCACCCCATTTAGCTACCTACCTGCATCGGTACCCACCCCCTCAGCATTCTATTCCAGATACAGGGAACAGTCCCTCCACTGGTGCACTGCACCTCCCCACCTACTCAAAGACATCCCTCTGGCAAGATTCTCCTCTCTTCCCTACATAATCACCTTTCCTTCTCTCCATTGGACCATTTCCATCAGCATAAGAGCATGCCCAGCTTGGAATGACCCATTCTACGCCCCTATTCTCATCTTTCTCTTACATCAAAACCCCACATAGGAGTTGTCTGTGCTCCTTATCTCAGTACCTCCTCTCCTCTTATTCTCTCTTCAACTCACTCTAATCAGAGTACTTCCTCCACCTTGACATTGGAGCAAGTCTTTTCAAGGTCACCAATGACTTCCATGTTTCTAGATCCAATGGTCAATTCTCAGTCCTCATCCTCCTTGACCCATCAGCAGCATTTGACACAGATGACTGCTCCCTCCTTACTGAAAGGGCTTCTCAACTTGTCTTTCAGTCTTTACTCTCACCTGGGTTTCTTCCTATTTCACCGGCCACACCTTCTCAGCCTCCTTTGCTGCCTCCTCCTCATCTCTCAACCTGGAAACCTTGGAGGCTCCCCAAAGCTCAGTCCTTGGACCCCTTCTCCTCTCCCCCTAGACTCACTTCCTTGGCGATCTCATTCCATCTCACTGGTGAATATTTGTTTTAAATGTTGTCTCTACACTGATAACCCCCACATTTATTTTTCCAGCCTGGACCCTGCCCATGAACTCCATACTCATCCATCCGTCCGTGTACTTGATGTTCCTACTTAGATGTCTAACAGGCATCTCTAACTTAACATGACCAAAGATGGACTCCTGATTTCACTCCCCCCTGCACCCTTCCCAGGCTTCTAGTCTCTCCTAGAACACTAGATCCTGGAGGACTTTCTCTTACACCCTACATCCAGTTTGTTAGCAAGTCCTGTCAACTCTTCCATCAAATTATATACAGAATTTGATGACTTCACACCACCCAGGGCCAAACCAGCATAGTTGCTTGCCTATTACAGTAGTATCCTCACTGGTCTCTTTGCTTCCATTGGCGTTTCCTTGTAGCTGAAACAGTCCCCAAAGTCTGTGCTCCAAGATCAAGACCTGCTCCAGGCCAGCCCGTGTGAAGCAGGCATCCCAGGCTCCCCATTAGGATCTTTCCCTCACCTCCTTGCCTCCTTTCTTCTCCTCAGGTCCCTTCAGCTCCAAACTTTCCACAAAGATCTGTTCTCAGGAAAGAGACTAATCAACACTAAGGTGTGAATGACTGCTCCCATTCTGAGGGTGGGAGTTACGTATTCATTTCCAATTGTGGTCATAGCAAATTACCAGAAACTCAGTGGCTTTAAAAAACATAAATGTAATATCTTACAGTTCTATAGGTTAGAAAGCCCAGATCTCGCTGGGCTGAGATCAAGGTGTCAGTGGGCTGTGTTCTTTTCTGGACACTCTAGGGGAGAATCCATACCTTGTCTTTTCCAGCTTTTAGAAGCTGCCTACCTTCCTTGGCTTGTGGTCCCTTCCTTCACCTTCACATCCAGCAACAGCACAGCCCTCTGACCCTTCATCTATCTTGATATCTTTCTCTGACTGGCTGAAGCCAGGAAAGGGTCTCTGCTTTTAAGGATCATGTGATTAGATTGGGCCCACTTAGATAATCTAGGCCTAGATTATCTCCCCATCTCAAGGTCCTACCTTAGTGACATCTGCAAAGTCCTTTTGCCAGGTAAGCTAGCACATCCACAGGCTCTGGGGATTCCAGAATGGACATCTTTGGAGCCATGAGTCTGCCAACCACAGGCACAGAGCCTCTGGAGAGGACTTTTCACAAAAAGCCCCTGATGCAGAAGAGAGGGAACAGGGTCCCAGGGGTTGAGACCTCACCCTGAGCTTTCAGTTGCTCTGTACATATCTTTAAAATCTTTGTCTTTAAAATTTCTATACATTATTATAATTCTTATAATTAAGAATTATATTTACACTTTCATATAAAAATATATATTTCAATATTTTAAAAATGCTTTAAATTGCTTGCCAATTAAATCACTAGCATCCCCACCCCCCGCAAGACTTGGAGTGAGTGCTTCAGAAGGTACAACAAGTTTTTCAGTGCCTTTGGGTAACACCACCCACCCACCACCTCCCAACCTGCTGTCTCCATTTCTTCCTGAGATCATAACCCAATGTGAACAGCGCAGCTTCCAGCCAGGCTCTGAGATGCTAACGATGGTATTCCTGGCACCAGCTGTCAGATGAGGGCAGCATCTGGGGCAAAGGGGCCTCCCAGGTGAAAGCAGGTCAGGTGGACAGCTGTCCATCACTCCAGTGCACTCAGCCAGCATCTGTGTGCTCAGCCGGCCCTGGCTGTGTGCAGAGTCCTGTGCCAGGCAGAGCTTGGCGGGGGGACCAGACACTTGAACTGGTCACTGTGTCCCAGTATGGAATGTCCTGAGTGCTTGAACCCTTTGCTACTCAAAGTGTGGTCCGGGGACCAGATACATCAGCATCACGTGGAGCTAGAGAGAGATGAAGAATCTCAGGCTTGCTGGACCACAGCCTGCATTGTAGCAAGATCCCTAGCACACCAAAGTTTGAGAGGCCCTACTCTGACCATTTATTCATTGGTCAATTCCTGACATAGATTATTGGCTCCCGTCCTGTGCTGAGCACTGGCATATAAAGAGTTTGAGCCAGTGAACACCCTTAAGGAGCCCTCAGTCTTGCAGGATCTAAAAGAGGCCTAGGCTTGCTGGGGGAACCTGGGGTGGGAGAAAGGTCTCTATAGAGGGCAGGGAGGATGTCTTCCTGGAGGAGGTGGCATCTCAGCTGGACTTTGAAAGCTGAGGAGAGTTTCACCAGATGGAGAGGGGAGAGGGAAGGGAACCTCTGGCAGAAGGAACAGTGTGAACAAAGGTGGGGAGGTGGGAAAGGGTCAGGCTCATTTACGCGATGACAGATGACTCATTCCAGCTGGGCCATCGGTGACAAGGAGAGACATAGTGCATTAGTCTGCTAGAGCCGCCCTAACAAAGTGTCATAGACTGGGGGGCTTAAACAACAGGAATTTATTTTCTCTCAGTTCTGGAGGCTAGAGGTCCAAGATCAAAGTGTTGGCAGGGCTGGTTTCTTCTGAGCCTCTCTCCTTGGCTTGTAGATGGTCATCTTCTCCCTGTGTCCTCACATGGTCTTCCCAATGTGTGTCTGTGTCCAAATTTCCTCTTCTTACAAGGACACCAGTCAGATTAGATTAGGGCTCACCCTAATGGCCTCATTTTAACGTAATCACCTCTTTAAAGACCTTATCTCCAAATGCAGCCACATTTTGAGGTATTAGGGGGTTAAGACTTCGACATATGAATTTGAGGGGAGAGGACACAATTCAGGTCATAACCTAAAGTATACGAAATGAGGCTGGAAGAGTGTGCAGATCTTGGGGAGACTTAAGTGCCAGGTTGAGAAATTTGTGCTTTCTGCATGAGGCCATGAGGAGCCATGGAAGGTTCTAGAGCAGGGGAGTGACACCACTGGAGCTGTGACTGAGCTCCAGTACAGCAGACAAAAGCTCATCTCTCGGTGTGGTCCAGGGTCAAGGGCTGAATCAGGCATGACCCCCACCTTAACTGGCAAGTTGGGTACTGTGGCAGATGGGGAAGCTGCTTCCTCTCTCCAGGCCTTAGTCTCCTCATCAATAAAATGGGCTCAGGGACATAAAGTAGCATTTCCTGACCTGAGGGACCCAATGGCTCTGAGAGGATTTCAGAGGGATATGTACAAACATCTCTAACTTTGCAAGTTATGTATTTTCTTCATGATTTAATTATTTCACTTTTTAAAAACTTCCTTTTATGAATAATTTCAAACATAGAGAAAAGTAGAGACTATAGAATAATGAAAACCCATATACCCATTACTCAGATTTAATAAATCTTAACATTTTGGCATGTTTCATCTTTTTTTTTCTGAAGTATTTTAAAGTAAATTACAGAGCTTCATATTTTACCTGTAAATATTTTAATGCACATCTCTTAACTACAAGGACATTTTCCCTAATAACCACAATGTCATTAAGCACACCTAAAAAAATTAAAAATAATTCCTAATACTACTCAATACCCAGCTCATATTCAAATTTCCCATATTGTCCCCAACAAAATGTTTTCCTTTTGGAATTTAGTATAAATGAATATTAGGAAAAATCAAACCCATGATATCAAGAGGATATAAAAAAATATATATACATATATATGCACATATATGTACAAATATATATATTTGTGTGTATATACAAATGTATATATTAATGTATATATTTTTGCATAAAATGTATATACAAATGTAGATTTTTAAATTTTAAAATTTTCAAACATATGTGAAAGAAAGAATGCTCTAGATGGTTGCACCCCTGTGTAAGGCAGCACTTGTGAAGGTGGTTAAGTTTGTCCAAGGCTTCATGAGCTACAAAGGGTCTCACACACTTATACACTACGGAGGGTTGTACCCACATGCAGTAGATCTTGCTCATTGCAGGGTGGCCTTGAATGAGTTGACTCTGGGGGGCAGGGCTCCGAGCCCAGGGTGCAGGACAGGCTCAGTTTCCAGAGGCCTGGGACTCTTTCCCCCTGTACTTCCCCTTCCCCGCAGCGTAGACAGGCTGTGCTGACCCCCTGGGACTCAGACTCTTGACCCCTGTGGGGAGCACGGGGCACCCTGTCCTGATTCCTGGAACAGGAAATAGTCGGTGGAGTACTCATGGCTGGAAGTCAGCAAGAATAAATAGTGAGCTGGCAGCCATGGGCTGCACACTCACCACACGGGGGGCTGAGATGAGGACAGAAATGATGATTGTTATAACGACTGCTGTTTATTAGGCCCTTGCCCTGTGTTAAGTGCTTCTCAGGAACTGTTTCATTTAGTCTTCAAAGTACCTTCGTAAGTTCAGTATTGTATTCTCCCCACTTAACAGATGACGAAACTGAGACTCAGAGACACACTGACTTGCCTAAGGACACACAGCAAGTCAGTGTGTCCCTTAAACATGGGTTTAAGCTGGGACTTAAACCCATGTCTGTGTGACCCCAAAGCTCATTCCATGAGCTTCGTTTCCCAGGTTGCCCAGTACAGAGGGTGCCCAGAGGAGGGTGAGACTGCCTCTGCATGGAGGAGTGTTTCAGGGATGACTTTTCTGAGGAAGTGGCTTTTGAGCTGGGTCTTGAGGGATGAATAAGAGTTCAGAGTTCACAGGGGGAGGAGAGAAAGGGTATTCCAGGCAGAGGGACCGGTACAGGCAGAGGCTTGGAGGCCACAGAGCAGGTTCCCGTAGAGGGGGCTCCACCAGAATTCTCAATGTATGTGCTTTCTCCTGTAGGAGGTCGGGACAGGGCAGGGCGGCCCCTGCTTCTGGTGTCAACCACCAAGGGGCCCTGGGAGGCACCATGGTGCACGGCCTCAGAGGTCACCAAGCTGTTCTCCTACCTGTGCACCATCCCCAGGTAAGGGGCTGGGCCAGCCTGACCACCCCATCCCACCTCGACCTCTCAGCCCAGAGCCCAGCACCAGGTAGCAGATGGAGGGATCCTTCCATCCAGTCATCTGTTTCCAGAGCTGATCCTGAGCCAGATGCTGGGGGGAAAGCAGGACAGACTTGGTCCCTGCCATCAGGGCGTTCACAGGCTGGCGGGGGAGGTGGATGGTGTGCAAGAAACAGACATGGACAAGCAGCTCTCAGGGGTGTTAATGTGGCGAAGAAAACAGGGATGTTGTAGATCGGTGGTTCTCAAACTCAACAGGCATCAGAATCATCCAGAGGTCTGTAAAAACAGATGGCTGGGCCCTACCCCCAGAGTTTCTGATTCACTAAGTCTGGATAAGGACTGAGAACATGTATTTCTAACAAGTTTCCTGGTGATGCTGATGCTGCTGGGCTGAGGACACATTTTGAGAGCCACTGTTGTAGAGTGAGAAGTGGGTGGGAGGCAGCTAATTTCGATTGAGAAATCAGGGAAGGCTTCTCTGAGGAGGTGATAATTCAGCTGGCATATGAATTATAAATATTTGTTGAACAAATGAAGGAAAAGGTGAGTGGGTGAATGAATGAATAAGTGAGAGAGTAAAAGAATGAATGAGTGATGAGTGACCAGGCTGATTTCTAACACCTCCCCTTCCCTCCACACCCCCCCATTCAGACTTCATGTTGGACTGGCTGGGGAAGAGGCACCATCTTTCCTCTGAGTCCCAGCCCCCAGCCAGAGCGGTCTCAGAGGTGGTGTTTGCTTGGGACTGTGGCTATAGATCCCAACCTAGAGGTTCTGCTGCTGGGGTAGGGGGTGGAGGGACTGATGGAACTCTTTGGAACCTTCTCCACCCCACAGGAGCCATCACCACCACCTGTTGGCCACTGAGATTTTTCTTCTTGTCCAAAGTGAAGTGGCTTTTCTGGTCTGAGGAGGAGATGGAAACCCCCATTCTGTGCTAAGTGGCATGGTAGACAGAATGCTGGAATCCCACCAACTTGCTGTGTTACCTGTAGGTGGTAACCTCCCCTCTCTGAGGCTTCCCTGAAAAAGGGGGATGACTAAGTGGGCTCTGAGGACCAAGCATGGTCACAAGAGGTGGGGGTGAGGTGCAGTGTGAACTATGCATGGGGTTCTCATACGCTGGGCTGGCTTCTCCACTCCATTGCTGGGCACCTGCCCTGGGCCAGGCTTCATGCTGGGCCGTGCTAGGGACCCAGATACTCCTCTATGGGGCCTTGACCTCTAGGGGCATCCAGGCTGGTAGTGGAGGCAGGTGTAGAAATAGACCTCTCTCCCAGCATGGGCATAGCTAGAGGCAGGTGAGGTGTGGGGCACGAAGTCAGAGCCCTGGCCTCACCTTCGAGAGCCTCCTCTCACTGTCTGCTATGGCACCGCCGTGTACCTCAGTTTCCCCCCCTAGGATAGTGATGACAGCAGACATTGACATGCCTGTTACTCTGCGCGGTCCCTGAGTACTTTACAGTAATGAATCCATCAGTCCTCAGCACAGCCCCCTGAAGCCCGCACGATTATTATCCTCCCAGAGAGGTGAAACAGCATGCCCGGGTGACTGCCATAGCTCCACTCCCCCCACTGGCCACCTCTGGTTTCGTCTATGAACTGGGTGCTTGTAAGTCTTGAAGGCGGTTGGGGGTTATTTTCCCAATTTGGCTGAATGGTCAGGGCGCTTGTAAGCATAGACTCCCTGGCTCCACCTCCAGCCTGCTGGACAGATTTCTTGGGGGGTGGAGCGGGGGTGGGGGTGAAGAATTGGTATTTTAACAAGTCCTGCAATTGGGCCACTTTGGAAAATCCTGAGGTAATCACTGAAAAGGGCACTGTGAACCCATGAGGGTGTTTTGGCTGCAAGTAACAAATTCCAATTCAAAATGTCTTACCTGCTAAGGAAATGTATCAGTCTATGTCTCTGCCTTATATCTCTTTGTAAGAACTTTTTAAAGGAGAGACTATCTTTCCCAAAAGCCCCCAGCAAACATCCCCTCACATCTCATTGGCCAGAAAATGTCACATGTTCCCTATCTAAACCAATCATTGGCCAGGGGAATTGGGTCTACTGTGGGCCTCAACCAATCAGAAACCAGCCCCTGGCAGAGGGGGGACATGATTATATGGAGGGAATTGGATTCTTGAACAAAGTGAACCTTCTGCCCACACAAAAGGGGTAGATGAAGGTTAGGTGACTCCTACTGCAACTGGGATAGTAGCTTATAGTTCATGATCATTAGGGTGTAAGAGAGAGCTGTGTGAGGTACTGTGGGAGCACCGAAGAGGGAATAATGGACTCTGCCTGGAGAAGAATCATGGAGGGCTTCCTGGAAGTGGTGTGTGTCAGGGGCACAGGCAGGCACTGGAACTTTGTCCCATGGGATGAAGAGTTCACCAGTAAATCCAGGCTTCTAGCAGCCAGTTTCCCTCAGCTTCCACTAGGTCCTTCCCCCTCGAGGGCCCTAGTCCAACCAGCAAGACTGCCAATTCTGTTTACCACCTACAGGCCTGAAGATAAAACCAAGGGGCTGGCGGTCGTGATTGATGCCAGGAAACAGCCTCCACATCCTGGTCTGGTCAGTGCCTTGCAGGCCACCCAGGTGAGTGGGAGGTGGGCAGCCTCAACCTCGCAAGTCTTGGGAGCACCGGGGGCCTTAGGATATTCACAGATCCTGAGGGGCTCAGAGCTGGGACCAGGAGCCCAGGTAGGGAGTCTTAGCTGCACATAACAGAAACCCCAGCCCAGCCACGCTTAAAGACAAAGGTCATTCGTTGGTTTATCTGACTCGACTGTCCGGGAGTTAAATCCAACTTCAAGTATGGCTTGATTCAGGGGCTCAAATATTGCCACCAAGATCGGGTTTCTATCTCCCTATTTCTGGCCCCATTCTCCTGGGAGAGTGCCATTCTCAGCCAGGTCCCCCTCTTGGTGGCAGTGTGGTTCCCGGCAGCTCTAACTTCATATGGGCTTTCATTTAAGTCCAGTAGGAAAGAGTGATTCTTTTCCCAGAAGTCTCAGCAAAAGTTTCTTTGTGTCTCCTTAGCCCAGGTTCGCTCAGCTGTCCATCCATCAGCCAATCTCTGTGTCAGGGGAATGTGACATGCTGATTGGCTTAGGCTTAGCTCATGCACTGAGAATGGGGGAGGGAAGAGATTGCTAACTCACCAGTATGGGCAGCAGCATAAATGGAAGTTTGGCATATGCTCACCTCATGACCTCCACCCCCTCTTCCTCTTCCTTCTCCCTTTACAGATGGGGAAACTGAGACCCAGAGAGGGTGGGGCACCTGGGAAGTTTGCCGTCCAGCTTGAACCTGCTGTTCTCTTGACTTCCAATGACTCCCAATAAGTCATTTGACTCACCCTCCAAATAAGGATCCGAGCCCTCCATACCACATAAGGGTCCCAGCCATGGGAACCCTCACCCCATCCCTGTGGCCCATTTGCCTACACCTTAGCCGGGAGGCTCAGTGAAAGCCTAGGCAGATCAGCTCTGAAATGATTCTCTCTGACAGGCTCTGGTCCCAACCTCCATCCGTGCTATGCTCTTCCTGGGGGAGCAGGAGGCCGCTCTCCAGCTGGAGGCATTATCTGACATCCAGGTGAGGGGGAGGCAGCCTCGGCTGAGGCGGAGGGGAGGTGGGCTGGAGCTGAGCTGGGGTGAAGAATGGCAGAATTCACGAGCTAGGAGAGGCCCTGAAATAATCAAGTGTAGGTCCATTAGATACGAGTCCAGGATGCTACAACTCTTCTGCCCAGCCCCCATGGCAAGCATTGCCAAATCAGTCCCAGAATTATTTCTCCCTGGCAACCCTAGCAGCTCCCGGTGGGCACTACCACGTGATTGAGAGCTGCGCACAGCGTGAAACCCACTTGAAAGCTTCATCTTGTCAACCCCTCCCCGCTTCTTCTCAGATGGGGAAACTGAGGTCCAAGGCCACACAGCAAGCTAGAGGGGCCGTTTCCACACCTTACCTGGCTCTTCCTGTATCTCTCTCCCTAGTTTCTCTCAGCATCTCCAACTTATATGCTAAGTTGATTCGGGACTTCACAGGAAAGAGCACTGCAGCTCCCTTTAATCAGCGCCATGCACCACAGTCACGAGCGTGGGCACCCTGCCCTCTGCCCTGTTTCAGGAAATGATTTTAAAGGTCTCCTTCTACCTCCTGGTTAGCAAAGAGGCACATTGTAAACGAGATGTGTACTTTTCAAGCTTTTAGGTGCCTATGAATTTCTTGGGGATTGTCAAAGTGCAGGTTCTGATTAAGTAGTTCTGGATGGGAGCTGGGATTCTGCATTCTAACGTGCTCCTAAGTCATGCTGGTGCTGCTGGTCTGTGGACCACACTTTAAATACCAGGCATGAAAAATGGGCTCCAAAACGCCACAGAATTCTCCCCATCCCAAGCTTAGGTATCTGGAGCCATTCATAGCATACGCCTCAAGCATCACTGCCTGGGAGATGCGGTCACCTAGTCCCTGCTCCATGTCTTAGGGGATACCGTTAGGATTTGGTGACCTTTCTCAACAGCCCCAAGAAGATAGTACCTTGATGGGTCTCCAGAGAACAGTACAATGATTACAAAGGAGTTACATGACGTGGGCCAGCTTCAGTCGGTTTGTTTGATTGCCTGGACAACTGAGCTGGGAAAGAGCCCAGCTCAGAAGGAAGGAATTCCGTGATTGATTAATATCTGCCTCGGGCACAGGCTAGGAGAGTGGCAGTACAAATGCTGTTTATTTGCCGTTCCTTACCCAGGGTCTGGTTCTCAATTTTGATTTGTCAGAGTTTCCAGAGAAGATCCCTTGCCCAGACAGCAGCTCTTAAAGCCAGGGCCAGCCCTACCCATGGGAAGTGGAGTGGTGCTAGGACGTGGGTCTGGGCAGGACCTTCTCAGACATCTGTCTCTACACTGAGTCCCCTGGTCCTTCTGACTTGCTTCTTTGTCTGCAGGTAGAGGTGCTGACCTCACTGAAGGCCCTCAGCCACCACGTGGACCCCAGCCAGCTGCCCATGGCCCTGGAAGGCCCCTTCCCCTACTGCCACGGTGAATGGGTGCAATTCTTCCAGGTGTCTACCATCACAGCCTTCACCCTACACCCTCACCCCTTCTGTTTCTCCCTTCACCGTCCTGCCCCATGGATCCACTGAACTTATCAGGTTCAAAGACAGTCATTCAACAAGTGTTTATAATGAGGGTGCAGAGTGGAGTGACTAAGAGCTCAAGCTCTGGGGCCAGAAGGCCTGGGTTTCAATCCCAGCTCTGCTGTGTGACCTTGGGTAAGTTATACACCTTCTCAGAGCCCTCTTCCTCAGTGACAAAATGGGGCTGATGTGAGGCTTGAGTTAAGGTGTGTAAAGAGCTTAGAAGAGTGTCTGGCACATGCTAAGAGTGATGCTAGTGTTAACTGCAAATAAATTTACAGACCTCTGCTTTGTGGACACACAGAACTCGGGGAGCTTGGGGTCTGGTGAGGGAGGCAGATGTAACCTCCTGTAAGAGGGAGGAAGTAAGGAAACTTCCAGGGCTGGGCTCCTTTCCTGTGTGACCTCAATCCTTCCTCACCGCAACCCTGCGAGGGGGCACTTCATGCCCAATTTAACACGTAAGGATGCATAGGATGGGCACAACTTCCACGGCCACACACAGGAGCTTATGGGCTTAAACCGCACCAGGACCAGTGCCCGTAGTTGCCCGCCCAGGGCTTTCTCTAGACCAGGGCAGCTCGACTTCAGCACTGTTCACATTTGGGATCAGATAATTCTTTTCTGGGGGTCGTTGTTTGTGCACTGTCAGTCATGTGATTAGCACCATCCTTGGCCCCTACCCACTCTGACAATAGCGTCCTCCAAATTATGACAACCAAAAGTGTCTCCAGACATTGCCAAATGTCCCCTGGGGTACGAAACCATCACCCACGGAGAACCACTGGTCTATAGTCTAACGTGGCCGTTTGCTTATTTGCTTTCGGCCTGGTGCTCTTCTTTTTAAGATTGGGTCTATTTTTCTTTTAATCAGTCATCAATTTTATACACATCAGTGCATACATGTCAATCCCAATCTCCCAATTCAGCACACCACCATCCCCACCCCACCGCGGTTTTCCCCCCTTGGTGTCCATACGTTTGTTCTCTACATCTGTGTCTCAACTTCTGCCCTGCAAACTGGTTCATCTGTACCATTTTTCTATTTTTGAATAGACCCTATGTGCAAAATTCAAATGGTACAAAAGGGTATATACTGAAAAAATCTCTTTTCCTATTTTCGTCCCACAGGCCCCCAGTTCCCCTCTCCAGAGGCCTCCAATTAATCCAGGGGCTTTTGAACTATATTTTTGCTTTAAAACCTTCCCTTTAAATGAAATCTTACCTATAGAGCCAGCATATAAAACTGATAATGAGGATGAGTATCGGTGCTATTCTAAGTGCCTGGCACAAATAAACCCATTTAGTCCTCCCACAAACCTCTAAGGCAGGAAATGGGGAAATGATCCCATCTTACAGAAGAGGAAGTAGAGGCACAGAGAGGTTAAGAAACTTGCCCAAGGCCTCAGAGCTAGTAAGTGGTGGAGCTGGGCTGAAGTGGGACCCGGAGAGGATGTCCTCTACCCCTGCCCTCTCACCCTCTCCTACCATTACCTCTCCCACAGGCCTGGGAGTAGGTCAGGCCTGTCTTCTCTCTTTTTCTCTCTCATTCCCAGCATGAGTGGTTCTCAAACTGTGGTCCCTGGGCCAGGAGCATCAGCGTCACCTGGGAACCTGTTAGAAATGCACACTCTCAGGACCCACCCCAGAGAAACTAAACCAGAAACTCAGGAGGAAGGCTCAGCAGCCTGCTTTTTAATTGACTTTCCAGGTGATTCTGATGCAGCTAAAGTTTGAGAACCACCACCCCGCGTGTCCTCCTGGTGGGGAGAGGGGAGAGGCACCCTCTTCACTGGCCCAGGCTAACATCCCCACTCTGGCCTCCTTTCCTGCAGAAGCTGGACCCTTTCCTTGCTGACCTCCGCCAGGCCTCCTCGCTGCTAAAGGCTTCCATCAAGGAGTTTGAGAAGGGTGACCCCCCTGGAGGGGTGCAGGTGAGACAAGAGCCTGAGGTGGGGAAACCACACCACATCCCTTATTTCATGGACCAAGGGCTCAGCGAAGGGGCTCTGTTTTCATTCATTCATTCAACCGATATTTACTGGACAGTCACCATGTGTCACGGCCTGGAGACCCAGCCTGGGGCAAATCGACTTGTCCCTGCCCTCATGGGGCTCATGGTACAGTGCGAGAGGTCATAATTTAAAAACTAAACAGAAATGGACACGTCATTACAAGTGATGCTGAATGCTGTGAAAGTAAGTTTGAGAAAAATGGGGAAGGAGGGTATAGAAGTTGAGCCCTGAAGGATGAGACGGAGCCATGGGACTTGGTCTGTGCTTGGTCTGTTCAGGAAGAGCAAGGAGGCCAGTGTGGAACAGAGTGGGGGAGGGGAGGATAGAACGAGAGGATCTTCTGGATCCACGGGGCTGTATCAGGGCGGAGTTGGGTTGGGATTTGATTCTAAATGGGCAGAGAAGCCGCTGGAGGGTTCTAAGCAGCGGCACTGGGATGATCAGATTGGCACTTTGAGATCCATCCGGTTGTCATTCAGAGAACAGACTGCAGGGGGAGCCAGAGTGCCGCAGACAGATCAGTGAAGAGGCTGGGATGGGCGTCCCAGCAAGAGACGATGGTGCTTGGACCAGTGAGGTTGCCACAGTGATGAGAGGAAGCTCGGCTTGAGGAGATGTTTTAGAGATGGAAAGGAGAGACTTTCTGTAGAACCTTGAACGCCAAACTGGGGGAGTCAGGCGTGACTGGGGTGTGGGGAGCCCTGGAAGGTTATAGAAGGAAAGTGGGGATTGAGCCTCAGGCTACCTCCCGACCCTGGCAGGAGGCCTCCAGGTGTCTGAGCAAGTCCAAGGAGCTGATGGAGGCTGTGCTGAGGGACCCAGGCCTGTTGGGCCTCCAGCGGGAAGGCGGAGCCACCCTGGCCAGGCTGCGACAGGAAGGCAGCAGGCTGAACTTCAACCCGGACGTCAGGTACGGACACCAGGCTTTTCCTTTCCCACCCCATCCTGTTCCCCAGGCTGGGACTCGGAGCTGGGGTCACTTCGCTGAGGGGACACGTAGGGTGGGCATCTGAAGATGCCCAGGATGGGGTGTTTGCCGGGCCCATATCCTGGGCTGAGGCCTGATCACGGGCCCCCAGCCTATACCTTGGCAAGTCCCTTCCCTGCTGCCCCTCCTCAGCCCAGGCATCAGAGGACAGCACCCCCATTTCTGGTCACTGTCATGGACCAAGGACGCTCTCTGACCCAGACACTGGGCTGAGCCCCTTTAAGAGCCCACCTCTTATTCCTCAAAAGACCATGTGAGGCTCACATCCTCCTATTTGGCTGATGGACACCTGAGGCTAAGCGAAGGGAAGTAACAGCCAGACCAGCTGAGCACTAACCCCTGCACTGCCCTACCCTTCATGGCAGGGGCCAGGGGAACCTCGTGGTGTTCCAGGGTCACAGAACCACGGAGCAAGAAATACGCATTCCTAGAAAGAACCAATTTTCTTAAATTTAGGGGTGGGGTGGAGGAGGGGTGCAAATCAGTAATTAAATCAGCCGGTAGTTGTATGTATTTCATCTCTGTTAGAATGAGCACAATTACAAAGTTTGCATAAGCTTCCAAGAACATTTTATTTATTTGACCTCCTCCTCCTCCTCCTCCTCCTCCTCCTCCTCCCAATAGCACTTAGTATGAACACAGCATCGTTCTGAGGGCTTTAAGAATATTAACGTGGTTAATTCCCACCCACGAAGGGGATCCTAGTATTACCCTCATTTTACAGTGGAGGAGCCTGAGGTTGAGAGAGAGGTTAAGTGACTTGCCCAGGGCCACACAGCTGGGATGTGGTGGGGCTGAGATTTGAACCCAGGCAGCCTAGCCCAGAATCTTGAACACACCACCCTGAGCTCTGCCCACAGAGAGATTCATGCTGATGTGAGCGCTGGGCAGCAGTGGACCCTGGTGCTCGGTGTGGAGTCGTCCTCACTGCCCCTCACACAGCCTGGTGGGGCTGGCACTGCCTTTCCCAGCATGCCCCTGCCTCACTGACCGGGCCCCCAAAGCCCCTTTGGTCCAACCTAGGCCCCTCCAGACCGTTGGCCACCAGCAGCTCCACCAGGGGGCGCTGTGGTCCCACGCGCGCCACTGCGTGTTTCTTAGGCAGCTCCTGCCTGCCCGCCCATTTCTCCCTCCCTTTGCCAGACAGACTGGCATTTTCCATCCTGTTCACGCACCCTGGGTGCTCACCCCTTCCATGGAAGGGCAGTGACCTGTGGGAAGCTACAGTCAGATAAGGAGGCTTAGGGCAAGGCTCCCTCCAGGAAAACGGGCTCGCCTTCCATCTCCTCTTTTTCCTTTTCCTTCTAAAGGACCCCAAGGGCAGAGGAGGGTGGGGTGGGATTTGAGGGGTGTTGGGAAAGCCCTGAGATTCCTCCCTTCACCCAAGTTTCTCCTGAAATCCCATCCTCACCCCCTCATTTATGTCTTGCTGGCTTTGATCATTTTTTTAAATCATGTGCAGAAAAGGCCGTGGACTGAGTTCCAATTCAGACTGCCATGCGTGTGAGTCAGAACCTCTCTCTGGAGGATCAGTTTTCCTACGTGTAAATGTTTTCTTATCTGTAAAATAGAGGCCAGAGTGGAGAGGTGTGTTACAGCCACTTGTCATCATTACAGTAGAAATAACAAGCGCTTTGTAAATAAGTTCATTTGTACCATTTTTTTAGATTCCACATACAAGCAAATGAACTTATTTACAAAACAGAAATATAGTCACAGAAGTAGAAAATAAACCTGTGGTTACCAGGGGGAAGGGGGAGGGAGGGATAAATTGGGAGATCAGACTTAACATATACACACTACTGTACATAAAATAGATAACTAGTAAGAACCTACTCTATAGCACAGGGAACTCTACTCAATACTCTGTAATGGCCTATATGGGAAAAGAATCTAAAAAAGAGTGGATCTATGTACATGTATAACTGATTCACTTCGCTGTACAGCAGAAACTAATGCAACATTGTAAATCAACTATACTCCAACAAAAATTAGTTTAAAAAAAAAAAAAAAAGAAATAACAAGCGCTAACAGCACCGCGGGCCAGGAACTGTGTTAAGTGTTTTGAGTGCGTGAAGGCGGGTTTGCCTGAGGAGCTTTGGAAAGCGCTGAGGTCCAGGCCACACTCTGAGCAGGACTCCGGTGGGTCAGGGAGGGGCCTGGGCATTGAGATTTTTAAAGCTCCCAGAGCAGGTTCTGATTGTGTTGCCAGGGTTGAGAGCCAAGGGGTTAGATCATTTAATTCTCACAACCCCCCTGTGAAATGGGTTCTGTTATCCCCATTTTTTATAGCTGAAGAAATGGAGACACAGAAAGGTTGAGAAATTTGCACAAGGTTCTGTTACTAGAAGGTAGCAGGGCTGGGATTTGAACCCAGATCTCTCCAGCTCGGTTCATCCCCTCCTGGGGAAAGGGAGGGTCATTTGGTTTCTCGCTGTGTCCTCTGGTCCTCCCAGTCCCACGGAAGGCCAAGGCTGAGGCCCAGAGAGGTGTAGGGACCTGCCCAAGCTCACACAGCAAGTCATCAGCTGAAATAGCCAGGCCAGGGCCACAGAGCTGGTGGGAGCCAGAGAGGCATGCCTATGCTGGGCGGGGGTGCTGGGGCTCCAGGGCAGGGGGGTCAGCATCTTGGGTTTTCTCTCACACTCCTCGGCCTCCCAGGAGCCATCTGGCCGAAGCTGCTGCCCTGTACAGCCTCGTGGATGACCAGCTGCATGTCCTCGTCACTGTGTCCAACCACCTCCTGAGGAGGCTGGAGCTCCGCGTCCACCTGGGCCGCCTGGAAGCTGCCATCCACCAGGTGAGAGAGGAGGAGGAGGCTGGCCCTGGGACGTGAGGTGGGGTGGGCGGCTCCTGCCTCTCCAGGCCCCACCCCAGCCAGGCGCTTTGCTCTGGTATAATGACACCAGGCTGGCACTTCTTGGAGCACATGACAGGCACTCCATAGTGCTTGATAGGTGAAGACATAGCTCCAGAAGCTGCATTTCTTAAACACCAACTTTGCGCAAAGCCCTGGGCCAGAGCCTTTGTGTCCATCGCCGCTTTCCAACCTCATCCCTTACCAGTGATGTGGGGAAGATGCTAGGATTTCTCCTACCCATCGATAAGGATACTGAGACTGGGAGACATTACGTCATCTGCCCGTAGTCGCACACCTGGGGGTCTGATCCCGGAGCCCACACCTGGCACCACTCTGTCCAACTGTTGATGCCTAGAACCAACGCATCCCTTCATGCTCTGGGCCGTGGAGCACAGTGTGCCTGGAGCCAGACGGCCTTGTTCCAATGCTGGCTCTAGCACTTACTAGCGGTGTGACCCTAGACAAGGTATTTAACTATTCAGTGCCTCGGTTTCCTCACCTGTTAAATGGGGGATAATATTAGTGCCTGCCGCATGGGGCTTTGTGAGGATAAAGTGGGTGATGCTCTTTTAAGACACCCCAGAATACGCAGAAGACTTCTGCTCATGGGATCGAGAGCCATCTTACCCCCTCTGTCCTTGCTTGAATCCTCACGTCTACCCCATTTTGCCACTGAATAAACTGAAGCCCAGAAAGGGGAAGTGACTTGTGCAGTTCACACAGGGAGTTCATGGCAGGTCCGTGCACCTTCCTCTGGCGCTGTCTGGATGCCCCCAGGGATGGGGACCCCTTTGGATATTTGAAGAACATGACGGTGTGACCCCCACCCCACCCCCACCCCAAGCTGTCTCCTCTCCTCCCCAGAATTGGGAGGGTTTCAGTCCAGGCCGGTGGCATAGGCCCAGCCCCCAGATGACTGAGGACAAGACTTCAGCTTCCCGGGAAGGCAGCGAACTGGCCTAAGGATGTCTCCTCAGCAACCCCTCACGTCCATACCTCCCTCCCCTGCCCCAGGTCAGCAACTGGATGGAGCAGGAAGGAAGCCAGCGCCTGCAAGTGCTGACCCCCAAGGACGGAAGCTTGGAGACAGTGGAGAAAGCCCACGCAGAGTTTGAGGACTTCTTCCTTCAGGCTGCGGTGTGTTTCTAAAACTGAGGGGTGGGGGTGGGAGCGGATAGAGAGGGCAGGAGACAGGGGTGGCCCTGCTGGGGAAAAGTTGTGGAGGCGGGAAAGTGCAAGAAAGCTTCCCAAGACAGTGAGGAGAGCAACTTGGATCACAAAGCATTCAGCTTAGATATTGTCTCCTCCAGGAAGCCTTCCCTGACTACCAAGTCCAAAGATGACACACCTCAGAATGCCTGGAGGGTTTCTTAACATACACATTCCAGGGTCCTACCCTAGCCCTACTGAGTCAGCCTCAGAGAGCTGGGGTTGGGGGAGAGAATCTGCATCCTTGATGTGCTGGGCCCTAGGGCACAGGGTGATTCAGCCTCTGTTTCAGCCCTCGGGGAACTTCCAGGCCCGTGGAGGGCGGAGACAAGATGGGGGGCTGGGGGCAACAGGGAAGTAGCCAGAAAGGGAGAACTGTGGGGACACAGATGAGGAGCCCGTAACCCAGACTCTGGGGTTGGAGGATTTTGCCGGAAGAGGGTGACGCTAAGCAGAATCCCAGCAGGCAAAGTAAACCCTGGGTTCCCATTTTCTAGATGAGGAGACTGAGGCTCAGGAAGTCTCATAGCCCGGCAGTAAGGCTGGAGCTGAGTAGACACCCCTCCCCTCCCTGCTCAGGCCCAGTACCGCCGTGGCCTGGAGCTGTGCAAGCAGGCGGCCCAGCTGGGAGCTGCGGCCAGGGCCAGGGAGGCGGGAGGAACAGAGCTCCCGGAGCTGGCAGGCTGCAGCTTCACCCAGCGGGCCTTCCGGGCTAAGCTGACCCACTTCTACATGGCAGCCGAGCGGCAACGCACAGACCTGGAGACGCTGCTCCACCTCCACCACTTCTGCAAGAAGGTGAGCCTGGCAGCCCACCTGCCCAGACTCCCCCCGCCAACACCTGGGACGCAGGGTGGGGGTAGGGAGCAGCCTAGACACAGCACTAGGCTCTTTTCATGCCATGGTCCCGCGAGGGGGAGGACGCACTACCTGCATTTTCCAGAAGGGAAACAAGGTTTGCAAGGTTCAGTCACCCTCCTTAAACCAGGTCCGGCTAATCCCTGACCCCAGCTTGTCCCACTACACAGGCAGTCTCCCAGTGACCCGGACACCATCTCTCAAAGGAAACCACCTGCTTCTTCAACGTTGGGATTAGGGGAAGGATCCTGGGGATTTCTGAGAATCTGATCAAAGCCATAGACCTTCCCTCCACACATAGACCTCTGCAGGCAACTTCACAGGGTCAAGACCAGCCTCAGAACCTTGATCTCGTCCCACCCCTCTACTGCAGTGGTAGGGAAACAGGATCAGAGAAGTGCCACCACTTAGCCAAGGTCCCACAGCAAGCCATGGCACCATTCTTGTGCTCTTTCCCATGCCCCACCTTGCCCTGCACAGATGGGTTGGAGGGGGACACTGGGGAAGGAAGGAACGCAGATGCTTCGGGGGCAGCGGGAGGGACTCGGTCAACTCACACCTGGGGCACCGGGAGGACAGGCCACTCTCTGTCTCCCTCAGGCAAGGGGGGTAGATGTGGGCAGAGGCAGCGAAGGGATCCCCCGCGCCCAGCTGTTCGGAAGTTAGAGAGCGAGACAGCAACAGGATCTGAGACTTAGAGTCAGGGCTACGCCTGCATGGGCTCTGTGATCTCAACAGTGGCCTTCACTGCTCTGGGCCTCAGCTCCTCGGCAAGAATAATGATGATAATAATAATAATCAGCGCTTACGTACGGGGTTCTTATTGTCTGCAGGCCCGGTTCTAGTCATTTCACCTATGGTTTTATTGTCACACCAACCCTGTGAGGCAGGAAACACAGAGAAATCAAGTCACTCACCCAGGGTCACACAGCTAGGAAGTGGCATGGTTGAGATTCGAACCCAGGTCATCTGGCTCTAGTGCAGAGAAGTGAGAATTAAATTAAACCTAAGTAACCCCTCCCCCCACCCCTACACCCGACTTTGCTCAAATCTGAAATTATTATTTTTAACACCGATATTATTATCATTAGTAGTAGTGGTAGGAGGAGTAATGCCTCATGGATTAAGGGGATCTGGAAGCTTCTCTCCCTTGTTTACTAATTTTAGCTGATTTCAGCCCCATCGGCCTTCCCTGGAGACAGCAAACTGGCTCCAGCACTGAGGCCTTTGCACTGGCTGTTCCCTCAGCCTGGAAAGCTCTTCCCCTCGACAGCCCCTTCTCCTCTCTGGCCCTGAATTTTAATCTGCAAAACAAGGGGTGGGGCAAGATGATTTCCGAGGTGTCCTCCACCTCTGTCCAGCTTGGCCTGGAATATCTGGTCCCAGACAGACAGACGGACAGACAGGACGGCTCAGTGCTGGGCTCAGCCCCAGGTGGAGAGCAGGCATGCGGCAGCTTTGGCACTAAATAATAATAACACGATTGTGTCGCTAACGGAGATTTATGGAGCCCTTTCCCAGCCATGAGCTCAGTGTGCTTCTGCAAATATGAAGCCATTTATCTAAAGACAACTTCCCTTAATCCGCAGAAAGATGGTTTCCTCGGAGAAAATGGTTCTCCAATCCCCACCGCCTAACAGCTTGCTGTTGGCTTCTAAATTAATGGAGAGAAAGATTATGTTTTTCACGAGCTGCTGGGAACATGTTGGCTCCTTTGCAGCCTGCAGACATTTTGTGGGTGAAGTGGGGACAGGCAGGATCCTAAAATGCGGCAGAGGCCCAGCCAGAGTGAGGGGGCCTCCGGGCCTGGGCTGGCTGACAGTCTCACTGTGTGACTGCAAGGGCAGGGCCCTGCCTGGGCCAGTTTCTCCTGTGCAAGGAGGTGCTTGGAAGACACCCTCTTGAGGGCTGGACAGAGCTGAGTTTGAATCCCAGCTCCTCCCTGACTTGCAGCGTGACCTGGGACAAGTGATTTCACATGTGTGAGCCTCAGTTTCCTCCTCTGTAAAATGGGCTGCTGGTTCAGTGTGATCCTACATGAGATGCACAGAGCCTGGCAAATAGTCAGTGTTCAATAAATATTAGCCAGACTCCTCCCTCAGCACCACTCATGAGGGGTTCATACAATCTGAGAATCCAAATTTTCAGCACTCAAATTTTCATGATTATGTATCACAACCTCTACTTTACTGAGGGGGAAACTGAGCCCCAGAGAGGGGTGAGTCCTTGCTGGCCCCTAGGTCTGTAGGACTGTGCCTGAAGATCCCAAGGGTGCTGGGGACTGTTTCCCGGTGGGTAACGGAGGGTGGTGTTCCCTGGGGAAGAAAGGGAAATATTGTCGTCATCAGCAGTGGAGAAAATCACAGCTGTGCTAAGAGAGGCCCTAACACTGATTGGACATTTTTGTATTAATTCAGTCTAGCTATATTTATTCTTTAAGCCTCCTCTTGGCTCAGAGAGGCATATCCCTGCCCTCATGGAACCCCCATCTCCCTCTCTTCTTGTCTCGCAGATGACCTGGTTCCACATGGACTGCCAGGATCTGATGGCCCAGCTCAGGCTGGGCAAGGCCCAAAGGGCCAGCCCTGGGGACCAGCGCCGCCTCCACCGCTACCTGCAGCGCCTGGCATCAGAGTTCCCTGCTGAGAAGCTCACGGCCATGCGGCTGCAGGTGGCCTCTCTGAGCTGGGAGGCCCTGGGCCAGGACCTGTGGGAGGAGGCCCGGGAGAGGCACGAGGAGATCCAGACCCTCCTGAAGAAGGCACTGGCCCACTGTCCATGCCCGGCAGGTCCCCCTTCCCACCCGGCGGGCCGGGAACTCAGAGGGGCGGCCGCCAAGGGCCAGGGCCTGAATGGAGAAGTCACTTACAAGGGAAGACGGGACCTGCCCCTCCAGGACTCACTGGGTCTGGATCATTCGCCAAAATCCTGTTGGCCTCCTTGGGCCCCCAGACGCGTACAGAACAGAAATTTCCAAGCAGCCCGTCCACCCCAGGAAGTTGGCCCGGCTTTTGAGGCTGATGAAGGCAGAAGCCCGCATGGGCCCCTGGATCCTGCCCCTGAGCGTTTTCTCGCCACCCTCTTCTCCTGGCAGCGGCTCCCCAGGCAGAGTCAGATCCCCCGGCCCACCGGGGGCAGCTTCTCCTCGGAGGGGACAGACTCACAGACGTCTCTGGAGGACTCACCCCACACAAGTCCCCCTGCATCCCTCTAGCTGGGAGTTCCCGTCCATCACACCAGGCTCCGGCAGGGATGGGTATGGCTCGGGTGGGGCCCAGCTAAAGACAGAGCTGGGGAGCCCTGGACCATCCGTCAGGACGTGGCTACTGAGTTTGGCCCGTGCTCGGTGGACAAGAACGCACGCCTGCTCCCGGCCCCAGGAAGCTCTGGGAAGACGCGACTCACACATCCAGAATAGTGAGAGAGTGGAGGGCAGGGCAGGACGCGGAAGAGCGTGAGATTGGCTCCAAAACCCTGCAGTCTCATCGTGGAAAGAGCTGTTGGTACCGATCCTTCCAGAGATCTCCGACTTAGGCAGGCCAGATGCCCACCTGGGGTTCAGGGGTATGTAAGCTTCCCCTTGGGGCACAAGGGGCAAAGTTGCCCTCATAATAGAACCCAGGGTGGGGAGATTGGGGGAGTGGCTTCTTGTCTTAGGGTCCTACGAAACAGATCCCACAAGGATTCGAGTGCGCATTTATTTGGCAGTGATCCCAGGAAACACTGGCGGAGGAGCAGGGGAGCGAGTCTGGGAAGGGAATAAAGGGGGTGCTGTCAAGTGAATTACCACATGTAATTTATCCACTGACGCCACTGGCCTCGGGCAAAGAGAATCACCTGCCGGAGGCCAGTTAGTGCACAAGGAAGGGGTAAGGGAGGGGGACTGTCTGCTGCACCTCTACTCTGTCACTTGGCTCCTCCAACAGACATGAGCATCAGTCTCAAGTTCAAGGAACCCCAGAGAGGACCACCTCCCTCTCCCATGATCCCTGCCTTCTTCCCCTCCCCACCACAGCTCCTCAGACCCACCCCCAAGCCCAGCCTCTCTTTGGGCACAGCCTCTGGGGCCTGGCGTCATCGGGTTCTGCTATGGTTGGGGCTGGAGGGTAGGGAGCCTTGTCCCCATCCAGCAGGTGGTGCGGGAGGACAGCGGGAAGAGGCTGGAGATGCTCTGATTTCAGATAGAGCATCTAGAAGACAGCCCAGAGTGACCATGGCTAGCGCCTCCCCTGAATGTCATTATCCGGAGAAAGTGCGCCCGTCTCTGCCCTGAGATGCATCACCAACATGGCCTCTGGTAGCCCAGCCCTGGAATTTTCCTGGCTCCAGGAAGAGGGTGGGGTGCACATCCTCCCACAAGATGAGGCTGTGGAAGGAGAGGGAGGCAGGACCGGAGCGGGCCTGGGAGGACAAACAGGGTTTCTCAAGAGTAACCTCGGGCTTCCCTGGTGGCTCGGTGGTTAAGCATCCGCCTGCCAATGCAGGGGACACGGGTTCGGGCCCTGGTCCGGGAAGACCCCACATGCCGCGGAGCAACTAAGCCCATGCGCCGCAACTACCGAGCCTGCGCTCTAGAGCCTGCGAGCCACAACCACTGAGCCCACACGCCGCAACTACTGAAGCCCGTGCGCCTAGAGCCCGTGCTCCGCCACAAGAGAGGCCACCGCAATGAGAAGCCCGCGCACCGCAACGAAGAGTAGCCCCCATTCGCCGCAACTAGAGAAAGCCCGCGCGCAGCAACGAAGACCCAACGCAGCCAAAAATAAATAAATAAAATAGTAAATTTTAAAAAAATTATTAAAAAAAAAAAGAGTAATCTCAGCAGAGAGAGCCACACAAACCTCAATGCCCAAAATGTCTTCAGGAATCTTCCAGGACTTAAGATTTCGTCAAGAGTGGTCTGGGGCCTGTCTGCCTCAGAACCACGAGCAGAGCTGATCAAAGGCAACGTCTTAGGGGATCCCACCCCAGATAGTTAAAACCAGACCCTTGGGGCAGGGGTGGCTGGAGTCTGCACGTGTAACCAAGTGTTCATGCAACACAGTGAGGTGGGGTGCTGTTGGGAAAACCTTGTGGCTGAGAACTGAGCCGCCCCCAACCCCCACCTCAAGCCAGCTCTGATTCTTGCATTCCAGTCTCCTGCCTTCTGTCCAGACAGGCCTGAGGATGCAGGAGGCATTTGATCAGTCCATCTCCATCCAGGCCTGTTGACTCAGAGGGGGGCCGAAGGCTCTTAAAATGCTGTTGCCATAGCAACAGCATCTAGCCAGTAGGGACCACAGGCAGGGAGCCAGGGTACCCGGGGTGCAAGGATGAAAACTGACTTCTGAGAGACTACAGCTACTGCTAGTGCTCAGGGGGGCTGAGGAGGGGTATGGATAATCCAAGAATCCTTGGGAGGGAGGGGCCCCCAAAGCCATCTTGTACATCCCTCTGTCTCCAGAAAGAGCCGAACGCCCACAACTTGTCTACTCACAGCAGCCCAAAGGGGAGAAGGGGATGCAGAAATGAAATATAATAATGAATAATAATATTACTAGCCAACATTTATTCTGCATTTTCTTTGTGTCTGACTTGGTGCTAAGCCCTTTAAAAGCTTTGCGGGGCTTGTTGAAATGTTCACAACAATCCAATGAAGCCAATACTAGTTTCACCCCATTTTACTGAGGAGGAAACTGCTTTTCAAGCTCCAGGGGTTGGTGGGCAAGAGGTGATAGGAGGAGCATGGCCTGGGAGTCAGGGACCTCACGTGACACTTCCGCCCTGCTGCCAGCTGCCTGTGTGACCCCGGGCAGGTTGCCTCCCCTTTCTGGCCCTTGGTTTACCCTATCTGTACAATCAGGTCATTGAATGGATAAGGATCTTTCTTGTCTTTGGAATCAGAGAGCCCAGCCTTTGAATCCAGGCTTAATAACCTGGTGACTCCGAGCAGATGGCCGCCTCTCAGTTTTCCCATCTGTCCGATGGGTTTGTCAAGCCTGCTGGGCCAGGATAATAAGATCCTGGGATCCCTGAGTTCCACACCAGGCCTCTTCCTCTCCAGAGGGGTGGCCATCTTGTAAAGTCTGAGAAACCCACTGGGGCAGTTGTAGGACTGAACCCAAATTGTAGTCTAGGCACTTTACAGACTACGGTGTATTTTTTGTCCATCCATTTCTTCATCCAATATTCCCTACAACCCTGAGGGCACAAAAGTCACACTATAGGATGTCTCCATTTTACAGATGAGAAGACTGAGGACTGGAGAGGGGAGGTGACTGGCCCAAGGTCACACAGCAAGGAAAGGAAGGACTAGAGAAGGGGAAACCTCAGAATCTGGACCTAGTTCTTGTCCATGCCTAATCCAGGAGAGCAGATGTCAGCCACTCTGAGGTGGGGACCCCACACCCTCATGCCTTCAAGTTACCCACATCAGACCCTGACAGGGCAGCAGGCAACACAGGCTGCCCTCCTGAAACAGAGATGTTCTGTTCTCTGCGAGCTGTGAACTGGCTTCCAGCCCAGGACAAACCCATCAGGCCCGAAACCTCCCAGCTGCAAAATAGCTCTCTGAGGCCAGAGCCAGTGGGCCTCCTGGAGAATAAACAAGCCCTCTGGCTGGGCGGCAGGATCCTTGGATCCCACCCACTTCAGTCTGGGGCATGACGGGGACCTGGGTGAACCACCGCACTTCCTCAGGCCTCATTTTCTCCATCTGTGAAGTGGGGGGATTGGGCAAGACCAGGGATGGCAAACGGGTGTCGTCTGGCCTGTGGAACTCCTGATCTGCCCTCCCAATCCTGCCTCCCTCTCTGTGTACTGACCATGCATCCAGGCACCCAGGCTGAAAACCTACAAGTTGTCCTTGAACTTCCCCAGAGCTCCCAGATCCACCCCCCTCATCTCTCTCTAATCTTCTTCTTCTTTCTCCCTCCACCTTCCCATCCTCATCCCAGTCTCCATCCTCTCTCCCCCTGGACAGTTGTAACAGTATCCTCAGTGGTCCTCCTGCAGCCACTTGGGCCCTTTTATCCATCCTCCACAGCGAGGTTAGAGGGACCTTTGCAAAATGTAAAATAATGCCACTCCCTGCTTAACAGAGCCCAGTGGCATCCCATGGCTCTCCAGATAACCCCCATCCTGCCCATCGCTGTAATCTACAAAGCTCTGTGGGGTCAGGCCTCTGCCCACCACTCTAGCCTCACCTTACTCCCCAGTCTCCATGTTCTCTGAGTTCCAACAACACTGACTTCCTTTTAGTTCCTCAGCCATTCCAAGCTCTTTCAAGTTCCCCTAGAAGCACACCTGGCAACAAGGATTCAGGTACAGGTGATTTGCTGAAGAGGAGATCATGAGAGAAACCACAGGAAGGGGAAACAGGACAGAGAAGGGAAGGAAACCAATGTACAATTTCAGATCAAGGCTCAGCCTCTGCCTGATCACATGGGGAATGCTGGAGGGTATTTTTACACCTCCCGAGGCACTGCAGGCCTCTGCAAAAGCCTGCCACACAAAGCAGGGTCCAGGAACCCTAGGGCAGTGCTTGCTTGGAGGAGGGTTGCTGGTGTGGGCCCATAGAAGATGATATTCTGTATTACAAATATATAGAATGCTCTCACGACTAAATTATAAATTTTTAAAACTCCAACTTAAAAATAGGTAAAGGATCTGAATGAGCATTTCTCCAAATAAGACGCACAAAATTCTAATAAGGACATGAAAAAATGCTCAACCTCATTAGCCATCAAGGAAATGCAACTCAAAACCACAATGAGATATCACTACACATTTACTAGGATGGCTAAAATTTAAAAGTCCAATAATAAACGTTGGAAGGATGTGGAGAAATTGGAACCCTCATACATTGCTGGGGGAATGTAAAATAACGCAGCTGCTTTGGGAAACAGTTGGGCAGACTTTCAAATGGTTAAACATCCAGTTACAATATGACCCAGCAATTCCACTCCTAGGTATACACCGAAAAGAAACAAAACCATATGTCCACACAAGAATTTCTACATAAAGGTTTATAGCAGAATTTTCATCATAGTTGAAAGGAAGAAGCAACCCAAATATCGGTCAACCAATGAATGAATAAACGAAATGTAGCATATCCATACAATAGGTTGTTATTCAGCCATTAAGAGGAATGAAGTCACTTCCTAACTTATTCTGTGAAGCAAGCATTATCTTGATACCAAAGCCAGATAAATATATCAGAAGAAAAGAAAATTACAGGTCAATATACCTTGTGAGTATAGATGTAAAAATCCTCAACAAGATACTAGCAAACCAAAGACAATAGCACATTAAAAGAATTACACAGTGTGACCAAGTGGGATTTATCCCAGGTATGCAAGGGTAATTAAAGATAAGAAAATCAATCAATGTAATATACCACATTAATAGCATGAAGGGAGAAAAACGCGATCATCTCTGTTGTCTCAGAAAAGACATTTGATAAAATCCAACAGCTTTCATGATTAAAAACAAAACAAACAAAACAAAACAAAAAAAACAAGAACAACAGGAAAAAGTACCACTCTGAAAACAAGGAATAAAAGGGAGCTTATTCAATGTGATAAATGGCATTCATGAAAAACCCACAACTAAGATCAAACTCAATGGTGAAAGGCTGAAAGCTTTCTCCCTAAGGTCAGGAGCAAAACAGGATGCCTATTTTCACCACTGCTATTCAACATTGTACTGGAAGTTCTAGACAAGAAAATTAGATAAGAAAAACAAATAAAAGGAATCCGATTAGACAAGAAAAAGAGCAGTTACCCTGCAAAAGAAAGAAAAGGCATCCAAACTGGAAAGGAAGGAATAAAGTTGTTTCTATTCACAGATGGCACGGTTCTGTGTAAAGAAAATACGAAATAATCCACAAGAAAGATACTAGAGCTAATAAACAAATTCAGCAAAGTTGTGGGTTACAAGATCAACACACAGAAATCTGTGTTTTTACACACCAGCAATGAACAATCTGAAAAGGAAATTAAGAAAGCAATTTCATTTCCAAAAGCATCTGAAAGAATAAAATACTTAGTAATAAATTTAACCAAGGAGGTGAAAGACATTGTATTCATAGGTAGGAAGACTTAACATTGTTAAAATGTCAATACTATCCAAAGGGATCCTCAGAGTCAACATAATCCCTATCAAAATTCCAGCAGCCTTTTTTTGGGGCAGAAATAGAAAAGCTGATCCTCAAATTCTTATAGAATTTCAAGGGGCCCCCCAAGTAGCCAAAACAACTTGAAAAAGAAGAACAAACTTGGAGGACTCTCAGTTTCCAATTTCAAAACTTACTACAAACCTACAGTAATCAAAAGAGTGTGGTACTGCCATGAGAATGGATATCTAGACACATGGAATCAAAATAAACCCATAGGTCTACAGTCAATTGATTTTCAACAAGGCTGCCAAGTCCATTCAATGGGGAAAGAGTAAGTTCTTAAACAAATGGTGCTGGAACAACTGGATTTCTTCACGTAAAAGAATGAAGTTGGACCTCTGCTTCACGCCATATACAAAAATTAACTCAAAACAGATCAACAACCTAGATTTAAGAGATAAAACTATAAAACTCTTAGAAGAAAACATAAGGGTAGATCTTCATGAGCTTAGATTTGGCAGTGAGTTCTTAGGTATGATACCAAAAGCATGAGGAACAAAAGTAAAAGTTGATAAATAGGACTTCATCAAAATTAAAAACTGTACATCAAAGGACATTATCAAGAAAATGAAAAGGCAACCTACAGAATGGGAGAAAATATTTACATATCTTATATTTGATGAGGGCTTAATATCCAGAATATATAAAGCACTGCTACAACTCAGCAAAGAAAGACAAGCAAACCAATTTTAAAATGGGTAAAGAACTTGAATAGACATTGCCCCAAAGAAGATATACAAATGGCTAACAAGCACATAAAAAGATGCTCAACATAATTAGCCATTAGGGAAATGCAAGTCAAAACCACAATGAGACACCACCTCACACCTACTAGGATGGGTATAATCAAAAAAGCAGAAAATAACAAATATTGGTGAGGATGCAGAGATTTGGAACCCTTGTACATTGCTGGTGGGAATGTAAAATGGTGCAGCCCCTGTGGAAAACATTTTGGTGGTTCCTCAAAAAGGTAAACATAGAATGACCCAGCAATTCCACTCCTAGGTATATACCCAAAAGAACTGAAAACAGGGACTCAAACATATACTTGTACACCAATGTTCACAGCAGCATTATTCATAATAGCCAAAAGGTGGAAATAATCCAAATGCATATCAAAATGTGGTATATACATACAATGGAATATTATCCAGCTATAAAAAGAATGATGTTCTGGTACGTGCTACAGTATGGATGATCCTTGAAAACATTCTGCTAAATGAAATAAA
Source organism: Eschrichtius robustus (assembly GCF_028021215.1). Taxonomy (NCBI): domain Eukaryota; kingdom Metazoa; phylum Chordata; class Mammalia; order Artiodactyla; family Eschrichtiidae; genus Eschrichtius; species Eschrichtius robustus. The sequence continues at coordinate 21,858,134 of NC_090839.1, forward strand.
TCAGACAAAAAGACCAATATTGCATGATTCCATGAAATATCTAAAATAGGCAAATTCATAGAGACATAAGTAGGTTAGAGTATATCAGGGGCTGGGAGGAGGGAGGAATAAAGAATTAGTATTTAATGGGTCCAGAACAGGCAAATCTATAGAAACAGAAATTAGATTAGTGGTTGCTTAGGGCTGGGAGTGTGGAGTGGGAGATGAATCCCTAAAGAGCAAAGGGTTTCTTTTTGAGGTCATGAAAATGTTCCGAAATTGACTATGGTAAAGGTTGCACGTATCTGAGAATATAGTAAAAGCTATTGATTTGTATACTTTATTTTTTTTTTTTTTTTTTTTTAATTTATGTATTTTATTTCGGCTGCATTGGGTCTTCGTTGCTGCACACGCTTTCTCTAGTTGTGGTGAGTGGGGGGCTACTCTTCGTTGCGGTGTGAGGGCTTCTCATTGTGGTGGCTTCTCTTGTTGCGGAGCACGGCCTCTAGGAGCGCAGGCTTCAGTAGTTGTGGTGCACGGGCTTAGTTGCTCCGCGGCATGTGGGATCTTCCTGGACCGGGGCCCGAACCCGTGTCCCCTGCATTGGCAGGCAGATTCTCAACCACTGCGCCACCAGGGCAGCCCTGATTTATATACTTTAAATGGGTGAATTGTATGGTATGTGAACTATATCTCAATAAAGCTTTTTCTTTTCTTTAAACAAACAAACAAAAACAGATAGAAGCCAGAGGAGGGATGCACAGAAACAAAAAATCGTCATGGGGAATCTAGCGTAGCGCTGACAATTTCTGCTTACAAGCTCTTTCTTGTCTCAATACCTGGAATGTCCTTCCCCTATCTTTTCAATTAGTTAAGCCCTCTTTATCCTTCAGATATCATCAACAGGGTCAGGCTTTCCTGGTCACTCTGAAGGAGTCAAAATCCCCCTTTATAAAGACCATGTAGTTCTTTCATAGCACTTATCTCAATTGCCATTTTGCAATATTTTATTAATGCTCATATCCCCCACTAAACTGTGAGTTTCACAAGAGCAGGAACTGAACCTGCCTGTTCAATGTATCCTTGGCACAGGGAAGAAAATCGACAAAATTTGTTAGACGAATTGATGAATGAATAAATACCAACTTTGATTGATTAGTAGGGACTGCCTAGAGCACCTGGCTGGCTCAGTAAGAAGGAATTCTATGACTGATTAATGATCTCTGCCATGGAGGAGGGCCGCTATAGAGATACTAGCCTTGTCCCAAATTTGCCATCCCTGAATTACAGAGGGCCATCCCTCAGGGTCCCCCATCAGAGGGCGCTCTACAAACAGTCTCATCTCTGCCAGCTCCCAGGAAGAGAGTGCAGTTGTCATCCCAGCTGGCCTTGATAATCAATCACACAGCCATGTGGCGCCATTAGGATTTGTCACTGAGCAACATCCAGGTGCACCAGGCAGGAGCAAGCAAGCTCATTTGCATTTCATCTGCATGGAAATTTGCATACGCCTCCACAGCTCTGTCTCCTTGCAATTTTCAAGTTAAAATGTCATTATCACTCCTGTGAAGCCTCTTATTTCTTGATTTCATTCTCCCTGCTCCTCTAACCTGACTCCCTCCTAAGCCTCAGACACTCAAGCTTGGGCTGGGAGAAGGAAATGGTTTGAGCTTTGGTTCTGCTGCTGATTCACTTGTGATTTCCCTCTCTGGGCCATGTCTGTGCCACTAGGCACAGAGACAGGGATGGTCCTATGGGAGCTGCCCTTTAAGCAGTCACAGGAGGGCTGCCACAAACTTAGCCACTCAGGACTGTCCCCATGAAGCCTCCAATTCCCCATCTCTAAGACTTTGACCTTGCTGTGCCCTCCTCCTGGAAAAGCCTTCTCCCTTTCCTACAGGGTGAATGTCCAACATCCGCCCCTTTCGTTCTCTGCTTATACCGTGCCACAGCCCCTCAGTCATAAACCGGTTGGATGAAAAGATAGACCTGTGACCCAAGCTCACCAATAAGATTCCTTTTCCAGGATTTGGATTTGGGAATCAGAGATGCTACGCAGTTTCTGAACTGAGCATGTGTAAACTTGAGTTCAGAGGGCCACTGTGTCCAGCTGTGTACATAGAAAGCAGAAAAGTAGTCCTGGGGGTGGACCAAAACTGATGCACCCAGAGCCAGCCTCAAGAGACCGAGAGGTAGCAAAGGCCCTGGCTCCCGGTCTAGCCCCCATCCCCAAGCCCCAACCCTGAGGCCTGGCTGCCCTGCTCAGTACTGCTTCCAGCACTCACCACCTCTGCTCCCTGTCTCTTTTCATGCTTCAGCAAGCCCTAGGGCCTTGTGTTCCTTGCAACTGGGATGAAACAATAGAAGATGAAATGTGAGCTCAAGGATCCCAAAAGGAAGTTTTTTAAAAAATATTTATTTATTTATTAATTTGGCCTGCGCCAGGTCTTAGTTGCGGCATGCGGACTCTTAGTTGCCGCGTGCAGGATCTAGTTTCCTGACCAGGGATCGAACCTGGACCCCCTGCATTGAGAGCGCAGAGTCTTACCCACTGGACCACCAGGGAAGTCCCCCAAAAGGAACTTCTGAGGGAAAAGAATTTGATACTTGACATCTCAAAAAGAGCATGGAAGTTGTTGTGAAGCTAGAAAGCAGAACTTAAATGAACTTTCTTTTTTGGTGTTTATACCGAGAAAAGGGGGCATCATCATTAAGTTCTTTAGAAACAGGAGCTATGACTTTTTCTTTCTTTTTTAAAATTTTTTATTGAGGTATCATTGATTTACAATATTATATGTTTCAGGTGTATAACATAGCTGTTCACAATTTTTAAAGATTATACTGCATTTATAGTTATAAAATATTGGCTATATACCCTGTGCTGTACAATATATCCTTGTAGCTTATTTATTTTATACATAGTAGTTTGTACCTCTTAATCCTCTATGCCTATCTTGCCCCCCACCCTTTCCCTCTTCCCACTGGTAACTGCTTGTTCTCTATATCTGTGAGCCTGTTTCTTTTTTGTTATATCACTAGTTCGCTACATCTTTTAGATTCCACTTAAGTAATATCATACAGTATTTGTCCTCTGTCTGACTTATTTCACTTGCATAATACCCTCCAAGTCCATCCATGTTGTTGCAAATGGCGAAATTTCATTTTATTTATGGCTGAGTAGTATTCCAGAGATGCATGTAACGCTCAGCGTTGGAGCGCTATAAATGGGAGGTGGCATCGTTATTGATGACCCAGTTGCAAGGGACTCTGAACCCTAAGAGACCTCTGCTGGACCACCTCAGTGGAAGGAGATGGGGCCCCAGGTTCAAGTCCCAGCTTGGCCACTGGTTTACCGTGAGACCCCAGGCAAGTCCCTCCCCTTCTCTAGGCCCCAGATTCTCCTCTGGTTACTGGGGAGGGTCTCAGATGGTGGAGGAGGTGGAAGTCTGGAATCATCTGGATCAGGGAGCTGTTGCTAATCTACCTGGGGGCTGGCCTGGTTCTCACATCTTGCCCCTGAATCTCAGCAACCCTGATCTCAGTGATTCTTTCTCTGAAATCTGTTCATGACCATGTAACCCAGGGGTGCCCTTGGCCTCTTAAAGGGGCCCTATTTCTACCATCTGCTCTCCAAGGGTCTCTGCTCTGTGGGTCCCGGCCAGGATCCCAGCTCCATCCTCCAGCCCTCGACACATAACCACGTCCTGTGGCTCAAGGAAGCATTTCCCAGCTGGTTTTGTCTCAGGATTTCCCTACCTGCTTGGCTGACCATCCTGCAAAGCTGGGGTCACCAGGGCTGTTGTGTGCGTGGAGGTGGCTGCTCTTGTTTCCTTCGTTGTTTGTAAGAAAAAGGCTTAGCAGCTCTGGCTGTTAATATGTTCCCGCTGAGGAAGAGACCCAGGATTAGCTCTGGAAGAAGATATAAGACTGAGCATGAGCTGGGTTTGACCAGAAAAGGCATGATGTGGTCTGAGGGAGGGGTCTGAGCCATACGGGCTCCCAGTGACAGCGCCAATGCTGCCTTGAACCAGGAGATCTTGGGCCCAGACCCCACTCGGGGGCCCTCACACCACGTGTATGGGGCAGGATGCATTTCCCAAAGGCGGCCGCGAGAGCCCCTACCATCGCATATGCTTTTCTTTTCTTTTTTTTTTTTTAGATATGGAAATTTTTTTTTTTTATAAATTTATTTATTTTTGGCTGCGTTGGGTCTTCGTTGCCGCGCGCGGGCTTTCTCTAGTTGCGGCGAGCGGGCGCTACTCTTCGTTGTGGTGCATGGGCTTCTCATTGCGGTGGCTTCTCTTGTTGTGGAGCATGGGCTCTAGGCGGGCAGGCTTCATTAGTTGTGGCTCGCGGGCTCTAGAGCGCAGGTTCAGTAGTTGTGGCTCGTGGGCTTAGTTGTTCCACGGCATGTGGGATCTTCCCGGACCAGGGCTCAAACCCGTGCCCCCTGCATTGGCAGGCGGATTCTTAACCATTGCACCACCAGTGATGCAAAGTTTACTCTAGGTTGACAAAATCCAGGCATTTAGTTGAGTGACATCACGAGGGTCAGCAAAGGTCAGTATCTTCATTCCTTAGGCTCCAGTTAGTCTGGTGGTTGAGTGCTCAAGGGAGGTTGGATCCTGCAAAACAACTCAAAAATGTGCTTCAAGCTGATCTCTACCTTTGAAACAGAACTGGGAGTCTTCACGATTGACTTATTACCTTTGCTATAGTTACTTCTCTTGCCTGATCACTGTCGTTTGTTCCTGCATTCTTTGTTCTTTTTAAAATCATTAATTACTGAGACCTATTTTTGATTCCACGTGAAGACCTATAGGAGGCTATAGTTCACCTTTCTCCCAATCATCAGTAAAGAGAACACAGAGAGGTTCTGAAATTCACACTCTGGTTCTTAATTTAAGCTTGTCCAGCGCATGTTACACTTTCTCTTATTGCCTTGTATTCTACTTCCGCAAAATACACTGTAGTCTGGTTTAACCCCATCCTTTCCTTATAACTGTCTTGCTAACATCTTGGAACTCAGCCACCAGACTGTAATGCAGTCCAAAATTGTCCTCATAGAAGGGACCACCAGGAGGGGCCTTTTGTAGGTGTTTTGGCAATAGCCCCGCTGAGCCCCTAGCTGACAGCCTGCATCAATCTCCAGACGTGCAAGTGAGGATGCTTCCGTGTGATTCCAGCATCCAGCCACTGAATCACCCTTCGAGTGTTCCCAGCTGATAACATGGATCAGGGAAAACTGTCCCTAATTGTGCCATATCCAAATTCCTGGCCCACAGAACCAGGGAGCATCATAAAATGCTTGTCTTGGGCTTCCCTGGTGGCGCAGTGTTTGAGAGTCTGCCTGCCAATGCAGGGGACACGGGTTCAAGCCCTGGTCTGGGAGGATCCCACATGCCGTGGAGCAACTGAGCCCGTGAGCCACAACTGCGGAGCCTGCGCATCTGGAGCCTGTGCTCCGCAACGGGAGAGGCCGCGACAGAGAGAGGCCCGCGCACCGCGATGAAGAGTGGCCCCCGCTCGCCGCAACTGGAGAAAGCCCTCGCACAGAAACGAAGACCCAACACAGCCAAAAATAAATATTAATTAATTAATTAATTAAAGAAACGTTTAAAAAAAAAAAAAGATCAACATTCATTAAAAAAAATAATAATAAAATAAAATGCTTGTCTTAGACCATGAAGGTTTGGGTGGTTTGTAATGCTGAGAGTGTACAAGAGCAGTGGCCTTGCTAGAGGGTGCCCACCCAAAGTCCTGAGCCACCCCCCCCCACCGTGTGGGTCTCATCTCTCTCTCCTTACTGAACCTCACCCAGAACATCCCCTCTTATTCAGGTGAAGAAACAGGTTCAGGAGGACCAGGGACTTGCCTAGGGTACCACAGACGTCAGTGGCTAGCTGCCCTGCTGCAGGGAAGCTCTGATTAAACAAGATCTCTTAGAGCAATTGCAAATGACAGCCATGGGGTTGGCCCACTGCCTGTTTTTATAAATAAAGTTTTATTGTAACACAGCCATGTCCATTAATTTACATATCTCCTGTGGCTGCTTTAACACTACAAGGGCACAATCAAGTATGGGCCACAAAACCTGAAATATTGACTGAGATCTGCCCACCAAAGCAACAGCCAGCTGAACCCACCACCAGTCCCTCCCATCAGGAAACTTGCACAAGCCACATAGATAGCCTCACCCACCAGAGGGCAGACAGCAGAAGCAAGAAGAACTACCATCCTGCAGCCTGTGGAACTAAAACCACATTCACAGAAAGATGGACAAGATGAAAAGGCAGAGGGCTATGTACCAGATGAAGGAACAAGATAAAACCCCAGAAAAACAACTGAATGAAGTGGAGATAGGCAACCTTCCAGAGAAAGAATTCAGAATAATTATAGGAAGATGATCCAGGACTTCAGAAAAAGAATGGAGGCAAAGATCGAGAAGATGCAAGAAATGTTTAACAAAGATCTAGAAGAATTAAAGAACAAACAAACAGAGATGAACAACAAAATAACTGAAATGAAAACTACACTAGAAGGAATCAATAGCAGAATAACTGAGGCATAAGAATGGATAAGTGACCTAGAAGACAGAATGGTGGAATTCACTGCTGCAGAACAGAATAAAGAAAAAAGAATGAAAAAAAATGAAGACAACCTAAGAGGCCTCAGGGACAACATTAAACGCAAAAACATTTGCATTATAGTGGTCCCAGAAGGAGAAGAGGGAGAGAAAGGACCCGAGAAAATATTTGAAGAGATTATAGTCGATAAACTTCCCTAACATGGGAAAGGAAATAGCTACCCAAGTCCAGAAAGCGCAGAGAGTCCCAGGCAGGATAAACCCAAAGAGAAACACGCCGAGACACATAGTAATCAAATTGGCAAAAATTAAAGACAAAGAAAAATTATTGAAAGCAACAAGGGAAAATCAACAAATAACATACAAGGGAACTCCCATAAGGTTAACAGCTGATTTCTCAGCAGAAACTCCACAAGCCAGAAGGGAGTGGCATGATATACTTAAAGTGATGAAAGGGAAGAACCTACAACCAAGAGTACTCTACCCGGCAAGGATCTCATTCAGATTCGATGGAGAAATCAAAAGCTTTACAGACAAGCAAAAGCTAAGAGAATTCAGCACCATCAAACCAGCTCTACAACAAATGCTAAAGGAACTTCTCTAAGTGGGAAACACAAGAAAAGAAAAGGACCTACAAAAACAAACCCCAAACAATTAAGAAAATGGTAATAGGAACATACATACCGATAATTACCTTAAACGTGAATGGATTAAATGCTCCAACCAAAAGACACAGGCTTGCTGAATGGATACAAAAACAAGACCCATATATATGCTGGCTACAAGAGACCCACTTCAGACCTAGGGACACATTCAGATTGGAAATAAAGGGATGGAAAAAGATATTCCATAAAATGGAAATCAAAAGAAAGCTGGAGTAGCAATAAAATACTCTCAGATAAAATAGACTTTAAAATAAAGAACGTTACAAGAGACAAGGAAGGACACTACATAATGATCAAGGGATCAATCCAAGAAGAAGATATAACAATTATAAATATATATGCACCCAACATAGGAGCACCTCAATACATAAGGCAACTACTAACAGCTATAAAAGAGGAAATCGACAGTAACACAATAATAGTGGGGGACTTTAACACCTCACTTACACCAATGGACAGATCATCCAAACAGAAAAGTAATAAGTAACACAAGCTTTAAATGACACAATAGGCCAGATAGATTTAATTGATATTTATAGGACATTCCATCCAAAAAACAGCAGATTACACTTTCTTCTCAAGTGCACACGGAACATTCTCCAGAACAGATCACATCTTGGGTCACAAATCAATCCTCAGTAAATTTAAGAAAATTGAAATCATATCAAGCATCTTTTCTGACCACAACGCTATGAGATTTTTTTTCCCTGTAATTGATTTCTAAATCAATTACAGGGGAAAAAAATGTAAAAAACACAAACACATGGAGGCTAAACAATCCATTACTAAATAACCAAGAGATCACTGAAGAAATCAAAGAGGAAATCAAAAAATACCTAGAGATAAATTACAACGAAAACATGACGATCCAAAACTTATGGGATGCAGCAAAAGCAGTTCTAAGAGGGAAGTTTATAGCTATACAAGCCTACCTAAAGAAACAAGAAAAATCTCAAATAAACAATCTAACCTTACACCTAAAGGAACTAGAGAAAGAAGAACAAACAAAACCCAAAGTTAGCAGAAGGAAAAAAATCATAAAGATCAGAGCAGAAATAAATGAAATAGAAACAAAGAAAACAATAGCAAAGATCAATAAAACTAAAAGCTGGTTCTTTGAGAAAATAAACAAAATTGATAAACCATTAGCCAAACTCATCAAGAAAAAGAGGGAGAGGACTCAAATCAATAAAATTAGAAATGAAAAAGGAGAAGTCACAACAGACACCGCAGAGATACAAAGTATCCTAAGAGACTACTACAAGCAACTCTATGCGAATAAAATGGACAACCTGGAAGAAATGGACACATTCTTAGAAAGGTATAACCTTCCAAGACTGAACCAGGAAGAAATAGAAAATATGAACAGACCAATCACAAGTAATGAAATTGAAACTGTGATTAAAAATCTTCCAACAAACAAAAGTCCAGGACCAGATGGCTTCACAGGTGAATTCTATCAAACATTTAGAGAAGAGCTAACACCCATCCTTCTCAAACTCTTCCAAAAAATTGCAGAGGAAGGAACACGCCCAAACTCTTTCTATGAAGCCACCATCACCCTGATACCAAAACCAGACAAAGATACTACAAAAAAAGAAAATTACAGACCAATATCACTGATGAATAGAGATGCAAAAATCCTCAACAAAATACTAACAAACAGAATCCAAAAACACATTAAAAGGATCATACACCATGATCAAGTGGGATTTATCCCAGGGATGCAAGCATTCTTCAATATACACAAATCAATCAATGTGATACACCATATTAACAAATTGAAGAAGAAAAACCATATGATCATCTCAATAGATGCAGAAAAAGTTTCTGACAAAATTCAACACCCATTTTTGATAAAGACTCTCCAGAAAGTGGGCATAGAGGGAACCTACCTCAACATAATAAAGGCCATATACGACAAACCCACAGCAAACATCATTCTCAATGGTGAAACACTGAAAGCATTTCCTCTAAGATCAGGAACGAGACAAGGATGTCCACTCTCACCACTATTATTCAACATAGTTCTGGAAGTCTTAGCCACGGCAATCAGAGAAGAAAAAGAAATAAAAGGAATACAAATTGGAAAAGAAGAAGTAAAACTGTCACTGTTTGCAGATGACATGATACTATACATAGAGAATCCTAAAGATGCCACCAGAAAACGACTAGAGCTAATCAATGAATTTGGTAACCTTGCAGGATACAAAATTAATGCACAGAAATCTCTTGCATTCCTATACACTAATGATGAAAAATCTGAAAGAGGAATTAAGGAAACACTCCCATTTACCATTACAACAAAAAGAATAAAAGACCTAGGAATAAACCTGCCTAGGGAGACAAAAGGCCTGTATGCAGAAAACTATAAGACACTGATGAAAGAAATTAAAGATGATACCAACAGATGGAGAGATATACCATGTTCTTGGATTGGAAGAATCAAAATTGTGAAAATGACTATACTACCCAAAGCAATGTACAGATTCAATGCAATCCCTATCAAATTACCAGTGGCATTTTTTACAGAACTAGAACAAAAAATCTTAAAATTTGTATGGAGACACAAAAGACCCCGAATAGCCAAAGCAGTCTTGAGGGAAAAAACGGAGCTGGAGGAATCAGATTCCCTGACTTCAGACTCTACGACAAAGCTACAGTCATCAAGACAGTATGGTACTGGCACAAAAACAGAAATATAGATCAACGGAACAGGATAGAAAGCCCAGAGATAAACCCACACACCTATGGTCAACTAATCTATGACAAAGGAGGCAAGGATATACAATGGAGAAAAGACAGTCTCTTCAATAAGTGGTGCTGGGGAAACTGGACAGCTACATGTAAAAGAATGAAATTAGAGCACTCCCTAACACCATACCCAAAAATAAACTCAAAATGGATTAGAGACCTAAATGTAAGACCAGAACTATAAAACTCTTAGAGGAAAACACTGGAAGAACACTCTTTGACATAAATCACAGCAAGATCTTTTTTGATCCACCTCCTAGAGTAATGGAAATTAAAACAAAAATAAACAAATGGGACCTAATGAAACTTAAAACCTTTTGCAAAGCAAAGGTAACTACAAACAAGACGAAAAGAGAACCCTCAGAATGGGAAAAAATATTTGCAAATGAATCAACGGACAAAGGATTAATCTCCAAAATATATAAACAGCTCATGCAGCTCAATATTAAAAAAAAAACAAACAACCCAATCCAAAAATGGGCAGAAGACCTAAATAGACATTTCTCCAAAGAGGACATACATATGGCCAAGAAACACATAAAAAGCTGCTCAACATCACTAATTATTAGAGAAATGCAAATCAGAACTACAATGAGGTATCACCTCACACCAGTTAGAATGGCCATCATCAGAAAATCTACAAACAGCAAATGCTGGAGAGGGTATGGAGAAAAGGGAACCCTCTTGCACTGTTGGTGGGAATGTAAATTGATACAGCCACTATGGAGAACAGTATGCAGGTTCCTTAAAAAACTAAAAATAGAATTACCATATAACCCAGCAATCCCACTACTGGGCGTATACCCAGAGAAAACCATAATTAAAAAAGACACATGCACCCCAATGTTCATTGCAACACTATTTACAATAACCAGGTCATGGAAGCAACCTAAATGCCCATCGACAGGTGAATGGATAAAGAAGATGTGGTACATATATTACAATGGAATATTACTCAGCCATAAAAAGGAATGAAATTGGGTCATTTGTAGAGACATGGATGAATCTAGAGACTGTCATACAGAGTGAAGTAAGTCAGAAAGTGAAAAACAAATATCGCATATTAACACATATATGTGGAACCTAGAAAAATGGTACAGATGAACCGGTCTGCAGGGCAGAAATTGAGACACAGATGTAGAGAACAAACCTATGGTCACCAAGGGGGGAAAGCGGCGGGGGGTGGCGGGGGGGTGGTGTGATGAATTGGGAGATTGGGATTGACATGTATACACTGATGTGTATAAAATGGATGAGAAATAAGAACCTGCTGTATAAAAAAATAAATAAAATAAGATTCAAAAAAACCCCCAAAAAACCTGAAATATTTACTAACTGGTCCTTTACTGAATGTTTGCCTTCCTTAAAGGCCTGAGGAAACTGCAGCCCCTCCCAGAAGCTCAAACCTCCCCAAGGGATGAAACGGAAAATTTTCAGCAAAAAGCTCTAAGTTTAACCCCAGGAGACCTGGGTTCTAATCTCCTCCTTCTCTGCAGACCTCACTTTTTTCTTTTACAACATATAGCAATAACTGTTCCTGTTCCTGACAGGTGCAGGGAGGATGGAGGAAAAGGGAGGGTAAAGACCCTTTGCCTACAAGCCCAGCACACGGCGCTCGGCAGGCCCTCAGTCCTGTGAGCGGCTGCCCATCCTCTTCCCTTCCACCCTGAGAAGTTTCTGGCTTGCAGGGAGGGGCAAGAATGGAGTTGGAGCTCCCAGAGAAATTAGTTCCTTGGCCCCCGTGGCTTCACCTCATTTGTGATGTTAATTGCATAGATTTGCATAATGTGCTCACTGAGGTGTTATTTTACTTGCACATTTAAATCATTTAATCATCTGTCTTTTCCCCCCTCTTAATCTTGAGATGCTAAGATGAGGAGGGGGAGGTGAAAGAAAGACAGGAGACTGTGAGTCTCTAGGTTTCTCTTTCTCTGACTGCATCTCTGTCTCTGTCTCTGTCTCTCTCTCTCTCTCACACACACACACACACACACACAGACAGACAAAGTGAACTCCCAGATGCAACCCTGATGTTTAACACTCTTTATCTCCATCACTGGACTCCAGCCACACTGGCTCTTGCCCTTCCTCATACACTAAGTACATTCCAGCCTCAGGACCTTTGCACTTGCCTTCTCCTCTGCTTGGAGGAGATATCCTTTCTCCAGATATCCACACAGTTCCCTCTCTCACTTTATTCACATCTTGCCGCTTCAGGTAATACTTCCTTGACCTCCTTGTCTTATTTAGTAGCTTCTATCCTTTTTGCATTTTTCTGCAAAGCACTTGTCACCACTCAACATTGTGGTCCATTTTTTGTCAACTCCTTTAACAGAATGTGAGCTTCACAAGGGCAAGGGTTTTATTTGTTTGTTTGTTTTGGCCCTGCAGCGAGGTATGTGGGATCCTAGTTCCCTGACCAGAGATTGAACCCACGCCCCCTGCAGTGGAAGCATGGAATCTTAACCACTGGACTGCCAGGGAAGTCCCAGGGCAAGCGTTTTGTTTTTGTTTTTCTGCTTGGTTTTTGTTTACTGCTGTCTCTCCAAGTGCCTAGAACAGTGCCTGGCACATAGTAGGTACGCAGTAAATATTTGTCAAATTAAGAAACTTACACTGAAGGTTTAAAAGCCCTAAAAGGATAAGATGTGATGACTGTACAGTCACAGGCTTCCAGGCCGTTGTCGGCTCTGAGTCCAGGACCCAGGTTTGCTAGCACTGAGCCCAGGTTTTCTCCAGAAATGGAGCTGTTTCTGGAAGGTCCCTTAAAGCAATGACCCCAGGTCAGCCTCCCCTGGGGGCTGACATTTCCTGGGCAGTAAGAACAGCTGTCTGGGGTCTGGGCAGAGTGAGTCTGAACTGGCAGCCTTCCAGAGAACTGGGCAGTTGTTTCACAACTCCAGGCGTCATATGTGGCGGAACTCAGCGGTCAGACTGATAAGTCCAGAGGTCACGGTCTAACCATAGAGGGCACAGGGAGGAAGGCTGAGGGCACAGGGAGGAAGGAGAGAGGTCACTGAGAGTCCTGAGAAGGCTGCTATTCCCACTTCCCAGGGGATGTTTTGAGCCAAGGATCAGAGCTGGATATCCAAGCCTCCTCTGCACCATTGTACAGATGAGGAAACTGAGGCTCAGCCTAGGGAATTGGCTTGCCCAAGTGTCCTGAGCAGGGCCCATCTCCCACAGGAGCTCCTGGGTGGAAAGACCCTGGTCTGGGAAGTGCCAGGCACGGTTCCCACTGCCTGTATTGTGCCCCTTCCTCCTCCAGATCCTCCTCAGATGTCACTTCCTCCAGAAAGCCCTCACTGATACCCTCAGTTTAGGTCAAGTTGCTCTGTTCTCAGAGAGTCACACACTCTCCCTTCAGAGCCCACATCTATTTGCAGTCATGGTCTGGTGTCTGTGTCCCCAGCCAGGCTCTAACCTCCACCAGGCAGGGACCATGAGGTGCTATTCCAGTCACCTCCGTTTTCAGAGCCTAGCACATGGCGGGTATGTTACAGGGACTCGATGCCCATTGGTTGACTGAACACACACAACACGCGCAGACGCTCAGACAGTGCAGGAGCATATTATAGACGACAAGGCGGCCACAGGGGCTGGCCCGGGGACTGGGACCGTGGCTCTGCTCCCTCAGAAGCTCTCGGGCTGTGCTCTGCCCACATCCTTGGATCTCTTTCCTGTTTCCTTCACACCAGCTTCTGGTGCGCGCTCATTTCCGCAGCCTGAACCTGGGTCTCTGTCCTGGGCTGCCTCGGGCTGCCAGAAGCCCCATCTCCTATGCCGGTGGGGAGCTGGGAGTACCTGGGAACTGAGGCCCCCTGCCCACTCCTGGGGTGTGCCTCCTGCGTACAGGGTAATAAAGTCTCCAGCTCTCTGCCCCATCTGCCCGGCAGGGCACTTACCTGGTTGGTGCACCTTTGCTTGACCTCCTACCTTGCCCTGTCCCACTTCCCCACTCAGCCTCTGGTGTTTCCTGGAGACACTCCCTAATAAACCACCTGCACGCAATCCTGTCCCGGGCTCTGCTTCCTCTCACTCAGGACCCCGTTCACACCTGGCAGAAGCTCGAGTCAGACACTCCTGGGTCCAGCCCCGACTCTGCTTCTGACCAACTGTGCAGCCCTGGGCACCTTCATCCGCCTCCCCAGCCTCCTCTGTAATACGCAACAGCAAGAATTAGAAACGGTGTCTGTGGGGTGCCTGACCCAGGCCAAGTCCATGTTGGGTCTCAGTGACAGTAAGTGTCCATCTCTGTCACCAGCAAGTTCTAACTCTAAACATCCTGGATCCCACCACCTGTTGAAGCCTCAAATGGGATATACAAGTTCAGAAAAGCAGCCACCCTGGCCCTGAGCTGTGCATGTGTCAGGAGCTCAGGGGTCTGTTCTATAAATTTCCAAAGCAACTGCCTGGCCTGCAGCTTCCTGTCCCTGCTGAGTGTCGTTGGCCCAGTCTCCAGCACGCCCACAGCATCCTCCTGCCCCTTGTCTGGGTCAGAGCAGGTCTTGAAGTACTCAGAGACCTAAGCATCAGGGATCTGCATGGGTTCCCCAAGCCTCACTTCAGGATGCCTGGCCTCCTACCTGTTCTTTAAAAAGCTGCACTCTCCTGCTCCTCCAGGTCTTTGCACCTACTGTTATCATTTGCCTGTCCAGTGAACTCCTAAACATCCTTTAAAGCCCAGCTCCGATGTCACCTCCTGCTGGAAGCCTTCCCTGACCATGCTGTTCCCCGGGTGGGGTTTAACGCCTTCTCTGGGCACCCACATCTCCAGTTCCTGACCCAATACAGAGCTGGCCACATATGTGCCTTTTTATAATTGCCTCTTGACTTGTCTGCCTCCAGGAGAATTGGGACTGGTTTGCTCATTACTGAATCCCAAACGCCCAGCACAGGGCCTGGAATACAGTAGGAGGTCAAACAAATGTTTGGTGAATGAATGAATGAAGACATCAAGCCACCGCCAGATTTATCATCTAAGTTTGTAGCTCAAATGTCAGGGCTGGGGGTGGGTCTAACTGCTCATTGTGGGTTTGTCTGGTTTTGGATTTCATTTCATTTCACTTTTGGTTTTTCCTTTTCTAAGGAAACGGTTTCAGTCCCGAGGGGCCCTGTCTTAACTCTCTCGTTTCCAGGAAATCGTGGGCCCTGGCATCACGGGAGCATCTGGCAAGTCCAGGGGTAGCAACTGACGCCTTCCCCTTTGGGGGTTCCCACACACACTGTACCCGCCCAGCCTCTTCCCACCTCCTCTGGGAGGCCCTGCGGTGTGTGGAGAGCTGGACTGCAGAGTCAGACAGACAGATGTCTGGCTCCTTTGCTAGCTAACTGACCTTGGGGAAGTCACTTCCACACTCACTGCCTCAATCTCCCCAGTTGTAGAAGTCCTTGTGGGAGTTCTGGGGCTCCTCTCCCTGTCTCTTGGCCCTGGGGAAAATGAAGGGCCAAAACATGTGCTCAGGGAGGGAACAGGAGTCTGTTTTCAGAAGAGGAAGCCGGAGCTCAGGGCAGGGCTGGGAGCCTCAAACTCTTGGGGCTGAAAGTCCCACCAAGCACAGCCTCAGCCCAGGGGAGGGCAGCTTTGCCACCAGGCCCCCAGCAGGGCTGGGAAGGCTGAGCTGGCAGAGGGAGGAGGCTTGTTTTTCAGGGCCTGGCCTTCCCTGGGGGTGGCCTGTCCTTAGCCTCAGGGCTCAGCCCAGCCCCTGGCACAGCCAGGCCTCAGCTGGGGAGGGAGGTAGCAGGGGGCAACGCTGGCCTGGCCCCACGTCGGCATTTCCTGCTTTTCAGCCTGGGCATATCTCCCCTGGAAGCCACCCTCAGGGGCCTGGCTCTCCCACACCAGAGACCAGCAGCAGTGAGGGCCAAGGGGGCTGCCTGTAGCAGTGACCATAGGGCTCGACCACGGTGAGATTTCTGGACAAGCAGAGCATGGTGGTTAAGTGCCTGATGGCTGCTTTTTAAAATCCCAGCTCTGCCTTCTAACTTTGCTAGGCCTCAGTTTACTCATCTGTAAAATGGGACTAAGAATAGTTTCCATCTCTTAGTGTTGCTAAGAAGATTGGATAAGCGATATTATATTCGCTTGGCACACACCATAATAAGTTTGTACTTAGATTCAGGGACCTGTGGGAGACCTGAAGTTCAGACCCGTCCCTGAAAGTCTAGTCCCTGGAGACCTGAGCAAGGCCAAACAGATGGGCAGCAGGACAGACAGGGAGAGTGTCCAGGGAGGGAGGGAGGAGAAGAGAGGGAGGCTCCAGGGCAAGGTAGAACGTGTGGCAGGTGGAACCCATCTTTCTTTGACTGGGAGGATGGACTGCTCTACTTTAGGTTAAGAGACCCTGAGGGTGTGTGCATGTTGGGGGGGCGGGTAGGCTGGGGTAAGGCAATGCCCTGGACTGGGGTCCGGGGAGCCGGGGTCCCAGCTCCAGTTCAGGCCTGTGCTGCTGGGTGACATAAGAAAGCCACTGCCCATTTGTAGGTCCTAGATTTCTTAGAGGCTGGGAGCTAGAACCATATGGTCTTGAGGGGTTTCTTCCAGTGCAATTGACGGTTGGGGCTGAATCCCAGAATCCTAACTCAGGAGGCTGTCTAACCCTGAGCTAGTGACAGGAAGACACGGTTCTGAACCTCACTGGGATTATTTCTTCCCTTCCACCCAGGAAAGGACATTATGGCCATTTTACAGATGAGGAAACAGGCTCAGAGACTCAGCAGCTCACTAATAATTCCTCACCTTTCAGCAGCAGGAATGGGTTCCAGAGCCCTTCTGCATGCACTACAGCCCACTTACATAAACTGTCTGTTACCATATCACACGAAAACAACTGAGTGGATTTTCACACGCCAGGGAGGGTATGTTTGGGACAGTCTGATGTTAAATATAGGCCGCGCTAGAGTATTCAGAACTCACGTTGGGGTTTCCAGGTCTACTCGGGGCATCTCAGGGAGAAAGCAGCTACCATCTAGCAGAGCTGGACCTGAGGCACAAAAAGAGACTGGTGGGAATTGAGGCAAGTATATCCAAGCGCAAGCAGAGAGGGCAAACTAGCAGGGGTGGAGGGGTGGATGTTCCAGATACAGACACCGATTTTTGACCAAGCTACCATCACAAAATCAAGTGCACACTGTCAGAGTCAAGTGTCTCTCTGGGAGAAGCATCAGGGCTTACTTATGTAATGGTGATCAACTTGATATTCCCACTCGAAGCAACTCAAACTTCCCACGTCCCAAATCAAACTTCTGGCCAGCTCCTCCCACAGCCGTCCCATCGCAGACAGTGAAAACTTCCTCCTTCCTTAGGTCAGAACCTTTGGAATCATCTTTTCTTTTTTTTGGCTGCACCAGGTGGCATGTAGGATTTTAGCTCCCTCCGACCAGCGATTGAACCCATGCACCCTGCAGTGGAAGCGTCTTAACCACTGGACCGCCAGGGAAGTCCCCCTTGGAATCATCTTTGATGCCTGTCTCTCACAATCTGTTAGCAAATCCTACTGGCACTACTTCAAGTTATATCCAGATAGGGACTTCCCTGGTGGTCCAGTGGTTAGGACGCCACACTTCCATTGCAGGGGTCACAGGTTCGATCCCTGGTCGGGGGACTAAGATCCCGTAAGCTGCATGGTGCGGCCAAAAAAAAAAAAAAGATATATCCGAATATATCCAAGATATATCCAGATAT
This sequence comes from Eschrichtius robustus, assembly GCF_028021215.1. Lineage (NCBI taxonomy): Eukaryota > Metazoa > Chordata > Mammalia > Artiodactyla > Eschrichtiidae > Eschrichtius > Eschrichtius robustus. The sequence continues at coordinate 21,875,802 of NC_090839.1, forward strand.
ATCACCACCTCCCGGACTACCACCATCATTTCTCACCCAGATGTTGCGGTAGCCCCCTCAGCGTCTATCGACTTCAAGCTTTCACCCCTGCAGAATCCAGAACACCTGTTAAAACCTAAGTCAGATCTCTTGTCTCCTCTGCTCAAATTCCTTCAAAGGCTCCCATCAAACCCCGGGTAAAAGACAGTGTCTTTGGAATGTTCTAGGTGGCCTAAACAGTCTGGTCCTCCTTGTTGGCTCCTTATAATACCCCTGGGAGGTAAGCAAGGGAGGAGGGATTGCTCTCACTTTACAGATAGGGAAATAGAGGACTGAAGGATGGAGACTCAGCTTGGGTCACCTGTCCTGGGACTCTGTCCACCACTCTGTCCCGGATGCCTGAGCTGGCGGCTGCTGGTGTCTGTAATCTGATGAGTGCTCACCCCACACTCTCCATGGAGCGCTGGCTCCCTGCCCATTCTCCAGAGACAAGCCAGATGCCAAAATAGACTTGCAGACACGGTGCCCTTGGCTGGGAGAGGCCCCTGGATTCCACCCCTTTTTAGGCCAGATCAGAGCAGTGCATGGTCCACCCTGGGCTGCTTAGTAGCCATTAGAGGAATGTAAATCTTCTGGAGCCTGGAGTGTGTCAGCCCTGGGGCAGCCAGCTGTACCCCGTCTCTGACCCTCATTTGCCAAGTGACCTTGGGCAAGTCAGTTCTCTGTTCTGAGTTGTGCTCTTTCCACTCCTAGGAAGTTGTAAAATGTAAACATTCTAAGAAGAAACTGATGCAATGTGGGTTGCATCCTGTGAGACCACAAATAACCAGCAGCCAGAAGATGTTAAATATCAGCTCACCTCTGGCCCGAGGTCTAGAGTAGATTGTCACAGGGTTCTGTCCCAGCCCCATCCTGTTCAACTATCTATCCGTCATTTTAAGATGGAAAGATGGCCCTTTACAGTGTGGCTGGGAAGGGCAATAGGACATTGAGTATCAGAACCAGAGTGTCCAAAGACCTTGACAAGCAGGACCAATGGGCTGAATATAAGAAGATGAAATATAATAGGGGTGAATGTCAAACCCTGTACTTGAACCCAAATACCAACAAATGAGTTTGGGATGAAGAGGACAGGATTGAGATGAAGCAGATTTAAGCCAGTAGTTCTCTAGGGGGCATTTTACAAATTCATGGGGTCATTTTGGGCTGTCACTAACAATTGGGGGGGCCCTTGTGACATTTAGGGGCAAGGGCCAGGGATCCTGGGCATCTCACAACGCACAGAATAGTCTCACCCTGTTGGTAATTGTCCTGCATCCTTCACAACTTTCAAATGTCCACCCGATGAAAACACAAGACACATATAAATAGGTCAGGCTTTAGTGCATCACAGTACTGAAAGGTTTTCATGAGACATCATGTGAAAAACTCAGTAACTTAGGAGAAGGTTGTTATTGACAGGGAAGCATAAATGGAATAAGGACAGCAACTCAGTTATTGAATAATTTTCTCTTTCGGCAGTCTGTCTAGTCAATGTATTAGACTATCACATATTGAGAGGAAAAGTTTCCAGGGCGTGGATGCAATTACAGCAAAGACAGTGAAACCAACTGTAAATATTGAATAGAAGAGATATGTAGCTCTTTTTTTTTTTTTTACAGGTTTAGAGCCAAATATTACTAAATTAGAGATGCAAGAAATCTGAGTTTCTTTAGGGACAGTTGCTTTGAATCTATGTTGTGAAAACTACACATTGAGATGCTTTATTTGGGGGTTACCTGTTGTTTTTCAGTCTTACTCAGGAACTGTCCCCATGGATGCACCACATGGTTTCTCGATAACATTGAATGGAAAGCTTCCTCTTGTGATCCATCTGCTAATCCTTAATGAGGGATGTGGTAGTAAAAGGCTTTTTTTTTTTTTTAAAGTTCTGAAGGCAGAAAGCACCCCTCTGTTGAGGAGTGAGATTCTAAGGAAGATGTGTTTTCTGCGTGGTCACACCACTCACCTGTCGTGTGCCATAAAATGGGAATTATTTATCACTACACTTAGATGTTCACCCTCCTTTTTCTCTCCACCTGACAGGTTGCGATGTGTCTTGGTGTGTTCTCCCTACTTCAATTAAGGTTATTTCTCTCTTTCTCTTATTGTATACAAATGAGTTGGGTCTGTTGTGTCTTGCCCTAACAACCGTTTTTATTTTAATTTCCACCTGCACCTCCTGCCCTGTCATTTTTCTGCACTTCTTGCGTTTATGGGTGTCTGATCTGCTTACATCTTTGGAATCCAAACTTACTCATTATGAATAGATATGGGTTATTATGTCTTTTTGGGTAGTTGTGCCCAAGAACATACGGAGATACACATGATTTTATTATAAATGACTTACCTTTTATACCTCCTTTATATTACAGACTGGGCATCGTATTGATATACATGTGTTTCGGTAGATTATCCCTTGTGAATTTCATTTCAGAAAACTAAAATGAAAGGAAGCATAAAATATTTGCTATGAAAAAGAGGCTTTGGCAATTATACTTTTGGGTTTATATCCTACTAGAATATTACAAGTTTTCACCAAAAGACATGTGCAAGAATGTTGGCAATAGCACATTCTTAATAATCCCTAACTGGAAACAACAGAATATCCATCAAAGCTGGATGGATACATAAACTGAGGTGAGCCACACAATGGAATCCTCCAGAGCAAAAAGAACGAGCTATTTACAAGTACACGCAACACTGCAGATGAATCTTACCTGAACATGCAGTTGGGTGAGAGAAGCCAGACATAAAAGAGGTTGTCCTGAGCAATGCCGTTTCTATAAAGTCCTCAAACCAGCACTAATTGATGCTATTAGAAATCAACATACTATATATATAATATAGACTAATCTATGCTATTAAAAGTCAGGATAGCGGTTACCTCTGGGGGATTAGTGACTGGATGCAAGACAGGCAGGAAGATGGTCGTGTCCTATTTCTTGATCTGTCATGTTCAGTTTGTGAAATTTCATCAAGCTGTACCTTTATGTCCACTTTCTGTATATATGCTTTTATTAGAGTTTTCCAGAGAAAGAGAACTAATAGGATATATATATAGAGAGAGACAGAGAGACAAAGACAGACAGAGACAGACAGACAGAGACAGAGACAGAGACAGACAGAGAGATCTATACATCTACAATGTCTACATATTTTGGGGGGGGGTATTTTAAGGCATTGACTCATACAATTGTGGAGGCTGGCAAGTCCTCCATCTGCAGAGGAGGCTGCAGACTCAGAGATGTGCTGGTGTTGCAGTTCGTGTCCAAAGGCCATCTGCTGGTAGAGTTCTCTCTTCCTCAGGGAAGGGCAGTTGTTTTCTATTAAAGCCTTCAACTGATTAAACGAGACCCGCCCACATTATGGAGAATAATCTGTTTTACTCAAGGTCTACTGATTTAACTGTTAATCCCATCTAAAAATATCCTCACAGAAACGTCTAGAATAATGTTGGGCCAAATACCTGGGTACTGTGGCCCAGCCAAGTTGACACATAACAATGTTTTACTTCAATAAAAAGCTATTGGGAGCGGTGTCTTTGGACTGACAGGGTTGAGAGCCACTAATTTACCTGAAGCTCATAAAGAAATCCACAATATGATTACAGTCATCAATCATAAAGGCAGTTCTACATTAAGTTCCATGAATAGGAGTATTGTAACTAGATCAAGGGCGGTGATTCATTCAGTCTCTCTCTCTCTCTCTCTCTCTCTCTTCTGATTAGTCATCACCTGGAGAGTTCTGGTCATTTCTAGAGGTTACACCTTGATGGTTACTCAGGTTTTCACTGGAATGTTGTGGCCAAGAGAGTAGCCAATGAAAAATGATTGGCATGTCAATGGAGCATGATTCATATAAAAAAGCAGAAGTCTTAAAAAATGGGTGAGTCCTCAATCTGATAAAGGGTATCTATGAAAAACCCACAGCTAACATGATATTTACTGGCAAAAGACTAGATGTTTTCATTGTAAGATCAGGAACAAGACAATGATGTCTTCTCTTGCCATTTCTATTTAATATTGTACTGGAGGTTCCAACCAGAGCAGTCAGTTAAGAAAATAAAATAAAAGGCATCCAGATTGGAAAGAAGTCAAACTATGTTTATTTGTAGATGACATAACCTTATATAGAGAAAATCCTAAGGAACCAACTGGAAAATTATTAGAATTAATAAATGATTTTAACAAGGTTCCAGTATACAAGATCGATATACAAAAATCTATTGTATTTTTATACACTAGCAATGAACAAATGAAATGCAATTAGGAAAACAATTCCACTTACAATAGTAACAAAAAGAATCAAATATTTTGGAGTACATTTAACAGAAGATGTGCAAGACTTCTATACTGAAAACTACAAAACATTGTTGAAAGAAATGGAAGATCTAAATAAATGAAGAGACATTCCACGTTTATGGACCAGAAGACTTAATACTGTTAAAATGGCAAAACTCTCCAAATTGATCTAAAGATTCAGTGCAATCTCTATCAAAATTCTAGCTGGCTTTTTTTTTTTTTTTTCAGAAATTGACAAGATTATCCTAAAATTCATGTGGTATTGCAAGGGACACCAAATATTAAAAACAATCTTGAGAAAGAAGAACTAAGTTGGAGGATTCACTCTTCCCAATTTCAAAACTAACTACAAATCTACAGCAATCAAGACAATGTTTGCTGTCATTAAAGACAGACATATAGATTAAGAGAATAGAATTGAGAGTCTAGAAATAAACCCTTACATTTGTGGTCAATTGATTTTCAACAAGGATGCCAAGACTACTCAATAGGTGAAAGAAACCTTTCAGCAAATGATGCTGGGACAACTGGATATCCACATGCACACCATACAAAAAAATCAACTCAAAATGGATCATACATCTGAATGTAAGATTTAAAACCATAGGGACTTCCCTGATGGCACAGTGGTTAAGAATCTGCCTGCCATCTCATTTAGATTTGATGGAGAAATCAAAAGCTTTACAGACAAGCAAAAGCTAAGAGAATTCAGCACCACCAAACCAGCTCTACAACAAATGCTAAAGGAACTTCTCTAAGTGGGAGACACAAGAGAAGAAAAGGACCTACAAAAACAAACCCCAAACAATTAAGAAAATGGTCAGAGGAACATACATATCGATAATTACCTTAAACGTGAATGGATTAAATGCTCCAACCAAAAGACACAGGCTTGCTGAATGGATACAAAAACAAGACCCATATATATGCTGTCTGCAAGAGACCCACTTTAGACCTAGGGACACATACAGACTGAAAGTGAGGGGATGGAAAAAGATATTCCATGCAAATGGAAATCAAAAGAAAGCTGGAGTAGCTATACTCATATCAGATAAAATAGACTTTAAAATAAAGAATGTTACAAGAGACAAGGAAGGACACTACATAATGATCAAGGGATCAATCCAAGAAGAAGATACAACAATTATAAATATATATGCACCCAACATAGGAGCACTTCAATACATAAGGCAACTGCTAACAGCTATAAAAGAGGAAATCGACGGTAACACAATAATAGTGGGGGACTTTAACACCTCACTTACACCAATGGACAGATGATCCAAAATGAAAAAAAAAAAGGAAACAGAAGCTTTAAATGACACAATAGACCAGATAGATTTAATTGATATTTATAGGACATTCCATCCAAAAACAGCAGATTACACTTTCTTCTCAAGTGCACACGGAACATTCTCCAGAACAGATCACATATGGGTCACAAATCAAGCCTCAGTAAATTTAAGAACATTGAAATCATATCAAGCATCTTTTCTGACCACAACGCTATGAGATTAGAAATGAATTACAGGGGAAAAAACGTAAAAAACACAAACACATGGAGGCTAAACAATACGTTACTAAATAACCAAGAGATCACTGAAGAAATCAAAGAGGAAATCAAAAAATACCTAGAGACAAATGACAATGAAAACACGACGACCCAAAACCTATGGGATGCAGCAAAAGCAGTTCTAAGAGGGAAGTTTATAGCTATACAAGCCTACCTAAAGAAACAAGAAAAATCTCAAGTAAACAATCTAACCTTACACCTAAAGAAACTAGAGAAAGAAGAACAAACAAAACCCAAAGTTAGCAGAAGGAAAGAAATCACAAAGATCAGAGCGGAAATAAATGAAATAGAAACAAAGAAAACAATAGCAAAGATCAATAAAACTAAAAGCTGGTTCGTTGAGAAGATAAACAAAATTGATAAGCCATTAGCCAGTACTCATCAAGAAAAAGAGGGAGAGGACTCAAATCAAGAAAATCAGAAATGAAAAAGGAGAAGTTACAACAGACACCACAGAAATACAAAGCATCCTAAGAGACTACTACAAGCAACTCTACGCAAATAAAATGGACAACCTGGAAGAAATGGACACATTCTTAGAAAGGTATAACCTTCCAAGACTGAACCAGGAAGAAACAGAAAATATGAACAGACCAAGTAATGAAATTGAAACTGTGATTAAAAATCTTCCAACAAACAAAAGTCCAGGACCAGATGGCTTCACAGGTGAATTCTATCAAACATTTAGAGAAGAGCTAACACCCATCCTTCTCAAACTCTTACAAAACTTTGCAGAGGAAGGAACACGTCCAAACTCATTCTATGAGGTCACCATCACCCTGATAAGAAAACCAGACAAAGACACTACAAAAAAACAAAATTACAGACCAACACCACTGATGAATAGAGATGCAAAAATCCTCAACAAAATACTAACAAACAGAATCCAACAACACATTAAAAGGATCATACACCATGATCAAGTGGGATTTATCCCAGGGATGCAAGCATTCTTCAACATACACAAATCAATCAATGTGATACACCATATTAACAAATTGAAGAAGAAAAACCATATGATCATCTCAATAGATGCAGAAAAAGTTTTTGACAAAATTCAACACCCATTTTTGATAAAAACTCTCCAGAAAGTGGGCATAGAGGGAACCTACCTCAACATAATAAAGGCCATATACGACAAACCCACAGCAAACATCATTCTCAATGGTGAAACACTGAAAGCATTTCCTCTAAGATCAGGAACAAGACAAGGATGTCCACTCTCGCCACTCTTACTCAACATAGTTTTGGAAGTCCTAGCCACGGCAATCAGAGAAGAAAAAGAAATAAAAGGAATACAAATTGGAAAAGAAGAAGTAAAACTGTCACTGTTTGCAGATGACATGATACTATACATAGAGAATCCTAAAGATGCCACCAGAAAACGACTAGAGCTAATCAATGAATTTGGTAACGTTGCAGGATACAAAATTAATGCACAGAAATCTCTTGCATTCCTATACACTAACGATGAAAAATCTGAAAGAGGAATTAAGGAAACACTCCCATTTACCATTACAACAAAAAGAATAAAATACCTAGGAATAAACTTGCCTAGGGAGACAAAAGGCCTGTATGCAGAAAACTATAAGACACTGATGAAAGAAATTAAAGATGATACCAACAGATGGAGAGATATACCATGTTCTTGGATTGGAAGAATCAGTATTGTGGAAATGACTATACTACCCAAAGCAATGTACAGATTCAATGCAATCCCTATCAAATTACCAGTGGCATTTTTTACAGAACTAGAACAAAAAATCTTAAAATTTGTATGGAGACACAAAAGACCCCGAATAGCCAATGCAGTCCTGAGGGAAAAAAACGGAGCTGGAGGAATCAGATTCCCTGACTTCAGACTCTACGACAAAGCTACAGTCATCAAGACAGTATGGTACTGGCACAAAAACAGAAATATAGATCAACGGAACAGGATAGAAAGCCCAGAGATAAACTCACGCACCTATGGTGAACTAATCTATGACTAAGGAGGCAAGGATATACAATGGAGAAAAGACAGTCTCTTCAATAAGTGGTGCTGGGAAAACTGGACAGCTACATGTAAAAGAATGAAATTAGAATACTCCCTAACACCATACACAAAAATAAACTCAAAATGGATTAGAGACCTAAATGTAAGACCAGAACTATAAAACTCTTAGAGGAAAACATCGGAAGAACACTCTTTGACATAAATCACAGCAAGATCTTTTTTGATCCACCTCCAAAGTAATGGAAATAAAAACAAAAATAAACAAATGGGACCTAATGAAACTTAAAACCTTTTGCAAAGCAAAGGAAACTACAAACAAGATGAAAAGATAGCCCTCAGAATGGGAGAAAATATTTGCAAATGAATCAACTGATAAAGGATTAATCTCCAAAATATATAAACAGCTCATGCAGCTCAGTATTAAGAAAACAAACAACCCAATCCAAAAATGGGCAGAAGACCTAAATAGACATTTCTCCAAAGAAGACATACAGATGGCCAAGAAGCACATGAAAAGCTGCTCAACCTCACTAATTATTAGAGAAGTGTAAATCAAAACTACAGTGAGGTATCACCTCACACCTGTTAGAATGGCTATCATCAGAAAATCTACAAACAACAAATGCTGGAGAGGGTGTGGAAAAAAGGGAACCCTCTTTCACTGTTGGTGGGAATGTAAATTGATACAGCCACTATGGAGAACAGTATGCAGGTTCCTTAAAAAACTAAAAATAGAATTACCATATGACCCAGTAATCCCTCTATTGGGCATATACCCAGAGAAAACCATAATTCAAAAAGACACATGCACCCCAATGTTCATTGCAGCACTATTTACAATAGCCAGGTCATGGAAGCAACCTAAATGCCCATCGACAGGTGAATGGATAAAGAAGATGTGGTACATATATTACAATGGAATATTACTCAGCCATGAAAAGGAACGAAATTGGGTCATTTGTAGAGATGTGGTTGGATCTAGAGACTGTCATACAGAGTGAAGTAAGTCAGAAAGAGAAAAACAAATATCGTATATTAATGCGTATATGTGGAACCTAGAGAAATGGTACAGATGAACCGGTATGCAGGGCAGAAATTGAGACACAGATATAGAGAACAAACGTATGGACACCGAGGGGGGGAAAGTGGTGGGGGGATGGTGGTGGTTGTGGGATGAATTGGGAGATTGGGATTGACATATACACACTAATATGTATAAAATGGATAACTAATAAGAACCTGCTGTATAAAAAAATAAAATAAAAATCCAAAATTCCAAAAAATAAATAAATAAACAAAAATAAATAAAATAGGGCCCAGGGATCATGATAATCACTCAATTCAAGCTCTAAAATCCCATGATTAATGATTACCTCATTATCTTCCCCAAACTCAGCCCTAACCACACCACTCCCCCATTTAAAAGCTTTCCCATGGCTCCCTTTGGCCTAAACTGAGCCTGGAATTCAAGGCCCTTCCATGTGGTCTGGGCTCTTCCATGCTTTCCAGCCTTAACATTCCTTCCAAGTACCCCTAAACTCCAGCCACTCCATTTGACATCCCCTTCCCATGAATTCTCCACACTCTTCCTCACCCCTATGACTTTGCCCCGGTATGCACAGATAGGTCCCTTTGCATGAAATGCTCCTCTTTACGGTATCTGCCTGACAAACTCCTATTCATACTGCAAAACCCAGATTAAGTGTTACCTCTTCCATGAAGCCTGCCCTGATCTGCCACATGGAGAGACTCTCTCTCCCATCTGGGTCCCCTGAGGCCCCAAGCTTTCCTCCACCACAGCCCTGAACACAGTACATGGGAATTAATGTTTACACAGTGAGTGTCTTCTAACCTTTTTCCCCCACTGACCTGAGAGTTCCTTGACAGCAGGAACTGTGTGTTATTCATGATTCACCCCATAGTAGGTGCTCAATAAGTGTTCAATAAATAAAGTATCCCATAAGTAAAGTAATCACTTTTAAAAAAACCCACAGCTTCGTCTCTAATGGTTTATGGGTCTCAAGACAATGAGAGCCCTCTCTGGGCCTGAGTGTCCTTAGCTATAAAATGACAAGGCTGAACCGGTTGGCTTCTGAGGACACGACCTCTCTCTCCCCACAAGCTGTGATGAGCCAGAGACCCCAGTGATGCTGTCAGCTCACTTAAGAACTAAAGAGGAATTGAGACAGAAGAGAGTTAAGCAATCTCCAGGGTCTTACAGCATCTAATGATGGGTTGCGGTTAGGGTTAGGGTTAGGGTTAGGGTTAGGGTTAGGGTTAGGGCCAACTCTTCACCCCTTCTTTCATTGAATTTCCTCCAAGCTTATCACCGCTCCCAATTCAGATACAGCACACCCTTCTCGGCACCCACATCGTGCCCAGGTCACCACACCAGGGAAGAGCACCTCAGACAGAGGGAACAACCAGTGCAAAAGCTCTTAGCTGGGAGCATGCCTGGCAAGCTGAAGGAGTGGCAGGGAGGCCAGCATGACGGGAGCTGAGTGAGCAGGAAGGGAATGGAGATGGTGGATGGAAAGCGCAGGTCCCTACACACAGCGAGCGCTTAGCAAATTATGGCCATGCAGATGTTGATGTGGCAGCCATTGTTGGGACATGTGACCCTGGGGTAGATGTGAAGGATAGACAAGCAGAAAGAACAGAGGGCAAAGGCACCAAGGCGTGAACAGGGCCCCACAACCTCCCTATCCTGGGCCTCCATCCTCTCCTGCCTGGACTGTAACACCAGCCTCTTCTCTGCTCTCCCCACATCCTTGCTCCCACCCCAGTGAGCAATTGGCCCCTTGACAGGGGAAAGGTATTTTGCAAAAAGCATGGGTTTCAGAGGTGGGCAGAGCTGGTCCTGGGCAAGTGCATCAGTTTCCCCATCGGTAAAAGGCGCAGCGGGGTGAGGGGCTGGCACTGAAAGGCTTTAACAAAAGCCATTGGAGGTGGCTGAGCTGCTGAGCTGGTGTTGGTGGCTCCCTGTGAACCTGGGAGGGAGGATTAATGAAGGCCAAAGTCCTGCTGGCTTCTGACTCCTCAGGGCACCGCAGTGAATGCCCTGTCTGAGCTCCAGCAAGGCAGTCCCAGTGGGTCTTGGAGCTGCTGGTCTAGAAAGATGCACTTTTTCCAGGGCTGCCAGATGGCAGCTGAGAAAGGGTGGGAGTGGGGGGTGGCGCGTGGAGGTTGTCCATTGTGTTCAGCTGGCAGGATGTGTCAGAACGCAGGGCTGGGGGACTTCCCTGGCGGCCCAGTGGTTAAGACTCTGCGCTCCGCGCTCCTAATGCAGGGGGCACAAATTTGATCCCTGGTCAGGGAACTAAGATCCCACATGCTGTGCGGTGTGGCAAAAAAAACCAAAAACATGGGGCTGGGATCCTGGGATCCACAGGGAATGGGCAGACCAAGTGTGAAACCACCCGACAGACCCCAGGGTCCAGCCCAGCTCCAGAATTTCCATCCAGTGACCGCAGGCAACCTTGCTGCTCTCTCTCAACCTCACTCTTCTCATTGGAAATTGGCGGGTGGAGCCATTCATCATGCAGACAGAGAATTAGCGGAGAGAATGACAACTTAGGGTCTTTGTGGGGCCAGATGGGACTGCAAACAAATCAACGAAAAGCAAGAAGATGCATAAGTCTTCTCCACACAGAGCCGGCACACAGTAGGTGCACAAGATGCTAGCATCCCCTCTCACCCACACCCCAGAGCTGACTTGCAGGAACAGATGGAATTGAGGCACCTGAAGCCCTTGAAAATAATAATGAGTCATTAAAACAGCCAACACTTGCGTAGCTCTCGTTGTGACCTGTGCTATCCCATGCAATGGTTCATTTATTCTCAAGTCTGGGAGGCTGGAACTGTCATTATACCCATTATCTGGGTGAGAAAATTGAGGTGCAGAGACGTGAAGTTACTTGCATGAGGTTGGGCAGCTATCGCACCCAGAAGCTCTCCATCACTCTGCCTCTGGGCTTCCTGATAAGCCTGGGTACCACCCAGGTAGAATGGGGACCTGGGAAGAAGATGGGTCTTCATGCAGGACTTGATCTGAGATGAGGCATCAGCCACTTCCCTCTTCCCACCTCTCCATCCCCCCAGCAAAGCCAACGGCCTGACTGTCACTTAGGAAAGGACAGGGTTAATCTAATTTCAGCCTCCAGACCATGCACAAGGTGATTCATTTTATTTTTAAAAGCTTAAACAAAAAAAAAGAACTCAACCTGTCAGGTCTTGTTTAGAAACCTGAACGTCCCGAAAATATTGACGAAGAGAGGGGACTGCATCCATGAGAAGATTCTCAGCGAGAGGGGTGATGCTAATCCAATGTGACGGGGTATTTTTTTTCTCAGGCCAGAAAGGCAGAGAGTGCAAATTGCTCTTCTGGGGATCAGCTAGCTGGTGTGCAAGCTCAGGAAGCCATCTGGGGTGGTTGTTGTGGGGTGAGTGCTGGGCTCCGCTCCCCTACCAGCTGCATTTCCCAGGAATCGTTTATCAGATGACCCCATCTTAGTCACAGCATGTCAAAATCACAGAATCTAGAGCATCAGAAATTCATTATTGGTCCAACCTTGTCATTTCTCAAATGGGCAAACTGAGACCAGAGAAAAGGAGTGAAGCATTTATTCTACCAACCATCAGTCAATCAACAGGTGTTAGAACCTGCATTATGAAGCTGTTCCCCTCCCACCGAGGTGACCAGAGATTTAGAAGGGCAGCTATGGCTCCCTTCATGACTTTGATTTGGATTCAAGTCTCTGCTCCGTGGTCCAGGGCAGGTTATTTAGGCTCTCTGAGCCTCGATTTCCTCCGTAAAATGAGGACAACAATCCCTAAACCCCATAGAGTCGTTGGGAGAATTAAATAAGAGAAATGTCCGTTCCAGTCTTTGGTTACATGAACAGGCACAGACTCAGGGCAGCTAAACAAATTCCAAAAAAATCACTTGGAAGGACATGGGAATGGCTTACAGGTATTTCCCCAAAGAAATGAAAATATATGTCCACACAAAGAGCTGTACCTCTATGTTTATAGCAGCTCTATCTATAATCACCCAGAAAAACCCAAATGTCCTTCAGCTGGTTAATGTAGAAATAAACTGTGATGTATTCATTCAATGGAATATTTACTACTTAGCAACACAAAGGAAGGTATGGCCAATACTTGCAACAGCTGGATGAATCTCAAATGCATTATGCTAAGTGAGAGAAGCCAGACTCAAAAGGGTATCTACTGTATGATTCCATTCATCCAGCATTCTGGAAAAGACAAAACAGTTGGAACAGTAATCAGTCAGCGGTTGCCAGGGACAGAGGAAGTGGGGAGAGAATTGCCAGGAAAAGGGCAGGAGGGAAATTTTGGGGGTAATGGAAATGTTCTATATCACGATTGTGATATAGTAACAGGACAATATATGTTTGTCAGCTCATTGAACTGTACACTCAAAAAGGTGAAATGGATTACATGTAAATTATAACTCAATAAATCTGACTTAAAAAAAAGTCAAACAAAAGCTAAAAAGCCTAGTTTCAGAAAAGACAAAAAGTGAAGTAATTTTAGGAATGAACCAGCGAACTTTAACCATCATTTAGAACTTGTGTCAGAGCCAGAAGATTCAAAGTCCCAGGAGAGCATCTGATTGGCTGAGTTTGGCTCCCAGGCCCACCTTAACTAGAGTTGGGCAGGGCCATTTGATTGACAGCCCCATCAAGCCTGTAGAAAAGGGCAGTTTACCCAGAGGCAAATGAGCTGTGTCTACAAAGAGGACTCCATCACCTGCAGAGGCCTGTAGCCTTGGGGTTTATTATCCTGGATACTGAGCTCTGCCTTTGCAGGAATGAGACTAAAAAACTTGCATCTTCTGTGACGATGGGACATGGTGATGGCAGACTCCCCTCAGATGTGAAAGTTGGGCTTCAGACTAATGGGGTCAAGCTGAGTGCTGCTTCAGACCTACAAACACTGGGTTCGGACAATCTCTTGAGTGGCTCATCAAACAGATGGGAGAAACAACGATTAGTTCAGCCACACAAGTATTCAATTTAGCTGGACAAGCTCAGCCACTGCCCTAGACAGTCATTTATTTCCATGAAAGATTCATGTTTGATTCTTATTGACTGAGCGTGGTGTGTCAAGCAGATACAACCAATGACCTAGCCTAAGTGGGGGAGATGCAGGGTAATGCTACAGAATCCAGTGGTTCATCCCCCATGTCTTCAAAGCCCCAAACGGCCATGGGGGCTTAACCAGGCCCCCATGCCAAGGCTTAACTCCCCTGGCATGAAGTTCCAGCAGTATGGATTACAGGTATGGACTTCAGAGCACTTGCTCTGCCCCTTCTAAACTGTGTGACCTTGGGCTAGTCACTTCACCTCTCTGACCCTACTTTTAACACAGTAAAAAGTTTTCAAGCACTTTCTTGGATTTCACTGGGATTAAGCGCTCCAGAAGCATTTAGAGACATAAACAGGATTGTGAAGTAAACAGAAACTCAGTGTACCATTCTCAAAATTCCAAATTTCAGATGTGGGAACACTTGTGAATTTCTTCTTTACTCATGTGCTGTGATTGTGGGTTTGGTTTTGTAAGATTGTGCCAGTACTAACAAAAGTTTCTTTTTATGGGCTGATTGTGGATTTTGTTTGGTTTTTTTGGGGGGGGGTGGGTGGGGTGCGGGCAGATTTCTTTTCTTTTTTTTATCTCGGTCTATATTTTTTCTACCTTCTTTGCCAGAATTTCTTTATTTTGGAGTATTTCCATTTTTATAAAAGCTCAATTCTAAATGTAAACAGGTTATTCTTTTTCTCTTGAAAAATTAATCTTTAATTACCAAAGGGATACATAAAAACACTTCCCTGCTTAAAACTTTTCCACCTTCCAGGAAATACTGAAACCACCTTTAATCACCACTACCTACCCCCTAATTATGGCCACAGTACTCCTCCCATCACCATCAGCAATTTGGAGAGAATTTTTCCAAACCTTCTTTGGTATACTTCTGTTTACATATTTTACATATATTTACTTATTTGTTCTCATGGGAAATGAACAGTCTTGTGGAATCATAACCTACGTAATGTCCTGCAATTTACTTTCTTTGCTCAACATCATGACTTGGAATTGCTTTCATGTCCATACACAGAGGACTACTTCGTCTGGCTTTTAACTGCCATATAATATTCCCAGGCATGGCTTATTTATTCATCCCCCTTTGCTGGGCACTTAGGTTGTGGCCAGTTTTCGCCAGAAGGAATAATGAGGTAAAGACCCTCCCTTTACAGACCCTTTGGGCACACATGCAAGTATTTCTCTTCGGTTTAATTTGAAAATGGGACAGTATTTGCAAAGGCTTTCAGAGCTTTATTCTTGTGTTTTGTTTTTTAAATCTACTCTCATTTTAAAAAACCATGTTGTTGAGATATAATTTACATTCATCCATTTATAATGTTCAATTCAATGGTGTTTAGTATATTCACATATTTGTGCAACCATCACCGCAATCTAATGGTAGAACATTTTCCTCACCCTCCCAAAGAAACCCCAAGCCCATCAGCAGTCACTCTCCATCCCCACCTCCTTTCAGTGCCTGACAACCACTCATCCACTTTCTGTCTCTGTGGAGTTGCCTATTCTGGGCATTTCATATAAATGGAATCACAGAATATGTGGTCTTCTGAGATTGGCTTCTTTTCCTGAGCGTAATGGTTTGGAAGTTCCTCCATGTTGTAGATGCATCACTACTTCATTTTTTTTAATTGTCAAATAACCCTTTTTTGAGTGTTTATTCTCTACCAGGCATGGTGTTAATCCTCACAAAAAAGCCTGAGAAGTAGGCACGATTATTATCATACGCATTTTACAGATGAGGAAACTGGGGCTTGGAAGTGCTGTGACTTAGCCAAGATCACACACAGGAAAGTAAATGGCTTTGAACCCAGGTGTGTTGAGCCCCCATACCTGTGTCCTTGCAGCTGAACTGCACTGCTGCTAAAAGAAGCAGGTGGGGGGGGAGTGAAAAGTGTCTCAGGGGCTCAGTGGGCAGAGCACAAAGTCCCTTCTACTCATAGGATGCCTCTGGGTCACTATCATGACCGCTGATGATTGCCGCATGAGGCTGGACTATTTACCCAACTCCAAATGGCCCTTAGACCTTACCAATGTCAGAGCTCCTGCGCCTGCTTGTGCAGCTTTTCTGCCGTCCCCCTCTCTCTTGGCACTTCCCACCTCTAGTGTTTATTCTCTCCGGTCCTATTGTCTTAACGTCTAACCTTTAGGGGCTGTTACTTCCCTGACAGTGTTACATCTTTGTTAGGATTGTATGCCAAGTAAGTGATAACTGGTTGTGAGTAAGGGTCTGAAGTGGGTTTTCCTATGATTAAAGCAAATCTTACTGCCTGAAATGGTAGGACTCCACTCTCCAAAAATCGTAAAACTCTCCACTCCCCGGGGTGTCTGGAGAGTTAAGAAGTGTAACCACATAACAGTGACAACAATAATAGAATCAAGTTACTCTCCTTGGGAGGGGCTTTCAGGTCTCTGGGTCTCCTCCTCTGAGCCCAGTGAGCTGGGGGTGGAGGGGAGTTGTCCCTTTTTATAGGAGATTAAGACTTGAGGCCACACAGCCAGTAAGAGGGAGAGCAGGGCTGGAGCTTAGTGCTCTCGGACCCCACGTCAGCCCCTGCCACACCAACTCACCCTGGTTCCGTTGTACAAGTCTCACGTTTCACCCCATTCCCAGTTACAACGCAATGCCCTGTTGCCAAGTTAAGTAAAAGCAGCTTTCTACCTTTTCAAAATTGAGAGTAGAGGTACAGGCCAGGACTTGTTTTTCTATTATGTTTGGAGGTCCCACTCTGACTCTGCCCTAACTTGCTGTGTGATCTGGAGAAAGCTATTTGCCCTCTCTGAGGCTCAGCAGTGAGTCTGCCTACTCCTGGGATTGTAGGAGATATGACTGGAGAGTAAGTCGGGCCCAGACCTCTCATCTCTGGTGGAGGCAACAAGAATTGAAAGATGACTCAGCACCATGCCCTGGCTCCTGGTCCTGCCCCAGGCACCACAAATCCTGCCAACCAAGGCTCTGGGGTAACCCCCTGAGTCTGGCCCAAGCTTGAACAAGTCTCTCTCTCTCTGTCTCTCTGTTTCTCTCTCTCAGCTGCAGGTCACTTATTCATTCAACAGACATTTATTGAGCAGCCACTAAGAGCCAGGTGGGCAGTGGGAGACAGACAGACAGACACACACACACACACACACACACGCACACATTGGTCCTTATACAATGCAGACTGTGACTGTGTCCTGCAGGTACTGGGCATGAGGGAAGGGAAATCCTGCTCTAGGAGGAGGTGGCCTTTGGAGGGGCGTAAAGCCTGGGTAAAATTTTGATAGGTGAAGAGGGGAGGGCATCTCAGACGGCACACCTTGAGCAAAGGCTTGGAGGTAGATAATTGCAGGGTACATTTGGGGGCCGGTAGTGTGTCTGGTGAGGCTGGAGGATACAGATGTGGGAGATGCAGTTGGAGGGTAAGCTGGGTCAGAGCTGCAGGGCCTCGAATACCAGGCTGAAGGGCTCATACTTTCCCCCAGGGGTTTCAGAAGGAGAGGGACAAGCTCAGATTACTTCTCAGAAGGCTCCCTTTGGCCCCATACCTCCTCTCATTCTCACATCAGCCCCAGGAGGGCTGGGTTGTGATTCCTGCTTTTACAGAAACAGAAACTGAAGTTTCAGAGAAATGAACTAAAGTACTCACGGTCCCTAGAGCTTAAGTGGCAGAGTTGGGGCTGAGACCCTATGCTGGGGGCAGGGAGTTGGGAGGGGGGCACATTGTAAGGGTGAAGCTGAGGACACCATGGCCAGGTCAGTTTTTCCATCTGCAAAATGGACACATTGGGAGGGCCCTCCCCAGTCAGGTGCACTGCTCTCTGCTCCCCACAGCCTGGGACACCCAGGTCCTGCCTCGGAGAGGCCACCCACCATACTCAAAGGGCCTAAAATGTCATGCCCGCCCCTTGACATTTTCCCTAAGTCCCCTGTCCTAACACCCCCTACCTCAGCCCCTCCCATCTCAGGGGATTCTGGCTCTGCCCTTCCTGGGCTTCATGCTAGACGCTGCTCATTTGCCATTAGTCACCAGCTGGTAGAAAAGCTGAGACCATGTCCTTATTACGGTCCCACCCACTACCACCTAGCCCTCCCTCCCCTCCCAGCTCAGCCATCCAGGGCCATCTCTGGTCTGGAGGTCCCTTGTCCTTAGGGAATAGCTGAGCCCAGCCAGGGCTTGGGAGCCCAGCTGTGCTGTAACCTCAGGCAGTTTCCCCAACCTCTCTGAACCTTAATCCTTTTCCTTTTCTTCCCCTCCTTCCTTCTTTCCATCCTTCCTTTTACTCTGACTCATCCCTCCCTCTCTCATGCCATAGACATTTATTGAACGTCTACAGTACACCAGACACCATGGGTCACAAGCATGGACCACTGCTCTGACCTCTGAACCCTGGAAGAGCCAGCCCAGGCTTTTGAACCAAGCCCGAGTTCCATGCCCCGACTTACTGACTGTGTGACCTCGGGCAAGTCACTTCACCTCTCTGAGCCCCAGTTTCCCCATTTAATAAACGACTAAAATCATATTGTGAGATTTAAACAGAATATCTGACTGGTAATGGGTTATTCCAAAGTTGTAAAAATTCACCTTTGTCTCCACCTCAAGGCCTGGAAATCCTTATGGAATGAAGGACTGACCCCTCGAATGGGGGAGTTCAGGCATCAATCAGTGAGCCTGGGTCCAAGACTTACTTACGAGGTAGGGAGTTCTTCTAAGAAACCCCCAAATATTGTAGAACATGCAAATATTCTACCTTGTTTGCAACCTGCTTCACCTACGCACGTCAGAATCTCCCTTTTGTGGGTGAAGGGGAGCCTTGACTCTTGATGACATCATCATAAAAAGGTTTTAGGTGACATTTACTGAGCACTTACTATGTGCCCCCCACTGCACAGACATTATCTCTAATTCCCAGAAGTGGTGATCCTTATCATACCTGCTTTATAGATGAAGAGATTGAGGTTTGGACAGGTCTAGTAATTTACCCAGGATCACACAGTCAAGAATGACCTCAGCTGTGCCCTGCCCCGCACTTCCCCTGTAAGGGATGATGAAGGGTCACCTTCTGCACTGTCTGGGGACCTTGAGCTCACAACCACCCTCCCTGGGCCTCAGTTTCCCCCTCAGTAAAATGGTTTTGAATTTTTACTCGCACAGTGAGGTAAGACAAGGCAGGGTTTCCCAACCCCTCTGAGCAGATGGGAAAACTGTGGCCCAGAGTGAGGCAAGGGCCCCCTGGTCACCAGGCCTGGAATCCTGGTCTTTGGGTTCAGCCTGTGGTCTGGTCTTTATCTGTCACTTCTTGGAAGCCAGTTCTGACTCAGACTGCCCTGGGATTGATTGCTCAAGAGCCTTAATCACTTAGGTGGTCATAGTTCTACAGAAACAGGGAGAGGAAGGAAGAGGCGGCAGCTGGCGTGGTCAGGGATGGGTCTGGGGCTCTGTACCAAGCCCCATGCAGGGCACCAGGAACAACCTGATGGGTAAAAAGCTTCCAGTGGATTCCTGCCCTCCAGGGAGCTCCCAGGTGGGGGTGATAAAGGGAGATTAGTGCCAAGTGGAGAAGAAATGTCATTTCCAAACGGAAAAGAATGAACAAAGGCAAAACCCATCCTTTCACGTGGGGCAGGTCTGACTCTTGTAAAAACGTTGAGCCTGCAGCCTTCCTTCTGCAGAGCCTGGCTGTCCCCGGGCCTCCTGTTTCTCCTTGAGGTCCCTACTCTCAGGGCCACGTTCTGGGACACATGGCATTTTTGCTCCAAAACTCAGAGGCCCCAGTTATTGAGTGCTCACTATGTACTAGGTGCCCAAACTCAGTCATTATGGTCGAGTCTTACTTCAGGCCTGTGAGGGAGGAATTCTTGTCCTCATTTTGCAGAGGGGGAAACTGAGGCCTGGAGAGCCAAAATACCTGCCCATGGCTACATAGTGGGATCTCAAACCCTGGCTTCTTGACTGATGTTCGTGCACCCCACTCCTTCCTTTGAGCTCTCGCTAGCTGTAGGGAACAGTTTCTACAACAATCTATAAGATGGGGCAATGACAAGGTTCACCCATTGGGCTATCTTATGGGTCAGCAGGGCCCAAAACTGTTGTAAGTTTGTTCGCTAAGACCTCAGGCAGGGTCCATTTGACTCAGGGACACACATCTACTAAAACAACACAGGTTTGTTCCCTGCACTGTGTCACACAGGAATGGAAACTGGGGCCAATTTTGTAGCCTAAATCCATCAATAGATATGGAACTTATTCTGGAAAAAGGGCTGGAGGAGGCTCACAGGCCCCTGCCTCTCCAAGGACCCTCCCTGTTCAGGACTTGTGGTGGGTAAGAACCATAGGAGGCTGGGGGACCAGAGGGAGAAGAATGGGTGATCCCCCCACCCACTAGGGTGCTAGGAGTGAGAGGTCAGAGGTTGAGTCCCTGGGACGTTGGTTTTGTTTCCTTCTGGCACAGGCTGGACCTGAAGGAACATCATCAGTAGAAGGAGGGAGTCGGGGAGGGGTAAGTGGATGGATGGATGGATGGATGGATGGATGGATGGGTGAGTAGATGGATGAATGAATGATTAGATGGATGGACCATTAGATGGATAGAGGGATGGATGAGATAGAGGGATGTCTCTGGATTTTGCGACAGAGACAGGTGTGTTGTGTCTCTCTTTGTGGGTGTGTCTGCATGTCTGTACGTGAGGCCATGTCTGTCTGTGTGTCCGTCTCCCAGTATCTGCACCTTTGTGTGTCTGTAAGTGCCCCAATCTGATTTTGTGTCCACCTCTGGTGGTGTGTGGTCTGTGTGTCTGTGAGCTGGGTGCATCCGGACACCTGCTTATTTGTGTGTGGCTCTTGGTGGGTACCTGTCCGTGTGTGTCTGGCTGTGTCTATGTACAGGCATGTCTCTGATTTTAATCTGATTTTCTGTCCGTGTCACCGTGTCTGTGTGTCCAGGTTTATTTGCCGTATCTGTCACAGTGTGTCTGTGTCTCTGTGCGTCCACAACCCTACGTCCCTGATTGTGTGTCTGTGTCTGCTCCATATGTATCTTTATCTGACGGTGTGTGTCTTCTTGATCCCGGGTCTGACCTGACTGGGGGTCCATGTCTGTGTATCCAAGTATGCCTGTGTATCCTGGTGCAATTGTGTGTCTGTATCTGTGTGTGTGTTTCTGTATCCAGGTGTCTCTGTTACCCAAGATCTGACTCTGTGTATCCAGGTGTGTCTGGGTGTCCCGGTCTGTGTGTCCCCGTGGCTGCCGTCCCAGCCCTGCGTTGTTTCCCCAGGGGGCGCCCTTGCCCAACCTTCACTTCCTCCCTCGTCTCCTGACCCCCGGGTGCGCCCCAGCCGGCTGGTGGAGAGGAGCGTGGACCCAGACAGGGCACCGCCGCCCCGCCAGGTCCCCGCCTTCCCGCGAGGCCCCGCCCCTAGCCCGCCCCTAAGCGGGCTATAAGTTCACCGTCGGTCTCAGCCTCTGCATCGCCGGTCGCTAGTGGTCTGCACTTGCAAAGTCCTGCCACCGGTCTGAGGAGCACAGCCACCACCCGACCATGGCCGAGGGTGAGTATCAGGGTCAGCGCCTCTGCGACCGCTCAGGGGCCCCGGGTCCAGCCATCCTTACCTGGTCTCTGTGGTCCCACCGGTGCAGTGGGGGTCAGGACCGGGCTGGGCTCAATCCCTAAGTCCCCGATTTGGAGCTCAACATGTGGGCTGGGCTGGGTGACAGGTGCTTGGCTCCCAGTCCTGGCTCTGCCTGGGGCCTCAGCTTGCCCATCCCCAGGGCATAGTCATTAACCTCTGCCTTCCTGGATCAGATGAGGCAATGGAACGCGAAGGCGTGCTATGAACGGTAAAGTACTGTGTTAGCAGACCACTGTCACTTGTCCTCCTTCAGTTAGTGGGAGCTGCCTCCCTGCTGCGTGCCAGGCGTGAAGCTGTACAGAGGGTGCTGGCCTGGACTCACGTATTTAGTTTTGGTTAGTCCATGGTGATGTGTAACCCAAGCCTGGCTGTCTCCTTGGCCTCGGGGGCCAGAGAGGAGCTCCCAGCATCCTATGGGGGAGAGGCCTGAGAGCAGATTTGCTCTCCTAGGTCCCTCCCTGCCCTCAAGTTCTGCAACCCTGGTCCTTGGCCACTGGTTGAGTCTCAGTTTCCCCTCCTGTAAAACATGGACAGTAATGCCAGTCCTCGGTACATCTGTGAGGGGACTGGAGAAGGGGCTCAGTTCATTTCCTATACACACACACACACACACACACACACACACACACACACACACACACACACACACACGGGCAGGGCTACCATTTCAGAGGAGGGATTTCTACGATGGGGGATGCGCCTGTACTAATGCTGCTGGACTCAGCATCCTGGCTGACTCTTGGGTCAAGTCCATTTGGAGGTGGCCTCTGTACCACCTCTGCAGCCCCCAGGAAGGAGGGTGGGCAGAGGGAACATGGAGAGGGACTCGGAGCACGTGGGGCAGGAACAAGCAGGAGGAACCACCGACGTGCCTGACCTGCTGTGTGATCTCGGGCCATCTTTGTCCCTCTCTGGGACCCAGCTCCCCAACACATGCGATCGAAAGCCAGCTCAGGGCTGGCTGTGACGCGTCACCTAGGTGGCCACTTGTGCCCCATGCAGTTTCCCACCCTGTCCCCAAGAGTGGGGCTCAGTAGACCTGGGGGACTCTAGAGATGCCAATTATGATGAGCCCCCTGCCCCATTGCCAGAGTGGCCACTTCCTACAGGGGTCCCGGTGGCCTGGAAGACCTCGGGTCCTTTCTCAGTGCAGAAATCCTAAGATCCTAGACCCCAGTGTTTCTGCACCTCTAGAGCTGGGCATGATTTCTGGAAATCTTTCTTCACACAATAGAGTGAGAAAGCGCTGCATCTGCCCTAGACCAGGGACTGACCATCTCTCTAAGGTCTCCTAGGGGGACAACAGTGGCCTCTTTCTTGCTTAAGCTCTCTGGAGTTGAAGTTTCCCAAAACAGTGTTTCTTCACCCCAGCAGGCCAGCAGGAAGTTCTTCCTTGTGGCTAGCGGAGGTCTCTCTTGCTGTGATTGCAGGGGCCTCAACTTCCCCCAGGTCTCCTCCTAGGCTTGAAACAACACAGGATGTGGGCGGGGAATGGGAGGAGTGGAGGGGGGCGGGGGATGGACAACAAATCCTGAGCTGTGAGCGAGGTGGTTACCAGTGTGGGCTCCCGAATCTACAGCCCTGGATTCAAACCCCAAAGCTTCAGCTTGTGCTTGCCATGAGACCTGGGGCCATGTGATGTCTTTGTCTACAAAGTGAAGATAGTGATAGTAGCTGTGTAGGTGGGTAGTTGTGAGGTTTAAGTGGAGATAATCCATGTCAAAGCCCTCGGCAGTTACTGGGCAATTTGTTTGCGCCTCATTTGGGGGATATTCCATGGCGGGAGGGAGGAGACCTGCATGTATGTCCCTGTGGAAGGACCCACTTGCTGGGTGACTTTGGCAAATCCCTGCCCCTGGGCCTCAGTGGGACCACATATTCTTAAGGGTCCAATAGTTCTGAGCATCTCCCTTGCCCACTCCTCTCACCCTACGGTCCCCCTAATCTTGACCTTGATTAGGTCAGATTGAGCTTGCCAAGGTTTATGAGATTTGACCCTCACTCTCCCATCACCCCAATCCCTCCCCTGGTCTTCAGCTCCCTCTGAAAATATGGGAAAAGAGAACTTTCACATATCAAACTTTTGCCCTGGGCTCGGCCCTGGGGAAAGGGTGTCCTCTGCTAGACCTCACAGCAGCCCTTTGACGCTTCAGAAAAGGAGGCACAGAGAGGGAGAGACACCTTCCCCGGGATCACACAGCAGAACAGCAGAACTAAAACTCAGGTCCAGAAGACTCCAAAACCTCTGTTATTGAAAAAAAAATTTTATTATGGAGAATACTGAACATACATAAAAGTAGAGAGAAGAGTAGAATAAAAGCCTATGTTCTCGTCACCTGGTCCCAACTACCACCAACTTATGGCTACTGTTGCCTCCTGCCCTCACACCCCCCAACCCATTATTTGGAAACAAATCCCAGGCAGCACATCATTTCATCTGCAAATATTTCAATATATCTTTCCAAAGAATAAGGACTTCTTTTTAGACATAAACAAATTAAAAATTCCTTAATATCACCATTATACATCAGTATTCAAATTTCTAATTGCCTCATGCATGTAATAAGTAGTTTTTAAAATCGAAATCCAAATAAGGGTCACACAGCACAGTGGGTTGTAATGTGTTTTGGGTTTCTCTTAGTCTATAGGTTATCCCTTCAACTTTTTTTTCTTGTCTTTTCTTTTTTTTTTTTTTTTTGGCAATTTCTTGGTTAAAGAAACCGAACACTTTACCTATAGTTTCCCAGAGTATGTATTTTGTTGATGGCTTCCTGGTTCTGTGTTTACATCTTCCTCAGTCCTCTGTATTTTCTGGAAATTGGAAAATTGAACCTAAAAGCAAAGCCTGTGTAACTAATCGATACCGAATACCACCCCCCTTTTTACCAAAAGAGCCCTCCAATCATAATAGACTAGCTCGTGTTTAGTAGGCATTTATTATGTGCCAGGCACCGGGCTAAGTGGCTCACCACAGCCCTGTTAGGTGGGTCCTGCTGTCCCCACTTGTGGACACACGGGGAAAAGTGAGGCCCAGAAAAGCTGAGTTGCCTGAGGGCCCACGGCTGGGAGGTGCAAAGCCTTCCCCACTTGCCACAGTGCGCGCAACCTGTGATTAAGAGCTGGGGAGGGAATTCCCCGTCGGTCCAGTGGTTAGGACTCCGGGCTTCCACTGCAGTGGGCCCAGGTTCGATCCCTGGTCGGGGAACTAAGATCCTGCAAGCTGCGCAGCACGGCCAAAAAAAAAAAAGAGTTGGGGAGATTCAGGCCCATTTAGCCCCTGGGTGACAGGGCGGGTGGGGATTGGGAAGGCTGGCTCCCGGGGGCGCCCTGAACCCGTCACGTCCAGGGAGCTCAGGGCTCACAGCTGGCTGAGGGATGGAACCACGGCTCAAGCCCCTCACTGTCTCCACAGATCTTGTTCTGGAGAGATGTGACCTGGAGCTGGAAGCCAATGGCCGTGACCACCACACAGCTGACCTGTGCAGGGAGAAGCTGGTGGTGCGACGGGGCCAGCCCTTCTGGCTGACGCTGCACTTCGAGGGCCGAAACTACGAGGCTGGCATGGACAGCCTCACCTTCTGTGCCGTGACCGGTGAGTCCCACGCCCGCACCTCCCTGTTCTGTGATTTCGTTGTCCCCTGACAGACCATGGGACAGGTGACGCCGTTCCTCTTCGCCCCCTGAGAAATTCCCAGCAGTCATACCCCATTTTACAGATGAGGGAACTGAGGCCAGAGAGCGCAGAGATGTCTCCGCAGGCCACTCAGTCTTGTAGATAAGTCTGTGCTTCTGGATGCCTGGGTTCCTGACCACCTGTTGTCACCAGGGTTGAGGAGGAGGTTTGCCGCCACACAGGTCCATCAAGGTCCTGCCTGCCTTTTCCCACATCAAAACAACTTCCCAATTCTTATCAACAGCTGCCCCCGCAAACCCACGCAACCTGACGGAGCCTCTGGGATCAGGCCCAAAGGGGGTCTGGTTGGTGGAGAGAACCCCAGCTGGCTCCAGCCCTCTGAGTGGGCAGTTTTATGTTCCCCTAGTTCTATCTCTAAGCCTTGGGAAGCTGCCTCGGGCTCAGGGGCTGGACAGACAGACCTGGGTTCTGGTGTGGACCAGACTGCCTACCCGCTGTGTGACCTTGGGCAAGTTGCTTAGCCTCTCTGAGGTAAAGCACTCCTGGTGGAAGGTCGTTAGGTGAGAAGGGCCTGACATGAGGGAGTGCTCTGCAGACGTTAGCAGCTGTTTGCTGGTCTTGCTCCAGGGACTCCAGTGATGGATGAAGGGACATTGAGGCCCCAACCACCCCGTCCCCAGATGCCCAGTGTCCAGTCTTCTTTGCTATTCCCAGGAAAGTGGCCTTAAATGCCAAATCCCTGGGTTTGGCTTCTGATGGGAACCACTCCCTTGAGGTCAGAGAGGGGCCGCCTGGCTGGGACTCTGGCCCAAGGGTGGGAAAGGTGAGCTCTAGCTCTTTCTGAGGTCTCTGAGGCCAGAGAGCAAGCAGGCTGAGGCCCATACTACCTGGGAGGCCGTTTGATAAAGCTTATCACAGCGCCTGCAGACCGGCCACGGATATCCCCTTCATCCCTTTCCTCCCTCCCCCTTCTCTTCTGGCAGGAACACACCTACTAGCCCGGGCACCCCCCCACACACATACCCAGCATCCTTGGGGTTCTTCCAATAAATCTGAGGGGCCTCCTGCAAGTCTCTGATCTTTCCAGCCTCAGTTTCCCCCTCTGTAAAGTGGAAGGCTGAATCCATGGCAGTTAAGGGCTGGGTGTGGTGCCCTGAGAAGTGTCAGGCTTGGCTTGATGAAAATCACATCTATGGTGTATGCATACTCATCCTGAATCCTTCTGTTCTGGAAGCGTAACTAGCACCCATCTTACAGATGAGAACTCTGAGGCTCAGAAAGGTCAAGTTACTTGCCCAGGTCACACAGTAAGTTAGGGACACAGCAGGATTGAAACCCTGACCCCAGAGTGATCTGAGAGCAGGGACATTTACTTGTTCACCACAAGTGCCTGCCGGCCTCAGTTTGTTCCTCTGTGAAATGGATGGTCGACGAACTGCCAGCTTGGGTATTTCCCACCTTGTTTTCCTTCTTTCACTTTCAAGGTGTCCGAATTTCTTTCTCCTTCTCCATTTGTCTAGGCAGCCTGACACTAGGTCATGAGGCCCCAAGTTCAGGGTTGGGACCACGGGGGAGGCAGGCAGCTGACCTTCTTACCCCAGCAACTAATCTCTGTTCTCCAGTCTCTGCCAACTTATCTCAAACCATAGCCAACCTGCCCTGGTAACGTCCACAGCCCCCGGGGCAGCCACAGAAGACACTGTATCTCTGGGTGCACTCAGCCTCCCTGTCTGGGCTACCAAGACCTTCCTGTGGGCTGGGGAAGCTGAGAAACAATACCAGGAAGCGGGGCCTTCTGCCTTGAGGCCTGGCTTTGGTCAGCCCCCGACCCTGGGCCTGGCCTGGGCACCCTGCCCTAGTGTTGGAACATTCTAGCTTATGATCAGCCTGTCCTACCTCTTCAGGGAAACTGAGGCCCAGAGAGGGGAGAGAGCTGGCGAAGGTCGCTCAGCAAATGGGGTGTGTGACCTGACCCCACCCATGCCCAGATGCCATGCATTTCACCCTGACAGTTCGAGGCCGGACAGGCTCTGCTGTGGGGTACAGACCACAGCGGACAAGCACCATCCTTGTTAAGGAATAAAGCTCTGCTTCCCCGCAAGGCGGGCCAGGGTTGGGAGGGTGGGTCGGGTGAGAGTGGGGTCAGACTGAAGCAGTGAAAAGAATCCTTATGCAGCTAATAGAAGGCTTGACTCTGGAAGGTTCCCCTCATCCACCCCACCCAGCCCCTCACTGCCATGGTCGGGGTAGTGGCCAGGACCCCTCAGGTCTCCAGGGTCATTTACCCAGAGGGGTCTCTGCGGCGCCTCTAGCCCCACAAAGAGTACCGTGTGGAACCGCAGCCAAGGAGTTTTCTAAGCCAGCTTATGTGAGCAGCACTGGGGCCAGGGGACAGCCCGTCCTCATCTCCTCCACCAGGACCCCTCAGAAGAAAGGGGTGTGTAAGTGCGTGTATGTACACGGCTGCCGCGGGACAGAGAGAAAGGGAAATGTGTTTCCTGGCCTGTCCCCGAGGGTGGTGTATCAATAGTGACGGTGGCTATGGTACCTGGCCCAGACCATTACCATGGAGACCAGATCATTGATCATCCAAACAGAGTCTTTTCTGAGAATGAAAGGGGTGCCATTAAGAATTATGCTGAAAAAAAAAAAAATTATGCTGCGAGAGGGAGGAGATATGGGGATTTATGTATATGTATAGCTGATTCACTTCGTTATAAAGCAGAAACTAACACACCATTGTAAAGCAATTATACTCCAATAAAGATGTTAAAAAAAAAAAAAAAGAATTATGCTGGGACCACAGGCATAAAATGGGACTATCCTGGGAAAACTGGGACGTATAGTCACCCCAACTTTACCCCTTTCGGTCTCAGTTTCTGTATCTATGAAGTGATTCAAATGAACCAGACACTTACTGCATTCCACTCCAGTCTCAAAATCTGTTATTTGGCCCGAGAACTCTGATTTGTAATGGTCTCTTTGGATGACACTGGGGATAGCTCATATTTACTGCATAATTACCATGTGCTAGTCACTGCTTTAAACTCTCACTGGTTCCTCTAAACAGCATTAGAAGGTGGTAGTGACAATAATAAATAATAACTATTATTTATTGAGCACTTACTATGTGCCAGGCATCTTGCAATGTGCTTTACAAGGGTCACCTTCTTTGAGCCTCACAATGACCTTATGAGGAGGTACTGCAATTGACCTCATTGTACAGATAAGGAAACTGAGGCACAGAGAAGCTAAATAGCTTGTCCAAGGTCACAGAGCCAGTTTCAGACCTGGAGTCGAACCTTTCCAGGCATGAAGTCTAAGCCTGTTTTCTTCTTTGATGAGAAAATCGCAGATCAGAGAGGCCTGGTGACTTAGCCCAGGTCACACAGCACTCAGGGTCTAAGTGGTGGAACCAGACCTAGGCTGGCTCTCGGGCCCCAGTGCTGCCCAACTTCTCCCCTAAATACTGACTCTGGAAGACAGGGAGCATTTAAAGGCTTACAGCTGGCTCCTGGCACTCAGACAGGGCCCCAGAGGCCTGTGTCATGCCTGTTAGTTCATATTTATATTTGGACCTGGGAGTGGGTGGGGCTGGCAGGTAGCCCTTCAGTGAGCAGGCCCCCATATTGTCAGTAGTGGGAGGGCAGAGCTGCAGGGAGGGAGATGCAAGAATAAACAGAAACCCTCCCGAGCAGCCACCCAACCAGGCAGAGAAGGTTTTGTTTCTTCTCTCCGCCGTCCAAGTCCAGAAAGGGTGACCAGCCCCCCTCACCCTCCCCATGACTCAGACCTGCCTGCATGGGCTAGGCCCTGCCCTCCACCTGAAAAAGAGCCAGTTCAAGGCAGGCTGTCACCACACTGAGCCCTGAAACCCCCCCACTAGGGAGCATCCCTTTTGGGAATGAGAGGCACCATGGGGGGCAACCCAGGGCCTAGAGATGTGGACTCGGCTGTTAGCTTTGCCGCAGACCCCTGGGATGTTCTTGGGAGAGCCCTTCTCTCTGAGCCTCAATTTCCCTCCCCAAGGGGTCTTGGGGGAAGCAGGAAGTGCCAAGGTGCTTTGTAAAGTGTAAAAGGCTGTAGGGAGGTGAGGGATAGTTCTGGCTCTTCGTGACTGCCTATGGAGATACAGAGGCAAAAAGTTGGAGGGGCTCTTGGGAGATAGACACCTAGACCTGCATTGGCCAGCACCCTCTGCTAGCCAAGAGCAAGCAGGCTTTCAGACAGGCCCCACTGGGGACATCAGAGGACCAAGGTCCCGTTCTACTCAGAGCCTCGGCTTCTTTTTCTGAAAGTTAAAGGATTTAGGCAGGAGAGGAGGACCTTCGGGGAGTATCTTGACTAATTCCTGTCCATGTTACAGATGGGCAGACTGAGCCCAGAGAAGAGAATGGTCTTCCCCAAAGTCGCGCCAGTCCAGAACAGTGTGACTGTGACCCTGTCCCAGGCCACACTGTCCCCTCTCCCAGGAGGAATCTCCCAGGAGATTGAGGACGTGCTGTGTGCCTGCAGCTTTTCATGTATTCCCACAAAACCATCCTGCACATTTTGGGGTCTGATCCCCATTTTACAGATGAAGAAGCTGAGGCTCAGAGAGATGAAACCTGTCGCCAAAGTTCCCTCAATGGTTAGTGACAGAACTAGGCCTCAAACCCAGGCCCAGGGGACCCCAGACATGTGCTCTGCTCCTGCCAGCCCTGGCTCTCACCCTTCCTCACCACCCCTGGCTCACGGCCCCTGCTTTCTCCCTCTGCAGGCCCAGCCCCCAGCGAGGATGCCGGGACCAAGGCCCGCTTCGGGCTGTCCGATACTGTGGAGGAGGGTGCCTGGGCGGCCACGGTGGTGGACCAGCAGGACAGTGCCCTCTCGCTGCAGCTCAGCAGCCCAGCCAGCTCCCCCATCGGCCTGTACCGCCTCAGCCTGGAGGCCTCCACTGGCTACCAGGGCTCCAGCTTCGTGCTGGGTCACTTCACCCTGCTCTTCAATGCCTGGTGCCCAGGTGAGCTGCGCTTCATCCGCGGGCGGGGTGGGGAGATGGGCAGGGCTGGATCCACCCATGGGAACCACTGAGGGTGGGGGGATGGGGCGGAAGAGACATCCAAGTGAATTGAGTGAGGCCTACTGTATACAGTTCCGTGCTCCAGCCTCCCAAAGACCTTGTGATGTCAGAGCTCATTATTCCCATTTACAGAGGAGGAGACAGGCTCGCGGAAGCAAAATGACTTGCCCCAGCCTACGTAGCTACCAAGGGATCTCACCCCGTGTCTGAGGCCCTGGCACTGTGAGCTGGGCCTGGAGGTGGCCCGGGTTCAGAAGCCCCGTTCAGGAAAGGGCTGCCCAGTGGATGCCCAGGGCCGTGGCTTTATGCCTGGTTGTCTTTCGTGGGGATCTGCTTTAAATCCCACCAGACTGGCTTGGGGAAGGGAAACAGGGAGGTGGAGGGGCGGGGTACCCAGGAGAGGTGGGCAGGAGCAGTTTGGTCACCTAAGTGCCTCCTTACACGCTCTTTCAATGATGTCTCTCAACAATCCCCAGGGGCAGAGGTTAGCATCCTCGTTTTACAGACGGTAAACTGAGGCTCAGAGATAAGTGGCTTTAGGCAGGTCCTTCAAGAAGCAAGTGGGCGATGCTGGACAAAACTAGAGAGTCAGGGAGAGGGCTGAGTCTGTCTTGAGCAGATGGGAGGAGACAGGGGGGCGCCACAGGCCTTCCCAGGCCTCAGTTTCCGCATGTGACTTACAAGACAGTGGGCTCTCTTTCCTTCCTGCTCCTACGTAGCCCAGCAGAGAGAGGGGCCTTGTGGGCGGGCCCAGCCTGGGAATGGGCTGTCCCTCCTCAAAGCCCGGGCCCAGGGCAGAAATTCTGGCCTCTCCAGCATCAAGACAACCAGCTTCCTACTTAGGCCACTGCTTTCTTTCTTTCTTTATTTTTTCTCCATTTTGGGGCATTTTATTTGAACAGAAAGATTTTTTTTATTTTCTCTTTTACATACTTTGGCTTTTATTTCTAATTATAACAGTAAGACATGAGAACACCCTCTTTATAAAAGCTTCAAGCACTACAGAGAGACAACCCCCCCTTGACTCTCTTCCTTGGGAAACAGCATTATTAGATGTCTTTGGGGGGTTTATCTCCTTAGATTCCAATGTATGTGCCTGGAGACGTCGCTGTATTTTTTTTTCTTCCAGTTTTATTGAGATGTAATTGACATTCAGCACTGTATAAGCTTCAGGTGTGCAGCATAGTGATCTGACTTACGTACATCGTGAAATGATTATCACAAGTTTAATGAACATCCATCATCTCATATAGATACAAAATTAAAGAAATAGAAAAAAATTTTCCTTGTATTGAGAACTTTTAGGATTTATTCTCTTAAGAACTTTCATATGTAACATACAGCAGTGTTAATTACATTCATCATGTTGTACAAGACCTCACTGCCTTATGGGTTTCCCCGTCTTTCTTAAACATAAAAGAATCTTACCATATACATCAGCCTACAACTTGGGTTGGTTTTCTTCTTCCTCTACTGTACATCTTGAGGCTCTTTCCGCATCAGGCTGCAGACATCTGCTCATCCTTTTTAAGAGCTGGGAGTGCCCTGGGTCTTGCCGGGTGGATGGTTCATTAGTCAGGCTCCCACCCACAAGCATGAGTTGGTCCCCTGTGGCTTATCAGAGGGAGGAGCACCCTTGATCACATGCCCTGTGGCCACACGGAATGGTTTCTCAGGACAGAAGTGGCCTTGCTGGACCCACTGTCCACTCATTTTGATTTTAGTCAATGTGAACTTACAGCTAGTTGGCAACCCTGCCCGCAGGGCAGGAACGTGGCAGTGCCCCTCCCTGACCCCAACACCGTGGGGTTTCAGAGTTCAGGAATGGGGAGTGAGGGTCTGGGGGATGTCCCCTTCCTGTGGCCTTGGCTCATCCCTGTCTGGAGGGTTGGGCTGACAGTCAGCCAAGCAGCACAGTGACTAAAGGGACCCACATCCCAGGCCAGGAACTGGTGATGCGGAGGCGGGAAGTTGGGCTCAGTGGGGGTGGGTGCACTAGGGAAGGAAACTGCTCTCCCTCTGGGGGGAGGGGGGATCTGCCCGTGACCTAGGGGCCTCCCGTCCCTGAGCTCCAACATGGTCGGGATCGGGATCGGGATCTAGCGGCCCCAAGGCCTCCACCTTTACCAGCTAGAGACCTGAGCGGGGACATAGTCCCGGCTTCCTGGGCTGCGGTGGGGACAATTCAACATGTGCTGACACTTTCACTGGATGTGAAAGTACCGTGGGCTTTTCCTTCTCTTAAATTCTTCCTGCCACGCTGCCCGCTGATTTACAGCCACATAGTTCATTTATCTGAAGGCTGATGTTTATTGCGCAATCTTTAGAGCCACAGGGCAGGATGCAAAAGACACCCAGCCACTTTCACATTTGCTTCCTCCAAGCTGTAAGGTTGCTGGTCGCTGTAGAGGAGCCCAGGGGTCTGAGGGGCCGGGCAGCTGCATCCCAGGCACTGGACATGTTTCCCCAAGCTGATTTCAGTAGGCACGCTGCCTGGGCCCGCCATACTTTTAGGGACCCATGAAAATGTGTTAATTTCTTTTAAAATCAGAAGAAACAAAATGAATGTTCAGGCCAGAGAATGTATTTTAACATATAATATTAATATGTTCATCATTATACCAATGCAGTCATAAAATATATTTTTGGTTTTTTATTTTTTTGTGGAGGAAGGAGCCCACGGAGGCAAAAATGCCCAGAGCCGACCAAAGTCATACCTCTGGATTTCCCCTTCCCAGCCTCAATTTCCTCACTTGTGAAGTGAGGATTAGAAAGGCCAGGCTAACCTTTGCCTTCCTGTCATCTGGCCCCACCGCCCCAGGTCCTTTTCTGTCGTCGCTAGCCACAGGGAACTAAGTGCCCTGCGTTTTCCAGCAGGCGCACCTCTGCTCTCTCTGGTCCTCTGCTTAGAATGTCATCCAGGCAACCTTCAGATGCCAGCTGACCGCCAAGCTGGACAAGGACCCTCCTCCCCTGAGCTGCAGTGACCCTTTCTCGGCTTTCTCTCCACCTGAATGATGCTTCTTCCTCGCACTGGCTCAGGGCTTTAGCTTGCAAAGCACCTTTCAGATCTCGGATCACATTTTACTCTTAGGGAACACAGTCAGGTGGCAGGAGAAGAAGTGACCTGCCCAGGGTCACACAGCAAAGGAGACTCAGAGCTAGGGGGTTCCTGACTCGTGGCCCAGCGAGTGTGCCTCTGTCTCTTGTTTTGGCATCAGTTTTCCCATCTGTAATATATTCTTGAGCCTCAGTTTTGCCATCTGTAAAATGGGATTTCCAAGGATCCCTTCCACATGGGGCTTTTATAGAGATTAAACAAGTTAATATATGTCATACATTTATCATGGGTCCTGGCACGTGGCAAGTGTTGGATAAAAGACAGACATTGTTGTCACTGATAATACCTTATCTCACCGATGTGGGATTATTAATTTTTTTTTTTTTTTTACTTTTTTTGGGGGGGGGATTATTAATTAATGATTAGTTTTTCTGATTAAAAGAGAGAAAGGCCTCTGAGAAACTGACCTGGCCCTGGGGAGTTGGCACCCCGGCTGCCATGTCTGTGGGGAACCTGGGCCTTGCCAGACCTAGAGTGGAGGCCCTTTCCTTTTCACCCACAGCGGACGCTGTGTACCTGGACTCAGATGAGGAGCGGCGGGAGTACGTCCTCACCCAACAGGGCTTCATCTACCAGGGCTCAGCCAAGTTCATCAAGAGCATACCATGGAATTTTGGGCAGGTAAGGCCACACCCTGCCCCTCCCAACCATCTTAGGCCCACTGTGTGCTGGGTCCTGAGTCTGAGACAATCAAAATCAAAGTCAGAAGTGTGAGCAGGTCTGAGTCACCCACGCCATGCTGTCAAAGATTCAAGGGCCCTGAAATGGCTAGAGGCTCAGAGAGGGCCCAGGCCAAGCCTGAGGTCACACAGCAAAGGGTGGCCCTATCCACTGTGGGAGCAGCAGCTCTGGATTCAAGGTGGGAAAGAATAGGAGGGCCTTTGAGAGTTGTGGGGCTGGCAGGTGCTCCGTGAGGGAGAAGGGGAACATTCAAGGCCATATATCAAAGTAATGGGCAGCATTCGAGAAAGCTTACGATATGCTAGGCATGTGCTGAGAGGGGCTTTAAACCATTATCTAGATCAGTGGTTCACAAACTCGAATATATGTCAGAATCACCTAAAAAAATGGGTTAAAACACAGGTTCCTGGGTCCCATCCCTAGTTTCTGATACAGTAGATCTGGGTGTGGGCTAAGAATTTGCATTTTTAACAAGTTCTCAGGTGATGCTGATGGTATTGATCCAGTGATACTTTGAGAATCACTGTTGTATCAGCTAGCTACTGCTGACTAACAAACAAGTCCAAAAATTGGAGGCTTGAAAAAACAATCATTCATTATTTCTCATAAATCTGTGGGCCAACCAGGACATGACTGTCTAGGTTGGGCTTGCCTGACCTCAGCTGGTTGGCTCATCACTGTACCATGTGATTCCTCCTCTTTCAGCAGGCCAGCCTGGGCTGGTTCTCCAAATCAATGCTCTTATTTCCTCTACTATCCAGCACCCCATAAAAATTCTTGAGATATTGCTGAGAAAACTCATGAAGCAAGAACCATCACACCCCTCGCCCTTCAACCTCCTGATGTATTAGTGAGTGTTGGCCTCCTGGGGTAGGGTTCACCTTGAGACTTCTCTTAGCAGCCCCTGGATCAGGGTCCATGTTCAGGACTAGAGAGTCCTGCCCTGGGATCATAGGATGATCCCTGAGATCTGGGGCTCTGGCCTCAGTTTCCTCTTCTGAATATTGGGGATAATAATTGCAAAACTATCTGCCTCCAAATAACTGCAGAAACCCTGTAGCCCTCTGTGGGATGTAAATGAAATGGTGATATGACTGTGATGCATAAAATACATCAAAAAATGAATTGGCTCTTATTTCCCAGGGCTCTGTATTCTCCCCTGAGAAACAGAACAAAGCCAACTCCTCCCTTTCATTTTCTGAGTTCCTGGTCTGTGTCCAGGTTGTGTGGGGCCGTGGGACATGGCCTTGCAAACTTCCGGAAGTCATCACTAGCCAGGATGATAAGACCTAAAGGAAGGAAGGGAATCAGGCAGTTCCTGAAGTAGGCAGCATTTGAGCTGAGCTTTGGAAGAAGCGGGTGCCTGGTATTCCAAGCAAAAGGAACAGCATGAGCCGAAGCTCAGAGGTGGGAAAGTTTATGTTGTACCTAAGAAGTATGTTACAGTTTGGGGAGCACTTATATGAGAAGGGGCCCCAGGAGATGACGTGGGAGAAGTCAGCAGTGTTCAGGTTGTGAACAGCCCTGAATGTCAGGCTGATGGCAATAGGGAGCCACAAAATGAATGGTTCAAGCCAGGGAGGGCTATTCTGTGTCATGGAGGGAGACCTGCGATAAGGCCTGGTTTGGGACAAGACCACAGAGACGGGGAGCAGGGGGCAGACAGGAGAGCCCTTGAACGTGACAGATGGGTGGTCCGATGGAAGGTGACAAGGAGAGATTTTGATAAAGATAACATCTGAGTTGCAATGGTGAGAAGGTGTGCGTCACACGGAGAGAGGCAGGAAGAGCATTCCAAGCAAAGGAAATCGCAAGTACAAAGGTCCTGAGGCAGTGAGCCTGGAGCAGGATGAGTATGGGTGAGAGCGGTGAGAGATGAGGTCAAAGATGGGGTGGGACACAGATCTTCTTTTTTTTTGAATTTTATTTTATTTATTTTTTATACAGCAGGTTCTTATTAGTTATCGATTTCATACACATTAGTGTATATATGTCAATCCCAATCTCCCAAGCCATCCCACCACCACCTCCCTTCCTCCGCCCCCCTGCCACTTTCCCCACCTTGGTGTCCATACGTTTGTTCTCTATGGGACACAGATCTTAATGGGCCTTGCAGGCCACAGGGAAAAGTCTAGATTTTACTCTGGGTGCAGTGGAAACAGGAGTGATGAGGTTAGATTTACATCTTTTCAGTCTATACTTTGGTTCCAATCCGAACGGTGTGTGGGGAGGGGGTGGGGAAGGAGGGGAGGCTCATCAGCTCTGCAGGGTGAGTCAGGCTTTAGGGAAGTGAAGACTTGGCGGTGGGGGAGTGCAGTGGCTGGGCCTGAGGTGACTCGGAGGGCAGGGAAACTCCAGGGACGCTGGGCTCTACTCCAAGTTCCCAGGATCCCCCAGCCTGGATGCAGTCACACCCCCTCCCCCTTTCTCACACACTCAGTCATTGTCCCACCTCACCACCCCTTTCCTGGGCCAGGAAAAGCTGGCACCACAGAGATGTGACAGACCCAGCCCGAGCCTCCGAGCCTCCGATCTGGTGTGTGAGACAGAGCAGAGGGGTCCCACAGCTGCTGGACTTCAAGGTAGGCTTCCCAGAGGAGGTGACTTCTCAGCTCCCTCATTCTCCCCTTGTTTCCTCTGACACAGTTTGAAGACGGGATTCTGGACATCTGCCTGATGCTCTTGGACGTCAACCCCAAGTTCCTGAGGGACGCTGGCCGCGACTGCTCCCGCCGCAGCAGTCCAGTCTACGTGGGCCGGGTGGTGAGTGGCATGGTGAGTGAGTAGCCAGCCCGCCCCAGGGGCCCTCCCTTCCTGTGATGATGGAGGCCAGGCCCCACGCTGGGCATGGTGGGGGGGACCCAGGAGATGGGTGAGTCCCAGCTAGGAGACCTTGTATTTGGAGAGACAAGGTACAAATGCGGGTAATGCCATGTGGTCCCTCAAGGCAATCCATTCGTTCATTCATTCACTCACTCATCCAGCAAGTATTCGTCAAGTGCCACCCACATCCTAGGCACCAGGGAAAAGCAGGTGTAAGACATGAATGGTCTCTAACTTCATAGAGCTTCCGTTCTAGGGTGTGTGTGGGAGGAGACAGGAGGAATCACAGTATCACATAAGCGCACAGTCATAAGTTACGATGCACTCGCCAAAGGGGCCAGATGTGTGACAGTGTCTGAACACAGGGCCTAAACCCAGCAAGGGGCTGGGGGACCTCCCTGAGTGATGAGTCCCGAGTTGACTTAGTAACTGGGAGGAGAAGAACATCCCAGGCAGAGGGGACAGCTTGTGCAAAGGCTCCCTGAGGAGGGACGGCTGTGGCAGGTTTGAGGAGCAAAAGGGGGGCCAGTATGGCTGGAGCAGAGCACAAGCGGGAGGGGCGGGCGCAGGTGGGCTGCAGAGGGGGCAGGGCCAGACGGTGCAGGCCTCAGGGCCACGGTCAGGAGGCTGCATTTTATTCTCGAGGTTCTGGGAGTCTGGGGGCAAATGACACAATCTGGGCAGGGGCCAGAGGGGGTCTTTGTAAAACTCAGATCACGCCGTGTCACTCCCCTGCCATCCCGGGGACAAATCCACATCTCCAGCATCGCCCTCGCTACCTTGACCCCTCTCTACCTCCTCCCTCCCTCTTCTCTCTCCGGTGCCAGCCATCTCTAACCTCCCAGTCTGTCACACCTTGGGATCTTTGCACCTGCTGTTCCTTCAACCTGGAATGCCCTTCCCTGCCTTTTCACCATGTGCGGCACTCATGCCCACCCTAGTGCAGCCGTCACCCTTTCCCCAGGCTTGGTCCCTCTGACGCTCTCGCTGGTTGCAGGTCAACTGCAACGATGACCAGGGCGTGCTGCTGGGACGCTGGGACAACAACTACAGGGATGGCATCAGCCCCATGTTCTGGATCGGCAGTGTGGACATCCTGCGTCGCTGGAAGAATGACGGCTGCCAGCGCGTCAAGTATGGCCAGTGCTGGGTCTTTGCTGCTGTGGCCTGCACTGGTGAGCGGCACGCGGGGTGTGAGAGGGCCTGGAACCGCCCTTGGCTTCTGTGAGCCTGGGGTCCCTGCAGCCTTCTCCCAGGCCTGATGTGTAACGGAGCCAGGGAGATTTGGTCAAATAAGGGGGCGTCTGATCCCCGTGGTCACGGGGTTTCTGCAGGGAGCCGAATGGTGGATCGGCCCAGGGACTCGAGACGGACTGGCCGGGTTGAATCACAGCTCTGCCTCTGACCCCTGGGAGGACTTGGGCGAGAGAACTGGTGTCTCCAAGCCTCAGTTTCCTCACATGTAAAATGGAGACAGCAGTAACTGACCCAAGTCCCAGGGAGCTCTTAGGACCCGGGGAGATGTCACTTAGCACAGTCTCTGGTTCAAGTTAGGTGGGGTTTGTGGGTTTCCGGGGCAGCTGGGATTCCTCAGCTGGATCCTGGGGCATTTTCTCTGTGTCCATAAGTCGGCTCACAGTGATTGGATGGATGTTTGCAGGGACGGGCACAGTGACACACTTCTCTGTTCGGCCAGACTGCCCATACCCATTCCTCTCTGAATCATTACAAGATCCCGACAAGCTGCTATTATTAGCTCCTCTTAGAGGAGGAAATGGAGGCACAGGAAGAGAAGTGGCTTGGCCAAGGTCGCACAGCTGGTGAGCGGCACAGCCAGGCTTGGAACGAGGTGGGCCCGGCTCTGGCACAGCCTCCTGGCCTTAGACTGTGATGATGAGGCCTCCCGGGACACCATCCCTGGGACAGGAGTGGAGCCTGGCCCCCTGGGCAGCGGGGACAGGCCTCCCCAAGCCTCAGGTCTGTGCTCTGAAGCCTGTCACATGGTGGGGCAAGGCCTGGGGTTGGGACATCAGCCCTCGCCACGGGCAGCAGAGCGTCCAGACTCTACCCAAGTTGAAAGGCACAGGAACCAGGCAAGAGGTGAAGGGTCACAGCTGCTCCTTCCTTCCTCCTCCCAGTGCCCTCACGTCTCCCGGCCAGAATCCAGGGCCATCGGGGAAGCTCTTGCCCTGGTTGATGGTGGGCACAGGGCAAAGGTCACATCCCTGTCCCCCCCACCCCGTCTCAGAGACTCAACCTCAATCAAAACTAAAAGTAGAACAGAGGTCCTACAGATTATATTTAGTAGGCCTTTCTGTTTTACTTCGTTTTTTAGATGTTACTTTCTTTACCTTACCCTGAGAATATGTTACTTTTACATTTTACATAAAAAGTAACATAAAAAAATGAAGGAGGAAAAACACCCATAATTCCCTCTGTCAGGAGCACCTAGCATCACCATTCGGGCAGGATTCGTGCCCGGGGTCTTCGTCCCTCCTCTGTGGTCTATAGATGCCACTTGACATCCTGCCTCTTTGTCACCTATCATTCCAACACCAGTCCCTTTCCCAGTTACTCCGGGCTCTCTGTAAACTGTGCTGAGGCACAAATGCAGGCCCTCCTGGCCCACGATGGAGTCCCAGTGCACCTGAACCCCGGGCTAGAGAGGCGGAAACAAGGCCCAGAGAGGCAAAGGGACTGGCCTCAGGCCACACAGCCCGAAGCAGCTGGGGCTGGAACGGAAGGGCTCCTGACCTTTCCCTCTTCTGCTTGCCCCACTGTTCACTCCTCACTCTGAATCTCTGTCATTCCTTCTTTCCTTCCCTTCCTCCTTTTCTTTCTACTTCACCCACTCCTTCATCCCATTTGACAAATTAGTCTGTGCCAGGCCTGTGCTGGGCTCTGGGGATATAAAATAAGACAGCTCGCTCACTGCCCTCAGAGGACAAATTAAAGAATCCCTCACACACCTGTATATTGGGAACGATGAGGAATCCCCAGTTTTGCTATGAATGCAAATGATGGGGTAATCTAAACCCGGCCGGGTGGCCTTCCTGGCCTAGGGAACAGCATATGCCAGTGTCCTGGGGCTGTTGGCAGCATGGAGTGCTGGAGGAGCCGCGAGGCTGGTGTGGCTGGAGCAAAGTGTGCAGGAGGTGGTCAGGGGCCAGACCCTGCAGGGCAAGGGCCACGGTGGAGGTCTGGCCTTGACCTCGAGGGCTGTGGGGAGCCATTGAGGGTTTAGCAGAGGACTGTTAATGTCAGATTTGCATTTAGAGTCTTTTGTTAGCTGTGATGTGAAAGGGAAAGAGTGGACATGGGGCAACCAGCGAGGTGGGTGCCATTGTCCGGGCAAGGGGATGGCACACCCTTACCAGTGTGCAGTGCTCCCTGGGGTACAGATGGGCACGTGGAGGCCCAAGCGGAGCAGATGTCTCTAGGGCCTCAGCTCACCCCCTAAGCTCTCTCCACTGTGTCCCCCGACCCAGTGCTGCGGTGCCTCGGCGTCCCCACCCGCGTCGTGACCAACTATAACTCGGCCCACGACCAGAACAGCAACCTGCTCATTGAGTACTTCCGCAACGAGTTTGGGGAGATCCAGAGCGACAAGAGCGAGATGATCTGGTGAGGGGGGCGCTCAGTGGGAAGGATCCCCTGGAGAGGAAACTTGGGGCGATTTCTCAGAGAAGGTCACATTTGAACTGGGTTTAAAAGTTGAACAGTGTTTGGACAAAAGGAAGCGGGCCTTGGAGAGGCTCCAGGAGGGGGAACAGCAGGAGCAAAGGCCAAGAGGAAGGAAAGTCAATGCAGGGAGCACGAAAGGGCGTCAGGGAGAACACACCGTCCGGGGTCTGCACTGCCAGCCTGGGGGTCTGGTCTTGATTCCAAAGGCTTCAGACTGGAGAGGGGTGTGCTGATGACCGTGGGGACAGATCGGAAGCAGGGGGCGGGGCTGTGGTCCAGGCGGGTGGGGGGGGGGGATCTGAATCCAGGCAGAGCCTGTGAGCTGAAAAAGAAGGAAGAGTCGAGAAATTAGCAGGTCAGGTCAGCTGGGCTTGCAGAGCCACTGAGAGGGGCAAGGAGGAGGGGAGAGGGGTTGAGGACTCCCAGTGTAGAAGGGAGCACCCGACTGGGGCCCCCAGAGGAAGAGCAAAGTGTCGGGGGGGATGTTCTGGGGTCAGCTTAGGACAAGGCGAGTGTGGACAGCCCGCAGGAGGTGACCGTGAACGTCTGCGTGAGAGTCCTGGTCCACGTTTTGTTTTGTTTCCCCAACAGGAACTTCCACTGCTGGGTGGAGTCGTGGATGACCAGGCCTGACCTGCAGCCGGGATACGAGGGGTGGCAGGCCCTGGACCCCACGCCCCAGGAGAAGAGCGAAGGTGGGTAGGCAGGTGTGGCCCCATTACCGAGATGAAGAAACAGAGGCTGGAGGGGACCCACGCAGCAGAGGGGCTCCTCAGCTGGAGAGGGACAGAGCTGGGGTGCTAACCCAGGTCTGGCTGACTCCAAAGAACATGGAGTGTTGGGGGACCTCATTGATATTTTATAAAACACCTCTTTTATAATTTGAAAAGTAATTCATGCACATTGTGGAAAACAGAAAATATGGAGAAGCACAAAGAAAAAAAGTCAAATAGCATCTTTGTCCTCTTCCCCCCAAGAAATTTCATTAACATTCACACACAGCTTCCAATAATTTCAAATGAAGCCTTCCTCAGAATAATATTTTAAATACACACAATATAACACCTAGGGTTCAATTACATTGCAATATAGTTATCAAAATTTTTAAAATAAATTTGTGATATAGTAATATATGCTTTATATAACAAGATTTATTAGTAGAGTCAATAAGTTCCATAATTTCATGGTAGAGATGAACATAATCTATATTTCCAGTTATCTGTAACAACTATAAAGAGACATAAAAATATCTGTGGTTCTTATGAGTGACAAGTCATAAGTGCACCTAAGACTGTGGTTTTTGGTCTTCTTTCACATTCGAAGGAAGTGAAAATAATGATGTAATTTTTTCCCATCCAAGTTTATGAACTCCTGAATTCTATTTGCTGCGCCTCGGGGGTTCCATGGACCTCAGGTTAAGAACTCTTCCTGCACATGGCCTTTCATCCTGGCCCTGTCACTTCTCTATATATCATTAGCATTTCTCTATCAGATAGTTTTCTGTGATTTTAATTTTAATTTAATGTTACCACATTCCATCAAATGGACGCACTGTAATATAGCTACCAAGCCTCTAGTCCTCAGCATTTAAATTTGTGACCAGTTTGAGGCAGTTGTAAACCACACCCAGATAAACACCTAGCTCTCTTGTTCATTTCGTTAGCACACACTCCCCGAGTCAGTGTCGGACACTGACTGCTACTCTCAGTCTGGGCAGGAAACCAGACAGACACACACCCTTGTAAAGTATTGCCTACAGTTGGCTCCCTCATTTCCTTAAGTGCCTTGGGATACATTTCTGTTTATCAAACACATAGCGATAAGTGTTTGCCAATCCTCATTAGGTAGGTACAAATATCCCCATGTGAAGCCAGGACTCAGAGAAGTTAAGTGACTTCTCCAAGGTCACACAGCTAATAAGAGACTGAGCTGAGATTTGAACCCCAGAAGCTGGGTTCCAGGGTCCCCTGGAATTCTTTTTTTTTTTTTTTTGTCTTGTTGCATGCCTTGTAAGATCTCAGTTTCCCAACCAGGGGTTGAACCCCAGGGCCCTGGCAGTGAAAGCACAGAGTCCTAACCACTAGACCACCAAGGAACTCCCTTCCCTGCAATTCTTTTTTTTTTTTTTTAATTTATTTATTTGTTTTTATTTTTTTTTGGCTGTGTTGGGTCTTCGTTGCTGCGCGCAGGCTTTCTCTAGTTGTGGCAAGCAGGGGCTACTCTTCGTTGTGGTGCGCGGGCTTCTCATTGCAGTGGCTTCTCTTGTTGCGGAGCACGGGCTCTAGACACGCGGGCTTCAGTAGTCGTGGCACGTGGGCTCAGTAGTTGTGGCTCGCGGGCTCTAGAGTGCAGGCTCAGTAGTTGTGGCGCATGGGCTTAGTTGCTCTGCGGCATGTGGGATCTTCCCAGACCAGGGCTCGAACCCGAGTTCCCTGCATTGGCAGGTGGATTCTTAACCACTGCGCCATCAAGGAAGCCCTCCCCTGCAATTCTTAATTCTTACCTGATGCTGCCTTTTTAGAAATGGAATCCCTGAGTCAAAGGCTATATGGTCTGTAGGTTTTCGGCTACGTGTGGTTGAATTGTGGAAGATTTTGGAGGTACCACCCTCCCCTCAGCCCAGGCTCATCTTACCCTCCTCCTACTCCCAACCAGGGACATACTGCTGTGGCCCGGTTCCCGTTCGTGCCATCAAGGTGGGCGACCTGAGCACCAAGTACGACGCCCCTTTCGTCTTTGCCGAGGTCAACGCTGACGTGGTGGACTGGATCCGGCAGGATGATGGGTCCATGCACAAGTCCATCAACCACTCCCTGGTCGTGGGGCAGAAGATCAGCACAAAGAGCGTGGGCAGAGATCAGCGGGAGGACATTACCCACACCTACAAGTACCCGGAGGGTAGGGGCCCTCGGCTCATCACTGCCTTGCAGATAAGCAGCTTGTTTACCAGCCCAGAGGACATATGTGTGTGTGTGTTTTCTGGCAGCTTGCAAACAACAGTGATCTGTAGGTTACTCTCCATTTCAAGAAATTCCTTAGAATCAGGTGCAAACTTGACAAACACACTGGGGGCAGGGGGACAGTGGTAAAGGATTATTCATTTAGGAAAAGAATTCTATATTCCACAAAAAGATTTCATTTGGTTTTTAAGCCTCACTTTCTTTGTTGGTTTGACTCAGTAAAACTGAAAGGGATGGCTGTTATACAAGAGAGGCTTTCATCTTAACAGAAAAATCATGATGTCCATGTTGTTTAACAGAGCTTATTAGTGGTGGGAGCTCCAACAATAGATGGTCAATTCCATGCTTTTTTTTTTTTTTAATCTTTATTTATTTATTTGGCTGCACTGGGTCTTAGCTGCAGCATGCGTGATCTTTAGTTGTGGCATGCGGGATCTTTAGTTGCAGCATGAGGGATCTAGTTCCCCGACCAGGGATCGAAGCCGGGCCCCTTGCATTGGGAGCACGGAATCTTAACCACTGGACCACCAGGGAGGTCCCTCCATGCTTTTTTATTGCAACGTATTTGTGCTGAAGAGGCTTGGAAGTCCGGAGGGCCCATGGAAGAGAAGTTCCTGGAACTCTGTAGTGTTAATTGTTTTAGCATTTCACACACAGGTGGGGAAGTGGGCATGAAGGTAGATTGGAAAGGTTTAAAGAGAAATGGACCAAAAGAAACTTAAAGATAATAAGATGGGCTCAATCAGACACAAAGATGAAGCTTCTTTCTGCTACCAA
The DNA here is from genome assembly GCF_028021215.1 of Eschrichtius robustus. NCBI lineage: Eukaryota > Metazoa > Chordata > Mammalia > Artiodactyla > Eschrichtiidae > Eschrichtius > Eschrichtius robustus. Next base: position 21,920,168 of record NC_090839.1, read on the forward strand.
TATTAAATCAGTAGTGGGAAAAAGATGTGGTTTATTTTAAAAATTGGATTTGAGCACATCCAATGGCCAATTCAATAGACAGATATTTTCTAAGCATCTACGATGTGCTAAGCACAGTAGGGTTCACAGAAGTGACTAAGAAACCACAGCCTTTATCTGACCCCCGTTGACTCTCCAGGGCTGACTGGGGATTGGGTATTAAGTGACCGTGCTCTAGTGGGAAGGGCTAAAACAGAAGGAAAAGATGCTTTCCCTGGCCTCTGAAAGGTCTAGAGCTGATGATTTGATAGAAGAAATAAGTAATGTACCCAACAACACTGGGGACAAAAATAAAAGGCACATGGGGAGAAGTAAATGGAATATAAAGCAGGGGGCAGTCATTCCTGCTGGAAAGCTCAACAGGTAGAGAAGGGAGGGAAAGGATTTCAGGTAGAAGTGGTCCCTGTGCAAATGCTTAGAGGTGAGAAATTTCTCATTGTATCAGTGCCTACTAGGCACCAAACACTGTTGTAGGCATTGGGTATGACTTAAGATTAAGTAACACAGTCTTAGTCCTCAAGAGGCTTGCGAGTGTAAGCATATGAACAGAAAAAAACCTGGTGGGCCAGAACACCATGACAGGCAATAGACAGCTATGAAACTCCAAAAGACATTGTGACTCTTTCATCCTGGGAAAGGAGGAGTCAGAGAAGGCGTCCTGGAAGAGGGGTCATTTGTGGATGGGTCTTGAGGGATGTATAGGAGTTCACTTGTGGAAAGTAAATAAAATACTCTTTCCTCCTCCTGGCACAGTAATGTAAAGAAGGGGCTCCCTCAGGGGTGCTCTGAGTCACCAGGACTCTGAGAAGCCAGCTTGCCCTGCTCCCAGCCTCCTTCTCATTGATCCCCCTTCCAGCTGTGATGAAGCTCTCTTCCCTGTCCCCACAGGGTCCGCAGAGGAGAGGGAAGCCTTTGCAAGGGCCAACCACCAGAACAAACTGGCTGATAAAGAGGAGACAGGGGTGGCCATGCGGATCCGTGCGGGCCAGGGCATGAACAGGGGCAGCGACTTTGACGTCTTTGCCCACATCACCAACAACACTGCCGAGGACCACACTGGCTGCCTCCTGCTCTGTGCCCGCACCGTCAGCTACAACGGGATCCTGGGACCCGAGTGTGGCACCAAGGACCTGCTCAACTTTTCCCTGGAGCCCTTCTCTGGTAAGGCCCTGTGTTCCTGGAGCAGCTGTTGACCACCCTGACGACATGCTAGGTTGTGCCCTGAGAGCTGAACGTGTGCCATCTACCTAACTCCCATCGCCCTCACTGTGGGTCAGGCCCTGTCCTCGGCACTTTATAAATAGCAACCCAGTTCCTTCTTATAACAAAAGTAGGAGGTGGATTCTTTTATGGCCCCATTTTCCAGATGAGAAGACTGAGCACAGAGAGGTTAAGTAACTTTCCCAAGGCCACACAGGAAGTGACAGGATGGAGACTTGAACCTGTACTCGCAGCAACTATTCTATTTCATTCCATCTCATCTTCGGAGGACCCTTGACTGCTTTCCCAGACTCTCTGCTGCCCCTTCCAGCAAATTCCTTTCCTCCGTCTCCAGCAACTCACACTACAGGTGCCTCTCCCCAGAGCCCCTTTGAGAACCTCTCCTATTTCTCTGGAGGTTCTCAGGCTTAGAGAGAAGAGATTCAAGACGAGCACTACCCAGAGAACTTTCTGTGATATAAGGATACCCTGTATCTGCGTTGTCCAGTGCGGTGGCCACTAGCTCCATGTGGCTATTGTGGGCTTGCAGTGTGGCTGGTGTTAATTATGGGACTAAAGTTTTAATTTCACTTAAACAGCCACATGTGGCCGGAAGCTGCCATACTGGACAGTGTGGCTCTAACAGTGATAGGAAAGGAAAAGCCCTGATCTTCTCCTCTTCCATGGCTCCAGTGCCTGGTCCAGCCTCCCTGGGAGCAGATCCCCTTCCCCTTTTGGGGCTGAAATAATGTCAGTAGCTCACCCAGCCCTCAACCCTGGGCAGAGCCTCTGTCACTCTGGCTTCTTGGTCGGACGCCTGCACAGTCATCGTCCCCTTGATCCCTTTCACTGCTGGCTTTGTCACCACACCTGGTTATCTCCCTAAAATTAAGCTGGAGGCCCTGAGAGGGATTGCAGCTGCCAAGGTCACTTAGGGAGGCAGCACGGAGCCCAGTCTCCTATCCCCACCAGCAGCCCATTCTCCGTTCCTGCACTTGGAGCCTGTGGGCATGGGGAGGGCAGGGGGGTCTTCGAGTTGGGAGAGGACCTGTGGTCAGCATGATCTGAGTAGAACATCAGTCAACCCTGGGGCCTCTATCTCAGGCCCACCTCAGGCACCCTGGGGCCACACGCCAGGACAGAGCAGACCCTCTGTCAGGGTCCCTGAGCAGAGGCAAAGCTCTAGGGGCAGAGCCACGTGGCACCAGGGCTGGGGCCCCAACACTTATGCTGCTAAAAGGGGTGTTCGGAGGCCAGACTTGGCTTTGTATCTGGCCTCTCCCACCTTCTGTTATTATTATTATTATTAATTTTGGCCACGCCATGTGGCGTGTGGGATCTTAGTTCCCCAACCCGGGATCCAACCTGTGCCCCCTGCATTGGGAGCTCAGAGTCTTAACCACTGGACCACCAGGGAAGAACCTCTCCCACCTTCTAGATGTATAACCTTGGGCCTTGAATCACTCATCCATCAAATGGGGCATTAGCATGGGCTGCGAAGGAGATGTGTGTTCAGGAAAGATCTGGAAAGTGTATAATGGTGCCTGGACACGGCAGGGCTCTTCACTGTTCGCTGAGCAAGTGCCGACAGGTGTGCGGAGGCCGAAAAGCGTCTTTCCTGAACCCTGCTGTGCCAGGCAATGGTCTCAGGGCCGGGCTCAGTGCTTCCTGAGTCACTGCCAACCTTGCTGGTGTGCAGAGGACTCGGCTCTCATCTCCACATCCAGGCCCTGAGTCAGGGGCAGGGCTCCATCCCTACAGGTGTGTGGGGTGGTTGGGATACCGAGGTCCTAGTTCCTGCAATTCTGCCCACAGGCTGTGAGCTCCTGGCTATTTCTCTTCTCCATTCCAGGCCCCGGGTTCCCCATTTATACAAAGGCTGGTTCATCTTTGAAGAGCCCTTCTAGCCCCTTTGTGTGAATGCACACGTGTCAGTTTTTCCTCACGCTCAGAACTGCTTCAAAGGGAGGAAGTGTCTTTCCTGGAATGTGTATCATAAGGTGAACTCCAATCTGAACCAGGGATGCCAGAATAACTTCCACCCAGGCTGCTGTTGAGTCACCCTTTGCCTCCCAGATACCCTCAGGCCCTTCGCAGCATTCTTCTGCTTCAGCCACAGCCCCAGTGTTTCTTCCTGGGGATGTGTTCACAGCGGAGGGGTCCCTCCTGCTACGGAGACCTCTGAGGGGCACAGCCTGTCGGGAGAGGGCAGAGGAGAGCAGTGGTCCTGCGTGTTGCCCTCAGGTGGGGCTAGGCCAGGATGCCCTACTGAGGCTTCCAAGGCCAAAGTCAACCTGAGAGTGATTCTCCCACCCTGTGAGACCCTGAACTTTGGCTGAGTTGCTGGTTATTCTCTGATGATAAGATCTGGGGGATTTCCATGTGCTAGCGGACAGGAAGCCAGGCCTAGGACAGCTGAACTGAATCCAGCTGTCCCCCACCCCGCCTCCTTGCTCTCTCCCTTCCTGCCACCCACCCCTTCTCTCTCTCTGGATACCCTCACCCCTCCAGGTGGGTCATGAGGAATGCAGGCAGCGTGATCTCTGTGATGATCAAAGGAATCATCTAAGGAATGAATAGACACTAACCGCAAACGTTTCCCTCTTTCAGCCAGCATCTGGCCCGAAGCCAAGGCCAAGGCCCCTGGCCTGTAGACAGCAATTCTCAAAGGTCCAGCCCCACGCTGACCTAAGCCTCCTGGAAAAGTTAACAGCTGGGGCCACCTCCTCCAGGCTCCTGGAGGACAATGGTTTCCTTCTTTCCTGTGGAGCTGGTCAGAGTTTCCACTCTGCTCCACCAGGTCCTGACCCAGGAATTTTCACTCCTTTTCGTCCTTTTTGGCAGAAGTTTTGGGTTTTTTTTCCCCCCACGTCATCTGAGCAGAGGTTGGGGCAGATCCACCCCAGTAATGAGTGACTAGAGGGCTGGGCACACATTTTCCAGAGAGTGGGACGGGGAACACCAATGTGCCCAGCCAGGACCTGGACCTTGACTCATGCAGAGAGAAGGTGACCGTCTGCTCGGGCCTTCACGGCCCTAGAGATGACCTCCCAGCGGGTGCTCACTGGCCCGGGCACCCCAGATCCTTGCTAATCTCCCTCTTTAACAGTAAGCTCAGGTCTCAAACTCAGAGCCCTCAGCAAATGAGAATATCGGCCTGAATTGGATAAACATGACTTTGTTTGCTGGTGTTTGTTTTTACCAGCTTCCTTCTACTTACGGTAAATGAGACAGGTTTTCTGCAAATAATGATGAAAAGGTTCCCTAAGCAAAAAAGGTTAAAAAGTGAGGGGACTGAAAGAAAAATTATTTAATGAGGAGTTACTCAGACGTGGAAAATCACATGAATGGCTGGAGTTTGGGAAACGCTGGTCTAGTGCAGGGACGGAGGGGACAGATGGCAGAAAAAGAAGAAACAGCATCTCCCATCATGGCACTGGGACAGTGAGGAGAGGTTGGCTGGGCTCCATGGAGCCCCAGGACCGTCCCTCCAACATTGTTGTTTGATGGGGGGGAAGCCCGAGGAGCAGAAGGGATTTTTCCCAAGGTTCCCTGCGACCGAGTGAACAAGCAGGTCCTGTGGAGAATCAGTCCTGTGCCCTTTTCACTGCTCCTTCCTGCCTCCTGTAAGCTGACCCCTGGTGCCCTAAGGCTTCAGTGTTCTTGTCAGAGAAATGGGGCTGCAATCCACACTTTGCTTCTCTGCAGTGGGAGGGGTTGGCCCTGCCGGCTTCTTTCTCACCCCTATCGCTTGTGTGGCTCTTGCTCTGAAATGACCTCTGATCTTAGCTCTGCCCAGCGGGTGCCAGATGTCCCAGGGAACAGAGAGGGAACAGAGGAGAAACAGAGAGGGGAGGTCATCTTCCCAGGCTCACACAGTCAGTCAGTGGCCAAGCAGGGCCAGCTCTCCTGATCTGAACACTTACTGGCAGAAGTGTTTCTTCATCTGTAAATGGGTACAATTCTACCGACCTCATGGGGGGAAATGGAGGTCCTGAGAGGTGGGGTGACTTGCCCAGCATCCCCAGTTAGCAAAGGGCAGAGGCAGGATTAAAGCCCAAGCCTCCCCTCCCCACTTCCTCCCTGGGAGCCTTGGAGCCAGGGCAGGTGAGGGAAAGTGCTGGGACATGCACATCCATTCACCAGCTGTGTGACCTCGAGTTCATTACTTGCCCTCTCTGTGCCTTGTGGAGATGCCATAGGAGAGGTGGGGGCCACGATTCAGATGTCATGAGTGCTCTCCCCTCTCCCCTCCTGCAGAGAAGAGCATTCCCCTTCGAATCCTCTACGAAAAGTATTGTGACTGCCTGACCGAGTCGAACCTCATCAAGGTGCGGGGCCTCTTCGTCGAGCCAGCTGCCAACAGCTACCTGCTGGCTGAGAGGGACATCTATCTGGAGAATCCAGAAATCAAGATCCGGGTAAGGGCTGGCTGGGTCCCCGGACAGGTCCCCACACGCGCATGCACCTCCCTCCCTGCAACCTCAAGATCTCTGATGCCTGAGGTTCCTCAGATCCTAGGTTCATCAAAGAAAAGCATCATGAAGCAGAAAGAATTTGGGACTCACAGCCTCTAGGAATGAATCCTAAAATCCCAGAGTAGTAGGATCATGGCACTTAGGGATCTCAGACTCATGGACCCTTAAAAGCTAAACTACTAATGCTAGATTCCCAGGTCCTGGGGCCCTGGTGGGGCAGGAAGGGATGTGTTGTTAAGGGCACAGACTCTGGAGTCTATTTATTCATCTATAAAATGGGTGTTGTAAGGATTAAATGTGCATCTACAGGAAGAACATAGAACCGTATCCAGCACATTATGAGGGCTCAATAAAAACTGACTATTCTTACCACCAACTTCATGGTCATCATAGTGATTCACTTGGAGGAGTCACAGCCCCAGATCCCCAAACGCTGCAGTTACAAATAAATGGTAAAGAGCAGAGCAGGAGGGAGTGGGCACTGTGTGCCAGACAGTCTGCTAGGAGCTTGCACATATTAGCTCAGTTAATCCTCATGAGAACCCTGTGGTCAGGCATGTCTCTCCTATGAAGAAACCAAGGCTCAGAGAGGGTAGTAACTTTGCCGAGGTCACACAGTGAGAAAGGGGCAGAGATCAGCCTGGCTCCAAAGACTCTGATCTTTCCACCCTAGACCCTAGAATGAGGGAGGCATTTTACACATCCTGTGGGTTGCGTGGAGCCTCACTTCAGCTCCATGAAGGAGGCCTGGGCAGGTGTCATCATCTGTGTTTTCCAGATGAGGCGAGGAATGTTAGCGGCGGAGCTGGGCAGACATTGGGCCAAATTGCAGCAAAGATGGAGATGGCCCAGTTGGGACCCTGCATGCCCTTGAGGGGCTGTGGGCTGCTCTCCCTCCGTGCTGCCCCTGACATCTGCCCCATGCCTCCTCTAGATCCTGGGAGAGCCCAAGCAGAATCGCAAGCTGGTGGCTGAGGTGTCCCTGTGGAACCCGCTCACCGTGCCGCTGTCAGGCTGCACCTTCACCGTGGAGGGGGCGGGCCTGACCGACGAGCAGAAGACCGTGGAAATGTAAGTGCTGGTCCCTCCAGCCTGGGGGCCTGGGAGCAGAGGGCAGATGCTGCGGGCGGAAGGGCGCCCTCCAGCACTGAACCCAGGCCCGTAACCCCCTCTTCATCCTTCCCACACACCCACCCACACACCCGCCTAATATTCCCCCGTGTCTACGCCCAAATACCCACACGTTAGCTGCGTTGTGTGCACATGTGTTCACAAACCTAAACAGGTACACATTCACTAAGCACCCACCTCGGGACACCCGAGTCCTCACATACACACAGGTGTACATGCGTGCCTGCGTGGTGTACCCTCATGGATACATATTTGTATATATGTACACTTACGAGCATACACACTTCTTCTTTTTCACTTTTTCACTGTAATGTAATTTACATAAAGCATACAAGTCACGTATGTACAGCTCAATGCATTTTCATGCATGTGGTCACATGAGCATCCACACTCTTACCCCCAAGCACGCCATCCACTTTCATGTACACACACACAAACACACCAGCCCCTCTACACATAGGAGGGCAGATGGCCCAGACCTTCAGAGAGTGGTGAGCGGGACCCATTTTATTCTGTCGGCACAAAGCTACACATCCATGGAGTTTCTGGGCTAAGATCTCAGTAGTCATGTGTCATCCTGGCCTGTCCCCATCGTGGGGACCAGGCCAGGGCCCTGATCTCACCCTCTTTCTCTCTCTTTCTCCCAGCCCGGACCCCGTGGAGGCAGGGGCGGAAGTCAAGGTGAGGGTGGACCTGCTGCCCCGGAACGCGGGCCGCCACAAGCTGGTGGTGAACTTCGAGAGCGACAGGCTGAAGGCCGTGAAGGGCTTCAGGAACGTCATTATTAACACCTCCTAAGGGCCCCCGTGCCAGCCCCACCTGAGCCAGCCGAGGGCCCCCAACTTGACCCCAATCTTTATCCCAAGCTAATGAGCAAAATTTGCCCCTTCTTGGGCCCCGGACCCCAGGGCAGGGTGGGCTGCCTATGGGCGCTCTTTGGAATTGAATGTACTTCCGGCCCATCTGGTCCCCCTGAGCCTGGCTCCCCACCTCCCTCACCTGTGAGGAATGTTTTGTGCCTCCACAGTAGGAGCCCTGATCTTGGCTGACTGGGCCTGGGGGGTGGGCCGGGGAGGAGGGACTCCCGCCTCCCTTCCCAGCCCAGATGCCATTTGAAAAGCCACTGACCACCCGCCATATTGTTTGATCAATTCCAGAGCCCCTTCCCTGGGAGCAGGTGAGAAAAAGTGTGCCCAGTGACCAGATCAAGGAACTGAGCTCCCTAGGGTGTCCTGAACCCCTTCCCCAGATTGTGCCCAGGCCCCAGGGGCTGTTGGCAGTGCCTGAGCAGGTGCAGATCGGGAGGGTCCCAGGAACAGTCCAGACCCAAGCTCCCCCCACATCCCAGCAGCCCCGGCCCAATAGTACCCCCGCACCCCGCAATTGTGAGGCACCTACTAAGTGCTTCCTGGGCTCACACGGCCACCAACCCATTTAATTGCCATGGGAAACTGCAGAGTGGGAGCCGCTTTCTCGATGAGAAGACTGCAGCTTGGAGAAGGGAGGTGGCCCTCCCTGCACCGCTGGATATTTGCAAGGCTGCTTAATATGAAGGTGCAGGAATGGAGCCAGGCCTTCTGGCTCTGAGTCCAGGGCCCCGTTCACCACACCAGCCCTGAGCTGACTGTCAGAGAGGCCATTTGGGGCCTGATCAAAAAGGATCCAGTTAGGATGAGGAGGTGGGGAGGAAATTGGAGGGGTTAGAGCCCTGGGTTTGAGCCCCAAGTCTGGCCAGCCACTGCCTTCCCCTCTCTGGGCCTCAGTCTGCTTCTCGGTCACAGAGTGGTGGAACCAGCTCGTCTCCAAGGCCCCTTCAGCTCTGCACTGCTGGTGCCTCATATGACTCAGCCTTGCCAATGACATTGAGTCTTACTCCCTGGCTTCACAGAGCCTTAGGTCACAGGCCAGGATGTTTCGGAGAATGAGACCATGACCATGACCACCTTCCTGCCCCCAGCCCTGTCTGAGTCCCCCACCTGTGCCCAGGCATCTTCCTTCAGAGCCCAGTTGTAGGGGAAAAGAGCCCCGGAGGCCCTTGTCCTACCCATGACCCCACCCACCACAATGCGTAGACTTCACAGGAGCCTTAAGTTGCCTGTGCTGGTCACTCACCAACAAGGCTGGCATCTCAGCCACCCCCTCTTTGAAGAGCCAGGGCCCTGGAACACAGCCCTTGCCCCTGACTAAGCTCGGGGACCCCACAGGTTGCCATCTCTGACTTTACCCCTCGCTCTCTCCATGTGACTGGGCCTCCCTCAGCCTGGAAGAGGGAAGCGGGGAGAATTCTGTATCTGGAGTGGGGTCAAAGCCTCCGGAGTCCCCCAAATCCCAGAGAGGGATTTGGGGAAAGTCACGCTGATGCACTTAGAACTTTCTGCTTTGCACAGGAAGAAGCACTTGAGCCGAAATATGTATGTTCTATATAAATATTGCTCGATTTCTCTGTGGTTTTATAAATACTTCTGGGTTCCAAGCAAGCAGTAGATGTGCTTTTGAGCCACAAAGAGCAAGTACTGAAATAAAAGAGTTTATTTTTCACATTCAAACCAGGTCTGGTCTGTTCGCTGCATGCTTTTGAGGAGGGTGGGTGGGTGAGCTCACTTAACATCTGGACCAGCCACTTCCTGCCTAAGAGCCTTTCCCTAGCCTCAGTGCCTCCCTCAGATCTAAACTTTACTGGCATTCAATGCTCTACAACTGTCCAGCTCCACCTCCAGCCCCTTCTCCAAACAAACCATGTTCAGACCAGAATGAACTGCCTGTATCTCTTCTAACATCCTGTGTACTTGTCAACCTCTTAGCTTGGAGTGCCCCTCTTTTTCCTTACCCAGCTTGTGAACTCCTATTCATCTTATAATGCTTAACACTAAAGTCACCTCTTCTGTGAAGCCTACCCAGATTTCTTCTCAGAACCCTGGAACATAGACAACTCAAACATTTATCACAGTGACTTTTAGTTCCATGTTGATATACCTGTCCCCCTCCCCATCCTGTCTGAAGTCCCCAAGGGCAGAGACCAAGAATCTCTTAAACATACACTAATAAATGCTGGATCAATGTGTTTCAACTCAGCTCACATAAGACCAGTGCTGTACAGTAGAAATATAACGTGAGCCACAAATGCAAGCCATATATGTAATTTAAATTTTCTAGTGGCCATATTAAAAAGAGAAAAAGAAACAGGTAAAATACATTTTAATAATGCATTTTATTTAAACTAATATGTCTGAGATATTGTTATTGCAACACATAATCAACATAAAAATTATGAGTGAGATATTTTACATTCTTAATTTTCATACAAAGTCTTTTAATGTGGTGTGTATTTTACACTGACAGCCTGTTTCAATTCGAACTAGCTGCCTTTCAAGTGCTGCATGGCTGCAGGTGGCTACTGGCTACTACATTGTGTTACCGAGCAAGGGCTCATGTGCCTGCCACACAGAAAGCCAAACTCTGACAGTGGGTGCTTGCAGCAAAGTCAGGTTTTATTTGCAGGGCGCCAAGCAGGGAGAATGGGCAGCTCATGCTCAAAAGACCTGAACTCCCCGATGGCTTTCAGGGGAAAGACAGTGTGAGGGGATATGGTCTGGCTTTCAGGGGAAAGACAGTGTGAGGGGATATGGTCGCAGGATGCGTGATCAGCTTGTGGAGCTTCTTCTGATTGGTTGGTGGTGAGGTAACAGGTGATGTTTCAGGAATCTCAACCTTCTGGTTCCAGCCAGTCCGGGGTACGTGCTTGTGGTCAGCATGTAGCCGCCATCCTCCACCTGCGCGGGGGGGGGGGGGGTGTCTTAGTTTCTACAGAACAACTCAAAGATACTCATCAGATCGTTATCTATATCCTTTCAGGAGGAACTGGGAGCCCTGTGACTCTATGGTCCTCATCAGTAACTGCTTGAATCTGCTCTTTGGAACTCAGGGAAGGCCTAGGAGACTAAAGCCTTTTTTTTTTTCAAACAAGAAACAGGGGACACAGAGGGACTTTTGTACCTGGGAAGTCCCCACAAGGTCCTGCTTGGTTTCAATCCCCTCTTTTCGTTGATACTCTTCAATCCTTAGGGGAACAGGGGTGGGACAAGAAAGTGAATAAAGTTTTGGACAGAGAGAGATGAATCATGGGGAACTCAGTTTCAGGGGACTCAGTTTCAGTTGAATGGTTCCAGGTCTAGACTGATTCCAGGAGTGTGGGGATTTGGTCATTCATCTCATTCCCCACCAATGAAGCACTAATCAATGTTTATTGATTGAATAGATGATGGAAGACAGTCTCTGCCTTCAGGGAACCCATGTTGAAACATCTGACATGCATGCAAAAAATAAAGCAAACTCAAAGCGTGACATCACATTTTCGGGGTGCTAAATCCTTCTGTTCCTTAAAAACTACACCTGGGTCTGGCCTTGATGGCCTGAGCATTTTATCAATTAGTGACCAGCAAGAAAATAGAAAACACTCGGCTATTTCAGGTGGAGAGGGAGTTTACAAGGGAAACTGACTCCAAAAACATCTGAGGTGCTGGAAGAGCAGAGGGAGAAGGAGTGGTACCCAGATATCGGGAAGCAGCTGCCACCCAGGATGCTCAGGGGCCCAGGAGCCGGTCCCCACCCCCCAGCTGCTGGAGGCACTGTCACTCCAGCTCTGGAACCAACAGAGCTGCCGAATCTACAAATCCTGCTGAAGTCAGCCCTGGTAGGAGCCAGAGGCAGGCTGGCATCTCTCATCCTCCTGCCTTCTCCCCACTGGCAGATCCTCAGCAGAAATAGCTGGTGAGGGGCTCTGGCAAATATCATTTTCAGGCTTCCAGCCCCTGAAAAACAGAGATGGCAAGGCAAGGGTTGGGGGGCATGGAGCTGAGTGGCCGATACCTATGGCTGCTCCCTTTGTAAGAACACCCTTCCAATCATCTCCACCTAAGGAACTCAGCTTTCAAAACCCTGCTCCAGAGAGACCTCCTCTGTGAAGCCTTCCTGGACTGCAGCCAACTGCTTCAAGCTCTGTTCCCCTTGGCATATGGAAGAGAGCCCTTTACAACACTCAGGTTAGCCTGGATTAGGACCAGCTGCTGATGTGCCTGACCCATGCTCTGGAGCACCCCAAGAGCACAGTTAGGGCACACCTCACACAAGGGGGTCACCAAGTGGACGCGGTACTGCCAACTCTAGCTCTCAGGCCTGACTGCCTCGCCTCCTGAAGAGAGACAGGGCTGCCCCGGCCAGGTCTGCCAATGCTGGACAGATTTGGAGGGCCCTCCTGACCACCCCCTAGGCCTGCCCCACCCCTGAGAGCTCACTAGCCAGGAACCCAGGAAGGAGGAAGGCTTTGCTGGTCACGTGGGCCCATTAGAGACAGGGGAAAAGAGCCTGAGCTCCTTCTCCACAAACCAGAGGCAAGGGTTGAGTCTGCGGCCCTACACAACAGTGCTGGGCACAGCTCCGCGGCAGCTCAGAGCTACTGGGCCCAGACCAAAGCTTGGCTCATAGCCTGGGTGTCAGGAGCCTGGATTCTGGAGCCAAACAGACCTGGGATCAAATCCTGGCTCTGCCACGGGTTCACAGTGTGGCTTCAGGCAGGTTCTCAAACTCTCTGTGCCTCTGCTTCCTCATCTGTCGAATGGGGATGATTTGGTGTCTACTTTCATGACTGGTGTGTAAGTTCAATGTAACAGTGCCCATAAAATATTCAGCTGGCTCCTGGCACATTCTAACCACATCAGCCAACTTTCCTCCAGGTCAGCAACATTTATATGCACTGAGTTATTCACTCCTGAAACAATCCTATCCAGTTTTTCCCCCCATTTTACAGCTGGTAAGGTGCAGAGTGGGGAGACTTGAACCCAGGCAGCCTGCCCTCCCCAGGGCACGGCCTAGCCTACAGGAGGCCCGATTTCTACTGGAACCCTCCCTTCCCACCAAGTGCTAGGGTGCACGGGGCAGAGGCCTCCACAAAAGCCCTCGTGGAGTGGAGGTCTGATCAGGTCTATCTTTCCACCCCTAAAAGTCCCTCTCCTTTCCAGCTGCTCTCGTTTACCTGGGATGCCTGCCAGCTCTGCCCCTTGGCCTCAAGTCAAACCCAGAATAACAGAACTTAGACAGAGTCCAAGAGGAGAGGCTTAAGTGGGAGGGCCAGGCAGGGGCCTCCTAGAGGCACATGTGCCTTGGGGCCAGGACAAGGTCATCACAAACACTTTCCCAGCCTCCCCACTTCCCTCCCCGACAGGCCTGAGCACACACACAGAGATTCATGCCCACGAGACCGTGAAGCCCTGTGTCTTGTTTCAAGATGCAAAGTCCAAAGGGTTCCATTAAAAGCAGAAGGAATGACAAAAAAGGTGGTGCATACAGCCTTGAGAATGCAGGATCTCTAACGACCTGAAGTTGAGCAAGAGAAGCAGACATGAAAGACCATGATCCACATAATTCCACTCGGACAAAGTTCATGAACTCATCTGTGGTGTTAGAAGTTGGGGTCGTGTTTGCCATGGCAGGGGAAAGACTGGACAGAAGCACGAGGGGGCTTTTGGGGCACTGGGATGGCTTTGATTTTTTACATCTGGGTGCTAGGTAAACAAGTACATTCAGCCTGTGAAAATGTGTCAAGTTCAAAAAATATAGTACTTGAAGTTTCTAAAATTAAGTCCAAAGTGGGGTGGAGACTTGATCCATAGACCCTGGCCACTGGGAGTAGCAAGTCTCCCATCAGCACCCCCCAAGTTCTGAGAAAGCCAGAGCTAAAAGGCTGGGCTCATAAACATAGTTACCATATGACCCAGCATTTCCATTCCTAAGTATAAACCCAAGAGAACTGAGAACATATGACCACACAAAAAGTTGTATGTAAATGTTCACAGCAGCATTATTCATAATAGCCAAAAAGTGGAAACAAACCAAATGTCCATCAGTCAACGAATGGATAAATAAAATGTGGCATATCCATACAATGGAATATTATTTGGCAAGAAAAAGGAACGATGTACTGATACATGCTCCACCATAGATGGACCTTGAAAACATTATAATCAGTGAAAAGAAGCCAGTCACAAAAGACCACATTTGTATGAGTTCATTTATATGAAATGTCCAGAAGAGGCAAATGTATGGAGATTGAAAGTAGATTAGTGACTGTCTGGGGCTGGGGAGCTGGAGGGATTGGGAGGGGGTGACAGCTAAAAAGCATGGGGTTACTTTCTGGGGTAATGAAAATGTTCTAAAATTGATTGTAATGATAGATGCACAATTTTATACTAAAAGCCATTGAATCGTACACTTTAAAAGGGTAAGTTGCAAGGTATATGTACTATATCTCAATAAAGCTGTTTAAAAATAATTAATAATGAACAAGGGGAAAAAGAAGAAGGCTGAGCCCCAGAATCTGACTTGATTCAGATTCAGGAGGTCTGCCTGGGTGTGCTGGTGACCTTGGGTAAAGCTCTTCCCTTCTCTGGGCCTTAGTTGGCCCTGCTGTCACAGGGGGAGAGGAGAGAGTAGGAGCAGAGGAGTGCTGAAACGCCACTGATGTGGGCATGTTATCCATGACCACATAGGCTCCTGGCCCAGCCTGTGGAGTCTGGGGGTCCCCCAGGGCTAGTAAACCCCTAATCGTTCATGAGATCTTTGCACTCTGGTCACAAGTGCAATGTTCCCTCAACAGCCTTTAAAAATGGGAGAAGAGATGCTTTTCCAAACATTGCTTTCAGCCACTGCTCCATGTCAAGGATACCAGAGGCGCAGTGGAAATCCCAGTTTCTCTCTAGGCCCTTAGTCAGTTCCCAACTCCACGTCAGCTCATTCCAAAGTCATCTGGAGTAAACATACAGAGAGACCAAGGAGAAATGCCAGCCAGACCAGGTGAGACAGGGATCCGCCTTCACTTGGTAAGTGAAGCCCATTTACAGATGGGGAAACAGGCACAGATGGGGCAGGGGCAGGTCCATGGTCCCAGATCCAAGGCTGAACCCAAGGACTTTTCTCTTTCCACTTGTCTCGAGCAAGCCTAAGAGCCTACTATGTGCTCAGCCTGAGGTGCTCTCCAGAAGGGATGAGAGAGGGCCTCCAACCAAGTGTGGGCAGCCCCTCCCCAGGAGTCCTGGGCCTGTGTCCCATCTCCCCTCTCTCTCTTGCTGTGTGACTTTGAGGAAGCCACTTTCCCTCTCCAGGCCTTTGTAGCGCTGGAGCTCCCAATTACTGCCCTGTCACCCAACCCAGGGTTGTGATTATGATGGGAACAGGTCTTACAAACTACATGTAAAGGGCTGTAGAGATGGAAGACAACAGGAACTCCAGCCATGTCTGAGAAAGGCAAGATGAAGGCGAGCGACTGAGGCTCATTTATTTAACCAGGGGCAGCTATGGGGTCAGCAGAGGTGGCTGTTGCCTGAAGGGAAAGGATGAGGTGGCCTGGACCAGGGTGTGGCTGTCTTGGAGTCATCGGAATGGATTTGAGATACACAGAGGAGATTCATTCACTCAACAACATCTTTTTTTGCCCCGACTGTGGGCCAGGTGCTGCGTTAGGCCCTGGGGATACAGTGGTCACCATGGCAGGCCTGTCCTACAGAGCATTCAAGCAGATCACCAGTGTGAAGTGAGATGTGTCAGAAAAAAAGACTAAGGCTCAGGATAATGGGGCCGTCAGCACAATCATAAGAGCAAGGGTGCCAAGCACCCTTTTAAATGCATCACATGCATGAACTTGCTGGGTCCTCACAACACCCTGTGAGGCGGGAGCCAGTATTACCTTCTCCACTCTGTGGGCGAGGAAACTGAGGCCCAGAGAGGTTACGTGACATGTCCAAGGTCACACAGCTAGAAAACAAGGAAGCTAGGATGCCAACCAGGAAGGCTGGGTTCACAGCAACTGCTCCTAACCTCCTGCTCTGTTGTCATCTGTCTTGTGATGTGGACTTACAAAACAAGAGGGTCTTCTTCGACAAGGAGGTCAGGGAAAGCCTTCTGAGAAGCTGATGTGGAAGCTGAAACCCTAGGGAGGAGGAGCCAGCCCAGGGAAGGGTTGGGGGCAGGTTCGGGGGTGGGGGGTGGGAGCAGAGGCCATTTCCCAGAAAGCTGATGCTCTAGGTTCTGGGACCCTCACTTGTGTGGGGCCTTGTTCACACAAAGATCACAGGCAGCTGTGGAGTATTGCAGGCAGGGAGGGGAGCCAGATTGCTATCAGGAAGCATTTCAATGTAAACATTTCTGGGAAATAGCTTGAAAAACGCCCAGAAGAAGGGAATCTGAAACTAGCAAGTCTCCAGCAATTTATGATGATTTCTTTTCACATTCTTCATAAATAATCGCTTTTGTACTCAATTTTATATTTGTAATTTTATCTTATATTCTTTTTATTAAAGATGGTCCCCCCACCCCAAATTAAAACTAAATCCATGATGTGATAACACAGCCTTCTCACTAGAATGGTTAAAATGCAAAGCAAAAGAAAAAAAAATTCGAATTGTTGGTGAAGATATGGAACAATAAGAACTTTCCTATGTGACTGTGAGGGGAATGTAAATAGTTATGACCACTTTGGAAAACTATTTGCCATATCTTCTAAATGTACAATCATTTATCTTTATGAGGCAGCAATTCCACTCATGGATGTTTACCCAACAGAAATGAATCCATATATTCTCTGAAAGACATGTGCAAGAATGTTCCTAGCAGTCTTTTTTTTTTTTTTCTTCATAATATCCCAAAGCTGAAAATAGCCTAAAAGTCCTACACTAGCAGAATGGATATATAAATTGGTATAGTCGTTCAGAGTAACACTACAAGAAAGAATGAGAAAAAAAATAAATGACACCTACATGCAACAACTTAGTTGAATCTCACAAGCATGTTAAGGAAAGATGCCAGATGCACGGTACACTGAATGATTTTATTCATATGAAGTTCAATCCCAGGCAAAACTCATCTATGATGTGAGAAGTCAGATAGTGGTTGCCTTTAGGGAATGGTTAGTAACTGGAAAGGGGCACCAGGGAGGCCTCTGGGGTGCTGGTGCTGGGCTGATTGTTCAGCTGGGGGCCGGTTTACATGGGTGTGTTCAATTTGGGGGAATTCATTCAGCCATACGCTTATGACGTATGTTTTTCTATATGCATGTTGTACTTTAATGAATGCTTCCCTCTCCAATGGTATAAGCTTCAAGCCCCTTGAAACCTTGACTTGACCTTGAGACCAGAGAAGGGTTTGGAATTTATTACCATGCGGTGGTTCCCACTGGACGGTTGTGAGCAGCAGGTGATATGATCTCCTTGATGCTTTAGGAAGCTCCCTCCAGCCACCCCAGGGAGGGAGTGATAACGCCAGGGTGGCAGAGGGGAGGCTTGGGAGGGGTTGCAGAGATGCCCAGTGATGGGGGAAGGGCAGAGAATTCTTCCTGGGCGGGACCTCAAAGGCAAGACAGGGGTGGAGGAGGTGGAGGTGGCTGGGGAGGATATTTTGGGCAAAGACAGGGAGACTGAAATAGAACAGGGACAGCCAGTGTAGGGGGCTGAGGAGGAGAGGGAGGGCTGGTCTCTGATCATTCCAGAATGAGCTTTCTTGCCCCCTGCCCGGCCAGGCTCAAGCTCCAGCCCTGCCCAAGCCTGGTACACCCAGCTCCACATGGAAGCCAAATCTCTGTCAGCCAACTCCCCCTTCATTCCTTCCTAGGCCTCGCCAGCTCTGCTCATGGAAACTCTGAGGGGCCCACAGCCAGCTCTTGGCAGCCACCCAGATGCTCACAGAGCTGACAATTTGTCTCTCCTCAGTCATGACTGGTTTTATTTCCCCTCTTCCCTGTTTTATTGACTCAAACCTTCGTGAGGGCGTCCTTGGGGCAGATTTAAAGCTCGATGATGTTGTATCTTGTATCATTGAGGCACCTGGTGGCCCTGGTGAAGTGGGTAGTACTAACCCATTTTACAGATGAGGAAAGTGAGGTCTGATGAGGTGAAGTGACTTGGGGCCAAGATCACCCACTCAATCAGGGGCAGAGCTAGATTTTAACAATAAAAGAACAATAACAGTTGCCGTGTATTAGCACTGAGGGGAGCCAGATGCTGTGCCGAGCACTGTGCAGGCATTTGCCCATTCGGTCCCCACGATGACCCAGGGGAAGAAGCTGCAATTATTATCACCCCTTAACAAAACTGTTTATTGAAGCCTTAAGTACATGTGCAGAAAAGTCCACAAATCATAAACTGAACCCAGCCATGAAACCAGCATCCAGGTTAAAAAATAGAACAATTGACACACTACCAAAAGCACAAGTGATAAAAGAGAAGATTGATAAATTGGACTTTATAAACATTTAAAACTTTTGTGTTTCAAAGGATACCATCCAGAAGTGAAAAGGCAAAACACAGGATGGGGAATATATTTGAAATCATCTATCTGATAACAGTCTAGTACCCAGAATATATAAAGAACTCTTACAACTCATTAATAAAAAGTCAAATAACCACATTTTAAAATAGGCAAAGGACTTGAAGAGACATTTCTCCAAAAAAGATATACAGATGCTAATAAACAAATGAAAAGATGTTCAATGTTATTAGACATTAAGAAATGAAGGTTAAAACCACAAAGAGATGCCACTTCAGAGCAACCAGCTGGCTATAATCAGTAAACAGATAATAAGTGTAGGCGAGGATGCGGAGAAGTTGGAACACTCATACACTGCTGCTGGAAACATGAAATAGTGCAGCTGCTTTGGAAAGCTGTTTGATGGTTCCTCAAAAGGTTAAACATAGAGTTACTATTTGATTCATCAATTGCATTCCTAGTGGAATTAGAGAAAAAAACCATATGTCCACCCAAAAAGTTGAACATGAATACTCATAGCAGCATTATTCATAGTAGCTTAAAAGTAGAAACAACACCCCCCCCCCCTCGCAAAGTAGAAACAACCTAAATGTCCACCAACTCATGAGTGGGTAAATAAAATGTGGTATATTCATACAATAGGAATATTATCCAGCAATAAAAAGGAATAGAGTACTGATACATGCTACAACATGTGAAACCTGAAAACACTATCTTAAATGAAAAGACCATATATTCTATGATTCCATTCTATATGACACGTCCAGAATAGACAAATAGACAGAAAATAGATGAGTGGTTGCCTAGAGTCAGGGGATGGGGAGGGGTGGGGTCAAGAGGATAGGGAGTGACTGCTAATGAGTATTTTCTTCTGGGGATGATGAAAATTGTTATAAAATTATATTATGACGTTGGTTGCACAACTCAAATATACTTAAAACTACTGACTTGTACACTTTAAACAGATGAACTTTATGGTATGTAAATTATATCTCAATAAAGCTGTTTAAAAATAAAAAGATACTCCATGTCTTTTTTCATGCAATACCTGGATTGCCCCTACCTTCTCCTTGCTATCTGAATGCCCCCAAAATAGCTGATTGCTAAGGCCCAACTCAAATGTCATTACAAAGATTTCCTTAATCCATTCCCATCAGAAGTAATTTCTCCCTCCTCTGAATTGCCACATTAACTCACATCATTCACTCAGAGATAATTTACAAGGCATCCATCATGTGTCTGGCACTTATTACATTTCACATGATTATTTAAGACCTCATTTCATCTCTGCTACTACACTGTAATCTTTTGGAGGGAGGAGATTGTATCTTGTTCCCTTCTGTGTACTCAGAACCCGCCAAGTGACTGGCACACAAAAGGCATTCAAGGAAGGTAATGTGGATTTCATTCTACATTTCCTTTTTCTCACATCAGCTTCCTCCCAGGACACAGCTTCGCAATGGCAGGTTCCAGGCCTGATGCATCATTGTATCCCACATAGAAATTGCCTAGCACTTAGTAGGTTTTTTTGTTGAGTAAACACAAAATGATTAAATGATGAATGTGGATTTAATTTCCATCATAACTGTCGGCCCAAGTTTTTGAAAGGAGGTGAGACTTACCTCCAGGTGTGGAGGATGGGTAGGGATAAGTGAGGATTTGCAATCCAGATAGGGAAGAGCAAGAAGGGAGGAGCGCCATCTTTCAAATATCTGCATGGTACAGGAAACCATAAATGGCGCCTAGAAGAATTAAAAGAGAACCAAACAGAACTTCTAGAAATGAAAACTATTAATAACTGAAACTTAATACTCAATGATTGAGCTTGACAGCAGATTAGACAGAACTGAAGAGAGAATTAGTGAAGCAGAAGATAAATGATCCAGAATATAGCACAGAGAAATAGATAGATGTAAAACATGAAAGAGAATTGGGAAGGCATTGAAGACAGGGTGAGAAAGTCTAAAATACGTTTATTAAGAGTTTCAGAAGGATGTAAGAGAGAAAAAGAGGCAGACACAATAACTGAAGAGATAACGACTGAGAACTTTCCAAAACTGATGAGAGCTAATAATCCACAAATTCAAGAATCCCAACAAACCCCAAGCTAAATAATAAGAATAAATCCATGTCTAAATACATAATAGTAAAGCTGAAGAACATCAAAGACAAAGAGAAAAATCTAAGGAGCATCTAGAGAATAAAATAAATTACCTTCAAAAGAGTGACAGGTTATGCTGACTTCTAAATAGCAACAGTGGAAGCCAGGTAATGGTGAAATGTTATCTTTGATGGGCCAAAAGAAAATAGCTACCCAAATAAAATTCTATACCCACCAAAATGTACTTCAAGAACAAAGTTTAAATAAAGACATTTTCAGACAAACAAAATCAGAACTTTCTACTCATAGAACCTCATTAAAGAAAATTCTAAAGGATATACTTTGTGTAAAAGGAATATTAACCCTGATGGAAGGCTTGAGATAAAAGTAGAAATGAAGAGCAAAGAAACTGATAAATACATCTGCAGGTCTATTTGAACATTAACTATATATAAACAATAATATTAATGTCTGGTAGAATTTCTTTCTCTCTTTAGTATTTGATAGAATTATAATACATGAAAACTATGGCATATATGTCAAAGTGGCATTGCAGTGGCTGGGAAAAGATAAAAGGTACTGATTATATAAATTTAAATATTCATGTTGTAATTTCAAGGACAACATTTAAAAAATAGAAAAAATGTATAATCTCCAAGCTGGTGGAGAAGGGAAATAGAATTAAAAAATAATCAATTCAGAATAGCCAAAAAGAATAGAAAAATAACATAGAAAGGGTGAGATGAAGAGAAAACACAAAATAAGCGAGTGGATATACACCCATATACATCAATAATTATATAAAATATCAAAAGACTAAATGCTCCAGTTAAAATATAAAGATCGTTGTATAGCTTGGATTTGAAAAATCCAACTATATGTGGTTTACAAGCAGCATACAGGAAACATAAGGATATATAAAGATTGAGAGTAAAAGGATGTAATAAAATATAACTTACAAAAGAATGGTGGTGTGACTATATTAACATAAAATAAAAGAGACTTTATCATTAAAAGTATTACTAGAGATAAGAAGGCTGCTGTATAATGGTAAATGCTTTAATTTATAAGAATATATAAATATTTTAATTTTATATACACCTAATGACATAGTTTCAAAACATACAAAACAAAAATTGATAGAATGATAATTCAATACATCTCTCTCAGTATTTGACAGAATATGGAGACAAGTCAGTATGGATATAAAAGATGTATTTATCAGATAGGGATAGGTTATGCCTCAGTAACAAAAAAATCCGAAGTCTCAGTGGCTTGGTACAACAAAGGTTTATTTGTCAGTCACACAAAGTCCAGTGGAGTCAGGCAGTTCTCAGGACAGTTCTCCTCCAAGGAGTGACCCAGAGATCCAGTCTGTTCTCATCACATGCCTCTGCCATCTCACTCTGTGGTTGCCACAGATGCTTCTAAAGAAGAGAAAGTGTGGAGGAAGCACACTGGCTCTTAATTGCCTTGGCCCAGAAGTTACACATATCATTTTCATTCACATCTCTTTAGCTAGAACTGGTCACATGTTCTCTCCCATCTCTAAGTATACTGAGAAGTGTAGTCTGCCTATGTCTCCAGAAGAGAGGAAAACCAGGCAGAAGTGAGAATCTATAGTCTCTACTCAGAGGATTTGAACAAAACGGTGAAAAAACTTGACCTAATAGAAATATATAGATAACTCTGTGTCCAACACCTTATCTTCAGACACATAAGACAATTTACAAAATTTGACTATAACCTGGGCTATAAAGCCAGTCTCACCAAATTTCAAAGAACCAAAATCATATAGAGCATATTAGCTAACCAGCTATTTCTTATAACTAAGGTATAAATCAATAATAAGAGATAATTAGAAATTTCCATATGCTAGGAAAATTTTAAATACACTTCTAAATAACCTATGGGTTAAAGAAGAACTGATAAAGGAAGACAGAAAATATTTTGAATGAACTGATAGCAAATTAATTCATATAAAAATTTGTGAGTGTAGGTAAATCAGTAAATAGAGGGAAATTTATAGTCTTAGATACATATGTCAGAGAAGAAAAGAAGCTGAAAATTGATAAAATAAACATCAACTCCAAGAAGTTGTAAAAAGAATGTCAAGGCATGGGACTTCCCTGGTGGTGCAATGGTTGGGAATCTGCCTGCCAATGCAGGGGACACGGGTTCGATCCCTGGTCCGGGAAGATCCCACATGCCACGGAGCAACTAAGCCCATGCGCCACAACTACTAAGCCTGCGCTCTAGAGCCCATGAGCCACAACTACTGAAGCCCCCACGGCTAGAGCCCGTGCTCCACAACGGGCAAAGCCACCATAATGAGAAGCCCGCGAGCTGCAGTGAAGAGTAGCCCCCCGCTTGCTGCAACTAGAGAAAAGCCTGCGCGCAGCAATGAAGACGGAACGCAGCCAAAAAAAAAAAAAAAAAGGAATGTCGAGACAAATCCAATAAAAGTAGGAAGAAGTAAATAATAAAGGCATGAACAGAAAATAAATAAGATAAAATAAATAAATAAATAAATAGATAAATAAATAAATAAAATAAGAAAGCAAAGATTAAAACAGAGCCAAAAGACGGTTCTTTGAAAAGGTAGTAAAATTGATAGACCCCTGAAGGAAATTGGTCTAGAGCAAAACAGAACTGGCACCAAAAAAACAATATTAGGAATAAAAAGTGGGACATCACTACAGAGGCTGCCAGCATTAAAGAAAAAAGAGGGTATTCTGAACAACTTTGAGTCAATACATTTGAAAGTTTAAACCTGGAAAGGTGTAATATACCAATTTTGACTCAAGACAAAATAGAAAACCTAGAGAATCCTCTAATAATTAAGAACACTGAAAATCCCTTTCATTAAGAAAACTTTAAGTCTAGATGGTTTCACTGGCCAGTTCTATCCAACATTCAAAGAAGAAACAATTTTAGTCTTCCAGAGAATAGAAAAACAGTAAACAATCCCCAATTCATTTTATGAGATTAACATAACCTGCCTACCAAAAACAGCAAAAGGATACAGCAAGAAAAGAAAGTTACGGGCCAATTTTACTCGTAAATATAGATGAAAAATCCTTAATAAAGTGTTAGCCACAAAAATCACTATATGAAAGGATACCACAAAAGTGGGCTAATCCCAGGAACACAAGGTTGATTTAACAATAGAAAATCTATTCATACAATTCAGCACATAAACTGATAAAAGGACAAAAACTACACGCAGAGAACCATGTGATAAAAAATTAATATTTAGTCATGACTTTAAAACCAAAAAAATGATAATCTACAACATTAGGAACAGAAGGGAATTGACATAATTTGATAAAGATTATGTCTGTGGCTACCATAATTAATGGTAAAATATTGCAAGCTTTTCCTTTTGAGATCAGGACGTCAAGGATGCCCACTGCACCCATTTTATTCAGCATTTTACTGGCAGTCTTATCCAGTGCAGTGAGGCGAGAAAAAGAAATAAAAGATGTAAGATTTGGAAAAGAAATAAAAGTCATCTTTCAAAGGTGCTATAATTAGTATGTATAGAGGAACCCCAAATGATCTACAACTATGTTATCTAAATTAACAAGAAAATTTACCATTTTTACTGGATTCAAAATAAACATATTAAAAATATGTTTCCATATAATCACCCACTGAATTATTGAAAAAAGGTACTGGGGGGAAGATTTGCACTTGGGGGACAAGAAGGTCTTCTGAACGTTCAGAGATAAACCTGTCGGAACAGGTTACCCTGTGTGTGAGTGAGCTTCCCGTCACTGGAAGGGTTCAAGCAGGGACAGGATGGGCTGCGGCCAGGGGTGCTGGAGAAAGAAACTGGGCTCAGAGTGAGAGGCTGGTTCTCCCCAGGCTGGACCTCAGCTCTTCCCACACTTGTCCCTGGGAGGCAGCCTCTCTCCTTTCTTCTGGTTCCTCTCAGAATCAACTTAATCCTTCTGGTAAAGTGGGTAAAATAAACCAGGATTTACGGCTCCAGAACATGTTGTAACAATCCCTAATCTTATCGCTTCCCACCTCCCTCTCCTAGGCTTTCCTTTCAGAGAAAAGCCACAACGGCATTTCTCTTGCCCTGCCTCCTGCCCCCGCCCCCCGCCCCACCACACTTATCTACAAAGTTCAAGTTCTGCGGCAAACGGAACAGCTCCCCCGAGGGCTGCAGGTGCTGGCCTAGGGGCTTCTCCACAAGCACAAACTTGAGTGGGTTCACCCTGTTCAAAGCCTTCAAAGTCTCCCCGCTGCCTAGAGTCATGTTTTTTTTCCAACACCACAGACCCCTTTGATAAAGGCAAATCTTTCCTTGCAAATAGCACCCCACTGAGTATTTACTCGGTGCCCAGCACCGTGCTAAGGCTTTACGGGCTTGATTCATGGAATCCCCCATGAGTCCCCATGAGGTAGGACCTATTATTAGCTCCCCAGGTCACTAAGTGGGGACTTGGGACTGGGACTTTCTCAGTTCAGGCCACACACTCTGAAACACCATGCCATGTGGTTTGGTTTGGTTTGGTTTTTGTAACTGTTTTTCAAGTGAAATTTAACATAGTCCCTTAAAGGCACAACACAAAGGCACAACACGGAACAGTAGAGCTGCTTTCACTGGAGCAGGGATGGAGGGCCTGGACTTCTCAGCTTTGCCACCTTATCCCCCAAAGCAGCTCCCCCATACCACTCAGCCACCAAATCCATAATCCTCACCAGAGGGGCCCAGGAGGTAGAGCACATAAGCATGCAGACCTGGGTCAGTCCTGTGCTCTCTAGCTACCTGACCTTGAGCCTTGGTTTTCTCACCTGCAAAATGGGGCTAATAGGCCTTCCTACTTTCGCAGGGTTATTGTGAGGATTAAACGAGATGGTGAATGTAAGGGCTCATCATCCAGAAGGTGCTGCATACATGTTGTCTGCGATTATTGGTGGTCTCTGGGGATTGGGGTAGCCCCTCGGCACCTCCCTCTGGACTCTCAACACGGCAAACCAGGGGCCATGAGCTCTGGAAGATGCTGCAACCCAGGTTCACGTCACCTGTTGAAAACTCATCCTCTGGTCATAGCACTTTCCCGGGCCCACTGTGCCTTTATCTGATTGGTCGCTGTCTGTCTCCCGCCAAGACTCTAAGTGCCATGAGGACAGGGATTGTATCTGGTTTTGCTAGCTGCATCCATAGTGCCTATCACCAGGGGGTGCTTAAGAAACACCTGTTGAATTAAAAGAAAATTAAAGTCCTTGGGAAGATGATAAAACTATAACTCTGAAACATAATTTGTTAGAATCACAGAACTCCAGGGCTCAAAGGGGGCTCAGAAACCAGCCAGCCAATTTCCTCAGAGGAAACTGAAACCCAGAGACAGAGAAGGACTTCCCGGGATGCAGAGTGAGTGAGAACAGGACAAGAAGCCAGGCCTCTGTGTGACCCCCTCACCTGCCATTTCCCATCTGTCATAAGCCCCACTTGCCTTCACCATTGGCACTTGACGAATGCTAACAGATCACCTCCATCAGCCCTAAGATCTTGGCACAAAAACTCCAGAAACTGCTGGCAAAGCCTCCTTTCCAGTAAATTCTTTTCTTAGCTCTGGAACTACTGGTTCCAAAGATGCACAACTGGTCCTGAAAATAGCCATTTCACCCCAAATTAAAAACAAGCCCTGTTTTTGAGGATTCTCAATTTGGGGTTCCTCTCAAGCGGAGCTCTAGACCATTTGAGTTGGCAGGGACCTGAGATATTCTGGGCCAATTCCAGAAGGGGAAACCGAGGCCAGAGAAGGACAGAGACTTTCCCAAGGTCACACAGGGAATCAGTGACAGGGCTGGGACCAGAACCCGGGCTCTCCACTCTCTGACCAGTGCTCCTGTCTCTACAGCAGGCTGTAAGTAGTCGGACTGGATTAACTTGAAGGTACTTGCAGGCTCTGATCTGAGGCTAACAGATTCTTCTTCGAACAGGGGTGTGGTTTTCTTCAGACTGTGGTCAGCTGTGCAAATTCCTGTCACAGGTCCTCAGCACAGAGTAACTTTCTACGTGCAAAAATGACAATATGGCATTCCAAAACAAATTGGCATTCCAAGAACAAACTGATATTCCAAAAAAACAAAATTCCAAACTGGTATTCAAATTAGTTGCCAACATTAAAAAACTAAAGTATTTTTACCTGCAAATCCAGGATTCCACATTCTCTTAGAAAAATCAGACAATCTGGTAATACTGATCTTCCCTTCCGGCGTGCGACACTTGGCTGAACTACAGAGCGGTTGTCACACATTCGCCTGTCCACAGCTGGCCAAATTGCCTCCTTCCTATTGCCTCCCCAGGTCCTGAAGGCATTTGAGTTTGCAGCCCCTGTTCTATTGAGATTTGTGAATCCCCTCTGTAACTATTCCCCAGTTAAGGGGTCACATAGGCACTGTTTGTTGCCTCCAGGGAGTTTGCTTCCAGTCTGTTCCGTGGTTGGCCACGTAGATGGTGGTGGGGAGGGACAGCTTGATTTGAACCATGGCCGATCTGAATTCATGTATAACAGGTCATGTTGTAATGTACTTCCAAAGCCTAATGAACTTTAATTACCTCAGAACCAGGACTGAACCTGCTTGTTTTGGCTGAGGCAGATAAGAAGGCCCCTCTTGGAAATGACTTCATAGACTGTCAAGCCATCGAAATGAAATCCAGATGCCATTGCATTCTGGGCAAACTAGGGGTCAAGTCTGGATGGCCCTTTGGCAGTTTTGAAGGCAACCAGTGCCGATATCAAAAGAGGGTTTGGAGGTCTGTCTTCAGGTTCTTGAGCAATGACAGCACTCAGATAAACTGCCTTTCTATGACCTTGCCAGGAGCTGTCACCACCAACCCGTGTTTCATAATCCATGGAGGTGGGGGAGGTTTAGAGTAAAGTCAGGTCGCTGAGCACTCCATCAGGAGGTGGCCCAGGGAATCTGGGCAGACACTCTTGGAGAGTTCTTGGCAAGCTTCAAATTTTGGAACTTTAAAAGCAATGGCTTCGTTCCTACCACACGTATCAGCAGTCAAATCTCAAAGCCAACAGAAATATTAGAGTCCAGGACTATTCGATATGGGAGAGCCCCTGTATATTTCATCTCGTCTAACTCTCTACCTTAATTGAGAAGTTCCCTACAGCACCCCGGACAAGAAGGGTCAGCCAGCCTTGGTGGGGCAATGTCTTCCTGATAATGGGTCAGAAGCTGTCCCCACTGAAACGTCCAACTCCTGTCCCCACTTTTATCCTCAAAATAAGAACCATTTTTATGCCTGCCTTTATCTATGTACATTGAGCACCACCATGTTTGCCCTCTCATCTGCAGGCTAAACTGTTCCAAGTCATCCTTCCTGGGAGGCCTTGATTTTGAGGCCTAGCTACTGTCCTGCAATTGGCCAGTGCCCCTTTTCAGCATCTTTTCACAACAGCTGTGACTTTAAGAGGACACAGTTCTTGCTCTATGACCTCCAGAGAAGAACAGCTGAGTCCAGCTGTACCACATCCCAGGCTCACATGCCCAGAGTTTGCACGGATTGTTCCACATCAGTAAACAGCTTTTATTTATTTAACAAATACTCATGTAGCTCAGCTTACTTTAGCAATATTCATTAAATCCCCATAACCCTCGGAGTTACAAGTCTATTATTGTCATCCCTGGTGTACAGATGATGAAACCAAGACACAGGGAAGTAAAGTCACTCAGCCAAAGTACCAGTTAAGTGGGGAGACTGGGGGGCTTCCCTGGTGGCGCAGTGGTTAAGAATCCACCTGCCAATGCAGGGGACACGGGTTCGAGCCCTGGTCCAGGAAGATCCCACATGCCGAGGAGCAACTAAGCTGGTGCGCGCCACAACTACTGAGCCTGCGCTCTAGAGCCCGCGAGCCACAGCTACTGAGCCCGCACGCCTCAAGCCCGTGCTCCACAACAAGAGAAGCCACCGCAATGAGAAGCCCGTGCACCGCAACGAAGAGTGGCCCCCGCTCGCCGCAACTAGAGAAAGCTCTCGCGCAGCAATGAAGACCCAACGCAGCCATAAATAAATAAATAAAATAAAATAAAATAAAATTTAAAAGGTGGGGAGACTGGGACCTCAAACTGAGATCACTGGAGTCTGGAGCTGGTGCCCGTAACCTCCCTGTGCTGCCTCTCCGTGCAGCTGTTCATGTTAAGCACGGGGATGAAGATCTCCAGGGAGATCTGGAAATACTATGTCTCCCTGATAAGTCAGCCTCAACCTGAGACGTGAAGTGACTTGTCTTAAGTCAGCCTCAACCTGAGATGTGAAGTGACTTGTCTTAAGTCACTCCATTCTGCAGTGATGGAGTTGGGACTTCACCTGGGTTCCAAGTTCAGGGCTCTTTGCTCTAGCCTAGAGCATGCCGAGTGGACTCATCAGATTTAATTGAAGGGGAATCCTCCAGGGGAGCAACATCACAAAGATCCTACCCGGGGAAGTGAAATGCATTCTAACCTGGCTTCGAGCTCACATGCGTATCTAACAGTCCACAATTACCCAGTGGGTTCCTGGTCCAGGGAGATGAAAACTAATTAACCTAATCAACTGATATTTTGAAAGTGCACATGTTAGGAAATACATGGAGACCTCATTAATTCATACCCCAATAATTCAGCAGTCATCATGGTCTCTTGTTGGGCTGAAGTACATGTTACATTAATCCAGAGATGGGCAGACTTTTGTAAAGGGTCAGGTAGTAAATATGTTGGGAAAGGTGGTCATACACAGCCTGTTGACTCTTGCACAGTTGCCTGAACGCGTTCCTGGGGCCTGAAACATTTCCTTACGGGAAGGTAAGGAGCCCTCACAGCTAGTGCTGGGCATATCACCTTGTTTGCAAATATCTTTCCCCTGCTAACAGGTTTGATGTATATGTCTTTGTTCTGCTTAAGTGGCATCTGGCCAACCCCACTGCTTATATCTGTTCCTGGGGAGAGGGAACAGGGTCTTCCTCCTGCAGCACAAGAGGGGCGCATGCAGACCATCTTCCTGTGTCAGCTGCAGGACAGGACCCGCTGACCATGGGGAACCAGTGCTCACTATTAAAGCAGGTCTTGCTTTCTTCTGTGAGTAAAGCATCATTCCATCTAGTGCCTATGGGAGCTATGTCTTACTTGGTGACTCCGACACCTGAAACCATGCACCTTAAATTTCTTACTATCTCTGCCTTTTAACTGAGGTATTTAGACATTTAATGTGATTACTGATATGATCAGATTTTAGCATATCATCTTGCTATTTGTTTTCTACATGTCTCATCTATTCTTTGCTCCATTTTTTCCTTTTTCTGCCTTCTTTTGGAATAATTGAATGATTTTTATGATTTCATTGCATCTCCTCTGTTCACTTATTAGCTATAGCTGTTTGTTATTTTCATGGTTGTTTTAGACTTTTTAGTGTATATTTTTACCTTATCACATTCTACTCTCAAGTGACATTATAACACGTCACAAATACTATAAGATCCTTATAATAATACTTCCATTTCTCCCCCTTCTGACTTTATGCTTTTGTTGTCATATATTTTGCTTTCTTGTATGTTATAAAACTCTAAGTACATTATTATTTTTGTTTAAACAATTATCTTTTTTTTAAGATTTTCTTTTTGATGTGGACCAGTTTTAAAGACTTTATTGAAATTGTTACAATATTGCTTCTGTTTTATGTTTTGGTTTTTTGGCCGCAAGGCATGTGGGATCTTAGCTCCCTGACCAGGGATCGAACCCACACCCCCTGCATTGGAAGGCGAAGTCTTAACCACTGGACCACCAGGGAAGTCCCTCAATTATCTTTTAAAGACATTTAAATTATAAGAAAAAAATTATATACTTCCCCATGGGGTTATTTTCAGTGATCTCCATTCCTTTATGTAGATGCAGATTTCTATCTTGGTATCATTCTTCTTCAGTCTGAAAAACTTCCTTTACCATTTCTTATTGTTCAGGTCTACTGGTGATGAATTATTTCAGCTTTTGTTGCTTTGAAAACATTTTTCTTTCATCTTCATTTTTTTCTCTCTTTTTAAAAATTAAAGTAAAATTGACTTACAATATTAGTTTCAGGGGTACAATATAGTGATTCAATATTTTTATACATTACAAAGTGATCACGAGAAGTCTAGTTAACATCTGTCACCATACAAAGTTATTCCAATATTATTGGCTATATTCCCTATGCTAAACATTACATCCCATGACTTATTTATTTTATAATTGGAAGTTTATACCTCTTAATCTCCCTCACCTATTTCATTCCACACTATCCCCTCTGGCAACCACCAGTTTGACCTCTGTATCTATGAGTCTGTTTCTGTTTTGTTTCTCCAGTTTGTTTTTTAGATTCCGCGTATAGTGAAATCATATGGTATTTGTCTTTCTCTGACTTATTTCACTTAGCATAATACACTCTAGGTCCACCCATGTTGTCACAAATGGCAAGATTTCATTCTTTTTTATAGCTGAGTAATATTCCATTGTGTATATACACCACATCTTCTTTATCCATTCATCTGTTGATGGGCACTTAGGTTGCTTCCATAGCTTGGCTATTGTAAATAACGCTGCAATGAACATAGGGGCACATGTTTCTTTTAGAATTAGTGTTTTTGTTTTCTTCAGAAAAATACCCAGAAGTGGAACTGCTGGATCATATGGCAGTTCTATTTTTAATTTTTTGAAGACTCTCCGTACTGTTTTCCATAGTAGCTGTACCAATTTACATTCCCACCAACAGTGCACGAGGGTTCCCTTTTTCTCCACGTCCTCACCAGTGCTTGTTATTTCTTGTATTTTTGCTGATAGCCATTCTGACAGGTATGAGGTAATATCTCATCGTGGTTTGATTTGCATTCTCCTGATGATTAGTGATGTTGAGCATCTTTTCATGTGTCTGTTGGCCATTTGTGTGTCTTCTTTGGAAAAAAAGGTCTATTCAGGTTCTCTGCCCTTTTTTTCCCCTCTGCCCATTTAAAAAAAAAAAAAGGGTATTTTTTTGATATGAGTTACATATTTTGGGTATTAACCTCTTTTCGCCAAATTGTTCACACACACCTTCTCCCACTCAGGTTTTTGAAAAATTTCCTCTTTGATTTCTTTAAAAATCCATTGCTTGTTTAGTAGCATACTGTTTAGCCTCCATGTGTTTGTGTTTTATGCAGTTTTCTTTTTCCTTGTATTTTATTTCTCATCTCATACCATCATGGTCAACAAAGATGCTTGATATGATTTCAATCTTCTTAAATTTATTGAGACTTGTTTTGTGGTCCAGCATGTGATCTATCCTGAAGAATGTTCTATGTGCACTTGAAAAGAATGTGTACTTTGCTGCTTTTGGATAAAATGTCCCTTAGGGCTTCCCTGGTGGCGCAGTGGTTGGGAGTCTGCCTGCCAATGCAGGGAACACGGGTTCGAGCCCTGGTCTGGGAGGATCCCACATGCCGTGGAGCAACTGAGCCCGTGAGCCACCAACTACTGAGCCTGCGCGTCTGGAGCCTGTGCTCCGCAACGGGAGGGACCACGGCGGTGAGAGGCCCGCACACCGCGATGGGGAGTGGCCCCTGCTTGTCACAGCTGGAGAAAGCCCTCGCACAGAAACGAAGACCTAACACAGCCAAAAATAAATTTTTAAAAAAAATGTTCTATAAGATATCTACTAAGTTAATCTGGTCTAATGTGTTGGTCAAGGCCAGGGTTTTCTTACTGATTTTCTATCTGGGTGATCTGTCCATTGATGTAAGTGGGGTGTTAAAGTCCCCTACTATTATTGTGTTACTATAAATTTCTCCCTTTATAGTTACTATTTGCCATATGTATTTAGGTGCTCCTCTGTTGGGTGAATATATATTTTAAATTGTTATATCTTTTTGTTGGATTGATCCCTTTATCATTATGTAATGTCCTTCCTTGTCTCTTGTTACAGTCTCTGTTTTGAAGTGTATTTTATCTAATCATTGCTACCCCAGCTTTCTTTTAGTTTCCATTTGAATGGAATTCATTTTACGATCCCCTCACTTTCAGTCTGTGTGTGTCTTTAGATTTAAAGTGAGTCTTTGTAGGCAGCATATACATGGGTCATGTTTTTTTATCCATTCAGCCACTGTCTTTCATAGAGCATTTAGTCCATTTACATTTAATTATTGATAGGTATGTACTTATTGCCATTTTGTTTATTGTTTTATGGTTGTTTTTGTAGTTCCTTTTTGTTCCTTTTTTCTTCTTTTGTTGTCTTCCCTTGGATTTGATGACTATCTTTAGTGTTGTGTTTGAATTCCTTTCTCTTTTTTTGGTGTGTGTATTATAGATTTTTGGTTTGTGGTTACCATGAGATTCATAGATAACTATGTAAATATGATTATTTTAAGCTGATGATCTCTTAAGTTCAACACATTCTAACAACCAAGCATTTTTATTCCTCCTATCCATATTTAATGTTTTTGACATCATATTTTACATCTTTATGTTTTGTTTATCCCTTACTTATTGTGGATATAGATGATTTTACTACTTTTGACTTTTAACCTTCCTGTTAGCTTTATAAGTGATTGATCTACTACCTTTACTATATGTTTGCCTTTTCCAGTAAGATTTTTCCTTTTATAATTTTCATATATCTAGTTGTAATATTTTCTGCTTAGAGAAGTCCCTTTAACATTTCTTGTAAAGCTAGTGCTGAACTATTTTAGCTTTTCCTTAACTGTGAAACTTTTTAAAAATATTTATTTATTTTCTTTATTTTTTTGGCTGTGTCAGGTCTTAGTTGCTGCACCCAGGATCTTCGTTGAGGCATGCGGGATCTTTCATTTTGGCATGCAGTCTCTTCGTTGTGGCGCTCAGGCTTCTCTCTAATTGTGGCGCGCGGGCTTCTCTCTAGTTGTGGTGTGTGGTTTTCTCTCTCTAGTTGTGGCATGCAGGCTCCAGGGCACATGGGCTCTGTAGTTGTACTGCATGGGCTCCAGAATGTGTGGGCTCTGTAGTTTGCGGCACGTGGGCTCTCTCATTGAGGTGCGCGAGCTCAACAGTTGTGGTGCGAGGGCTTAGTTGCCCTGTGACATGTGGGATCTTAGTTCCCTGACCAAGGATCAAACCCACGTCCCCTGCATTGGAAGGCATATTCTTTACCACTGGACCACCAGGGAAGTCCCTGTGAAACTCCTGATCTCTCTTTCAAATCTAAATAATAGTCTTGCTGGGTAGAGTATTCTTGGTTGTAGGTTTTTTCCTTTCATCACTTTAAATGTATCATGCTATTCCCTTTTGACCTGCAAAGTTTCTGCTGAAAAGTCAGCTGATAGTCTAATGGGAGTTCCCTTCTATGTAACTGGTTGCTTTTCTCTTGCTGCTTTTAAGATTCTTTTTTTTTCCCGCCATTTTAATTATAATGTGTCTTGGTGTGGACCTTTTTGGGTTCATCTAGTTGGGACTTTCTGTGCTTCCTGGACCTAGGTGTCTGTTACCTTTCCTAGGTTAAAAAAAATTTCAGCTATTATCTCTTCAAATAGCAACCCCCCTTCTCTTTCTGGGTCCCCTGTAATGGAAATGTTAATATGCTTGACGCTGACCCAGAGGTCTCTTAAACTATCTTCATTGTTTTAAATTATTTTTTTCTTTGTTCTGTTCAGCTTGGGTAATTTCACTGTGTCTTCCAGTTCGCTGCTGTTCCTCTGTATCATCTAATCTACTGTTGCTTCCTTCTAGTCTATTTTTAAATTTCAGTTATTGTATTCTTCAGCCCTATTTAGTTCTTTATATTTTCACACTCTTCATTAATCTTCTCACATGTTCATTCATTCTTCTCCTGAGTTTGTTGAGTGTCGTTATGATCATTACTTTGAACTCTTTAGGGCATAGACTGATTATCTCCACTTCACTTAGATCTTCTGGAGTTTTGTCTTGTTCCTTCGTCTGGAACATATTCCTATGTCTTCTCATTTTGCCTGTGTTTATTTCTGTATATTAGATAGGTTGGTTATGTTTCCTTATCTTGAAGAAGCGGCCTTATGTAGGAGATGTCCTATGGGGCCCAGCATCACACTCCCCTCTGGTCACGAGAGCTGTATGCTCTAGGGGTGTCCCCTATGTGGGCAGCATGGGCCCTTTTGTTGTAACAGGGCCTACTACTATGGGTGTGCTAGTAGGTGGGTGCTGGGCCCTGGTCTGGTTGGCTGCCAGGCCTTGCCTTGTGCAGTGGCTGCTGGTCCACTGGTGGGCAGGGTTGGGTTCTGGGGCAGCTGACTGCTTGGTTTGGGGGGTCCTGGGACTGGTGTTGGCCTGCTGGCGGGTGGGTAAAACCCTGGCACTAATGGGTTAGAGAGAAGATTGCAAAGTGATGCTTGCCACCACCAGTGTCCTCGTGGTAGAACAAGCTTCCCCAGATGGCTGCCTCCAGTGTCTGTGTCCCCAAGGTGAATCCCAATTGCCTCCTGCCTTTCCAGGAGGCTCTCTAAAGTCAACATGAGGGTCTGATCCAGGCTCCTTTCAAATTACTGCCTCTGCACTGGGACCTGGAACATGTCAGATTTTGTGAGCACCATTTAAGAGCGAACTATTTCCCAAAGCTCTCCAGCTCTCCTGTATGCAAGCCTGCTGGCCTTCAAAGTCAATGTTCTAGGGCTTATCTTCTCGGTGCAGGACCCCTAGGCTGGGTAGCCTGATGTGGGCTCAGATCTCTCGCTCCTTGGGAAGAACCTCTGCAATTGTGATCATGCTCTCAACTGTGGGTCACCTACCTGGGTGTGTGGGTCCTGGCTTTACTGTATCTTCACCCCTCCTACCCATCTTGTTGTAGTTCTTTATGTCGTTAGTTGTGGAAAATCTTTTCTGCTAGCCTTCAAGTTGTTCTCATAGATAGTTGCTCTCTAAACAGTTATAATTTTGGCATGCCTGTGGGAGGACGTGAGTTCAGGGTCTTCCTACTCTGCCATCTTGGCCACACCCCCACCCATTTTTTAAGGACATTTTTGCTAAATACAGAATTCTACATTTCCCCCCCCCTTTCAACACTTTAAAGGTGTCATGCCATTCCTTTCTGGTTTGCATAGTTTATGATGAGAAGTCTGCTGCTACTCTGATCTTTGTTCCTTGGTGTATGTTTCTTCTTATTCATTATCAGTGGTTTAGCAATTTCACTATGATGTGTCTTAGGATGTAAGTCTTTTTCACGTTTGTTCTTCTTGAGGACTACTGAGTTTCTTGGACCTATGCCCCTTTATCATTTTTTTTAAAATTTATTTATTTATTTTATGGCTGTGTTGGGTCTTCGTTTCTGTGTGAGGGCTTTCTCCAGCTGTGGCAAGTGGAGGCCACTCTTCATCGCGGTGCGCAGGCCTCTCACCATCGTGGCCTCTCTTGTTGCGGAGCACAGGCTCCAGACGCGCAGGCTCAGCAATTGTGGCTCAGGGGCCTAGTTGCTCCGCGGCATGTGGGATCCTCCCAGACCAGGGCTCGAACCCGTGTCCCCTGCATTGGCAGGCAGATTCTCAACAACTGCGCCACCAGGGAAGCCCCCCTTTATCATTTTTATCATATTTGGGGAATGGCCATTATTTCTTCAAATATGTTTTCTGTCTCTTTCTCTCTTTCCACTCCTTCTGGTATGTATTTTTGACAGGTGGTATTGTTTCACAGGCTACTCTTTTCATTCCTTTTCCAGTATTTTCTCTTTGTGCTTCATTTTGAATAATATCTATTTCCGTGCCTTTAATTTCACTGATCTTTTCTTCTGCAGGGTCTAATTTCTTCTGCTGTTAATCCCATTCAGTTTATTTTTATTTCAGATAGTCTGTGTATCATCTCCAAAAATTTGATTTGGATTTTTAAAAAATACATTCTATGTCTTTCCTCATTATGTTCATGTTTTCCTTTATATATCCTTGAGTATTTATAATGTTAATAATATGTTTAAAATCTTTGTCAGCTAATTCTACCATCTGTGTCATTTTGGATCCATTGAATTATTTTTCTCCTGGTTCTGATCATATTTTTCTGCTACTTTGGTGATTTTTTTTTGTGCCAAACATAATAAACTTTACATTGTTGAGTGCTGTTGTATTTCTTTAAACAGTGCTGGACTTTGTTCTGCCAAGCAGTTACTTGCAGATCAGTTTGAGGATTAATACTGAGCTTGTTTTATGGCAGGCTAAAAGCAACCTTTACTCTAGGACTACTTTAGCCCCACCACAAAGGCATGACCTTTTCAGGATTCTATCCAACACTGTGTATTACAATGTCTCTTCTCTGGCTAGTAGAAACTTCAACTATTCCCAGATCTATGTGAGCCCTGGGAATTACTTGGCCCTTCGAATTACTGCTTTCTGTTTTTTCTTTCTCTGGTGGCATGGAGTTTCATCCCACACGTGTCCTGATCAGAACTTACCTAAGGGTCAAGGGAGCCCTCTGCAGATCTTCTGAGCTCTGCCTCTATGAAGCTACCTTCTCTCTGTTATTTCTCCATGTAAATTTTAGCTGCCTCAGTTTTCCTGAACTCTGACCCCTGTCTCCCAGTTCAGTGATACAGTGGGCGTCTGGTTCCCCACCTCTGTGAAGACTGGAAAAATCCTAAATGAGTAAGATGGGCGATCCACCTCTTCCTGTGTGTTTTCCTTCTCTCAGGGAGTCACAGCCCTGAGATGTCCCAATGCTTCCTGATGTCCAATGTCTGAAAACGTTTGTCTCATATATTTTGTCTGCTTTTCTAGTTGTTTATGGCGGAAGGCAATTCCCACAGCACTTAATCCTTCATGGGTGGAACTGAAAACCTCTATCCTAGTTGTTTTCACCATTGGTTTACACTTTAAAATATCATTTAACTAATAGATGGTGACTTCATTAAAAGTTGTTAGAGACAGTTTAAGAAAACTGTGTTGGGAGTTAGTTCATGAATATTTTTGAGTTTCACAATTCTACCAGGAAGTTAGGCTCTGTCAAGATTTTATGAAAAGTTGAACTAGGAAAAGATCTTCAAGGTTAACTCGAATTGATCAAGACACAACCGATTACTTAACCTTTAAATTCACTTTTTAAAGTGTTCAAAATTTTGACAAGGGTGCCAAGACCACTCAAGGGGAAAAAATAATCTCGTCAACAAATGGTACTGGGTGAGATAACTGAATATCCATAAACAAGAATGAAGTTGAACTCTTACCTCACACCGTACACAAAAACTAACTAAAAAATGCACCAATGACCTAAATATAAGAGCTAAAATCCTAGAAGAAAACATAGGAGTAAACTTTCATGACCTTGGATCTGCAGTGTTTACTTAAATATAACACCAAAAGCACAAACAGCACAAGAAAAAATAGATCATAGACTTCATCAAAATTTAAAACTTATATACATCAAACGACACTATCAAGAGAGTGAAAAGACACCTACAGCATAGGAGAAAATATCTGCAAACCATGTATCTGATAACAGTCTAGTATCCAAAATATATAAAGAACTCTTACAACTCAACAACAGAGACAACCCAATTCAAAAATGGGCAAAGGACCTGAATAGACATTTCTCCAAAGATATACAAAGAATATTAAGCACATGAAAAGAAGCACAATGTCATTAGTCATTAGGAAAATGCAAATCAAATCCACAATGAGAGAGTACTTCATACCCACTAGGATAGCTATTGTTATGGGTTGAATTGTGTCCCCTCCCCTGCAAACTATGTTGAAGTACTAACCCCTGGTATCTGAGACTTTGACCTTATTGGGAAATAAGGACTTCATAGATGTAATCAAGTTAAGATGAGGTGATTAAGGTGGGCCTCAATCTAATATGACTGGTTTACTTATAAAAGGGGGAAATTCGGACAAAGGCACAGAGGGAAGATGGTCATGTGAAGATGGAGTCAGAGATTAGAGTCATGCTACCACAAGCCAAGGAATGCCTGGGGCTACCAGAAACTGGAGCAGGCAAGGAAGGATCCTCCCGTAGTGACTTGGAGGGAGCATGGCCCTGTGAACACCTTGATTTTGGATTTCTAGCCTCCAGAACTGTGAGACAATGAATTTTCTGTTTTAAGCTACCCAGTTTGTGGTACTTTCTTATGGAGCCCTAGGACACCAACACAGCTATAATTTTAGAAATAGAAAATAACAAGTGTTGGCAAATGTGATGGTTAATTTTATGTGGCTGGGCCACGGTGCCCATATATTTGGTTGAACATTATTTTGGATGTTTCTGTGGTGTTTTTAGGATGAGATTAACATTTAAATGGATGGACTTTTGAGAAAATCAGATTACCTTCCACAATGTGGGTAACCCACCAAAGGTCTTAATAAAACAAAGACTGACATCTCCCCTTGAGCAAGAAGGAATTATGCCAGCAGACTGTCTTTGGACTCAAACTGCACCTCTCTCTTGGGTCTCCAGGTGCTGGCCTACCCTGCAGATTTTGGACTTACTAAGCCTCCACAACTGTGAGCAAATTCCTTAAAATAAATCCCTATCTATCTATCTACCTACCTACCTACCTACCTACCTACCTACCTACCTACCTACCTACATATATCAGTATCCTATTGATTCTATTTCTCTGGAAAACCCTAACACAGCAAGGATGTGGAGAAATTGGAACCCTCATCCATTGCTGATGGAAATGTAAATGGTGCAGCCATTGTGGAAAATCATTTGGTGGTTCCTCAATTAGTTAAACACAGAGTTATCATATGACCCAGGATTTCCACTCCAAGGTATGTATCTAAAAGAATTGAAAACAGGTGTTCAAACAAAAATTTGTACAAGAATATTCATAGCAACACTATTGACAATAGAAGATAAAAAAAACTCAAATGTCCATAAACTGACTGATAAATATTGATGGATAGCCATACAATGGAATATTGTTCAACCATTAAAAAAATAAAATTCTGATAAATGCTATAACATGAATGAATGTTGAAAACACTATGGTGAATGGACAAAGCCAGACACAAAGATCACATGTTGTAAAATTCCATTTATATTAAATATCGAGAATAGGCAATTTCATAAAGACAGAAAGCAAATTAGTGGTTGCCAGGGGGTTGGGAGTAGGAGTGACTGCTTAATGACTATGGGGTTTCCTTTTGAGGGGATGAAGATATTCTAAAACTAGGTTGTGATGGTTGCACAACATCATGAATGTATTAAATACCAATGAATCGTACACTTTTAAAATGGCTAAAATGGTTAATTTATATTGCGCATTTTACTACAATTTAAAAAAGTGTTCAAATACACAGAGAAGGATAATTCTTGAACTTACTAATTAAGAAACAAATTGAAGATGTGGAAATGGAACTTTTTAAGTTAACAAAAATAAAACAATGAATCAAGAATTAAAGGTTGGGCTTTCCTGGTGGCGCAGTGGTTAGGAATCTGCCAGCCAATGCAGGGGACATGGGTTCGAGCCCTGGTCTGGGAAGATCCCACATGCCGCAGAGCAACTAGGCCTGTGCACCACAACTACTGAGCCTGTGCTCTAGAGCCCGCGAGCCACAACTACTGAACCCGTGTGCCACAACTACGGAAGCCTGCGCGCCTAGAGCCCGTGCTCCACAAAAAGAGGAGCCATCGCAATAAGAAGTCTGAGCACCGCAACGAAGAGTAGCGCCCGCTCGCCGCAACTAGAGAAAGCCCACGCGCAGCAACGAAGACCCAAAGCAGCCAAAAATAAATAAAATTTACAAATTAAAAGAATTAAAGGTCATAAAATAAATATGTGTAACCATTGCGATAAACAAGGAGGCTTGTGGAATTACAATCACAAAGCAACTTTTTGTCTCCTACCGTCTCCTGAAATCCAACTTGTGGGACTAGCGTATCCCTTAGTTCTAGAAGAAAATCAGGCCTCTACAACTTCTCTAGTCAATCTTACATCATCATCATATCATCCTGTAGTCACACTTAAGATGCAAAACAGTCTCAGTTCAGAGATTTAAACGTCCAATTCCATTAAAATCAAAATGGCTTATCATTTGAAGTTGAGGCCTTCTCTGGACCTGCTGCAGGCCAGAAGCCAGCATCAGGGAAGTGAGGCCTTCTTTGTGTATTAAGGTTTCTGACCCTCCAGGGGTAGGGCCGTGGGAGTAAGGAAATGAAGGCAAAGCAAGAAAACATCCTTAGTTGAGGCTTTGTGGTGACTGGGCACCGACTTGGCAAGAGTTTAACTGTCTTTCTCATGTGGCCTCCTCCAACGCTCCTCAGGGTGGCTCATCCGTCCTCTCTTCTCTCCCTGTCATGCCATCTTCATGCCCCAGGGAGCCCTCAGGGGTGACGACTTCCCCCATGACTCTGCTTTTTGATCCTTCATCAGCACCGTGAGTTGGAAGTTCATCTCCTGGAGGAAACCCTCGCCTCTTGCTCAGGCTCTGAGATGACCGCGTGCCAGTTCTCTTGCACGCAGCCCACATCTGGTCCTCAGGAGGCAGAGACACATCCCCGGCCCAACAAGCTCTGGAAGTGGAGGCTGCACCCACCTCTGCCACCTCTCCTTTGCTCCATCATCAAAGCACCCAGCCAGCCACTGGTATCTCATCCTTTAGATTTTTCCAGGCCGGGGTCTGTATAGTTTATCAGATTGTCACCCTACAGGGGATGCACATTAAGCTCCAGTGAGGCCCTTTTCCCTAGCCTTGAGGTGAGGGGCAACTGGCACCCATTACTCTTGCTGAGGAGACTCCAAACACACAAATGGCTCTCTTCAAAGAAATCCCCACCAAAAATTCTCCTTCTTCAACT
This sequence comes from Eschrichtius robustus, assembly GCF_028021215.1. Classification (NCBI taxonomy): domain Eukaryota; kingdom Metazoa; phylum Chordata; class Mammalia; order Artiodactyla; family Eschrichtiidae; genus Eschrichtius; species Eschrichtius robustus. The sequence goes on from NC_090839.1 coordinate 21,961,163, forward strand.
CTTAGCTCTTCTTGTATATCCTTGATGTGGGTGAGGGAGTTTAAGATGGCTACAGGTTTTCGACCATCTCCATTATAAATACAGCATATGGTATACTTACTTATGTGGTATCTATTGCTGCCTTGCAAAAAACATCTATTTTAACCTCTTGTTACATGTGCATTTAAATAACTACAATCATTTGAATATAGTAACAGCTACTATTGAGCCCCTACTTTGTCCCAGACATGGTACTAGGTCCTCTTCTTTACAAACATCTCATTTAAAGTTATTAATAGGTATGCTTATAACTACCTTATCGATTTCATGAGTTCATACAGATAACTGGCATTTAAAAATCTACAGAGTGAGGTATTATTAATAAGATTCTCAATAGGAAGAAATATTCTGAAAGCCTAGTCACAGAACTTTAGATCTGGAAAGGACTTCATAGGTTAGTCAACCTCACTCATTTCCTTTAAGCAGCAGCTGAGGTCCTGAAAGGCTGAGGGACTTGTCCAAGGTCATCACAGTGAGAGGAGATCAGAAGATGGGGGTTATCATTTGCTACAGCTGCCTCTTATTTGTAAAAAGTATTAGGTAAATTCTAATGCATACTGCTAATTTTAAGATTTATCAAACCAGGGGTAGAAGTGAATTCTTAATGTAAAATAACTGTCTCAGAGTCTTAAAAAACTGAACAAACTGGGCTTTCAACACTAGATAAAGCTGTGCGAATCCTAATATACTGTACAGGAGAATAAAGGATTCTTAACTGAATCTGTGCCTCAGAGTGGAAAAGTGATTTTTAAATGGAAAATCCCACAGAGGTGGCAATGAGAAATGAGTTTAGCTAGATGAATGATCGTAAGAGAAAGCAAGACAGCAAACCAGGTTGGAGGGTGGCTTTTTCTTAAAGATCTCAAATAAACCAAACACAGACTGTTTGTCCCCAGACAGTGAGCTACTGTGTTTACTCTCATCTTCCTAGTCTTGGCACTGTCTCATGTTCTGATCCTCACAGTCTCCAGGATTTCATGTAAACTTTTTAAAAAATAAGCGTATACAGCACAATGATGATATTATTACTCTATCTATCAAATACTATTGAGAACCCAGCAAATGCCATCCAGCATTCTCAGACTTCAGTCCTGCATTCTTCTCCTGCAAGACAACAATCATATGCTTTAGGGCTGGCGGGTGTCCAGAAACAATTTAGTCCAACACACTTCAAAGATAAGAAAACTGAGGCCCAGAAAGGAAAGCACCTTGCCTAGGAAGGTCACACTGTTAACGGCTCTAATCACAGAGGTTAAGCATTTTGACAGATTCATGAACTCTTGGGTAGTTAGTTCCATCCTCAGCTCTGAGGACCTCAGAGTCACATTTTGTAGCCTGAAGTGCTAATTAAACCAGAGGAATTATGGACTTCCTATTTATAGGCAGGAGTGAAGACATTAACTAGGCCATGAAACCTGGGGACACAGAAGGAGATCTTGTCTCCTGAGATTCACATATTACATTCAACCTTTATATTTTAAGACAGAACTTGGTTAATGCATAGTCTCAACTTTCCAAATCTGATCTTCATCTTGGGCTGCATTTAGCCTTGAAGGACCAGGGCTACGGCAGTTTTTTTGCATCGTGAGATAAACGGGATAAACTGGTAACTGTACTTCTTTTGGTAAATGCTGCCCTCACCCAGTAAGAAAAGTTAAAATCATCCTTCTAAACATATCAATTGCTTCAAAGGAAAGTATTGCAAACCATTTTTTGTTATTTTGAGTTTTAACCAATAATAGTCAATATGCTCTCACTGAATTTAAAAGTGAAAAGAAACCCACAGAAAATGTTTTTAAAAGACATACCACTTGGGTTTGCAATTATCTCACATGTTTATTTTACTGTTCAGAGTGGTTTTCACTGTACTGCCAAAATCAAATCTCTCTTAGGAGGCCTAGTGGTACGAACACAAGTGCTGAAATCAAAGAGCTTCCAAGTTTTAACCTGTTGGAGACCGTGTGGTACTAGGGAAAGAGTCATTTAACCTCTCTCCAGCAATCCCACTTCTGTACAATGAAGATAAAACTATGAAGGTACCTCTCCTGTGTACTGTGTGAATTGGCTAATTAAAGCTAATTAACCCCCTGGAAAGAACCAAAAAATACTATCTAGGGCTTCCCTGGTGGCGCAGTGGTTGAGAGTCTGCCTGCCAAAGCAGGGGACACGGGTTCGAGCCCTGGTCTGGGAAGATCCCACATGCCGTGGAGTGGCTAGGCCCGTGAGCCACAACTACTGAGCCTGCGTGTCTGGAGCCTGTGCTCCGCAACGGGAGAGGCCGTGACAGTGAGAGGCCCACGCACCGCAATGAAGAGTGGCCCCCGCTCGCCACAACTGGAGAAAGCCCTTGCACGGAAACGAAGACCCAACACAGCCAAAAATAAATAAAATAAATTAAAAAAAAAAAAGACTTTAGGAAAAAAAAAAAAAAACTATCTAAGTGCTGAGTATTTATGGGCTACTAAACAGTCACAAAAACTCCTAAGAGACAAGACTCTGCAGAGACAGCACAATCTCTATTGTAGATTACTAATTACCCACTGATTACAAACAAAGCTTTGGGTGTTCCCTAACAGGGGAGGGAAAAGAAACATTACACAACGTCATTCAACAACACCATCTTTATTCAAAAATATATATCTATGAGACATTTCAGAATATACTGCTACCGCCAATGGCAGCCTATACTTCTAAATAAAGTCCTAAATTAATATACAAATTTAAGCTTTAAAAATACTCTTTAAGAAAAAAAACAGAACAAAAAACAAAGGAAGATTGAAGACTTTCTGAGGAAGAAGACCTAAAGGAAAGGTCCTGGAGGCCGACGGATGCCCTAAGTATAGGAGAACACCGAACAAAACCCACCCACCCCGCCCTGCCAGATCACCTCACACATACAAGGAGAAAGGTTCATTTAAATTAAACAAATGAAGTAAAAAGCACTCCTGGGGAGGATGTGGGAGAATTAAGAGTTAAAAAACAAAAGCACATTTTGTTGAACAAAAAAACAGAACTAACTTCCTTACAGGAAGTCCACTAGTAACAGGTGTTAAGAGGCCAACACATTCATTTACATAATTGCTACAGTTTCATTTCTTGCTCTTGCTGTAATGCACCAATTTCTAGTCAAAGACTCAATCAGATAAAACAGAGCAGTGGGCAAAATCCATTATGTTGTAACATTTTCACCTAGCTGATGAGAGCAGATATCCACTACACCTTTTTGGCTGGTTTGTGGCTGGTAAGACTTTGCTTCCCTGGTGAAAGAAAGCACAGAGTCTGTGCAAGATGGGTCTGTTCAGAAGCAAGCTCCTCTGCGGGGCTGAAGCAGCACACCACGCGGGCAGGGGGCTTATATATGGAAACAGCAAAGACTGGAATTTATTTTGCAATTTTAGTAAAAGTCATTTACTGCCCTGTGGCCTCTGGGAGAAAAACTTTATATATAGACTCATTAATTTAGTAATGACAGGACAACAGGCAGTGTCAATATGCAAACAACACACAGACCGTATTCAATCTGAAAAATAGCTTAAATGCTACTAGGTTCTACACAGAGTTAAACTGCGTACTTGCTATGACTTTTTATCATTTTCACTTCATGGCAGGCAAGAGAGCTTCTTGAAGGGAAGCCTGTTACACTTTTAAAAACAGACGTTATGTTCTAACACGCTGAACATGTAAAATTACATGTAATTGGCTTTTTGGTAATCCTGAAAAGAGCAACTCAAAATAATGGAGATTGTGAAGCCCCCTCCACTGAATTCCTTTTTATAGCTTTTGGATTTCAGCCTCTGGGCTATAATTCCTATTACATTATTGGGGCAAATTGTTTTCTGCCCTTTCCAATGTCAAAAATAAGCCTGCCAAATTAGAATGACTTACAGTCAGCAGGCCTAACCTTTACTAAAAGCAAGGTAATAATCCTTTCTAACTACATTATATAGTCATAATGTCAGCTGGCATGATAATGGAATTAAGACCCCCAATTAATATCCCTCACTTTCCCCCTTCCCGAGATGAGCTATTCAGTAACATCTGACACAAAGTACTCCTCCTCCTAGGGGCACAAGGACACGTGCAGTGGTGTGAACTAAAGGACAGACAAGCATGCACAGAGTGTCATATTTGCAGGGGAGATTTTCAAGTTTAGTCACCATGCTGTGGACATGTGCCCACGCAGTGAATTAAATGTTAGTGTGTGCCCGACTCCCCAAAAGAAAGGGTCAAAGCAACACCCACGCAGAGCCCGGACTCCCAGAATGCCTTTAGCTTTGGGGGCCCACAGTGCCATTTCTAACAACCGCCTTCACAACCAACTGGGGCAAAGATCATGTTTCTAGGAACGTGCTCTCTGACCGTGGGTGGCACCCTTGATAAGTGCAGCCTGGGAAGGTTGTTGGATAGGAACCTAAAGCAAATAACTTATTTTTAATTCATGCTTGTGATCCCTGTTAGTCGTTCTCTGACCTATGACTTGATGCCCCAGATCAGCTTTGAATCTTATTGCTAGATCCTCTAGTCTGCTCACAAATGCACCCAGCCTTTGACTACGCATTGCTGTAAGTCACAGTAAGGGAGGATCCGAGATTGGGCAAACTCTTTATGGCAAAGCTGCTCAACAGTTGGGCCTCCAATCTCTGGGGTGGATGGCAGCCAGGAAAGCCAACGACTCCAGAAGTGAGTCCCTCAGTGGAAGTTCAAGTGGACTTGAACAAGCCCAACTCAGAAAAGAGAAGCTGCTTTCATGACACAATGCTGTCGTGAGAGACAAGATTCTTCTACACATGATTTTCATAACTTCTTGGGTGTAAAGAGAGAGCTAAGAACGGAAAACCAACAGGGGCATGGAAACATGAAGTGAGTTTGTATTCTTTCCAAATATAAATCTAAACTGGATTCCATTCGCCACTGTCCTCAATTGTGCTCAACAGGAGAGGCTGGAGAGGAGAATCAGACCCTGCGGTTCTTTCTTGAGGCTGGGGGGGCCGAGCAGAAAGAGGGATAGAACCAGGGGCTACTAGGTTATTTCCAACCATGACTTGCCCTCTTCTTTCTGCTGGTACAGATGGGAGTCTGGGGCATGACACCTGCCTTAGTCAGTTGAAAACAGGTCACCAGCAGAGGGCAGGGGGGCCAAGCCCCCTGTGACGTTGGGCAGCAACGAGAGGTCTGGCAAGCTCTGAATATGGGACTTGAGTTCCTTGCGGACCTGGGTTACCCGAGCAAGCTTCTGTTTATATTCCTAAGGAGACAAAGAGAACACAGTGCAGTTAAGTCTGTGTGTGCTGATGGCCAGGTTTAAAGAGCAGATACAGGTACTCTCACCTTCTTGCTCTGTGTGCTCCTCACCAGACAGCCCCTCCCCCATTCAGCTAAACATTCATTCAAACTCTCAAAAGGCAAAACTTTAAATAAAAAAAGGAAAGCTCAAGAGTTCAATAGTGGCAACAGTGACTGAAATGGTATTCAACTAAGCACTTGAGATTTGGAAGTAAAAAGTGATGTTTTGTATTTGCAGTGTCTTTGGTTCTTATCTATTTCAGAATACTTTATAAAATAAAATAAAGCCTAAGCTTTACAATCATTTTGAAAACTCCACCTAGACATGGCTAGGAAAACCACTATAAAGCTATATTTTGTGTGTTAAACTTAGATTAACCCAGAGTTATTATCTTCGCAGACAAGGACTACAGAAGCTCAAAATTCCCACCGCCACCGCCTGTGTCCAGGACTTCCTTGTTCCACACCTGAGAACTGCAGCAAGGCCCAGGTGACGCCTTCTAGTAGACTCCCCTGAACAGACTTATCTTCCAGAAGCCCGGCTTTCAAGTCACTCCTCTGAGAAAGGGAAGCATGGCACGGCACTATCTCCATGACTGCTCCCAGCAGCAAGATCTTCTAAAATTAGCTCCTGCCCAAATGTTACTTCTTACAACTTCCCAACCCCCCATGCACATGCCAGAGCTTGCATAGGCCGTTTGTTCAGGATTCCCCTCAAGCCTGAAGGGATCTCTTTCTTCTCCTGGTCCTGGCAAAGTCCTGACTCCACTCCTTCGCCTACTTGCTGAGTCCCACTGCTCTAGAAAAATCTTTCCTCCTTATCCAAGACATTGGTCCCCATCTCCACTGGCTTTCCTGTGCACTGCGCCCCTAACAGACTGCTCTTAGGTACTCTCTCCATACATACAAGACTTCTCTGTTTCCCTAAAATATGACTCCCCTGATGACAGGAACTGAACATACTATTTTCTTTCCTCAGCTCCCAGCTAAAAGGTCTTCTTGGTAAATCTGTATGGAGTAACAACTCTGGGCCATGTGAGATCTGTGGTTTACAACCCCTTTGGGGCTTGACTTTTTCCCTCTAACTGTGTCACCCTCCTTGGTGTTTCTGCAAGGATAAGGAGGCTCCTGAGGCTGGGCCCTTGGTGACTAAAGCGTCTCCTGCAGGAAGGTAACAGAAAGCACAGGGCTGAGACTCAAAGCCCTGGGTTTAGTTCTGGCTCTTTTAGTTTCTGTGTGACTGTGGACGTGTTCCCTCCTTTCCTTCATCCTTCTTTATCTGAAAACTGAAGGAACTGGACCACCCGTAAGGTTTTTCTTCAAGTTCCAGATTCCTTCATGCCAGACACCTATGCACACTTAGAGAGGCAAAGGGTTTGAGGGCATAAGCTTAAGCACTCCTAGGAAGAGTGATAAGACAGGAAAAAGGTTAAATGAAGAACACTTACTTTGAGTTGTAAAGACAAATTCCAAGCAAGGAGTGGAAGAGGGGAATTGGGAAATGGGCAGGGAGGCTCCACCCCTACATGACTGGTGGCGGTCAGCCTTCCACCTGAAATGAGAGCTGCTCACACAAGCCATCAAACGAACAGACAAGGGACAGGTTAGGAAAGTAAGCTCTCCTGGCACCCCATTTTTTACCTTCGTAGACTTAATACAACTAAAAAAATGACTTACATTAATTATTGATAGTGACTCCTCCATCAAACTAGTAAGCATCGGGAGGCTAGGACCAGACCTATATGCTTCACCCAGCATCCACCATGCCCAGCAGTGCCCTGTAAGCAGTAGGTGTCTACACAGCTGCCCAATGAATTAACAATATATAAAAGATAATATCACGCACAAGCACACCACATAAAGTAATCACCTTTCATTCTTGAAACTGAAAACTACTTTCAAATTTGAGGACCTAAAATGTGAAGGTTCTCTGCCCTTCCCTCCACAAATAGTTTTCTTCTTTGGTTTCACAGACGTCACAGGAAATTAATAGAGAAGACCAATTCTCTTATTACTGGACATGGATTCATTTATTTAACTTCTCCTGAATTCTAGGTACAAAAAAGGTAAAATAGTTACTGAATAGTTACCCCTTGCTCCCTGCCCAAATCCTCTGACCAAAGCTGACAAATGAAAAGCCACCTCAACTCAGAGTCATCCAGTCTGGGCAGCTACAGAGCACTTCAGTTGAAGGAATTCCTCAAGAACAGTTTGAAAATCACTGAGTCTCTAGTGAGCTGCCCTGAGATCAGAATCCAAGGGTCCTCACTCTTGGGTAATCCTTAGACTAATTTAGCAAGTCCACCTGAAGTCAAAAGGAAAGGTGGCTGGGACTTCCTTGGCAGTCCAGTGGGAAGACTCTTGCGCTCCCAACGCAGGGGGCCTGGGTTTGATCCCTGGTCAGGGAACTAGATCCCGCACGCATGCCGCAACTAAGAAGTCCACATGCTGCAACTAAGACCTGGTGCAGCCTAAATAAATAAATAATAAATAAATAAATAGTTTTTAAAAAAGGAAAAGTGATTGATCTGATAACACCCCCACACTACCTTAAGTTCAAATAACTCTCTTCAAAGGCAATCTTAAAAAAAAAAAATCCCATTTATTTCTGTTTAGGAGAGTGGAGAGGTATCTCATGCTTAGGCTGCTATTATATTCTAGATATCACCACAGAAACTTCATTTTAATAAAAGGAAATATGTTCCATATTAAAGTCCTCTCTTCAGGCCACTATGAAAGTGGATGAATCATGCCCATACCTCCTTGTGCCATGGGCATTTCTTCTCGTTCTCTTCCCATAGGGATTTCTATTTTAAGAGCAGTTGCATGAGCCTAGGAGGAGGGCATCACTAGAGAAAGGATGAAAGTGGGATTCACTGAAAAGGATTAAAAAACATAGAGTTGCAAGATACAAGGTTAATATATAAAAGTCAATTGCTTTCCTATATATACCAGTGATGAACTAGTGGAATTTGAAATTAAAACCCAAATACCTTTACATTAGCCCCAAAACAATGAAATACTTAAGTATAAATCTAACAAAATATGTATAAGATCTATAGGAGGAAAATTACAAAATTCTGATGACTGAACACAGAAGTAAATAAATGGAGAGATATTCCATGTTCATGGATAGGAATATTCAATACTATTAGGATGTCTGTTCTTCCCAACTTGATCTACAGATCCAAGGCAATCCCAACAAAACCACAGCAAGTTATTCTGTAGATACAGACAAACTAATTCTAAAGTTTATATGGCGAGGCAAAAGATTCTGAATAGCCAACACAATGTTAAAAAGGAAGAACAAAGTTAGAAACTACCTGACTCCAAGACTTACTTTAGGGCTTCCCTGGTGGCGCAGTGGTTGAGAATCTGCCTGCCGATGCAGGGGACACAGGTTCGAGCCCTGGTCTGGGAAGACCCCACATGCCGTGGAGCAACTAGGCCCGTGAGCCACAACTACTGAGCCTGCGCGTCTGGAGCCTGTGCTCCGCAACAAGAGAGGCCGTGACAGTGAGAGGCCCGCGCACCGCAAAGAAGAGTGGCCCCCGCTCGCCCCAACTAGAGAAAGCCCTCGTATAGAAACGAAGACCCAACACAGCCAAAAATAAATAAATAAATTAATTAAAAAAAAAAAAAACAACTGATCACTTTAAAAAAAAAAAAAAAAGACTTACTTTAAGCTGTGGTAATCCAGACAATGCAATACTGGCAAAAGAATAAACAAATAGATCAATGCAACAGAATAGAGAGCCCAGAAATAGACCCATATAATCAACTGATCTTTGACAAAGGAGCAAAGGCAATACAGCGGAGAAAAGATAGTATTTTCAACAACTGGACATCCACATGCAAAAAACCAGATCTAGACACAAATCTTACATCCTTTACAAAAATTAACTCAAAATGAATCAGAGACCTAAAGGTAAAACACAAAACTATAAAACTCCTAGAAGATAACACAGGAGAAAATCTAAATGGTCTTTGGCTTGGTGATGACTTTTTACATAGGACACCAATGGCATGATCCATGAAAGAACTGACAAGCTGGACTTCATTAAAATGAAAAATTTCAACTCTGCAAAAGACTGTCAAGAGAATGAAAAGACAAGCCAGAGACTGGGAGAAAACGTTTGTGAAAGACATCACATGTCATCAGGGACATGCAAATTAAAACACTGTTGAGATACCACCCACACCTATTAGAATAGCCAAAGCACAGAACACCAACAACACCACATGTTGGTTAGGATGTGGAGCAAGAGGAACTGTCAAATACATTGCTGGTGGGAATGCAAAATGGTACAGCCACTTTGGAAGACAATTTGGTGGCTTCTTACAAAACTAAACATACTCTTACCATATGATCCAGCAATCATGCTTGTTGGTATTTACCCAAAGGAGATGAATATCTATGCCCACACAAATACCTGCACGCGAATGTTCATAACAGCCTTATTCCTAACTTCCAAAAGTTGGAATCAACCAAGATGTCCTTAAGTAGGTGAATGGATAAATAAACTTTGGTACATCCAAACAACAGCATATTATTCAGCACTAAAAAGAAATGAGCTATCAAGCCATGAAAAGACATGGAGAAACCTTAAATGCATATCATTTAGTGAAAGAAGCCAATCTGAAAAGGCTAACTACTGTATGAATCCAACTATATGACATTTTGGAAAAGGCAAAATCATGGAGACAAAGGTTGGAGGGAAGTAGGCAGGGATGAACAGGTGGAGCAGAGATGATTTTTAGGGTAGTGAAAATACTGTAATGATAAATTATACATTTGTCCAAACCCACAGAATGTACAACACCAATGTGAACCCTAATGTAAACTACTGACTTTAGGTGATTATAGTGTGTCAGTGTAGGTTCATCAACAGTAACAAATGTACCACACCTGGAGAATGTTGATAGTTGGGAGACTATACATATCTGAGGATAGGGAGTATATGGGAAATCTTTGTACCTTCCTCTTAATTTTGCTGTGAACCTAAAATTGTTCTAAAAAATAGCCTTAAAAAAAAATGACCAATGGGACAAGAGGTTAAAATGTATCAGCAAGAGTGACTAGATATATACTCTAAATATCTAAATACAGGTAAAGACTGCTTTTAAAACTGTTAAAACAGGGACTTCCCCGGTGGTCCCTGTGAAGAATCTGCCGGTCGGGTCACGGCACTCCCTTGATAGCTGCCTTTCCAGTTATTCTCTTAGGTTCTGGACGGGCAAAGGAAACAGACCTCAGGAGAATCCAAGAATCTTTTATCTCAACCTACTAGCCTGCCTTCTGACAACTGTGGTCCACAAGCTCTGCTGCTACAAGGTTCCAAACCATGCCCTCAGCAACTCCTGTGCTCAGCAGAAATCCAGGCTTCCTTTCATGATACCATGAAAACCAACTTCAAAGTGATGAGACCCATTCAAGTTCTTTTGACTCATTTAAGTGTGCTGCATCCCACAATCACCAAGTACCATTCAGACAAATGATGTGGCAAGGTGGTCACATGCTCCTTGTTTAAAATACCTTACACTTGTAACAGAGGACTTAGCCTTTAATCTAAGGCTCATGCCCCCTTGCCTTGCCTGGTACAGGAATTTGAGAGATCAAACCCTGTACCATTTACACCAGCAGATGACGCCGCTGCACCGCTCCTGCTCATCAGTCTTCTCTCCCTACCAGCTAATTCACCTCACCCACACTTCACACGGCTCTTTTTCGTACTCTTGTCTTCAGACACTTGCCTCTTCCTCCACTACCTACCTTAAGCAAGAAAAGACAAGGCAAACCCAGGCAGCTGTTGCTTTTCCTTCCCTGCTCATGCATAATTTATACTGGGGTGGTGGCAGAGGTGATGGGTTGAGCTGAACCCTCCATTCTGCTACAGGCACCTACTGCAGCAAACCCCACGCCACCCTAGAGAGGCCATGGGGAGCCATGAAACAGGCAGGAGTTCCACCAGATTTGCTGCTACGGCTGCCCTGTTTCAGGATCCTTGAGGAGAGGAGGTGGAGGGGAAAGCAGGCACCTGTGAGGAATTGCCTGGGTTTATCTGACTGCCAAGAAATGTTTAAAACATAGAAGGTAAAGGCCCAATGCGTAGTTCTAAGATAATGCCGAGGATTTATGGTCCTGACAAAGCGCTGGAATCTTGCCTCACAGACTCTTCAAACCAGAGGGAGAAAATGTGTCCAACGTCCCCCTGCTTCCTATGGATCCAGCTGACTCTGCGGGAACACAGTCCAGCACGGAGTACCAAGACAACTGGCTGAAGGAAGCAAGGCTGACACATTCTTTGCCTTTTTTGGTTAGAGCGGTAAGCCAAATCTGACACGCTGCAGATGAGCTTGGGGATAAGATGGTTAGAAATGACAGGGTCCGACATCACAGTGACCTTTCGACAGGAATTTCATTTTCAAAACAACAAAATTAGAAGCATCTCCTCTAGCAACTCATGTAAGAAATACCGATCAAAATGTAAACACTGTCAAACCTACTTTTTTCTTGCTAAGAATTATTTACATAAGAAATAACACCACAGGCAGGGGCTTGATTTGATAAGATTTCCAGTAACAAGACTCATGTGTTCCTTTATCTTGCTCTGCTGTGCTATAGGACATACGGTATATAAAAATCACCCACTGCTTGGCTACTCCCAATTAAGAATCATAAAGGGTTATTATGCATGAAGAAGTTTATGAAGGGCCCTGTTCAGAGGACGGCTTCAAAGTCAAAGAACGGCTTCATCGTATGAAGGGTAAAGAGAGCCAGGCAGAAAGGGGAAGCTGATCCTCGCCCTAAGATTACTTAACGTGCCCACTCAGCCCCCTCGTCCTGCCAGGAGGCTCACCTCTTGCCACTAAGGCTCACAGGATCTACACGTAGAAGTCACAGCTTCTACTTAAACCCCAATTAGTTAATTAATTTCTCTTTCTTTCATTCATTTTTTTTAAGGGAAAGTACAACCTATAGATCTTTGGACTGAAAATAAGAATGCTGTTTTAAATTTTTCTTCAAGGATCTACACGGGAACGCTGAAAAGCCATCACTGACTTGCACCTCTCTCTCACCCAGCTCCATGCTCCATATGACTTAGTGGCAGCGGAGACATCTCAAAATGATACATTCTGGGGTGTCACAGCAGGGCTGGAGCTGCTGAGTAAGATGCAAGATACAGGGAAAAGAGGAAGTCATGGCTCCGATCCCAGTATTCAGGGCCTCGCGGCTCCATTACTAAAATCAGTAATAAAGGTATTGTTGGGGCTCAGAGTGGGCTGCCCCAAAATGTGCCACCATGGCATATTGATTATTTTGAATTGAAGCTGCTTAAGAAGCCGCTGCTATAAGGAAAAAAAAAGACCCTGACCCTCCTCTGTCTCCCTGAAAAGCAAGAAATAAATCTCTCACGTGAAAGGTTCTCTCTGCATCTGGCGGTAGAAGGACACACTTACTGTCAGAGACAAGGAATTCAGAGCCGAGAAGCCTGTATAAACAAACCTTGTTACTTTACTTCTTTAATTTACTACCCCAAGCTTAAATTCTGTTTAGATTCTTTTCTAATTAAGCACCCAAAGCCTAAGTTTTTTTGTGCTGTCAATTCCTCACAAATTTATTGTTTGTCTAAAAAGTATAAAAGCTGCCTTCTCTGGCTACTTCTTAGGTCCCATTTTTATGAGATTTCCATGCACATGATGAAAATTTGTTTCTTTTTCTCCTCTTAATCTGCCTTCTGTCAGTTTTATTCTTAGTCCAGCCACAAAAGCTCAAGAGGGGCAGAGGAGGAAATCCCTCACCCCCACCCCGTTCCAACAGAACACACAAGGTACTTCCCAGAAGGGAAAATGACAAAATGACTACAATTAGGAGTATTCTCAGAGCGATCCAACCATCCATTGGAGGAATCAAGTGGGAACAGGCTTCTTAAACTTGAAATCATACCACAAAGTGTTTTCAGGGTATTTCCTTCTCCCCAGAGGACCCTCTACACAAAAGGTTTAAGGGAGCTTCTACTATCACAACAAAAACCCCCTTCTGATAGGGAATTGCAAAAGCAAGGGAAGAAGAATGAAAAGTCATTGTATATACATAACTAAACTAATAAAAAATGAAACTAACAAAAATAAAATCAGTTTTAGGACTGGGCAAATTTTCAAACCTTAACGTAATCATAAAGCTAAAATTCACAATTTAACGGATGCCTATAAAAGTGCTTTAAAAAGAGACTTATTTAAAAATGACCTGGGTCCTTCAAAAATGCTTACACCATTTATGCAATGGATCCCTCATACAAAACCAGATAAAACCAAAATACTAATGTATAGGAAGAATTATTTATAATTAGTTCTTTTTAAAAAAGTTAACCTTCAAATATGCAAGTTTTATGCAAATAAAGCCCCCACAAACTGACTTCCTTAATGACTATTTTAATAAAGAACCAGGTTATTGATGCTGTGCAAGCATCAAAGGTGCCAACTTTTCACCTGTTTCTCCTTTTGAGCCTAATACTGGTGGAGTCAAGCATTCCTAGAAGGCAAATGAGAAGCAAAGGGTAGAAAGGAAATGGACATTTTTCACACAAAATAATTTTAAGCAATGTTTATTATAATTTTAAGTGCTATACGGTCTGCCTGAAGCAGGCTAGCCTGTAGGTTACTGCACAGTATTTGGATACAGCTCTCTCTATAAGCAATAAAAAAAACATCAATTCCTTCCCATTAGCAAAAAAAGGAAGAAAATGCATTTCCTAACTCCTCCGAAAGACTGAGGGTTTATCACACTCCCACTGGAGGGAGGTCTCTGTGGTCGAACAGAAAAAACTCAGAGTCATAAAATCCAAGGTTCAGATCCTACTCTACCTCTTGTCTGTGGTACGACATGTGACTTTACCTTGCTGGGCTTAGCGTCCTCCTAAGATGGGAATGGAAATAATGCCTATATCCTGGGGTGATGGTGAGTTCTGAATGAGACCAAGCACTTGGTCTCAAAAGCAGTCCTACAAAACTGTTCAATGTCAATGAACAGATCTGAGAGGGGAAAAGAACAATCACCCCTCCCATGTTTATTATTTTATAAGTAATATTTAATCTTCCTGATTTATATGTTAAAGGTGTACAGAATTGAAGAAAAAGAGAATTATTAATGGGATACAAAGTCCTTCCTCCCACAAACCATTTGAGTATGACCTGAAAATTTAGCACATTTACTAGAAGCTGGCTTGAGAAAATGAAAAGGCCCATGACCTCCAAGACGAGGGGAAAAAAGTCACAGAATTTTTAATTAGGTGGCACCATAGTCCAACCCTATCAATCTAAAAGCTGAGCGAGAAAAAGAATGTGTCTCAGGAGTAAAGCCTAGATCTCGTAGGAATGTCCTCAACCAGAAGGAGCCCCCGTTGAAGACATCCTCTGACTGCACCTGGAGATGAACCAAACTGCAACCATATGTGCCACCTGAGGTGAGACGCTGAGCCAAGCATCAGGATAGGGTTGGGGATGAAAGAATGACAATACAGCCAGGATTTTATGATCTGGTCAGAGAATCACCAAATAATCCCTAAACAGAATGACAAACTATGTGGTGCTCTAAAGGAAAATGATAGGGAGCTACGACAGTATATATGGAGGGTGGCAGCGGGGAGAGACCTGGCTTTATGGGGTGGAGATGGGGTTTCCGGGAAATACTGTTTGACTTGGGATATAAATGATGAATGGGGATCAACAAGGTAAGGGTAACCAGTGGGAAGTAAAGGAGGGAGAGAGTGTTCTAGGCAGAGGGAGCAGCACATATGAAGCCAGAGACAAAAGAAGGCCAGCACAGACAAAATGCAATGGAACACGGCAAGAGATATGGCTGATGAGGTCAGCAGGGGCCAAGTCCTGGGGTGGGGTGGGGGGACGGCCACATGTGAGGATTTGGGCCTATATTCTAGGAGCAATGGGAAGCCATTTAAATGTTTGAGCAGAGAATGACATGCCCAGAGCTGCATGCTGAAAACATCACAGGGTGCCATGCAAAGAATGGATCACAGGGCATAAGAACAAATGCAGATGGACCAGTAACGAGGCTACTGCAGGCGACCAGGTGAGACATGGTGACAGCCTGAACTAAGGTGGTGGAGGTGGAGACAGAGATGAAGAGAAGGGGGACAAATTCAAGGAAACTTGAGGAGACAAAGATCACAATGGCTTGGTGACTACTCCAATGTGGAAGACAGGCGACGGGAGCTTGTCTGGCAGAGGTGCAGCAGAGGAGCTGAGGGAGAGACTGGGACATGAGGAGGGTGAAATGACTGGTGTGGGAGGTGGGAAAAATAGGGGGAGAAACACTGGATGAGGTCCAGGGTCTGGTTTTGATGAACGGCAATGCTCCTCTCCAAGAGAGGGGAAGAGGAGGAAAGGAAAGGTTGGAAGGGAAGAGATGGTGTGGTTTGACCATATTAAGTAAGAAGTGTCTGTGGAAATAAGATAAATGGGTCTTAAGTACAAGGAAGGGTCTAGGTAAAGATTTAGATTTAAGCCATCAGCACAAAGGTGGTAGCTGAAGCCACTTTATGTCACTCAAGGAAAAGGTCTGGAATAAGAAAAAAGCTAAAGGAAAACCCACATTTAAAGGGCAAGGATGGGGGGGCTTCCTTGGTGGCACGGTGGTTGACAGTCTGCCTGCCAATGCAGGGGACACGGGTTCGAGCCCTGGTCTGGGAAGATCCCACATGCCGCAGAGCAACTAGGCCCGTGCGCCACAGCTACTGAGCCTGCGTGTCTGGAGCCTGTGCTCCGCAACAGGAGAGTGCCGCAACTGTGAGAGGCCCGCGCACCGCGATGAACAGTGGCCCCCGCTTGCCGCAACTAGAGAAAGCCCTCGCACAGAAACGAAGACCCAACACAGCCAAAAATAAATAAATAAATAAATTTATTAAAAATAATAATAACAAAATAAAATGAAGGGCAAGGATGGAGAAAAGCTGATTAAAGGACAAAAGTCCTAGAACCAGCAGAAGGTGGGATACAGAAACCAGAGAAGGAAAACACATAAAAATTATTAAATAGTATAAAATGCTATAGAGAGGGCCAAAAAGAGAAAAGGAGATGAGAGACAGAGACTGAAAAGTATCTTTTGGCTTTTGAGATCAGACTACTGGTAGAAGATTCTAAAGACAGTAATGGAGATACGCCTGCTAAGCTGCAATGGGGTAAGCAGAGGCAGCAAGGAGAGACACGAAGTTACAAAGGGATAGTGGTAGTGGTGCAGGGGTGTGCTTGTGTGAATGTGATTTAAAAAAAATATTAGAGAGGCAAAGCATGCTCCACGTGCTGAGAAGGACCCCTTCAGCCAGCCTACTGGAGACTTCTTCCACAGAAAGGAAAATAACCTGGCCCTAAAGATCCTGTGGGATAAAGAAAGGCAAACACTAACAACTTAGGTTAGACAAGTACTGGAACCTGTTTGCCCCAGGTGAGGGTAAAACTGTTATTTTATAAATGAAAAACCACGCCAAAGACAAGAGGCTGCAAAGACCACTGGTCTCAGTAGAGAAAGTCAGAAAGAGCCTGGAATGGGCACTTCAGGTCCTCATCACTAAATCCTAACTGGGGCAAACGGTATCTTTCTGGGAATAACTCCTAGTGAGTTTACGTCCCACGGAGCAGAAACACTATGGGCAAAATAAAAGGACTCGGAAAAGCACCAAATACATCATACCAGACATCATGAAGAAAAAGTGGGATGTGTCTATACATAATCACTATCCAAACCCCAAGAATGCTTAGAAGGCTGCTGGCAAATTTTTGCCGAGTTGAAATTTGTAAAGTTACTCTGCTTAAAATTCTCAAAGTACCTAATGACTGGAAGAAGCAAGAGAGTGGTCCACACTTTTTCCTAAAGATGCTGAAGAACCTGAATAAGGAAGAGAACAAATAAGGAGGCTGGCAGAGTCATAATGACATTTGGCTGGTACCATAACTTCTTTACGTGAAGCATGCTGTATGTACCTCAGGGACTTTGTAAAGGTTTCAGGTTGGCTCTTATAAGCATGCACATTTTTGCCCTAATCATGGAAAAAGACTCTTTCTGACCTTATTTCAAGTCCTACATTTTATAAGGAAAAACAAGTCAGAGATATAACTTAGAAGATTGCAGAGTATGCCACAATCCAATTTTACTTTCTTCAAAAATCACAACTTGAAGTGGGAGTAGAAGACCCACCTTAACAGGAGTAGGAACATTCATAAAGACTAAAATAGATCTTTGCTCGAAATAACATGTATCCATTGGGTCAAATAGACACCTAGACACAAGAGCTCAAATTTCTGTAATCTGAACTCTGCTCTCAAAGTTATGCTCACTCAAGTCAATACTATAATAAGAAGTAATTGCTATTTTCCCACAGCTGTTCCAAATGTAAACAGATAAAACCTAGAAGAGAGCCCTATTTGTCTAATTAAACTATTCAATGTTCATTCCTTCATAAAACGAAGATTAATCCTTAACCTGTGGATATATATACACATATTATACATATATATCTTCTGTCTGTCTATAAAGCTCAATAAAGTTCTAGACTGCCTAAGATGCTTTGAAAAAGATCAAGAACCCTTAAGACAGAAATGCCTACTGGTGGCAAAGACCTTAAAATGCATATGACCTGCAGGGTACTTAGAGACAAGCAGACATCTGCACACATACAGAATCAATTTTTAGAAATTTATAGGAAGGAAATAATCCAGACTAAAAGTTAGCCCAAAGTGGGGGGGGGGGGGGGGGGGGGAAGAAAAAAGAAACAGTACAATAAAAATAATCATTGAATATCCAACCACAGAGATTCAAGCAGCCATTTAAAATGTTTATAAAGTTTTTGTCAATAAGGGAAAATGATCACGTAAAGTTTTAAAAAGCATGACATTATGATTATTTTAATTTTAAAATAGGAGGAAAAAAATAAAAGAAATATATCAAAACTAAAAGTAGTTATCTCTGGGTCGTGAGATTACGATTTTTTTCTTTATACTTAATTTTTCTACGTTTCCTATGATGTGCTTCTTTTATAATCAGAAAAAAAGAAAAGAGAAAGAACTGAATATTAGTTGAATAAGAATGAATGTTTTCAAAGACAAGCAGTGACATGGGGCCCGGATGCTGTTTTGACTCAATATGTATATGCACTTTATAAATAAATACGAAAAATTAGTGCTACATACACCAGCTAAAACTCAGTGGAGCTGTTTCAGGAAGGAGGAGGATTCATCAACAGTTGAACTATAAATACAAAAACAACGCTGTGGCTAAAAGTATGGAATTCCAGGGACTTCCCTGGTGGTCCAGTGGTTAAAACTTTGCCTTCCAATGCAGGGGGTGTGGGTTTGATCCCTGGTCAGGGAGCTAAGCTCCCACATGCCTTGCGGCAAAAAAACCCAAAACATAAAACAGAAGCAATATTGTAACAAATTCAATAAAGACTTTAAAATTGGTCCACACCAAAAAAAATCTTAAAAAAAAAAAAAGTATGGAATTCCAGCTGGGAGAGCTTTGAAATCACATCACTTTTTTCAGTGTAAAGTCTCAAATGTCAGTGAACCATGCCCTTAGGTCACCAAGTAAGTGAAGTACATTATATGGGGCATTTTCCCCCCTGGAGTGACAAGAGATTAATATAGAAAGAACACACACACACACCTAAGCGCACACACCGATAGATAAAAGTTCCAGCTGCAAATCTGGCCTGAGCTATAATCAGCACCTAAAATGAATGGAAGGAATCCAAGGACTAAACACTGCCTCCAAACTCCAAATTACTCACAGAACCACACAACTCAAGAAAAGTCCCCAACTATTGGAGGGAAACCTATTTAAAAAAAAAAAAAAAAAAGGGTCCCACATCAAAGGGATGAAAAAGCAGTAAGCAAGCCAAGGCCTGCTGTGTGGGGAAGGACATGAGTACAACCCCCCTGATCACTTGACCCATGTGAGCAGACTGACCTGCCTCAACAACTATTCTACAGCCCGTGGTGCTGACAGCACTGCTAGTCTAGGGAGGAAAGAATGACATGCTGAGGAAGGGCAGTGAGTGTAGAAGACTGCTTAGTGGGGGACCAGGCAGGGCCTCTCAGTTCCCAGGGGAACACAGTAGATGATCACTGGAGTCAGGTTTCAGGAGACTGGGGTTCTGGTCCTCACTGACTTCCTCTGTGACCTTGAATTGCTCATATAAATGCTGAGCTTTGTCTTCTTATCTAAAGTGAGGATTAGGGAATTCCCTGGTGGGCCAGTGGTTAGGACTGAGAGCTTCCACTGCAGGGGACACGGGTTCATTCCACTGCAGGAGACACGGGTTCAATCCCTGGTCAGGGAACTAAGATTCCGTATGCCACGCAGTGCGGCCAAAAATTTTTTAAAAACCAAAAAAACAAACAAAAACCCCCTCCGATTATAAAATGAGGATTAGATCACCTGCTCCCATCTGCCCTCACTATAATGGATGACGAGATACTGGCTTCCATCACCATGGGGAAAGGGGAGAATTTACTCCAAAGCTGACAAAAAAGGAGCTCTCTATCTCCACCTACTGCCTATCCCATTACAGGAATGAACACTTCTAACCACGTGCTCCCTGCAGGGAGGTGGAGGATGCTGCCAAAAACAACAGACGGCCAGCAGTTTGGTTTAGCGCCCCTCAGCTACAGTCAAAGACTTTCTGAAGTCTGTTATAACCAAATTACAAACAGATACATGAAGAATCACAAGACAATGCTGGATTCCGGGCCGTTTCC
Organism: Eschrichtius robustus; assembly: GCF_028021215.1. Lineage (NCBI taxonomy): Eukaryota > Metazoa > Chordata > Mammalia > Artiodactyla > Eschrichtiidae > Eschrichtius > Eschrichtius robustus. The sequence continues at coordinate 21,981,257 of NC_090839.1, forward strand.
CCCTTCCCAGCTGTGTTGCCTGAAGTAGAAAGCTGTGCTCCTGAATTCATTACAGCTGAGGGGGAGGAGCCAAGCTGGGGAAAGAGCAGCAGGTCCAAGTTCCATAAACCAATTTCTCCCTTCCTCTCAGAGCAAGAGCATGCACAGTTATAGCAGGAGGGTACTCAGAACCTTGGTGGCAAAATGGGCTCTCTCAAACTCAGAAAGGTTTTCTCGAGGGCCACTTTAGAATGCTTTCATGCAACCATTTTAATCCCCCTACGTAAGATGTCATGTCTCTGAAACAAGATTCTTGGGATTGCTGAAATGATCAACTCTGGCTACTCTTCTGTGTAGAGTGTCTTTCTGCTGTGACCTGACCTTATGAAATAAATTAATTAATTTAAAAAACCCACAATAAACAAACAAAAACACAAACCCAATAAAAATTACAAGATGTCTGCTTTGAATTGTATTCCTGGTTTGGGCTAACTCTGGGTCTGAGTTTCTTTACCAATTCAGAAGCTGGACTATACAACCTCTAAGGTTCTGTCCAGCTCAGTAATCCTGTTAACGACCTTACCTAGACATCCAGGCCTTTACTTTGCAGAGTGAAGCTGGCTGTCACTGACCATGCCCTGGTGACTTTGTTGAGTGCACACGCATACATATGCATGCCTTCTAGAGGTGCGTAAGACACTGCCTACTGAAAGGAGGCGCATACTGTCTTCTACTGTGGTCCCTGATACCCAGGGCACCTAAACAGGACCTTTATAATATCAAGTGCATCAGTAAGTGGTACTCTAGCATCTCTTTTAAAATCCTGCAGCAGAAATTAAAGCATACCTAAATAATTGGGACGACATCTCATGTTCATGGATTAGAATGCCTAAGATTGTTAAAATGGCAATAGTGCCCAAAGCAATCTCCAGATTCAATACAATTCCTATTAAAACTCCAACAGCCTTTCTTGCAGAAATGGAAAAGCTGATCCTCAAATTCACACAGAATTGCAACAGGCCCCAAATAGCCAAACAATAATGAAAAACAACAACAAAGTTGAGAACTCACATTTTCTGATCTTAAAACTTACTATGAAGCTACAGAGATCAAAAGAGTTGTGATACCTGCATAGGACAGACACACAGATCAGTGGAATAGAACAGACAGTCCAGAAATAAACCCATACATCTATGGCCAACCGATTTTTTACAAAAGTGCCAAGTATTCAGTGGGGGACAACAAATGGTGCTGGGGCAACTAGATATCTATATGCAGATAATGAAGTTGCACTCACCTCCCCCTGCCCCACCTCACGTCATACACCAAAATTAACTCAACAACCCAAATGTAAAAGCTAAAACTACAAAACTCCTAGAAGAAAACACAGGAGTAAATCTTCATGATCTGGGATTTGCCAATGGATTCTTAAATGTGACACCAAAACACAGGCAACACAAGAAAAAACACAGTAGAACTCACCAAAATTAAAAACTTACTACTTCAAAGGGCATTATGAAGAAAGTGAAAAGACAACTTATAAAATGGGAGAAAATATCTGCAAAGCATTTATCTGATAAGAGTTTAATATCCAGAACATACAAAGAACTCTTACAATTCAAGAACAAACAACCCAATTCAAAAATGGGCACAGGCCTTGAATAAACACTGCTCAAAAAAAAGATACACAAATGGCCAACAAGCACATGCTAAGACGCTCATCCCCGTTAGTCGTCATGGAAATGCAAATCAAAACCACAAGATATCGCTTCACATCCACTAGGATGGCTAGAATTTAAAAAGGACAGACAGTTATCAAGTGCTGACAAGGATGTGGAGAAACTGGAACCCTCATACACTGCTAATGGGAATGTAAAATGGTACAGCTGCTATGGGAAACAGTTTTGGTGGTTCCTCAAAAAGTTAAACATAGAATTCACTTTATGACCCAGCAATTCTATTCCTAGTTATACATATACCCAAGAGAAATAAAACATATGTCCCCACAAAAACTTGTACACAACTGTTTACAGCACCATTATTCATAATGGCCAAAATGCAGAAACAATCCAACTGTCCATCAATAAATTAATGGGTAGACATTTTTTCATACCTATACAATGGACAATTCAGCCATAAAAAGAAATGAAGTACTGATACATGCTACAACGTGGATGAACCTAAAAAACATGCTAAGTGAAAGAAGCCAGACACAATTATATGAAATATCCAGCATTGGCAAATCCATGGGGATAGAAAGCAGGCTGGCGGTTGCCAGGGGCTGGGAGGAGGGGGCGCATAGGGAATGACTCGTTAATGGGTACAGGGTTTTCTTTTGGTATGATGGAATGTGAAATGTTTTGGAACTTGATATGGGTGGTGGTTGCATAATACTATGAATGTACTAAACGCCACTGAAATGCATACACTTTAAAATGGTTATTACTTTTATGTTCTATACATTTCACCTCAATTAAAAAAAATCTGCAGATCGGAACACATCTCCCCAGAGCTCTTCCCTGTGTGGCATATAGTCTGTGTGTGTACCAAGTGGCATGTGTATCACAGAACTGTCTCCTTTCAGTTCTAGAGCACTGCTAGTCAAACACCATGATGTAAAAGAAACCAACTGATGTGTTAAGGTGGTAAAATTTTGGGTACCTTCCTCCTTTTGATTTTTTTTCTTCAGTGCTTGTACAAATAGATTTTCTTCTCTCTCTCTGCTTTTCACATGCCCTGATCAGTCAGACGGAACATACCACGTTATACTTTCTCCAAACTGACAAGACGGGGACTTTGTCTGTCCTACTCTATGGCTTGTAAGCTTCTAGCAGTCACTTGGGGTAATGGTCACCTCTGTCACCCAGAAACAAACCTTCCTTTTGCTCCAAGAACTGAAGTTTAGAGGCTTTTCTGGTACCTTTGGCCTTTTCCTTTTTGAATTCACCGTCTTCTGTATCCTCCACATTCCTTATCCTCACTTTGGGGCTGCTGTTTGTGCTTCCTTCTACATGCCTTCTTTCCCATTTCTGTGTTTCCTCATGTTCATGACAAAAGCATGACAAATATTAAGCAGCTCTCCTTCTAACCCTGCCTGGAGTTTAAGGCCAATGTCTACCATAACACCCAAAAGGAAAAGCAGAAAAAAAAGAAAAGGTAAAAAAAATAATCACCTCAAAATGAATCATGATTCTACTTCAAGGAAAAAAAAGAAAAGCAACACAAAGGAGGAAACCCACAGTTTCCATCAAATACTCACCTTTCTTTACTGATATATTCTTTACAACCAAGAATTAATTTTTTAATGCAACCTAGAAAATCCTCTTCTTTATGAAATAAGGTTTCATCAGGTGATGAATTTAACTCACAGAACAAATATTTACTGAGGAACAATTATGTTCCTGACACTGTAAGAGCAGCCAAAGAGCACATATTCTAATGAACTTTGGAAGACCTGCTGAAGGCAGTATGTTGCTCAAAAACTGCCCGTGCATTTTATAATTCTCTTATATTTTAAATAAACTTCAGATCAAATTAATGTTAAACAATTAACATATTCATTTTTCCTTGGTCTATTTTAACTTAGACACAGTGAGTTAGGATAGTCCCCTTACTTAGAACATGTCTCACATTCTCCTTTAACTCCTTTTTCGCTGTTTTTCCCACACTAGAGTGGAAGCTCATTGAGGGGAGAGCGTACATCATGCTCCTCTCCGATTATCTCCTGCCTGGCATGGGCTTTGTTGACTTCATGGCTGAATAAGCAGCCCTTGAAAGAGTATGGATCCTAATTCCCACAGGAGGGCTCTGGCACCCCGCTCCCATACCTTCTGTCTTTGTCTCCTTTCATAAATCTGTGTGCTCCAGTCTGGCTGTTCTCCATTTATAAGTATATTTCCCTTCTTCAATTGCTATTTCCTTTTAAGAAAAGGCTTTAGTGCCTGCCAGGAAGTTTGGACTTAACCTTAAACCACAATCACAATTGCCAATTGTCTCCTTGATCTATATTATGTATAATCCCTCAGTTTGGTTTTATGTTCACCCATGCTGTTTACGCAAGAATATGATTTCCTTGAGGGCAGAAACACAATCTCTCTGTGAGCCATAACTCTGTCTTCTACATCCCAGGGTCTGAATCATCCTAGGCGCTGAATCATTATATTCCCTATCCCAAACTTTAGAAGCCACTGAGAAATATAACATAAAATTCTCAAGTGAAAGAATAAAAAGGTATGATTATTACGTAAGAAAGATATAAACTTGAAGAAAAAAACCTTACATGTTAACAAATTAGAACTTTGGGAAGAAAAGAGACTCTCAAGCAAATAATTACATTTCCAGAGTTCTAAGAATTCCATATTCTACACCGACAGCAATGAAAAGATTAAAAAATAAAAGCAGACTTCATGATGTGGCAGTTTTAAAACAAGGATTGGCAGTATTAAAAAAAAATAAATGTTAAAAAGGTAGGTAACTTTATTTACTGTCCTCATCAATAAGAGACTTTTGGAAGATTTATAAGAATTCATAGTAATAATGCACCTTTCACGTGGCACATACTTAGCAAGTTTTATCATCACTGTAAGGATATAATGGAATTAAGACCAGTCTACTATGGGATATGAGAGAAAAATCTCAGATTCTAGGGAGCAAACCGTTCATATTTTTAGCAAACATGGATAAAGAAAGAACTAAAACCATCTTTCAACATCTTATGTTATATCTAGTAGTTTGTTTTTTTAAACGTAGCAAATTTAGCTCCACTTTTACGATGAATAGTTTTGCTCATGTGGCTGAGAGACATGGTTTGGAATAAGAACTGGCAGTTCAGAACCTGTACTTTCCAGTGGTGGGACATACCTGTTCTGATTCTTAAAGCAATGGAATTCCAATGCCCAGATGAGTAAAGAAATTTGGGCTGGAAAGCAACAAAACACACTCAAATCTCTGATCCATCTCTCTGCCTTAATGACCTCTTGTGGCATCTAGCAAACCACTGGTTCTACAGAAACCAGAATGATCCCCCAAGAAATATAGGGAGGAAAGTGCAACTATGAGGAAGGGAGACGTACAAAGAGTTAATTCACGCTACCAACCCAATCTCCTTCTCAAAGACTCTGTCCTCTATGGTAGCGTACCACGTTCCACCCGACAGCAGCTGCTCATGATAATCAAGGTCTGACAGATCAGAGAAAGCCCTTAATGTGTTGCCAAGGGGCAGTTCAACAGATGGCATGGTGACTTACAACCAGAATCATTAATTACACTCTCTTATTAGTCCCAGGGCACAGTGCTGAAAATGCTTCCTCAGTGAAAGATGAGCATTTCAGATAAATGACCGTCTGGTACTGCCTGTGAAACTCCCTTTAGGATTTCTGGTCAGTGTTGATTTCTAAATCTAAGCCATACTATTTTTTATAGCCGTTTCCCATCTTCCACTTTCAAGCTGGCTAGGAATATGAAACTTCCACCACTACTACCCATCACAGCTCCTGTAGTCATTACACATAACAACATGGTAAAGAGCACCCATCCTTCGTTTCCCCGCACAAGTCAGGTGACTGTGTTGAAAGGCAAACACAATCATGTCAGCCACAGGGCTAGCTCACTTTTCCCTCCCTCTGTGCCAGAGAATGTCTTTCTTGAGTACAGGGCTGGGGGAGGGGGACTATCCCCTCCCTCCCCAATCTACTCTGTTTCTTGTAGTAAGTGACTGATTCTCCAAGTCAAAACTGTCTTCCCTTCCCAAACCACTGGCTGCAACTCTTCTCCACGTCTCTTTGAGAAAAAGAAGGGTAGACACTCCTGAAAAGGAAGCCTAGCAGCTGGAAGCAAGCAAAAGTTCCCAAATGTCCACACTGCCGGTTCAATTATCTCAAAGGACTGAGGATAAGCCACCATGTATTTAATTAAGAAGCCAGACAAATGCAAACTAGAGAAACTAGTTCTGAAGGTCCTCTCCAAGGGCACTCAGACAGTGTCAGCTCAGGGTGGAAATTAGTTCCTTCTTAACAGTATGAGAACTGGGCTCCATAAACATTATTATGTTTACGTGGAATTTTAGAACAGACTGCAGACAGAGCTTAGAGGCACACTACTTATTGGCCTTAGCAAGGATGCAAGTTGGAAATAAATCTCAGTATAACTCAAAAGAAAGAAAATTTCAAGCATTTCCCAAATATTACCAAATAAACATTCTTTGGTTTTGCTGAATGCCTATTCTTCCTGTACCTCAATATACGTTTGTTTTTTTTTTTTTGGCTGTGTTGGATCTTTGTTGCTGAGTGCGGGCTTTGTCTAGTTGCGGCGAGCGGGGGCTACTCTTCGTTGTGGTGCGTGGGCTTCTCACTATGGTGGCTTCCCTTGTTGCGGAGCACGGGCTCTAGGCACGCGGGCTTCAGTAGTTGTGGCTCGCGGGCTCTAGAGCACAGGCTCAGTAGTTTTGGAGCACAGGCTTAGTTGCTCTGCGGCATGTGGGATCTTTCCAGACCAGGACTCGAACCCGTGTCCCCTGCACTGGCAGGCAGACTCTTAACCACTGCACCACCGGTGAAGCCCTACAATTTTGTTTTTTTAATATGAGTTCACACTAAAGCAACAGTAGTACCCTAAATGCTGTTATTTAAGGCTTCATTGTTTGTTTTCTGCATTCCCATTTGTTCTTTTCTGGACATATAAAAACATGACTTTGATTTTTAACTAGGCTCAGATAATTACAATATCTGATAGGGACTTCCCTGGTGGTGCAGTGGTTAAGAATCCGCCTGCCAATGCAGGGGACACGGGATCGAGCCCTGGTCCGGGAAGATCCCACATGCCGCGGAGCAGCTAAGCCCGTGCGCCACAACTACTGAGCCTGCGCTCTAGAGCCCGCGAGCCACAACTACTGAGGCCCGCGTGCCTAAAGCCCGTGCTCCACAACAAGAGAAGCCACCGCAATGAGAAGTCTGCGCACTACAATGAAGAGTAGCCCCCGCTCGCCGCAACTGGAGAAAGCCCACGTGCAGAAACGAAGATGCAAAGCAGCTAAAAATAAATAAATTAATTATTTTTTTAAAAATCTGATGGATGTTCTCATCTCATGAATTTTTTTAAAAGGAAAAAATAACGTGTTATTTAAGGCATAATAAAAACCTCCTAATGTGGGCTGCAGGAAGGGAAACTTGGGAAGTTTGGGTCTGCCTTGCAATGTACTCACTTCTAGTTTTTTCTCCTTTTCTGACAAAACATCTTTTTGGTTCTGGGTGTACTCCACCAACATCCGAGCCAGCTGGCGTCGGTCTTCCAGTTCTGCCGCCAGGCGCCCGTTATATTCGGCTAGTAACAGACATGCTTCATCTACTGTTTTTGAAAGACGTTCAGCTGCCTCTTTGTCTAAGTACAAATGAGATAAAAAAAAAGAGAGACAATATACAACGACACAGGCATAATTGCAAACATTTCTGGGGGAGGTTAGTTTCTCCCCTAACATTCAAGTCCAAGAACAGGTCAGAACCTGTAGACAAACAATGGACTGGCTGACAGAGAAATCCAAAGGTACTCACTCCTGTCAACAAGACGGGACATTTCTGAATTACCTGAAGTGAGGCAATTGTACAAAGAGGGGAATCTGGTAAATGATTTCTAAATGCCTCTACCAAAAAACGAATAAACGTAAATAAATAAATAAATAAATATCTATAGCGACAAAAGCTCTACAAATAAACAGAAAGAGATATTTAAGGTCATTTGTGAAATAATATTTCCCTGCCTCTGAGAATTTCAAAGGTGCTTTCATTCATATTATTTCATTAAATATTCTTTGCATATCCCTCTGAAATACAAAAGCAAGCACTCATTTCCTGGGTGTGGAAACTACGACTTAATAAAAGTGACAGGTTCAGTAGCAGGTTCTTTGCTGAGGAGCTGGGACTCAAAACCACATCTATAAAATGGACCTACAGGATTCTACTTCTTAAACTATGTAAGCCTTAAACCTCTTCTTCTAGTCAACAAAATATAGGGTCTGATAAGAAGCTTTCAAATGCTTTTGAATGTGACCCACGCTAAGAAATACACTTCATATAAATATACAAAAATAAAAGAAAGTTTCATAAAACAATACTTTCCTTAGTGTGTGCAGGGTGTTCTATCTTCTAACCCATTAAAAAAAAAAAAAAAAAATGTTGGTCATTATCTACCAGACTGATTTCAGGTCCAATTAGTGGGCTGCAACTCATTGTTTGAGGAAAAAACTGTGCGGAAGAATCAAAGTATAAGAAAGGGTATCCTTGGAAAGAAGGGGTGAACAAGGCTCAACATTAGGAAATAAGAAAAGACAAAGGACTATTTGTATTTCAAAGAAGTGATGTAATTAATTATGTGTGGGTATGGTGAGATTAAAATTTTTAAGTAGGTATACCTCATTTTAAAAGGGCCTTAAAGGATCGATAGAGATCGGTGCTTTGAAACAAAGCACTAGAGACTCCAGTAGTTCCATGGGACAAACTCAAAGTGAGTTACACAGTGATACAGATCTGTTGCTTCCTACGAATACAGGTCGTCAAGGTGAGAGACCTCAGCATTGCCATACGTTAACCGGGATTTAAGAATTCCAACACAGTTTCTCTGGCAAACAGTCTGCCTGACTTTTAGATGCCTTCTCTACGTGAATACTGGAAGATGGACTGTTGAGGGATTCCAAATTAGGCCTGATGTCAAAGATCAGGTACTTCTATGCTCCTCGGGGACAGGGAAACAACAGGATGTTCTTGGTGGAGGAGGACTGAGCCAAAGAGAACACAAAGGAAAGAGACATTCTCAGTCGCTGAGGGTGAAGCAGACAGTGACACTTATTCTTCTAGATTGGTGGTGCGGTCTGGGAGTAAGCTGCTGGGGTGGTTAGGCTGCTTTAGCTTTGTCACTGCTTAGCTATTTTTTGTAATGGTTAATTCATTAAAATGTTTAAGTGCCTGTGGCAGAAAAAGGCAAGGAAAACACTAATTTCTGAGATTAAAATAAATAAATAAATAAAAACAATTCTTTTACACTCCAAGGAGTGTACAAATGAAATAATTCATTCACACAAATAATTACAAACCAGAAAAAGAACCTGTAATAGTTTTATGAGCTATAGAAGAATATGCAGCCAAAACGTAGCGGCGAGATGCTCACTTCGAAGAACTTACCTGTGGCTGTCCTCACATGCTCTGCCCTCCCAGCCACACAGACGACGGCTGTGTGCCTCTTTTGGCCAGCCCTTCACTTGCGCATGGGCATCCCACCCCCTCCTGCTTACTCCAAGACTCAAGTTTCTGGGTCTGTCCCCTGCGTTTCCCCATGCCTCATCAACTTCTCTCCCTCCGGAAGCACGCACCAGCACACACACACGTTGCTCTATCTTCTGACTGTGTGTCACTCTCTAGCTATTGCTCCACATCCCTGCTCCTCTTAAAGCAGAACTTCTCAAGAAAGCTGTCTATCCTCCTGGTACCCACCTCCTCCCCTACTGCTGTCACTAAACTCACTCCAATCAAATTTTATACTCCAAATCTTCCAATTAGCCTGACGAATATGTGGGCTCCTATTGTGTGTCCAACACTGTTCTAGGCTCTGAGCCAACAGGTAACACAAAGGACAAAAACTCTCTGCCCACAAGTTTACAATCTTAGGGAGGAAGAGAAATAAGTAATACACTGTATTTTAGTTATTTACCAGCTGAAGATAAGAACTCTACAGAAAAATAAGGCAAAGGAGGAAAAATGGGGCATTCAGAGGGAGGAAGGCAATTTTAAGGTAGCCAGGGACTTCCCTGGTGGTGCAGTGGTTAAGAATCTGCCTGCCAATGCAGGGGACACAGGTTCGATCCCTGGTCTGGGACGATCCCACATGCCACGGAGCAACTAAGCCCGGGCACTGCAACTACTGAGCCTGAGCTCTAGAGCCTGCGAGCCACAACTACTGAGCCTGCACGCCACAACTACCGAAGCCCGTGCACCGCAACTACTGAGCCCACCCACTGCAACTACCGAAGCCCGTGCGCTCTAGAGCCCACGTGCCACAACTACTGAGCCCGCATGCTGCAACTACTGAAGCCCGTGTGCCTAGAGCCTGAGCCCCGCAACAAGAGAAGCCACCGCAACGGAAGCCCGCACACCACAACAAAGAGTAGCCCCCGCTCGCTGCAACTAGAGAAAGCCTGTGCACAGCAACAAAGACCCAATGCAGTCAAAGGAAAAAAAAAAAAAAAAAAAAGGTAGCCAGGGTAGGCTTCACTGAGGTGATACAGAAACCAAGGGCTGGAGGTAGTGAGAGAACAAGTCACGTGACTATCCAGGGAAGATCATTCCAGGCAGAGGAAACAGCCAAGTACAAAGGCCTTTGGGGGGGAAAGTGCCTAGCAAGGAACCCATATGACTAGAGTGTTCTGAGCAGAGGGGGGACATGATCCAACTTCCATTTTAGCAGATCACTCTGGTTACTACGTTGACGACAGAAAGATGACTGGAGGACAAGCAGGCAGCAGGGAGAGCAGATGGGAGGCTACTGTGATAATTCAAGTGAAGGTGGTGGTGACTCGCACCAGGTGGCAGCAGCGGAGGTGGTAACAAGGTGTCAGATACAAGTTGTAGGCCAGATCAACAGGAATTATGAGGGGGTCATCTACTGAGATGGAAAAGACCGTGAGAGAAATTTTGGAGGGAAGATGAGAACTTTGCTTTCGGACAGGTCAAATCTGAAATGTCTTTCGAGCTATCCAAATAGTAACACTGAGCACGAGGCTGGATACATGGGTCTCAAGTTCAAGGGAGAGAGGTCAACACTAGAGATGTAAATTAGGGGATCATTAGCATAAAAATTATTATTTAAAGTCATCGAACAGAATGAGAGGAACTGTCCGTGAAACTAACTAGGAAAGAGGGCTAATTACTCAAAATTAAGAGGAGAAGGAGAAGGGAAGAAACCAGCAAAGGAGACTGAAAAGACACAATCAGAGAGAGGAGGAATGCTAGGAGAATATGCGGTCCTAGCTTCCTTCTGCTGCTCTAACATATCACCACAAACCTGGTGGCTTAAAACAACATAAATGGATTGTCTTAATATTCATTATCATGGCCCCTTCCTCCATCTTCAAAATGCATCTCTCAAACTTCTGCTTCCACAGTCACATCTCCTCTGACTCTTGCCCTCCTACCTCCCTCTTATAAGGACCGGGCCCACTTGACTAACCCAGGATAATCTCCCCACCTCAAGATCCTTAACTCAATCACATCCACAAAGTCCCTTTTCCTATATAAGATAATATATTCACAGGTTCTGAGAATTAGGACATGGACATTTTGGCAGATCATTATTCTGTCTACCACACCAAGTGAGAAAGTATTTTCAGGAAGAAGAAATGATCAACTGGGCCAAATGTTACTGAGATCAAGTTAAGATTGGGCAAAATATTCACCACTGAATTTTAGCAATATGGAAGTCATCAGCAACACTAATAAGAGCAGAGTCAGTGAAGTGGAACCAAAAGAGAACGGGGCAGGCAGGTGGGGGGGTGGGACACGGATGGAGACAGATGAGCATTGGCGATCTATATTAGAATGTTTTGCTATAAAGAACAGAGAAATGAGATGGTAGCTGGAGGAAGATATGGGTCAAGAAAAAAATTTTTCCCAAATGGGAAAAAGAATACATGTTTTTATGCTATGGAGAATGATCCAGTAAAGGGGAAAAAAAAACTGGAGATGCAGGAGAACAGGGGAGAATTGTTGGAGCAGTGTTCTTGAGTAGGTGAGAAGGAACAGGTCTAACAGGCAGAGGGGCTGCTTTAGAAAACAGCATGCTCATCCACAGAAGTAGGAAGAAAAGTCAGCCAGTGTTTATTTGTTCTGCCCAGACACATTCAGTTGTGAATGGTGACCGCCAGGAGCTGGGGGTGGGGAAAATGAGTTGTTATTTAATGGTATAGAGCTTCAGTTCTGCAAGATGAAGAGAGTTCTTGAAATTGGTTGCACAACGTGAATGTACTTAACACTTCTGAGTGGCACACTTAAGAATGGTTAAGATGGTAAATTTTGTTAGGTGTATTTCACCATAATTAAAAATCAAAATAAATAAATAATTTTAAAAAGCCATATAAATCCTTTAAGTCAGTGAAAACAAATGAAATTATATACACTGCTAGTTTTATATTAATTTGCTTCCAATTTTGCAGATTGCGATTCTGACAGTAAGAATAAATGATGTGGTCCTTATAACAACAACAAAGTTGGATTTAACCAGGAGAAAAGTTGGGGTTTTGCCACGAGACTAGACTGAAGGGAAAAAAGAGCAAAAGGGGCTGAGGGTGTGTGTGAGAGAGTGATTATAAAGACTGTAAGTGTAATGACTCCAAGCTGAGTAATGAAGAAAACGAGGCCATAAGGGGAATAAAGGCTGGGAAAAGGTGGAAGGATCGACAGACTGTGGGATCAACAGGCTGTTAAATCCAGTGGGTTTAATTGCTGGGGTGAGGGATGGTGGCAGTAGAGAGAGCGAGCCCAAGAGGCCTCCGTGTTGTCTTCTCCAACTAAGCACACTCCTGCCTGAAGGTCTTCCCGGGTACCGCTCCCTCCACCTAGGGGGCACTGCCTTCCTTTAGGTCTCCTCACAGCTTGCTTCTTCATCGGGGGGCCTCTGATCAAAGCCCATCTCATCAGGAAGACCTCCCTGGGCACTTTTAGAACAGCGTCTCCACCCCCACACCTCTGCTTTCCTTTCCTTTGGGGCACTTAACCTGTGACGGGATGTGGGTGCAGCCCCTAGAGCAGATGCCACACAGGGTGCCTCAAACGTCTGTTCAGTGAAGGAAGTATTTCATGAGTAACCTTGATTTCCTTTAAATGGATATGGAGGAAGTGAGTGAAGCAGCCAAGGTAAGGGACTGGAAGGAGAAAATGGTGGCCCTCGGACGAGAGTGGAACAAAAGGTCCGAGCTTTTGTAACGGAAAGAACACAGGCTCTGCAGCCTAGGCTGGAAGAAGCACCTGGTGCAGAGCATACTCTACATGAGTTGGCACTTCACTCCTTCCTCTCAACTGCCCACGCATAAAGCGGGAAGAATGCCAACTGCTCCTCCCTGTTTAATTGGGGGTGAACATCAAGAGGGCAAAATGACATGACTAACAATACAAACCTGAAGTTCTTGGCACTGAAGGCACTATCATCTATGGGGTGTATCAGTGTACAATGCAGAAGTCACAGCACTGAATCACAATTTTTTTTTTTGGAAAGGGTCATGAGTTTAATGCCTTCACCCAGTCTGCCCCCGCACACATAATTTGCACTGTGGTTTCAAAAGACCTTACTTGTACTGAGTACCACAGGCTATGGCATGCTAGCATTTCTGCAGTAATTCCTAGAGTCACTATTCAAGCTCGGACTATTCCAGCAGCTTCTTTGTTCAGCATGTGAGTTATGTTTGCAAATCCCAAGATGACAGAGAACCCAACACCATGTGGAAGGTCTGTATTTGCAGACATAAGCATGTCCTGGGGTTTGATGCATTGGAGATATGTCTCCCTCCCCTCATCTTTCACCCAAACTACCTTCTCACCTGTTATTTTTTCCAAAAGAGAAACATCTTGCACTTCCTGGGGTAAAGAAGCAATTTTCTGTCGGACAGTAGCATCCCCTGATGCAGCATTTTCCAGGTCCTGCAAAGCTTTGATTAGTTCCTCAGTCTGTACAATGAAAACACAAACAACACTATCCATTAAGACATATGGGGATATGGGGTTTAAAGAAACTTAGCTGGAGTTAAAAGAGGTGGAGGCGAATTCTAAAAATGATCATCCCTGACATTTGAAAAAATCATCGTTCTTATCCCAGAGTATATGCTGAAGTCAATGATACAAATTCTAAGAGAACGTACATAATTTTTCTAAGTCCATGGTAGAACACAAATGAAATTCTACATAACTGTGAAAGAGAATTTTTTTAAAGAACATGTTTTTGGCAACTTAAGAAAATGGAGTCTGGTTCATACTGTTTAGTTTCAAAGGATGCATGATCGCTAGTACAGAATGGCCTCCAGTTTAGAATAAAAGTATACATGTCAAATGCTCAGCAATTTGTGTGTTGACTGATTAAATGAAATGACACTACCTACTTCAATTCTTTCTTGAATTTGCTCTACAAAATGAATATCACAAAGATGACATTTTTTATTTTGGCAGTCACTCCCAAAATTAAATGTGTCAAGCTCATTAGTTACAAACAAAGAGGGAAGAAAACCAAGAAGAGCAAACCAAGAATGCATCTTCTGTGTATACCAGAAAGGGGCTTTTTTAATTGTCAGGAGACACACAACGCTGACAGGTTAGCTAGTCCATAATGACCCTAAGGCTACCATGTAGACGGTAGTCAGGTTATCCTGAAAGTTGGTAATTCAGGCTGTTCTCTTGAAAGTTTTTAAATGCAAAGATATATGGCCTAACACTGCTTTCATTTGACCCCTGGACTAATTCAACATTTTAACATAACACAAATCAGACATGCTTCCTATTTACACAAGCCTTAAACACACCCATGTGTAATAAAATAAAGCTGTTTTCGGCAAAATGAGAGGCAGTGCAACTCAGTGAAAAGAGCATGGGCTCTGAAGTCAGTCAGACCCAGATTCAGTTAAAACACTGGGCAAGTTACTTAATCTGTCTCCTTGAGCCTCACTTTCTTTGACTGTAAATGAATAAATACATAAACAAACAGCTAAAACCAACCACACAGAGTTCATGAACTAACTTACACAAAGGGTCAAACAATGCAGATACATAGCTAAAAACTCAATAAATGCTAGCTCCCTGTTTTAATATTTAAATAGGTTATAGTGTAGTAAATTTGCTACTGCTACACAGACTGTCCTTAAAAACTACTATGTTGTTTACTTATAAGAAACAACCATGCTATTGGAGACAAGCCATGGTAGAGGACTTTTGAATGCCTTTGTAACATTATCTACCCCTTTACAAAAGTCTATTTTTTTAAAGAATAGTTTCAATTTCTAGGAGTGAAAAAACCCAAATCCAAGTACTCTTACAAATCCATCCCAGATTCAGGGCATGCAAAGGCAAAATCAAGCCTGCTGTCCGGCAAGCTTCACTAGGTGGATCTTGCACCCAGTGCCAAGAGCTGCCCGCTGGTGATTCCATACTATTGGTCACTGGCGCCACCCTGTGGCCAGAACCTTCAACTAGAGGTCACTTCAAGCCACTCTGCCCTACTCTCTGGGGGTCAAGACATACCAAGAGGGGTCCTGCAGAAGGATCTTGGGGAGAGTAGCTTCCAGGGTAGTCGTCATCCTCCTCCTCTTGTATTTGCTGAAAAGTTCGCTTTAGAGATTTCTTCTCCTCTGTTGCTAGAGGAAAGAAAAAAGTGACAAATTTGCATCACCACAGCCTGTACAGGTAAGAGTCAAATGCTATGCACAATGGGTCGCAAGTAAGAAAGGGTAAAAGGGGTGTACATTTCCAGAGATGGCTTAATATTAACATTTAAGCCACTTATTTTCAATTGGTGGTCATTCCCTACGTTACTGAAGAGTCAAAATGGCCTCAGTCTGTCATCTCAGATTGACTCACTGGAAAAATACTACTGAAAAAAAGCATCTAAAAGTGAAATTTACCAAACTAACACATTTCGTTAAAAACGTCATTATCTTAAAAAAAAAAAAAAAAAAAAAAAAAAGGTAAGAAACCTCATCAGAAAATGTAATGTGTAATGAAGCAAGCTGTTGTGTGCAAGGGTTTGTAGAGAATATACCGTGTACAAAATGAGATACTTTACGCTTTCCAGGGTCATTTCAGAAAATAAGTAGTAGAGAGAGACCCATCAATAAAATTGTGTCAAAAGCTCTAAAAACAAACATCCTTTAAACTATCCCTTTAAGAACAAAACAAACCTAGTTTTACCTTAAAATTTAAAATAACCATTACTGAGCATTATGACATATTACTGAGAGAAATTACATAAGTCACCATTTTAAAATTAACCACTCTGAGGCTAACAGGTTACATTTTTTTATGATCCGTACCACATGCTTTTAAATTGTTATGAAAGATGTGTTAATTCCAAAATCATTCCTTTTGCATTAAATTGGACAATACAAAATAAATGCCAAACAACTGAGGGACATAAATCTAAATGAGAAATTCAGGTTTGGAAAGTAAAGAAACCATTGGATGCCTAACATGTGCCAGGCACTGCAATAGCTTCTTTACATTTGATCCTTCCAACAATTCTAAGATGTACAATAGTGTCTCCACTTTAGAGGTGAGAAAATGAAGACCCAGAGAGGCTAAACAACTCATGTAATGGTATGATTTCAAAATCTGTGCTCTTTCCACTGAATTCAACTTACTTAGCATCACACAATTTCCATCTCATCTGTCAAATGAGGGTCGCCATGCACCTGCCTCAGAACTCTGTGAGATATAAACAGAATCATGTACACTTCCTGCTTGATTCAACATTTTCTTCTGGAACCCAGGATGTAGTTCCTGTTCTCTACCTTACATATTAACTGACCAGGCTATGTTTGATGTGAAAGCCAAGTCAATATTGTGGATTTTATTTTTTCTTAATGTTTTTGTTTGTTCTACTAAAGAAGAGAAACAGCAGCATTTGCATTACCGGCAGTCCTGTCTTTGCACTATTCAATTATGCACAGATTTATTACTACAGTTTGGTTAAATGACACTATTCCCCCAACAACAGAGTTCAAATTTCAGTTACCACGGCATATTTACTCTGTGTAATTGCATAAACAACAAAACCTCGCTGCTAACTTTAGTCCACAAATCACTACATAAATAATAGAAGTGCATCATGATTACTGACTGCATCACTTCTCCCAAGGTCAGTAATTGGTTACTGCACCTCCGTTATTCAGTTCACACACAGACAACAAAGTGTTTAGTTGTGTTGTTAGTCTCCCAGTGACAAAATCCACGTGACATTTTATAAAAATAAATAATCAAAAACAGGGAACTGACTGACAAAGATGAAAGAGCAGCAAAGAAACTAAAACTAAAATGAACGCTGGAAATGAAGTTCACATGGAACACAAATGGGGCTGTAGAAGAAACAGCTGGCTGTGGGGATGCCGGCACTGCCATGCTCTTCTAGAGGCGCTGGATTCACAGCCAGAGGAATTTAGTGAAGGCCAACTCATCAACATAAATGAAGAATGTGGTTGTGATGAAAAGGATGACAATGTCCCAGAGGAAGTGATGCTGACAAAAAACTTCACTTTAAAGGAATTCTGAGATACTTGACAACACTGAAAGCACAAAGGATAAAATGTTGGAAGCTGATCCAAATTTAGGAAGAAGTATGACAAAGATGGAAAAGATGCAACAAGCTTTGTTCAAACCGCTCTTGATCAGTTTGTTACAGAGAAATAAACACTTTAACTCACAATGTTTCTAATTTATGTTACAGCATGCTAAATAAGTCTTAATTTTACTATATTTTTTGTTTTCCTATACAATTGTAATCAACAGTGAGTTTTTAATTCTTTGATAAAAAATTTTAAGTCACAGAATAATTGTAATTTTTCCCATTGATTATTAAGATCACTCTGTACGGTTTCAGCTTGAATGGTCATTTTTACAGTCCTGCACTCCTATGCAAAGCAAGGACGTCTGTATTTTTCAAACAGAAAATCTATAAGGATATAATCTGCATATGAAATATCTAACAGTACTTTGCACACAGTGGCTGCCTAATTAATGTGTAGTGTGTGGTATGACCCGTGTAAACATTTAGCCATTACAGCATCAAAGTGGCCATGTTTGATGAGTAGCCACTAGAGAATGTAAGCATAAGAGCAAAAAAAAAAATTCACAGTATTGTTCTGTTCACTTCCAAACACCTAGAACAATGCTCAATAAATAATTGTTAAACACTAAAGAAGGTAGAAAAAAATATAAAATTTGAATCCTTCAGTTTTCCAACTCTCATACAGAAATTATTATGTATAAAAACCACACATCACTGAACATCTCAGGACACTCAGCATCACTGAATTTTGGCACTGGAAGGCCTTAGGCAGACCTATGTATTTGCTTTCCCCACTGCCCCCACCTCATTTTTCATGAGAATGTCAAGGCCCACCGGCTGTGGTGTGTCCAGAGCCAGAGAGCTCATTAGTCTAAGTCTGGGTCCTACAGCAAAAGTCTTCTGTCTCCTAATCTGGAGTTCTTTTTACCACTTCATGCTGCCACTCACTTCTAGCAATGCAAAACCGAAATCAAACTGATGACAATTTTAGGGCCATTTCTGTCCTTCGCCATCCTGATGGAAGAGGGTATAACAGGAGGTAACCTTTATCATCCTACTTTTCCAGTTCTCTCGTATCTCCACTAGAGGACCTACTGGAAATAAATTATTCATCATTTCCTCCACAGGGCTCCTCCTTTCCTGAGCTACCTATTACCATTATGAACACTGCCACTGGCCCCATCTTCCAGGTACAATGCCTTGGAGAACAGTGGAATCTTTCCCAAAGTCCCAACTTCTAGCAGATTCCACAATTGTGAGGAATTCTTCCTTACATCCTCTTTCTGCTCCTTCCCAAAGCCTCTTATCAGCCACCTGTCCTTTCGCATGCCTTGTCCAGACCGCTGTCCCAGCTGGGCTCTCTGCCTCTTCTAGTCACTCTTGCAACTTAGACTACACCATCTTCCTAGAGCTGAGCTCTCACCCCATCATGCCTCTACTCAAAACCCTGAAAAGGCCACCTAAGTTCAAAGTCTCCTTGGTGATGGTAACGGCAGAACCACCTTGAGCACTCCCTTCCGACTGTCATCCTCTCCCTCCAGCCCCCACAGCACCGGGGCCTCTCTTTGAAAGCGCTGGGCCCTTGCCACTTTGCATGGCAACTGGCAGGCACAGGCCTTACCTCTCCAATCGCAACAGCAAGTGTCTTATTCCTTTACATCGCTATAATACCCAGGAAAGTGTCAACACACCTGAGTCTGAAACTTCTTGAAGGCAGAGGAAGCATAGCGACTGCAAAGCCCTAGTGTTGTGCCAGAAATGACTATCCCTGCTTCGCTTTACACAAACCAGACTCTCCCCTGCTCATGTGTACAGAATTAGCAGCGAGAAGGCCCAGAATTCTCAATCGAGTCGGACAACCATTAAAATGACCCGGGAAATCTGCCAGTCCTGTTCCTGTGTCTGAACTTCAGATCAGGCACCTTCTGCTATCAATTCGGCTCTAACCACAGGTGTTACATTCACTCCTTTTTTCACTTCCTCAACCACTCTGTTTATAGGCAGGGCAAACACTACAGGGGCCGAAATCCTTCTGTCCTTATTGCACACCTTCTGTTCTATGCTTCAACACATCCCTGTGTCTTCACGGGGCCTTGTACTCAGCTAACCTTCAAGTAATCTGGTTACCTGAGGGTTTATGGTATGCCTCTTAGAGACCTGTGATAGAATTTCAGACACTATGGCAGACTGTGAAACTAATTTTTTTTTTTTAAACATCTTTATTGAAGTATAATTGCCTTACAATGGTGTGTTAGCTTCTGCTTTATAACAAAGTGAATCAGTTATACATATACAATATGTTCCCATTTCTCTTCCCTCTTGCATCTCCCTCCCTCCCACCCTCCTGTGAAACTAATTTTAAGGCAAAAAGTTAGCCTGAAGGATCCCAAATCACATTACAAAATGCAGTCATCTACCCGTAAAGCTGGATCTTCTAAATAATCCACTTGAAATTTCTAGGATTGAAAAAAGAAAAAAAGGAACCCCCCCCGCCACAGATTTTATATTACTTTTTTTAAATAACATCTTTATTGGAGTATAATTGCTTTACAATGGTGTGTTTCTGCTTTATAACAAAGTGAATCAGCTATAAATATAGATATATCCCCATATCTCCTCCCTCTTGTGTCTCCCTCCCACCCTTCCTATCCCACCCCCTCTAGGTGGTCACAAAGCACTAAGCTGATCTCCCTGTGCTATGCGGCTGCTTCCCACTAGCTATCTATTTTACATTTGGTAGTGTATATATGTCCATGCCACTCTCTCACTTTGTCCCAGCTTACCCTTCCCCTTCCCTTTCCCCGTGTCCTCAAGTCCATTCTCTACGTCTGTGTGTTTTTTCCTGTCCTGCCCCTAGGTTCTTCAGAACCTTTTGTTTTTTAAGATTCCATACATATGTGTTAGCATACAGTATTTGTTTCTCTCCTTCTGACTTACTTCACTCTGTGTGACAGCCTCTAGGTCCATCCACCTCACTACAAATAACTCAGTTTCGTTTCTTTTTATGGCTGAGTAATATTCCATTGTATATATGTGCCACATCTTCTTTATCCATTCATCTGTCGATGGACACTTAGGTGCTTCCATGTCCTGGCTATTGTCAACAGAGCTGCAAGGAACACTGTGGTACATGACTCTTTTTGGATTATGGTTTTCTCAGGATATATGCCCAGTAGTGGGATTGCTGGGTCGTATGGTAGTTCTATTTTTAGTTTTTTAAGGAACCTCCATACTGTTCTCCATAGTGGCTGTATCAATTTACATTCCCACCAACAGTGCAAGAGGGTTCCCTATTCTCCACACCCTCTCCAGCATTTACTGTTTGTAGATTTTTTGATGATGGCCATTCTGACTGGTGTGAGGTGATACCTCATTACAGTTTTGATTTACATTTCTCTAATGATTAGTGATGTTGAGCATCTTTTCATGTGTTTGTTGGCAATCTGTATATCTTCTTTGGAGAAATGTCTGTTTAGGTCTTCTGCCCATTTTTGGATTGGGTTGTTTGTTTTTTTGATATTGAGCTGCATGAGCTGCTTGTAAATTTTGGAGATTAATCCTTTATCAGTTGCTTCATTTGCAAATATTTTCTCCCATTCTGAGGGTTGTCTTTTCGTCTCGTTTATGTTTTCCTTTGCTGTGCAAAAAGCTTTTAAGTTTCATTAGGTCCCATTTGTTTATTTTGTTTTTATTTCCACTTCTATATTACTTTTATAATGAAAAAAGAATCAGGAAATACTGTTTCCAACAGCTCCCTCATTCTTTGTCCCCTCCCTGCAAAATAAGGGAGTTTTTTTAAAAAAGTACATTTACCTTTACTTGTAGAGAGAAAAAGATGTGCAATAAAGGGCTGACACTTGAGGCACAGTTCTGAAAGCACTCTACCCATATCATCTCACTGAAATGAATGGCCAGGTCCAGACCTGAACCTGGGAAGCTGGGCCTAGAGCTTGTGCTCTTAACCACCATGCTCTCCAGCCTTGCACAAAATCTGGAGGGCTGAACATACTGACATGACTCCTCCTACTTTTGCTATTGGTTTGTATTTAGAAATTCAGAATATTAGATATTAGAACTGGGAGGGGGTACCAAATAGAAGTCATATGATCACATTAATAACATCTTACCTTCACTATCTCAAGTAATCCTCACACAACCCTATGAGGTATTATTACTATTAATAGCCATACTGTACAGTGAGAACCTGAGGCTCAGAGAGGTCAAATGCCATGCCCAAGGTCACACAGCTTGGAAGTGACAGAGCTGGGATTCATACTATGGAAGTCTGATTTCAAACCCTTGCTCTGAATAGCTAAACTAACTATACTAAGGTCCGGGAAAGTTGTGTGACCTACTCATGAATTCATACCCTCATTCAAGTCTACTGAATCCCTGTGCTTTCAGGGAAAAATTATGGTGTGAAGAACATAGGCTTTTAAGTTATACAGACCTGGGTTTGAATTCTCTACTTATCTATCATATCTACTTGGACAAAATTACTGTACCCTTGCGAGTCTTAATATCTTCAACTGAAATATGAAAATAATACCTAGTACATAGAGTAGTTGTAAGGATCTAAAATAAGTTAACATGAAAAGCAGCCAGCAGAAGGGCTGGTGCTGAATAGGTGCTCAATAAATGCTATTTCCTTTGTATCTACCTTTCCTTTCTAAAGCCTACAACTATAGGATACCGTGTGATTTATGTGGGACTGAAGTAAGTAATGAAGTTCCACTCAGTCAAGCAACAGCATGAGTATTCCCAAGAATACAGAGACAACTTTAGAATCACTGGGTCTTATACCTGGAATTGAAAAAAGGAAGAAAAAAACCCCACAGATTTTATATTACAGGTACACAAACTCAAGAAAACTCCAGTTCTAAAACAAAATTCCTAAGCTCACACATTCTCCAACATTAGAAATGTCAGTTCCACAGGAAAATTTTTATTCCAAAAGTAAACTCTGTAAAATTGTCTGAAGACAAAGAATTAGCCTTGAATTAAGGTTGAAATATAAAAGGACTATTTAAATTTGGAAATAAGCTTCTGGAAAACTCATCAATATTTTGAAAGGATTGTGTAAAATATTCTGATAACTCAGGTCCAAAGAAGACAGTGAGAAGACAGAGTGAGTTAGCTGAGACAAACACATTGGAACCTTTTGATATGTGTTTTCATCTTTACAAACTAGAGAAAGAGAAATGATCTTTAGAACAGCATTACCCTCTACATTAAAGGAATACTGCCTCTATTGCTGTTAATGTCTAGACACTCAAAAAAAAAAATCAGAAACCCAATGGAGCTATTTTCAAATCTGCCACTGCCACAGATTCCCCAATTTGTCTGACTGCTTCGTGAGTGCAAAACTATTTCTCACTCCTCTCTTGCTCTTTCCTATACTGTCTAGCATAGTTGTTTACTCAAAGCACATGTTTGGCAAATGCTTGTTTAACTGAAACTCAACACTTAGCTTCAAACATCATCTTTCAGAGCTCTCCTACTTGCCCAAAGGTGTTTTTAAAAAATCAGCACTGTTTACCAATGGACTTCAAGTCAGAGGAGAGAAAAGAATGCTGGCTAATTCCCCAACACTGTGTAGAATACTTCCAAAGGATACAACACAAACACTGCCAGAATCCAATCCAATCCCAAAATTGTTTTCTATCAATTCCAAGTAAAACAACAATGACCTGCAGACTGAAAGCACTTATGTCATTCTTAGAAAGCCTCTAACCTCCAGTTTCACAGGAAAGTTACTCCACCTTAAAACGCATATAAACTCAGACCTGGAAGAGACTGTGAAAGGTATACAATAAAAAGAGTTGCTGAATGAATGATATTATCACATATGCTAATTGTGGTTAAGCTCTATTGCAGAGGCATGTACAAAGTCCCAGAGGAAGATGGAGGGAATTGGTTACACGTGCCCAGACAAGCTAGCAAATATGTCAGAATGTGAGCAGCATTCTTAAAGAATAAGTTCACCACACAAAAGGGGCATAAGGACATTTTGGGCAGAGGTAACAGCAGATGCAAAGGAAGGGGTACCAACAGAGCATCCAGAGGGGAAATTGCTAGGTATGGCCAAAGAATATGGTATATGTGAGAAAATGGGAGAAGAATCTGGAAAAGTAGACTAGTTCACATTATAAAGGGTCCTAAATACAATGTTAGTATTTGGACTTAATCCTCCAGGCAATGAGCATGTGTACAGTTAGATCAGATCTGCAGCTTAGAAACATGTCATGCCAGCTAGAATTAAGCCACAACTAACTGGAAGCCAAAGAACCAAATAATGTTTGATCTTACTCCTCTTTAAAAGAAAAAATAACATAGCTTTTAAGAAGGACTTGGTAAAATTCACACACATACATGAACACACTATCTCAGGATATTCTGGGTTCAATAAGGACCAAAACCAATTTTAGACAGCAGCTGACAACCATCAAAAGTATGTCCCCAAACCACATCAATATTTAATGAAACCAAGTTCCAAAAGGGCTGAAGGACTTATCCAAGATCCTATAGTAGTTAGCGGCAAGGCTCAGACAAAATCTTAGCCCAGGGTACTTCCTAGTTCGCCATAACTCTGAACAATTTTGTTGTTCCTTTCCCTTGTGCAAGGAAAGTCTCTGAAAGGCATAAGCGTGCCAAGGAGAATACAGATCAAAAGGTAGGATATGAGATGATGAATAGCATGAATACTAGAACCAGGCTTACACACTGCAAGCACTATATAAATTCTCACCATCGTTTATGATCATCTCTCTCTGAAGAATCATATAATCGCTGGTGGTTCACAGCAACCCCCACTGCAGCTTTTCATATGTGATTCGAAAGTAGGCAAAGACCAAGAGCTGTAAACATGTGGTGATGTTTCTACCTTTGGGGGGAGGGCTCTTGGAGTCCTCCATAGACAGCTTCAGCTGCTGTATGAACTCGCCGCCATACACACTTCTTTCTTGCCAGATGTTCAGCAATCTTTCTAAAGGTTTTTTACAGCCTTCATCTGCCTCTCTGCCCAGAAAAGACGAAAAGATATATATAAGCTTAAGATTTTTTGCTGTTAATTAGGACAGATTTACTTTAAAAAAAAAAAACAAAAAACCAACAACTGACTAAATGATTTACATATTTAAAAACAGAAGGAAGAGTAAGGTACATACTGTAGTTAATGGATATTCAAAACTTGACCAGAAACTACATTCTTCCTGTGGTGTGCAGGGAAGAGTGAGGGATTATGTTACAGAATTAATCTGTCTCTTTTATCCTCTTTGAAAGATGGGGCAAATAGGGCAAAAAGCCAAAGGCTGATTTTTACTGACAGAGAATTATCAAAAATCAATCATATCAATTGTGACAGCTTGCTTTTTACAAGGCATTAACTGAAATCTAGTGCCAGATATACTGCTGGAAATTAAAGCAGGCCAAAATTTTTAAGGACAGGAAAAAAATGATTAAAACCAAATGTTTAAAGTGGGGAAGAAATTCATAATAACTCATCAATGCTAACACACCAACACCTCTAATATGTATAAATACAATCGTACACACATATATGTCAAGACTGATCTCAACTTTAAACTCACTACTTCATAATTATTTTAATTCCAGTCTAGGTCTGTATTCCAGATTCACACAAAGGTGTCTAGCAGATAATCTCAGAACACACCGAGCATAATACAGTCCTTTGTAATTTATATCTGAATGAAAGAAGCTAGTTTTTTTCCTGACATACTACTCTCTTAAAACATATCACTCTCTTATTTTTCAGTGAGATGACCATAACTCGCACTCAGGGTGAAACAGTTGTTTACCATAAAGTGTCAGACGGCAAGTGGAAGCATGGGGGAAGACTTTCCGAAAGGAAAACAAATTCCCTCACCACGTACTGTGTTACTATGAATTGTTCTGTTCTGTGAGGCTGTGCGGATGTCAATGACCTTACACTGAGGAACTATAAACAAGAAGGGTTACCCTGACATCTTAGTATCTAAGTCAATATCTTTAGTAGGAACCTCAAGAAGAAACCATATAAAATTCAACTCAGATGGGAATTTCACTCACCCCCAGCCCTAACAGCACTTTTCTAAAACTTATGTTAACACTCAAGATGAGCTGAGTTTCCGGCCTAATCTGGTCAGATTGTATTACTTATGAATTATTAGTGGCAAATTTCACTAAATTGGGGGTTAAAGTACTAACTAAATCAGGATACATACAAATTAATTATTCTATTGGTAAAGCTGTTTTTTTTTTTAAGTCAGAGGTCAGGGTGAGGAGGAAAAGGGGGAAAAAAATTTCCACTGATATTTATAAAACTTAAAGATATGACCTTGATATTTATAATAAAAACATCTCTACTCCATCTTCAAAATATATCTAGAAACAAATTACTTCTCACCTCTTTCTCTGCTCTCACCCTGATCCAAGCCACTATCATCTCCTGTCTGATTACTGCAACAGCCTCATTACTAGTCTCCCTGCTTCCACCCTGTCCTCCAACCATCTATTCTCAAGTTTTAAAAATCCAATCCTAACTGTTGTGTTAAGGTAGATCATGTCGCTCCTTTGCTCAAAACTTCCAATGGTTCTTCCTGGTCTCCCTCAGAATAAAAGTGAAAGTCCTAATGAAGCCTACAAAGCCTTTCTCAGCCCAGCCCATTATTTCTCTGACCTCACCTATCCTCACTCTCCCCTCCCTCCTCAACAGCTCCCTGGCCCTCCTGCCATAAAGTGTAGGACCTCTGCACTTAGCTTGGAACCAAGGCTCAGGCCAGGCAAGGATCCTTTGCTCTCCTCCTTCAGGTGCGTATATTCACACAGCACCTTTTCAGTGAATCCTTTCCTAATCTCCCTACTTAAAATTACACTCCCTACTCCTACTTAATTTTTCTCCACACAATTTATCTTCTGGTGTGCTATATATACGGTTTCCCTGTTGTTTATACTCTCTTTCCATTTGAATGTGATTTCCACAAGGGCAGGGATTTGTCTTTTTCCCCCACTGCTATATGCCCTAGAACAAGCACAATAAATATTTAATTGCAATGTTTTTTTTGAAAAATGTTAGAAAGGTTTCAGTAGGCCATACAATTAGTTAACTTTCAATGACCATTTTACCACATCAAGGTCATTCATGTCAGACATCAATTAAGCATTCATCTGCGCATTAAGGTTTATGAAATACTGTGCTTGAAATACAAAGAACAAGGCGTAGGTCCTGACCTCTAGGTTCTTGACCCAGCAGCCCCTCACCTCTCCACACCCTACCTGAGGCTTCATGTTCTAGCAACACTCAACAGTATTTTCTACTCAGCACTTGCTGCCACTGGTACGTGTGCCTATGCTCATGCTTTCTCCTCTCGCTTGAATGGAATCCCCAAAACAGAACAAGGTGAAGAGCAAAAGGTTCTGAGTAATTCTGGTGGCTGAAGTACTATATGCGGGGGTGTGGAAACAGCAGAAGAATCTGGAGGGATACAGTGGAATTAGATTATAGAGGACCCTAAATGCCATACTAAACATGTGGCCTTTATCCTGAAGGCAATGGGAAGTCCCTAATGTGATCAAATGCAGGCTTTAGAAAAATAAAGTCATTATAACTACTGTAACAAAATCACAGCTAATCAGAACTTAACTGGTTGGTACTTTTAACATAAAATCTGTTCTCTGCAAATTCTCTTAAAAGAGAAACCAATCATGAAAACAAATTCTTATCAAGGATTTAGTTAAAAGGGTTGGGAGGGGCACAACACCCATCCAACCACCATCCACCATTCCTGGGGCTATTTGGGGCTTGATTAAGACTGATAGTGAGTACAGCTGCAGTCACACTACTATATAGCGGATACTGATGCTCAAACCTGTTGTAACCAAAAGATTTTCAAAAGGCTTTCACCACTGAAGGCTACAGCCAAAAGGGTGCTCGACTTTAATTAGTGAACATAATTAACCATGATAGGCTAATTCTTTGAGCACTACAGTAAATCAAAGTTTTGCCAGCTAAGGTCTAAAGATATAGACACAACAGTCAAGAAATCTTTTTACTGATGAGGTTTTGCCCTAAGTAGCTCCAATGAAGTGGAAGTCACTTTAGCACCTGAAATTGGATACAACCAAAGCAAAAAAGTCATTTTATGACAGAAGGAGCTATCTTTTCAAGTTGTACTAACTCCATTCTAACTTGAGAAATCTTTAAGTGAAAAAACACAAAAAATCTTTGCCACTTACCAATGAATAAACTGAAAGATGATAAATAAGTACATATGTAACTTATTTTGCAGAACACAACTTAGTATCTTAATTCTAAATATTTATAAATTCAACCACTGAAAATTTGATCTAAAAAGTGAAAAGTATGTGTTATACACACGTAGGACTACTGCTTGAAGTGTCAGCTAGATACCAGAGGGCTTGCCAAGCCAGCGTGGGGGCCTTTTCTTCCTCTGCAGCTCTAATGGCACTGCCTTGGTACACCCACTATAATTTGTGTACTTCTCTCTTATCCCATGCACAGTAGGATTATGGCAGGCCTACTCAGGGCATAACTTATTTCTAAGTATCCTCAGCACTTCCAACAGCGCCTCATGTAAAGGTAAAGCAGAAACAATCCTTTGCAATTGTATAGAAAAGAGTTAACACAGCAGGCCTGAGACTGCTGCCCTTAGAAAGGCCTGCTCACGAGGTTGGCCCTTGACTGGCATCTCGGAACCTGGATTTCAGAAGTGTTCCCATCATTTCCTAACTGATAAGGGTGGTTTACTGTGCTTAAACTGTTTATACAAACAGTATGGTTGATGCTGAACACCTGCTTTCCTTCTGGGAGCCTAGAATTTTGGCAGAGTGCCTGTGACCAACCCTAACAAAATCCCTAGGTACTACATCTCTAACGGGCTTCTTAGGTAGAAAACACTTCACATGTGTTGCCACAGTTCAAAGGGGGAGGAATTAAGTATGTCTTGTGTGACTCCACTATGAAAGGACTCTTGGAAGCTTATGCCTTGTCTCCTCTGGACTTCATCCCTTGCACCTTTTCCCTTTGCTAATTTTGCTTTATATCCTTTCACTGTAATAAATCATAGCCAGGAACACAATTATACCCAAGTCCTGTGAGTCCTCCTAGCAAGTCACCAAACCTGGAAGTGGTCTTGGGGACCCATGACTGTTATAACAGGAAATAAATATGTATATGGTGATAATTCCAAATTTATGTCTCCAGAAATCAATTTCCTACTGAGCTTCAAGACTGTTTCATCCATCCGCCTATATGGCATCACCCTTTGGAATATCTATTAGCCATCTCAAACTTAACATGGCCAAAACAAAACTCTTGATTTCCTCTACCATATCTTTACCTCAATCTCCACCTCGGTAAACAGCACCATCAGCCATCCACATACTCATGTCAAAAACCTAGAAATAATCTTTGATTTCTCTTTTCCCTCACTACCAAGCTCCCACTAATCCTATCAGTTTTACATGGGGGGGGGGCACAAATCTACCCATAAAGTAAACATTCAACAAGTGGAAGCTATTATCTCCTCAATGCTCCTGAGTCCTAGCCAATGTCATCTCTAGCCTACACTAGAGCAACACCCTCGACCTCAGGTCCCTGCCTCTCCCTTGGCCTTTATAATCTACTCTCCACCCCAAGCTGGAGGGATCTTTGAACAAGGCATTTGGAATATATCACTCCCCTGCTTAAAACTCCTGACATCCTATCGGAACAAAATCCTAACTCTCTCCCAAGGCTTACAAGGCATATGTGACTGTCACCTGCCTGCCTCTCTGATCTCACCTGGATGCGACTTTCCCTCTGTTCCTTGTGTTCTAACCACAGTGGCCTTCATTCTGATCCTCTTAACATGCCAAGATTATTTGTACCGTAGGTTCTTTTTAATAGCTGTTCCTATTTCGCATGATTACCTCAAACGTCACTTCCTTAGAGAGGCCTTCCTTCACCACACTAGAAGAGATCCCACTCAAGAACGTCATTCTATTTTGTTATGTCCATATTATCACTCTCTAAAAGTATCTTATTCATTTTGTCCTTGCCTGCCTTGTTCACTGCTTGCCCCCCTAGTATCTGCATCAGTACTTTGCACAAAGAAGGCACTTAAATACATCTTGAAGGAAAGATTAAGTGCACAACTATCTCCAAACTGAGAAGAAAACAAGAAGGCATTTGTGTGGAAAGTAAGTTTAAAGTCTGGTTACTTAAACTGCTATTCAAATTAAATCTACCCTATGAGCTTGGCAGCTTTCTCTGACTTGAGAGGTTTGTTGTTTGTTTCCTAGGGGGTAGGGGGTTTGAGGGAGGAGGTAGGAAATTATCATAAAGAGATTCCTAATCAATTTTAGTCAATATTAATGGGTCCACTATCTTTGTTCATCAATTGGCCACAGAAAAACTGTACAGAGAGCACTTCTTACTGTTGATAAGGTGCATCAGGACTGAAGTGGTGTGGCTGGACTTCCTATTCTAATAATGGGGGTGGGGGTGGGGAGGGAGCTTAGAGACATGGGGATCTTGAATATAATACCTGAACGGGACCTTAAAAGAACTAGAAGAATGCAAAAAAGAAAGGTAACAGAGCTATCTTTTTTTATTTAAAAGGATCAGGTCTATTTTCCCCATAATGCCACAGAATTTGCCAAGACATTCTTACAGTGCCTCCTAGATAGGTTTTAAGATGATACCAAGTAGAAAAATTTTTAATCCTGGTATTGCTCATCCCCCCTCTCCCACCCGCTTTTCTACTTACACTTTTCTGATTTGGGAGCAGCTTATGATTACTGTTCAATTTTTAAGGAAAAATGTTATGTTTACTATCCCTAGAGGAAATTTCTTTAGTCAATTTCTTATACCCTAAATTTATTAACTTATTCAACAACTACTTACTGAATCCCTACTCTGTGCCAGGGCAGACCACAATGTTGCTCAGCTCCTGGGACACCATTCACATCAAGACTATCTAAATGGTGTTCTCGAAGGTACAAAACCCAGTAGCTCTGTGCCAGATACTCTATTAGGTGTCTGGAATACAGGAAAGAACAAAAAAGAAACAGTCCTTCTCTTCACATAGTTTATAATATAGTACACTCCCATGAATGGGCAAAGACTGTGGATTGAGCACTGTTGTTTTACTTTATCCTCACAACTCGAATGAGACAGGTGGTGACATTCCCTTTTAACTAACCTGGAAACGTGGGCTCAAAAAGCTACATAACACATCCAAGGCCACTCAGTGTTGGAGGCAGAGCTACAGCCAACGTCTAAGAAACTGAACTGAATCTCCTCAAAACAAGAAAATGCCTGTCTCCAATTTCAGAGGGCTACTCGTGTAGTCTGTTCTAAGCTTATTCTCTGTTATGACGACTCAATATTTTTTCAAGTTCCCAAACATTCTGCTTTTTCAGTATCCATGTTCAAAAAAAAAAAAAAAGCCAGTTGACTAACAAAAATCTTTTATCCATCTCTACAAAGCTAGATGTCATTTCTTAAAAATCCTTTGGAGTTCTCATTTCACTCCTTCAAACTTTCCAAATCTTTCACGGAATGCCAGACTTACTTTCACACTTAAGGTCTTTCACTTACACTCTAGGCCTTAGAACAATTTTCGTTTAACCCACTAGTCTCCTTCTCACCCTTCCCAGTTTCCTTTGGCAAAGATGTTTTGTTTGATTTGCTTACTTATTAATATTCTAGTGAAAAATAGTTTTTCTTTGCTCCTCCTAGACAACTAACTTATATCTACAAAAAACAGTTTGTTTTTAAATAAATAAAAGTGATTTGTAAAACTTTTAATTAAATGTATAGTTTCCGTGATATCAGCTATAAGTATGCTCTACCCACCCCCGTCCTCTGTCACAAAACACAATAGTGGCACACACTTAATATGACAGAGCCAGAGCAAATATCTACTTTCCACACTAATAATTACTATCTTTGCAGGTACAGTAATGACTACTATTTTTAGTAAGTTAGACATGTAGACATCCAGAAGTAAGTAAAAACAAAGGCACAGCAACTAATTTCTTGCTATTAAGGTTTTGTTACTGGAAAGTTCCCTTGTACTATTTAGCTTTGTTTTTTAACCATAAGCTAATAAGACAACTCAGCCAAGCCAAGGAAAGTACCATATTCAAGAAGTGAATTCAATAGTGAATACATCTAGGAGAAAAGATGTGCTTCAAGTGCTAGACTGAGTCCCTTCAATGCATCAAAATATTTACTTGTCTGAGATAGTTTCTCAAGGAGTCAGGCAAAATATAAAACCACAATTTGGCCTCTGCAACTCTCTATAAAGTACCTCTCTTTAAAGTATGAAGCTGTCAAATTACAAAGGCTATCACACACAAAAAAGAAAGAACAAAAAGGAAAAGGTAATGCATTCAAAAACAAAACAGAACAAAAAACCAGAAAACATACCTGGCAACGTGAGAAAAAGCATCCACAAGGACAGATTCAAATTCTCTAGTGAATTCAGGTCCTTTCCTTTTACTGTTTTGAATGACATCATTGGCTAAGTACAGAAAAGTAAGCTTTCTATTTGATTTGGCTGGAAAAAAAGAAAAGAAGATAATTTAGCTTACACCAAGGAAATTCTCAATTCACAATTCTTTTGCCCTAAGCTACTCCTAAAGAACACGAAGACAAGCATTACCTACTTGAGGTCAAGACTGCTATGTTTGAAAAAACAATTTAAGGGACTCCTGGAGGTGTCTAGTAAAACAGGATTGAGAATACAATTTTGAAAAAAATAAAAAACAAGAATACGCCATCTTAATTGATTGTGGTGATAGCTGCATAACTGCGAACATACTAAAAACCATTGAATTGTATATTCTAAAAGAGTGACTTGTGTGGAATGTGAATTATAGTTCAATATAATTGTTTTAAAAAAAAAAGAGAATACGCCATCTTAACTTCTGTGTTATTTTAGTCAGGGTAATTAATTGGCAGTAAAAATTAAGATAATCCAAAGAAAATTCCTAAACCTTTAAGCAGTCAATATTCTCCCGTGAATTCCTAAAGGATAAGCTGTCAATACATCTCCAGAAGACACGTTAAAACCAAGGTTTTCATTTATTATATTGCAAAGATGAGCATTTCTTACTCACTGTTAATTATCAAATACCACAGAATGAAAGACTGAGTTAAGTCTCAATTTTAAAAGATACTTGTAATTTATGCTCCTAGACCAAGAATTTCTCTTTGAACATTCCAATAACCATAATCAGTCAATGATATCAACTCTACAATCCAGAGGAATCTCTAGATGCACCAATGGATATTTATCTCAAAATACAAATATACATTAATGTTACATGATCACTGAAAATTTACACATGTCTGAAATCTGGATATGCAAAATTATGGCTCCCACAAAAAATATAATTCTTCTCTCTTATACCTACTAAATGTAGTATTTCCTATTACTCTATACGGTAGCATGCATTAAACCATAAAAACCTCACGCAACATGTCTGAGTTACAGTTGCTTGGGGGAACATTACTGAATTTCCTGGCTTCTATGCACATAACTTTTCAACCGTAAAGTTACATCACTACCATTTTTGGTCCCAGTTTTCTTTTAAAAGAAATAAATAATAACACAATCAGATAGTTCAAAACATTAAGTTTACTCCAATGCCAAAGTGCCCAAAAGACTCAAGCAAGCCCTATGTCAACCTTTACACCTGAATTACTAGTCCTTACTCCACTGCTCTCAGAAACCATTTCTGTTTCTTTTGAAATGCACACAGCAAGTATAAATTCTGACACAGCAGGCTCAAGATCTGACATTTTAAAATGTAGCTACAGGAGAATAACTCACTCAAGTTAAAAACAAGATTTTTAAAGCATGTTATAGTTGAAACTGATGACTTAAAGTGCTCATAAAATTAAATATGGATATCCTGAAATGTACTAACCTTCTGATAATAACCTAGTTTAGATGGCCAACTGATGAGAATATTGAAAACCTGGAGCTATCTTTAACTGTTCTAATTATTATTCAAAAACAGAACAAAAGTGTCAATAGTGTCAATATCCCACTGTTGCTACAAAGGTATGATTACGGCAAAAAGCTTTTTTTTTTTTTTTTAAAGCAAACCTTGTTCTAGGATGTTGCAGCAAGTTAAACTACCAAGTCTATAATGCCATGAAAGTTAGATTTAAAAGTTAAAAGAGGGCTTCCCTGGTGACGCAGTGGTTAAGAATCCGCCTGCCAATGCAGGGGACACAGGTTGGAAGCCTGGTCCAGGAAGATCCCACATGCCGCGGAGCAACTAAGCCCGTGCACCACAACTACTGAGCATGCGAGCCACAACCACTGAGCCCGCGAGCCACAACTACTGAAGCCCACGCACCTAGAGCCTGTGCTCCGCAACAAGGGAACCACAGTAAGAAGCACGCGCATCGCAACGAAGAGTAGTCCCCGCTCACCACAACTAGAGAAAAGCCCGCACTCAGCAACAAAGACCCAACGCAGCCAAAGATAGATAAATAAATATTAAAAAAAAAAAGTAAAACAGAACTTCTACAAAGCAAATCGGACTAATATACTTTATGTTAAAAAACCCAGAATCCATATTGTAAAATGTCAATTTGGCCATTCAAGACCTGATACATTTTGCAGTATTACAAATATGATAGCTAAGATAGAGAGCCAAGGTTTTCACTATCTACAATGCCAATTAATTCTCAACACCCTCAAACTTAGCAATGAGAATTTAGGATAAAACTTTATCCCTCCACATCCAGCATCCTGAATAATCAACATGAGCACCATGTGTGTAAAGGTAATATAACAAAGCCCTAGAGGGAATTCCCTGGAGGTCCAGTGGTTAGGACTCCTCGCTCTCACTTCCGAGGGGCCGGGGTTCGATCCCTGGTCAGGGAACTAAGATCCCATAAGCCGCGCAGTGCGGCCAAAACAAGCAAACAACAACAAAAACCCACAAAGCCCTAGAGCACTTGAACACACACAGTCATAATACACACGACACACACACCCTCTACTCCAGCCCTGGGTGGTAACTCACTTGTGCAGATGTCTTTCCAATATGTCAGTATGGATTCTTTCACTCCCTACTGAGGCCCATTCCAAATTGGTTGAGATAGTTATTGAGCAAAGTTTAAATAACTGGCTGACCAAAATTTTTCACTTGTCTGGCTAGTTTTGACATCTAGAGAAAGTAATTTTTGTTTAAAAAAAGGCCTATTTACCTGCACTACTAAAGGTAGTAGTAGTACAAACGTAAGGTACAAATGTACTACTAAAAAATGTTCATCTTAGGGTATTTTACACCAAACTGCTCCAAAAAGAAAGGGAGAAGTTCTACCTAGAACAGAGCCCAAAGGGATAAATTAAGAATTATTCCTAGGGAATGGAAAGAAAATAACACATCATGAATAGAAGTAGTACTTAAGCAGGAGAAAGAAAACTTTTAAAGTCTCATAAATATTTGGAGGCAAAACAGAGATGGTTTGTGAATGTCTTAAGGAAATGACTTGACTACAGATAGAAATGTCCATTTTTAAAGATTCAGGGTGGGCTAGAACCTAAAAGGTTAGTCAATTCCAACATTAGGGCACAAAATCTTTTTCCACTTTAGTGCGGAGGCATTTTCAATTCATGAAGGCTGGGTATTGGGAAACTGTACACTGATGCTTGGAAGAGCATCCTCTAGTTCTGCACTGTCCAGTATGATAGCCATTAGCCACATGTGGCTACTGAACACTTGATTTGTAGCTAACAAAACTCAGGAACTGAATTTTCAGTTGTATTTATTTGAAAGTTTACTTCCTTAGTCACACATTTCAAGTGCTCATGGCAAGAGGCTACCTTGTTGCACAGCACAAATATGAAGCATTTCTCTCATCACAGAATGCTCTATCAGACAGTGCCGCTTGGATCCTTTACTCAGCCATGAAAATGATGTCAAGAGACGACAATTTAACTCCTAAACTATTTTTTAACTGTGTTAACAGGCACCCTGCTAAATGTTGTGTACATTACGGACAACCAGAAGAGCTAGTTTCTCCCTCAAAACATAATCCAGTGAAAGAGACATAACTAGTAAGAATGAAATAAATGCAGATTAATTCTAATAAACAAAAGCACTACGGGTTTGGCTGGAGTAAGATGATCACCTTCACTTATTAAGTGCACTGATGCACCAGGTACCTGAAAACAAGTTTCGGCGTCTCGGAGCACTGGGTTAATGTCCCAGCTGTACATTCATTAACACAGCACTTCATTTCTTCATATCTTTATCTTCTCATCTATAAAATGGGGATAATAATGCTGACCTACTTACAACTTAAGGTTTCATCATATGAAATTAGGGTTAAAGGAGATTCATAAACAAAAGTACTCTTTATTTTCTGTATCTCAAATAGGGTGAGGTGGGGAATCAAGATGGCTTCACAAAAGTGACATCTGAGGTGCATTTTGACGCGCCTCTGAGATCCTACCAGATAGGATCCTGTAGAAAGCAATTCGAATTTTTCCACCACATCTCAGACAACAGAAATAATATCTGAATGGCACAGTAGGGTACATGAATGGGGCTCTGGGAGGCCCAGGCTCTATCCCCCAACTACCCTGAGGGCTGAGGGGACCCCCATCTCAGTACAGCACATGATATTTGGGGGGCAGGGGGTCTCTGCCAGAGGACTAGAACTGGGTCTCCTGAAAGAATCCTGGATTTTGGTGTCTGCCAGTCTGATGTAGTCCGAGCCTCACTGGTTCTAAGGCCTTGAAAATACCACTTAGCCACTTCAGTTTCCTCATCTGTAAAACAGAATGACATCCTGACCTCACAGATAGCAGAGAACACATGTAGAGTTACTTCCTATGCTATAAAGGGCCTACCACATACAGGCTGTCCAAAACAGCGCTAAGCTTCATTTGCTCAGCTTTCTGCTATGAAGCTCACTGGGGTATCAAATAGCTGTGTAGATGCCCATCTTTCCCCAGCAGACTGTAAGCAACTTGAGGCAAAGAACATGCCCCACACTGAGTAATCAGTATCCCACCTCACCATTATTTATCCAGTGCCTACACTCTGCCTGACACCATGCTAGATGTTCATGTGGATTATCCTGTTTACTCTTCACCCCAAGTTGTTTGAGCCTCCGTTTTATTCTCATCTGCTGAGTTCCTACTTCACAGAACTCTGAGACTGTAAAAAATGACAATGTATGTAATGATATCAGTACTGCACTTGGCAAAGAACAAAGGCACAGTAAATATCAGTTATCATTATCTCTATTTTACAGATCAGGAAACTGAGGGAAAGAGAGGTGAAGCTGCGGGGGCTCAGTAAATGGCAAAGTCAGGCTCCAGAGGCACTTGGCCTCTGGAGCCAACATGCTATCAAGCTCCCAACCCAGTGCCTGGCACACAACAACAGGCTGAGCTCAATCAATGGCTGCCAGATGCTGAGCAGGGTCTAGAACCAAGGAGAGCTGCATGAGAAGAGGAAACTGAGAGGCAAGGTCTAGGTGGTGTGGCCCCTTGACTTCTCTGCAATGGCAGTGACTGTACCCACTTCCAGGGCAGTGCTGAGGACTAAGTGCGAGGATATACATAAGGTCCTAGCACAGTGACTGGCACAGAATAAAGGCTCTGTAAGTGGCAGTTACCCTTGTCCTCTTTTGACAGATGCGAAAACAGAGGCTTAGAGAGAAGAAACTTGCCCGGTATCACTCAGCTAGCAAGTGGCTAAGCCAGGGCTCGATCTAGGTAATCTTACTCCGAATGCCCAGCAACCGCCTGGCACACAACAGGCTAAGGCCTGTACCCTCCACCAGGCGCTCAACGCTGCCGAGAGAATAATGATCACAAGTGTCAGGAGGAGCCAGAGAGGAAAGCGGCTGGGTTAACTGGGAGTCCTGAGCCCCGGTCGGTGGAACCTCAGACAAGTACCTTAAACCCTCCCCGGCCTCGGCTTCCTTCTCCGAGAAATGGGGATAACACTGTCTCCAACCTCAGAAGCGCAATCAATCAGAGGCCCAGGCCTGGAAAGCCAGGCTCAGCTAAGAAGCTAGAGGGGCCTCGGGAGTGGGTGCGGGAGAGGGCTACCCGGGAGGAGGACCCATGGGGGTAGAGGGAGTGTTTACCTTTGCGGAGCTCGCGGTGCCACACCGAGACGATGGGTCCCGCGTGCTTGCGGTGGTGGATGAGCCACAGGGAGAGGGTCTGCACGCTCTGCTGAGAGTTGCTCAGCTCTGAGAGCTTCTTCTCCAGCGCCGACTCGGAGAAGGAGGACATGGTGGCGGCGGTGAGGCCCGGCAGGGATCGGCCTGGGCCGCCCAGTGCGGCGGGGAGAGCGACGGCACGAGGCCGGGACCTCACCTGGCGCCCTGCGGGACTCTTTATGACTGACAGATGGCCGGGGGGGGCCAGGAGGGGGAGGGGATGGGTCTCCGCAGTATCAGCCGCCCGCGCCGCCGCCACAAGATGGCCACCTACCTCTCACCCCGCCGCGAGAGCAGGGTCAAAGGGCAAGGGCCGAAGTGGCGGGGCACCGGGGGTACTCAGAGTGTAGAAAAACACCCCTCCGATGGCGAAGGCCTCTTTGAATCTCGCTCGGAGCACTCCGAAAGCGACAGACAGGGAAAAGGGCGCACTTCGGAGGCCTCCGGAAGGTGCTTTAACCGCTCGCGCCCGCACGCCGGCGCAGTGAGTGTTACCGGAACCCTTTCTCCCGCTCCCGCAGAACCTTTCTGGCGCGGTGCGGCGCGCGAGTTACGCGTCACTTCCGGCGCGGCGGAGGAGGTGCGAGAGTGAGGGAAAGGCTGGAAGACGAGGTAAGGGAAGAGTGGCGCGAACGAGAGGGAGACAGCAACCGCGAGCCCTTAGAGGGGGATCCTGAGGGGATGCTGAGGCTGAGAGATCATGACCTGGGGATGGTACGGGACCTTTCTCCCTCACCTGGCAGGCCCCAGCAGCACTCTTCCTCCGTACATGTCCTGCTCTCTGGCCGCCCCCCACAAAAAGCTTTTTTTGGTTCTGCCAAGCCACCCACGTGCACTTTTCACGCCTCCACGCCTTGGCTCTTGCTGTTCTTTTTCCAAAGGTGACGCCCCCCTTCTCACGCGGTGGGCTCCTACTAGGCCTCCGGGACCACCTTTAGTGGCCAGTTCCGATGTTTAGTCTGTGACAGCACCGCCGTCAAACACACCCTTGTGCCCCCAGCTCTTAGTTGGTTGTTGTATTCAGGGAATTACAGGCTGCCTTCTGGGGGTTCATTTGACTATTGCTCAAATTTAAGTAATACATGTTAACTTTGTGGGGGGGTGGGGTAAAGAAGTCAATGGGTTCGTTGGCCTCCTTTAAGAAACACTATTTGAGACTCTATCCTTTAACTATTTTTTAAAAGTTTTAAATTCCAATTATCACATCAGCAGAGAAATTTGTTCTTCTAACTGCTGTGGGTGGTGGTAGGGAGTTAGGTTATTGTAGACATAGTAGAATTTTTAAATGTCCTGATCATAGTGGAACAGACCAGTTGTGGGCAGATTCCAGTTAGGAGGCACTGTGCTAGTTGATGCCTGTTTTTGCTCATACTGCGCTGTTCTTTGCTTAGGTGCTTTTACTCCTCCTTCAGAATGGAATCATCATAATCATAGCCAACATAATGAGCTGCTGCTATGGGCTAGACACTGTGTTTTCACATAGTGACTCATTTAATACAACAAAGCTATGCAATAGGTATTATGTTATTCCCATTTGGCAAATGAGGAAACTGAGGCTGAGGGAGCTTGGGTGACCTGCCCAAGATCACATAACTAAGATTAGAAAGAAGGGACTCTATCTATCTTTTTTAGCCCAGCACCTTATTCGTAGCTGAGGTGAATAGCCTAAAATCACGGTCAATATCTAGTCATAATTACAACCTAGGGCCTTTGAGTCCAAATCTAGGCCATCTTTCTGTATTAAGTAACAGTGTCATATACTGAGAACTTTTATACCGAGTCACTGTGTATTAAGCACATTACGTACATTCTTTTATTTAATCCTGACAACAGTCCTGTGGGGTACGGGTTATTATCACTATTTGACAGATGAGAAAACATTAAACATGGGTGAGTCATCAGTGTCACTTGGACACAAGAAATGACAGAACCAGGAATCAAATCAAGGTTATCTTATCCCAAGTTCTTCACTCCCGAGCCAGTGGTTGATTTATTCATTCAGCCGATAATTTTTGAGAACCTATGTCTGAAGCACTATTCTAGGCAAACAGACAGAATCTATGTCCTTGGAAGCTTACCTTCTGCAGGGGAAGATAAACGTGTGTGTAAAATGAGCCCGAAAGTTATAAATGCCTTGAATAAAAGTAAAGGAGGGTAAGAGGTATGAGGAATGCACGTATGGGCGGATTGGTGTGTATTATATATACTGGTCAGAGAAGGCCTCACTGATACGGTGACATTTGATCAGAGCCTTCCAAAAAATGAGAGAACAAGCCCTATGCTATGTGGTGAATGTTGCAGGCAGAGGGAAAACCAAGTGCAGAGTCCTGAGGTCAGACCATTGTTGGCATTTTCAAGGACCAGCAAGGAGGACAGCTCAAGTGATGTGAACCAGAAGGCTAGAAATGAGCTTAGAAAAGTTGCCAGGGACCATATCATGTGGGGAACTATAGGCAGTAGTAAGGACTTTGGATATTACTCGGAATGAAACAAGTCCAATGGACTCATTGGACCATTTTGAGCAAAAGAGGAGCATGTGGCTATTAAGTAGAAAATAGACAGTAAAGGTGCAAGGGTAGGAGCAGGAGGACCAGTTCAGCTGCTGTTGTGATAACCCAGGTGAAAGGAAGACTCAGACCAGGGTGGAGGTAGTGAGAAAGGGTCAGATTCTGGGGATATTTTAGAGAAAGAGATCACAGGATTTACTGACAGCATAGATATGAGGTATAAAAGAAACAAGAGCTTATATGGCCCTAAGGGTTTTAGCCTAAGCAACCATAAGAATGGAGTTTGCATGTATGTACTGAATTGTGGGAAGAGCTGGTTTGGGTAGTAAGAGCAGTTTAGATGTGTATGTGTCTAATTGGAAATGCCTGTCCAAGTAGAGGTATCTCATAGGCAATTGGGTTTATGGGTCTGGAGTTCAAGGGAGAGATCTGGGGTAGAGATATAAATGTGGGAGTCATAAGGGGGAATAGGTATAGAAAGAAAAGGGGCCCAGTGATTAAGTCCTAGGACACTTCAACATTTAGAGGTCAGAAAGATGAGGAGGATATAATCATGTGATGTATCTTCTTTAGCCTGTTAATATTAATAACGGTGATTGATTTTCAAATACTGAGCCAGCCTTACATCCCTGGAATTTAGTCCTACTTTGTCATGGTGTGTAATTCTTTTTACATACTGCTAAATTATATTTCCTCATATTCTGTTTGGGATTTTGGCATCTATATTCATGAGGGAAATTGGTCTGCAGTTTTAAAATTTTTTT
The DNA here is from genome assembly GCF_028021215.1 of Eschrichtius robustus. NCBI lineage: Eukaryota > Metazoa > Chordata > Mammalia > Artiodactyla > Eschrichtiidae > Eschrichtius > Eschrichtius robustus. The sequence continues at coordinate 22,022,017 of NC_090839.1, forward strand.
ATATTTATTGAGTTTTGGTATCAGGGTAATACTAGCTTCATAAAATGGATTGGAAAGTGTTTCTTCTTCTTCCATTTCTAGAAGATTGTGTAGAATTGGTGTTAATTTTCTTTAAATGCTTGGTAGAAGTCTGCAGTGAAACCATCTGGGCCTGAAGATTTCTTCTTTCTTTTTTCTTTGATTTTGGGAGTCTTTAAACAATAAATTCAGTTTCCTTATAAGGCTGTTCAGTAATCTATTTCAGAGTGTGTGAATTGTGGTAGTTTGTGTTTTTTGAGAAATTTGCCATTTCATCTGTCAAATTTATGTGTATAAAATTATTTGTGGTATTCCTGTATTATCCTTTGATATCTGCGGTCTGTAGTACTGGTATTGCTAATTCCTCTCTCTGTCTCCCTCCTTCCCTCCCTCCCTCCTTCCCTCCCTCCCTCCCTCCATCCCTCCTTCCCTCCTTCCCTCTCTCCTTCTCTCCCTCTCTCTCTCCCTCTACCTCTCCCTCCCCCCACCCCCATCAGTCTAGTTAGAAGTCAATTTTATTGATCTCTCTAAAGAACCATTTCTTTGGTTCATTGATTTTCTCTATTGTTTTTTGTTTTAAACTTCAATTCCTGCTCTGATTTTTATTATTTCTTCCTTCTGCCTGCTTTGGATTTATTTTGCTTTATTTTATTTGTCTTTTTCTAGGTGTTTACTGTGGGAGTTTAGATTATTGATATTCATTTAAGAGCTTTCCTCTTTTCTAATATGTATATTTAGTACTATAAATTTCCCTTTCAGCATGGCTGTACCTGTGTCTTACAAATTTTGATATGTTGAACTTTTATTTTCACTCATTTCCATGTATTTTTTAAAAATTTCCCTTGACATTTCCTCCTTGATCCGTGAATTATTTAGAAATGTGTTGCTTAATTTCCAGGCGTGTGAAGATTTTCCTGTTCTCTATTAGTAGTTTCTAGTTTGATTCCATCGTGGTTGGGGAACACACTGTATGATTTTAGTTCTTTTGAGTTTGTTGAGGTTTATTTTGTGGTCCAGGATATGGTCTATCTTGGTGTGTGTTCTGTGGACACTTGAAAAGAATGTATATCCTACTGTCGTAGTATTCTGTAAATGTCAGTTATGTAAATGTTGGTTGGTGTGGTTGAGCTCTTGTGTTATAATTGATATTGTTCTATCAGTTGTTGAGAGAGGAATGTTGAAGTCACCACCTATACTTGTGGTGACCACCTGTACTTTTCCTTTCAGTTTTATCCATTTTTGCTTCACACATTTTGCATCTCTGTTTTGTGCATACACACTTAAGATTACTATGTCTTCTTCATAGATTTACCCTTTAATCATTATATAATGTCCTTCTTTGTCTCTGGTAATTTTTTTGCTCTGAAGTCTACTTTATCTGATATTAATATAGCTAGTCTTGCTTTCCTTTGATTAATGTTTACATGATAATATCTTTTTCCATCTTTTTACTTTCAACCTGACTATATCATTATGTTTGAAGTGAATTTCTTGTAAACAGCATATAGTTAAGTCATATTTTTTAAGCAACTCTGACAGTCTTTTTTTATTGGTGTATTTAGACATTTTACATTTAATATAATTATTGATATGTTAGAGGTTAAGTCTGAAATTTAATTCTTGTGTTTTCTGTGTTTTCTGTTTTTTGTTTCTCCATTATCTTTTCTTCTCCAGACTTCCTTTACTTGAACATTTTTTAGAATTCCATTCAATTTATCTGTAGTGTTTCTGAGTGTATCTCTTTGTATAACCATTTTCGTGGTTCTTCTAGGTATCATATTATGTGTATGTAACTTATTTTTGACAGGTCTAGTGAGGTATATGTACCTTACTTCCTTTATATCTCTTTACCCTTTCCTGTTTATATTTGTCTTAAATATATCCTCTAGATACATTTAGAACCACATCAGTCAGTGTTATAATTTTTGCTTTAACTGTCAAACACAATTTATAAAATTTAAAAGAATAAGAAAAACCTATTGTATTTATACGTATTTTTATTTACCATGTTCTTTCTTCCTCCTTGATGTTCCAAGATTCTTTATTTATTTATTTATTTTTAACGTTTCCTTTCCGTTTAGAGAATTTCCTTTAGCCAGTCTTTTAGAGTAGGCCTGCTGGTGACAAATTCTCTTAGTTTTCCTTCATCTGAGGATATCGCTCCAGTTCATTCCTCTTTTCTTTTTTTTTTTTTTCTGATGGACATTTTTGCTGGGTATAGGATTCTGTGTTGACAGTTCTTCTTTTTTTTTTCTTCCAGCACCTGAAAATTATTGTGTTGCTTCCTTCTGGCCTACATGGTTTCTGAGGAAAAATCCAGTGTCATTCAAATAGTTTTTCCCATATAGGCAAGGTATCATTTTTCTCTGGCTGCTTTCAAGATTTTTTGTCACTTGTTTTCATAAATTTTAATTTTAATTATAATTATAGTTGGTGCAGATTTCTTTGGGGTAATCCTGTTTAGGGTTCACTCAGCTTCTTGAGTATATAGATTTCTGTCTCTTGCCAAATTTGGGGAGCTTTCAGTACTTTGAGTACTTTTTCGACCCTGCCCTTTTTCTTCTCTCATTCTGGGATGCTTAAATCATTTGTTATAGTCCCATAGGTCCCTGAGCCTCTTTTCAGTCTGTTTTCTCTTTGTTGTTCAGATTGGGTAATTTCTCGTATTCTGTCTTCCATGTTACCGATTCTTTCCTTTGTCCCCTCCATTCTCCTGTTGAGCCCATCTGCTGGGCTTTTTATTTGTTATTGAATTTTTCAGTTCTAAAATTTCTGTTTGTTTCTTCTTTGTATCTTCTATTTCTTTGCGGAGGTTTTCTGTTCTTTTGTTTTAAACAAGTTCATAATCGCTTATTGAAGCATTTTCATCACAGCTGCTTTAATAACTTTGTCAGATAATTCTAATGTCTCTGTCATCTTAGTGTTAACGTATATTGATTGATTTTTCTTTTTTTATTCATTTGGAGATCTTCCTGGTTCTTGGGTATGGTGAATGATTTTTGACTGGACATTTTTGTATTATGTTCTAAGACTCTGGACCTTACAGAAGTCTTCTTTTTAGCTGGCTTCCTCTGAAACCACTCTGGCAGGATAAGGCAGGGGTGGGGGGACCAACCTTGTTACTTCCAAGTGTAGGTAGAAGTCCAGATTCCTCACTCAGCCTCCTTTGACACCCATGAGGGAGGGCTCCTAATTACTGTTAGGTAGAAGTGGGAGTCCTGTCTCCCCACTCCTACTTAGCCTTCTCTTGCTTTTTTCCCCCCATCTTTATTGAGATAGAATTGACATACAACACTGTAAAAGTTTAAGATGTACAATGTAATGATTTGATACACAGATCAGTGTATATATATTGAGAATGATTACCACAATAAGGTTAGTTAACACCTCCATCACCTCACAAGATTACCCTTTTGTGTGTGTGGTAAGATCATTTGAGATCTACTCTACTCTCTTAGCAATTTCATGGATCATCAGACTGACCTTGCAAACTTCTAAAATAGATTCTCAAAGCATACCTGTTCCACCCCACCCCCAACATAGATTCTGATTCAGTAGATCTGGTGTGAGGCCCAGGAATCTGTACTTACATTGTTTCCCCTTGGTTCTGATAAACAGTTGGGTTGGAAACCTCTGGTGTAGTGAAAAGAGTGCATACAGCCTTTGGGGTCACACAGGCTTGAGGTGAATCCCACTGCTTGCTGTGTAACCTTGGGCATCACTTAATCTCTCTGAACCTAGTGTTACTCAGCTTGTAGACGAGCAATTTATGTACATTGCCTAGCATATGGTGGGTTTTTTCAACAAATATTAATTCTCTTCTCTCTAGTCAAGAACTTGTGTTGGCAGTTCTTTTATTTAAACTCATATTTCTGGGATCTAAACCCAGTCTTTCTACCATGTGCTAGTTAATTCAAAGTTAGAAGTTTTAGAGATGATCTTATCCACCAAGTTTATTTTATGTTGAAGAAACTAAAATTCATGGAAACCACACAGCCAGGTACTGTCAGAGCCAGGACTATCACCCAGATTGTTAGATTCCTGTTCTCATACTCATTCTGTCTGGAAACACCCTAAAAATGGGCTGGCATGCAGTCAAAATCTAGAACTATGATTGCCGCCTGAGAGTGAATCTAGTAAGATCCTCCTGTAATGGATGAGATCGACTACCTGTAGGAATAACTCACCCCAGGAGAAGAAGAGTATGGTGGTTTTTACCCAGACTCCAGTTCACACATATCTGATATCAAAGATCCACCAAAGAGAGAGCCAGACCTTGGTCTATGGCGATTGATTCAACAAGCATTTATTGAATGCCTGCTCTTTGCCGGAAGCAATAAACAAAACTGTCAACTATTACTGCCCTCATAGAGCTTATATTTTAGTGGGAAGAGAGAGACAATAAACAAATAAATAGGTGGATAACTTAGTTTGACAAATGGTACTAAATGCTATGTAGGAAAATTTCAAAGGCAGGGGAAGGAGATTGGGAGTGCAAGGCAGGGGAGGAGTGAGGATGGGTTGCAGTTTTAAATTAGGGTGATCAGAGAAGGCCTCCCTCAGAATTCACGTTTGAGTAAAGCCCTGAAAGGTGAGAGAGCAAGCCGTGAGGATATATCGTGGAACAGCAAGTTACAAAGGCCCTGAGCAGGTGGTCTCATCAGAAAATCACTCCTGTGTGAGGCATGGCTCACTTGCCATGATGGTGACTCCCTCTCGTCTCTGCCTTTATTAGGGGCTATAACTTTTCTGCTTTCTGGCCTTTGCTTGTGAGGTATTGTTCCTTGAACAGCCTTCCCATGCAGCCCCAAGTGTGTAGTCCCCCCACCCCAACATAAATCCTTCTCCCTCCATGAACCCTTCCCTTTTGGTGTTCATTCTTTTTCTGAGTTCCTTTTGTACTTCTCTGGGGTTTTTTCCTCCCTTTTTCACTTTTTAACTATATGATACAATAAGTACCTTGTGGTCTATCGTCTTATCTTTTAAGTGTCTGTAAAGTATAGCACCTACAGATTGTCCCGTTTGTCTGCACCACCTGGACGCCATGGCCCAGGGATCTTACACAGCCCATCCCTGTGAAAAGGCAGAAAGAGATGGGAAGGAGGGGAAGAAGCTGCCGGGGGAATGGGTTCACTCAAGCACTCCGATTGCAGATCTCTTCCCCCACCTCCCCAGTGACTGCTTTCTATGACCGCGGAAGGGGTACACTGAACTCAGAAAGGGTTAGAGTCAAGAACTGGTTTATATAGTCACTGTCTGCCACAGTTGAACTCTGGGTTGTTTTCTCTGCTCACCCCGAGAATCAGCTTGTTCTGAATGCCTCATCCCAGTATCACTTTCTGGGCCAGAATACCCCAGTTGCTGTCAGTTATATAAACATCAAACTTTGCAGTGCCACTTTAATCAGTGTTGCATTTTATCGGAATAGAATCTAGGACTCCTAAGCTTCTAAATCTGTGAGCAGTTCCTTCTGTAATCGACATATTGTCACACGGGTGTGAATTCATGTCCATCCCATAAAGGTATATGATTGCCTTTTATAGTCATGCCATAGTAGCAATTTGTTATACTGTCTTCCTTACAGAAAGCTGGTTTATGTATTTCTGAGCCTGTAACCCATTCTTTTGAAGATCTCCAATTGTGGTAAGTCTTCATCTGTATAGTATCCCATTGGGAGAATATACCACAGTTTATCCATTCTACTATAGATGTGCATTTGGGTAGTTTCTTTGTGGGGACAATTGTGGATAGTGTATTCCAGAACACATCTATTGGTAAATTTATGTATGCATTTCTGTTAAGTATATATCAAAGAATGTGATTACTAGATCATAGAGCGTATGTATGTTTACCTTTAGCATAATAGATACTGCCTAAGGATTTTCCAAAGTAGTTGTATCAATTACACTCTTACCAGCATTGAATGAGAGTTTTGGTTGTTTTATATCCTTGCCAACGCCTAGTATTTTCTTTTCCTTTTTCTTTTTTTCCCCTTTTTTTCAGCTTAGCCCTTCTGGTGGGTGTGTAATGGTATTTTGTTGTGGTTTTATATTGCATTTTCCAGAGCAGTGATGTTAATGTCTTTTCATGTGTTTATTGGCCATTTGGATATCCTCTATTGTGGTATGCTTGTTCAAGTTCTTTTCCATGTTTCTGTTGGATTGTCTTTTTCTTATGATTTATAGAAAATCTTTTATATTTCAATGTAGTCCAATTTATCATTTTTTTATGGTTAGCTCTTTTCTGTGTCCTGTTTAAGAAATCTTTGGCTACTCCAAGATTACAAAGACATTCTTTGTTTTCTTCAGAAAGCTTTATTATTTGACATTTCATGTTTAAATCTAGTATGAGATGTAATCAAGACCTATATATTTTTTCGTATGGATAGCCAGGCGGCACAGGACCTTTAATTGAAAAGACCATTCTTTCCCAGTTGATTTCAGTGTCAACTTTGTCAGGTATGTGAGTCTATATATGGAGTCTCTGTTGTATATGTGGGGGCTGTTTCTGGACTCTATTCAGTTCCACTAATCTGTCTTTCTTTTTGCCCTTTAATTATTGTATCTTTACAGTAAATCTTGAAATCAGATAGTGTAAAACTTACACCACCAAAATTTGCCAATTTAATTCCTCTTCTTCAAGATTGTCTTTGCTATTCTAGGTTGTTTGCATTCCCATATCAATTTTAGAGTCGTCTTATAACTTTCTATAAAAGTGCTGCTGGGGTTTTGATTGGGATTATGTTGATTCTGTACCAGCGGTTCTTATCCAGGGCGATTTTTGCCCTACACAGGACATTTGTTAGTATCTGGAGACATTTTTAGTTGGTACTCTTGGGGGAGTGCTACTGGCATGTTGGGGACAGAGGCCAAAGATGCTGCTAAATATCTGACAATGCACAGAACAGCTCTCCACCAACAACTTATCCAGCCCAGAATGTCAGTAGTGCCACTGTTGAGAAACTCTGAATTCATGTCATCAGTGTTTCAGTTGGGCTTCTGTCCACCATCTTATTAAGTATTTGTTTTCTGTTTGACCCACCAGTTTTGCTTCCCTTTTTCTCATTTTTCACCTTTTGGATCAATCAAAAGTACTTATTATCCCATTTTTACTACTGTCTGAACTTTTATAGCTCTTTTGGAGTTTACCCTATAGATTTCAACATGCATTCTTGACAGTCTAATACGGATTTTTTTATCACTTCCTGATGCTGCTAGACTCTTAATACACTTAACTCCTTTTACACTATCCATGCACCTTTTGTGCATTACTGTCTTGCATTTTACCTTCAGTTGTGAAAGATTTTTATAGGGTGTAAAATTCAAGGTTGGCAGTTACTTTCTTTTCACACTTTAAAGATGTCATTCTGTTGTTTTCTGGATTTCATCATTTCTTTAGAGAAGTTGCCTGTCACTTCTGTTGCTGCATAACTTTTAAGATTTTTCTCCATACTTTTGGTTTTTCAGCAGTTTGACTATGATGTGTCTGTGTGTGTTTCTTTTTGTATTGTCAACTTGGGCTTTGCTGAGCTTCTTGAATCTGTGGGTTGATCTCTTTCATTTGTTTGGACATTTCTCAGCCATTTGTCCCCCAGCAGCGGCCTTCTCTCAGAAGTCATGCATTTTGAGATCCCTGAAGACTATGGTTTTGCATATAGGACTCCAGTCCTATATGACCACATTAAAAACATCGTGGTTTCTTTTTCCTCAGTGACAGCCCCCCTCGGCCTGGGCCTCTTCGTAATCCTGAGCCATGTCCAGGATCAGCAAATGGAAAACAAACAAACAAACAAAAAAACCCAACTATTGATGGTTGACTCACTGTGAACTTTCATCCTTCACTAGAGTATTAGTTCATCTGGTCTTTGTTGCTTCTGCAACTATTTGATGCTTTAAGAAACGATTTTTATAATTTATCTGGTTTCTCTAGTTGTCACCAGGAGTATTGGCCTGCCATACCCTCCTATATCCTACTTGAAAGGAGAATCTGTATAGATGTTTCTGAGTGCTTATCATATGCCAGATGCCCTTGTAGGTTCTAGGTGTAGGATTGCCCAGTCTAAAGTAGATAAAACAGGCATATACAAAATAATTCAGCATGCTAAATACTGTAATAGCAGTATGTACAGTGGTAGGAGAAAGGAGGAGAATATGAAATAGCACTACCTGTTTAGGAAATTGCAAGTTTTATAATTTCACATGGTTGCAGTTTCAAGTTCAAGGGGTGAAGCAGTGCGAAATGAGGTTGATGAGACAGACAGGGGCCTGATGGTGCAGGGCCCTGTATGCCATGGTAAAAAGGTGTTTGTACTTTAGGCAGGCTACAAAGAGCAGGTGAAGGATTTTAAACATGGAAAAGAGTGATCCAGATTTTTGTTTTAAAAAAGTTACTTACATGTCAGTGTGAAATATGGATTCAAGAAGGGCAAGCACACAAGGCAAGGGTGGCTGGAGAAGAAACCATTACGGTCAGTCCAATATCAAATAGATGATTATCATCATCAACAGCTTTGAAAGATGTTGAAGGGGTAGAACTGATGAAATTTAAGGGAACAGTGGAATTAAGAGGGAGGTGAAAGAAAGCAGAGAGGCTAAGGCGTCTAGCCCAGGTGAGGACCATAAATCACAAAGGGAATACAGAAGAAAGCAGGTAAGTTCAGGTTGGGACAGGTTGTATGTTCTCACTTCACTTGCTCTATTACAGTTTTTGTCATATTATCTGAGAACATAGTTCAGGGGACCCCAGGTTATTGTCTTGAAACTCCTGAGATAAATAAGAGAGATGCAGAGCCCCCGGCCATCGCCTTCACCCCAGCTTTAACCAGACCCTCTGATTTTATCTGTTGTACATGCTGGGCTTCCACTTAAACGTTTTATTTGAAGAAAGTTTTCCATGCTAAAAGAAAAAAAGAGTTACTCAGCAATGTTTCCTTCTTCATTCATCTTCCCGTTTTAGGTCTGTTTCGAGTCACTTCTTGTTTGAATGGAGTCCTCTGGTAGGGCATGTGGTGCTACCGTCTCTGAATCCTTGCATACGGCTCTTTCACCCTGACAGCTGAATATCTTCGCTGTAAGTAGGGTTTGGGGGCCACAATCCTTTATTTGCGGTCAGTAGATGCTCTTCCACTGTCTTCTATTGCAAATGAGAAGTCCAAAGCCGGTCTTTTTCCTTTATAAGTTATTTGTTGTTTCTTCCTGAAGGCATATGTGATTTTTTTTTCCCTTTATCTTTTAGCGTACAGGAATTTTACCACAATTTGACTAGGTGTGTATCCTTCAGTCTTTTCAGTCTCCAGATAAATCCTTTTGCAGCTCAGGGAAATGTTTCAGTTATCTATTTGTTTTAGCTCCTCCATCTGTTCCTTTTTTTCCTTCCAGAATTCTCAGCTATTTATATGTGGGTTCTCCCAGATCTGTCCTCCAAGTCTCACATTTTCCATCTCTTTGTATTTTTGCTCAGAGTTTTAAGATAGCTCTACTTGATCTTCCCAGCCACTAATTGGATCTCAGCAATTAACCGCCTTTTTTTTTTTTTAATCAATTGAGCTTTTTTAGTGTGGAAAGACATGTTTTTAAATTCTAAGAAATATCTTTTGTCTTGTAATTGAATTTCCTTATTGGTCTTATTATTTTTCATATTCTTGTCTGTCTCCTTTAGCATTTCTGTTAAACTAAGGTTCACCACCTCAAGGGTGCTCTATTTGCATTTCCTGCTCCTGACTGTTGGGTCCCATTAAGTGGTTACTTCCTTTGCTTCTGTTCTAACTACTAGTACCTTGGGCAAGGGGTGGCACAGTAGTAGCCTCTGGGTCATCAGTGTGTGAGCTGGTGCTGATAGGGTGTCAGTAGTCCCTGGCCCAGCTTTCTGGCCTCCACGCCTGGCATTTTGCTAGTCTGGAATAGGGAAGATTTGAGCTTCTTCCCTTCCCTGGCTTCTTGAGGGTCACAGAGACCAGGAGATATCCCCCCAAGGACCCTCACAAACCAGCATTGCCCTTCCTCTCATGGAGTTCTGTGGACCAGACTCTGTCCAGGGTCTGAGAGCGTGATTGTTGCCCTGGAGCCCTCTCCTGACCCACGGAGGAGATCCAGCACCAGCTGTCTCTCTGGGCTGAGCAGGTCTTGCCCACACCCACCAGGCACCACTTGCCTGCCAGCACTACTGGGGACAGCGAGAAGCAGCGGACACTTTCTTGTCATCATCTGTTCAGAAGCCCCCAGCAAATAGAGCTGAGACAGAGAGAGAGAAAGAGAGAGAGAGAGAGAGGGAGACACCACCAGACTAGGTGATCTCTAAGCCTCCATCCAGTGCCAGCATTTTACAGTTGTGCACGTTTAATGGTCCCCAGCTTCAACTCAGTCCTCAGTACCCTTGGGCCACACTTTTGTGTCTTCCCAGCATGCTCTGCTTCCCCAAAGGAATATTTGAGAATTTTATTTCTCTCCTCAAGCCCTCTGTTTACCCGCCTCTAATTCGCTATCAGTCCATGACTTTGCATTTCCCCTCACAGAGAAAAGAGCCTCTTCTCTGTGAGGGGAAATGCAAAGTCATGGGCTGATAGCCCATGTGTAAAGTCGCTCAGCTCCTTCACTTACCTATAAACCTGTCTCCTTTCACTGCCTGCCTGCCATCCACCTCTCCATCCTGCTCAAATCTCTCTTCTCCCGTGGTCTCTGTGGTAGTGTGCGCTCCTGGTTTTCCCATTTCTCTGGCCACTCCCTTTCATTTTGTTTTGCTTTCAGTCTCACCCAGCTCTGAGTCTTCTCCTGTATTACTGGCTGCCAGGGGGTCTTTCCAATGCATAAAGTTGTTCCTATCACCCTCTGCTTGAAATCTCTCCATGACAAGAACAGGCAAAATTAGTCCAGGCTGATAAAAGTCAGAGTAATGGTTACCTCTGGGCAGGGGAAATAGGAATTGATTGCAAAGGGGCATGAGGGAGCCTTCCAGGGTGCTGGAAATATTATATATCTTATTTTGGGTAGTGGATCTATGGGTCTCTGCGTACATTAAAATTCACTGAGCTGTTATGTTAAGACTAGTGCCTTTCGCTCTATGTATATTATACCTCAGGTTAAAAAAGACAAAACCTTCAGTGGCTCTCCATCACTACCACAGGTTAAAATCCCTACTCCTTAGAATAGCCCACAGGTTCCAATTCACTCCTCCCTTGAGTCTTGGCTCAAGCATCTTCCTCCTGTGAAACCCACCCTGGTTTTCTGAGTGTTATGACGCATACGTCTTCTACACTCATGTAGGACCATAAGCACAGGCCTAGCCTAATTCTTAAGAGACAGTGTTGTAACTGTACATCTGCTTCCCTCCCTGGACTGGGAGCTCCCTAAGACTAGGAACCGGCTCTTTTCCGTTCCATCGCTCCCCTAGCACCGCGTGGAGTGACTGGTACATAAGCCCCCACTGAATGTCTATTGAATGAATGAGTGCAAGTTCACTTTGTATTTGCTTTGAGCTTGGCCTTCTTTACTGAAAAGTCTTCTCCCTCCAGCCTGCAGGGTGTTTCCTCAGAGAGAGGAAGCCTGTTGCACAATGGCGGTTTTTGATACTCCAGAGGAGGCCTTTGGCGTCTTGCGGCCCATCTGTGTTCAGCTCACAAAGACCCAGACAGTGGAGAATGTGGAGCGTCTGCAGGCACAGTTACAAGTTGTGAGTGACTCTGCCCTTCAGGAACTTCAGCAGTACATCCTCTTCCCTTTGCGATTTACCCTGAAGACCCCGGGCCCCAAAAGAGAGCACTTGATCCAGAGTGTAGTGGAATGCATCACCCTCGTCCTCTCTTCAACGTGTGTGAAGGAACAAGAACTTCTCCAGGAACTCTTTTCGGAACTCTCTGCTTGCCTGTATTCACCCAACTCCCAGAAACCTGCCGCTGCGTCAGAGGAGTTGAAATTGGCTGTGATCCAGGGCCTCAGTGCATTAATGCACTCGGCTTATGGGGACATCATTCTGACTATTTATGAGCCCTCCATTCTGCCTCGTTTAGGATTTGCTGTGTCTTTACTGTTAGGCCTAGCAGAACAGGAGAAATCAAAACAAATTAAAATGGCTGCCTTAAAATGTTTACAGGTTCTACTCTTTCAATGTGAGTGTCAAGACCATCCAAGGTCCTTGGATGAACTTGAGCAAAAGCAGCTGGGGGATTTGTTTGCTTCTTTTTTACCTGGCCTCTCAACTACACTGACCAGGGTCATCACAGGAGACTTCAAACAAGGGCACAGCATTGTCGTGTCTTCCCTAAAGGTCTTTTACAAAACAGTGAGCTTCATTATGGCTGATGAACAGCTCAGAAGAGTCTCAGAGGTCCGAGCAAAGCCTGCCGTGGAGCACAGAGTAGCGGAGCTGTTGGTTCACAGGGAAGCCAATTGGGTAAAAAATACCGGCGACAGGTTGACTGTCCTTATTAAAAAGATAATTGAGTGCGTTTCAGTTTACCCACACTGGAAGGTGAGGCTGGAACTGATAGACTTTGTCGAGGCCCTTCTCTTGAAGTGCAGTCAGTCACTGGTCGAATCAGCTGGTCCCCTTCTGAAGGCTCTGGTGAGTCTGGTAAATGATGAGAGTCCTGACGTCCAAGCCCAATGCAATAAAATTCTGAGACGTTTTGCAGATGAGAAAGTAGTGGTGGGCAGCAGAGCCTTTGCTGACATCTTGTCAGAAAACCTGCACTCCCTTGCCACGTCCCTTCCCCGCCTGATGAACTCCCAAGACGATCAGGGCAGATTCTCTACTCTCTCCTTGTTACTCGGGTACCTGAAACTCTTGGGCCCCAAAGTGAACTTTGTCCTCAACTCTGTGGCCCATCTCCAGCGCCTTTCCAAAGCGCTTATCCAAGTTCTAGAATTAGACGTGACCGACATCAAAATCGTTGAAGAGCGGCATTGGAACTCTGAGCATCTGAGCACTTCTCCAGAGACTTCAGCCTCGCGGCCATGGGCTCAAATGCAGAGGAGATATTTCCGCTTCTTCACTGACGAGAGGGTTTTCCTGCTCTTGAGGCAGGTTTGTCAGCTTCTTGGTTTCTATGGGAACCTCTACTTGCTCGTGGATCACTTTATGGAACTGTACCACGAGTCTGTGGTTTACCGGAAGCAGGCCGCCATGATCCTTAATGAACTGGTTGTAGGGGCTGCTGGGTTAGGGGTAGAGAATCTTCATGAAAAACACATTAAAACAAACCCAGAGGAACTGAGGGAGATCGTGACATCAATACTTGAAGAATACACAAGCCAAGAAAACTGGTATTTGGTCACTTGCCTGGAAGCTGAAGAAGTGGGAGAGGAGCTGACGATGATGCGGTCAGGCCTTCAGGCCCTCGCATCTGGTGCACACACCTGCCAGGCTACCTCTCCTCCCACCTTCTCAAAGCCAAGTCCCACAATCTGCTCCATGAACAGCAACATCTGGCAAATATGCATCCAGTTGGAAGGGATTGGCCACTTTGCACACGCACTAGGGATAGACTTCCGTTTGCTCTTGATGTCAGCCCTCTATCCAGTCCTGGAGAAAGCTGGAGACCAAACCCTGCTTATCAGTCAGGCGGCCATCAGTGCCATGATGGACATTTGCCAGGCTTGTGGCTACGACTCCCTGCAGCAGCTGATCAATCAGAATTCAGACTATTTGGTAAATGGGATCTCTTTAAATCTGCGTCATCTGTCTCTCCACCCGCATACCCCGAAGGTCTTGGAAGTCATGCTACAGAACTCAGATGCTAGCCTGCTCCCTTTGGTGGCAGATGTGGTTCAAGACGTCTTGACTACCCTGGACCAATTTTATGATAAGAGAACAACTTCCTTTGTCAGTGTACTGCATGCCCTGCTGGCAGCATTAGGTACATTGAGAGCCCTTTTTAAATGCTGATTGGAGGGAAGGACTAGTATCCTTGTTCGCCTAACTGTTTTTTTCTTTGTTTGGGGTTATGCTGTGGAGGACGTTATTTGAATAGGTGTCTGTCTGGTCCCACATGTTACGGTAGAGTTCCATTGCTTATGTTTTTATACTTTTAATAATCTCTACCATCTATTGAACCCCTGCTCTGTCCCAGGGACATAAACCCTGCAGACTAAATGTAAACATTATTTTTATTTTGCAGGTAAGGAAAACTAAGGCTCAGTGAGCTCTTACTTAGCCAAGGTTACACAGTTAATAAGGAGGAAAGTCAGGATTTATGACAATTTTGTTCTTTTCAATATACCGGACCGCTTCTGACAATATTTAGAGTTAGCAGTATCTATGCTAATGGAGAACAGGACTAACGTCAATTATTCAGTCCACAGATAATCTAGAACAGTACTGTCCAATAGAACTTTCTGTGATGATGGAACTGTTCTCTATCTGTTCTGTCCAATACAATAACTACATGTGGCTAGTGCAGCTGAGGAACTGAATTTTTTATTTTTATTTAAATAGCCACATGTAGCTAGCTAGTGACTGCCATGTTGGACAGAGCAGGTCTAGAAACTTTCTTTTAACCTTTTAATTGTATGAGGTGGTTTGAATTTCTCTACTTCCCTTTTACCCTATGAGGTGATTTGAATTTCTCTACTTCCCTTTCACCCTGTTGGGTGTCTGTTGGAGGTGTTACCCACCATTAAAATGGCAAAGTTTTGGACTATAAGAAAGAGAATCCCTCCACTGGATAGTCAATCTTCGAATGAAAAAAAAAAAAAAAAAAAAAATATATATATATATATATATATATGAGCTATATACATGAGTTCCTTTTATCCAAAGAGCATACCTCCAGTATTTATTTCAGTACTTCTAATAGCCACCAAAGTAGGTGGAAAGGTCGCTGACCTCATTTTGTCAGCTGAAAAAGCTAAGACCATGTAAGAAAGTTTCTCAAGGAAGGTGACTGAACAGGGACGGTCCTCTGCCCTGTAGCTGATACCACTTCCAGTGTTCATTCATTCATTCATGAACGTTCACATGCAGTGTACATGTTCTTTTATTCATTCATTCAGTAAAGATTACCTGCCATATGTTAGACACTGCTAAGTAATCAGGATTCAGCAGTGAACAAGATGAATAAACTCAAGGAGCTTTCCTGCTACCGCAAGAGAGTAACAGGACAGTAGCAGAGTGGTCAGGGGACTTGATCATGGCACTTCCTCCCTGAGGAAACGGCATTAGAGCTGAGACCTGAAGGCTGAGAAGGGCCCATCAGTACATATGGAGCTGTCACATCCTTTTTATGGTTTTTAAGAACATTCAGGCAAAGGGAACAGCAGGTGCAAAGGCCTGGAGGGAAGAAAGGGCTTGGGGTCTTTGGAGAATGGAGAAGAGATCATTGTGGAGACAGTGACACAAGATGAAATTGGAAGGATGGGTGAGGATGAATCCCACGGGGCCTTGTAGACCAAGGGAAGGAGTGGGGGTTGTATTTTGCAACCACTCGGAAGCCTGTTTGCTGGACTAGTCACTGGGATGGCAATGGTGACCAAGGAGAACATGGAAACACTCCTAAGACTGGCTTACTGCTTATAGGTTTTAGACTATGAGTGGCTTCCATGGCCCAAATATACCCCAGGCTTCCACCCTTAGTGTTTTGAGGAACTCTACTACATGTCAGTTTGAGTTTTAAAAAATATATTAACAAAAGGCCTATTAAATATATCCTTTCAGAAGATATCTCCATTTGGGCCATGAAAATTGAATTGCCTTGGATTGCCAGTGTCTTTGGTCATCTCTAAAGAGGAATCCTGTGTAGCACCTTTTCTCTAAATTGCAGAGAGGAAAATGAGGATGGTTAAGCTTGACTTGAGAGCATCCTAGGGAAAGCAGCAAAAGTGGGGATAGCTTTTCTGAAAGTTTTGAAATAACCCAGACTACACTTGCATTTTGAATGGTAAGCAGGACTGTGGAGAGTGGATCAGTCCCACACAAATCAAAGTAGCACTGTCTGCTGGCGTTTCCTCTTGTCATTCGAATTGTCTAACTGATGGTCACTCTTTTAAGATGGGGGTGGAAGTGTGGTCTCAGAGAACTTCCAAAAGGTTTTAAAAGAACCCAGTATGTCTTTTAGGAAATTGAGTTACCACATACACAGTGTTTCACAGGCATTGGCTAAAAAAGCATTAGGTTCCGCAGTGAAGGCAAGAACCGTCAGTTAAATTACTGCTTAGCACCAACTACTGATTCACTGATTATTCATAACAACAAAAAAATTGGGTAGCTTTGAAAATGAGAAAGCATCCATACCACATACCTCAGCACTCGGAGATCGTGCCACATCCACACGTACAAGGCCGTGTTTTGCTGGCCACATAATGTTCTATTGTGTGGCTGTACCATAATTTAAGCAGTCCTTTCTTGGTGGACATTTTGGTTGTTTCCAGTCTTTTGCCCCCTCCACCCCCAAAATGCTGCAGTGTACCCTCTGTAGGTCATTTTGGACATGTCTGAGTATACCAGTAGAGTATATTCCTAAGACAGTTGCTGGCTTAGAGGGTATTACATTTAAATCTGTGATAGAGAAAGAGTTTCAAATTGCTCCGTAAGGAGGTTGCACCAATTTAAACTCCCATCAGCAATGTAAGAGAGTGCCAATTTTGCCACCCCCTCACCCACGCTGTATATTACCTAGCTTTTTGATCTTTGCTAATCCAGTAGGAGAAAAAGTGCACCTTATTATAGTTTAATTTGCATTAAGAGTGAGGTCGAGCTGCTTTTCACATGTTTAAAAGCCATTTGTGAGCAAAGACTTCTTAATGTCTGGCACTAGCCTTAAATCTAGAAAATAATCTTTGCAGCATGTCTGCTTTTAGCAGTGTAAATGCTGGGCCCTGGCTTTAACCCATTGGGAATGCAGTCCCTCAGAGTACATTGAGGACAGATTTATGTCTGGGCACTGAAGAAATGGCATAATCGATCCCTTCATGTAGGAACCTCCAGGTACTGGACCAAAGGCTCTCACGTCCAGCATTTGCTCTCTGCTGCTCCCAGTTGCCTGGCCCTGGCGTAGCCCATCTGCTGTTGCTGTGGCTCTGTGCAGATGCTCCTTGATAGAAGAGAGATTAGCAGGTGCTAAAGGTCATCAGAGATTTCTCCCCTGCTGTCTGCAAAAGGAGGGCAGAAATTCAGGCCATAGGGTTTTCTTGTTGATTCATTCTTTAAGTATTAAGAGCCTTTTTTGAAATGAAGCCCGGGGGGACCCCAGTATACAAAAAGAGTTCAAATCAGAGCAGGGCTGGTGAAAGAAGGCATAGAAACCCTGTTCCCACCCTTTAAACTGCTGTCTCTGGGTGCCCTCCCTGTTGTGACCCTGAGACATTTCTGCAGAGCCCTAGGGCTCCTCAAGACACAGTTTGAAAACCACTGGTTCTGTAATGTAAGGCTTATTCTGCGGTGACACGTCAGAAGTATTGGAGCATCACTAAAAAAGGAAAAGCTTCGGAGAGAAAATGCCAGCCTTCTGAAGCATTTTATATCAAATACCTATGTGAGACTGTGTCCGTTCTCAAGGCTCTGCAGAGCCTCTCTTCCGCTAATGAGCAGTGTATCCTGCACTCAGAATTTTGTCACTGGTAGCTTTCCTCCAGTCTAGCATATTTATTCATTCAGCATATATTTTGAGCACCCACTCCATGCTGGGCATATTGGCTTTCCAGTGGTGATCAATGGAACACAGTGTCTAATGGGAGATTCAGACACTAAACAATACATACAAAGTAAATACAGTAATTACAAATTACTGATGAGTTGAAAGAAAAGAACATGGTGCTGTATAGAAGACCTAAGTTAGATTGGCGGGGCGGGGGGGATCAAGGGATGGCTTTACTAGGCAACGTATATTTGTATTGAAACATGAAAAGTGATTTGGAATTAACCAGATGTTACATAGGAGGTTAAAGTATTCCAGATAGTAAGAACAGCATGTGCAAAGGTTCTAAGGCAGGAGGATACCTGGCGCATTGGAGGAACCAGAAGATGGTCGGTGAACAGGCAGCTGGGAGTGGTTAGCAGAGGAGGTTGGAGAGACAGGTAGGGACTGGATCCTGTGGGCACCATGCAGGCCATGGCAGCTTATTCTACTTAGAAAGTACTAATGCCTGTTGTCAATGACCAAGGTGATCATTATAACACTTTATTTATAGCCCAGTGGTTCCCAGACACAGGTCATCTCGGGCAACTCCAAGAGCAAAGTGTAGGGGAAGAGGGAAGTCATTTGAGCCAAAGACCAGCAAGTCTTGAGAAAGGACTTGAGAATACCACAACAGCCGAAGACATTGAACAGTTTGTGCTGAACTACCTCAAGGAAAAGGATGTAGCAGATGGAAATGTCTCGGATTTTGATAATGAAGAAGGTAATTATTTATTTTGGCCTCAGCTGTTTTTTACTTTTGGAAGCAGATTATTATAAAAACAATGAAACATCATGATAGAAAGTTTGGAAATAAGAAAGGTCAAATAACCCCACCATGCTAACGTAAGCATTCTCACTTTGTTTGTAGTCTTTTTCCATCCTTTTCTATTGCAAACCTGTTTTTGTTTGGTTGCAGCCACAGTTTAAATGCATTATACCCTTTTTGCATTTAGTTATATAATAAGGAACTCTTCATGTTGCTATGGGGTTTTCATAATTAATGTTTTAATAGCTGCCACTAAGTATACATTCCCCTTGGGAAATTTAGGTTGCTTCTAGCTTTTCACTCTAATAAACAGTGCTGCAGTGCATGATTCTATGCACGTGACCTTTTCCTTCTTTTTGCATATTTCTGTATAAATCTCAGAAGTGGGATTTCTAGGTCAAGGATATGAACATCATGTTATGCTTGCCAAATTGTCTTTCAGAAAGGTTGTGGCAATTTACGCCTTCTCTTCTGCAGTTCAGGATTAATGCTGGTTTCACCACAAGCTTGCCAACATTGACTATTACCAATTTTACTTCTTGCTAAATTAAAATGGTTCTCGTTATTTTACTTTGCATTTCTTTGATTGCTAGAAAGGTTGAACATCTTTCTATATGCATCTTTCCTAACAATTTTTTCTTATGCCCATTATCTTTTCATATGCTTTGTCCATTTATTTTATTTATTGGTAGGAGTAGATTCCACTGTTTTTCTTACCAATTTATATGATAAAGGAGAAGGGCGTTCAGGCTAGTTGAAGCTCTGGCCTATTGTTTTATTCACAAGCTCAATCTGGAGCTTCAGGTCACGGAAGGATTAATAAATTATTAGAATCTCCTCTGCAAATATAAAATGCCAAGTCATAATGAGCTTGGTGGTCTCAGAACTATCCTAAATCAAACTGAGTCCCAAATTAGTTTGTTAGGTTGGAATAGAGCAGATTTCTTTCTTTTTTTTCTTTTTTTTTTGGCACTCTACTCTGAGACTCTGGTGAACTGAAGCCAGTACCTCCAGGATATCAGGAAATAGTAGTTCAATGCAACTAACTGCAACAAATTCCTTCTAAATAGCAGGGAAGCATCACAAGGCCCAAATAATGATTTATACAAGGTTGAGTTGTTATTCTCCCCAAGAACAGAATTTTCTAATCAGAAATCTATCAGGCTTTTTCTTCTCAGTTTTGTTTCTTGAGCCAACCCAATCCTTCTTGTAAACTGCAGCCCTTGCTCAAGCCTAGAAACCGTGAAGAAGAGGCATCTTGATCCCTCGTAATCCAGATTTGCCATTCTTGTTTGAAATTCTAGCATTGTCACTGAATCCATTCTTTCACGATTAGGATCTTCTGGTTCTAGTTGATGTTCGCTAGGAGCAGACTGAATGAATCAAATCTTTCTTCCAATAGCAAAAATCCACATCCCTCAGATAACATTTCACAGTAGGTGAATTTCAAACAACAAATCCTCCTCTAGAAAGAAAAGCACAGCCTTATCATTCTTATAATTATCATTCATCAGGTACACACCACACACCTGGCAT
Source organism: Eschrichtius robustus (assembly GCF_028021215.1). Classification (NCBI taxonomy): domain Eukaryota; kingdom Metazoa; phylum Chordata; class Mammalia; order Artiodactyla; family Eschrichtiidae; genus Eschrichtius; species Eschrichtius robustus. The sequence goes on from NC_090839.1 coordinate 22,041,942, forward strand.
TATAAGGAATGTTTGGATTGATGTTGGTTTGACATGGGTTTTTTGTTTTAACCACAGTAAGAGCACCTTGTATATCTGAGGTCCCTTCCTCCAAGAAATCCAAGCATTCTACAAACGCATTTTCATCTATCTTTTCAGCGTCTGTTAGAGACAGGTGTGGACTCTACTGTAAGATTCTGTTTTACCAGCAGAGGAAACGGAAATGGCAGAAAGTTAGGGGAGCAATGCTTAGCTCAGTGTAAATGAGCACAGCTGGTATTGAGGGTGTGGGGAGACTGGAGGCTATAAGCAGATAGAGGAAAACCTTCAGGGGAGGAATTTTGGCCAGGGTTTCATGCAACTCTCAAGTCTTTTTGTTGTTTTAATTTACAAACTTACACCTATCTCATGCAATGCAGCACTCCAGGCAATGAAAAAAATGATAATAGCTGGTGACATTCATCTCATTTAACTCTCTCAACAAGCAGATGAGGTATACATGCTTTATCCCTTTTTTTCAAATGAGGTGACGTGGGATGAGAGGAGTTGCTAAAAGATGTGGAGGCAAGACTTTGGTCCTCTGACCAAACCCCATCCCTGTATATTGCACCAGGCTGCCCTAGTGTTGTCCCTCATACCAAGATGTGTAAGGCTTCATCTTGGCCCTCAGAAGATCTTACAGGCTGGTAGAGAAGACAGACATGTACCCCCTTTAGTCAAAAGATAAACCAAAAGGAAAGGAAAGAGAGTAAAGGGCCAGAGGCCAGCCAGGAAACTGCCAGCCTTGGGGCTCCAAATTAGAACCTTGCCCTCTTATGTTTTTATTTTAAATATTTATTAATGGCAACTTAGGAAAGACTACAGATATAGGGAAAAAATAAAAATCATCCATTAACTCATGACCCCGTCTCTGTTAATATTTTGAACTTCCTCCTGTCTTTGTATAAAACTTTATATAATAGTGCTCACACTGTGTATGCAATTTCATATCCTGCCTTTCTCTTTTTAACACAATGTTATTTCATAAGCATTTTCCCTTGTCATTAAAGCCCTTGGTAAACGCAAATTTTCAGGCCCTCATAATGTGCCATTCACTGTGTGGATATACCATAGTTTATATAACCGTACCCCCTTGAGTGGACATGGAAGGTTTTCCCCCAGTTTTTAGCTGTTACAGGTAATGCGTTGGTGAATATCTTGACTCATAGCTTGACCCAAATTGTACATGGTTTCCTTGAGATCAGTTCCTAGACATTTTCCCTTGTAAGTCTTACTCCTGATCTGAAGGTGGGAGATCAAGTTGGGGTGGGTCATCTCTCGTAAAACACTGCCCCCAGTTACGCTCTTTTTCCAGAGGAGCAGTCAGACCCTCCCGAAGTGGATGAGAACGACACTGATCCCGGTGTGCCGCCACCACTGCCAGTGCAGATCCAAATAGCCACGGACGTGATGGAGCGCTGCATCCACTTGATGTCAGACAAAAGTCTGAAAATCCGCTTGAAGGTCAGTGTGCGGCCCTTTCCCTGCATTCACAGAGCTGCGGGACTGAGGTTTGGTCTGTTGGCAGTGACTACGTGGATGAGCAAGGAGCCCCCCCTTATCTCCCAGTGCATGTGCAGTGGCCGAGAGAAGGCATCAGGAGGAATTTATCTGTGGGATGTCAGTCTTACGTCTTTCTGTATCAGCCCAGAGGCCAAAAGGGATCTGAGTCCCCTTGGTAGAATTAAAAACCACAAAGTTTTGGAGCGTTATTGCATCTCCAAGGGGGAAAAAGTCATATGATTTGGAAAGGATGTCACTTTCTGAGCTGACTTAATGTGGGACACAGGTTTTAATATTTTGAGGTGGTCATTCGTCCAAGCCTGACGCTAGCCCTTGTCTCTGTTTCTGTTTCCATTTTCATCCTAGGCCTGGCACCAACACTTTTCTTAATCTTACATCCTTGTTTGCTAGCAGTTTCCCAAGCAGCCTCCCCATCAGCAAAGACTTAAACTATACAGTAGTGACTCCGATAACAGGACAGTGGGGCGGGGTGGGCATGGGGGACACAGCTTTCAGAATCACCTGGGGGCAGAGCTTACACCCAAAGGAAAGCACAGCCTGACCCATTCCTCCCTACCCCCAAACAGGAGTGAGAAACAGCCGCCTCCGTGCATTACTGATAGTGATGAGAGCACTTTGCCCTGGTCATGGGTGCTGGGCTGGGAAACCCTGACCCACAGATTACCTCACTCAGCATCTGGGTTTTGTGGAATTTGTTTAGTCTTCCCAGAGATTCTTCTTAGCATTGTCGGTTTTTCCACTCAGGAGGCACTCTTCAGGAGCCTTTTGTTGGTGGTGTCTGGCTGATACATTAGTAAAGTGTCTCCCCTCTTCTGGAGGCTTTGTAGCAGCGTATGTACACTGTAGCTATTGAGAGCATCAGCACTGCACACCCGAGTTCCAGGCCTGGCTCTGCCCCTCGCTAGCCATGCCACCTGGAGTACGTCAGTTCACCTTTTTGAGCATCAGCTTCTTTATCTGTAAAATGAAAATGATGGTACCTACCTCACTGGGTCATTGACTATAAATATAAAACAGTTAGCATCAGGCATAGCATATACACTCATTCACTTATTCGCTTATTCACTAAATGCTTATTGAAGACTGCTATAGGTCAGGCAGAGGGTATATAGAAAGAAACGAAGCAGACATGATCCCTGTCTTCATGGAACTTCCTATCTCTCGAGGGGAAAGGGGTGATACACAAATACATATACGTGGAGGAAATGCTATGAAGGTAATAAGAAGGTTCTGTGATAGAAAATTCACCCATGTAGTAAACACATTTTGGGAACCTACTCTACCAAACCCTGTTGAATAAGAGGGAGCTACATTCTGATTTAAACCAGTTGTCGGGTGATAATGTTTAAGTAGAGACTTAAAGGCTGAGAAGGAGCCAGCCCTGCAGGGGCAAACGGAGGGGGAAGAATATTCCAGGCAGAAGGGGAATGATTCACTGAAGTATGATGTAACTTACCCAGTTAGTGACAGAACTCAAATCCAAAGCCAGTCAGCGATACCAAAGCCATTTCCACCATACTACTCTGCTCTCCTGAGGTTTCTCTTATTCCCCTGCCTCACTATTCAGCCCTCAAGGGCAGGGCCTGTTTTGTTCTTTGTTTCTGTTCCAGTCTCCATGTGACCAGCACACAGTAGTCATCAAATAAGGGTTTACTGCAGACCTCACTCTGTCTTCCTGACTCAGACGTGTACCTTCCCCTGCTCTGGGAAGGCTGGCCCATCTGTGCGGGAGGGAAGCCTGCACTTGGTTATCATGGTGACACTGAGCAGGTTGTCCGTCTTCAGTGAGCTTTGAGACATGAGAGATCAGGAAACAGATTCTCAGGGAAGGTAAAAACCCCAATTTACATCTAGTCTACCCCAGACCTTTCTTCTGAGATTGACCTGTGTCCCAGCTGCCTACTTGACCTCTCCATTTAGAGGTACAGAACTTGATCTCACCCACCCTCCCAGTTTCCTCCTCCTCCTTTGTTCCTATCTCATTAAGCTGCACCTGCATCTATTCAGTTGCTAAGCCTGAACCCAAGCAGCTCTTTTTGATACCTCTCTTCATCTCCCCAGGAGCGAGTCCTTCAGCAATTTAAGCCATTTCGTCTCCAAAACAGATCTCAAACCCTTCACTTCTCTGCCTCGGCCACAACCATGTAGCCGCGTAACTCCCCGCCTCCCACGTGGACGTGTGCCGTGGCTCCCTCAAGGGCCTCCTCACTTCTTCTCACTCCCACTTCAAGTCCCTTCTCCACTCAGCAGCCAGAGTGACCTTTTAAAAACATGAATTGTATCATAGCACGTGCCTGAACATTTCCATGGCTCCCCACCGCATTTAATACAAAATTAAAAAGTCTTAATGTGACGTCTTCGAGGTCCAGCCCCATCTTACCCCTCCTCTGTCATGCTTCACACTACCCTGCTTTAGTTTTCTAAGCACTGCAAGCTCTCCCTCCTCTGGGTCTTCCTCGTTACTGTTTGCAGTTCTAGGAACACTCTTCCACTCTTGATGTGACTAGCTCCTCCTCATCCTTTATGCCTCCTTATAGAAGTCACTTCCTCAGAGAAGCCCTCCCAACAGTTTGTATGGTGTAGATCCCTCCCTTTAGTGCCTTTGCATTTCCCCCTTGACTTTCCTTCCTTGTACTTGTCACAATTGGTAATCATTCATCCCGTTATTTCGGTGTTATCCGAAGTCTTTCCGCAGTTGACCATAAGCCAAGGAAAGGAAACATAAGTATTTTGTCCCTGTGTGCCCCCCACCCAGTACCTAGCCAGTGTTTGGCATGTAGTCAGGACTCGTAAATATTTCCTTGGCTCATGATTTTCGAAGTTTCACTCTTTTAAAATGGTGACTTGATCCCAGGTATTTGGTTTCAAGCCTTTACTATCTGCTGAGATACTGTCCTCTTTTCTTGCAGGTTTTGGATGTGCTGGATCTATGTGTGGTTGTTCTGCAGTCCCACAAGAACCAGCTCCTTCCCTTGGCTCATAGGGCGTGGCCCTCACTCGTGCACCGACTCACAAATGATGACCCCCTGGCAGTGCTCAGAGCCTTCAAGGTACTGCACTGATGCCCCACCGCCATCAGTCATGGGGATGGAGGGAAGTGAGCACGGAGCTCAGTGGTGTCTTTTGGGGGTAGTTCTCTTTTTATCCAATTGTGACCTACTATACCTTGAAGAAAGTATATAGGCAAATAAAAGCACAAAGAAGAAAATAAAGTCAGTTCCCTTTTGAATTTGAAGCAGAGAGAACTAGTAGATGAAAAGGGCCACCAGTATTCATTGAGCACCTCTTCTGTGCCAGGCAGCATGCTTGGCACTTCACACATGAGCTCATCTCCGTACAACAACCTTGTAAGGAAGATACTAGTATCCCCATTTTTGACAGAGGAGGAAACAAGCCCAGAAAGTTAAGGAACTTTCTCAAGATCACACAGCTAGGAAGTGATAGTACCTGAATCTGAGTTCATGCCCATGTTCTGTGCACGGCACAAGAGTCAAGATGAAGACTGACTAGGTTCTAGCAATGGGCATCCTCTGTGCAGCTGAGCGACTCTGGGCAAAGCCCATGACCACCTATCCCACCTTTCTCATAGTTGTTGTCAAGGATAAAGTGGGACTATTTGGTGAAATGCTTTGAAAAGTTAAAAGCCCTCTGTGTATGTAAGGTATTATTCTCCCTGACTTAGTTTGGCTTATATTAGCACACATATTTTGGCTTATTTATTTATATCCTTCCTTGTTCTAAAAAGCACTTAAGGCAAGTTACAGAGATACATTTACCATAGCAAGCTAACATAAATTAGAAGTGGGTGAGCAAGATGAGGCAAAGGAAAAAGATGCGTAGGATATAGAATGAAGCCAGGAATGCAACTAATATACTTGGCTAAAGTATTTTGTTTCTGTAAGATTCTTCAGCATATACTGGACCAAAATGCAAGCTTACATCTAAAACATATGAAATCGTTAATATTTTTTTCCAAAGCAAAATACACAAAATGACACACACACGTGCACGCACATGTGGGCGGTGGGGGGAGAGGGAAGGAGGGAGGTCTTGCTAAATCACTCAGATGTGCCGTTTTCCTTTATGAAAATTAATAGGTTATCTGAAATGACAGCAAGTATAGAAAAATGAAAAAATATAAAGATAACGTGCACTGTAACTGAGGCTGCTTTTCCACTCCCAGACCCATTAGTGACCCTTGAGGTCCGTAAGGCCTTGTGCAGTCCTGCTGAGGGCCCTGAAATAAGTGCCTTGATCTCTACAAAGTCGGTAAATGTTCTCTGTCCTGGATATGCCTTGCTTACCAATTTTTTTTGTTAATTAATTTATTTAACTTATTTATTTTTGGCTGTGTTGGGTCTTCATTGCTGTGTGCAGGCTTTCTCTAGTTGCAGCGAGTGGGAGCTACTCATTGCTGTGGCTTCTCTTGTTGAGCACAGGCTCTAGGCACGCGGGCTTCAGTAGTTGTGGCACATGGGCTCAGTAGTTGTGGCTCACAGGCTCTAGAGCGCAGGCTCGGTAGTTGTGGCACACGGGCTTAGTCACTCCGTGGCATGTGGGATCTTCCCGGACCAGGGATCGAACCCGTGTCCCCTGCATTGGCAGGCGGATTCTTAACCACCGCGCCACCAGGGAAGTCCCTTGCTTACCAATTTTTAAAGAAATTCTTATTATCCTGTATACTCAGTCTTGTGCAATGGAGCAAAACGTTTCAATATGTTCTGCTTGAGAAGGTTTAAAACAAGACATGCAAAGAGACTGCCTGTCGTGAAAGATGGAATGAGGGTGATGTACATAAGAGATTGTGCCGTGGAACAGAAGGAACTCTGACTCGGCTCTGCCCACTGGGGACCCTGCCCTGACCCAGCCAAGGACCTCAGCCAGCCACTGCCCTTTTCGATGCCTGCACGTGGCAGCAGCTGAGCTGGGCCTCAGCTACTGGGCCTGTTTATGTTTGTTCAGCTACCTGGAGTTAAAAGCACAAGTCTTTCCTCAAGGGATGTTAAGAAGATTCAAGAGATGATCTATGTGAACTGCTTTAAGCTCTTTTTTTTTTTTTTAACAAAAAAGGGAGGGAAATCCAGGTATTAACCATACTATTCATCCAACCCAAGATTCCTTTGAATTATTCTCCATGTAATCTGTATTTATGGATAGAAGCAGCCATGCCTCGGGAGCAAAGACTTCCAAATTCATAACTGTCAGAATCACAAACCGTGGGCAAGGAATTAACAGCAATAATTCTATTTTTCTTTTTCAAGCAGAGACCTAGATGAAATTGAATTAGCAAACATTCTTTTAGCGCTCTCGCTGCCTTGGCAACGTTCAGTCACCGGGTTGGGGTCTGTTTCCACAGGTTTTGCGTACCCTGGGAGGCAAGTGTGGCGATTTTCTAAGGAGCCGGTTCTGCAAAGATGTCCTGCCAAAGCTGGCTGGCTCTTTAGTCAGCCAGGCTCCCATCAGTGCCAGGGCTGGACCAGTTTACTTCCACACGCTGGCCTTCAAGTTGCAGCTGGCCGTCTTGCAGGGCCTGGGCCCCCTCTGTGAGAGACTGGACCTAGGTAGGTACCAGCCAGTCTCGCCTGGGCACACACACTGTACACTCTGTCTCACCCCCATCCTTGCCCTCCTCACTTAGCCGTGCTCCTGTCATCTCCTGTCCTGTGCACATCCTTCCATCTCACTTTGGCCTCATTTATCCATTTACCTTGCTGTGTTTTGTGACTTAGGGATGGAGCACAGAGCCCACAGCATCTTGCCTAGCTGTTCCAGTTTCATCAGACAGCAGTTGGTTCCTGCTCATCCCCACTGAAGCCTGAGGGCCAACGCTTGTTTTGTTTTTCCTCTCTGCAGGTGAGGGTGACCTGAATAAAGTGGCTGATGCCTGCTTGATTTACCTCAGTGCCAAACAGCCCGTGAAATTACAAGAGGCTGCCAGGAGGTACGTCTGCTTGATCACCCGCATCTCTTTACGTTTGTCCTAAATTATAGATGATTTGCTAATGGGGAGCAGAGTTGAGGCATCTCTGTTCTTTTCTCTTCTCTCTCTTCTTGCCAGGTTAAGATGATTTCTTTAACTGTGCCAACATCTAGAGATGGTATTTTTACTAGACACATTTCTCTTTGAAAGTAACCTTTTCTGCTGCTGCAGCATCAGCAACAATTCCAAAGGGGCAAAAGGCAGAAAGGTGGTGTTTTGTAGGGGACAAAGCACTCTCCTGCTCAGAGGGTGATCGGCTTCTAGGCCCTGCTCTTCTGGTGACCAGGTGACCCTGGCACCTCTCTCTCAGCTTCCTCATCCACAAGGTGAAAGCATTGGGTTATTGATCTAGCAAACCTTGGCTCCACAGAGAGTCTTAATGGGTGTCAGGTGCCGTGAACCCTCACAAATTGTATGCAGAATTGTGTGTGTGCAAGCAGACATGTGCGTATCTGTTTCTAGACAGATTCCACATCATTCATCCGATTATAATAGGAGTCTGTGAACCAAGAAACGTTCAAAACCACTGGACTAATGATTTAAAGGGCCTTTTCAACTCTGAAATTATGTGATTCTAATTTCTAAGAGTTTTGCTTATTAGAGAGTAGCTGTACCATCTCTAACAGGAGAAGCTATGTCTGGTTCCTAGAGTCCTAAAGGCTATTTATCAAAAGCTAAAACTGAGCACAGGAGCATTCCCCAGACTTGAGACCCAAAACGTACCCTGACCCCCTTTCCCCAGCTCTCCTTCTAGCCAGGATCAGCCTGTGCCCTGCAACTGCCATCCCTGGACATCTGCAGCTGGGGCGAAAGCCGGCCGGTCTGGCCTGGCACTGCCTGCCGCTCTGGGCACTGCAGCTCCACCTCCCGGGGCAAAGAAACAGTCCTTCCCACTTCATCAGCTTCTGGAAACGTGTCCCTGATCTTCCTTGGTGGGGTAGGCGTCATCTTACTCCCTGAAGGGCTGAAAGGCTGCTCTGTCTGTGAAATGAGGAAAGCCAACTTGCTCCCTTATAAACCTTGCACTCTCTTGGAGCGATGGAAATATCTCTTTGAATTGATTTATTATCCTTTGCAGTTTTCTGCTCTTGATTTCCCCAGTTCCGTTTTTTCTTTCTGTCCCTTTCCTGTCACATCCCCTAGGCCCAGAATCCATCATGGTTTCTCAAGCACGGGGGTGCATGCCAAAGAGCTTCTTGTCCCCGGACATTCTTATTCCTTAAAGAACCAACTTAGGATGAAAATAGTCCTCCTCCAGGCAGTGTTCCTGAAGCTAATTGTGCTATGATTTAAAAGACAACTCACAGACATGATGAATCCATCTTGAAGCAAATTCTTCTGGGTGCCTGTTACAGCCAAGAGTCCCAAAGATCTGGTTTTCTCATTCCCTGTCCCATTCTACTCTTCCTACACCCGCCCCATACCCATCCTTCAAGTTTAGACCCATCAAACAAGCTAATATTCACAATTCATTATCTTTTCATTTCTAATTTTCTTTATTTGCTACTGAAAGCAGTTAAACCTGAATTGGACCTTACTGACTCTTGAGTTGGAATTCCAGGTGCCTTGCGGGGAGGAGATTGCAGCCAGACGGCCTGACTGCGGCCCCTCTTTGTTCCACTTGAGGTTGAGTCAGATGACCTCCCTCTGAGGGGCTGGGCGGGGAGGAAGTGCAAGGTTGACTGCTTTACGTACACATCATCTGCAAACTTATTTTGAAGTCAGGGAAAAAAATATCTGTGTTGTCCTTGATCAGGAGCTGATTCGGCATCTTGATTCAGAAATTAATAAGCTCTCTAAATGGGAGAAGCCGTCTGAGACAATAGGAAATCTGGTCTCTTTGTGAGTCTCATTACAGAGCAAAGAGAGGGAGATGGGTGGGCCGATTAGTATGAAAACAGTCAGGCCTCCGGGAACTAATGAATGAGGTCCCCTGAGTGAGACAGAGTTCCCAGCTCAGCAAATGGCCGCACATCCATCCGGTTGTTTGTCCTGAATTCTTCTCTTTCCATCACACCCCACATCCATTCCAGAAGTGAAGCCTGTCTACCTAACTTGCGAAATCTCTCTTCAAACTGCTTCTCTTCACCTCCAAGCTGCCAGGGCAGGCCAGGTCACCCTCATCTCTTACCTGATCCCCTGCAGGAGCCTCCACCCCAGCCCCCCGCTTCCACACGTGCCCTTCAGTGTTCCCCACGCAGCTGTCAGTGACAGCTCCACCCACTCAGGGGAGAAGAGAAGGCTGTGTGTTCTTTGCCAGGGCCCAAGGGGGAGATCTGTAGCCAGAGGGTTACAAAAACTCAAGCTTCAGCTCCTTATTCAAAAGAACTAGTGAAAGCCAGAGCCGCCCAGAGACGCCCCAGCTCCCTCAGAAGTAGTGACTTTCCGACACTGGGCGGATGACCGGCTGGCTTTGGATCGGGCGGGGCTGGTGAGGAAACCTGTGAGGGCAGGTGGCTGCTCTGAGGCCTTCTGCAGTCTCGGAGAGGTGGATGAGCAGCTGTGTCTGTAGGTCTGGCAGGTGGCGGTGGGGACCTCTGCAGGGCAGCCTCCCTCACGCTGGAATGGAGGCGAACTTGGCAGCGCCGTGAAAGTTCCCCTTTGTGTGCATTACAGTTGCATTTTTCCTTCCTCCTGTTTGTTTCTCCTGGCTCCAAAGAATGACCAAGCCTGTGTTTGCTTTTTTAATTTGTCATATTAAATAGAGCCTTTGTGGCAGGCTTTTACATCCAGGCTGTAAACTCTAGAAATGGAAATTGATCAGGGGGTGGTTGATATAACCAAGGCTGTAAATGCTAAGAACGGAGATGCCATTCCAGTTTAATGCTTTTATCTAGCAAATGTGCCTTGTAAGGAGGGACATGAATCTTGCAACTTGGTTGGGGGCGGGGGGCGGGGCGGGGGGACGGCGGGTAAGAGCGAGGTATAATCTTGCCATTTGTTACCACCAGGTGTCACTGTGAACTGGCCATGCAAGAAAAAATACCGACCCCCCCAAAGTCCACCTAGTTAAATGACTTCAGTGGATAACAAATGAGAAAACCATATTTGGGGTATGGGAAGAGCGGTCAGCATATCATGAGCTGTAAATAAGGCCGAGTCCCTGAGAATAAGCACTGGATTACAGAATAACAGGTTATATCCGCCACGCCCGCATCTCAGCCTTGGCAGACTTAGCTGATATAAATTCTCCAGTGGCCCTGGAAGCCTCTGAGATACCTCCCAGCATGCAGTGGGCCTCCACAGTTCTGTGCCTTCCTGGCCATGGAGCTCTTCCTTCCTGCATATGAAAGGAATTTGAGATGAGAGCACATTCCCCAAATTTCTGTGTTTTTCCTTCCAACCAGTACATGCTCTCAGCCTGGTTCAACTCAATTCCGTTAAAACCACACTCCTTGGGCCTCTCTCTGAGCAGCCTCTGAGGCTCCCTCTCTTGTGCATAAATCAGTCAGTCTTCCACCCTGGGGCTAAACGGAACAAAACTAGGCAATATCTATTTTTTAAAAGTTGAAGTCCATGCCCAACAGTGCTCTTAGGCCACGTGGTTTCCACCCCCCAGTCCTACCTCCACCTGTTAACCCCAAAACCCAGGTGGGGACGCAGGGTGCCAGCAGGTAGTGACCAGCCTGCTGCACCTTCTGGTTGTACAGGTGCTGAATGCTGTGGTTCTTGATATCTGTGGTGGGGAAGGGAGGGGGCCCTCCCATCTTCCTCTCTTAGCCATTGTATGTACAGGCAAAGGGCACCAGTCTTGGAGGTGGACAAACCTAGGTTCACATCTTACTGGCTCTGTGACCTTGAGCAAATGACTTCATTTCCTGGCACCTCATTTCATTCCTCTGTAAACTGGGTTTGGTGATAACACCTTCCTCCAGAACCATCATGCGGATGAATAACGTTAATATGTAAGAGAGTACACTCGGCGTTCATCCATTCTGCCAATTGGCTGAGAAGCTGCTGTGTGCCCGGCACTGTTCTAGGCACTGAAAATAGAGGGGAGCAGGAGAGAGGAGGCCTCTGCCCTCGTAGTGCTTACGTTCTGGAGTTTTATTTATGTGTGTATACACACCCTTATGGGAGATATATAAATTTGCCAAATATATAATGTGTATATGTTACATGTACACATATACACTTGGGCATGGTATGTTGGAAGCCTGCTTCATCTTGACTGAAATCTAAACTGGGGTTTTCATCTCAGAAGGATCTTTTTTTTATTTATTTATTTATTTATTTATTTATTTATTTATTTATTTATGGCTGTGTTGGGTCTTCGTTTCTGCGCGAGGGCTTTCTCTAGTTGCGGCAAGCGGGGGCCCCTCTTCATCGCGGTGCGCGGGCCTCTCACTATCGCGGCCTCTCTTGTTGCGGAGCACAGGCTCCAGACGCGCAGGCTCAGTAATTGTGGCCCACGGGCCCAGTCGCTCCGCGGCATGTGGGATCTTCCCAGACCAGGGCTCGAACCCGTGTCCCCTGCATTGGCAGGCAGACTCTCAACCACTGCGCCAGCAGGGAAGCCCCAGAAGGATCTTTTTCATGTTAATTGTTCTACCTCCCCCTACCGCTTTTTGCATGAGAAGCCAGGACCAAGAGTTTGAAGGTTCATTTACTGACTGACTTCCCCACTTTCTTTCTAGCAGTAGGATCCCAGCCCATCAAAAATGCAGCCGCTGCCTTCAAACCCTGGAGGAACTCAGACTGGCAGAGGCTCTTTCATTTCATCCCCGTCAGAGCCCCAACTCCTCGCTTTACCCACACGTGGACCTATTATATTTGAATGGATCAGGAGCCGCAGAGGTGATCCAGTAGTTCAGCTGAGCTTGAAATTAGTAGCTCATCCCCTTAAATGGTGTGGGCAGTTTGTCTGAGCTTGGGCTGCAAAGCTGTTTCCTATGGAAATGAGGGCACTCCTAATGTTTTCCCTTTTGACATTCGATTAATAGTTGACAAATCCAGACCCAAGTAGTTAGCTTTCCCATTATCCATCTTTTGACAGGCATTGCTGCTTTTCTTTTCAAGGCTCATTGTTCTAAAAATACACTTAGATCTGAAGCTGTTCACTGTGCATATATAGGCATGATTTCCTGGTGTCAAAGATAAGAGACATCTGCCATGCAGATTACAAACAAAGTGGGTTGCTGGGTTTCAGATCTGAAGGCAGGGACCTCTGTGCTACTTAAATCAAATGCAGCCAGTCCTTCCCCTGCTTCCTTGGTGTTGTCATGTGATTGATAATCTGCCAGGGTCATCCATTTCCCCACCCAGTTGGAAAGCTGAGTGTGGGGCGTACACGCACTTGTATATGCCATACTGGGTCAGGAACCACGATGCTCTTGACGGGAGATCGAGCCTGGTAGGTGGACCACGTGCACAAAGTAGATTTCAAATATCTGAAGCCTTGGCCGACCACAGGGTGGTCATTTCATCCCTTTGCAGGGGAGGCAGGAGTGAATGTTGATGATCTCAGTACCAAGTAAAGTAGCCAAGGACATGGCCTCAATTGTCTTATTATATGTGTATTTATTTAAAAGATGCTTTAGAGTCTCTTACTAGCCACGTACTGTGTTGAGAGTTGTAAGGTGAAGACCAAAGTAGAGTTGGCCTCACATCGCTGTTCAGTAGTGGTATACCCTTGGGCAAATTAATTTCCTTCTCGAAGTCTCAGTTTCCTCATCTACAAGACTAGAATAAGCATATCTATTTTTTCCACCTAATAAAATTATCACAAAGATTCAGTAAAGTCATGTATATTAGTCTTTAGCACAAAATGTCAGCCCAGAGTTAAAAAGTCAATCAATAGTCGTTGTTATCAGTATTTAAACTTCCTCCTTATTCCAAAAAAGACCTAAAGCATCTTATAAACTTAAGTGTATGCAGCAAGGTAAATAAGAAGTGAAGACATTTTTTAAGGGAAAAACAGTAAGAGGGAAAACAAGGTGAAGCCAGGGTTGAGGTTAATATATAAAATGCAGGCTTTGAACTCTTCACCTCCGCTGGAGATGAGCCTGCAGCGTGGCTCTGGGCCTCCTAACAGACAAGGCAAAGAGGGAAACGCATCTGCTGCGCAAATTCCAGTCATTACTGCAATAAGAAAAGAAAGCTTTTAGAAGGAAGCACAGCTCTGGAATTCCCTTGGTGCTGAACCCTGAGAAAATTTCCCCGTGGGTCATCTTAGAAGAACACTAGGTACCATTGTGACTGATTATTCCTAATGTCCTTGCAGTAAATGCAGAAGTACATTTCCTAGAGCTGTTTCTGATGGCTCCATCAGTGGAGGCTGCTGGCTTAGTGCCAGAGCGTGGGTTACAGGAAAACAGTTCGGGGGTGGCGGGTAGGGGGGCGCAAAACAGGTGGGCTGCCACGAAGATGTCTTTATCTGCAAGGGTGTGCATCTTCCAGGGAGGACCAAGGAACACGGCCTGCGGCCTGAGAGTGCAGACGGCCGGGGCCACTTTGAAATCTGCGCCCGGCAGCGTTGTCATCATGGGCTCTAGGCCGACGGGGGGGGGCCTGGAGCGGGGAGAGCTGGCCAGGTGGAAAGGGCTGCTTTTAGATCCTGCCCCAGTGGGATTTAAACCCTTCTTGGTTCTGGCTTATTTTTGAATTGTCAGTAACAGATTGGGCCTCTCAGTGCCATATCTTTTTAAATATGCGCAAAGCAATGGAGTCATTCCACAGCGTCTATGGTACTTTGTCTTGTGGTACTTTAGGGACTCGATTATCATCGTAAGCTTCCACTGGTGTTTATGGTTTTAAATCCTGTCCCCGTTGCATTTAAATATTTTTAATATCGGCCTCTGTGTGAGTGTGTGGGTTGGCGATCGATAGATGAATGACTGTGAACAGGTAAATAGAGTTAAGTCGAATGAGTATGTATAGCTGCAGAGGTAATTGGTAGTATTTATTTGGAGAGTAAGTTGTTGCTTCAAGTCATAATCCTCCATTTCCAACATTTAGAAACAAAAAACGGCCCGCGTGCAGGGGAAGATAGCTAAATTGAATAGCAAGAAAGGACAGGCTTGAAATACTGGTTAACCGATGAACCGAGACCCATTAGAGTAAATTACTGAGTATGGAAGCATCGCCCCATTGCTTGCTGGCTCGGACACGTCGACACCCTGAGCATCCGTTTATTTAAAAGGAAACACACAGCCTCACTTGTAACATCATCATGTACGGAGTCATGGGAGAAGAGATGGCCAGAGGAAGAAAGAGCGTGCAGGCTGTTCTGCCAGAGGGGAATGACAGGGAAGCCAAAGTAACTCTGCAGGTGTGCCTGCTTTCCAACAAGTGAGTTTACCCTCTGCTTGCATTTAGTTGTGCCCACGTAGAGGTAGCCTGTATCGTGTCCCTAAGGAGACACCCTGAATAACTTCTTTAGATGCCCCCAAATAAATAAATAAATAAATAAATAAATAAATAAATAAATAAACAAACATCACAAAGCCGCAAGTTCTTTACCACCGGCGTTTACGCAGACAGCTCACGAGAGCATTTTATAAATCCAGAAAGAGACAAGGAGCAGCAGATCCCTCAAGCAAGTAATTGACAGAGAAAGAATAGCCCGTCACCCAGGAGAGCTGGGAGCTCTGAATTTCAGTTAAGTTTATTTAGCTTTGCTGGGTCTCGATTGGCTGGTGGTTTTCTAGAGCTCCCCTTGAGCAGGTGTTGTCTAACCCAAGATGGTGAGGACATACTCTGTAATATTTGGATCTTCAACAGAAGGGTGTCTTTTTGCTGCATTTGGGGTGGAAGGGCCCATGATCCAGCCCCCATGCTTGAGAACTGCTGGGAGTGTTGGAGCTGGAAGGGGGTTAGAACCGATCTGATTGATGTACAGAGAAGTGACTTGCCATGTCTCCACCTCAGGAATCCTTCCCCGGCTCCGGCCCACCCGTGACTTGAGCCTGGCCCTCTTCACATTGCATCATGGGCTTCTGTGGTCAGTCTGTCCTCCCCACCAGACAGGGAGCCCTGAGGCCAGAGCCTTTGTCCATCCGTCTTTGTGTCCCACGCACCTGACGCAGTGCCTGGGCTGGACCAGGCGCTAGTAAACATTTGGTGAACCACGCAGAGAGGGAACCAGACACGGCCAGCCAGATTCTAGCGGCACATTTCCCAGCTCCCCAGGCGACCTCGCCCCCAGCTTTGTCACTCGGAGCACCTGATGTTGATCATAAAGGAATGAGTTGCTTCTATTGGTTTGGTGTCTGGAGTTTATTAGGTACTTACTGATACCCGTCAATTGTAGATAGGGCTGAAGTGCAGGGAAATGGCTGCCTGCATGAAGTGAAATTCAATAAAGCCGCATTTTAAGTGAAAAATCAGTATAAACACCAGGCTTCTTTGCCATGGAAACAGAGGTTGCTTAGAAACTGCCTAACGGCGAGTTCTAAATTTTTTAAAGTCAAGTTATCATTTAAGCTACACGGCCCTACCGGTTATTGAGAGATAATCACTCGCCTCAGGACACTCGGAGGCAGGAGGCACAGCTGAGTGCCTGCCGAAACTCTGGGGACCAGATAATCTCTTGATAACTGTGCTCCCTGGAGCCACTGATTCGGGCCTGGGAGAAAGAGAAAGAAATTTTTGTTCAGGAGTTAAATGGTGTACATATATTTTTTTAAAGTGTTTCTCTTTGGGTTTGAAAAAAGATGGAGTCGGCCACTTGACATGTTCAGCAGCCATCTCGGCCACGTCTCAAGATGTATTAGGGACATTTTCCAGGCAGTTACTCCTATCGCTTCAAAGCAGAGGTCTCCCCTTTGTCTTTTGTCTTTTGATTATGCAAAAGGATGCTTTCGAGGTCTTCAGCCTTCTGCCCTTCATTGTCTGGGAGCCCCTCGCCCCAGCTCAGGAAGGGCAGGAACTGGTCCCAGGACAAAGCAATACTGGAGTTTGGGGAAAAGCTGGGCCGCTGAGTACTCAGACAAGACCTCCTGGGTCTCAGGCTCAGCTCCCAGGGCCTCAAAGTGAACAGGGGTCCAGGTTCAGAATTTGTCGGTGTTTAGAGTTCAGCGGGTTGCATGTCTTTTGCCAAGCAAGAGCACAGCTATGCCTGCCAGCCACCTGGTTGCATGGCACGGCATTTGCTCCAGACCTCAGGCATGCAGAGGGCAAAGAATATTACATTCGTTTCTTCCTGAAAGTAATGGACAAAATTACAACCCCAGTGGCTGAGAATTGGGACCCCTACCAAGTCAGTATGAAGGAAATTATGACTGAAACAAAAGACAAATGTTCTGCCCTTTTCAGAGCATCTGAGAATTTTCCATGGTATGGCAGTGCTGCCAGGGTTGGTAGTGATAATTATTCCTTAGACACACACACACTCTTTCTGGAAGGAACAGTGTATTCATTATACACTTCAAAGTGTTTTCCTGCATCTCATCTCCTTAGAGCCTCAGAACAAACCTGTGAGGAGGGTGGGGCAGGTGTGATTATTTTCCTTTGGAGAAGGAGGAAACAGGTTCACAAAGGCAAAATAATTTGCTCCCAGCCTCAGAGGTGGGGAAGAAACTTGCGTTGCCACCGGCCATTCTGGGGATTCTACCTCTTTAAGAGCTCAGAAGTGAGACCCAAAATAATTCTTCCAAGAGTATGGCTCTAGCTTACTAAAAGAAGATGAACTTTGCACACGATTTTTCCTTTGCCTCCCTGTTGGCATTTTATTTAGGGATCTCGAAGGGCAAAGAGAGTGGCTTCCTTCCTTTTCCTTTCCTGCCAACTGAGTACAACACCCGCATTTAGTAAGTTAAAAAGGAGACCAAAAATGAACACTGCAACGTTTCCATGCCGTGTAAATCAGAGCAGAGCTGTGACTGAACTGGGCCACAGCACCACTTTGCTTGGTGTCGCCCAGATCAAAATACTCCTTGAAGCTGAGAGTGCGCCCATGCTGTAGCTTGTTCCAGTTCTTGAAGGGGAAAAAAAAAAATCAAATGAAACCATTTGCATTCTAACAGTCTTTGGCACCAGGGAAAACTGTCAACTGTGTCACGCGTAAATAGAAATCTGCTTCCCATTTTTGGTGCATTTTTTTCATAATTTCCCTTGCCACTCTAATTATCAAAGATATTTTTGTTTTTAAACAAAACTTGTCTCCCACGCAGGGCCCATCTCCTTTCTGCGGTGAAGTGGAAACGATGAATTAGAATATTCTAATCACTTCTCCAGCAACCACCGCTGCGGTTATAAACTCAAGATTATCCTAAGTAAAGAAAACTTAAATTGTTCAGGCAAAAAACAGGCCAGAAAATGTGTCAAAGTGCCCCCTCCACCTGTCTCCCTTGCCTCCTTAGCATATGTCTGTTAAACCCAAGGAAGAAAGCAAAACTGGCTTCACCGAAGTAAAACCCAAATCCCCTGACGGCACAGGCTTTTTAGATTAACGAAATTAAAAACCAGAATTTAGCTCTGTTTAGCAAGCATTTACATTCCTATCTGATGCCCAGCAGTATGGGAGAGGCTCCTAGGAATGGTCATCAAAAATAAAATGTGATCCATCAAATAGATTCTGTCCGCTGTTAGTTGGTAGATGGGGATCACATGTGGGAGCCCCTGTGTAGGGCTGGATCTGTGTTTTCTCATTTAAACCCCAGCAGAACCCTGGGTGAAGTACATCCCCAGTTTTAGAAATGAGGAAACTGAGACGGAGGCAAGCCGTACAGCTAGTGACATCTGCGGTAACGTGACTCCTGTTAGTAACATCCTTGGTCCTTCCTTGGTAGTTAGCAGTTGACCTCTCCTTTAGATCATTTTACAAAATATAACTATTTCAAAGAGGGATGCCATCTGAAGTCATTAGTGTGCAGCATAATAAGTCCCTTATTAAACATGAAACCTGTTCGATCAAGTATTGGTTGAGTGCTAACCATGTGCCGTGCTAAGTGCCTGAGATACAGCAGTGAACCAAACAGACATGGTCCCTGCCCTCAGGGGCTTGTGCTGTGAGGAAGGGAGATGGGAGATGGTCAGTAAACAGGCAATTGATAAATGCTGGGGAGGGTGTCCTGAGAGAGAAAAATAAGGGGCGGGGCTTCCCTGGTGGCGCAGTGGTTGAGAATCTGCCTGCCAATGCGGGGGACACAGGTTCGAGCCCTGGTCTGGGAAGATCCCACATGCCGTGGAGCAACTAGGCCCGTGAGCCACAACTGCTGAGCCTGCGCGTCTGGAGCCTGTGCTCCGCAACAAGAGAGGCCGCAATAATGAAAGGCCCGCGCACCGCGATGAAGAGTGGCCCCTACTTGCCGCAACTAGAGAAAGCCCTCGCACAGAAACGAAGACCCAACACAGCCATAAATAAATAAATAAATAAATAAAAATTGTATAACTTTAAAAATAAGGGGCAACCACTTAGGCGACATGGTCAGGAAGGCCACCGTCTCTGCACAGGTGATACGTGAGCTGAGATGGGCAGGGTGGCTGAGAGAGAGCCGCCCAGCTAGGGGAGGGCCTCATCCTTCCCAAGATTGAAAAGCCCGATCCGAATCGCTGAGTCAGCCAGGTATAGGAAGTCTACACTTGGATTACCCGGCACAGTGGCCTGGGCATCGTTCAGAAATGGGATGTGAACAGATACGAGGCAAAGGGTTGTGACCCCACGGTTCAGACCAAGATAAAGAACCTCACCCGTGGTGGGTGTCTGGTGCTGGGTGGCCCCGGCCCTTCAGCTGTGTTCATGTCGTGTATAGGGCACCAGTGCTCTGCCTCTGCTAAAGGTCCCAGAGCCAGGCTCAGCCGATCCTGCCGTGGGAGAATAACTGCATCTGATCCCTCTATGGGATCCAGACCACCGAGAATCCATGGCTCTCAGGGGCCAGAAATGGGCCAACTACTGAGTTCAGCAGCGTGCTGGAGGGTCAGAGATAAGGGTCTGAGACTCAGGAGTTGAGGGTTTGCCCAGGCTCCCCAAGCAGGAGAGGGAGTCCCTGCACTGGGGCTGGTCCTGTGAGCGAAGTGGACTCTGTAATAAGGGGTGGGCCCTATCCATTTTCTTCCTTCTGAGAGCTGTTTTATAGCCCAGAATTTAACCGGTTTCTTTGCCAAGAGCTTGTTTGATGTCAATATTGTTCTGCTCAGACTAACTACTTTCCTTTCCTCTATGTCAACGGATATGAAGCTCTTTACCTCTCTTTCTGTTAGGTTTTGGGACCGTCCTAATGGCCCTGTATTAGGAATGAAAGTGGGCTTTGTTCTGCTGTGCAGAGTGATGTGATGATCATTTTTTTCTCCAAGAGCCCGCTAAGCAGCCTCTGGGGTGGAGCACCAGCAGCCCTCCCTCGTGCCCTCACTCTCTTTCTCCGTCTCTCCACAGCCTTTTCCTCCACCTGATGAAGGTAGACCCGGACTCCACCTGGCTGCTCCTGAACGAACTTTACTGCCCGCAGGAGTTCACACCTCCCCACCCCAGCCTCCACCCGGTGCAGCTGCGGGGGGCCACTGGGCAGCAGAACCCGTACGCAGCCAACGTGCTCCGCCTGCTCCAGGAGCTGCAGTGACCCCGCCCCTCCCCCCTAGTCAGGCAGGCGCCAGAGGAGGTCCCCTGCCTCCCTTGCCAAGGATGTGGGGCCCATCCCACCCTGGCCGAGGCCGCTGGCGTCGGCCTCAGAGAAGACTGCCAAGGTGGATTAGACAGCCAATCGATTTATAAATTGATCGATCACACAACTGCTTAGAAATTGGATTGAAGGAAAGCAGCTGACTGTTACTTATATTTCATACCTGGTATTTTCAAATGACATTGTCTGGCAGCTCTAAGGGCTTAACTCCTTAGCTTACCATCTCTGCGGCCCTAGCTGCCTCACAGGCCACCCCACGCACCCACCCACACCCAAGAGCTTGAGGACACGTGGGGCGGAGGCCTGTACTACCCATCATGTGTGACCGCGGCGCCTGAGGACCACGTGGAAGTATCACACATCGGAGAGTTTTCAGATCACCAGCCTGCAGCATGGACTCACACACCTCCCCCTCCTCAAGTAAGGAGATAAGAACCTAACCTGTTCTTTGGAAGAAAATGAAATAAAGGCACTTCCTGGATGAAAAGTATGATCAAGAACTCACTTTGAAGTTTGTTATTTAAATTGGGTGATTTTTTAAAAATGAATTTATGGGGAATTCCCTGGTGGTCCAGTGGTTAAGACTCTGCGCTTTCACTGCTGAGAGCCTGGGTTTGATCCCTGGTCAGGGAACTAAGATCCCGTGTGCCGCGAGGGAAGGCCAAAAAAAAAAAAAAAGAAAAAAACTGAGTTTATGTTCATGAATGGGTAATACAAAGTCATGGTATAAAATCCAAGCAGTACAAAATAATGAAAAGTCAGTCTCCCCATCCTCATTCCCTAGACATCTAGTTTCCCTCTCCAAAGGCAAACACTCATGACAGTTTTTTTGGATACCTTTTAAGTATTTTTTAACTTTCCATCGGGGATAACGGTACTCTGAAGGCCCATGTGCCCTAACCCAGCTGCACCCCGTCACCAGCACGTGGCCAGCCCTGCTTCATCCCGCCACTTCCCAGTTACCTCCACACCACAGCCAGCCCCTGGATTATTTTTAAGCAAACTCCAGATGTCATATCCAAACTTCTTTTTTTTAAAATAAATGTACAGCCAGAATAGCATTATCACACCTAAAAAATTTAACAATGGTCCTGTGTGTTTGAATCAGGATGCAAATAAGGTATGTACATTGCCATTATGGATATGTCCCTTAATAAATCTCTTTTAATTTATAGATTCTCCCTCCACCTCTCTTTTCTTTTCCCGGGAAGTTTTTTGTTGAGGAAACAAGGTCATTTATTCTACAGCATTTCCCACAGTCTGGCTTTACTGATTGCATCCCCGTGGGGGGTCATTTCATGGGCTGCTCCTGTCACCTGTGTTTCCTATAAATGAGGAGGCAGAACAAGAGGCTTGATCGGGTTTGATTTTTTTGCTTTTGCTTTTTGGCTGCACTCCTCCATGGGTGGTATTATTTTCTTCCATCAGGAGGTACATGATGTCTGAACTCTTCTTGTGAAGTTGGCAGCCATTGGTGAGCCTCACCTGGACCCTCTCGTTCATTAGGGATTGCAAAGCAGCGCTGTTCCAGCCCCGCCATGCCGGCTTGCTTGTAGCTAGAGCCTTGGTCCCTTCATCAACCATGTGGTAACCTTGAGGGAGTTTGTGTAGAAAAGGCAGGATAAACACTTGATTTTTCTAGCTGGGAGACTTAAACCCCACAGATTATGTAAATTCAGGTACTCAGCCACATGCACACACTCACTCACCCATGCTGAAAGATGCGCATTCGAGAATGATGAATGCTTCCTCCGCAGATGCATGGTGAGGCACTATCTACATAACTCCTCCACTGACATAGATAATCCCCAAGCTCCAAAAAAAAAAACAACAAAACAAGATGGTTGGCATGGGGACTTATTGGAGCAAGGGTCCCCAGCCAGTTCCAGAGAGGCCCCCCTCCTTTCCTTTTAGGACCTTCCCTGCAAGGGCAATGGGATGTCCAGCTGGCTTCTGGTCTGGCTGTCAGTGAGTCATCACAACCCTGCTTCGGCCTTCAGTTCTCCCACCTGTAAAGTGGAGGGAATGGGCCAGAGAGAGAGTTCTTAAGCTTTGAGGATCCTGCGCTCTTCCAGGAGTCAGATGAGATCTGAGGACCCACTCCCCCGAAACATTCCTCCTCCCCTGTCACCCCCAGGAGGGCGCTGCATCCTCCAAGCCTACAGTCACGCACCATCTCCACCTCCCGCTGGGGCTGCTTAGCTGACCTCCCAAAATTCTGGGTACAATTTCAGAGACTTCACCTATGACCCCAGAGGAACTCCAAGTTAAGAAGTCCTGAGAGAGATAGTCACTTAACTCTCTTCCAGTTTTAAAATTCTGGGATGATTTCCTTTGGAAAAGGGAGGAAATGCCCTCTAACTGAGGGGTTTGTAGAAGGATTCACAGAGCATTGTTCCTAATTCCACTGGGGACACAAAGTGATAGACTAATTCAATCCCTAGGTCCTGACAAATGAAAAAACAGGTCAGAGAGGTGGCGTGAATTGTCGAGCATGACCTAGCTCCCAGGGAGATTAAAGCAGCCTGCCTTTCTTCCCCAGGTGCCTGGGTGTGGCAGGCCGTGATGGTGTGCTGAGAATTGTGGGGGGGGGGGGAGGGGGGGGAGGAACATGCACACCCACCCTGTGCTGTAACAAAACTCGCGCTCTGGGGAAGCCCTCCAGGAGATCATCCACGTGGGAGGACTTGCCGTGATGAGGGCTTGCTGTGATGTTCCAAAAACCCACCTCTTCCTCAAAGAGTTAAGACATCCCGAGTCACTCTCAGATTCCTGCAGGCAGATTGTTGCACTTGATTAAAAAAAAAAAAAAACTAATTAGAGTGCCTCTCTGGTTATTATTATATTCAGGCAACTTTAATTTTGAAGCTGTCCAGCTGACTCAATCCAGTCTTTGTTAACGTAGGCTTTGCAAAGTGATCATTTCCCCTGTTAAAACTTGGTGGTGCAGTGAGGGTTTCTTCTGTCATTGCGGGTGCAACCTGAGTACTCTATCAATGTGGCTGGAGACGGGTAGGGGAGGGATTAACCGGCAGATACTGAAAGCCTTGCATTTTGGGTTGAGATGTTTGAGGTCTGATCTGCAGGCAGTGGAGGCTCCTGGAGGATTCAGGGAAGTGTAGAGCTGGATCCAGGGGATCCCGAGAAGAGCTGGATGTGGCCCTCAGGGGGCACCATACTGTGGAGAGAACATGGATGTAGAGTTCATCAGAGCTGGGGTTGATTTCTGACTCTGCCTCTTAGTAACTGCGTGACCTCGGTGAGTCACTTCACTTCATTTTCCCATCTCTAAAATGGAGCTGCTGCCTCCCCCTCTTTTGACGGCTGCTTCAGGGGGAATAAGTGCTGTAGTGTTTATAGTGTTTAGCTAGTGCCCGGGGCTCGACAACATGCTTTCCTTCCCCCTATCCCCACCCCATTGCTCGTGGCTTTGTTAGGGATGCAATACCTACTCTTCCAAGTCAATTATAGCTGAGGAAGTAGATGGTTATGTCTCAGAACGAACTACCCAGGAACTACAGAGGACCACAGCGGGGGGGAGGGGAGGGCGGGGCGGGGGATAAGATCCTGGCAAGAGGGCTTCCCTGGTGGCGCAGTGGTTAAGAATCCGCCTGCCAATGCAGGGGACACGGGTTCAAGCCCTGGTCCAGGAAGATCCCACATGCCCCGGAGCAACTAAGCCCGTGTGCCACAGCTACTGAGCCTGCGCTCTAGAACCTGTGAGCCACAATTACTGAGCCCACGTGCCACAACTACTGAAACCCGCACGCCTAGAGTCCGTGCTCCACAACAAGAGAACCCACCGCAATGAGAAGCCCATGCACCGCAACGAAGAGTAGCCCGCGCTCACTGCAACCAGAGAAAAGCCTGCGCGCAGCAACAAAGACTCAACGCAGCCAAAAATAAAATAAAATAAATAAACTAAAAAAAAAAAAAGATCCTGGCAAGACAAGCAGACTTTTTGGCAGGCAGAGAGGATAAAGGGCATTCCAGACAAGGTAATAACATGCCCAAATGCATCGGCCATACCTGCCAGTATCTGTACTCATCATAACTCCTTCCCTTGCAGCTGACAGCAGACCCAAGTCAAACTGGCTTGAGTTGAAAGAAATGTCTGGGCTCGCACGACCAACCGGCCCAGCTGGCTCCAAGTCCCACAGCCAGTCTGTCTTTTGATTCTGCTTCCCCCAGTGTTGCCTTCCTTCTCCAGCAGCCTCTTTCTGTAAAGTGTCAAAGACGGCCACCAGTAGTTCCAGGCTTATGTTCTTTCTGCTGAACAAAGTTAGGAGAGTGTGCACGTCCCTCTGACGGCTCCAGCTCAAGTCCTAGGACTTGCTCTCCTCAGCTCAGCCCCTCCGTCGCCCCGCCCCAAACCAAGCATTGTGCATTCAAGCAGGTGTCGGCAAACTTTCTCTGTAAAGGGCCAGATGGCAAATATTTTAGGTTTTGTGGGCATAGGTTCTCTATGGCATCTTCTTTGATTTTTTTTTACAACCTTTTACAAATGTAAAAATTACTAGCTCAGGAGTCTTTCAAAATAGGCTAGGGGCCATTTTTTTTTTTTGCCCTGGGACCTTAGTTTGCCAAGCCTGGATCTACATTCTCACGAGCAGGCCTGGAGGCAGGTGTCAGGTCAGCTCACCCAAACCATATGGAGAGGGAACTGGGGTGGGGTGGTTTCCCCCAAAAGGAAACCCTGCATCCGGTTACCAGGAGAAGAGTTGCAGGGTGGAGAGGGACAAAAATGACAGGCATTCACCACCCCATATTTGTGGCGGGTGACAAGGGTGGCTTGGTGGTCTAGGGATGGTGGGTGTGAGAAGGTTGTGGTCGCTGAGGCCACATGTACGAAGGGCCTTGACTGTAAACCTGGGGTTCCCAGACTTAGGAGATCAAGAGAGGAGGTCTTGGACGGTTCTTGAACGCGTGAGTAATGCACTGAAAGCGTTTTAGGAATATGCATCTCGTGGCAGCATACAGGAGAAATTGGAAGAGAGAGAGCCTGGTGATGAAATTGTGTTTCTGAAAGTCCCAAGACGAGAAAATGTACCTCTTCCATCAACCCCAAACTGTTTGACACGCCATGGTTCATGGGCAACTTGAGGTACATAAATATGTGCTTTAAAGTTTAAAAGTAAGAAGTGAGATGAATGGAACCTCTGATGAGGCTTCCTCCAGCTCATTCGCAAGAGTTGAGAAGCCCTAGAAATGATTTTCCGCAGCTCCAGCTGTGATGAGCAGGGCAGGGTTCCTCTCCCTTTGTGTGACTTACCCCAGCCTCTGTGTCGGGCTTGATTGGAAGCAAAGTGCCCATGTTGCCTTTCCTCCAGAGTAAGGAAGAGAGGCCAAATTTCAGAAAATAATTGAGTGATGGCTGCCTCTGTCGAAGCATTGATTGCTTTATAAATGGCATTCTTCCCTCTGGCCCCCTGCCTCCCCGCCCACAACCCACTGAAGTTTGGAGGCAGCGACTTTTCAAATTACACTTGAAAAGCAGCCTGATTTCCCAGAGGAATCATTTCCTAGATTAGGAGCTGTTCTACCTTTTCTGACACTTCTACCCAGAGTACAAAGCCCGCCTGCAAAGGGCAAGGAGGGAGTGGTGCCCACCACCCTTCAAAGCCTTAGGCACAAGCCATTTATGAAAATGTCTCTCACTGCAGCCATCTCCCAGCATCTGGGGCTGCCCGCTTTTGCAGCAGGAAAGGGTTAAAAAGCATTGATGAATGGCTGCCTCCACCACCCCCTTCCGTTTTCCCTCCTTATATAATTTTCCATTCTTTTCGCACAATGGCTCCTGGGTCTCAACCTGCTCTCTCAGTCAGTACCCTCACGTCCTCAGCTTCCTCCCACACAGGCAGGCTCTGAAGTAAGGAATCTTACTTTCAGAATCTCTGAGGCCGTTTCCAAGGGAAAAGACGCTGGGGGGTGGGGTGGGGGGTGGAGATAGGGAGAAGTAATGGAGAAGAGTCAGAAGTTTCTTCAAGAAATAAAACATGGGACTTCCCTGGCGGTCCAGTGGTTAAGACTCCACACTTCCACCGCAGGGGGCACGGGTTCGATCCGGGGTCAGGGAACTAAGATCCCGCATGCCTCACGGCGCAGCCAAAAAATAATAATAATAAAATAACAAGAAATAAAACATGTTACATTCCCCAAGGGAGAAGTGTGCAGTGGACCCAGACCTTGGTGCACCCCACCTCCCCTCCACCCCATTTTCATATCCTTTCTTACCTCATGGACCCCACCTGGTGCTCTCACACATTCCACCCTGGACACTGCCCAGTCCCCTAGAAGAGGACGGAGAGGCCAGAAATGGGAAGCTAGCTGTGCCACAGTTCACAGGTGACCTTGGGCAGTCCCTCCTCCCCACCAGGGTCTCAGTTTCCCTGTCTGCTAAGGTTTGAAACTGTTGGTCTCCAAAATTGCTCCACCTCCTAAACTGTGATTGGATAATAAAGTGTTGGCAAGTATTGGGGGAAACAGGTATGTAAGTTGGTACAAGCTCCCTGGAGGTCAGTTTGGCCATATCTCCTAAATTTAAATGTACACACCTTTTGACCAGCAATTCTGCCTCTAAGAATTTAATACTCACACGTGCACAAAGGAGTACATGCACAGGCAAGTCACTGCGAGGTTGTTCCTGATTTACAGAAACTCACAAATAGTAAATGCCCAGTATGTATCAGGCATTATGCCTAATGCTTTACATGAATATCTCAAGAGATTGGAAGCAAAAGATAGGAAGTAACCTAATCATAGGACTTAAACATCCATCCAGAAGAGACTGAAACACCCCCTTGCTCCCCCTCAAAACAGAAATTCTAGTGAACAATACTGAACAAATGGTACATCAAAAGTCATGAAATGTTGACTATTTCCTAAAAGTAAATATGGAATTAAAAAGAAAGCAGGAGGGCTTCCCTGGTGGCGCAGTGGTTGAGAATCCGCCTGCCAATGCAGGGGACACGGGTTCGAGCCCTGGTCTGGGAGGATCCCACATGCCGCAGAGCAACTAGGCCTGTGAGCCACAACTACTGAGTCTGCGCGTCTGGAGCCTGTGCTCCGCAACAGGAGATGCCACGACGGTGAGAGGCCCGCACACCACGATGAAGAGTGGCCCCTGTTTGCCACAACTAGAGAAAGCCCTCACACAGAAACGAAGACCCAACACAGCCAAAAACAAATAAATAAATAAATAAATAAACTCCAATCTCTTTAAAAAAAAAAAAAAAAGAAAGCAGGAGAACGGGTTGGGGAGGGAGGGACTGGTTAAATGAACTATGGTCCATCCATATAATAAAACGAATAAAACAACAATGGCTACCAGAATTTTAAATGCACATACTCTTTGACTCGGCACTCCTGCTTTTAGGAATTTCCTTGTCCACGTGCAAAGATGATGAACAAAGAGTTCATCGAAGCAGTGTTTGCATTAATCAAAGTTTGGAAACAACCTAGAAGTCCATCCAGAGAGTCTTGGCTAAATAAGTGTCTTACTAACGTGTAATGTGCCAAGTAGCCTTTAAAAAGAAAGAGCTGGTTCTCTGTGTATATCTCCAAGATATATTATTAAAGAAGAAGGCAAGCAGAACAATGCTACTATTTATGAGGGACAGGGGTACTTTATGTGTGGAATTTTCTTAAAGAACACTCAAGGGGCAGCCTCTAGGAAGGGTAGCAGGATTAGTGATGAGAAATCTTTTCACATTGCACCCTTTATACTCTTCATTTTTTTTTTTTTGGCCATGCCACATGGCTTGTGGGATCTTAGTTCCCCAACCAGGGATCAAACCCGAGCCCTCAGCAGTGAAAGTGCCGAGTCCCAGCCACTGGACAACCAGGGAATTCCCTTTACTCTTCACATTTTTTTTTTTTTTTTGGAAGTAGTGAAACAAGTAAAGTTTATTTATTTATTTATTTTTTATTGATTGATTGCTATGTTGGGTCTTCGTTTCTGTGCTAGGGCTTCCTCTAGTTGCGGCAAGCGGGGGCCACTCTTCATCGCGGTGCACGGGCCTCTCACTATCGTGGCCTCTCTTGTTGCGGAGCACAGGCTCCAGATGCGCAGGCTCAGTAGTTGTGGCTCACGGGCCTAGTTGCTCCGCGGCATGTGGGATCTTCCCAGACCAGGGTGCGAACCCGCGTCCCCTGCATTAGCAGGCAGACTTTCAACCACTGTGCCACCAGGGAAGCCCCTACTCTTCACATTTTTAAATCATATACATGTGTAACTTATTCACTCACAAAAAAGTTATTATTAAAATATAAGACATCTGTGAGTCTATAATTCTATGGTAAACTCACATTTTGGTGATAGGAGTCTAACATCATCTGGGCTCCCTCTCCTGTGCTGTGCATATCTCAAGGGAAACCAGGCTGGGGGGAGAGGAGGTATTGCTTAAGCCAAATAAGAAAAGCGATCTTAGAGAGGATCCCTTCAGGGGATGGGTTGTGTGCTGTACAGACAGCCACCCCACAGCCCCTGTGTGCATGCAGAAAAACCATCTCCCATCCGTGCCCCAGCTCATCTGAGCCCTCAGAACACCAAGAGAAGCAGGTCGAGCCTCAGAGGCTCTCCTGACTGCCCAGACAGAACTTAGGGCTCACACTCAGTGCTCTCAGGGCATTGCACAGTGCCCTCTGCCCCAGCCCCCAGTGAGGCTCTGTCCAGCTTGCAGCCTTTTCCCTCGTGGAGGGGTTGCATTCATGACTGCATCTTCAGCACCTTGGACAGGGCTGTGGCTTGTGCCTTCCTCTCATTGTTAGGATGACAGCTGCCCAGTGACGGGCCCAAAGGCACCAAATAAAGGACAAAGATAGGATTCAAACCTGAGGCTGCCAACATCAAATGATGAGTTACATGATCAGTTACATCAGTTTTATGCAACAGAATTCAAAATCTTCAGGTTGTAAACTTCAATTCAGTTCAACAAGCATTTTCCGAGGCTTTTTATGTGCCAGGCCCAGAGACAAAAAGACATAAATTCTGTCTCCTAGGAGCCAGGTTCTGAGGAGAGCTAAACAAAACAATCATCATGAGAAGGCAGCAATAAAGTTTGGATTGGGAGGAGGTTGGGAGCAGCAGTTAAGAGCATGGCCTCTGGACACAGACAGCCTGGGTTTGACTTCTGACCCTGCTGCCTTGGGCAAGTCTCTTCATTGCTCCAAGCTTTGACAAAATGGGAATAAAAATAATACCTCCCTGAGAGCATGGTGAGAATACAGTGCTAGACTCAGGGCCTAGCCCCTGGGCAGTGCTCTGTAGGAGTTGGTCATCATGATGATGATGATACCTTAGAGGTATGAGTGGAAGCCCAGAGGTAGAACTGAAAGGAAACTGGGAGGCTTCATGGAAGAGAGGCTGTCCAAACTGGCTTTGCAGTATTTGCCCCTCAGATGCCAAGGGAAGGATCCCCTCTGGGAAGAGGGAACAGCACGTATGGTGTTTGGCTCATGTGAATGGGAGGTGGGAACAGTAAACAACAAGGCTGAACAAAAGCATGAAACTTCGGGAAGGGAGGCTGATCTGTTCGATACCCAAAGGCAGACACAACTCTACTACCAGTGGGCACTCAGTAGGCACCTAAGGAATGGGTTGGTAACATTGCACCAGGGAAGTTGTTCTCTGTGGCTTTTCTGCGGGGCTCTGACAGGATGGAGGGCTGAGCTCGCCCTTGCCAGGCTACCCCCAAGCCCTCCTCTCCACTGTTCCTGAGGCCTGTTGTGAGGGCAGAACAGTCCTCTGTGGGGTGAAGTGCACGGGTTCTGTAGGCAGCCTGCCTTGGCCATTTATGCACTTTCCAGCCCTGTGACCTCTGACACGTCAGTTTCCTCATCTGTAAGATGGGGGTAATAATAGTAGCTCAGCCTGTAGAATTTTGGTGAGGACTCAGTGATTTAATGCAGGAAAAGCACTACTGAGCACTGAGGCTAGTATGTAGTTGATGCCCGGACCCAGGGAGATGTTCCATTTCTGCAGAGCATCAGGTCCTTGGGAACAGGAGGATGAGTAAGACCCAGGACCAGCAGACACACCTGATGAAGAACAGACTGGGGAGAGCCCAGTCTGCCTCGAGGCAGAGGCGGCTTCCTGGAGGAGACAGCCCAGCGTGGGGAGGAGAAAAGGCCGTGTGCCAGCGCTTCTGCTCTGCAAGCCTCAGTTTTCACATCTGCAAATGCAGCTAGTAATGGATTTGCTGTGCGAACTAAATGAGCTAATGCAAGGCCAGGGTGAGCACATCATGGCCTGTGAGCCTCTAAGCTGGGCTGCTTAGGAGGAGAGAGGAGCCTCGTTGTTAACTAGAAGGAAAGAGTTCAGGACAGTCGGGTAGCTATGTTCTCAAAATAGACCCTCTACCGGCCATCAGGGAGGATGACACCAAGGTGTGAGCAGACACCCCTGGCGCCACAGCTCCCTCTAATCTTCACAATTAGCCATGAGATACAATGTGCCCATTGTACAGGGGCAGAAACTGAGCTCAGAGGGCTGAAGAAGCAGGTTCCTAAGGTCCCACTGTGAAGGAGGACTCAAGTCCTCTCCCAGGGTAATTACAGCTTGCGAACACCTGCTTTCCTGACTTCTGGGAAGTCTATACAAAGTCGGGGGTGGGGTGGGGCCTTAGAATTTACACTCCAGTGTGGGAGGCCAGACTTCCCTGAGAAACGTTTTCATTTACTAATGGATTTAATGAGTGCAGAACTTCCTGTTTTAAACAAACAAGTGATTAGCATTGACTACAGAAGTGAGAACGGATCCTAATGAATTGCTAATTAGCCTCTTCCTCTTCCTGGGGTCTTAAACTGGTGAATTCTCTCTCTGGATACTGGGAGTCCTAGTCAATCCGACTGGAATTCAATCATTCATTCACTCATTTTTCATTCATTCACCCCACATATATTTCTTGAGGACCTACTATGTGTCACTGTGAATAAGACAAGCAAGATCCCTTCGTTACAGTCTGATTGGAAGACAGTGGTAATCAACTAACCTCGCGAATATATAATGACGCACTTATAGGACAGGGAGCTGGGATGGTGTGCAACAGGACTTGTTCTTGTCCTGGGGTGGGGGTGGGGTGTCCCTCAGAGAAGGCTACCTAGAGAAAGGGACATTTGAGCCAAGATCTGAAGAATAAGTAGCCCTTGACTAGATGAAAAGGGATGAGAAAGAGTAGTAGAGTGCTTCAGACATTCCCAGAACAGCATATGCAAAGGTCCTGTGGTGGGAGGGAGCAGGGTGAGTCTGAGGAAAAGGAAGAGGCCAGCATGATGAGAGATACGCAAGGAGTGTGTGTGTGTGTGTGTGTGTGTGTGTGTGTGTGTGTGTGTGAGAGAGAGAGAGAGAGAGAGATATGAGGCTGGGGGTTAAGGATGTTGGTCTTCTCCGGGTGCCCAGCCCATATCCTTCAGGTCTTACCACCTCAGTCTGCTCCAGCCAACTTCCAGCTGCCCCATGTTTGCATCTCTTTGCCTGAGGACTTTCCACAGGTAAGGAAGGCCTTCTGTCTCCATACTTAGCAGCCCAGAAGTCTTAGCAAATTAACACCCTGGGAGCAGCCTTCAGCCAATGACTAGTAGAAGTTAATGTATAAAAACCACAGCTCCCCAAGCCCTTGGGATGACTTTGAGGTACATGCTCTACACTGGCTCCCAGAGCTCCCTGGTAGGATGGAGCCCCACTTGCTCACAGTGGATGCTTGCCTGACCACTCACACTTTCCCTGTCTCATTTCCCCACTCCTCTTCTGGTACTTTCTGGAATCACCTCCCCAGGAAACTACTTGCCATTAAACCTTTGTCCCAGCATCTGCTTCTGGAGGAACGCATACTAAAACATCCTTTAAACAAGACACAGATACGTTTCCAGCCCCCTCTGCACCCTTGCCTGGACACCTTCCTCTCTCTCATTTGCTTCCCTCACAGAGTGTGGGGCCCATGGACCATGGTGGCCCAGCTTGGGTCCGCATGGCACAGTGTAGATCAGACCCATCACCTGCCTCTTTCTTAGTACTCTTCCTCTATAATTCAACCTGAGATGTCTCTCCTCTGGGGCAGCACTGTCCAATAGAACTTTCTTCAAGGATGGAAGTGTTTTATGTCTGTGCTATCCATTATGGTGGCCACTAGCCACGAGTGTCTACTAAGCACTTGAAATGTGGCTGGTACAACTGGGGAACTGAATATTTTATTTTATTAGTTTAGATTGAAATAAGTACATGGGGCTAATGGCTACTGTATTGGACACACAGCTCTGGGATATACCCTACCCTCTGTAGGCTGCTAAGTTTCCTGGACACCAAGTCTGATGGACCATGGGAAGGGCAGCTGAGTGGACCCAGCTCTCTGCACCCAGCTCAGCCATTGGGCCCATCAGAACTTCCTCAGATAGGCCACCAGAAGGCAGACACTTGGGTCCCAGGGTGGTCAACAATGTGGGCCTGTCTACAGATTCCATTATTTTATTTTATTTTATTTATTTATTTATTTATTTATTTATTTATTTATTTATTTATTTATTTATTTATTTATTTTTGGCTGTGTTGGGTCTTCGCTGCTGTGCGTGGGCTTCTCGTTGTGGCCTCTCTTGTGGAGCACAGGCTCTAGGCACGTGGGTTTCAGTAGTTGTGGCACGTGGGCTCAGTAGTTGTGGCGCACGGGCTCTAGAGCACAGGCTCAGTAGTTGTGGCGCACAGACCCAGTTGCTCTGCGGCATGTGGGATCCTCCCAGACCAGGGCTCGAACCCGTGTCCCCTGCATTGGCAGGCGGGTTCTCAACCACTGCGCCACCAGGGAAGTCCCTACAGATTCCATTATTAACTCCCCCTTCTCTGAATGCACCATCCTTCAACTGCTCCCTACCCCCTGTAGCTGGATCAGAAAACCTTGAGGGAGAAGCCACGGTGGCTGGTCTGGTGGCTGGGGGTGAGGCCTGGAAGTGCTGACTGAGACACCTCCTTACCCACCAGCGTGGCATCCTTTTGTGTAGTGAATAAAAAAGTTCTCCCTGGAGTTGAGGAATAAACATATTTTTCGACTAATACAGTATATTGAACTAGTGCCTAGCATTCAGGACAAAGGCAGGCTCAGGGTAGGCCCTGCTAGAAGTCATCAGTATCTAACCTCCTCTTCTCCTAAGTAAAAGAACCGCTATTTATCTAGGCACACAGCTGGTCAGAATAAAGGTCACACTTTCCCATCTCCCTTGCCATGTGGCCATGTGGCTTAAGTTCTGGCCCATGATAGATAAGCAGAAATGATCTTCAACTTCAAGCAAGTATCCTTAAAGAGAGGGTGTGTGCCCTTCTCTCCCTTTTCCTCCTTCCTCCTGGCTGCAATGCAGACGCAGTGCTGGGGGGTAGAGTGATAATCTTGGGCTTTGAAGAGAAGCCTGGCTAAAGGGATGGTAGATCTCATAGAAATGGGGTAGAAATGCCAACTAGTTCAAAACAAGGGTCTTGTGAAATTTAGGGAAGGAGAAAACAGGGCTCCAAAAAACTTCCTTTGCTCAGGTAGGATGCAGTAGGTCCAAACTTTGACCCAAACTTTAAAAGCTGTTAATGTCTGTCAGGAACAAATCTTTATTCATTGATTCATTTATTGAGTGCATGCCATGAGCCAAGACCTGTGCGAGGCATTGGGGACTCAGCAGTACACAGGACACTAAAAGTCTGTGCCCTCACAGAGCCTTCATTACCATTCCTGACATTTTATTGCTCAGTGTACCTTCTAAAGTGTTTTTACAGTCACCTTCAGTGAATATGGCCTTGAGCTCATACTTTAAAAATAACCTGCTCCTCAACCAGAACTCTCATACATTGCAGATGGGAATGCAAAATGGTGTAGCCACTTTGAAAAACAGTTTGGAAGTTTCTTATAAAGTTAAACATACATTTACCATACTGCCCAGAAATCCCACTCTTAGATATTTACCCAAGAGAAATGAAAACATGTCCACACAAAGATTTGTGTATGAATGTTCATGGCAGAGTTATACATAAGAGCCCCAACTAGAAACAACCCAAATGTCCATCAATAGAAGGATGGATAAACAAATTGTGATATATCCATACAACAGAATACTACTCAACAGTAAAAATGAATGAAGTACTGGTATACACAAAATGGATAAATCTCAAAATCACTACACTTGGTGAGAGAAGCCAACCACAAAAGAGTATATACTGTCTGATTCAATTTATATGAAATTCTAGGAAAGGCAAAACTAATCTATAAAAGTAGATCACTGGTTACCTGGGGCTGGGGTTTGGGGAAGGGGATTGATAGCAAAGGGGTACAGAGGAAGTTTGGGGGTTGATGAAAGTGTTATTTTCTTGATTGTAATGTGATTATATGACTGTATATGTTTATCACATAATGGTGATTGTATGACTATATCAAGTTATACACTTTAAATGGATGCTTTTATTGTGTATTAATCATATATACCTCAATAAAAATGATGTAAGAAAATTTAACCACACCATCCATGAATTAGTGAGGGAAAATAACCTCCATTTATACACTGCAACAATAGATAAATTATTATTTTCCATCAAAAAAAATTTTTAATACATCTTTTTTGGAGTATAATTGCTTCACAATACTGTGTTAGTTTCTGTTGGACAAGAAAGCAAATCAGCCATATGCATACACATGTACCCATATCCCCTCCCTCTCGAGCCTCCCTTCCATCCTCCCTATCCCACCCCTCTAGGTCATCGCAAAGCACCGAGCCGATCTCCCTGCTATGCTGCTGCTTCCCACCAGCCAACTATTTTACATTCGGTAGTGTATGTATGTCGATGCTACTTTCCCTTCGCCCCAGCTTCACCCTCCCACCCCAGGTCCTCAAGTCCATTTTCTGTCTCTCTTTTTTTTTTAGCTTGAAATATTTTTATTCAATAATTTTTCAAGTATTTTTTAAAATTTATATCTATCTCTTTATTCCTGCCCTGCAACTAAGTTCATCAGTACCATTTTTTTTTTTTTTTAGATACCATATATATGTGTTAGCATACGGTATTTGTTTTTCTTTCTGACTTACTTCACTCTGTATGACGGACTCTAAGTCCATCCACCTCACTACAAATAACTCAATTTCGTTTCTTTTTATGGCTGAATAATACTCCATTGTTTATATATGCCACATCTTCTTTATCCATTCATCTGTTGATGGACATTTAGGTTGGTTCCATGTCCTGGCTATTGTAGATAGTGCTGCAATGAACATTGTGGTATATGTCCCCTTTTGAATTATGGATTTCTCAGGGTATATGCCCAGTAGTGGGATTGCTGGGTCATATGGTAATTCTACTTTTAGTTTTTTAAGGAACCTCCATATTGTTCTCCATAGTGGCTGTATCAATTTATATTCCCACCAACAGTGCAAGAGGGTTCCCTTTTCTCCACACCCTTTCCAGCATTTGTTGTTTGTAGATTTTCTGATGATGCCCATTCTAACTGGTGTGAGGTGATACCTCATTGTAGTTTTGATTTGCATTTCTCTAATAATTAGAGATGTTGACCATCTTTTCATGTGCCTCTTGGCTATCTGTATGTCTTCCTTGGTGAAATGTCTATTTAGGTCGTCCGCCCATTTTTTAACTGGATTTTTTGTTTTTTTTGATATTGAGCTCCATGAGCTCTTTGTATATTTTGGAGATTAATCCTTTGTCTGTTGTTTCATTTGCAGTTATTTTCTCCCATTCTGAGGGTTGTCTTTTTGTCTTGTTTATGGTTTCCTTTGCTGTGCAAAAGCTTTGAAGTTTAATTAAGTCCCATTTGTTTATTTTTCTTTTTATTTCCGTTACTCTAGGAGGTGGGTCAAAAAAGATCTTGCTGTGGTTTATGTCAAAGAGTGTTTTTCCTATGTTTTCCTCTAAGAGTTTTATAGTGTCTGGCCTTACATTTAAGTCTTTAATCCATTTGGAGTTTATTTTTGTGTATGGTGTTAGGTAGTGTTCTAATTTCATTCTTTTACATGTAGCTGTCCAGTTTTCCCAGCACCACTTATTGAAGAGGCTGTCTTTTCTCCATTGTATGTTCTTGCCTCCTTTGTCATAAATTAGGTGCCCATATGTGCATGGGTTTATCTCTGGGCATTCTATCTCGTACCATTGATCTGTATTTCTGTTTTTGTGCCAGTACCATACTGTCTTGATTACTGCAGCTTTGTGGTATAGTTTGAAGTCGGGGAGGCTGATTCCTCCAACTCCATTTTTCTTTCTTAAGATTGCTTTGGCTATTTGGGGTCTTTTGCGTTTCCATACGAATTGTAAAATTTTTTGTTCCAATTCTGTGAAGAATGCCATTGGTAGTTTGATAGGGATTGCATTGAATCTGTAGATTGCTTTGAGTAGTATAGTCATTTTTCACAATATTGATTCTTCCAATCCAAGAACATGGTATATTTCTCCATCTGTTTATGTCATCTTTGATTTCTTTCATCAGTGTTTTATAGTTTTCTGAGTACAAGTCTTTCGCCTCCTTAGGCAGGTTTATTCCTAGGTATTTTATTCTTTTCGTTGCAATGGTAAATGGGAGTGTTTCCTTAATTTCTCTTTCAGATTTTTCGTTGTTGGTGTATAGGAATGCCAGAGATTTCTGTGCATTAATTTTGTATCCTGCAACCTTACCAAATTCATTGATTAATTCTAGTAGTTTTCTGGTAGCATCTTCAGGATTTTCTATGTATAGTATCATGTCATAGGCAAACAGTGACAGTTTTACTTCTTCTTTTCCAATTTGTATTCCTTTTATTTCTTTTTCTTCTCTGATTGCCGTGGCTAGGACTTCCAAAACTGTGTTGAGTAAGAGTGGCGAGAGTGGACATCCTTATCTTGTTCCTGATCTTAGTGGAAATGCTTTCAGTTTTTCACCATTGAGTATGATGCTTGCTGTGGGTTTGTCATATATGGCTGTTATTATGTTGAGGTAGGTTCCCTCTATGCCCATTTTCTGGAGAGTTTTTATCATAAATGGGTGTTGAATTTTGTCAAAAGCTTTTTCTGCATCTATTGAGACGATCATATGGTTTTTATTCCTTAATTTGTTAATGTGGTGTATCACATTGATTGATTTGCATATATTGAAGAATGCTTGCATCCCTGGGATAAATCCCACTTGATCATGGTGTATGAACCTTTTAAGGTGCTGTTGGATTCTGTTTGCTAGTATTTTGTTCAGGATTTTTGCATCTATATTCATTGGTGATACTGGTCTATAATTTTCCTTTTTTTGTGAACTTTTTCTGGTTTTGGTATCAGGGTGATGGTGACTTTAGGAGTGTTTCTCCCTCTGCAATTTTTTGGAAGAGTTTTAGAAGGATTGGTGTTAGCTCTTCTCTAAATGTTTGATAGAATTTGACTGTGAAACCATCTGGTCCCGGACTTTTGTTTGTTGGGAGATTTTTAATTAGGTTTCAAGTACATTACTTGTGATAGGTCTGTTTATACTTTCTAATTCTTCCTGGTTCAGTCTTGGAAAATTGTACCTTTGCAAGAATTTGTCCATTTCTTCATGGTTGTCCATTTTATTGGCATATAGTTGTTTGTAGTCGTCTCATAATCCTTTGTATTTCTGCAGTGTCAGTTGTGATTTCTCCTTTTTCATTTCTAATTTTATTGATTTGTGTCCTTTTTTTCTTGGTGAGTCTGGCTAAGGGTTTATCATTTTTGTTTATCTTCTCAAAGAACCAGCTTTTAGTTTTATTGATCTTTGCTATTGTTTTCTTCATTTCCATTTCATTTATTTCTGCTCTGATCTTTATGATTTCTTTCCTTCTAGTGACTTTGGGTTTTCTTTGTTCTTCTTTCTCTAGTTGTTTTAAGTGTAGGGTTAGATTGTTTATTTGAGATTTTTCTTGTTTCTTGAGGTGAGATTGTATTGCTATAAACTTCCCTCTTAGAACTGCTTTTGCTGCGTCCCATAGGTTTTGGGTCATCATGTTTTCATTGTCATTTTTTTCTATGTATTTTTTTATTTCTTCTTTGATTTCTTCAGTGATCTCTTGGTTATTTAGTAGCGCATTGTTTAGCCTCCATGTATTTGTGTTTTTTACAGTTTTTTTCCTGTAATTGATTTCCAGTCTCATAGTGTTGTGGTCAGAAAAGATGCTTGATACGATTTCAATTTTCTTAAATTTTCTGAGGCTTGATTTGTGACCCAAGGTGTGATCTATCCTGGAGAATGTTCCTTGTGCACTTGAGAAGAAAGTGTATTCTGCCACTTTTGGGTGGAATGTTCTATAAATATCAACTAGATCTATCTGGTCTATTGTGTCATTTAAAGTTTGTGTTTCCTTATTTATTTTCTGTTTGGATGATCTGTCCATTGGTGTAAGTGGAGTGTTAAAGTCCCCTACTATTATTGTGTTACTGTCGATTTCTCCTTTCATGGTTGTTAGCATTTGCCTTATGTATTGTGGTGCTCCTATGTTGGGTACATAAACATTTATAATTGTTATATCTTCTTCTTGGATTGATCCTTTGATCATTATGTAGTGTCCCTCCTTCTCATAACAGTCTTTATTTTAAAGTCTATTTTATCTGATACGAATACTGCTACTCCAGCTTTCTTTTGATTTCCATTTGCATGGAATATCTTTTTCCATCCCCTCACTTTCAGTCTGTATGTGTCCCTAGGTCTGAAGTGGGTCTCTTGTAGCCAGCATATATATGGGTCTTGTTTTTGTATCCATTCAGCCAGTCTGTGTCTTTTGGTTGGGGCATTTAATCCATTTACATTCAAGGTTATATCAATATGTATGTTCCTATTACTATTTTCTTAATTGTTTTGGGTTTATCTTTGTGGATCTTTTTCTTCTCTTGTGTTTCCCCGCTTAGAGAAGCTTCTTTAGCATTTGTTGTAGAGCTGGTTTGGTGGTGCTGAATTCTCTTAGCTTTTGCTTGTCTGAAAAGCTTTTGACTTCTCCATCGAATCTGAATGAGATCCTTGCTGGGTAGAGTAATCTTGGTTGTAGGTTTTTCTCTTTCATCACTTTAATTATATCCTGCCACTCCCTTCTGGCCTGCAGAGTTTCCACTGAAAAATCAGCTAATAACCTTATGGGGATTCCTTTGTATGTTATTTTTTGTTTTTCCCTTGCTGCTTTTAATATTTTTTCTTTGAATTTAATTTTTGTTAGTTTGATTAATATGTGTCTTGGTGTGTTTTTCCTAGGGTTTATCCTTTATGGGACTCTCTGTGCTTCCCGGAATTGGGTGACTATTTCCTTTCCCATGTTAGGGAAGTTTTCAACTATAATCTCTTCAAATAATTTCTCAGACCCTTTCTTTTCCTCTTCTTCTTCTGGGACCCCTATAATTCGAATGTTGGTGCATTTATTGTTGTCCTAGAGGTCTCTGAGATTGTCTTCAATTCTTTTCATTCTTTTCTCTTTATGCTGCTCCTCAGCAGTCATTTCCACCATTTTGTCTTCCAGCTCAGTTATTCGTTCTTCTCCCTCAGTTATTGATTCCTTCTAATGTATTTTTCATTTTGGTTATTATGTTGCTCATCTTTGTTTGTTTGTTCTTTAGTTCTTCTAGATCTCTGTTAAACATTTCTTGTATTTGCTCAGTCCATGTCTCCATTCTATTCCCGAGATTCTGGATCATCTTTACTATCATTACTCTGAGTTCTTTTTCAGGTAGATTGCCTATTTCCTCTTCATTTATTTGGTCATGTAGGTTTTTACCTTGCTCTTTCATCTGTGACATATTTTTTTGCCGTCTCATTTTTTCTTTTTTTTATGGGTGGGATTGTGTTCCTGTCTTACTGGTTGTTTGGCCTGAGGTTTCCAACTCTGGGGTTTGTAGGCTATTGGGTAGAGCTGGGTCTTGGTGCTGAGATGAGGAACTCCGTGAGACCTCACTCCGATGAATATTCCCTGGGGTCTGAGGTTCTCTGTTAGTCCAGTGGTTTGGACTCAGAGCTTCCACCACAGGAGCTTCAGCCTGACCCCAGGCTCGTGAACCAAGATCCTGCAAGCCACCCAGGGCAGCAAAAAAATAAAATAAAATAAAAATAACAAAGTAAAAAATAAAATTAGACTAGGAAACTAACAGATATGTTAGGAAGGTTATAAAAATAAAAATATTTTTAAAAAAATAAATAAAAAAATAAAAAATATAAAAATAAAAATAAAAATAAAAATGTTGATGAATCAACAACTGGAAAGTACAACAGTACCACAATAGTAAGAAAGAGGAGGAGGGGAAAAAAAAAGGGGGGGGGGAAGGCCTTGGCTGTGGAGGGCGGGGTCTAAGCAAGGGCGAGGTTTGGACAGTGGGCAGGGCCAATGCTCAGGACCTGCAGGGCTGGAAAGGGCCCTGAGGGCTGTGGGGGGTGGGGCTTAGGCTCAAGGAACAGAAGGGGCCCAGGTGTGCCCCCCACCCCTGATCTCAGAGGGCAGGGGACCTCATCTGGGAGCCGAGCAGGCTTCCTGGGCTCGAGTGGGCGGGGCAAAAGCCCTCCTCTCCTCTCCTGCTCCTCCGGTCTGGGAGGGCTCCTCCCACCTGCCTCTAATGATCTCCCTGGGCTCCCTCCTATGCCCCCATGGACCCTTGCAGCCTGGAGGGGGCTTTGGAGGGCAGGGGATTGGCCTGGCAGCTCAGCATGCTCCCCATGCCCGAGTGGGTGGGGCAATCACCCTCCGCTCCTCTCCCACTCCTCCAGTCTGGGAGGGCCCCTCAACCTGCCCCTCCTGTTCTCCCCTCAGCCTCCTTCCTATGTCCCCAAGGACCCAGGAGACCTGCAGGAGGCTTTCGAGGGCAGGGGATTGGCCTGGGAGCTCAGCAGGTTCCCCAGGCACTAGTGGGCGGGGCAATCCCGGAGAGCCCCTCCTGCCTGCCTCTCCTGATGTCCGTGGCCTCAGGGGTGCTGATCCTGTGTGACTTCCACTTCTCCACCACCCCCCCCTCAGTCCCCTTTCATCCTACTGGTTCACTTTGGGGTTCCTCCCGTCTCCTAGGGTGTTAGAGTTCCCCACCAGCGGCCGGTAGACGCCCTAGTTGTGGGGAGACGCTAACTCCACGTCTTCCCACACCGCCATCTTGACTCTGCCTCCCTATATTTTTAAATAAATAAAACTACATAGCCACACTCACAAATATGCTAACTTAAGGGAATAGAAACACAGACATAAATGGAGGCTGAAGCCTCAGACCTGCCAAGCTCTGGGTCTGGAAACAGGCAGAAGTGACCAGGAATTCAAGACCAAAAGGGTTCTTCAAGAAGTGGAGGTCAGCCTCTTGCTTGAAACCACATCTTAGGTAACAGGGGGGAGCAGATGCAGGGCTAGCAATTGGGACCTGAGCCATGCCACCTTGACTCATTAACTGCATCTGTGACATCGCTGATAGCACCCAAAACTGGGAATCCTGAGCTGCCAATAGGAAGCCCAGTTTGGGACTAGGGTCCTGAGGATTTAGACAAGTGCAGAGAAAGAAAATGGACAGAAAGATTCCTCTTCAAAATAAGCTTTCAAACCAAAATTCTAAAGCACTTGAAGTAAACTGACAGAGAGATGGCCAACAAACTCAGCTCTTAACAGATGAATTTGCTCATGATAAGTGCAAATAATAGAGCAATCTGAAAATTCCTTTACAGGTTTAGGATCCTAACAAAGGTAAAGGAATGAATAACTTGTAAAAAGGAAAAGAAAATTTATGAAACAAAGACAAACAGATTTGACTGTTGCTGTGAAAAAGAAACAATTAGAAATCCTAAAAATGAAAAGTATCATTATTGAAGAGAATTCAGATGGAATAAATTCTAAATGAAACACAGTTGAAGAGACAATTAATGAATTGAAAGATATTTCTGAGTAATTCACCCAGCACAGAGAGATAAAGAAATGGAAAATATGAAAGAGCAGTTAAGACATAGTGAGATATGCAAAGAGTTCAACATATGTGTAATAGGAATTCCGGAAGGATAGACTAAAGGATGTAATGGAGATACAATATTTAAGAGATGGTGACTGAGAATATTTCAGAATATATATATTCTGAATATATTTCAGAATATTCAGAATATTTCAGAATCAAAATGAAAGTCCTCAGATGAAAAACACATACCGTGTGCAAAATATTGATAGAATGGTTAAAAATAAATCTCGGGAATTCCCTGGTGGTCCAGTGGGCTAGGGCTTTCACTCCTGAGGCCTGGGATAGATCCCTGGTTGGGGAACTAAGATCCCGCAAGCCACGCATTGTGGCCAAAAAAATAAAATTTAAAATAAATAAATAAATAAATAAATAAATAAATAAATAAATAAATAAATAAAATCCCAACCAGAAACATTGTAATGATAGAGTAGAATATCAAAGATAAAGAAAAAAATCTAAAGATTTACAGAGAATAAAGACAAATTGCCTACAAAGGAAAGGAAATCCAGTTGAGCTGACAGCAGATTTCTCATCAATAGCAATGGATGACAGAGACAGAGAAATAATATCTTGATCATGTAGAGGGTAAAACATGATCAGCCTACCTCAATACACAGCTAGATGGACACTGAAAAAGGAAATCAAATTACAGGTATTTTCAGACTTTCATAGATTAAGAGAGTTTACCACCTATACCCTCACTGAAAGGATTGCTAAAGCAAGTACTTCAGCAAAAGGGAAAGTGAAAGAAGGAAGACATTAAGTACAGAAATTAGTCAAATATATTGGTGAATCTAAATAATTTCTGATAATATAAACTCATTTCTGTGATAAACAGTGGAACTAAGATTCTAGACAATAACAAGAATGATGAGGAGGGGGGCAATTCAGCTGGCAGTTACATGGTGTTAGAGGGATTGTCTTGTTAAGAGGAAAATAGATACTGAAAAACTTTATACTGTTAGGAAAATATATACTTAAGTATGTTAAAAATTAAAATGAAAACACTATAAGAAATGTGATACACAGCTTTTAAATCAGTGGGGAGGAAAAAGGATGGGGTGCTAAAGAATGCTATCCATCAAAAGTCAAAAAAGAAGAAAAAAATTAAAGTAACCATATGTGCTCCCCCCCCAAAAAAAAGAATCTCATGATAATTGAAAACACACACAAACATACACTCAAAATAAGATGGTAGAAAATAAGTCCAAATAAATCA
Organism: Eschrichtius robustus; assembly: GCF_028021215.1. Taxonomy (NCBI): domain Eukaryota; kingdom Metazoa; phylum Chordata; class Mammalia; order Artiodactyla; family Eschrichtiidae; genus Eschrichtius; species Eschrichtius robustus. Next base: position 22,085,135 of record NC_090839.1, read on the forward strand.
GTGATCACAAGAAATGTAAGTGGATTAAACCTACCTATTAAAGACAGAGACTATAAGATAAGATTTTTAAAAAATCAAAATTCAGCATAAGCTGTGTATAAGAGACAATGACACAGAAATGATGAAAATAGAAAAAGATATACCAGGCAAATACTAACCAAAGAAAACTCATCTAACGACGTTAATATTGGGCAAAGCAGAATATAATACAAAAAGGACTACTAGGGATAAACTGAGTCATGATATTTATGATGAAACCAAGAATCCATCAAGAAGGTGAAAACTCATGAACCTAAAGCTTTTCCTAGATTTCAAGGGAGTCCTTTTGCCCCTGCACTTATTCAAGGATTGATCGTTCATTAAACTGAATCTTCATACAGGCCTAAGTCCCCTAATGTAAGAAAGAGTGAGGCATGAGGACAAAGGGAGATTAAAAAATAAGGTTGTCTACTAAATTATTAACTATAAAGCTCTGGGCTAAATCAACATAACGGCAACTAGAACAATAAAGGCCCAGCACATCCTAAATAACTTGTGGTACATTTGCATGTTAAATTGGAACATTTATGTAGCTGTAGCCTAGAAAATGGCCTTTATTAAAATGTGCCCACAGTAAGATGGGAATAAAGACACAGACCTACTAGAGAATGGACTTGAGGATATGGGAGGGGGAAGGGTAAGCTAGGACAAAGTGAGAGAGCGGCATGGACATATATACACTACCAAACGTAAAATAGATAGCTAGTGGGAAGCAGCCGCATAGCACTGGGAGATCAGCTCGGTGCTTTGTGACCACCTAGAGGGGTGGGATAGGGAGGGTGGGAGGGAGGGAGATGCAAGAGGGAAGAGATATGGGAACATATGTATATGTATAACTGATTCACTTTGTTATAAAGCAGAAACTAACACACCACTGTAAAGCAATTATCCTCCAATAAAGATGTTAAAAAAAAAAAAGTGCCCACAATTAACACTTTCAGAGACTAAACTCATATGGCTCTAAATGCAACTCAGCAAACTTAACCTCCTTCTCTTTTGGGCAGCAGTGAGGGCAGTGAAAGGGCTGAGTTGTGGGTGAAGGAGATACTCAAGAAACCTGGGGCATTTGACAAAAATCACATTAGATGACCTTGTAGACAAGAAAGAGAAATGAGCTAGATGAGGCACAATTAGGTAAATTTGTCTTGGGCCCCAAAGGGCAGCTGGTTAATTGATGCTGTTAGGACGGAGGAGAGTTCTTAATTGCAGAGTTCTATAACCCAGGCTCAAATCCTGGGGCCCTCACTTATTTACCTGGGAATTGTTTTTCTTTATTTCTCTGGGCATCAGCCTCCCCCAGAGAAATAGCTGCCCATTTCAAGGGTTGTCGTGAGAATTAAATGTGATAATTCCTTAAAGCACTTGGCACACAATAGGCACACAACAAAGAACAGGGAGAGAGTTTGGGAGCCAGATGTGTGATACAGGTTTCAGAGTTTTGGTGACATAGAGTTCAACAGTATGAAAAAGCAGTTTGTAATTTGGGCTGCAATAATAAGAGCATGCTATTGGTATTGAGGGAGGTAATAGTTGTGCTCTGCTTAGCACTAGCCAGACCCCCGCCTTGAGTAGTGGTTTCCTCTTTGAAAGCCATGTTTTATACGGACTGAGACCAGTGGTTCTCAAACTGTGGTCCCCAAGTGCAGCAGCAGCAGCAGCATCTGGGGATTTGTTAGAAAATGCAAATTACTGGGATCCACTCCAGCCCCACTGAACCTGAAACCCCAGGAGTGGGACCTAGAAATTTGTGTTTTAACAACCTAATGCTGGGGCTTCCCTGGTGGCGCAGTGGTTAAGAATCTGCCTGCCAATGCAGGGGACACGGGTTCAAGCCCTGGTCCGGGAAGATCCCACATGCCATGGAGCAACTAAGCCCGCGAGCCACAACTACTGAGCCCACCTGCCACAACTACTGAAGCTCGCGTGCCTAGAGCCCGTGCTCCGCAACAAGAGAAGCCACCGCAATGAGAAGCCCACACACTGCAATGAAGAGTAGCCCCCGCTCGCCGCAACTAGAGAAAGACCGTGTGCAGCAACAAAGACCCAACGCAGCCAAAAATAAAATAAAATAAAAAATAAATAATTTATAAAAAAAAAAAACAACCTATGCTAACAAACATTAGCATGATTCTGATGCATGCTGAAGTTTGAGAACCAGTGATCTGGATAGACATATGTGTTAGTGGTAGAAAAAGGTCTCAAAACCAACTCACATGAGTCCAGCTGAAGGACCTGAAGATGTTCAGCCTCGAGGAAAGATCTGACCAATCATAAGACTCAGATGGGGGACTTCCCTGGTGGCGCAGTGGTTGAGAATCTGCCTGCCAATGCAGGGGACACGGGTTTGAGCCCTGGTCTGGGAAGATCCCACATGCCATGGAACGACTAGGCCCGTGAGCCACAATTGCTGAGCCTGCACGTCTGGAGCCTGTTTTCCGCAACAAGAGAGGCTGTGACAGTGAGAGCCTGCGCACCGCGAAGAAGAGTGGCCCCCACTTGCCGCAACTAGCGAAAGTCCTCGCACAGAAACGAAGACCCAACACAGCCATAAATAAATAAATAAATAAAATTTTAAAAATAAAAAATAAATTAAAAAAAAAAAAGCAAATAATTAAAAAAAAAAAAGACTCAGATGGAACAAGGAGCTGACTTCTTCTCCATGTCACCCCACTGATTGTTAGGACCAAGTGTGGAAAACATGGGGGAACAAAAATAGCATGGTGGATTAGAGAAAGTGCTCTTGTCTGCAAGTAAAAGAAAACTGGCCCAACGGCCTAAATTTTAGGGAATTTATTGATTGATAACAGGAGTCTAGAAGTAGGGAGGTTCCTATCTGGCTAATTCACCAGATCAACCACATCCTCAAAAACCCAGGCTTCTCCCATCAGTCTTTTCTGCATCTCAAGTGGATCGGCTGCTCTTCACACGGCTGCCCAATGGTGGAAGAAATTCCCAGCTCACACGCTCAGACGCTAAGAAGCAGAGGAAGAAAGTATGACTTCCTTGTGTGTCCTCTTAAGAAACCTTTCCCAAGAGGGACTCTACTCTCCCTCCAACAGATGTCCCGTTGCATCTCATTGTGAATGTGACACACTAGGTCACATGACACTTCCTAAGTAGTCTCCAGCTCGGATAATGGAATTGCCAGCATTGGCTTAGACCAGGGTTTATTCACCTTTTCTGTGCCATGGGCCCCTTTGGCAGTCTGGTGGAACCTAGGGACCCCTTCCCAGAATACTCTATTTAATTGCATAGAATAAAATGACCGGATTACAAAAGAAACCAACTATATCAAAAAATATATTTTTAAGCGATATAGGAATAAACTTGCTTCTTTATTAGTGCACTAAATAACAAAATCTAGCGGCAGATCTAATAAAGACCATAATTTTTAAGTAGGGATGAAGGTAAATAATGTTCTGAGATACCTGTAATAACTGTTTTGTGATATGAAAATATTTGTGATTTCCATTGGTGACAAAGTCACAAGTTACTGCTAATGATACTGTGTTTTGTTGCTTACATTCATAATAGAAGGAAATGATAAATTTCAGTTGGAGTTTAATGAAAAGAAAGACATAGTTTTTTTTTTCTTTTTTCCCAATGCAAGATTGTGAATCCCATGCATTCCATCCACAGACCTTTGGTAGGGGTGGTCTGTGGACTACATTAAAAGCCCCTAGCTTAGATGAATTAAGATTCACATACTGAGTCTGGGAGTGGGCAGGTCTTTACTGAGACAAGTGGCTTCAAAGGAGTGTGGATATCTAAACTAAATCAGGACTAACTCAAGCAAAAAAGAAGAGTGTGAAGAGGGTGGGAGAGTAGGGTAGAGGAGGAGTGGGGTGAACTTGACTCCAGGGTCCGCTCCGTGTAGGGTCAGCAAAGGCTTCCTTCACAGGGAGAACACTTCTCATCACTGGAGGAAGAGACCTCTTCAAGGGGACTCAGACATACTAGGATTCCTGCCAACCTTGGCATCTTACATACCGCCTCCCCACCCCCGTTTTATTTACTTTTGTTTCTTGGTTGGTTTTCTTTAAACAGTTGTATGTATTTCAAGGTACAGATATAAAACTTGCCCTTTACAAATATTCAGCCTACTGGAATATATCCTTTCTCTCCCACTTCTTAGAAGTGACCACAGCTCTCAGCTTAATGGATGTCTTTTCAGACTACTTGCTATGCACATGTGATATCCCACCAGCTTACAAACTTTCTTGTGTTAGCAATGCAGAGTCCCAGGCCCAATAACAATCAAATTCTTTTTAACTAGAGAAGTTGATTCTAAAGTTCACATGGAAAAGCAAAGAAGAATCCAGGCAAGTTCTAGAAACAAAAATTAAACAGAAAGGGAAGTAGAAAACAGCCTTAGAATATGCTAAAATATGTTATAAAGCCATAACAATTGAAACAGTATAGTACTGACCCATGAATAGGGGGTGGGGTAGAAAAGAAAGTTGAGAAGTGGTCCATATATATGTGGGAGTTTGCAATATGATAATGATGACATTTCAAATCAGTGGAGGAAAAATAGTGTTGAGATAAGCAATAGCCATCTAGAAAAAAATAAAATGGGAACCTTATCTCACACTTTGAAGCAATTTAAATCCCTGAAGGGTAAAATTTACATTTATAGAAATGAAACATAGTATGGAAATGATAAAATAAAAGATTAATAGATATGAAGTACTTAACAATTTTTTTTAATTTACTTGGGAGAAAAAAAAACCACCAAAAACAAAGCCAAATGACAAACAAAAGACTGAGAAAAATATTTCATCTCACAAAGAGCTCCTACAAATCAATAAGATGGCAACCAACAAACCAATAGAAAAATGGGCAAAGATTATGAGCTGTCAGTTCACAGAAAAGGGAGTACAAATAGTTCTTTTTCTTGTTTTGTTTTGTTTGTTTATTTATTTAGGCTGCGTTGGGTCTTTGTTGCTGCACGTGGGCTTTCTCTAGTTGCAGTGAGCAGGGACTACTCTTCATTTTGCGGTGCAGGGGCTTCTCACTGTGGTGGCTTCTTTTGTTGCGGAGCTCGGGCTCTAGGCACACGGGCTTCAGTAGCTGTGGCACGCAGGCTTCAGTAGTTGTGGCTCGTGGGCTCTAGAGCACAGGCTCAGTAGTTGTGGCGCACGGGCTTAGTTGCTCCGTGGCATGTGGGATCTTCCCGGATCAGGGTTCGAACCCGTGTCCCCTGCATTGGCAGGCAGATGCTCGACCACTGCGCCACCAGGGAAGTCCCCAAATAGTTCTTAAATAAGCAAAACGATGCTCAGTTTCACTCATAAGAAAAGTGCAAATTGAAACCACCATGAGATCCCATTTTAGCCAACAGATTGACCAGGATCAAAACATGAGAGTGGGAGAATCAGGAAACAGGTCACTCTCTCACAAACACAGCTTGCAGGAGTGTAAGTTGGTCCAACTTCTGTGGAGATCAATTTCGCAATATTTACCAAAATTTAAAATGCACAGGGCTTCCCTGGTGGCGCAGTGGTTGAGAATCTGCCTGCTAATGCAGGGGACACGGGTTCGCGCCCTGGTCTGGGAAGGTCCCACATGCCGCGGAGCAACTAGGCCCGTGAGCCACAACTACTGAGCCTGCGCGTCTGGAGCCTGTGCTCTGCGACAAGAGAGGCCACGATAGTGAGAGGTCCATGCACCGCGATGAAGAGTGGCCCCCGCTTGCCACAACTAGAGAAAGCCCTCGCGCAGAAACGAAGACCCAACATAGCAATCAATCAATCAATCAATCAATCTTTAAAAAAAAAATGCACAAACTCTTTGACTCAGCTTCTAACTTCTAAATATTCTAGCTTCTAGCTTCTAACTTCTAACTTCTAACTTCTAAATATTTATCCTACAGACATATTTGCATATGTACGCACAGATTTATACTCTAGGAAATTCACAATAAACATTGTTTATGATAGCACAAGATTGAAAACAACCTCAGTATTCATCACTAGGGGACTGGCTACATAAATCATGGTTCATCCATATAACGGGCTATTCTACAGCCAATAAAAATGTGGAACCATCGCCAAGGTAGATTGTTAGGTGGAAAAAGCAAGATGCAGAACTATGTATATCACACTATCATCTGGGTATTTAAACACATACAAACACACACACACACACACACACACACACACACACACACACACACACACACACTATAACGGGAAGCAGAGTTAAGAACTTCCTAATGGTAATTGCCTCCTGGAAGAACAGGGAAATGGTGGATGGGTGGGAACAGAATGTAATTCACTATAAATACTCTTTTGAACTTTTAACATTAACTTATTCGAAAAAAAAATTTTTTTAAGATAGTCAAGGTTGCTTGAGGAGAGCAATTTGATAGAATATCTGGTGCTAGCAATTCCCATGTTTAAGGATTTCCCACACACTCTGAAATACCCCAAGGGTGCCAAGCTGTTCACAGAGCCATACTCAGATAATCCTTACCTGTAATAGCAAATCATTAGAAATAACTTAGATGTCCATCAGGAGGCAAGTGGGGAGGGTAATTGTGGTGCATCCTCTGCTGAAATGCTCTCCAGTTAGCAGCAAAAATAAGTCCATATGTGGCAAGTGGTTAAGTGAAACAAACACCCACTTTTATAAAAAGTATTATTTTTTTTAAAGTTATCTGTGTCTGTTTCTTTAAAGAATCATATAGTACAATATTTCTCCAACTATACTGCACTGGCCACCTCCATCAGAATCCAGTTGGACATATAGATTCCTGGGCTCCACTTTAGAATTACTGGGTCAGAATCTTTGGGGATAGAGCCCCAAACCTGGGTTGCTCACAAGCTGCCATGACTCGGATGGCCCCGGGATTAGGTGATGTGTGGGCCCCAAGAAGGCAGCGGGCCTCACCCATTTCCAGGGATCCTGATGGGGCTCCTGAGTTCCTCCCCCCTCTCCCTGGACCAGGCTTCCGTTATCCCCTGCCCCAAGCTGGCTTCTTACTGAACTGCTGGGGTGATTCTGCACGGTCCCTGCCCTTCTGGTTAGCTAATCATACAGCTAGCGCTTACTAGTGACTCGGAGCGCCGTCAGTCCTGCCCTGTGCTGGGAGGGTCCAGCCCCTGGGTTGAAACTTACTGGACCCTCTCTCACCTTCTGAAATGGGGCGTCCCGGCCTCACACTCTGAATCCTAGGATGAAGGATCAAGAATAGGGGGCGGGGCAGTCGGGACTTCCCTGGTGGTCCAGTGGTTAAGACTCCGTGCTCCCAGTGCGGGGGCCCTGGGTTCAATCCCTGGTCAGGGAACTAGATCCCACATGCCGCAACTAAATATCCCACATGTCTCAACTAAAAGATCCCGCATGCTGCAACTAAAGATCCCACATGTCACAACGAAGATCCCGCGTGAGACCCGGTGCAGCCAATTAAATAAATAAATAAATAAATATTAATTAAAAAAAGAATGAGGGGACAGAGGCCTGACCCTTGCTGTCAGTTCCCCCATTCTCACCCAGCAGGGGATGGAAAGGGAGGTTCTGGGGTAGAGTTGAAAGGGCCCACTCCTGAGGGCAGCTGGGCAGGCAGCGTGGGTAGGGTTTGGGCCAGAATTCAGGGCCTTGGAGACCAAGGGAGCTGGGGGGCTGGAGTCACTCAGAAGCATGAGAACAGCCAGGGGCACTAGATGTAGATGTTGTTGCATGTGGGTATGAAGGCCAAGAGGAGGCCTGGACATCTGAATTTAGAACAAACACCTCCCCTGGGTTATTCTTATACTGGGGGACAACTAACCTGGGGGTGTGAGGGGGTTTTCCGAGCCTTCAGGGCAGGGCCTGGGGACCTCCTTTAAGAACTTCCCTCTCCCAGGTCTCCTGTTTCTCTGTTGCCCCCTGGCCCCAGCGCCCAGGCTGCCACCTCCAGCTCTGCTCTGAGGTCAGCACACCTTGGCTTTGGCTTCCACATAAAAATCACAGCAATATTAATAGCGGCCAGAATTTTCCAAGTGCCTCCCATGTGCCTGCTGTGGGCGCGTGGGCACTGGGCTGTCGTTAAGAGGGTCCCATTTCCCTCAACAGCTTTACTGAGATATAATTCACATCCCATTCAATTCACCCATGTAAAATGTACTATATTAACATTTCATCGGTTTTTTGTTTATTTACAGGTTGTGTAAATCAATTTTAGAACACGCCTGATCAATTTTAGAACATTTCTGTCACCCCGAAAAGAACCCCACACCCGCTAGTAGTCACTCCCCATTTTCCTTTCCCCCAGCCCTGGCAGCCACCAGTCTGCTTTCTTTTTTCTTTTTTTAAAGGGGGAGGGGTCTTTTAAAAAATTTTTATTTATTTTTGGCTGCTACTCTTCGTTGTGGTGCGCGGTCTTCTCATTGCGGTGGCTTCTCTTGTTGCGGAGCACTGGCTCTAGGCATGCAGGTTTCAGTAGTTGTGGCTCGTGGGCTCTAGAGCACAGGCTCAGTAGTTGTGGCGCATGGGCTTAGTTGCTCCGTGGCACGTGGGATCTTCCTGGACCAGGGCTTGAACCCGTGTCCCCTGCATTGGCAGGCAGATTCTTAACCACTGTGCCACCAGGGAAATCCCGTGCTTTTTGTTTCTATAGATTTTTTTCTATTCTAGACATTTCATATAAATGGAATCCTACAATATATAACCTTTTGCATCTGGCTTCTTTCACTTAGAATAATGTTTTGATTATCACTTAGAATAATCCACGGTATAGCATGTTATCAGTACTTCATTCTTTTTTATTGCCAAATAATATTCCATTGTCTGGACACACCACATTTTATTCATCCATTCATCAGTTGATGGGTATTTGGGTTGTTTCCACTTTGGGGCTGTTATTTATGAATAACACTGCTCTGAGTGAGCATTCATGTACAAGTTTTTGTGTGGACATATGTTTTCAGTTATCTTGAGTATACACCTAGGAGCGGAATTACTGGGTCATATGGTAACTCTATGTTTAACATTCTGAGAAACTGCCAGACTGTTTTCCCAAGAGGCTGCATCATTTTATAATCCTACCAGCAGTGTATGAGGGTTCCAATTTCTCCACATCTTTGCCAACACTTGTTATTCTCTGTCTTTTTGATTCTTGCCATCTCAGTGTGTGCAAAGTAGTATTTCTTTATGATTTTGATTTGCATTTCCCTGGGAGCATTCCCATTTTACAGAAAAGGAAACTGAGGCTCAGAGAGATGAAGAGCTTTGCCCGGGGTCCTGAAACAAGGGTGGGCAGAGGCAGGATTCTAACCCAGGCACTGTTTTTTCCCCTGAGCTGCATTCCCAATAGAGCAAGAAAAATCCCTCCAAGGAGGCGGGGACGCCTCTAAAGGGGGAGGGGACCGGAGATGAGACACAAGCCCTTGGGAGGGTGAAATGAGATCCTGTGGAGCCTCAGGATTTCCTGTGGAAAGTCTTTCACTAGTTCATAGGAAGTGCTCAAGACCTGTAAGTATTATTATCACTCTAGCATGAGCCTGTACCCTCCAGACCTTCCCAGAGGGACCTGGGCTTTTCAGGGTCTGCCTTACACTTGGGCATTTCTAGAAGGGACCGTGTTCATGGAATAAAGACTGGCTGCTGGCCTGAAAGGACCACAGGTCATAGACCATCCAGCCCAAGGATTCTGCAACCGGTCCAGAGCCCTGCCTGCTTCATAGCCTGGTTTATCCATGTCCTCATCCAGCCAGCCAGCCAGCCTCCAACCCACTCTTCTCTGAACTTCAGTTTCCTCATCTCAAAACTGAGGATACATGCCTCCCTTTGGGGCTGCTGTGGCGGTCGGCACAGTGCCTGGGGCACACTTAGTGCTCAGCCAATGTCAGTCATCATTTCAACAGTTCCCGGTCCCTGCCCTTGAGGGAGGCTCGCTCAGTCTGGCTGGCAGGGGAGCTCAGGGACAGGCAGATGCCCCAGGCTCAGTGTGGGTGATGCTCGTGATTTCTCTAGATGCACAAAGGAGGCGCCAGCTAGCCATAGTGGCTACCAAGGCTTGACTGACAAGCCCTCAGGCAGATTCTCAGCAGGACCACGGCGGGTGGGACTCTAGGCTGGGATGAGCCAGGGGGAGTCCAGAGCCCAGGGCATGATGAGAGCAGGGGCTCAGCTTGGCAGAGCAGGGTTCGATAGCTGTGTGACCTTGGGCGAGCCATTTAACCTCTCTGAGCCCATTTCTTCAACCGTAGTGTGGGGATGGTGATACCTGGGGAGAAAATGAGACCCCTAAAGTGCAGTGCCTAAACCTCCAACCTAGCCAGTCCACCCTCGTGCTCACATGCTCGGGGCAGTGCTGTTAATTATCGTGCACCCAGATGGGACCACAAATTTTTGTCAACAGTATAATGGATAAATAAGTTGATAAGTTGTAGACAGTCATGCAGTAATAAAAATGGACAAATTACAGACACATGAAACAACATGGATGAATCTCACAAACACAGCAGTGCGTTAAGGAATAGATATGGTATGACTCCATGCATATAAAGTTCAAAAAATGTAGACAAAACTCAACTATATTAAGATGATATACATATAGGTAGTAAAAGTGTAAAAAGAACATTGAGAATGGGATTACCTTAAAAATCAGGGTGGTGGTGACCTCTAAGAGGGAGGAGGGGGGTGATCTGGAAGACATGGGCTGGGCAGAGGGTTCAGTTATGGGGTGCTGCTTGATAAGCTGGTAGCTCACCCCTACTTGCTTTATAATTCATTTATTCACAGAACAGTGTTAACATATTTTATGCTCTCTTCTGTATGTGTAGTTATCTCAAAATCTGAGAACAATTCAAGTGCCTGGTAATTGGATTGGTGCTGGACAAAGGCTGCTTTTCCTTTGACTTCTTGTGCCCCCCCTCCAGTGCTTTTTCTGTGCTTGGGGGGCAGAAAGCAGGAGCGAGAAGATGCTGAGTGAGGCGTGGGCGTGGGCTGGCCAAGCCCTTCCCACCTGCCCTTCTCCGGTGGCACTGCTCCCGGATACAAATGCCCCAGAAAGACACTGCCCAGAGGCTATTTTAAACCGCTTTATTCAGGTTGGCTGGTAGTCACGGACTGGATCATGTGTACAGGGTGACCCACACACCCCTAGGCAAAGCCTCTCCCACATCCCCCGACTCCATCGTTGAGGTGCGGCCAGAGGTTTGAGCCAGTTCTGAAGGGGTGTTGGGCCCAATAGAAATATTTACAAATCACCAGGGGGTGGGTGCCCCCCTGATCAGGAATTGTGAGGGGATTGGTATTGGGGGGCCCTCGGCTCCCAACAGCCCCAGGCCCTTGGGTGGGTTCGGCATGGGTCCTGGGAGGCGGCTGGGACATTAGGAGCTGGCAGAGGGGGGCTCCTGGAGAGCCTCGAAGCCCCTCGAAGGGGTCCTGCTGGTGCAGAACTCTGCATGGGGCCATGGGGTCAGAGAGGAAAGGCCCTCCTTCCGACTTGCCATGTGAAGGGGCAGATTCCTGCCCCGGGGCGGGCAGGGAGCTGTTTCTTAGTACAAGGAGGCTGAACGTGAAGGACCCACCTGGAGGCAGTGGGGTCTCCCTCTCCTCCCAGGGCCCCTGTGAGCCACCCTGCCAACCGGCCACAGGTCTCCTGGGGGCTCTGCTCCCACTTCTTTGCCAGAGGAGAGGCCCCAGTTCTGCTCAGAAGATTCAAGTCCAAATCTGGGGAGGGGTCACTGTCCACACCTCCAGGTCCAAGCAGGGGATGGTCGGAAGGAGGGGGAGTGAGGCTGGGAGGCCCCGGCTTGGGACGGGATGGGGGACAAGCAAGCAAAGCGAAACACTGGACTCTACTGAAGCTGGTGACAGAAGGCGACAGCCCGGCCCCGGCCTGGTGCCCCACCCCAGCGTTCCGGGGCGGTTGTCCCCTCGGTGCCCCGGGCCACCTTCTCTGAGCCAGGTCACGGGGAGGGTCTGAAGGGGAAGGGTTGGGCGGGCCTTACATGCTGAGCCAAGGGGTGGTGGGAGGAGGGCCGACGTGGGGGCCACGGGCGGTCTCGGGATGGGGAGGCAGCTGGACCCGGGCAGTCCCGTCCCCAGCGGTCCAGCGGCTCCTCATGCACTCGGTACAGCCGTAGGGGCGCAGGGCGGGCCGGCGGCGGGCTGGGCATCAGTCTAGAGGCTGCAGGCCTCCTCATCCACCGAGCGCTTCCGCAGCTCCTTGCCGGGCTTGGGGGGCGGCGGGGCGGGCGCTGCGGGCGGGGCCTCGGGCAGGTGCAGGACGGAGTTCTCTCCCGCCTGCACCCGCAGGTAGGCCTTGACCTTGTGGTGCCGGGCCTTGCCGTCGCTGAAGTCGATGACACGGCACTCGTAGGTGCCTTCGTCCGTGGGCTTCACCCGCGACAGGCGCAGCTTGTGGGAGATGTTGCTGCCCACCACCTTGACCACCTGGGGGCGACAGAGAGACAGTGACCTGGCCATGGGGGGGGCCCAGAGACACTCCCACGAGGGCACGCGGAGTTCAACAGCAAAAGAGTAGAAGCATCTTCAATGGCCATCAATAGATCAGATAAATAGGCAGTAGTCAGTTCATTCAGTGGACTATTGCACAGCAGTTAAAAAGAATGAGCTAGAACTAGCCGTGTTAGAGCTCAGGGACATGCAGGAAGTGAAAAGATCTCATTGCAACACTCCTACATACTGTGTGATGCCATTTCTGGAAAGAAACAAGGGAAAATACTCTACACTGGTTTTGGTGACTTGTGTGTGTGCAAGTTTGAAAACAGATGGGAGGGAACACAGTGGCCTCACAGCCATGGTTGTCTCTGGAGTGGAGCCCAGGGAAGGGCCGAGGACCTGGGGTAGACTGCAAAGTGAATCCTTAGCTTTGTTTCTCAAACAAACAAACAAACAAATAAATGCTGATCACAAATATATCAGAATGCTAACAACTGTTCAGTTGGTGCGGAGCAAGAGTGTGACATCTGTCTTTGTACTTTGGCTTTTTGCTCGTTTATTTATTTGATGTGGTTTTAAAAATTTTACTTAAAATTAAAATATAATTTATATAGAGTCAGGCACACACAGCTTAATGAAATTTTACTCGCATGTACACCGGTGTGACCACCATCCAGAGCAAGGCATGGGACGCTTACAACCCTCTGGAGCGCACCCTTGTGGCCCCTCCTTGTCACTACTCACCCCCGAGGGGTTACCCACTAGTCTGATTTCTATCACCATAGATTAGTTTTCCCTGTTCTTGAACTCCTCCGCGTGTGGCTTCTTTCACACAACATAATATCAGTGAGATCCCTTCATGTGGCACAGCTCAGTTTGTTCTTTTTTATTGCAGTGTAGTATTCCATCATATGGATATACCACAATCTGTTTATCCAGTCACCTGTTGATGGGCATTTGGGTAGTTTTCAGATTACAGCTCTTACGAATAAACCTGCCACAAACATAAAGCTACTGTGGGTTTTTTTCAATTAAGAAAGAAAAGGCAGTTGGACAGTCATATAAGATAAATCATTGGGGAAGCTGGGTGAAGGGGACAGGGGACTCTGTGATCTCTTTTTGCAACTTTCTATGAGTCTGCAATTCAAAATAAAAAGCTGGAAAAAAAGAGAGGAGTTGGGCCTATAGAGTGGGGGGGTGGTAACGGGAGGGGGCTTCCATCCTTCCTTGTCCCCTTATTTCTTACAACCAAAAGGAGCCTTGCCCCACCTCCTGTAGCCCCTGCCCCACCTACACAGAACAGGGGAGAACAGTCCCCAACCGCCAGCCACAAACCCCCTGCCCAATGATCTCACCACCAGTTGGCATTGCAGGCTTGCCAGGGCCAGGATGGAGCTGAGTGGGATTCAGACCTGTGGCCCCAGTTCTGAGCCCATCTGGTCCCTCTCCCCTTGGGCGGGGGGCAATGGGGACAGACAACCAGCCTGCCTATTCTTGCCACAGCCCACATTCTGGAGGAGGACACCCCTGCCGATCACCCTTGCCGTGAGGAGGCCAGGATGAGGAAGAGGACGGTCTCTGAGGGGGTGCATTCACTGTGCAGTGGGCACTCACACACATGACTTCTAATCACCCCACTAATCTGCTCTGGCTTCCCTGGCCCCTTCCTCCCAGATGCCAAGCTCCTTCTGGCCTCACAGCCTTCTGGTCTCTCTGCCTGGGTGCTGTCCCCTTGACTCCCATTCATTCTCAAACATCACCTCCTCCAAAAAGCCTTCGATCACATCTCCCTATTTCTTTCCTAACAGTCATCACAATTTGAGAACCATTTTGTTTACTTGATTTTTGTTTCTCTCTCTGGCTAAACTATAAACTCCACGAGGGCAGGGATGATACCCATTTTGTTCATCTTAGTGACCATCGCAGAGCCTGGTACCCTGCAAATAATAACGAGAAAAACATTTGTTAAATGAATGGCCTCACTCTCGCTCCTTCTTTCTCCAAATGAAGTGGTACCAGATATTACGCTTTTTGATTTCAGGTCATGTATATATGATCCTACCCACTTTACAGATGGCGAAGCTACGGCTCTGAAAGAAGCGACTTTCCCATGGGCACTGAGTCAGTGAACGGCAGAGCGGGGAACTGACCCCAGGCCTGAGTCCATGCACTCAAACCTTCCAAAGGCGTGACAAGAGGCCCACAGAGGGCCACGCGGAGCTGGCAGGGCCAAGGGCGGTTTCCCAGGCTCCAGAAGGGAAGAGAGCGGTGGGCAGCCATAAGGAGCCTGGCCCGTCCTCCCTTATTCTGAGCCTTCCTGGCTGGTCATCATCCCCCCACGAAGCAGGAAAGCATGGGCTTATGGCACAGCAGGAGGCAGGAGGTGGGACGGAGGCAGAACTTCCCACCTTCCCACCACAGCAAGCAGCGGGAGACTCTTCCAGCTGCCCCCCTGGGCAGGGGACCCCTCCTCTCCCAGCTGGAGGCCATCAGCCCTGCTGATTCCATCGCCTCTGGCCAAGGGCACGGAGAGGTCCTGCGGCCCCGCCAAGCTCTCAGGAGAGTTAGGAGGTGCTGCTGCAAGTGCGCAGCGGGGAGCGAATTACTCAACATCTGTTTCCCTCACGGATATTAATTATCCTTCATTTGTCAACCCTACAAGGCGCTAATGGAGTAATAACGTGAAGGCTGGGAGCAGCGCTAGGGAGGGAGCACCGAGCCCAGCCCACCCCTCCGCCCAGCTCCGGCCCAGCGGCCAAGGCCTGGGCACCAGTTCCCTCCTGCCCTGTCGCCCCTCTGTGCGGCCGCCCCCCTCAGGGAGGAGGAGGGAGACAGGGAGCACGGCAGACGGTGCTGAGAGGCTGATTCTGACCCTGACAAGTCACCAGCACCCTGGCCTCGGTTTTCTTGGGCTAGATTCATCCATCCATCCATCCATCCAGCTGACGATTAGCGAGCGCCCACTCTGAGCTGGGCGCTGGGGATACAGCTGTGAATCAGCCAGACCCCGGCAACATCCGCGCGCGGGCTCCAGGTCTAACGGAAAACCCAGACCTCACACCCGTAACCAAGCACCCCGGGGAGCTGGTTTCCAACAGGACGAAGGGAGGGGACACACATCAGAGGCTGCTCCCTCCCAGCCCCAGGGGTCTGCGCCTTTAAGCACCGTCCGGAGAAGGCAAATAAGAAAAACAGTCACAACAGTAACGGTATTGCTGGTAGCTAGTGTTTATGGAGCGCTTGATTCCTGTGAAATGATGTGCTAAATAGTCTACACCTTATTTAAACCTCATAATAACCCCGTGATGTAGGCACTGCTGGGATACCCACTGTATGGGTCAGAAAACGGAGGCTTGGAGAGGGGAAGTGATTTGCCCAAGGCCACCCAGCTGGTGACAGAGACCAGGCCTTAACCACATCTCTGGGGAGCCTCCCGGAACCAGTAAACCACAGGTCTTTCTACCCCCTCCCCTGTCATTCCATAGGCCCCCAGCCCTCCATGACTTGGGGGAGCCCAGGCCTTCCTCAGAAGCACCTCCTGTGGGAGGGGGCCCATCATCCTACCCAGGCTTCTTGTGGGTGGTGGAGCAGCCTGTTGGATTTCAACATTCACAGACTGGGCAGAAAAATCCTATGGCCCAGGCCTCCAACATAGCCGGAGAGGTTATGACGGGAAGAGACCCCCAGGCGGCAGCTGGCTGTAAATCATAATCACCTCGGCACAGGCATCGACAGGCCTTAGCAGTCCAATTAAGTACCTAATTATGCTGAAAGAGACAAGGCCAGTCCACACCAGCACCAAGCTCAGCCTCCTCCCTGCTTGCCCACGGCCCAGGCCTTTCTGGACACGGCAGGAGCCCACAGACCATCAGGTGGGCAGGCTGGGATCTTTCTCCCGAGCCGAGCCAGGAAAAATGGGTGATGCTAATTTGCGTCCATGGTGCCAGACCTTTCCTCCACGTGGCCTCAGCCTAAGAGTGACGTGGTGGCCCTGGGAAGGTGCTGGGTGGGGAAGAGGGGTCAGAGGGTCCCTGCCCCAGGCCAGGGCTCGCTCTGAGCTCCGCCACTCCCGTGCCTCCGTCAGCAGCACCCAGCCACCTCACCAGCCCCTTGGCATGTCCAGAACCCAACCCAGAGTCTCCCCAAATCTGGGCCCCAGAAGGCTTCACCCATTCCAGCTAGACCTTCCCAAGTCATCATCCCCACTGCTCCTTTCACACTCTGGCACAATCCATCTCTGAATCCCACTGATCTTCCCTCTAAACATCACTGGGCCCCCTCCCCTTCTCTCCAGAATCCAGATCCCCAGGCACTGGCCAGGACAACACCACAGCCTCCTCCAGGGTCTCCCCAAAGCCACTCTGGCTCCTTCCAATCTGTTCTCCCGTGACAGCCAGACAGATCTTCCCAAAACGCCCCCAACTTAGAACGCTTCCTTTGATGGCTCCCAGCAGTGGCAGCTGGGGGGACCTTTGGGGTCTCATCCCCACCTTCCCCTCAGCCACAACAGCCTCCTGCAGTTCCTCCAACACACACACCCAGAGAAGTTCCCCCTACTCCTAGTCAACCTCTCTACACTTCAGTGCTCACTTCACCTCACTCCACCTCCTCCAGGAAGCCCTCCAGACCCACCAGACTAGGTCAGGTCCTCTGTTACTGGCTGCGTTCCTTCTCATTTTGATGGTCACAGTTGTAATTTTACTTTTTATCATGAGGGATTATTGGATTAACATCCATCCCCCACACTGACTGGGAGTACCGTGAGAGCAGGGACTGGGAGTGTGTGACCATGGCCTTCACAGAGTAATCTTTGCAGTCCCAGCCAAAGGCCGGCTGCTCTATGGATGTCTCAAGGGATTTCCAAGATGGATGGAGTGATTTTTGACTCCACATGAATCTTGCCTCCCTTTCAGACTTCAGAGTTCCATGCCCTTTGTATATTGTGGATCACGGCAGGAATTTCAAGAAAATATAGAAACGTCTACTGCAGAAAATAAAGTCATAATACACCATGACCCGCCGCTTGGCCTGTTAATCCTTAGTGAAGGATGCAGACCTCGTGTGCTGCTCCGGTGGTCCCAGCCCCCATCCCCCGCACCAGAAAAGATGCGGTATCCATATGTGTATCATACCTGTGGGGCAGCCAAGTGGGGTAAACAGGGGCTTGACCTATAGGGCCACTTGGTTGATCTGACCAATGAAGCTGCCTTTTAACCATTTATGGAGATTTGGGGACAGGGGGCTGCAGTATGCTTCCTGAGGCCACTTTGGATGTACCTGGCTTTTAGGGCTTAGCTGGAGAGGAGGCGGGGCTTAGGATAAGTGGGCCGGAGCACGAGGCCACACGTATATGGGGACCCAGGCTGCCCATGGCTATTTTGGACTGAAACAGGTTACATGAACTGAATCTACAGCACAAACAACTTTGGTTAGGCCGAAGGAGGAACTAACAGTAATGAAGGCAGGTAAGCCCCCTGGAAAAGAAGGTGTGTGGAGAATTTCACCTTATTTTACAATTAGGAAGTCGGGGGCCATCTCAACTTGCAAAACTGGTTAAGGGGAAATTAACCTAAATTCCAAAAGACAGAACTTCAGTTAGGTCAAAAGAAAAGTTTCCAGAACTTGAAAATGGACATAGCAGAATTTACCTGAGCCACAGGAATAAGGCCCTGATGGTAGAATCCTCAGCATATACAAGCTCCCAAGGGAGATATTTTTAAGGCCAGGGGGTCCTTTCCCAGGCCCCAAGTTAAATGAGATAATTCATGTAAAGTACTCATCATGGTTCCCGGCATATGGCGGGCACTCAATAAATGTTAGCTGCTTTATTATTACTATTATTATGATTATCATCATCATCATCACAGATGCCTGTCCTCCCATATAAATGATCTCCCAATGAGATTCTGAGCTCTTTTCATTCCCTCCCATTTCCTGTAGAGAAGCTGGGCCTCCTTTCCCTGCTCCACACATGCTAGGAACAGGAGTCACGTGATTCGAATACTCATATTAAGTTTCCACTCTAGTACCCACTGTCATTCACACGGCCAAATCCAGAGGACTTTACAGTTGCCGAAGTGTTTTCATATATTCATTAGACAGCAGCGATGGGGGAAAGAGAGGCCCAGGGAGCTGGCAGAGCTGGACCAGGACTCAGGTCCTGTGACATTCAGTGCTGGCTCCACTGTGTCCACACTGTCCCACCCCCGCACTCAGCACTGCCATATCTCAACCTTCCCAGGGCCACCATGGCGGCCCCAATGGGTTACAGAGCCCATCATGGAGCCCTGCCGCCACCAAACTCCCAGAAACTCACTGTACTTCCTCCTCCGAACCTGAGGCCCTCCAGGTGCTGACGCTACCAGCGGGGAGACTGAGCCGTTTGGCTTCCACAGTTTTTCAAAAATCAAATTAGGTCCCAACAGTTAAAAATTGGGAGATTATTCCATGGAACTCGGGATTTTTAGGTGACATGGGACTATGGGGCCGGAATTCCTGCCTGGCTCATCTAGCTCCTACAGATACAGGGCCTGTGGTCCCCAGGTCCCATAGTTTCACACAAGCCCCTTCACGGCTGCACGTCCCCTGTACACATACATGCACAGGCATGATGCACATCGTGTTGGCATGTCCGTTTATCAAAATCTGTGTCTGGCTTTACACTGCCATTGGCCTGGGGGTGTGTGGGTATGTGTGACAGTCACTTGATAAATATTTATTGAGCACTAACTACCTGCCAGGCACTGTGCCAGGCTTTGGAAATGTAACAGTCAATCAGGCAAGCACAGTCCCAGCCCCACTGTCTCCGGGGAAGACAGGCCTGAAACAAATGCTCACAGGCATGGATAAGTGCAGACAGAAATGCAGCCAGCAGGAAGAAGGAAGGGGTGCCGGCTGAGTTCCAGGGTCCAGGGAGGCTTGCTGAGCTGAGCTCTGAAGGAAGAGAGAGGAACAGTTTTCTAGGCAGAGGGACTGGCCTGTGCAAAGGCCCAGAGGTGGAAGGAATGGGAGGCTGGAAGGCAGCGGGTGGAAGGGGGCCGTGTGAGCCGGGTCAAGCAAGACGAGATAGCCCAGAGGGTGAGCAGAGCAAGTTGCACAGAACCTCGAAGCCCGCAGAGAAAAGTCTGAGCCTTCTCCTAAGCTGCGGGAAACCGGGGTGTGCCCTGCTTACAGGTTTCCACTAACTGCGCGTCTGTGTATTTAAGAACGGTCACGTGCAAGACACTGTCTGCACAAGGAACTGGGTCTGTGCTTGTCTGTGAGTTTCCTAACCAGAGCCCCAGAGCCCCAGCTGGTGCAAGAATCGCCGGGGCTAGGATGGGGTGGGGGGGATTGCACAATCATGCTGAGCACATTTATTTTGTTTAACCAGTTAGCACCTTCGCATTCCCCTCATGTGGGGCCCAACAGCCTTGAATTCCAATCCTCTAAGTCAATTAGATTATTCCCTCCTTTGCCTGAGACGCTCCTTAAACCCCAAACAAAATCATTGGCGAGAGAGTTGCCATGAACGGGGTATATTAATACACACACAGATTTCTACCTTCCTGGGCTTAACTGATGGGTGTTTGAGCAAGAAATGGGGTATTATGTATGGGTGTGCCCTTGGCAGAGGGTGAGGGTTAGGGTGAGGGGCTAGGGGTTTAGAGAGGGTGGACCAGCGGCTGCCCTGAGCTGGAAATGGCTCAAATTTCCAGATCGCAACTCAGAAAGGCCCCGGGGCAGACTGCACAAATGATGCTTTGAAGGCCCTTGTCTGTCATCTGCCTACCTCCTGCTTGAGCTTCTGTGGGAGCCTCCCTCCTGGCCTCCCTGCCTCCGTTCTGCCACCTCCAGTGCCTGGCACAGCACCTCATGCCTCCCAATGCCCACTCTTTACACTGTGACTTCTGCTCAGGGAGCTCCTCTGCATCTAACTGGCCTTGGGGTCCCGAGCTCCCCCACAGGTCCTTGAAGGGCTTCAGAAGGAGCAGCACAAAAGAGTGATTTTGGAGGTCACTCCCACACATGCACATTCATACCCCGGCGGGCACCTGCATCTTCTAAGTATGTGTCCAGTGGACTTCTAACCTCCTGCCAGGCTGACCGCATGCCCTGTGCACAAACCCACCCTGGTCCCATGGCCACACGTGTCACCAGGCCGGTCCCCTCTACACAGTCTCTTTTCTCGATCCTGCCTGCCTCTTCCAGGCCCTGCTTTGGGTGCCCTCCTCTACAAAAACTGTCAATCCCTGAGTCCCCTGGGTGCCCCACCTCACTGGGCTCCAGCATAGCCTGGAGACAAAAAGCTGGAGGCAGCTCAGCCAAGTCACGACCTCCAGCAAGGCTTTGACCCCTCTAAGCCTCAGTTGCCCCACCTGTAAAATGGGTGAAAGCTTGCCCTTCCCCATAGAGATGGAGCAACGATAAAATGAGTCAATGCATTAGAAGGCCCGGCCAGTCTTGAAATCCTTCAGCTGTAGTTCCCCTGTCCCGCCTCACGTCTGGAGCCAGATGACCCAGGTGACCATGAGATGCCATAGCAGTCATTCGTGATGGGCCAAAAAAAGCTGGCTCAGTCTCATTATACCCTGTTGGTTCCCCAAATAAAAAATGCTGCTGAGACAGACATGAAGCATCAGGGATGCACACAGCCTTGGCCCCAAGAGGAGAGAATGCGTCTTCTCTCCTCGTCATTTGTTTGTGCCTGTCATTCAATGAACTTGAAAAATCTCTGGCTTTTAAAAAACAGAGCCAGGCCAATTTTTCCCCCTTCTTTTTTCCTTCTCCTCCATCTTCTTGCCCAAGCTCCCTGCTGAACTGGATTTTTTTTTTTTTTTTTTTTAATTACAGCTGTGTCCTCCATTAGAGCCCTTGTGAGAAGTCATTACCAAAACTCACACTTATTTTGGTTGCGTCCTTCCCTGCGTCTTCCTGCTGAGATGCTTTTAGCTGTTGGGAGCGGGAGGGTGGAGAAAACAGAGACAATGTGTTAGGATCACGGGGTGGGGATACAAGCAATGGCTAAGATGCTCGCGACCGCAAGTGATGCTCTGGGGACTACGGGTCTAGAGGTTGGGGTCCTTCAGCTCTGTGTCCACTCAGGGGATGGAGGTGAGTCAGAGCAAAGGAAGATAAAGGAGGTGCCTATAAAACTGTGCATGTGCTACGCATTCTGATATGTAAGGTATTTGGAGATATACAGGGAGGGTACGTGTGAACAGGCAAAAATGTGATTCGGGCTTGGTGTGTCTGTAGGAGTGTCTGTCTGTACACTTGCATCTCTCTATCTGTGAATGTGTTGTGTTTTCAGGAGTGTTTGCAGCAGATGCTGTCGGAGCCCTGCCCACATACTATCTCCCTGCAAGCTGACCCCAGAGGCGTCCAACTGCAAAGCCTGCAACTCTTTGCCTAAGGGCTTTCTCTGACCACTGGAGTCCTTTGAGCCTGTGTGCTGGGGGGTTGACACCTCCAGGAGCTAGATGAGTTTAATATATATGTGTGAATATGTTAGAGGCCATTTCATGAAACATGCAAGAATGTGTGAGCATGCCCGTGTGTGCATATGAAGGTGTGTCATGTAAGTGTTCATAAGTGAACAGGTGGGCAGATACATATGTGTTTGCATAATATTTACATGTACACAACCGTAAGAATGAGAGTGTCTTAGTTTGTTCCCCCAGAAGCAGACCCTGAGACAAAGATTCAGGTGCAAGTGGTTTATTTGGTAGGTGATCCCAGGAAACATCAGGAGAGGAATGAGTGAGTGAGACAAAAGAGGGAAGGAAGTCAATAATGGGTATGTCATCAAGCCAGTTACCACCCTGGGCAACTGGAACTTACTCCCACTGGGCACCTGGGGGAAAGGGAGTAGGATGCCTTTCAGTTATCCCAACTGAGGAGCAAGGGAGCTGGGGTATTTACCCTCCAACTCCCGTCAGTCATTGACGGAGCGCTCCTCCAGCCTGCCTTGCTGGCCAGCAGGCTCTGTTGTCCAGAGAAGACCCTCAGGCAGTGTTGCAGAGGTTGGCAGCGGGGCTGGTGGCAGGGGATGGTGCTTACCCGGCACGTGGGCGGGGACACCAATAGCTTCTGCACCCCGCCATCCCCTCCCCCCTCCCCCTACCCCGCCGCAGGCGGGCACAGTGGGTGCGTGGCAGCGTGTACGAGTGCAGAGGTGAATGTGTGTGCCGTGACTGGGCTGCCTCGTGTGCCTGCACGTATGTGGAAAGGCATGCATGTACACGTGTGTGTGACAGCTTCTGTCCCTCTGGCCTGCTTCCCCACCTGTACACGAAGGGAGGGACTCTACTCCTTGGAAGGCCCTTCTTAGTGGGCCCATCCCAAGTGCTCAGCCTGGCTCCGCCCCCTGCTCCTCCCCAGAAACAGGCCTCCGTTCCGGGGAAAAAGGGAAGGAGACAGCCGGGGGCTTCAGAGGACGAACAGAGCTGGGGCCACGCCCCTCCGAGGAGGTGAGGGTCAGAGACCAGGGCTCGCCCAGCCGCACTCGGAAGTCTCCCCAGGGGCGGTACCTGGTTCGAGGCCCATCCCTGCTTGTCCGTCCAGTCTCTGTGGCTCCGCACGTACCACCACTGGATCTCCAGCGAGTAGGAGGGGGAGCCGCTGCCGCGGAAGGAGCAGGCCATCTCCACGTCCTCGCCCGTCCGCGCCGTCATGTCGTGGGGCGTCTCTGTGAACAGGGCTGTGCGGAGAAACCGGGGGAGGGGGGGCCGGGGCTCAGGAAACAGCGGGGCCGGCGGCCCGGGGCCGGTGCGGGGGCTGGAGCGGAGAGAGAGGGAGCGGCCGGGCCTGCGGGTGGGAGTGGCCTGGCTGCAGGTGCAGCACCTGGACGAGCTCCGCGAGGCTGCGCAGAGGCCTGTGCGACGGCAGCTGGCCAGACCTGGGGATGACGGAGTAGGCCCGGGGCCCCGAAGGCCCCACACAGCTGGGCCTTGATCCCGGAGCCCGCGGGCACCAGATTCTCGAGAAGGGAGCGATGGATCCGAGGAGGCCTTGGTTGGAAGGTGTGAGCAAGGAGGCCAGGGAGGAAGCTGCCGTTTTCATCAGTTCTTCCCCGATTTCTCCAGTTGCCCCCATCCTGGGTTATTCCCCACTCCAGGGCACAGCGTTCAGCACCGTCTTTGCAAAACCAAATCGGACCTACCCCCCGGCCCCCTCGGAACCCTTCGTCGGGTCCCCTCTGCACCAGGTTGGGGGGCAAGCCCTGCCCACCTCTCCCTGGTCTCCATTCTGCCCTGTAAACATGCCTCACTTTCTCACCTCACTTTTGCCCTCGCAGTTCCCAACGCCTGGAATGTTCTTCCCTTGGTCCCTCTTCGTCCAGCAAGTCACTCAAAGCTCAGCTGAAACTTGGTCCCCTCAGAGAGGCCCTCCCTGGCCACCTGGGTAGGTTCCTCTCAACCGCCCACCTCCCACCTGCCCACCTCCCACCTGCCCACCTCCCACCTGCCCCGGGAATGGCCACGGTCTTGCATCGGTTCACTGCCTGCACTGCCTGTGCAAGCTGCATGAGAACAGGGGCCAGCTCTCCTGTGGCTACACATCTCCCGGCACCTCGCAGGTGCCCCAAACGGGTGATACATCCTCCATCCTCTCAAGAGCCCCAGGAGGCGGTGGGAGACACATGTGCCTCCCATCCCTCCAGCAGGGTCCAGCTCGCCCACCAAATCCCAGAGCAGGCGGTTCCTGGGACCCAGCAGGAGCCCCACCCACTGCCATGCCCACCACGCTGGCAGGTAAACAGAAAACAAATCCCCGCTCAGTGCAGCCCAGCACCGCTCCCCACCATATGTTCTGACTCTCGTCTCTCCAAATAAATACTGTCCTGAGATGTAATTAGAATCCTTTCCTCTTCTCAGGAGAGATTTTCTCGCCCTGGAAAGACGCCTGGCAACAGGCAGGTCACCCAGGGAATGCTGCATCCATCAGTGCCCCCATCCCGTGCCCACCTTGCTGCTGCAGCCCGCCAGACACCCCCCACCCAGTGGGCAGACAAGCCCACCTTGCAGCCCCGGCACCGCTCAGCCTCAAGGCACCGCTCAGCTCAGGGCAGGAGGAGGACAGAGTCTGACTGGGGGCGGGGGTCCTGCTCTGGGGCCACCTCCCTCCACCCCCTCCCCATGATCCCGAGGGTTTTGGGAGGATCGGGATTGATAAGTTGCTTTTTCTGCTCTGCACACAGGGTTTCCAAGTGGAGCCTGACTCCAGCAATGAGTCTCTGGGCTAAGAGAAAGTCTGTGACATCCCTGACCTCCACGGTCATGGGTTCGGGCTGCCCACATCCTCTGAGGTTCGGGAGGGACCTTGTTACGCTGTTGCATAACAAAGCCCGTTTGATGAGAATGGGTGTTGTTGGAGTTACTGAACACAAGCCAGGCGTGGTGTGCGGTCAGCTGAGAGCTGGGCCCGTCCTTATTCCCAATGGGCAGCAGGCTCCTGGAGGAAGGTACCCGCCCACCCGCCTCTGCCTTCCAGGTGCCCTGGCCCCAAACTGTAGAGTTGCCCTTGCCTCCCTCGTTCTTCCTCTTACACCCCCTTTCGGTCACTGGGGAATCCCATGAGTTCTGCCTCCAGAACGTCTCCTGAATCTGGTCCCTTCTGCCCACTTCGACTGCCCCACGCTGGGCCAGCCGTCACCACCTCTCACCCGTAACAGTGGGGGAGCCTCCTCACTGACCTCCCTGCCCCCTCCCCGACAATTTATTTTCAACACAGCAGCCAGAGGTAATTTGGCAAAACACAAATCAATCCCTGTCTCTTCTGTCCTCAAGCTACTTTTCCACTTGCTCATTCTATTCCTGACACGATGGCCTCCTTGCTGCTCCTCCAACATTCCAGCTGAGATCCTACCTCAGGGCCTTTGCGTGTGCTGTTCCCTCTGCCTAGAAGGCTCTTCCCCCAGATTCTCACATGGCTCCCTCCTTCCCCTGCTTCAGGACTCTGCTCGAATGTCACCTCCTCAGCAAGGCCTACCCTGACCACCTCACTTAAAACTGCGTCCCTGGGAATTCCCTGGCAGTCCAGTGGTTAGGACTCGGGCGCGTTCACTGCCAGGGCCGGGGTTCGATCCCTGGTCAGGGAAATAAGATCCCACAAGCCGCACGGCCAAAATAAACAAATAAATAAAAATTTTAAAAATGAAAAGAAAATTGCAAAATTGAATTTGTATTAAAAAAAAAACAAACAAAAAAAACTGCATCCCTTGCCTCAACCCAGTGCTTCAAATCCCTCTTCCCTTCCCACATACTAACAGTGCTGTCCGCTAGAACTTTCTGTGACAAGGCAAATGTTCTATATCTGAGCTAATACAGTAGCCACCAGCCACATGTATCTATTGAGCACCTGAAATATGACCAGTGTGAATGAGGAACTGAATTTTAAGTTTTATTCCATTTAAATTCATTTAAACTTAAGTGTAAATGGCCACTTGTACGTAACGGCTACTGTATCGGACAGCACAGCTAATACACTTATTTTATTTATGTTTATGGTCTGCTTTCCCTTCCAGGAGGCAGGGGCGGTGCCTGTCTTGTCTACTGATATATCACCAGCCTGGCACTTAGTAGGTGCTCAATAAATACTTTTTGAATAAACGAATGCGCAGACCTGGCTGGTCAGTGGTGGAGCAGCGTTCACAGGCAGGAGGGCCCCCGTCCGAGAGTCCCAGGCCAGGCACAGCCCTCCATGCCTGCTCTGATGCTGACTTGCCAACTCGAGCAGGACTGAAGGGGGCCGCCGAGGACCGAGCCACCGGGAGGGCTGGGAGGTGCTCAGAGCGAGCCATTGGCCCCCGATCCTGGGACAGCTGGATTCGGCTTTGATCCAGGCCCCTGCCCACCCAGCACCCTTTGCAAACAGGGGAAGGAGGAGAGTGGTGAGGCCCCCTAGTTGGATCCGAGGTAACCGGCGGTGTGACCCTGCTGACCAAGAGACAGTGGGAGGGACACAGCTGTGACCCTCGCCAGGTGCCACTGCCTGAGCCACGGGAATCAGAAAGTACCCACACTTTTCCCTCCTGCAAATGGAGAAAGGGGGTCCAGAGCTACCGGGGAGTGGGGGGTTTGCTCATCCCAGGATCACAGAGCTAGGAAGGGCGGAGCCAGCCCTGGAGCCTGGGCCTGCGTGACTCAGCCATGGCCCTCCTCCTCCCAGAGATGGCTGAGTGGGGGAAGCACATCTGTCCGACAGGAGGATGGGAAATGGTTCATCTGGGTCTCATGGGTGGAAGGAAGGGCAGAGACGGGCTGTCCTTGGGTGGGCTTTCCATGAGGGTGACCCGGGGAAGGGCCAGCCTCCATCCACCCTCACTCAGCCTCCCCCTGCCCACAAGCTCCCCCAGCTGACTGAAAACCGTGACCCTGGCCCACCAGCTCTTCTTACTGATGCAGAAAATGAGGTTCAGAGAGGGCAGTATCTGGCCTGGGGCTACTCAGCAGCCAGGGGTCAGCAAGGTCAGGCTTCAGGTCCGCTCACCCCCAACACACAGCCCCTATCCCCCAACCCGGATCCCAGTAACTGTCCTCTAGAGGGCGCTGTCCAACAGACACCAAATGCAAGCCACGCAGGCAAGACACATACGGCGTGTTTAATTTTCTATAGCCGTATTATAAAAAGTAACGAGACAATTTTTTTAAACAGGTGAAATTAATTTTAATCATTTATTTTATTTAACCCAAGATATCAAAAAATTATTTCAACAGGTATAAAATTATTAATGAGATATTTTACATTCTTTTTTGTGCTAAGTCTTGGATATCCAGCATGTATTTTACATGATTACAACACATCTCAATTTAGACTAGCCACATTCCCGCTGCTCAGTTGCCACCTACGGCGGGTGTCCTGGCAGGTGGTGACACTGTGCCAGCCTCAGCTCCCCTCCCCCTCACATGTCCCCATTGCTCAGAGGAGGCGGCCCAGACCCAGCATAGGGCGGTAACCCTTCCAAGGCCATGCGGCAGAGCTTGGATTTGAATCCAGGACTGTCTGACTCCCAAGGCCATGCTATTCCCAGATAATTCAAACTCTTTTTGGTGGTAGGGCTCTTTCTTAAAAAGGAACAGTCCCAAATGGGCAACCCTGCCTTGCAAGGTCCTGGAGAGGACCCTTCCTCTGGGACGAAGTGGGCAGTCTGTTTTATTCTGAGTGTAAAGGCCTGGGTGGGTACAGAGGAGGCATTTCACCCAGGCTGAGGCAATCAAGGGAGGCTTTCCAGAGGGGCTGTTGCTCCCCCCATCCCCAGGTGGGCCAGATGTCCTGAGCTGGAGTGGGGAGGGGCACTGGCTGGGAGAATGGAGGGAGAACCCAGTTCCAAGAACTCCTGGGAGCCAGGAGAGATGTCTGCAGGTGTAGCCACCAGCTCTTCCTCGCCACAGTGGGCTCTGATCCCCTCAGACCCTGCCTGGAGGCACTTGGTGGAATGGGTTGGGGGAGGCGCCCTCAGGATCCCACTGACTCCAACCTCAGTGGTGATGGGGGCAATGCATCCTCAGGACAAGTGGGGAAACCGAGGCTCTAGATATTTGACGGCGTATCTGAGTCTTCCTGTTCCAGAGGCAGCAACATGAAGGTTTGTCTGGGCTCCACCCCAAGGAAGCCCCTTCCCCCCAGGGAGAAGCTGTGTGCAGATAACTGCCAGGAGCACAGGACTGAGCTGGGGTGGAGGGACTGAGCCTGTTTCTGCCAACAGACTTGCTGTGTGACCTTGGGAGAATTTCTCCCCCTCTCTGAGCCTCAGATTGCTCCTCTATACAATGGGGGTTGTATCTCATGGTCTGAGACCCCCACCAGCTCAGACAGCCTGAGGGAGAAAGTGATGTATGTCCTAAGAGCCATGGTTTGGGCATTGGAAGGGAAGGGGTCCCTCCTACTTGGGGGAGAAGGGGACTCTGGAGGGAGGAGGAGGTGGCCTGGCCCTTCAGCCAGGCCCCGAAGGAGGCGTGGATACTGACAAGCAGAGGAGGATAAAAGGGATGCTGTGAACCAAGGAGGAAAGGAGGGAAACCCAGGGAGCTTTGTTTAAAAATGATAATAATAGGGACTTCCCTGGTGGTCCAGTGGTTAAGACTCAGCTTCCACTGCAGAGGGCACGGGTTCGAACCCTGGTCGGGGAACTAAGATCCCACGTGCCGCGCAGCGCAGCCACAAATCATCATCAACGTCGTCCACCATTTATGGAGCACCTACTGCACGCCTAGCATGGTGCAGACATCGTCTCTAACAGTCTCTAACCCACTCACTCCCATTTGACAGGTGAGGAAAATGAGGCTCAGAAAGGTGACATCATTTGCCCAAGACACACACAGAGGTGGAATTTGAACCTGGGTCTGACCAGCAGGTATGAGCAAGACCCAGGGGTCCATCAGCTCCCATCAGAATTTGTTCTGGGGCTTCCCTGGTGGCGCAGTGGTTGAGAATCTGCCTGCCAATGCAGGGGACACGGGTTCGAGCCCTGGTCTGGGAAGATCCCACATGCCGCAGAGCAACTAGGCCCGTGAGCCACAATTACTGAGCCTGTGCATCTGGAGCCTGTGCTCCGCAACAAGAGAGGCAGCAATAATGAGAGGCCCGCGCACCGCGATGAGGAGTGGCCCCTGCTTGCCGCAACTAGAGAAAGCCCTCGCACAGAAACGAAGACCCAACACAGCCATAAATAAATTAAAAAAAAAAGAATCAGCTGGCCATGATATCCTCTATTTAAAAACAAAACCACTGTCCACAAATTAGGATTCTACAGGAGAATGAGAAAGGGGCTTCACTGAACACAACATCTCCTTCCTTTCTGCTTTTAATTGTATTAATTAACCCCAGGCCTGGTTATCAGGGCGTCATCTGCAGGAAACAGCTCGTGGCCCTGGCCTGAGTCACTGAGTTTGGCTTCTGGGAAAGGCAGGGGATGACCTGGAAGATCTCACTTGCCCTTCAGGAGCAGGACCCTAACCTTCTTCCTAACCTTTCAGGCCCGGGTTCAGCACACACACGCTCAGGGCTTGGCCTCAGGTCTGGCTTCGAACCCTGTTTCCTCTAGTCCCTAGCTGTGTGAGCTGGACAAGCCCCTTTACCTCTCTGAACCTCAGTTTCTTTAGCTGAAAAAAGGGGTGAATGAGAGGACAGGGAGAGGGTTATACAAGGCAACATATGCCGCATGCCCAGCATATAGTAGATGCTCACCAAACAGCACTCCCTTCTCTCACCTTCTAGCTCAAAATTCTACCATCACCAGAAAGATTTTTAAAGATGCTTCTGTGTAGCCTCATCAGATTATACGGTGGATGCAACATCTGTTATTTCATTCACACCTGGACCACGAGACCTCTCATCCATCAGTCCTGTACCTCCTCTCCTTCCTCATTTGCTCCCAACAGTCGTCCCCCCGCCAAGCCAGGGGGATTCACACAGGTCCTGGGGGGCTTGTCAACCAAGGTGACCCCAGCTCAGCCCCCACCTCCCTCCATCTCTGAGCTCAGGTTCCCCATCCCAGACCCTCTCGTCCAGGAAGCCTGCAGGGACTGGACCCTAGCCCACCCATAAGTCTTTGCCAGAGCAACAGCAAGATTTCCCTTGGGGACTGGTGGTAGGGGCATCCCCTAGTCAGGGGAACCAAGGCAGAACTGGAGCTAGAGAGAGACAAAGGGGGCAGAGCAGAGAGAACCAGTGCGGCCCCAAGGGCCCCTTGGTCATCCCTATCTCAGGCCCCATCTCTTGCCAGGACATACTGAGTCACTGCTTGCTCAAAACCTCCAATGATGAATGGATAAGCAAAATGTGGTCCCTCCATACAGTGGAATATTATTCAGTCTTAAAAAAAAGCAAGGAGATTCTGACACACGCTCCAACATGCATGGACCCTGAGGACATTAGGCTAAGTGAAATAATCCAGGCACAAAAGGATAAATACTGTATGATTCCATGAGGTTCCTAAAGTGGTCAGACTCACAGAGACAGAAAGCAGAATGTCGGGGCTGGAAGAGGGAGGATGGGGGAGTCATTGTTCAATGGGTACAGAGTTACACTTTGGGATGATGAAACATTCCCAGATGTGGATAGTGGTGATGGCAGCCCAGCAACCTGATTATATTTGATGCCACTGAACTGTACGCTGAAAAACCGTTAAAATAGTGAAATATACATTATGCATATTTTACCACAATTTTTAAAAAAACAGCTCCCATGGCTTCCCAGCCCTGCAGCGGTGGTTTTCATGCAACAAAAATTTCCCTGGACTGGTGGCTGGAATGCTCCCCACAGCCCCACATTCTACAGGGCCCCTCGCTTCTTTCAAGTCTTTGTTCTAATGTCACCTCCCGTGTCTTCCCTGCCCTCCTCTCCTTACTTCTTACTAACATATTATATTCTCACTGATTTTTCTCATGTACTGTCCATCTTCCACCCAGAGTGTAAGCCCCTCAAAGGCAGGAGATTTTGCTCTGTTTTGCTTACTGCCACATCCTGGCAGCTAGAACAATGCCAGGCACATAGTAGGTGTACAACGAACACTCTGCTGTTATTATGCAAGACATATGCAGCAGCTCTGGTGGAAAGCAGAGAAAGGATCCCATCCTCCCTGCCCTGGGCCACTTGGGAGCTCCAGGAAGTCCCCATGCTTGGGATGCCCCATTGGGAAACTGCCAGCCTTCGTGGTCAAAGTCAGGCTCCCAGGGCTGGGCATCCAAAGCCTCCAGCTCTGGCCCTGCCCGGACCCCAACTGCAGCCCCTCCTGCCCCTCTGGGCCATATGCGTGTGTCTCCCGGGCGCACAGCCTCTGCATGGTTCCTGGAATCCCAGCTCATAAGTAGCCCTCTGCCTGGAGATGCCCTCCCTCCCCAGGCTAGGGTAGAAGCCCCCCTTGGTGCCCCCGATGGTCTCCAAGTCCTCCCCGCACTGCCCCACTGGAGTGTGTTAGATGGCAGGTATTAATTAGGGTGTCTGTGTCTGCCCCAGCCTGGAAGCTCCCCCAGGGCAGGGCTCCTGCATTGCCCAGGATGGAGCAGGCAGACAGGCAGTGCTGCTGAACATGTGCTGAATGAATGAATGAATGAATGAAGTGAGAAACGAAGGTTAGACAAAAACTCAAAGGACTTAAGTTAGAAACTGTAAGAACAACAACGAAGGTTAGACAAAAACTCAAAGAACTTAAGTTAGAAACTGTAAGAAGAAAACAAAAGATGTAGACATCATTCATTCATTCATGCAACATTTATTGAGCACCTACTATGTGCCAGATTAGTGTTCTGGGGGGACGGCACCCATGAGAGCAGTTGTATGGACACAGGCAACCAGGAGGTCCTGAGTCGGGCCCCAGCAGGCCGGCCCTCTCCGCATCCTCCCTCCCTTTGGCCCTCACAACCACCGCTGGTGCCCAAGCCCTGCCTGGCCCACTGGGCCCAGCCGAGGGGCTTCCCTGCAAACTGACAGGCAACCTGGAGGCTCCCCGAGATGACCCATAAAGTTGTCATGTGAAATGTGACCAAGAGTGAATAGGGCAATAAAGAAAGGCCGACAATGCCAGGAAGGGCTGTGGCCGCTTCACCGGCAGCTCCCCCGCCCTTGAGGCCCAAGGACCAGCGCCATCAACCCTGTGGAGTCATCTTTCCGACTGGAGGCCCACAAGGAGCCAGAAAGTCGACGTGCCTGCTCCCAATAATCTTCACAGTGACCCTGCAGGGCAGGGGTCACGGTCCCTTTATTATAGGTGGGGAAACCGAGGCTCAGAGAACCTGGGGGCCATTGGGGCCGGGACTCCTGCCCCGGTGTTGAAGGGAACCCCTCTGTGTGGCAGGCACTGTACACAAGACCCCACTTCATCCTCCCAGAGACTTGATGAGGTGGTGCTATTTATTATCAGCCCCATTTCACAGAGGGAGGTACCCAGGCTCAGTGCCTACAGAGACAAAGTCAGATTTCAATCCCAAGGCTGACTGCAGAATTTCCCAACCCAAACCCAAGTCCTCTCTAAGCTCCCTCTCCCCATTCAGCTCTAACAAGTGTGACTGGGGCTTCCCCAGTGGCCCAGTGGTTAAGAATCCGCCTACCAATGCAGGGACATGGGTTCGAGCCCTGGTCTGGGAAGATCCCACATGCCGCGGAGCAGCTAAGCCCGTGAGCCACAACTACTGAGCCTGCGCTCTAGAGCCCGTGAGCCACAACTGCTGAGCCCACACGCCTAGAGCCCGTGCTCCACAACAAGAGAAGCCACCGCAATGAGAAGCCTTCAACGAAGAGTAGCCCCTGCTCGCCGCAACTAGAGAAAGCCCACACACAGCAACGAAGACCCAACGCAGCCAAAAATAAAATAAATAAATTTATTTTAAAAATTAAATTAAATTAAAAAGTAAAAAGTGTGACTCTCTGAGGGCCATTTCCAGAAAGGCTGCTCTGTGCCCAGCTCAGCAGGGTGCCGGGGCCAAAAGGGTGTGTGACACAGGGTCAGGAAGGCCTGCAGCCCCCAGAACTCCCAGCTGGGAGGCAGAATAGGGAAAAGGGCTGCAGAGGGAGTGTTTACAAGGAAGCCCCAGCTCACAGGCGAGTCTCACAGAGCTCCTGACATCAGGGGATGTAAAATGTCCATAAGAGGAAAACCTAAATAAGTGGGATGAAAAAGCCTCCAGGGAATGAGAAGGCTGGCAGGGATGGGTGCAGGGCATCCGCCCTGGGATGGACCCAGGGGAGACACCTGAGGGTTCTCTTTGTTTCCTCCTGGGCAGCCCCCAGCTTCTGGCAGGCGGCCTGCAGCAATAGGGATCGAGGTGTGAGTCAATGAAGGCTGTTTCATCTTGGAGTGGACAGGTTTCCTCTTCTCAAGAAGTGACAGGGAATGCATTTTGTACCAAAGCTTGAGGAACTGCAGTGTGCCTTATTGGGAAAATGGGGGGCTGGGCACGCAGTAGGGGCTCAAGTGCTCCCCGCAGAAGGAATGAAAGAGATCAAATTTCATGGACTCCTACCCTGAGCTAGGCCCTGTGCTGGGCTTCCTAAGATGCTTAGGCCAGGCCCTGACTCCCAAGGGGCCCACACTCTGCAGGAGTGACAAACACACAGAACAGTCTGGACAACAGCTGGGACTGAGCCTGGATCGGCACGTACAGTTGTTCAGAGTGTGCACCATTCACAGAGCCAAGAATCATAGTGCACAGGGATGTGCAGGGCACAACCGCATGCAGAAGCTCTGGATGGAGGTGCACGTGCTAAGAGAGGAAAGGGCAGGCCCATGTCTGCCTGGAGAGTCAGGCTTCTGGGAAGTGGGGACATGATTGGACTTAAACACTGATGGGGTTTGCACAGCTGGGGGTGCTCAGGACAGGAAAGGGCATACCAGAAATAGAGTTTCCCAAGTCCAACCTTTGGGGGACCACCTTTACCACTTCTGCAGGATCCTGGTGCCATCTGCACTATCATTTACTTAATATTTATTTTCGAAAGCATCTTTCCCTTTTTACTAAATAAATTCGGCTTAAAAGGAGACTTTTATTACTGCCATAAATGGAAAATCAGCATCACTTGCCATAAAGAGAGGGTAACAGTAAAAATAAACACAACGAAAACCAAACAGCGTTCGTAAATTCTAGCCAGGGGACGTTGCCTGCTGAAGGCTACGAGCCTCAGTCCCCATTCCTCACATTAACAGCAGAGATTGGCAAGAGTTAGGCATTAAATTCAGAGCAACACCGAGCAGAAACTTTCTTCTTGATCAGAAGGGCCTGGGATGCAGGTCCAGCTGACGCCAGTGGGCATCAGTGGGCAACCACCGCCACCACTGTCACCGGCTCTGGCTTCCTTGGCCGCTGGCCCAGTCCCACGATTCACCTTTAGCTGGCACCTCCAAGACCTTGCTCACTCTGGCCTACAGACCTGGAAGCCTTTCCTGCCACTCACCTATACAGGGCAGCATCCTGTCTGATTCGCTGTAAGTTTCCCTGTGCCTTGCGCATGGGGAGGACTAACACCCATTTCAAGAATGAGGAGGCCCGAATGCGTGCTAGTAGAATGAATGACCAAAGAAATGAATGGAGGGCTCCCTTCTGGGTTGTGCTGCTCAAACCAGGGAAGTGACTTCCTGAGGCATTGGCTTCCCTCCCCCCAAATGGGGAAAGAGCATTGTTTTTGCATTAAAACAAACATGAATATATTATGGCATAGAATACAGCATTCATGCATTTTGAATGAAATAGGAGACATCAAAGAAATATTGTCCTTGGTTGGGAGCTGTTTACTCTCCTGCATGGGGAGAACCCCTCCTCAAGGGCCTCCATCCGATCCAATCAGAAGCTGCCTTCACCTCTGCAGCCTCAGGCTCCTCAGACCATGCTCTGCACACTGGAGTGTTGATGTGTCAGCAAAAGGGGCAGGGGACCGAGAGGAAAGAGAGGGGCTGGGGGAGGGTGAAGCCCAGGATTTACACATGCAGATGCAAGTTGAGGCTCCACCCTGACTTGCTGTGTGGCTTCGCGTAAGTTGCTGCACTTCTCTGGGCTTCGGTTCCCACATGCGTCATTGCTTAAAGGCTTATTTTGAGGATTAAATGAACTCACGCAGGTGAAGAGGCTGTTTCAGTGTTCGGGACACAAGAGGGCCTCAACGCCCACTCACTGCTGAGTTTTAGGGACACACAAGCACATTCACCCAGGTGGGGCCCCTGCCCAGCCCTGGCTGATGACCCGCCCAATAACAATTAAAATAGCTAACACTTTTGAGACTGACTATGTGCTAAGTGCCTGGAGATGCTGTGCCTCAGTTTCCTCACCTCTAAAATGGGGGTAATAATAACCACCACCTCATAAGGCTGTTGTAAGGATTAAATGCGTTAACATTTATAAAGTGACTGCCTGACACCAAGTATGTGCTTATAAAGATGTTTCCTTTTTATTTATTTATTCATTTAGTTGTAATTGAAGTGAAATTCACATAACATAAAATTAACCATTTTAAAGTGTGCAAGTCAGTGGCATTTAGTGCAGTCACAATGTTGTGCGACCACCACCTCTACTTAGTCCCAAAACATTTTCACCTCCCCAAAAGGAAACTCTTTACCCACTAAGCAGTCACTCCCCCTTCCCCCAGCCTCTGGCAACCACCAATCTGCATTCTGTTTCTATAGATTTGCCTATTCTGGATATTTCACATAAATGGAATAACAGAATACGTGGTCTTTGGGGACTGGCTTTTTTCACTTAGCATAATGTTTTCGAGGTTCATCCACATTGTAGCGTATATCAAATTTCACTCTGTTTTGTAGAGGTGTTTCTTTAATAAAATATCTCACTGAATCCCCAACACGACCTGGGAGGTAGCCACTATCACCCTCGTCTTCTTACAGATGAGGAAACTGAGGCACAGAGAAGGTGGGGACTTGCCCAGGTCCCCTGCCAGGCGGCCCCAACACAGCCAGGTGGGCAGTGCTGGCACCTAAGGCCGGGGGCAGAGTGCCTCCCAAGGCCACCAGCGCATATTGAAGGAGACAGCAGTGGAATTACAAATCTAGGGAGATTTAAGGAGAGTGAAAACATGCTGGCACTTGCAGGATTGTGCGAGTTGAGCAGGTTTCCCCAGTGGAGGAGAAGGCAAATAGGCATCCTGATGTCTGTGCAGGTACCATTTCTTTTCATCCTCACCTGTACATCCTGCAAAGCCGGTGGGGTAAGCCCATTGCACCGATGGCTAGTGAGGCTCCGAGAGGTTGAGTGGGGGCCAGAATTTGAGCCCAACAGTGTTTGATCTCAAAGCCCAGGCATGTACCCATCCCTAATGCCTGTCACAGGCAGAGAGGGGGCGAATGGAGGAAGCATAGGGAGATTGCATCAGCCATAGTATGAGTGGTTACCCCAGAACCCCAGAAAGGAGCATCCCCAGATCCACTGAGAAGAGGAGAGAAAAGCGAGCAATGTCTGGAGGCACCAAGTGTGGAGCCAGGGAGGCCAGGGCCATGCAGAACAGGGCAGAAGAGGAGAGGCAGAGACAAGGGCATCTGAAGGCCAGGTGCAGAGACCAACCGGAGAGGTGAAACTGAGGCAGCCCCCAGGGACGCTCCAGAGCAGAGCTTCTCGGGGTGCCCAGCAGGCAGGGGCAGAGAGCAGAGTGGCCATGCTGCCCCCTCCTCCACACCCTCCCTGCCAGGGCCTGGCCTGGGTTAAACCTGGTCCCACTTGGGACCTAGTTCCTGCCCCCGTCCCAGCCCCTCCTGCTCCTGCCCAACTGTGTTTGAGAAATCCAAGAATGCAGCTGTAAACATGTGGGCGCTGGAGTCAAGCTGACCTGGGTTTGAACCCCAACTACACTTCCTCGAGGTAGGCAAATCTCTGAGCACCAGTTTCCTCATCTGTAAAATGGGTATTGTGGGCACTCAACAGGATCATACATACCTGTGAATGTCTGGCACATGGTGGGCTCCATGGAGCATTGTCATGGCGGCAATGTTCAGGCTGCTATTCGCACTGCCTCTCTCAGGGGGTCTTGGTCCACCTCCTGCCTCCCCAAGGCTCCCACCTCCCTTTTCCTCACCTAGAAGACTACCCTGACCTGGCCTTTTAAACGCAAGGACTATTCTAGAACCGAACAAGTCCTAGCTGAAGGGGTTCTGCCCTACCCCAGGGCCTTTGAACTTACCGTTCCCTCTGCCTGGAAGGGGACTTGATAGAAAGCAGCAGAGCTGGGATGGAGCTTGGGGCACCCAGCACCTAGCTGGAGTTCAGTGACCACTGCTGGGGGTCTCTGGGGGACATAAGGAGACCAGCTGGTGAGTCTCAGGGCCCCTGCCCCCCGAGGCCCCCCCTGTCAGCTGTCAGCCAGCCTGCCCTCCCCCTCCCTCTCCTCTGCCTGCCCGAGACCATTAGTGTGGCTTTGTTTTGAGCACTATTTCCACTACCATGTGCTCTGGGCGCCGGGCCTCCATTAGAGACCCTTTCCTGGGGCCGATGACAGGCAGCCAACAGCTCCCCAGCGAGCCAGCCGTAATTGCTGCCGCCTTGAAGGTCGGAAATGATTTTTTTAAAACCTCACAAAGCAAAACAGACACCCTGCCGTCTGCTCTCGCCTTCCCCGCCCTCAGCCGGGAACCAAGCCTGAGGTTTCCGAGACAGGGGGGTTCAGTTAAGAACCCCCCAACCCCAGAGACACCCTTAACATGCCAGGCTGGGGGAAAACAAAGTTTGGGCTCTGCTCCCTTGCTTTGAACTAGGTGGGGGGCCCCAGACACCTCTCTAAGCCCCAGTTTCCTCCTGGTCAAGATGGGCATGTTGATGGTTGCCTGGGGTGCCTGCTGGGGTGACCACGATGAGCTTCTGAAAGGAGGTCACGGGCCTCTCTGAGGACGTACATGAAGCAGAGAACCAGGAGGCAGGAAGAGAGCCTGCCAAGGGGAGAAAATCGCTGGGGAAAAGATTCTGAGGAGGGAGGAGCTTGGGTGTTCAAGAAAGGAAGCGAGTGTACTTTCTCTCTCTCTCTCACACACACACACACAGACAGACACACACACACACACACACACACACACACACACGGGCTCCCATCTCCTTTCGAGCCCACATTCCCATCATTCCCTGGGCACCTGGACCAGCCCCATCATCCTATGAGCCCAGAAACTCAGCCCCCCAGCCCCCGGCAAACAGCCTCTCCTCCTCCGTTAGCCCCTCCAGCCTCCAAGTCCTGTTTGAGCCCCCATTTCAACTCACAGGGCCATCCCCACCCAAACGCCAGCCACACCCTGTGCCTTCCCCACTCAGAAACCCTCCAGGGCTGCCTCTGCCCCCGGGGATCAAAACCAAGCTTCCCAGCCTGTTCTCAGTGCCTCCAGCTACAGCCTGCTTTTCTGGATATGCACACACTTCCTTCTCCAAATGAAGCCCCTCCCAGACCCAGGCAGTCAGGCAAGGCTCCCTACTGACCAGCAGAGTCTCCTCTCAGCCCTGATGGTCCCCGGCTACAGGCAGAAAAGGAGTCCACCTCCCCCAGGAAGTCGTCCCTGACTGCACCAGGACACAGCAACCACTCTCGCTGGAAACCTCCAGAGACCTTCCTCCAATGGCTCACCTGCCCTGTTTCCTGGGCTCCCACCTCTGGTTGACTGTCCTCCATTATCTCTCCCAATACTCACCCCCTGAAGACACTCACTAAGGACTTGCCAGGAAAGTGAATGAAGCTTCTTCCAGGTCACAAGAGAGCACTGTGTGGGGGAGTGGGGGGAAGGACTCCAGAGCCTGGCTCTGCTGCACACCGGCCCTGTGTCTTAGGGCCAGCCCTGGAGCCTGTCTGGACCTCAGTTACCTCCCTGGTGAAATGAAGGCTGCTTCCCTGGAGGACCACAGGTGGGCTTTGGGGGCCTCAACAAACCCTCTGACGCTGGACAAAACCATGTGGCATTTTTCTGAAGAAACAATCCAGTTTTCATCAACATTCCAGCTCTCAAGAGGATCACGATCTCCAAAAAAATTAGGAAGCACTAGTCTAGACAATGTCCAGCGTCCCTTGTAGCTTCCCCACGTGGTCACTCACTCGTTTATTTGCTTCATTCATTCAACCGACATTTCTTGGGTGCCTGCTTGGTGTGGGTGTCATCATCATGCACAGAATCTGTGTACGTGTAATCCTGAGATGTCACCTGAAGAGAGGAGGGTACGTGTGTGTGTGTGTGTGTGTGTGTGTGTGTGTGTGTGTGTGTGTGTGTGTGTGTGTGTGTGTGTGTGTGTGTGTGTGTCTACAGAGAGACAGAGGGAAAGGGAGGACCAAGGTGGGAGAGGTGAGAAGAGGGAGGGAGAGGGATAGAGCAGACACAGGGACAGGGACAAAGAAAGATGGAGAGAGACTGAACAGAGATAGAGATCGAAAGAGAGAGAGAGAGACAAACCCACGGAGAGAGATCTGGAGGAAGAGGGGCAGGCGAGCATGTGCCACCGATGGGCAATGCCAGCCCCCCTAATTGATGGCTCTGAGCGAGGCCCCCCTCCTGGCTCCGGCTCTAACCTTCCAGATGCTCCCAGAGCCTCCACGCCTCGCATCCCAAGGGCACCAGCTTGGAGGGGACTGGGGAGGCTGGTACTGACGCAAAGGCAAAGGGCACCCGCCTGGCCCCTTAGGGCAGTCCGCTAAAGGACCTCCCAGGCCCCTTCCCCCACTGCCACAGCTCCTCCAACTGCACGCGAGCAAATACCCTACCCGAACACTCGCTCTAGACTCAGGCTCAGACAAAAACAGCAGCCCCCCAGTAGAAACTCAGGCAGGCGCGCCCACACTCCCACTGCTCCCCACTGACAATGCTGGACTTGGATCCAGGAGCCTAGACTCTCAGCCCCGGGCTCTTTCAGCCAGACCCAGGCCTTCTCGGCATTTTGGCATCACGGACCCTGAGAGAATCTGATGAATCCAGGGCGCCGCTGCGGAACAAAGCACCTGCCCACAAGCCCAGGCGGTTTGGCAGCCGGGAGAGGACAGATGAGCGGGTTAAGAGCCACAAGCTGGGCTCAGGCCTGGCTCTGCCATTCAACGTCTGTGTGTCCTCAGGCAAATCGCATCATCCCCCAAGCCTCAGTGTCCTCATCTGTAAAATGGGAGTGCCCTCCTCACAGGGCGGGAGAGGATTAGATGAGAGGAGGTGGGGGAAGTGGCAGGCACGGAGAATATCCCCCATGAGTGCTGGCTGGTGTTTTGGTTCATAGCCCGAAAGGCCACTGAGAGCTAAGCACCATGTGCTGGACGGAATCCCACGCCACCATCGACTCCATCCTCACCTGTTGATTGGAGGACAAAGAATAGCGCTTGGGAGGATACAGATGGAGGTATTCTAGATGCTTAGAGCTTAGGAGAACTCGGCACTGTTCAGGTGGGGAAATTGAGAGGGGCAGGGACCTGCCAAGCCACCCAGAAGGTGGAGGCAGTGGGACGGTGGATAAAAACCCTGGTCCCATTCCCCGCCCCA
Source organism: Eschrichtius robustus (assembly GCF_028021215.1). Classification (NCBI taxonomy): domain Eukaryota; kingdom Metazoa; phylum Chordata; class Mammalia; order Artiodactyla; family Eschrichtiidae; genus Eschrichtius; species Eschrichtius robustus. The sequence continues at coordinate 22,125,471 of NC_090839.1, forward strand.
ATTCTGGCACTTTTAACTGGGGGCTGAAATGACAAAGGAGTCACTATCCCCACCCCTCAATATGGGGAGCAGCGAAGGCCCCACTCCCACCACGTCCCCTGTGTGGGACCAGGCATCATCGGAGTCCGGAGCTCCGCCCACCTAAGCCCTTGTCCCAGACCCACCACTAAACTGCTGGGTGACACATCCTAATTAACCGCCCACTGTGTTCTGGCTTCTCTGCCCACTTCACCAGTCTTTGCTCCTTTGGGAAAGAAGGCAGGAATCCCCCCGTGACATCCCCAGCTAATAACTGGTTCAGCTTACATACCTTCTGTGATGGGGAGCTCACCACTGGGTACCTTAACTGCTCCAGGAGTGAGCGCCCTTCTCCAGCCTGAACATCATCCCTGCTTCTTAACTCATCACAATTTATACTTATATGTATCTTATAAGTTTAGTTGTCTGAGCAAGAGCCTTATCTGTCTTCTTCACTGATATGTCCCCAGTGGCTAAAAGAGCTTGGTCCGTGGCAGGTTCTCAACTGATATTTGTTGAAGGAATGAAGGAAGGAAGGAATGATCAAGCTTCCAATAAATGGCAGCAGCCCCTGTTAGGCCAGCAGTTCCCAGTATGAGGAGTACAGAGTATGAGATGGGAAGGGGTGGGCTGCAGGCCAGCAGCCCCCAAGTCCAGTCATCCCCGCACACAGATGGGCCTGGGTACCACCTGTACTAGTATGTCGTTTGTGTTTTTCTATAAACTAACCCACTATGTTTTAATATCCCCGTTAGGCTCATCCTAAGCAATCATATCTGTGAAATCGCAGTTTTGATGTGCTGGTTATATTTTTCCAATCCACATTAAAATAAATGCGTAACTGTTAAAATGTAAGAGGTTTGTCTGCGTTCTTCCTAAAACCATCTCTCAGGTAGGACCCAATCTTGCTGAGGGCCCGGGGGCTTCTTAAAGAAGGGTTTCGACTGGGTATGGTGGAGCTGATTCCTCTGCTGGCTTCGAGAAAGGGGAGGGGACACAGCGGTGAGCAGGGGGACCCGGAGGAGCAGCTGCCCCTCTGCCCCCCCATCCCCACTTCCCTTCTCCACAGCAGCAGGTACCAGAGGGATCCTGGGGTGACCAGCTGGGAAAGGAGCGGATTTATTCCCCCAGTGAGACCACTGTCCCTTTTTCTGTTGGAAGAATCTCACTGGGGTCTGGGAGAAGAAGATACATCCTGGGACCCCATTACCCTCAAGGCTGCAGCATCTCATATACACCCCAAGGAACGGGGTCTGAGTTCACCCACTGCAAGGCGGACTCAGCCTTACCCACCCCAGATATCCTTGTTGTGGTCAGTAAGGATGAGGAGGGGTTCCAGTTTTGTGATTTTTCTACTAATAACATGGATTTCTTATGAAATTAAAGTTACGTGAATGTTTAAAACAATAACAATATTGACTTGGAATGAGCAAAAGTTGAAGAATTCAGACCTTAGACCTCTGCCTTATCCTCCTTGCCACCCGTTCAGTCTTTCCCTGCCACCTCCTTAGGCTGGGCATTGGGGAGGGTACCAGGATACAAGGGAATCTGACCCGTACCCCCGGTCATTACAATGGGAGTGGTGAGAGTGGCCGGATGCCGGCCACTGTATAGCCAGCTGGCCCCAAATTCCCTTCGGGGCTGAGAGACTCTTCCCATAACCCCCTCAACAGCTGGTTCAGTCCCTAAAGTCCAAGGTCATGGCCAAGCACCAGGAGGTGGGGTTGCTTCATGCCCCCTTTCCCCTCTTTCTGACACCTACCCCTCACGTGGGTGCCAACATCACTGTTCACACCACGTACTTCCTCTCCTTATGCATATGATTTTCTCAACCTCCAACAGAAGCTGGAAAGTCACTGAGGCAGGGTGCTGGTCTGGGGGTTGCCATGTCTGCTGCTGCACAGCTGGGGCATGGAATGTGGAGGTCACCATGCTCACTCCTTCCACCACAGGAAGTCTCGTGACCTCGGGCCTCTCCCTTGTCCTCTCTGGGATACAACAGCACTGTGAGCGTGGGCCCTGGAGCCACCTTCTGGGCTCCACTCTGGGCTCCAACGCTTGCTAGGTGCGTGACCTTGGGCAAGCCTTTAACCTCACCACGCCTCAGTTTCCTCATGAAAACATCGGGCCAGGGAAAGTCCCCTCCCCTTAGGGTTCTTATGATGATCAAATGAGACAATGCCATTTACAGCCCTGGCATGACAATAAACATTTGCTTGCGTATAATTTTCACTCTCTTTGTATCGAGTTGGGTCAGGTGATCCCAAAAGCCAAGCACTAACCTCCCAGGCAATTTGGGCACACGCTCCCTTGCCCGTGGCCTTGGTCTTCCCCTCTGTTAGATGGGTAGAAGGAGATGGTCCCAGAGGTCCTGCTGGCTTGGCCTGAGCCTTAGTGATTCATTCCAAGCGCTCTATCTCCTGCCTCGGTGGCTGGCGGGTGGGAAGGGACCACTCTCCTGGCACCCCCAACCCTGCCCACTTGTTTGTCAACAGGAGACTTTCCCCAACACCCCTGCTGTCAGGGTGGCAGTGAGCCAAATTCCCCGTCCTGCCGCTGCCTGTGGCTCCCCTTGCTTGGGGAAAAGGCTGAGGGAGCCGCTGATAGGCAAAGTGTCAAAAGCAATTGGTGTGAAGGACTTGGGGAAAACCGCTCGCGAGGGTAAATTCCCTACCGGAGGCCGCGAAACCCTCAGCCCAAGGCGGAGTGTTTACGGGCGTAATTGATAGAATAATCACCAACACCCGAGACAACGGCGAACACATTTTTAACATCATAACCTTCAGAAGACAGCACTCAGTTTTCTCCATCTCCCAGCCACCAAACTAGCCAGCTTACTGATGGGGAGATACCAACAGTTCGGTAAGGAACGCGAGAAAGCCAGAGTCATTTTTCAGTGCACAGGCTGTTTGCCAAATGGCCCAGTGGCCCCCGCCCCCTCCCCCAGCGCCCCGCTGCTCCCTCCTGGCAACAGAGAAAACCTCAGGACAGTGAATCACTCAGTGGACAAAGCGCCAGGCCAAGCCAGGATCTTTGTCTGCAGCAGGGTGTATTAATATTTGAAGGTGCTGGCCTAGGGTTTGTGTGTGTGTGTGTGTGTGTGTGTGTGTGTGTGTATGCGTGTGTGTGTGTGTGTGTCAGGGCAGGGGCGGGAGGATGGATGTTTGCTGCAGTGTAAGGCTTCCTGGGGCTCCTCTGAGGGTCCACATACCTGTTCCAGCCTGGACTTCTTCCTCCCTTGCAAAACCAGACCAATCCAGCAGCCCCTGGCACCAGACGATTTTCCATCCCTACGTGTCTCATCAGGTTTGAGTGAATACTTAAGGCAGTGGCTCCCAGACTACAGGCTGCTTGGTAATCATCTGGGGAGCTTATTAAAATGCAAATTCCAGGGTCCCATCAACAATCATTTTGGCCAATGGATCTGGGGAGGACCCCAGGATCTGCATATTAACAAACTCCCTGGGTGATAGCAATGCAGGAGGTCCACAAAGATCTTCATAAAGATCCTGCCTTCCGGGGACTTCCCTGGCAGTCCAGTGGTTAAGACTCGGAGCCTCCACCACAGGGGGGCACGGGTTTGATCCCTGGTCTGGGGAAAGTTAAGACCTCACATGCCGTGCAATGCGGCCAAAAAAAAAAAAAAGACAAGATCCTGCCTGCCGTGGACAAGATCTAGAAAGCGTCCTGGAGAAGGAGGCTAATCCAGCTTCCTGCTTCTAACTTGCATGTGGCCTCAGCAAGATCCCATCACCTTTCTGAGCTACTGGTTCCTCCCAGTGGAACCCACTGCCTTACCAGTTCTCTGGGGAAGTGGAAGGCAGTCCCTTGGGCAGAGCTGGGCAGAGGAAGGAGTCCCATCACACGACTGGCCAAGTCTGCCTCAAGGCTGTCCCGGAGGAGGCAGGCCCAAAGCAGAACCCCCAGACACACCTTCAGTGTAAGCACAGCTCCCCAGCTCTCTGTACAGACTCAGTGACCTTGGGCAAGTCACTGGCCCTCTCTAACCTGTTTCCTCATATGTCCAGCACCAGCCTGGCACGAATAATGTCAGCCTTAGTGAGTTAACACTGGCAAGGGGTTTGGTAGCACCTGGCACACAGTAGGCAGTTCATAAATGTCAGCTCCTGTTCCTCCCACCCGCTGTGCTCATGGCAATGAGCTAACCTTGTCTGATGAGGAAAAATCAAAATAGCTGCCATTAATTGAATACCTACTTGGCATAGACACTGACCATCACCACCCCTGCCTCCCACTTCCCTGACGTCTCCCTAAGAGGCAGGCACCACTCACTCCCCATTCATTCCTCATGCCTTTAAAAAGCCCTCTGCGAAGCGGGCTGAGTGGAGGTAGCAGGGAGAGGGGAAGCAGACAGATGTCCTCGCGGACCCATCTGACCGCGGGCTTTCCCTGTGACAAGCCCCGGGGCGAGCGGGCGGAAGGCGTTAGCCTGGCAGCTGGGCTGGGCTGGGACCGAGCTGGAGAGGTGAGCAGCCATCAGGCGGCTGGGGTCAACGGAATCCTCCCCGGGAGCCCCCGCTTCCAGCCTCCTACCCCCACCCAAGACGCAGAGACACCTGCCTAACCTAGCCACGTTTCCTGAATCAGCTGAGGACACACGGTGCCCAGGAATAATGAAATGATCAGGCTCCAATCTGCTAAACAGCAATTTCTGGGCTTTTTCAGTGCACATAGCTTTTATCAAATTGGTATTCTCCTCCTGAACACAAACGGCTATTAGACATGACCCACTTATCCGCCGTGTCTCACTATCATTAATAATAGTTTCTTTTTGTGATTAAGTGAGTGGCTCCAAACCCTTCCCGTGGTTTCGGGCGTTTGGCCTGGCAGAGGGGCAGCACTGGGGGCTCCTCGGCATCTACTACTTGGTGACTTTGAACCTGGCAGTGTTGGGAGATGGCAGTCTGGCCCCTGCAGAGCAGCCTGGCCTCCTCGCTTCTTGAGGGACAGAACGAGCCCTAGAGGGGTGGCTCACTGGTCCAGAACTGCATGGTGGGTCAGTAAGAGAAGCCAGGTCCCCCCGCAGCCAGTGCTGTGTCCTTGACATCCAACCCCTCCTCTGGGCCTTCGCTGGCCCTCCCCAGGGTTCAGCAGGGACGTTACAGCTAGTGGGGCAGAGCTGTGCCCTAAGCACGCCTGGCACCAGGGGGCAGGCGGAGACTGCCACACAACGGGCAAACCCTGCTTTCCTATGGGGGGGGTCACCTTGGGGCCTCAGGAATGACAGAGTGGCACCCAGATCCTAGGGGTCTGGTGCTCCAGGGACAGGATGATGGTAAACCTCAGAGCCCCAGTCCTTGTATGTCTCGGGACCGCAAACTCAGGAAAGCCCTTCCTTGGAAAACCCTCCTAGTGTAAGTTCCAACTGTGCCAAGGAACTGAGCGAACTGAGCGGAGCCAGGAGGGGAGCGGAAGGAGGAATTCCCAGTCTCCCTTGAATGGGAGGGAATCTGACAGGGAGATGAATGTCCTGGAAAAAGCAGTGTCTGCCCGACAGACCCTGGGGCCAGTCTCAGCTCAACCACTCACTCACTGTGTGACCTTGGGCGAGTCCCTTTACCTCTCTGAGCCTTGATTTTTCCATCTGTAAACTAAGGATCAAAACAACCCTTCCCCTATTTACCACCACTGCAGCCAGGTCGGTAGAAATTAGATGAGGGATAAGAAGGGTGCGTAAATGGTACACAGAGCGGTTTCTATTTAACATGGTAAGGAAGAAGGGTGCAGGGAGGCATGGTTCCCAAAAGCAGAGACCCTGAGAAGGGCTTTGGAAGCGCCCCCTACTTTCCGAAGCAATTCCACTCATGCGTCATGCCCCAGCAGCCTTCTCTGATTACCTACCACCATGGCCCTCACTCTTTTCCATCAGAATAAATCACCCAGTTCTCTGCCGTTTGTGCAAACCTCTCCCCAGCCCTGGGCGTACAGTGCCCAGCATTGGTGCTGCAGCCTCTCCTACCAGATTGGAAGCCTTTGTAGGGAAGAGGTGGACGAACAAAGGGTCTCCATTTTCATCTATGCCCTGGTCCCCATACCAGAAGGAGCCCGGCTCATGGGGGCAGGGGGAGCCCCCAGAGCTGCCAGCTTCAGACAATACAACTCTACTGCCAACTTGGGCGCCTCTGGGGCTAGAAGGAGCTTCTGACACTCAGGCAACCAGTGCTGGGAATGTTCTCTTGCTCCCCGGCTCTCACAGTGGCTGAGTTGAGATTTCCCACCTTTCAGTCCTCCAGGGTCAAAGATCAGAATGGGTGGGTACCCTATAGAAGGATGGCAGGGGCTTCCTGTCCCCCACCACCCCGCCTCCCCAGAGGCAGACAAAAGCTCCTGGCTTCCCTCTTCCCCTTCCATGCCTCTGGCTGGAAGCAACAATGCCAACTATTCCAATGTCTTCGAGGGGCTCCCACCAAGCTTTCGTCCCCAAGATGCCACCCGCCTGACAGGGGTGGCTGCAGCCCAGGCTACCAGTTCTCAAGACGTGGGGTCTTCTGCCCCCCAGGACCTTTCCCAGTGGGGGAGGTGTGGCGAGGGAGGGGACAAGGACAGCTGTGGGGTTAAACCCACAAAGGGGAAAGGCAGATGGGCGGAGAGGGGTGGGTGAGCAAAGTGTGTTCACAAAGTGTTTGTATATGCCAGTGTGTCTGCAGGCAGGCGGGCAGGCAAGAGTTGTGCGCCTGGGTGCCAGCTGGCAGGGTGTGAGTCCTCCAGCCCTAGTGCCTGCTGTGTGTGTAGTGAGCACATGAGTGAGAAGGGGGATCTGAGACGGTGTCTGGAGATGTGTGAGGGTAGGAGTTGTGAGTGTGAGAAAGCAGTGAGTGTGGCTGTGTGTCCGTGGCTGTGAATATCTGTGTGGTCGTGGAGGTGTGTGTATCGCAGCGAGTCGGGGGGGGGGGTGGGTGGGAGGAGACAGCCCTCCGCGAGAGGGGCATAGGGGGTGCCCTCGGGGTGCCCCCTCCTCCGCAGGGGTGGCCAGGGAGCCAGGGTCGGTCCATAGACCCGGCAGGGGGCGCCCCGGGACTCCCGCCACCGCCAGCACGGGTTCGAGCCCGGGGACGGCCAAGTTGGAGCCGCGCGGCCCAGGGTGGGGTTTGGCGTGGAAGTCCGCGGGGGCGGCGACCCAACTCACCGTGGCCGGAGATGTGGTTGTCCCAGGGCGCGTGGCCGGCGGGCCGCGAGGCGCCGCCGAGTTGCAGGAAAAGTGCCAGGTAGTGGAGGGCGCCCAGCGCCACGCCGAGGGGGGCCCCCATGGTGCGCGCTCGGGCCGGGGGCGCCGCCGCCTCACATCGGGGCTCAGGAGACCGCAGACACCACGCCCGCCGTCCCCTGCCCGGTGCGGCCTGGTTGCCCCGCTGCGGCTGCTGCCCCTCGCCCGCTGAACCCGGTCTGGCCCCGGCTCCAGTCCTCGCCCGGCTCCGGCCCAGCCCCGGCTGCGGGTAGCGAGCGCACGCCCTGCCGGCCGCCTCCGACTGCGGGACTCTTCCCTTCCGCGGAAGGCCACTCCGCTCGGTGCCGCTGCCGCCGCACCCCCTCCCTCCCACTCCCTCCCGCCCGCCCAGAGGAGGCGGCGGCGGCGGAGGGATCTGTCGCTTGATTTATCATCAAAGTTTTGCCCAGGCTGGGATTTTTAAAGCGGTACCCACAACTTCCCCCGCTGGAGAGAGAAGGCGGGGGCGAGATGGGGTGGAGGAAGCCACCCCAGGGACCCGGTTCCTGCAAAGCATAACACTGTTGGCTTCAGAAACAGAAATGCTCTCTATCGGGAAAAGGAGAAAAACCAGTCGACCAGCCGCCAGACCCAGCGCGCTCAGGAGGGACTCCTCAACTTTGCTAGCAGGGCGGTGCCGGGGTCAGGGAGGCACGTGGGGGTGGGGTGGAGGTGAGGTTGAGGTAGGATGGGAACCTGGGCTGAGGCACAGGAGACCTGGTTAGACCTGGTTAGACCTGCCTGCCTCAGCCTTTGGCTCCCAGTGTGATCGTGTCCGGGTGTCTACCCCTGTCTGAGCTTCAAGGTCTTCAACTGAGAAGTGGGAATAATAGCTGCCTTCAGGGATCCTGGTGAGGATTTACAAAATCGTGTGTGTAAAGCGCTAAGCATAACGCCGCCCTCGTGGTAGGAGCTCAATAGTTATTACTGTTGTTGTTCCCCTCTCTGGGACTCAGTTTTCGTGTCTGTAATAGTGGGCGTAAGGCAGACTAGTTGCTGGGTCTCCTTCTAGGTTAGAGATGCTGGGCCCTGCACAGTGGATTGGATCGCCCCCTTCTGGACTGTAGGGCTCCCTTCCTCGGACAGATGGGCATAGTGGAATGTTGGGCGGGTGGTGAGGGGGAAGGAGGTGGTGGTGAATGAAGCCATCTTCATTCCCAAGAGCAGGAATCCAACGAGATCCTCCGATTCCTTCTCCGACTGCTTAACTGGGGCTGCTGGGACAGACCTCCAGTACAGACACAAGGCGGACCTACTGTGGCCCCATTTAAAAGAAGATTAAGCACATTAAATCAGAAAAGTAGCTTCTCTGAGGCCCCACAGCGAGTCTGGGGCTAAGTCCCTGATTCCCGGGCAGGGTCCCTCCTGCTCTCATCCCTTGTGCTTTGCCAGGCATCATTCCCGACGGCCCTGTCCGCCGCTGCTTCAGCACCACGGAGGAGGACAGCGTTAACACCGGCACCCATTTTTTTTTTTTTTTTAAATAAATTTATTTGTTTTTGGCTGTGTTGGGTCTTCGTTGCTGCACACAGGCTTTCTCGAGTTGTGGCGAGCGGGGGCTACTCTTTGTTGCAGTGCGCGGGTTTCTCATTGCGGTGGCTTCTCTCGTTGTGGAGCACGGGCTCTAGGCGCGCGGGCTTCAGTAGTTGCGGCCCGCGGGCTCAGTAGTTGTGGCTTACGGGCTCTAGAGCACAGGCTCAGTAGTTGTGGTGCACCGGCTTAGTTGCTCCGCGGCATGTGGGATCTTCCCGGACCAGGGATCGAACCCGTGTCCCCTGCATTGGCAGGCGGATTCTCAACCACTGCGCCACAAGGGAAGCCCCACGGACACCCATCTTTTCAACCTCACCGACCGCACCTCCGCGGGCTCTTAGATGGGCAGGTTCAGCACCAAGGACAGGCCTTCTGATTTCCTCCCTCGCCCCTGCCGAATGGGAGTCAGCGCCTGAGACGGCCCACATCCGTCTCCAGGGCACACACAGGTGGCTCCAGCATTGTGGACAGCACCCCAACTTTGAGAATGAAATTAGAGCCCGAAGGACAGCTTCTCCCTCCGCCCCTCCACCCCCATCTTTACTCTGTGCCTCACACCCCTTTACAATAGTATGGCAGGCAGCACACCAGTTGGGGCCTGTGGTCACCAGCAACAGTACAGTTTATTTAAAACTATGCTCAGCACCCTGAAGTGTCGCGCACTTACAAATAATGTTTCTGCACAACTGACAGTCTTCACAGGACCGGTGGCGCGGCGCTGCCTTCAGCACCGCGGAAGGACAAAACCCCGTCCTAGCTAATTCCCGCCCATATTATCTGGAGGAAGTGGCCTTTTATTTATTTATTTATCTATTTTTTGCCTGATTAACTTACTTCTCACTTCCTTCCCACTCAAAGGTGGTATTTAGGCTATCCTGGGTTGACCAGCTGTATTGGGCCCTACGAAAGTATTTCCTCATTTATTAATTCGCTTGACTCTCACTCCCAGTGAAATGGGCTTCATTGCCCCCACTATAAAGATGGAGAAACTGAGACTCTTCAAGAACACATAGCAGGGACTTCCCTGGTGGTCCACTGGTAAAGAATCTGCCTTACAATGCAGGGGACGTGGGTTTGATCCCTGGTCAGGGAACTAAGATCCCACATGCAGCAGGGCAACTAAGGCCGCCTGCCACAACTACTGAGCTCGCCTGCCTCAACTAGAGCCCGCACTGCAAACTACAGAGCCCACGTGCTCTGGAACCCACGTGCCACAGCTACAGAGTGCACACGCCCTGGAGCCTGCGCGCCACAACTAGAGAGAGAAAACCTGCATGCCACAACTAGAGAGAGAAAACCTGCATGCCACAACAAGAGAGAAGCCTGCACGCCACAACCAAAGATCCCGCATGCCTCAACGAAGGCCCCGCGTGCTGCAACTAAGACCCGACACAGCCAAAAATTTAAAAACTAAATAATAAATAAATAAATAAATCTTAAAAAAAAAATTGATCACATAACAGCACCAAGACTGAAACCCAGGATTCTTTCAGTCCCAGGCTGAAGCCTCTCCAGGAGAATGTAATGGCAGAAATGGGGCCCAAACCCAGGGCTTTCTCCTCTTAAACCTCAGATTGGAGGGAAGGGGGTAGAGGCAAGGGCACAGGGAGAGATCGGAGACTAGAAGAGACAGGAGAAAACAAGAGACTCTGCTTGCGGGCTGCAGAGGAACAAGGTCAGGGTGGAACAGCAGCTCTGCCACTAACCCACTGACTGACCTTCAGGAATCCTTTTTTCTCATAGTCTGGGACAGGGTTAAACCCTGTAACCTCTGAGGTTCCTTCAAGGACAGACCTCCAGGGATTTAATGAGTTTGAAAAGGCTCATGCTGTAATGGCTCTGCTCAAAACCCTCCAATGGCCTTGTTTATTACAGAAATCTTGACGTCTCTGGTTTGCATTCAAGGTCCCAGCCTCATCACCTGCACATACCAGACATCATTCGCCCCATGTTCTCTCCCTGAACATGCCCTAGCTTCATCACGTCCTTACCCTTCCCAGTGCTTCCCCCTCCACATGCATGCCTTCCCCTCTGTCTAGCTGGGTCTTCCATTGGCCAAGGTCCAGTCTGAATCCCCCACAGGAAGAAATGCCTGCTGCCTTCTCCCAATCTCTGAGCCTCTGTTGGCCCATTACTGTCTACCCAGCGCTGTGCTAAGAACTTTACTTATCCCACTTAATCCTCAGCACTACCAAGCCGTATAGGGTAGAATAGTGTGGTTATAAGTATGGGCTCTCATTTTGAATCCTGCCAACTGCTAGCTGTGTGACCTTAGATAAGTTACTTAACCTTTCTGTGCCTGAGCTTCCTTATCTGTAAACTAAAGATAATAATACCTCCATCACAAGATTATTGTGAGGATTAAATGACTTGCTACATAGAAATCACTTAGAACATTGCCTGGCACATAGTAAATAGTAATACAGAGTAAATACATAGCCATATACATGTTGGCTATTATTATTACTGTTATTATTATTATTTACAGATAAGTAAACAGATGCTCAGAGAGGTTAAGTATCTTCCCCACTGTCTCACAAGACAGTGGTAGAGCCGTGATATGTTTGACTCCAGAGCCGATGCTCTTGGCATAATACCTAAGCACATCTAGTTCAACCCACCCAGCTTAGGAAACTAAGACCCAGAGAGGATGAGTGAATTCCTCAGTCACAGAGCCAACCATGACAGAACTAGATCCAGGACCTCTGTCTCCCAGCTCAGGGCTCTCCCAAAATACCATACTGTCCCATTTGTATTTCTTACAGCACCTAAAATGTACTTTACAGTTTATGAATCACATTTACATCCATGCTCTCATGTAATTCATGCAACAACCCCTGAGGCTGCTATTATTATTATTATTTTTTTAATTTATTTTATTTCTGGCTGCATTGGGTCTTCGTTGCTGTGGGCGTGTTTTCTCTAGTTGCGGCGAGCGGGGGCTACTCTTCGTTGTGGTGCATGGGCCTCTCATTACGGTGGCTTCTCTTGTTGTGGAGCACAGGCTCTAGGTGCTTTGCGGGCTCAGTAGTTGTGGCTCTTGGGCTCTAGAGCACAGGCTCAGTAGTTGTGGTGCACGGGCTTAGTTGCTCCACGGCACGTGGAATCTTCCCGGACCGGGGCTCGAACCTGTGTCCCCTGCATTGACAGGCGGATTCTTAACCACTGAGCCACCAGGGAAGCCCAAGGCTGCTATTATTAGCTTCCTTCTTTTACACATAAGGAAACTGAAGCTCAGAGAGATGAACTAACCTGTTCAACATGGCACAGGGAAGCAGGGCAAAAGCTGGATGTGAAAGGACGAATCCTCAGCCCATATTTCTCCTCTGTGTAATTCTGCCTCTCTTCTGCTTTGCGATCCAAGTGCAAATAGCAGACACTGTGGAAACTAAGAGCTTAGTGGAGGCACAAGGTAAACGAAAACTATTCCAGGAAATAGTCTCTAGGAATTCACCAGGGCGGGTGGCTGTTGTCACTCATTTCACTCTGGGAATCCTCTAGGAGACAGTGAGCTTCCCATCCCTGGAGGCAATTAAACAAGCATCTAGTGGTCACGTGGATGCCGAGAGGCAAATATCACTGTTACTTCCATGACCCAAATGAGGCTCAGAAGGTGAACATCATGTTAAGGATTTCAGTCAGGAAAGACGATCTTTTAAAAGTTCCCCTCAAGCAGGGGATCTCGCACTGTCCCCTGCCTCTGACCCAAGCTCCCTGGAGAGTCCCCAGCCTCCCCTTAACTCAGGGAGGCTAGCCTCCCTTTCCTCCTTGAGAGGTGTCACTTGAGCACCATGGCTCTGTGGTAACAGCCATAAGATTTGTCCTTTTAATCCAGAATCAATAACAAATTTCATTTAAAAATAAATTAAACCAGGCGTTGGAAATCATTCACCACGTGGGCCAGGGCGCTGTATAGCGCCGTCTAAATGGCTTCCCTCTGCTCATCTATCAATGCCAAGAGGGGGGAAATACCTAAGCTGCCTGATTCATGGAGAAACTACCTGAATGTATCATCTCCTAACAATGAGCAATTGAGCCCCGAGTTGCCCCTTTTAACACACCAATAACATGTGGAGCGCGGCTTCATGAGAGCTTATCGGAGACCCCACGGTCGCTGGCTTGGAGGGAGCCCATTTATAAGGGGGAACAATGGCTTCAGTATGTAGCCGCCTAATTTCCAGAATGCATTACTGAGCTCAGAGGAGCAATGGAATTCTATTAAACTCTTATCTGCCATGGGAGGGTATGAAACCTGCTGGGAAATCCAGACTTAGCAGAGACATGCCCAGAAAGGACTAGGGCTGACCCTGGGAGGTGGGTGAGCAAACCCAGAGGGGAAGAGGGGGCAGGCGGGGCCCTGGATGGGTAAAAATATGTGCGTTAATAGAGCTCTGGTTTCCAGCGATTATGTTTACATCAGCGAATAAAACTTGGCAATAAAACATCGGAGCTGTGTCTCAGACAGCATTTCCTTTTACAGCCTGGTGTATTTCACTCATTATAACAGGAGGCAAGGAGCTTGAGGTGTCCCCATTTCTCCCCCTTTAATTAAATTTCCTAAATTACTGCCCAAAATTTGGATAAAGCAAAAGACTTACAGCTCTCCTAATCTCCATCACGGCTCCCATCCCATCATTGTGGTGGCCCTGACTGTACCAGGATCCAATATTATTAAAGTGAAATACTGTGGGCATTGCCTGCCTGGGCTCTGGTTTGTAAAAGGAGATGCAGCCTCAGGAGAAAAATTGGCCCAGGCTCAGAAAAGAGGCCTGGGTTCTGGGACTGGCTTTGCCATTATCTTGCTGTGTGACCTTGGGCAAGTTACTTCCCCTCTTTGAGCTCGATGAGTTCCCTTTTTCTCCAGACATTCATCTGGAGGCTTTTAGAATTGATTGGGGCCTGGGGTACCCCTTTGAATGCACACTGGGATGACTTAGGGAGCTTTAAAAAAATAATAATGTTCAGACCACACCCCAGAGATTTGACCCAACTTCTTTGGGTGAGGCTAGGCCTGGTATCAGGCTTTTTCGAAATTTCCCAGGTGATCCCAGTGCACAGCTGGGGTTGAGCACCGCTGGCCTAGACACAGAGTTATGAGATGTTAGTGGACTTCAGACTCTCTGGGGAGGCTGGTTGTGTCTGCAGAGTCCCACGCCCCACTCCTGGGGGTTCTCTTCCAGTATGGCTGGGGGAGATATCTGGGAATCTGCCGGCTTACCAAGCTTTCAGGTGTACCTCGTGCAGGGATCCGGTGGGCCACAGTGAGGACCCTGACAGGATGGGAGGACAGGGGCTCCTCCTCTTCTGGTCCTTGAATTGGGCCCAGCCAGCCTCTTGGGGCGAGGAGGCCACCTGCCCTAGCTCTCATGTGCAGGGCAGCACAGGGGGCCGAGCTGTGACCCCCTCCCACCAAGGTCTGGGATGCTCTTCTCCTCTGATGACTGATTTCTTTATCCGTTCTCCCACAAGCTGGGCAGGAGCCGTGAGTGGCTTCTACAGTCAGGCCATGTCTCTGTCACGTGAGCCTCCAGGTTTCCTTCTGCCCAGGTGGCTCACCCATGATGCAGACCCAGATCCTCCCATCTTCATGGATTCTGAACCTTCATCTGCACTCTGCCTCCCTCAGAACTCATGGGCCAATTAGGAAGCCCCTAGCTAGGCTGAGGGCCATGCCTGGGCCAGAGGCCAGGGACAGGGGGAGGTCATCCAGGCTGGCCCCTGTCCCTTCTAGGCTGAGTAACCCCATGAAGACCTGTGGGGCCACTCTGAGGTTTTCTTTCTCGATTGCACCCTGGGTGGACCACGTAGAGTGAAGACATCATCTAAAACCTAGAATTTAAAATAACTCTGTTTTTTAACAGAGAAGGGTCATCAAGGATCGACCACGGTTGCCCCATTGTATAGATGGGGGAACTGAGGCCTAGAGAGGGGTGAGGACAAGCCTAGGGTCTCACAGGGAGGAAATGGCAGAGCCAGGCCAAGGACCCAGGTCTCCTGACTCCAGCTGGAGTCTTTCCTCCACATGTCATGAGGAGAGCAGACAGAGCCCATCATCAACTTCACGGCCAGGCAGCTACTCCAGAGGCATCTCACTCTGGGGTTTCCCAAAGGGGGCACCTCTCTGAGGTCCAGAGAACCCCTCTAGGCCTTGGCTCTCAGGTTTGAACCCAAGCCCATGAATCGCGCTCTACCAAGGCCAGTGAAACGTGCACGAGCTGTGTATTTGTGTTTCCCAGCAAGGAGCCTAATGATAATCCCCATCAAGGGCAACTAATTGCATCAGAAAGACGGGGTTCCTAGGGCCCTTCACCCTGCCAACTGGGTGCTTATTAAACACAACAGGACAGCAGGGTCTCTGCCAATTTTGAGGCTCTGATGTGGGAGTGTTTTTAAAATCCTGAAATGACGTTAATGGTGTGGTTAATGCCAGTCTAAATATTCCATGGCTGTGAGTAATTAGCTAGACCAACGCTGTCCAGTAGAAATCAAATGCGAGCCTGCGTGTGTAATTTAAATTTTTCGGGAATTCCCTGGTGGCCCAGTGGTTTGGATTCCTCGCTTTCACTGCCGAGGGCCCGGTTCAATCCCTGGTTGGGGAACTAAGATCCTGCAAGCCACGTGGCGCAGCCAAAAAAATAAATAAATAAAAATAGCTTCTAGTAGTCACAATAAAAAAAAGTAAAAAGAAACAGGTGAAGTTAATTTAATAATATATTTGATGTAACCCCCAAATATTGTCATTTCAACACATAATCAATATAAAACATTATTCATGAGCTATTTTACATTCCTTTTATGTATAAGTCATCAGAATCTGGTGTATATCTCACACTGATAGCACATCTCAATTCGGACTGGCCGCATTTCTGGTGTTCAGTAGCCACATGTGGTTCTTTTTTTTTTTTTTAATTTATTTATTTTATTTTATTTAAAAAATTTTTTTTATTCTTGGCTGCGTTGGGTCTTCGTTGCTGCGTGTGGGCTTTCTCTAGTTGCGGTGAGCGGGGGCTACTCTTCGTTGCGGTGCACGGGCTTCTCATTGTGATGGCTTCTCTTGTTGCAGAGCACGGGCTCCAGGCATGCGGGCTTCAGTAGTTGTGGCTTGCAGGCTCTAGAGCGCAGGCTCAGTAGTTGTGGCGCACAGGCTTAGTTGCTCTGTGGCATGTGGGATCTTCCCGGACCAGGGCTCCAACCCATGTCCCCTGCATTGGCAGGTGGATTCTTAACCACTGTGCCACCAGGGAAGCCCCCACATGTGGTTCTTGACTACCCTAGCGGACAACAAAGAGCTGAACCACGCCAAGGGGAGGCTGCGGTATCTCCACAGACCCCACACAGAGGGAGCGGACAGGAATCTAGTGAGCACATACTATACGCCAGGCACTGGGACAGATGTCACTAAATCCCCACGACGAGTCTGGAAGGTAGGTGGTGTTCACCCTATCTTATAGCTGGGACAACTGAGGCTCAGAGAGGTGAAGTGACTGGGCTGAAGTCACACAGTGTCTGGGACCAAGGTCTGCTGCCCCAGACTTCTGCTGAGGCTCAGCAAGGTGGCCTTACATGAGCCTGAATCCTCAGGAGTTATTTCCCTCTCATTTCCCCCTCAAACATCTTTTTGAGATTTCTGGCTGCCGAGCAAAGGCAGCCTGTGGAAGGGGTTTGCCCAGCCTCGTCCTGAGCTTTGGAGAGGGAGCAGGGCACCAGCACCAGGGTGACAGCAACAACAGAACCCGTATCACAATTTTAATTAACTAATTCGTTGTACAACTAGCTGTTTAGTGTCTGTCTCCCCTCCTCGACTGTGAGCTCTTATAAGGAAAAACAATGTGATCTTTATTCCCCACTGTAGCCTCAAGGCCAAACAGCCTGCCCCAGCCAGCTGCACCTGGTAGGCTCTGAGTTCGCTTCTTCTGGAAACTCCTCCATCACAAGGAGCTCCAGAGGAGGGTCCTTCCACCTCTGAAGGGCATGATCTGTTTGAAAAGGCAGCCCCAGGCCTGGGCTCAAGCTCCTGCTCGGCCATTTACTTACATGTGGCTTTGGACAAGTCACTTAAGCCTCCTGAATCTCAATTTCCTCACCTGTAAAATGGGAATAAAGGAGCCCATTTCATGGGGTTGTTTTAGGAACAGAGGGAAAGGCACATGAGACGCACTTTGTTCTCTGCTGTGTCTGTGTCAGTTACCACTGGTGCCTTTATTAATATCATGGGACTTAACGTCACGTCCACAGTGGGCCCTCGGTGGACCCTCTGGGCCAGAGAAGAGGGCTCTGTGCCTCTCAGATGTTTGAAGACAGGGACCAGGCCCCCATGTTCTCTTGTCTGTGCCCAGGTGTCCCCAGCCCCCTCTACCGCCTGAGTGCCTTTGCTTGTTTTCTTTCCTTCTTTCCTTTCAAGCGTGTCTGGAGTGCCTGCCATGTGCTCTGCACCAGAGCTAGATCCGAGGGGTCCCGAGGCTGGTGACTCTCTTCACAGTGCTCATCTTGTCACTCGGGCCAAGACCGGGTGCTCACCACACCTCACAGGACCCACCGTGATCTGGGCCTGTCACTCGTCACCTCTCTGCCCTTATCTTCCTTGCTGTCCCCTCGCCTCCCCTGCTCCAGTCACACTGGCCTCCTTGCTGCTCCTCAAACATTGCAGGAACACTCCTGCCTCAGGACCTTTGCATTTGATGTTCGTGTTCTGCGGAACACGGTCCTTTCAGACCCCCAGCCTCTGATCAAATGTTGTCCTGACCATCTAATATAAAACCGTGGTCCCCGCCCCTCTGAAGCCCCTTACATGTCTGTTTTTCTGAACTCTGACCATTATCTGCCACATTACATGTTTATTTCTTGACTCTCTGTTGCCCTCACTACAATGGAAACCCCATGAGAACAAGGGCAGTGGCTGTCTTGTTCTCCAGCTTGGATCCTGGCACAGAGTGGGTGCTCAAGAACTAATTATTGAATGAACACACAAATGTGGTTTTTGAAACTTGTTTGTGCCGCTCTCCCCCAGAGACTGGGATGTCCTCGAGGGAGGGGCCGAGCTGGTTTTGCTCATCACTTTGCTCCTGCGGGGCCAAGCACACAGTGGGCCCTCAGCTGCTACTGGCCGTGTGGAACTGGACACACCACACTCCGGGAAGGGTTATGACTTCTGTGTTACCATGACTCGCAGCCGTCGTTTGCTGAGGGTCTAGAATGTGCCAGGTCATATGTCAAGTGCTTACCAGTTTTTTCATTAAATCCTCACAACACTGAAAGGTAGATATTTCATGCCCATTTTACAGATGAGGAAACTGAGTCCCGAGAGGTATCCAAGGTCTTCTAGCTGGCAAGTGCAGATCCGGGGTCCAGCTTGGCTCTTCCTGACCCCAAATAGGAAATAACACTCCCTGCGTTGGCCCCTCTGGGCACTGAGCTGAGTGCGATGTCCACTGTCCTCCTCGCAGCCACAGTGACCCCATGAGGTCCCACCACTGACATCCTTGTTTAATGATGAGCAGCCTAAGACTTAGAGGGATCAGATGTGTGCTGAAGATGACACAGCTTGTGGCCACTGGGTGACCTGTCTCTAGGGCCTGAGCTCTTAATCACAAGAAGGGTGTTGTTTGGGGCCAAAATCTCTGTTGACTGGAGGGCAGAGGGTCAGCCTGGCCCACTCCTGATGATGTTGGGATTTTGTCCCCCGTCAGGTGGACCTGGGAGTCAGGCACGCCAGGCCCTAATCAGGCCCTCTTCCCCTGCATTCTAAGTCACCCCTAGTAGCCATCCTCTCTCTGCACTACAGCTTTTCCCATCTCGAAAATGGGAGGGTATAGCTTGATCATCACTGCAGAGCCCTTCCAGCTCAATACCATAGAAGGAAATGAGGGATAATGACTTGACCAAGATATACAAGGTTTCCAACATAGATCTTTAGACACCTGGGCCATTGTTCTCCGCACTGAAGAAAATGCCTTTTAAAGCCAGAGCTGTAGTGTTAAACCGAAGGAATGACATTCTAATGGTGAAATTTCAGGCAAGGATGGGGGTAGGGACAAGTCTTGACCAACTTGACCCAGGCTGCTGGGCCTGGGTGGGGGGAGAGGGGTTTCCCCAGGGGTCCCTGCTGAAGTGGGCACATCATCGGGCATCCTGGGTCTCTCATATTAATGATCTATTGGGAGAATCCGGATGGAGGTGCCGGGTAATTATATTTAAACGGCTGGAACCTGTTCCAGAGTTTCATGCCACTTGCCAAGGCCTGTAAATCATGCCACAGCAGCTCAGGGAGGGGATAAATTGCCCTCTAATTCAGGAACACCTCCAGCTGTGATCTTGAATGCAGCACAGCACCTTGGGGCGGGGGCGGGGGAGGTGTGTGTGTGGCTTTCAGAGCCTCCCCACCCCCAGGGGAAGGCCGCCTTCCAGGAGCAGAAGTAGGCGAGGGACACAGCAGGCTGAGCAGAAGCCCATGATCCTGGAGGTGCAGCCCTCCTACCTCCCAGGAGAAACCTGGTTAAGAACCACAAGGCAGCTTCAGAGGTTCAGAGGGAAGAGGGTTCCCGGGACTATGTGCATGTTTTCATTTTTCTGTCCATCCATCCATCCATCCAATTTTGATCATCCATCCAATATCTCCTCTTTGCTAGTGCGGTGTGTGCAGTGGTGAAAGGTCACCCACTGGCTTCAAATCCTACCCTGTGTGACCTTGGGAGGGTCTCTTCACCTCTCTGAGCCTCAGTTTCCTCGTCTGACAGAGGTGCACCTCCCCTTCCCCAACCATAGGGCTGTTGCAAGAGCAGACGAGACAGAATCTCAGCATTCATTTTACCAACAGGCACTGTGCCTATGGCTTTACATATATCATCGCATTTAAACCACCCAGGGAGGGAGACCAGGATTATCCCCATTTCACGATGGAGAAACCGAGACTGGAGGGGGTAAAGAAACTTGCCCAGAGTCACACACTGACTTATTCTTGCTAACTTCCACCCACGCTCACCACACTTTTCTTTCCATACTCCCGTCCACCCCTTTCCCCCAAACCCCACCTGTTTCAACACCTTTGAGGGTGGAGTTCCGATGGGACGCACGCTCACAACCCACATGCAGGGCTGTGTGCAGCAGAACAAACACTGGCCTCGTTTGAAGCCAGACAGAGGCAGCCTTGAAGATGGTCTCACCCTATCCCAGCTGTGTGATCCTGAGAAAGCTACTCAACCTCTCTGAGCCTCAGTTTCCTCATCTCTAGAGTGGAGATAGTGATCCCTATTTTACTGGGTTTCATAAAAATTAAGTGAGATAAGCATGAAAAGCCCTTCTTCAGCACACAGTAGAGGCGCAATGAATGTTAGCTCTTGATTTGTCTGTCCTCACTCTCTCTAGGATAATCTATAGCTGTCAGGGTCTCTGGATGTCATCTTATTGCCCTAGTTCATTGTACAGGTGGGCAAACTGAGGCCCAGGGAAGGGCAGAGACTTCTGAGACCACACATCCCATGAATAGGGAGAAAGAGGCCTGCATCCGGGGCGCCACCCCCCTCCATCACAATCCTCCACCCTGTGCCCCACTGGCCACTCATGCCCGGAGGAAGCAGAAGCCCCAGCACTGACCAGGCTGGAAGGCCTGTGTCCTCATGGAGGCCACCTCTGGCCATGGGTCAAGTGTGTGTCCTTTGGGCCCCCGTTCCACCTTGGTCTCAGCGTCCAATAATCAATTGCTCTTCCTGCTACCCTGGTCCCTGGAAAGGTAATTTCTAAGGATCACTGTTCTTTTCTCCCGTGCTCCTGTCCCCTCAACCGGATGTGGTGTGCGAGGCCCCACTGCCTCTAAGCAGGGGCTCCGTCCCACTCCCCACCCCCACCCCAATGAGCCTGGGAAGGCCCCGTCGACCTCTCAAGAGGCAGCTGGCTCTGGGTTTGGATCCCGACTCTGCCTCTTCTGGGCTGTGTGACCTTGGGCCCTTTCCCTCTCTGAGCCTCTGTTTCCTCATCTGTAAAATGGGAATAAAAACCGAGCTTAGCACAAAGGATCGTTGTCTAGCTAAACACCCGTCACTCAACTGCAGCACCTGGTGGATGGTGGCTCAGGCCCAGGAAAGGTAGCTGTGAGGCCCGACTTCCCGTGTCGCTGGTCTGGTTCAGTGGACGTTCTCCAGGTGGGCTCAGCTCGGGTCTGGAGGAGTCTTGAGGAGTGAGGAAAGCTGACCGTCAGGCCTCAAGGCCCTTGGGGGGCTTCCAGCTCCACTGACACCAGTAGGGTGTGGCCAGTGACCAGGCCACGTGGCCACTGGTAGCGTTGACAGGAGGGTACAGCCTAGAACAAGGGAAGGGATGGCCTGCCCTGCTCTGTCCAGCCCTGGTCTCCCCCGGCCCTCCCCCAACCCTCCCACCCCTTTTAAGAGGGACACTGACTCACTGGCAGGGAAGCGGGTGTCAGGACCGGGCGGGCCTGCAGACCACATATTTTCACCTGGGTGAGTTCATCAGCCTCTGGGGGACGCAAGTCTGGCTCTGGTTCTGGTCAGCCCTGACTCCGGTATCCCCCTGCCTAGAGCCCATCTCCTTTTGAATGGCTCTTCAAACCCAACACGCCCCATCCCCACCCGAAGTTCTATCTTTCCCCTCCAGTCTGGCCCTCATCTGGGCTTCCCATCTCAGGAGCGGCCCCCGTCCATCCACCTATCCTGTCCCTGAGATGGGATCCATCCCCAAGCCCCCTGCCCCACCCCACCCCGGAGGGAACATCTTCCGATCAACCTCCCCTACTTAAAACTCTAAATGCTTCTCACACTTAGCATAAAATCCAAACAGCTTCCTTCAGGGGCCTTGCCTCGCACTGGCTCCCCCTCACCCTCACTTCCAGCCACTTGGCCTTCTGGCGGTTTCTAGAATGTACCCTGCCCCCTCCCACCACAGTTCCCTCTGCCAGGAGCGCCTTCACACCTCTCGCAGAGCTCGGCTCTACAGCGACTTCCTGGAGGGGCCCGCTGTCCCTCGGGAGGCCTCTCCTTAGCCCCTCTCCCCTCTCCTTTGTGGCCCTGCCACCCTCAGCTGGGCTTGAGCACCCCAAGGGATCAGCCCGACGCTCCTCACTCATATTCTCTGAGCTTAGCACATAGGGGGGCCTCGGTGAATCTCACTGATTGAATGAGCGAGGGAAATTATGGATAAAGAAATGAAGACCTGACTCTTCAGCCTGGGGAGCAAAAGATGTGGGGCATGGTGTGGGGGGCGGTATTGCAGCCACAGGGGAGCCCGAGCCCTGCACTGACACCCCCTCACTGTGTCATTCTGGGGTTTTGCTCCCTCTCTGCGCCTCAGTTTCCCCAGAAGAATGAGGGAGTTGGGTGAGGTGACCTCTAACGTGGAGGGTAGCAGAGGGTTATGAAGGAAGCGGGCAAGTGGCCGAGCTGGGGCCTGGAAGTGGGACTGGAGAGAGTTCGACCAGCTCCACATAAGGACAAATGTTCCCACAGTCAGAGCTGTCCTGCTGCTGGACCGGCTGCCTCGTGAGGAAGTGAGCTCACCATTGCTGGAGGTATGTAAGCAGGGGGGCTGTGGGGAAAGACCCCCGCACTGCCTGGGCAGTTGGACACATGACCAGGCACACAGCCTGGAATTGGGAAAGACACAGACTCTAGAGGTCAGTCTCAGCTCCATCCTTATTAGCTGTGTGGCCTTGGGCAAGTTGGTTTAGCTCTCTGAGTCTCCAAGGGCACCTAATCTAGAAAACAGAGATACAGCCTTGACCTTGCAAGGTTTTGAGAAGCTGCACAGGGCCTGGAGCCATGTAAGTGTTTGGTAAGTGCCAGCATCTTCCCCAGCCCAGCCTGCACATAGAGGATGCAACTTCTGGCCGTTCACAGGACAAACTAGCTGCTTCATTCCAAGCCCAGCAAGGGCCTGGGCCCCATTTACAGGGTCTCATGGAGTGCTCATCTGGGCCCTCGTGCCCAGGGGGCCCCGGCCTTGACCCTGGAGCCTAGGAGAAAGGGCAGCCTTGAGTGGGCCCCTCACCACGCTGGGTGCCCCCTCCAGCTCCATGGGCCTGTGAATTTTTTCCTCCACCCCCATCTCCCGTCCCCTCCGTGCAGGGAGGCCCAACCTTTCCACGCCTCCCAATCACGGCAAACTGCCTCATCAATCATGTTCTCTCTAATTAACTTCTAATTTACCTCTTTAGTCAAATCTGTTTACAATCAGAGACAAGAAAACAAGCAGCAGCTCAAGGTGCGGACGTGGCACCAGCTCCAGGGAGGTGGAGGATCAATCAGCCCTTGACCGGGGTGGGAGCCCAGTAAGGGGTCTACAGGGCAGGGGCAGGGGTACCACTTGGCCCAGTGCCCTGGCCCCCAGCAGCCTGGCATCCAGCACCAGCCCCGCATCCCCCAGAGGGCTTTCCTGCTGGGGCCCCCAGCCGCAAATCGCCAGCCGCCACCTGCCCTCCCCACCCTTGTGTTCCCCTCTCTCTGGTTTTTCTGCCTCACTAGGTGGGGAGCGCCCCATGGGCGTGCATCCTGCCCCTCACTGGCTGTGTGGCCTCAGAAAATGACTGGACAACTCTGAGTTTCTGTTTCCAGGTTTGCAAAGTGAGGGGTAAAGTCACATCACCCAACTTGCTGGCAGCAGCCTGGCCAGCCGTGCCTGGACACCGAGCTCAGGGTGGAAGGAACACAGGCCTTGTTTGTTTGGGTTTTGTTTCTGTATTTTGGATGTTTTAAATTTTAAAATATTTGAACTAATGTCCAACTTACAGAAAAGTTGCAAGCATGGTATGTGATATGCCATTACCTCCAAATTTCAGTGTGCATTTTCTAAAACAAAGACATATTCTCACATAACCACAATATAACCACAGGGATAGGGACATTTGTGTGGAAACATCACTGCTGTCTAATCTCAGCCAGGGCCTGAGTTTTAAGCCCACTGCATCACTTGCTGGCTGTGTGACTCCGGCCAAGCCACAGGGCCCCTCCTAGGCCCCGCTTCCACATCTAAAGCAGG
Source organism: Eschrichtius robustus (assembly GCF_028021215.1). Taxonomy (NCBI): domain Eukaryota; kingdom Metazoa; phylum Chordata; class Mammalia; order Artiodactyla; family Eschrichtiidae; genus Eschrichtius; species Eschrichtius robustus. The sequence goes on from NC_090839.1 coordinate 22,149,229, forward strand.
CGGTCAAGGTAATAATCTTATCTCTATCTTGCAGGGTTGCTGTGGGTGTGGATTCAACGAGCCGCTGGGTGATGGGTGGGAAGTAATGTGGTAGAGGGGGTGCGGGTACTGCCCCCTCTCCGTGTTCAAGGCGGAAAGGGAGGCTAAGGGGGACCGGTAACCTCTTCTAGGTCACACGACATGAAGGCCAGAGTCAGAGCCCTGGAAGAGCTTGGCCTGGAAGAGGCCGAACCCTGGGATGGGGGACCCGAGACTCAGACAGCCCAGTGACTTAGGCCCTTTGACCTACGTTAAGGTGGAAAGTAGGGAATTCCCTGGTGGTCCAGTGGTTAGGACTCAGTGCTTTCCCTGCTGGGGCCCGGGTTCAATCCCTGATCCGGGAACTAAGATTCCACAAGCCACATGGCACAGCCAAAAAAAAAAAACCAGGTAGAAAGTGAACAGCAGGGAGGCAGTTGAGGGTTGATGATTATTAATGGTGCACCAATAATACTCACAGTAACCAATGAGCAAGTCACCTTGGAGGAGGCCTCTCACGGGGGCTGCGGGAGATGGAGGGCGGAGGGAGGACGCCCCGACGGCGCACCAGGCCAGTACGTGGGACTCTCGGAGGGGCCTGTGAGCCATCGAGGATGCAGGGGCCAATGGGGGGGACACCTGCTCGGCCCTGGCTCCCAGCCTGTCTTCTCACAGGAGACCCCCTCCTCCTCATTCACATGTACACCCACTCACGGGTTCATTCTGTTCACACTCGCTGTTCTCTCTGCCTGGAATATTCCTCCAGCTCTGCCCTTGGCTGCCTTGCTCACCTTTCACGTCTCAGCTGGAACATCACCTCCTATGAAAGGCCCTCCAGAACCATCTTATCTCAAGTAGAACCTCGCCAATCCCATACAACACACTCTCTAATTTGCTCTTCTTTTAAAAAAATAAATTTATTTATTTATTTTTGGCTGCGTTGGGTCTTCATTGCTGCACGCAGACTTTCTCTAGTTGTGGCGAGCGGGGGCTACTCTTCGTTGCGGTGCACGGGCTTCTCATTGTGGTGGCTTCTCTCGTTGCAGAGCACGGGCTCTAGGCATGCAGGCTTCAGTAGTTGTGGCACTCGGGCTCTAGAGCGCAGGCTCAGTAGTTGTGGTGCACGGGCTTAGTTGCTCCACGGCATGTGGGATCTTCCTGGACCAGGGCTCAAACCCGTGTCCCCTGCACTGGCAGGCGGATTCTTAACCACTGCGCCACCAGGGAAGTCCCTCTAATTTGCTCTTTACCTCATTACCTTATTTTCTTCATCTCACCTATTTCTATCTGAAATTATATCATTTCATTCTTCTTCTTTTGATTGGTTTAGCTTGCTTTGTGCCTGTCTCCTTCCACTCAAGAGTTCCTTAAGAGCAGGGATCTTTGGGCTTCCCTGGTGGTCCAGTGGTTAAGACTCTGCGCTTCTACTGCAGGAGGCATGGATTCGGTCCCTGGTTGAGGAACTAAGATCCCACATGCTGTGTGGCCAAAAAAAAAAAAAAAAGAGTAGAGAGCTTTGTTTTGTTCCTTTCCATCTCCCCAGAGCCCAGCAGGAACACAAAGCTCAACAAATATGGCGGAATGAACTTTGAATTCACCCGTTCGTTAGTATCTGCCTTGGTGCCTGTTGATGTGGGGGACGCAGAAATGGAATTAGACCGATGTTCTGCCCTCACATGCTCACAATACTGCCCAATATGTAACTGCAGGATCTCAGCGAAGCCCAGCCCCCTGCACCTAACGCTACTGATGCGATAAAACCTCCTGGGATAGCCCTCCTGGGGGGTTGGCCAGACAAGGGGCAGTGAGCCCAGGGCAGCATCCAGACAGAGCCTTGGGTCCTGTCTAGGTCAGAGCTCTGGGGCCAGGCCAGTGTGGGCTCCATCCCGGCTCTGCCCAATCTCACCCGGCCCCGATGGCCCCTGCTGGAGACCTGAAATGACACCAGTTGTCCGTGGGGCTCTGGAGGAAACTCTTGAGAGGGGGAACGGCTCCAGTCCAGCGTGCACAAGCTCCAGTTTGTCTCTTTGTCTCTTTGGGTGTGTGTGTGTGTGAACCCTGGCTGGGGAGCCCCTTCCTGGGGAACAGGCATCTTATTCAAGGACTGGGAGATGCATCCTGTCTGGAAGCCTCAGGGAGATGATGGCTTCGGGTGACGGAGAGGGCACCTCAGCTGTCTCCCTGCACTGTTTGTTCATATTTCTATTCCCTGCCTGTGTTCCTCGTTTCGGCCCGTGTAAGTAGGTGTCCAGGGGTGTCTCTGATTCTGCTCCGATAGAATGTGCCTTGTTTAATCAGTAGCAGGATGGCTGCCTCTGATGGCTGTTTTTCCCAGAAAAAACAATGCTATTAGGGATGGGGTAAGTTGGGAAGCAGCAAGAATGGGGCCTCTTGGCTTAAATTCCCCTTAGCCACAGATTTGTGGGCGACCCTGGTGCCTGTCACTTCCTGTCCCTGGACCTCAGTTTGCCCATCTGTAAAACGAGGGGAGTCAGACTCTGTGGCCCCTCAGCTGGGACTTTGAGACGCAAGGGTTGGAGGTGGTGCCACAGTGGAGGGTGGGCTGAGCTCGCGGAGCGTCCCTCACTCGGGTGCCGGAGGAGAAGAGGCCTTTAAATCCAAGGTGGCATTTTTATCGCTGTGTTCTTAATTGTAATTGCCATTTAATTAGATTAATGATAATTAATAACACTAATAATGTACTGTCCTTTGTCTGGGACAATGACATTGCAGACCCACCGTCCCAAAGTGGAGCTGGGCTGTGCTGAAGCTCCTCCTCCTCTTCTCCCCCCGCCCCAACCCCCCTTCTCCAACATTGTCTCCCTTTTCACACGTGCTCGGCACACTGGGTTGTGACCATTGCTTGTCACAATGATCTCCCTATTAGACCACGAAGTGCTCCAGAGAGCTGGGGACCGGTCCAGGCATCTCATGCCCCGCTCCACCCCGCAAAACAGAGAGGAATCCTCCCAGAGAGGGGACTGATACCTACTGGATGGAAGGAAGGGTAAGTGGGCGGGTGTGTGGATGGATGGCTGGAGAGATGGATAAATGCATTAATGAATGGCTTTAGTCTCGGGCCAGGGAGGTGACAGCGCTATCCGACCCCCAGAGGGGACCCACCTCTGCTCTCAGCCCCCTTCTCCCTGACCGAGCCCGGCCCACTAGAACTCCATAATAGCTCTCAGATACGTCTCCTCCTCTCCATCCTCAAGGTCACGGCCCCGGCTGAAGCCACCAGCACGCTTGCCTAGACAACGGTACCAGCCGCTGCCCGGCTCTCACAGCCTCCTGACCTACCCCTTACTATCCATTATGTGCAAAACCTGAGCGTCTTTTGGACTCATATTCGTATGTGACCTGCCTCTCTCTGGTTCAGAACACTTCCAGGGCCCCTCTGGGCCTTCCGAAAAGAGTACAAACGCTTGGCCTTGGCATTGGAGCATTCCTAATCTGGCTCCTGCCCACCTCCCTGTCACCGTCTCTACTACTGCTCCGCCCGCTTCCCTGCCCGCCCCTTCTACTCACACACGCTCTGGCCACCCTGGAGCGGGCACACTTCCTCCAACATGCTTTCCCCCTCTGGACCTTTGCCATGCTCTTCCCTTGGCAACCTCTCCCCTCCTGCCCCGCTCCTCTCCACCCAATTCTCCACCCTTCACAGTTGAATTCAGATGCCACCTCCTCCATGATGCCCTCCATGATGCCCCAGGGAGAATGAGCTACTCTGTTTGCCCACGAGTGTTTTTGTGGGTCTTTGACAGTATCCTCCCCCTACTCCCCACTTGCTTTCCAGGTAGAATCCCCATTTCCCACAAGGATGTGAGGATGTATTTTATTAACCCTTCTTGGTCTTTGAGTTCAAGTCTCAGCTCTCACCTGCAATAGCCTGTGACCGTCCAGCCTCTTCCTCTTTCCGACACTTGATTTTCCCATCTATAAAACGGGGACAGCAGCTTGCCCTTCACAGGGCTGTGGTGACAACTAACTGGATTTGGGTCTGTAAGGCCCCCGGCTCAGAGCTGGACTCTGTCCTGCCTCCCCACCTCTGCCTGCTCATTTCTGTTCCTGGAAGCCCCTCCTGTCTTCTTACCTGCAGAAATTCCACTCTCCCTTTTATTCCTGGGCCAGAGCAGCCTCCTCCAGGAAGTGGCGGGGACCTTCCCAGACATAATTCAGTTCAGATGTTTCCACTGCTTCCCACCCTGACTCAAGACGCTTTTGTGGGTGTCGCTCTGACCACTGTGAGCCCAGGCTGGGCGCTGGCCCCTCCAGACAGTGGGCCAGAGGGACACAGAGGACAGGAGGGGAACAGATCCTGTCCCACACGGTGGCGCTTCCTCCATGCAGGCGGCCAGAGTCTCAGTCTCCACCCTTCACTCCATCATTCATCCTCTCATCCTCCCTCCCCTCACCCATTCCCTCCCTCCCTCCTTGACTCAGTCATCGTATTCCACACATTTCTCTTCTCTGTGTAAAATCCTCCGATGGCTTCCCACTGCATGTGGGAGACAATGCAAACTCCTTACTGTGGCTGACAAGGCCCTGTATGGTCCGGTCCCAGCCCCGCTCTGCAAACTCATCTCCTCCCGCTCTCCTCCTCATTCTCATGGCACATCTGGCCGTTCCTCAATAGGTAAACCACACTCCTGCCCCAGGGCCTTTGCACTTGCTATTTCCTCTGTCTAGGATCTTATTCCCAATTTCCCCTGGCAGCTGCTCTGTTCAGCAGTCCTGTCTCAACTCCAACATTACCTCCTCAGAAAGGCTGACCATCCAGACCAGAGTAGCCACCCTTCCTTCTAGTCTCTCTTTTATTTTCTTTATAGCTCCTAAGCGCCATCTCAGGCTGCCTTGCTGGTTTATCTCTTGCTTGTTTACTTCTGTCTCCCCTGCTTGGAAGGCAGCAGGGCAAGGAGCATGTCTGCCTCGTTTGTTCTCTATTCCCACGGGGTCCGGCACAGAGTAAGTGCTCAGAACGTATTTGCTGAAGAAATGTTGCAGGAGCACCACCTGGGTGGCAGGCCCTGTGCTGGGCACAGCAGAGCAGAAATGGATGAAACGCGGCTCCCACCCTCAGTCAGCTCATAGGGCAGGTGGGGAGAAGCGGGCTCAGGGAAAGCTCACTGGGGGTCTGGGGAGGGCAGAGAGGGGGTGGAAGAGGCGCTGGGGGGCCTCAGGGCTGAGGGCAGAGTGTGTGGGGTTCTCGGCACCTCTGCTTATCACGCTCTGGCTGATGGGGGTTATATCTGCCTCTGTCTCTCCCGTGAGGCTGGGAGCCCCCTGAGGGCAGGACTTGTGCTCCTGCTTCCCAGATAGGGAGCCAGTCTCAAGGAATGAGTAGGGTCAACAGGGGTTTGGGGAAGTGGGAAGTGGGGCAGGTTACAGAGAAGGAAGGGCGTGGACAAGGGCCTGGGGTGGGGGGCATCCGTGCGGGCTGTAAGCAGTGGCTGGACAGTAGTTCAGGCCCACCCATGGCACTTTGGTTCAATTCCCCAACCCCTTAAAGAGCACTTGGGACCTCCCTGGTGGCGCAATGGTTAAGAATCCGCCTGCCAACCTAGAAAAATGGTACAGATGAACCAGCTGGCAGGGCAGAAATAGAGACACAGATGTAGAGAACAAACGTATGGACACCAAGGGGGTAAGCGGCGGGGGTGGGGTGGTGGTGGTGGGATGAATTGGGAGATTGGGATTGACATGTATACACTGATGTGTATAAAACTGATGACTAATAAGAACCCGCTGTATAAAAAATAAATAAAATAAAATTCAAAAATTCCAAAAATATAAAAAATAAAAAGAATCCGCCTGCCAATTCAGGGGACACGGGTTCGAACCCTGGTTCGGGAAGATCCCACATGTCGCGGAGCAACTAAGCCCGTGCGCCACAACTACTGAGCCTGCACTCTAGAGCCCGCGAGCCACAACTACTGAAGCCTATGCACCTAGAGCCCGTGCTCTGCAACAAGAGAAGCCACCGCAAGGAGAAGCTCACGTACGGCAGTGGAGAGTAGCCCCCGCTCGCAGCAACTAGAGAAAGCCTGCAAGCAGCAATGAGGACCCCCCCCCCCCAAAAAAAGCACTTGTATAAAATACATAGCTCACTCTTTGTTCCTAAAGGACCTTGGCTTGGGTGTTCACTGATGGATGGATTGATGCCCTCATGGGTTTTCTCCTTCATTCTGGAAGGTATAAACAAAGATGAGTCAGCTCCCAGTCCAGTGGGGAAGGTGAACAAGACCACCCAATAAGATAAGGATATCAGGGAGGATGATATGACCACTGATCGGCACATTATAGGTGCTCAAGCACTTCCTGTGTATCACCTTGTTGCTGGTCTAGACAGTGAGTAGTATTGTATAGTATGATCGCCCCATTTTATAGATGAGGAAACTGAGTTAGGCAGATGAAGTGACTCACCCAGGGTCACACAGCTGGGGAGAAGCAGGATTAGATTTGAACCCAGGTAGCCTGTCTCCAGCATCCATGCCCTGTGTTCACTGCCCGTGTGGGTCCATGAGGCCTGCCTGGTGAAACTTGTTTGTGCATCTTTTAATCTTTCCCAATTACAGAGAGACTTTTGCTTGCAGCTGCTAAAAGCAAGAACCTGTCCTCAGGCCTTGCTCCCAAGAGGGCCGGAGCAAGGTTGGGGGTAGGGGGGAAGGCAGCTGGTACAGGCCATGGCCTGCCATGGCCACTTCATGAGCTTAACTGATAACCACGGGTCCAGGCAGGCTGCCGGCTGGGTCTGTTCATTTGGCCAGGCTTCCTGGCCTTACACCCACTGGCTGGGGGAGGGTGGCATTGGGGCCAAAGGAGGGGCCTGAGGATCTCCAGTTGTTTGAGTGCTGGCAGCCATGGTCAGCATCAGTGACACGGTTGTGTGACCTTGGGCAAATTCCTTGATATCTCTGTACTTCCTTTTCTTATTTGTAAAATGGAGGTGAGCGTGGCACCTTGGAGGATGCTACAGGGATGCAGCAAGGTGCTGGGGACAGTGGCCTTCAGTTCAGAGACTACCCGGCATGTAGTAGGCACTCAGCAAAATTTCCACCCCAGTCCTTCAAAGCCCTCAAGAAAACAATCTCAGCCCTACCACGCTTGAATAAAGCAGAAAAAGCCTGCGGTGAGAGGCTGGAGAACTGGACTCTCATCTGGCTGTCTCTAACTGAAGGGGTGACCCGGACCCTAGCTCTCTCTGGGCCTCAGTGTTCTCATCTGCAAAATGGTATAACGATAGTCTCCACATCACACGAATGTAGGGAGGATTCGAGGAGCCAGGCATTTAATTGGTGCTATAATGTAGCTGACACTAGGGTAGTTTTGGATGGCTGGATCTGCAGATCCTGTGTGATTTTAGGACAGTCACCTACTTTCTTGGGGCCTCTGTTCTCTCATTTGTAAAACATCTGACCCCAAGTTCTGCTCCCCACCCAGCTCTGTCGTTTCAGGGGTGTTGATTACTTCTTCCTCTGAAACCCACCTAATCTGCTTTAGATGAGGAGAGAGTAAAGTCCTCGTGTCCAGGGAAGGGGGGAAAAGTGGGGGCCGGAATTTTTGTGCCCACTTCCCAGCTAAGGAGAGTGAAGCCCCTGGATTTTAAGGGCAAGACACATGTCCCTGCCCACTGCTCCCTCTTGCCTGTTCAAGCTGTGGGGCTGGCGCAGGGAAGGACCAGACTCCCCTGGGCCCCAGGAAGGCCTGGGGACAGGGGTCTGGGTCTGGATTCTCCAGGGCGTGGGGCTGCGTCAGCTCAGAGTGGAGGCAGGGCCTGAGGGTGGGTGGGCACGTTGATTGCAGCCATTCCTCTCCCCCTGCAGCGCCTGCTTCTGATGAAATTTTACGGCAGGTGGAAATGCTATGACTCCGTCAGCCCTGAAAGCACTTCTATTTATTCATTAAAGATATTTATTACTGAGCAGCCCTCTGCCGGCCCCACCTGACTCCTGCCGGGCCCGTGAACTTGCTCCCAGTCCTCAGTGTTGGGGGAAGCCTCCACAGGGCAGGGGGCCCCTCCCTATAGAGTGACCGGCTGGCTCTGCCTCAGCCACATCCCTAACCCCCTGTCTCTAACCCACTACCTCCTCCCCATCCTAAGCGCCAGTATCTCCTCTTCTTGGGTGTCCTGCTTCCATGCTGGGCTCTGCAGTGTGAGCTCCATCAAGCCGTCAAAGGGATCTTTTCAAAACCAGATCACACCCCTTCCATGCTCAAAACCCCTCCGTGGCCCTCCAGGCCCAGCAAGACCTGGTCCCTGCCCACCTCTCTGGCTTTATCCCCCATCAGCCCTGCCTCACGCATGGGTCCACAGTGGCTTCTTTTGGCTATTTTCTGGAGAATGACGGTGCTCTCTCTCTGCCTCAGGACCTTTGCACCTGTGCTTTTGCTTAGAACCCTCTTCCCTCAGCTCTTGGGCTGCCCAGCTCCTTGACATCATTCAGAGCTTAGCTCAAAGGCACCTCATTGAAGAGGACTTCCCAGACCACCCATCCTCAGGGTCCCCCATTAACTAGTCTCTATCACTTTGCACTGAGTTTGCTCCTTGACAGTAATCACTCTATGTATCTGTTTACTTGTTTATTGTCCTTCAGTCTGTCCCACGAGGATGTGAGCTCCTGGAGAGCAGGGACAATGTCTGTTTTGTTTCCAGCTCTGGTGGGTGTTCAGTAAATGGTGCGGGGGAGGTGGGTGATGAACTCCCAGGTACCATGAGCTGGTCACAGGTGTGGAGTTCCCCGGCCTGGGCCCTCAGAGACCTCTCAGTCCCCAGACGAAGGAGAGCCGAGATTCCGAGAGGGTGAGGCTCATGCCTCACAGAGGGTGGGCTGGGGGCTCCTGCCCCTGGTCCCCTGCCCTCCTGCATCTGGGTGTTTCCTGGATGGGCGGGCTTGCTGAGGCCTCAGGGGCTGGAACCTTCCTCAGCTGTGGCCAGACCACAGCCTGGTTTCTGAAGACCCACCTCTGGTGGCTCTTCCCCAGCTGCTCTCTAGGGCTTCAGAGCAGAGCCTCTTCCCAGGGGCTGTGGGAAGCCTCCTGCAGCCTTCCCGCTGCCTTAGGGGTGGTGGCCTTGCTCCTTGCTCAGCTAATATCAGTGTATCTGGGTCCTGGGCACTTTCTGCATGACATGCGAGGCCGGACCTTGCTTGAGGGGCCAGAATGGAGGCTTCACCAGCATCCAATGGAATCTGTTTCTCCATCACTCAGGGACTGTGGAGATTTAACTGGAACAAGCTGTGACTCTGGACAAACGTGACCTCCGAACTCCCAGGAAATCACCACATATGTGGTTCTGTCAGGTTCTGCCACAGCCAGAAGCTCATTCAACCCCGGCCTCGCTGACCTCAGGGTAGCCAGGGCATCCAGTGAGGTAAATGTGAAAACCCCCTCATCTCCAAAGGCCCCCTGCATTGTCATGGCCCCGTTCCTTTGCCTGCGCAGTTCCCTCTGCCTCGAATGACTTTCTATTGATACCTCTTGGGTGTTGAGACTCGCGGCCATCCTAAGGCCCCCGTGAAAGTCACTCAAGACACAGTTATGGTGCTGGGTCCCGTCTCTCCCAATCTCTCCTGCTAGGTTTGGGGGCCCCTCTCTGCCCCTCACCTCTGTTGAAGCCCATCATCGCTCTCTCGTGACACCCTGTTTGGCTACCGTGGGGGGTGGTCCACATTGCCTTTCAATCTGGGGTGCACAATTCCAGAGCCCAGCATGGGGCCTGGCACAGAGTGGGTGCTCAGCAAACGTTTCCCGGGAGACGACTGGAAGGAGGCAACGTGGGACGAGGAGCAGGGAGGTGCTGGGTGAGGGGTGTGAGCTGGTGGACGGGCAGAGGGGGGGATGACGGGAAAGGCAGGCAAGGAGCCTCGCTCCAAGCGTGCTTGAAAGTGGCTTCTCCTCCTCACTGCTGCGGTGGGAAAGCCTAACATTCTTCCAGGGAAGAGCAGCCAGGGAGCCTGGCCCCGGGGCCCTCACGTAGGTGAGTGTTGCAGCCACTGCTCAGATGTGGTGTGAGAGACACAGGGAGAAAGCAGGGACCCGGCAGGGCCGCTGGGGGCTTCAGTCATGAGGCTGAGCGGGCTGCTTCTCTGGAGCTTCTAATTCCAGTGCGATAGGGTGGAGCCCCTTCTCTGCCACGTAGTTGGGGGACAGTGTGGCTCTGGGGTCAAGAGTGTGGGCTTTGAAACCGCTTTGCTGTTCCCCTCCCAGCTCCGTCACTTTGTAAGCCACTGACCCTCTCGATCTGCTTTCCTCATCTGTGAAATGGATTGATAATAAAAGTATCTACACCTCACAAACGAGGGTTAAATGTGCTAATTTGACGAGCTCATAGCACGAGCTTCAACGAGTATCAGCTAATATGGCACACACTCAATAAATCCATTCTTCCGAAACACTGAATGACTTCACTCATAAGAGAAATGCAAGTTAAGACAGTAAACTCCATTCCCCGATCAGAGAGGCAGAGATGAAGACGGCTAACACGGCCACGGAGGGTGTGGGGCAGCCCTCACATACACCACTGACGGAAAGAGGGCAACGTGACAATATGCATCCCAGTGAAAACTGCACATCCCCTCTGACTTAGCAATTCTGCTTGGGAATTTGAACTCACACGTGTGAAATGACGTTCTATACAAGGATGTTCACTGCAGCATTGTAATAGCCAAAGATCGAAGACAACCTAAATGTCCATTAACGGGATTAACTGAATTATGGTACTGCTCTGCAATGGAGCTCAGCTATTAAAGGAGTAGGGGGAGGGACTCTGTGCGTTGGGTAGATGTAGAGTGAAAAGCAAGGTGCAGACCAGAGACCGGGAGATGCCACCGTTTGTGTTGACTGTATTTATTCACTTGAAGACACTGAAGACTGCCTCCGAAAGGATACTCCAGCTCATTAGCACTGGCTGCTTCTGGGGAGGGGCCTGGGTGGACCGGAGACGCAGCTGGCAGGGAGACTTATGCACTGAATCTCCTTATGTACCTTCTGAAGTTTATGCCAAGGGCGTGTGTTACCTATCAAGGGAAAGGTGACTGGAGGAGCGCTTGCCACTTTCTCGGCACAGATAACGAAGGCCCGCCGCTGTGATACCAACCACTTTCCATGTGTACCAGGGAGCAAGACAGATTGAAAAACGTGGCTCCGCTTTTCTCTCTACTGTGGAGTAAGAAAATCTAATCAAGAAGTTTTTGCCTTTAGGAAAGCGAGTCTGGTCTCCCTGTGGACACTAAATTGACGCTCTTGGTAATGGCAGGAGATGCCACCTGGGCACTGGTGCTGCTGTGAGGGTGACTGAAGGTTGCCTTCCAGCTTCCCTGACGATGCATTTCCCCCAGATAAAGAAGGAATGCAGCCCGCATGCAAATCTCTCTAAATTAGACACGGCCCATCTTGACGCCGCTGAATTCAGGCTGACCACCATGAGCAGAGCAGCAAGCTGCAAAGGAAGAGGAAAATGAAATCCTCATTTCCCTCAGGAAGAAGTTCTGGCTAATAGTGCTGAAAGGCTATTTTATTGCTGTGTTTAGATAGGAAAAGGAATACCGCCTGGCTGGGGTGCCATGTCCTGGACTCAGCTATGGACACAAGGATGGACATGAAGGGGCTTTGTTTGAAGGGGAGAGCTTGGGAAGCCCACGAGTGGCGGACGCAGAAGTCGCGTTCAGAACCACAGGGCAAATGGGGCCTTTATTCGAGCCCAAGAAGTCCTCCTGGAGGGGCGGGGCTGCTTGGTGAGGCAGAATCTCAGCCATGAGCAGACGCAAGAGGTAGGCCCACACCCCTTGAGCCTAAGGGTGAGCAAGGTTAATGATGAGGATCTTTCCCTTGTTCTTAAAGCTTTTCTTAGCCTTGAGTGGCAGGTTGTTAAAGTTAGCTGAGTTTAGAGATTTCTCCTCATCCCGTCTCCTTGGTCTCCCAACCCCTGGAACCGTACACTCTTTCTGAATCCTAAGGGATTGTACCTCACATTCCCCCCAAACCCTCCCATCACAAAACTGATGGAAAAGGGGACCTCATCCTCATTTGAAAGTGAAGGTGTGAGTTCAAACTTGCTTTTAGTACAGGGACTTATTGGAAAAACAAACTCTCAGGAAGCACTCTAACATAGGAAGCAGGGCAAAGCAGGGGGACTGTAGTTGAGGGGGTCAGTGGTCTGGAGCCCTACCCACCTTCTCTTCTATGTTGGCTTCTGATGCACTTGTGGGAAGCCTGGGGCTCAGGTAGAATACAGCTGGAAAACTGCTGGACAGAACTTCTCTGGATGGATAATCAGGTGACAGCAGTTGCTTCCGGGGATAGGGAGGCCCAGGGGCGGGTGGGAGATGGGAAGGGAGACTCCTCTCTGCATACCTATTGTTAAAATTTGAACTTCTGTACCATGTACAAGCATTACCTGGGTAAGAACAAAATTTAAAAAGAAAATAAAGCTGAAGGACTAATGATCTAAGTACAAACCTTAGTTCAAGAAATTTAAGATTCTGAACTTATTTATGAAACAGAAACAGACTCATAGACATAGAGAACAGACTTGTGGTTGCCAAGGGGGAGGAGCAGTGGGGGAGGGATGGATTGGGAGCTGGGGATTAGCAGATGCAAACTATTATATACAGGATGGATAAACAAGGTCCGACTGCATAGCACAGGGAACAATCATTTTGCTGTACACCAAAAACTAACACAACATTGTAAATCTACTATATTTCAATAAAAAATAAATTAACAAAAATTTAAGATTCTATAGGTTACATTCGTTGTGAATTCATTAAATCCCATATGGACAGTGGAACAGATCGAAGTGGACTGTATCAGTCAGGGACCTGTGACTGTCTCCTGAACAAGGCAGCTCAAGGGAGGGCAGAGCACGGGCTGTGGAGTCAGACCTCGCATTGAATGCCGGCTCCGTGCGTACTGGTCCCAGGGCCTTGCACAAGTTACTTACCCCCTGGGACCTCAGTCTCGGCTTCAGTAAACCGGGGATAATGATGCCAGCAGGGCTGTCGTGCAGGTTAGAAAGAAGGGACGTAAAGTGAGTAGCACATAGCAGGTGTTTGATACATGGTCGCTATTATAATTACAGAAAAGTGAAATTAAAAACTAACTAAATCCAGGGGCTTCCCTGGTGGCGCAGCGGTTGAGAATCTGCCTGCCAATGCAGCGGACACGGGTTCGAGCCCTGGTCTGGGAAGATCCCACATGCCGTGGGGCAACTAGGCCCGTGAGCCACAACTATTGAGCCTGCGCATCTGGAGCCTGTGCTCCGCAGTAAGAGAGGTCGCGATAGTGAGAGGCCCGCGCATCGCGATCAAGAGTGGCCCCCGCTCGCCGCAGCTAGAGAAAGCCCTTGCACAGAAACGAAGACCCAACACAGCTAAAAATAAAAATAATAAATAAATAATGAAAAAATAAAAATTAAAAAAAACCCAAAAAACTAAATCCACAATGTGACTGTAGGGCAACTCTGATTCTGTAACGGGCCCTGGAGCAGGCTCAAGATGCCTCTCTGGGGAGCGCTTACCTCATGGTAGTAAGAGGCACACCGTCCATCTTCCCGCCAGGCTGGACATGAGCACCGGGAGGGTAGGGCCTGCCTCACCCACTGCTCCGTCACCAGCCCAATCCGGGGTGATACAGGTGCCATCTGATTCCGAGTCCCCCTGGGGGGCTGCCTGGGATGGCGAACAGTTTCTCCCGGCATGTCAACTCTGGCCAGATGGTAGTGGCCGCCTGGAGCCCTGCCCCTGGGGGCTCACTGAGCAGCCAGGGCTGCTCTGACTGAATGGTGGCCACGGGCACAGCGCAGAGCATGCGGTGTCCCTCGTAGCTGACCTGCTGACCCTGGGCTAAACACTTCATTCTAAGTCGGTTGTCCTCCCACTCCTCACTCACGAGGACTCTATTCTCTGTGACAGAATAAAAACACGCTCAAGGACCGCTGACTTCTGTAGAGGAGGAGACCAGCTTTCTCACAGTCCCTGTAAAAGGGGTGAGACTGCAATTCTGAAGCCACAGACGTGTGAGGGAAGGACAAAAGAAATCACCGAATGGGTATTATTACCCCCACTCTGCAGATGAAGGAAGTGAGATTCAAGAAGGTGAAATCACTTATCCAAACTGCCATAGGTGGTAAACACTGCAGCTGGATGTGGACCCCCTGTCTACTCTGAAGTGGTAGCTCTCACCCTAACGCTAGGAACCACCTGGGGGCTTAGGACAGTACCAGCACCTGGGCCTCACTGGACATTCCGATTTCATCATTCTGGGGTGGGGCCCCACACTGATACGTACTTTTAAGCCCCCTTCCAACCAGAGCGACTCTGACGTGTGGCCGGGGTTCAGACCGCTGCTCTGAGGACTGTGTGCTCTGCGGGCGGTCTCGCAGTGCCAGGAAGCCCTCCCCAGGGTGCTTCGGGTGCTTCTGCACGAGCCCCGTGCCCCGTGTTACACGCCCAGGCTCTTCGTGTCAGGGCTGGAAGCCCCAGAGAGGCCCCCGGTCCATGCCTTCCCCTGCCCAGCCGCAGACGGGCAGCCTCACCGCAACCCCCAGGGCAGCCACAGTGGCCACTTTATCACTCATCTGCTCTCAGAGCCTCAGGTTCCTCACTGGAAGCGGGAGGCCAACCACTAAGCCTCCTCAGACGCGTTCCGTGAGCACTGCTGGGAAAGGTGTTGGGTAAAGGTTAGAAGGCACAGAGAACACCAGCCCAGGAATACCAAAACTAGCTTTTATTTGTCCAAAAGTCACATCGAGCTCCGTAAAAACTGTTTCTGGGGGAGGCCCAGAGAGAGTCCCTGCTGCCCAGGGCCAGGGGCCGCTAGAAGTTCTCCAGCAAGCCCAGGATGCGCTTCTGCTCGCTCTCCCGGAACTCCGGGCTCCGGCCGTCCCCGATGTTCTCCGCATACTCTGGGGAGACAGAGGCAGGGTTAGGCATGAATCTGAGGCGTGGGGTCCTTCGTGGCCGGGTCACATCATACCTCTCTCTGAACCCCAGCTCCCGTGGGGTGTGTGCTGTTCTAATGCCTCTAGTGGCACCCACGGTGGCAGTTGTGTGCAAACTCCTTGGTCTTGCATTCAAGGCCCACGGTGGACAGGGCCCAACTCCCCTGTCCCTGCCTGCATTCCCCTCCTAGCTGCAGCCTTTCTTCACTTAACACACACAGTGGACGCTATTATGGGCAGGTGCTGCCCCAGACCCAGTGGTTCCCAGAGCGGCGACCCCAACCAACAGCAGCAACATCACGCAGGAACCTGTTCGAAATGCAGATCTGGGGACTTCCCTGGCGGTCCAGTGGTGAGGACTCGGTACTTTCACTGCCAGGGCCGGGGTTCAATCCCTGGTCGGGGAACTGAGATCCCACAAGCCGCATGGCGCAGCCAAAGTGAAAGAAATGTAGATTTGGGGGTCCAATTCAGACCTACTTATTAGGAAGCTCTGAGGATGGGGCCCAGCGGTCTGTGAGAACAAGTCCTCCAGGCAGTGCGGATGCAGCTCCCATGTGAGAACCACTATTTGAGGCAATGGGGATAAAGTCCTGATCAAAACAGGTGACAACCTCTGCACTTGTGGAGCCTACTTCCCAGTGGGGGAGACAAACCGCAAGGTAAGTAAAATATATAGGGTGGCTGTCCGAAGGCTTCACAGAGATGGGGGATTTAATTAAAGACCTGAAGCAGGTGTGTGCGGGAATACCTAGGAGCGAGTGGCAGAGCGGCCAGCAGAGCAGGGGCTGAGAGGGGAGCACGCCTGGACCCTCTGAGGTGAGCACGGAGCTCAGAGCCGGGGAGGGGCGGGCCACTGTCAGGACTTTGGACTTTCCCCTGAGATGAGAAGTTATAAGAGAGTTTTAAGCAGAAGAATGACATGATTTGACTTTAACCAGCTCACTCTAGCTGCGGTGTGGAAGCTACCCTGAAGGGGGCAAGGGCAGAAGGAAGGAGATGTGATTTGATTGGTGGTTTGGTCCAAGGAGGTCACGGTAGAGGTGAGAAGTCTTCAGATTTTAGATGTATTCTGAAGGTGGATCCAGCAGGATTTACTGACAGACTGGAAATGGGGCGTGAGAGAAAGAGATGTGGATAGTGAAGTTGCTAAGAAATACGACAGGGTAGTGGAGAGGGTGACAGGGAGCTTGGAATTCCTCCAAGGAATAAGGGGAACAGGTGTCTGCACCACCAAGGAGGGGGGCTGGGGCACAGTCCACGGACATGAGATGGAAACAAATGGGTGTTTTTTGGAAAGAGGGAGGGAGAAAGAATGGTCTAGAGACGCCCAGGAGGCGCGTGGAAGGCCCCCTTCCCCGTCTCCAGTAGTAAAAGGCATGTGGGAGAAAGTAGGTACCACTTGAGAGGACCCATCCCTGGTAGAGACAGTTTTAGTTAGAGCAGGGAGATAAAGGAAATACGCCTAAAGAGGGTGGGAATACAGGACATGATGTTGATGACAGGACATAATCAAAGAGTTGTAAGGTGGGTAAACATATGGTCCCGTTTCCCCTGTTGTCCCAACAGAGTACTTAACACACCTCCATTTTATTCTCAAAAGTGTCCGGGCCCCCCCAGATTATGTGGTCAGCTGGTTTTAGGAGGCGGGAAGGGGTGCGATATGGCACAGAAATGATGTGTGGAGCTTAGGGACGAGAGTGCAGGGCCTGAGTGGTGAGTGGGGCCCCGGGCTTCCTGCGGTGACTCCCAGGAGCTGGTGCACAGAGCACAGTGGACGGGGAGGGGAGACGGAGATCCAACTCCTCTGTGTGCTGAGCGTGCCCTGCCCCGCCCTCAGACAGGAGATGGTGCAACACTGTGGGCTGTGTTTGTATCCTGACTCTGACTCACAATCCTAGGTGGCCTTGAGCGGTCTCCCCCTCCACAAATGCATGTAAAGAACCTATAATAACAGATGTTCAAGATACGCTAGTTCCCTCCCTGAGCCTGCTTCGCTCAGGCCAGCAACATCTCTGGGGGGAAACACCACACATCCTTCAAGGACACCTTCTCCACGAAGCCCCACCTGCTCACCTCTGACTCCTGTTCCTGTCCTCAGGCCTCTGTCTCCACCGCAGGCCTGACTTCTAGATCATCCTCTACTTGTCCCCTCTCTCCCTCTAGACTGACAGATTCATGAAGGTAGGGGCTTTCGCCTTACTTTCAGCTAAATTCCCAGCAGAGCCGGGCTGAGAGCCAACTACCAGTCTGGTGCTGTGAATAAGCTCTCAGGGCAGTGGATCAGGATGAGTGCCTGCGGGTCTGCCCCCAGCTCCCTGCCGGGGGTGGCCTGAGATGGAACAATAGAAAACTCTCTTGCAAGAGGCTTCTGCATAATAAAACATCTGCTCATCCAAATCAGACAAAGAGTGGGGAAAGGGAAGAAAGCCTGCAAACCCTCCCCTACCTCCCATCCCCCACCATGATGGAGAAATAACCTTGCCCCTGCCACTTCTTCATTTTTCCTCCGTCCTCTTTATCACTTTGGATATGTGCCGGGAAACGGGACTTGGGATTCAGACATGTGCCAGCTGTGTGTCTCCCCCTGGAAATCATCCTCTTCTGTTAGGCCTATCCATCACCTCCAACAGCAAACGGCTGTGATCCCTTCTATTAAGGCTCCTTAAAGGGAGGGCTGGGGTGATGGGAGAACAGAAACCGGGCTGCGGGAGAAGGCTAGGGGCTGTATGTAAGTGGCATCTCTTACTCACATGTGAATGATCTAGTTGCTGCCCCAGGAGAGAGAGAAATGACCATTATAGCATTTAATACCCTCAGAGGCATGGTCTGAAAGCAAGTCTTAATGGATTGAACTAACACTTTGTTCTCCTAATGTATTCTCAGACCCAGGAGAGAGGGAAGTGGAGAAACAGTCTGATTCTTTGGGGCAGTGATTTTTTTCCAAGTAAAGCCAACTTCCCTGGAGGGACCTAATCTCTTTCCAGGGATGCGCAGAGTACAGGAACAAAGTCTGTATCAATCCCCTGCTGAATCATCCCTACCAAGGACTTAGAAAAACACATGCCACCGCTGTACACAGAGCACCCACCCAACGGACAAGTCTCCTCTGTTGCTCCGCATGCGGGGAAGGAGGAAACAGTCAGATTACCTGCTCTCTGGAGATGGGCTGTGAAGGAAGTTAGTAGGATCTGGAAGAGGGGCTATCCTGTACAGAGTGGAATGGGACCTCACATGTGGTGAACACTGTTTACGTGCCAGGCATTTATCTATATTGTCTCATATAATCTTTGCAGCAATCCTATAAGGCAAAGAGCACCATCTCTGTTTACAGAGATGAGGAAACTGAGGCGTATCAGAGAACTGAAGCAACCTGCCCAAGTCTAGGATGGTAGAGGAGCTGATATTCAAACCAAGAACATGTGTCAGAAGTGAAAAAGGCACGTCAAAAGCCATGGGGGGTGGGGCTGGGGAGCTGGTCCCCAAAGTGGCATCCTCTTACCTAGGCAGTATCTTACCCTGCCTGTTCCCCATCCTTTGGGGAAAAAATCTCTAAAGCAGCCCAGCTGTGGCAGGGCATCTGGCTACAACGTCCTCATAAAAGGTAAGGCTCTTCAGTGCTTTGTGACCACCTAGAGGGGTGGGATGGGGGGATGGGATAGGGAGGGTGGGAGGGAGACGCAAGAGGGAGGAGATATGGGGATATATGTATATGTATAGCTGATTCACGTTGTTATAAAGCAGAAACTAACACACCATTGTAAAGCAATTATACTCCAATAAAGATGTTTGGAAAAAAAAAAAAAAAGGTAAGGCTCTGGAGGGAATGTCCCGGAGTAAAGGGGCCTCAGCAGCCAGAACAGATGTGCAGTGGGTTGCTGGGGCCATGCTCCCTCATGCCAGGTCACTGAGTGTCAGGGCTGGCAGGCCTCTCAGAAATGTACTGCAACTGGATGGACAGGTGACCGGCCAGGATCCCGCAGCGAGCCAGTCACAGGGCCAGGCCCAGCGGGTGTGACAAGCCCGGAGCGCTCTCCCACTGGCCGTGGCAGCTGGTACCAGCTGTGCACCTCACCTCTCACCCTCCACCCCTTACCCCAACTTATTCTTTGTTTCCAGAGTAGAATCCTGTTTGGAGCAAGCCTTGGTGGCGCCAGCTACCTCTGGTTATTAAAGCTGCTGCAGCAGTTTATAAATATTGAACGGATTCCTCCCAGAGGTCTTGGGAAAGAGTTCTCTTTGCTCTGTGCGCGCGCGCGTGTGTGTGTGTGTGTAAGAAAGGGAGAGAATGCTGGAAAAAGAGAGACGCTAGATGAAGGGAGAACTTCAGGGTGGGGGAGAGGGAGAGGGGAGACAGGAAGAGCGTGAGTCGGGCCGGAGAGTGAGAAACACGGTGTACACATAGACTCCCTTCTCGACTTCTCCAGCATTTTCAAATGCTCTTACAATAAAGGCTTTCATGGAGCTCAAAAACAGGCAGCAGTGCTGAACGCATAAATATTAAAGCAAACTTTAGACAGCAGGTTTACTATTCAGACATGGAATACAAGCTGTTCTGTTTTTGGTAAGAGGAAGAGGGAGGGACACCCGGGCTGGCGGATGGGGAAGGACTGTCTTCGAGGACAGAGACTGGGACCAGCGCTCACAAGCCTGGTTCAGATCCCTGGACCTTAAGCCTTAAACACTCACCCTTGAAAAAGTGCAGGAGGAAGGGTGAGTGGGGAGAAGCGGAACGCCAATAGTTTTACACTGAAAACGCTTGAAGACATAGAAATAATCACAAAATAGAAACTGGGAAAGTAAAATCCTTTGAGGTCTAACAGAGAGTCCTTAACGACAAGGATGAGTGTGGAGGGACTAATGTTACCTCTCTAGGAGGAGGAAGTTGTGCTGGGGCCGCAAGTGGGGATATAAGCTTCATCAGGGATCCGATTAAAATGAAACCTACTTAAAGGAGGAGGAGAAGGAAACTTATCCTTTGCTTACGGCGCTAACAGGGTCACATCCCCATAGACCATTTTCCCACAGACCTTTCGGCTGCTTGAAAAAGCACCACCTACCCCTTCCACCCCCACCAGGCCCTGAGGAGTATGGCCTGGGTGCTGGTCCATGGGCTTTCCTGCCAGCACCGGTGAAAGGATTAAGCCAAGGAAGGGAAGGAAGGAACCTGCATTTACTGAGCAGGTATTCTGTCCCAGGCCCCCAACTGCATTTCAACCTCAGCCTTCCTTGGGGCAGTATTCACTTTCGGTTTGTTTCTTACAGAGGAGTAAAGGAAGGCTCAAACAGGTTATCTACTAACTTACCCCAAGTTACAGAGAGCCAGAATCCTTGCTGGTCTGTGCCTCTCAGTTCTGCTTATTCCTGCGTGAGCTGGGATGCGAATCACAACGGTGACGGTAGCTACCATTATCAGGCACTTATTATGTGCCAACATGTAGGCACTTTACCTGCAGCACCTCATCTAATTCCCACAGCAACCTTTTGAGGCAGATTACCCTCATCTTACAGACACTGTGGCTTAGGGAGAGGGCAAGTAGCTGCCTAAGGTTAAACAGCCCCTCCGGGGTCCTTTCCTGCCTCCCAACCCTAGAGGCCACAGCAGCCATGGCCTGGTGCAAGTCACACACATCAACGTGTCACCGGAAGAGAGAGAAACCCTATCAGCTTCTGCAGCTTTCAAATCACAGAAGCAAAGCTCAGGTTACCAAGAGCTGAAATCAATATGGAAATACATGTTTATGAGCTTCTGAGAGAAGACTTCAAGCCATAAAGAACACAAGCAAATCAAAGGGCCGGGAGCCAATCTCCGAAAGCATTCTGAAGTCTTTGGCTCAGTCTTTTCGCCACCAGTGACAGTTTTGAGTCAGTAATCCTCTAAGCTTTCCTCTGCCAAACAGCCCAGCACCACCTGACCTTCCAACAACTTTCACCAGTGACTAAAACATTCAGGAGACTCACCAGAGGCTTCCATGGTAACCCTTGGCACAAGTATTTATACTAAGAAGCATTCCCAGGTCACAGCTCCTACTCCATGTCCAAGGAGAGGACCACTCAATGTACATCTGCATCTGCCTATGGAGGTCCTTCACAGGCTTCAGGAAGCCATCTCCTTACTTACAGTCATCAACCTCACAGGAACGGAATACACAAGGGTGGTTGCCAGGGGCTGGGGGAGGAGGGAATGGGGAGTTAAGTGTTTCATGGGTACAGAGTTTCAGTTTTGCAAGATGATAATAAGTTCTATGGACAGGTGGTGGTGATAGCTGCAATGGTTAAAATGGTAACTCCTATGCATACTTTACCACAATTAAAAAAAAAAACCCCAAGCACCTCCTCCTCTGTGCAGCCTCTCTGGATCTTCAAGCTCCTTTTAAATCTCCAGCAGAATTAACTGTGCTTTCTTTTTTTTTTTTTTTTTTTTTTTTTTTTTTTTAAAACATCTTTATTGAAGTATAATTGCCTTACAAACTGTGCTTTCTTGAGTCTCACTCCATATCTTAGCACTGACTTCAATCTGCTTTGTGTTGTGCTTATTTATTTCACATGTGATGGCACTGAATTGCCCTGGGGACAGGGCCTCCTAAGTGTCTCACTCATCTAAGGAGCCCACCTAGTGCCCTGTGATGCCAGTGGGTACTCTGTAAAGGTGGATGCCCTGAATTTTCTTTCTTAAAATGCAGTAGGAGTGTATCAGCCAATTGGTACAGTTAGAGCTCTCCTTTCTGCCAGATGGAAGACCGACTGAGTCTGGATCCAGTTTCCAGCATTAATAATGACTTGGGTAACATCCCTTAACCTCCACAAGTCTTGGTTACCTTAACTGCAAAATGGAGACTGTAATCCTGCTTTTAGGACCGTCGTGAGAACCAGAGAACATACATTAAAAGCCTGGCACAGAGGACATGCTCGGGAGTGACCACTCTACCTACGGTGGTCCCGGATTTCTGGAACAGCACAAAGAAGCCTGAAGCACCACCTCAGCAGCACCCTCAATAAGCATTAGCTGAGCCCCTTCTCTGCACCAGGCGTGCGCCAGGCACCGGAAGATAAAAGCCAGGACGACTGTCACTGCCCTTTCAGAGCACGTGGTCCTTCTCCGGCACAGAGACCACCGTCCCCTAGGCGGGCAGCAGAGGCCTCAGGTCAGCGCTGCTGCAAGATCAGGGAAAGCTGGACTTTGGGAGCACTGAGTAAGCAGTCTGCAAGCCAAGGGACTTTAATGAGCCATCAGTTATTCCCAGCTCTCTTGGCACCCCCAACAGAAAAGGAGGGAGGAAGATCGTGAGAAAGGGGACTGAAATATAATGGGAAGAGTCCCCTGCTGGGCTTGCCTCATCAGCGTTTTCCTGAGACCTCAAGGGATACATCAGCTGTCATCCTGCCAGCAAAAGTTAGGAAATATATAGGCCATAAAATCAAAGAAAAAAGCTTGCATCTAATTAGCATGTTAAAAAAAAAAAAAAAAAGGAAGCAACCCAAACTGAAAAACAAAATTAAAATCAAAGAGGACAGACTGATGCGC
This sequence comes from Eschrichtius robustus, assembly GCF_028021215.1. Classification (NCBI taxonomy): domain Eukaryota; kingdom Metazoa; phylum Chordata; class Mammalia; order Artiodactyla; family Eschrichtiidae; genus Eschrichtius; species Eschrichtius robustus. The sequence goes on from NC_090839.1 coordinate 22,171,710, forward strand.
TGGTTTTCTTTCTGAGGCTCTGTTTTTTCGCGCACTGTGATGGAGTGAAGGGTGGAGGCAGGAGGGGGAGGGCGGGAAGGCTTTTAGGAGGTGGGCCTGAGCAGAGCCCGGACGCCACCCCTACCCAGCCCTGCGGTGGCCTCGCCCCTTTCCAACCTCAGCACTACCCCGAGGGTGCTCACTGCACCACTTTCAAGGGCTGCCGAGAGGCAGCCTGTGGCACAGCTCCACCACCCAACGCCGCAGGCAGATGGGCTTCCTGGGGCCAGCGTGAGCCCTTTATTATAACCTTAACCTTCCATCTGGAGAGAACTCTTTCTTTTGTTTGTCTTCAGTGGTCAGCGTCCTGTGAGGACTTCTTTGACCTGGGCAACAACATCTAATTTCCTGGCTTTAAATACCACCTCCATACTACTGACTTCAAATTGTCCAAACAAGCACCTCTCCCGCCCCAATGAGAATGTCTACTCTCTGCTGGCCAACAAAGGGATGTAGGCGCTACCCGTACCCCAAACTCACCGTGTAGCCAACAGAACTCGAGAGACTTGCCCAGCAATACTCCCAACCCCACCCAATGCTCCAGCCTCCCTCACCCCTGCTTGGCCTCCATTGATGTGGCAGAGTCCGTATGAAGGCCGCTGATGTCCTGTGTTGGACCTCTGCTCCTTCTGCCTGGGACGTGCCTTTCCCTCTGGGACACCATTCCCAGTCCTGGAGGAGCCTTTCCTCCCCTGGGATTCCTTGGTATGGCCTGTGCCTCCATTACTGCCCCCTTATCACTCCCTTAATGCTGTTCACAACTTTAACGCAGCACCTAGCACATCATGGTTAGTTTCGAGTATCACTTCCAGCTAGACCATGAACCCTCAAGGATAGGGATCTTGCTTATTTATTATTCCTTGTATCTCTAGTACTGGATACAGAGCTTGGCACCCAGCAATGCCAGCTGAGTAGTTGTTGGAGTGTGTATTTCACTTAGCTTGATTATGGTTGGCCATTTCTACATCTGTGTTCCCCAGAAGACTATAAGCTCCATGAGGGCAGGTGCTGTGTGACACCTTAGTAGCACAGTATTAGCACTGTGCCGAGCCCTGAGGAGAGTCTCAGTAAACATTTGCCAATTTAAATTCACACAAGGGTAGAGTTTAATTCAACAACGTTTAAAATATTCACCGGGTGTCCATTATGTGCCTGTCATTGCTCTAGGTGCTGAGGAGACACGGGGAACGAGCCAATGTCCCTACGTCACGGAGCTTACATTTTAATGTATGAGACACACAAACCAAGGAAACAAAGACATAAATAAAAATAATTACAGATTGTGATAAGGGCTAGGAAGGAAATAAACTGGGTGCTAAGATGGGAAATAACACATGGAGAGAAGTGGATTGATTCAGGATGGAGACTGGAGGCAGACATGGCAGCTTTACTAATGGACTGGCTGTGAAGGGTGATGGCGAGAGCTGAAGGGCTGGACCTGGGTCTAGAAGGATGGATCTGAGAGTCTGGACAGAGCGGGAAAAGAAAGCAACAGGGGAGAGGAACAAGAGTGGTGGGAATGAACACAGCATCTGTGCAGGCTGCTCACCTGCCCAGACAATCAACAAATGTCTATTCAGCACCCAGTATGCGCCCAGTGCTTTAACAGGCACTTGGGGAATAAACTGGGATCTGAGGGAGACAGAGGCTGGCTCACAGCAAATGAAAATCCTGAATAACCTCAGGTATATGTGTTAGGATCTCTGAAAGAAAAGCATCCACCTACTACGTGTCAGCACCTGTTAAAAACACTTTTCCTTTCTCAGATCGCTGTTTTGATCACAGGAATGGAGGTGCAGGGAGAAGCCTAAATGCAGGAGAGTAGAGCTGAGAGTAATAAAAAGTTCTAATTGAACATGTGGGCGTTGAAAGTAAATGCCATTTAAAGGCTGGGGTTGCAAATCACCACAGCTGCACCTTAGGGAGGAGGCGGCATGACACTCTGAGCAGTAACTCATGTGAATGTGACACTGAGAAAGAGGAGGGAGCACCCGTGATGCCACTGTGGAAGATGCTAGAGGCTAGGTTCATGAACAAGTTCCCCCTTTCCTCCTTCTGAGGGAGAAGACAATACATTCCAATGCCTCGAAGGCTCCATCTGCAAAATGGGCACGACGGATTTACCATCCCCACCCTCCTGGGAGGGCTGTGCTGATCATGTGATTTCCAGGCCTATGTTTTCACTCACACTGTTCCTTTGTTTTGGAATGTCTAAGACCCAGCTCAATGTTACTATTCCCGCAAGCCTTCCCATGGGGTTTTAGCCATGCCTCACTTATAATGCTGCTGATGATAATCATCATCATAATAGTTCGTAATACTCATAATAGCTAACATTTGCCAAGAACTTATTAACTTGAGATATTTTCCATATATCATCTCATTTAATCCTTTTACCTAATCTATGAGGTCCCAGGGCAATTAGATACCTTGCCCAAGGTATCACAGTAAACAGCAGAGCCAGGATTCTGTTTCAGGAGCCAGATCCCAGAACCCATGGCTCTTAACTTCTCTTCACTTTATTATATGTATCATTTATCTCCACATTTCATCTCCCACATGTAACGGGAGTTATAAGCCACTTACAGGCAAACTCTTTGAGTAAATCTAGCCTAATCTCTCATCTTAGAAGTGGGCAGGACAAGGGTCAGAGAGAGAGAGAGATGATGTGCCTGCGGTTACGTCCATCACGACTCTCTCTCTGAACTCTGGCATTATCAGTACTGTAAAGGCCAATACGGGCTTCTAGCCGCCATGTGTGTTAGTCTGTGCTAAGTGGCCCGAGGGTGGAACTGCACCACAGAGCTGATTGAGAGCGTGCTCACCGACTGGAGGCCTCTTGGGAGCCACTCCAGCTGAGTCAGGTCCAGCCAAAGATACAACAGCATTTGAGAGACCCGTTGGGGTAGGTGAAGGAAATTCGCCCAAGCACTTTCTGTGTGCCAGGCACTACACTGGATGCTATCATGTAAGTATCTTGTGAACTTTTGCAAAATTTCTTCTAGATCATGCTCACACAGCTGGGGGAAGGCAGAGCTAGCACTGGAAAGCAGGCATCCTTCTTCTACTACACCACACTGCCTCAGATTCACTTCCTTCTGCCTTAATTCCAGGTAGTTCTTGTTACTTCCTTGTTTTTTCTCCCTAAGAAAGCAATTTCCTTCCACTACATGCAGTTTGGAACTGGATTTTTTTGTTTATTTCTTGTTTGGTGTTTTTCTGTTTTGTTTTTAAATTTCCAACCCCTAGTGCTTCTTGTTATGTGTTTTTAAAATTCTGGAACTAGAGGGTCAGAGGCAGAGAATAACTAGGTTAGTCTTCGGTATTCTGACAAGATGACCTGGACACACACTGAACTGGACAACACACTTAAGCCTTCAGTGCAGAGAATGCTATGCACCAAATTCCAGGGATATTGACAGAGACAGAAAGAAAGCATCGTCTAATTCCCTGGAGCCCCAGACACAAGCAACGTGCAACTCACCCTTGATGATGTGCCTGACAATTTTGATAGAGCTTCCACGCATATTTAGGATTTGGTGAACCCTCTGGCGAATCTAATAAGGAAGGGGAAGAGTGGAAAGAGAAAGAAAAAGCATCACTTGCCCTGGTAGACATCAGAATACGTCGTATTGAAAGTATTCACCTCACCCCCATCCCTAAAAAAGAGGGCCCACATAGAGTGAAGGAATTCAAGGAGAGTGTGATCCACTCCACTCTACCTAAGCAGGTGGCAAGCAAGGAGGCAGGGAAGGAAGGGCCCATCCAGGGGCAGCCCCCTCCTACCTGGGGCACATTGGCATTGCAGATCTCTGCCATGATGTAGCAGATGTGCTGGAGAACAAAAAGCCCTGCGTCCAAGCGCCGGAGGTAGAACTCATCCTCAATGTCATTGTCTATGATTTCTCCACGCCGGACCATGTCCTAGAAATGAATGAACGTTTGGGAATAAAATCCACACAGTGAGTGAAGGAGGAAAGAATAGGTTTCTAGTCCACCCATAATACACAGAAGAATAGTAATTACAACTACAACAACAAAAGAAAACCACTCTGCCTCGATTTGCCTCCTGCTTCTCTCATTATTCTGAAGTACCTTATGTTCTCTTGTTGGCCCAGGGAGTCAAGATTAAAGTCCATTTTTCCTATACAGTGACTCAGGGCCAAAATGATCTCATCAACGTATTCAACCTGAAAAAATAAGCTGATGGGGACACAAATCTATTCATCTGCTTCTACTCATTCTTTACTCTTTGGTTCCAGCCTCCATACATAACCTCTCTACAGATATACTTAACTCTCTTTCCCTTCCAAATCAAGTTAACCTAGGGAAGAGAGGTCTGCTTTCTCTACGATTCTGTCTTGGTACCCTGGTGATGGCACAGGTACCCAATCTATGCGTCCCTTTTGGCTTACATTTTGTTAGATGCAAAATGCTGCCCATCTTTCCCATTTTGTTCCACAAGTTCAATACTCCCTCAAGGCCAAAGTCCTAATTAGTGATGGGAGTCTCTTTCCTAAACTTTTGTAACCCCAGACCTATCAGACTTGCTGTCCCCATATCTATTCCTCTCTAGCAGATTCTTTAGAAAAAACAAAAACAAAAACAGCTTTATTGAGATACAATTGACATACCATACAATTAGTATAGTCAGAGTTGTGTAACCACCATCACAATCATTGTAGAATATTTTCATTCCCCTCCACCTCCAAAGTCCCTCATCCAGTGGATTATCACCACCTCTGCCAAGAGGGCTCTTCTTCCCAACTCAGGGACTTTAGGGCCTTCCTTCCTAGGGATTCTGGGGTATCTCTCAAGCCAACACTATTTTTAAGCTACCTCTCCTACAGAGCATTCCCTGATTATTTAAAGCTAAAAACTCCTCCTTCCCAAAATTCCTGACAGCACCCTTGCAGGTCACTCCATGACACGACCTCTTCTGGCACGTCGTATTCACACTGATTTCAGTTATCATCAGCTCCCTGTTTCTATAACTCCCTTTATGTCATGAGGGTGAACTGTGAGCTCTGTGAAAGTGGGGACTGAATTCTGTCTTTACATCCCCAGCTCAGTAAACATCCATGCAGTGAATGAAAGGAAAAAGACATCTCTGCTTTAGGCTCTCAGCTCTCAGGAGTCAGAACTGGATGAGGGACTCATTCTACACGACTAGCGACTGGTCTAAGAAGACAGGTGCTTGAATACATGCTTTTGATGACAACAATCCATTTCTTTTTTTTTTTTTTTTTTTTTTTAAATTTATTTATTTATTTATTTATTTATTTATTTATTTATTTATTTATTTATTTTTGGCCGTGTTGGGTCTTCGTTTCTGTGCGAGGGCTTTCTCTAGTTGCGGCGAGCGGGGGCCACTCTTCATCGCGGTGCGCGGGCCTCTCACTGTCACGGCCTCTCTTGTTGCGGAGCACAGGCTCCAGACGCGCAGGCTCAGTAGTTGTGGCTCACGGGCCCAGTTGCTCCGCGGCATGTGGGATCTTCCCAGACCAGGGCTCGAACCCGTGTCCCCTGCTTTGGCAGGCAGATTCTCAACCACTGCGCCACCAGGGAAGCCCAAACAATCCATTTCTTAATTCCATCAGTGGTTTTATGACCACGGTTCCCTCTGACAACTCAGGCTCCTGTCACTGACAGAAGCCCTTGGGACCCTGCTTTCCACTCTCCCAAACTCGAAGGACTTACCACTGTGGTCATCAATCTCCAACCAGCATCCTTCAGAGACTATTTAGACGCAGATAACATGCTTCTTTATTTGCCCAGGGGGCCAGCCTGCAGCTACACAAGGCTACTTTTCATCTCACTCCCAAAGGCCTCTGTCTGTGAGGCAAAAGAGGGCTCTAGGTTTGCCAGGCCTTGCACTGCCCAGTAAATCACCACCATAATTCATAGCTTCGTTTAGTAGCAAATTCCTTGGTAATCTGGTAATAGTGCTAATGTTCATGAGGTAGTCATGGAGCACTGGACTGATGTCCAAGGAGTTTAAAAGTAGAAGGGCCTCTTTAGTTTCTCATTTGCTCATAATCATAACTTCCTGCTCCAGAACTCCTAAGTGTTCAGCAGCTGGGGGCCCAGGAAGGAAAATTACTCTTGACTTTCACTCATGCAAAAAGCATTTGCTGCTAATACTTCACATTTCTATAACGCTGCAGAGTTTAAAGTGTTATTATGTATATGGTCCTTATTACCAAATTTAAAGAGAGCAGGGAAGGGATTATTCATCCCACTGTACAAATTAGAATCCAAGGCACACAGAGGTTAAGTTTACCAGTTACTAGAATATGGACTCCCCGGGGACAGGAATCCTGCCTGATTCACCTCTGAGGTGGAAATGAATAACATGAAGCACAGTGTTCAGATCTGGACCCTGCTAAGTGCCTAGTGGCAAGAACACCTTTCTAAGCATTGAGTTCAGGCAGAAAAGGAATGAAAATGGAGGTAAGGGGATGCCCTGGTCTTAGTCACCAAGAAGCTGACTGTCTATCCGGGAAGGTCACAGTAACACAGAAAATGACCAAAAAGTAAAGGGATACAGTGCGCCCACAAATTTAAAGTAATTACAAGTGGTGGGTGCTAATCAGGGCTGGTTAAGATGTTAGGGCATTGGGAAGAAGTGACTTTTAGATAAGGTTTCAAGGCTCCTGACTGGCAGACATAGCAGAATGAATGCCTTAAGAATGAAGGCCTTCCTGTGGTCCGAAGCCTTACGTAAAATGCCTTATACAGTTCATACTTTCTGCTCACTAGCCCCCGACCCATACACACAGCACAAACAGGCCTGCCCTCCCTTTTCTGGCCCCTTCACTTTTGCTTGTAATGTGGGTATTCTCCCCAACCCCCAATCTCTATCATAATGTATTTAAAGTCTAAAACATGATACTCCTTACAAAACTTCTCCTGACATCTTTAAAAACTTCTCAATGTTTTCCAACTTGCTATGATTTTTCAGTCCTCAAAACCCCCAAGTTTTGGATTTGTACCTCTTTTATGGCACCTCCCATGCCCTGTCCTGCAACAGTTAATCAGATGTGTGCCTCTTTCCTGTGTAGGTTCCTTGAAAGCAAGAGTTGTAAAGTTTTAAATCATCTTTGTACCCTAGAAAGCACCTTGCATGGTACTTTTTTGCATAGCAGACTCTTGAAAAGTATTTGTGGAACAGGATTGGAAAAATGCAGGTAGAAGTTCAGCGGTATTAACGAGCTGTGTGTGCTAAGACTTCTGTGGATGGGGTAGGAGGGGAAACATTAGGAAATGGCGAGGGACAGTGCCTCGGAGGGCTAGCTGGTGGGAAGCTTGAATGCTGGCCAGAGAAGTGAGATATGATGAGCTGCAGACTACACTGTGCAGGAAAGTGAATGAGGATGTGCCAACACCTCTATGACGGACACATCGGCTTAGAGTGTTGAGAGGCAGGCAGAGTGTACAGCTCAGAGGCCACAGTATCAGCCTATGTGAGAAGTGTTATCAGATGGGGAAGAGAAGAGGGGAGGGGAGCAGAGGAGAGGAGAGAGACCAAACCCTTAGAGGTTTGCAAACATGGGAAATTGGAGAGAAACATATTCATTCATCTACCTGGTAAAGATTTCCTGAACACCTAACTATGGGCCAGGTATTACATGATGTACCAGGGGCAGCAAAGATAAATAAGACAGTCTACATAATCAAGGAGATTAAAGTCTAATGAGGTTAACAAATATGAACAAACTTCTTTTTTAAATGTAGTAATGGCTATTATGAAGGACCTCTCAAACTGTACTGAGTGCCATGGGACTCCAGAAGAAGGACAGACTAAGTTTGTTTTGAGGAGTCAGGAGAGTTCAAGGGAAATGTATCATTTGAGCTGGATTCTGAAGGCATTTGACAAGCTGGAAAGAACATTCTAAACAGAGGGAACAATAGCATGGGTCAACTCGGCTAGGGTGGAAGAGAACAAGAGTGGAATATCACTGTCATTAACAGAGAGAAGGAAGAGAAAGAAAGGAGTGTTTCTTTGCTTATTAGATCCTAGCTACCGGCAGATCATAGTTTTTGATTGATTACTACATACCAGGCATTGTGTGAGGCAGTCTGAATAACAGCCATTGCTACCACCATCTACCCACCTTGGAGGAGCAGCTAATGTCTACTGGGGGCTTATTATAGTGCCAAGGGATTTACCTATACTTCCTTTACTTCTCACAAATATTACGCGGTAGGGACTGTTACCCCCATTTCAGATGAGGAAACTGACTCAGGCAGAGCAACCTGCCTAAGGCTAGTGGGTAGGAGAACTGGGATTCAAATCCAAGAATGGGCTCTTTTCATACTACCATGGTTGTGTAGGTATACGTTTTAGAGCTGTTTGGAGAACAAAGGAAGATACTGAATAACAGAAAGGCTTAAGAAATAGAGTTTAGCAAAATTAAATTTCTCCAATTACGTCAGAAGTGCCCCTGGTGATTTTTTCTTTTTCACACTCTTCCCCACAATCTGATCTTCTTTTAACCAGACATAATGTACCTTCCAACTTCTCTAAATACTGTCATGTGGAAAGGATGGACCCAAGAGAGCATTGCCAAATCCTAATTTTTCCTCTTTCCTCAGAACTTCAAGATTCTAACAACGTTCAATTCGACATTCTACTTTTAGACACAAGGCCACATGATTTGAAAGTGAAATTTTCGAATGTAGATCTGAGATATGATTACAGTTCATCTCCAAGAGAGGCATCACCATCACCGCACTGAACAGGCACAAAGACGAAGCACAGATTGGCTTCTAAGATGGAGTTTTTGCCCTGACAGATTTAGAAGCATCATAGAAACCAGCACACAGAGAAGGTGACTGCTGTCAGGATAGTCCCTAATCTAGCCTGTTACAACTCTGTGGCATGGGATATTTACTGCTGAGTGGATTCACGGAAGCTGAGCACAAATGTGTACTCCATGTTTAAAGGGAAATTAAAAAAAGCAGGGTGATTATGTATTATTCTGATGGAAAATAAGGAAGTTTGGGTACAGTTCTTTTAGGCTCTCAAGTTCTGGTCTGTTTTAGAAAGAAGAAGGATGGTATGTCACCTTTATTATCCACCCCTGTCTTACAATGTGTGAACAGAGTCGACTTCTTATAAATGGATTAATGCATTTTTGGCTCCTTTTCTCCGTTTCTAAGACACTAGATAAAAATTTGATCTTGAGATAAGGACTTGATATGGTTCTTTGGATTTCTGTTCGTAAGGAAGACCTAGACATCTGAAAGAACTAAGCAAATGGGATCAGATCCCAACTCTAATACTAACTTACTAGTGTCCATAGGCGAGTCATTTAACTTTTCTTGGCCTTGGCTTCTTTGCTTGGAAATTAGAAGCCTAAGCTGGATCAGGGAAGGGAAATAGGGTTCCTGAGTGCAACTCTAATTCACTGTAATTACCTATAGATTACCATATTGGAAAAGCACTGTGCAGCCAAGTTGGAGCTTAGTAGGGGAAGAACACTGAAATCAGTCAGCACTGTTTACACCAATCACAGGTTGGGGAGTGTAGGGGGCTGACCTCTGTCTTCCCTGATCTGGACTTCTTGAAGGTTCCTTTTAGCTTTGATAACCTGTGGCAAATCTAGGACTGAAGCACCTTCATAACCAGGTGCAGTGAGTTTCTGCCTGCATATGGGTAAATGGACAGACGGGAGCTGCTGACTGACAGTGCTCCTAGACAGTCAGAAGAGTCACTGGGAGACATGCCTCAAGTAGAAGACACAAACTGTCACCTCAACAGGACATGGTTAGCACTGACAATTAGCTCGTCCTCTCATCAATAAATTAAACTTCCCTGTAAGAAAGAGACAACCCCTGGATCTGCTATTATATTAGACAGGCTATTTTAAAACAATTTGGGCAGGCAAATCAAGTGCTCTTAAAATGGGAATATGATTAATAGAGATTAAAGAGAAATTCCAAAAAATCAGTAACCTCCTTAAGTATTGTAAAGATATCGTACTTTACAAAATTTCAAAGTGAAAATCTATATATACGTTGAATTGTATTTGAAATACGACAGGAGAGTTATGATTTAAAGGATGTCTTCCACAAATTAATTCATTCAGCTCTCACCTTTGAGAAGAGTGAAGGTGACCGTCTTCTCTGTGAAGCAATGACATCTCAACAGCCACATACAGCATTTTTTACTTTTCAAAGCAGCGGATCTGCATTAACCTCACTTGTTGTATATGCCCGGTGTTGGGTATGTACAGCAAACGCCATTTTCAGATTTCACAGATGGAAAAATTGAGATAGATGTCAAATGACAGTCACTGAGTTTCGGTTAGAGACTTGACTGGAACATGATTTCCTAGTCCAAAACCTTTTTCCGTTAGTCCTTTCACTCTGACAAGCGATGGGCAGCAAAAATGGAATAATAACAGCAAAATTTCCTGAGTCCTTACTGTCTGCCAGGCACTGTGCTAATAAGCACTTTCATGGATTTCTCATTTTTCCTTAAACCCCAAGAGGTAAGAATCATTACTATTTCCACTTTCAAATGAGAAACTGAGGCTTAGAAGAGTTGGAGAACTCTCCAACGGTCACAAAGCTCAGAGTTAAGTGCTGGAGACGGGATAAAAACCCACACAAGTCTGGCTCCAAGCCTGTGAGCACTTCCATAGTTCAAAGAAGGAAAAAGTCTGTTTTATAGACCTTTTCTGGTATTAGCATATGAGTTCTTTATGCCATATCTGGGAACTACTGCAAACCAGCAGCATTAAATGTAAGGTCATCTGGCTCCTTTGCCTGTCTTTTCCTTATAAATTGAAGACACTTTAAAAAAAAAGAGGGGGGTGGGAATCTACAGCTAGACCAGCAAATTCCACACGCAACTTGGGAGAGTTAAACTCAAAAAAAAAAAAAAGACACTCTGAAAGGTTTTATTTTGTTCATTCCATAAGAGAGGGCTAGAATAAAAAACTTAGATGGTAATTCAGTGAATAGCTCATTAAGTAGAACAGATTGCAATTCACAGCAGCATAAGCCTGTTTGGGGGCCGCTAAAATAAACAGCTTCGTCTCCAAAGACACACAAGGAGGTGGTACGTGCGGCATCAAGGTGCCATTTCTGCAGGGCTGTGTGTGTGTGTTCTAACCCTCCTCCAGCCACATCCTCACTTTAAATGTTAATCTGTCTTCGGGAGCACTACCAAATCACTACCTTTCCAGGTGCCTCTATCTCTCTCCGCAGGCAAGTCGCAAGCCTCCAAATGAGCGTGTGGATGCTACTCCTAATCTGCCCCTGACAGGCAGCGAGCTGCCCCTCGCTGATGGAAGGAGACAGTCGTAACAGAAGCTGCTATGAAGCCAACAGGAATCCCTCTTTTCTTAATAAGAGAGGACATGACTCAGAAACCCAGCGGGGGTCACAGTTACTGTCTGTAGTCATGGGCAGGAATTGCCCCACCACTGAGAAAAGGCCAATTTCCTTTCTTCTTCCAAAGCAAAGGGAGAGGTAGGTATGTGGAGATGGGGGAGGCACAAGCAACAGCAAAACAGAATCTTCCTCCAAGAGCTTCTGAAATAGGGCAGACTGTTAGAGAAGGATCCTAGGACTGCAGGTCACTTTCAGCACGGGAAACAGAGGCTGGAGAATTAGTAAAAGGGATTTCTTTCTTTTTTTTTTTTTTTTGGAGAATATACAGCTGATAGCAGCTCTAATAAGAATCCAAGGATATCAGGCCAGAGTTTGCCCACAAAGGGAAAACTATGTGTTAGGCCAGCCTTAACACATGAGCATGTGCCAGGTTTTTACAAACAATCTCATTAATCTTCAAAATGACCCTCTAATAAAACTATCACGAAAACTAATACACATACACACACAGGGCAAGGCATTTCCCCAAAGAACAGAATATAAGTGTGGCAGAGCTGGGATTTAACCTTTGGCTGTATGACCCCTGGGTTCATGTTCCTTCTATGGTACCATGATACCTCCATCACAGGTAGGCCATCCATTTCTAAATTTGCTAAAAATAAACAAACAAACAACTAGACTACTAGAATATTCATCTGAATTTTCACAACATATAAGCCAGCCTTGAGAGAACCGGGGCTTCTGTGAAGTTGGGAGAGACTGTGGACCCCACTGAGAGAGGAGGACAGAGAGGATGAGAAAAGCAAAACGGAGTGCCCAAGGCTACACTGCAAGGTAAGAGTCAGAGGTGGGGGGCCAGAACTCAGGCCCCCCAACTTCTCCTCCAATGGTAGGAAGGATGACTGTGATCGGGAAGGGCGCGGGCAGGGAGGCAGGAGAGAGCGGGTGAAGGGGCATATGGCTAAATCTGCATCTAGGAAAGAGGGAAGCAGGAGAGGGAAAAGCACCATAGCATCCCCTGCCCCACCACCTCTGGCTTCTACTGACTGTAAGCTGTGTTCTGCCAAGTTCATAGACTGAGAAGTTTGGGAACCACTGTTTCAAGAACAGCTGAGAGGAACTCTCAGCAGGACTCCCTTTTTTTAGGCTTGCCCAGGAGCTTCCAGCAGTTAGCAGAAGACTTGACGGCAGTCTCACACTTCCACTGTCTACACACCTACCAGTGCTTTACGATCACCAATCCCACTCATTCGTTCCTGCGCTTTACCCCCCTTGTACAAATCCTTAAATGAGTTTCAAATGCTAAGGAAATAGTCAAAGTCTGTTTCAGACATCAGGGCCTGTGGATACTGTTTCATTACAAGGAGTCCCTCTTTCTCTTTCCAGGATAAAGCCTGGGATGATTTAACTGTGGCAAAATTAGCATGCAATTTGTAAGTCATTATGGTGCAAAGTATGTGGCGAGAACACTTTATTGAATAAACCTGCTGAGAATAATTTTCCTAGGAACTAAAAAAAGGAAAACCTCTCTTCAAGGCTCTCCTCCTCCTTTTAAAATCCCTGCCAGTATCTATATAATTATGTCTTACTTCTGACACTCAGAAGCCTGGCATCTCTGTACATTTAACCAACAGAAGCCAGAAGGAACCCATGAGAAGTCAGGATATCTTCCCAACAACAGGGACCTTGGCATTTTCTGGGCTTCTTGTTGCTTGGGGAGTCAGGTGAAATCTGCTGAGACAAGCACCCTGGGTATTTATAGATCACAGAGAACTGCTGCTCACTAGAAGACTCTTAAGAATTACATGCCCTTTAAAAGGTTAACCAGGAAGCCCAAGGGTATGTTCAGATACACTGTGGCCCTGAAGTCGCATGGACACTGAATATAACGTGAAAGTATTGGGCAACTGCCCAAGACGTGAAAGTCTTTCCTAGTCACAGATTATTGTAGGTAACGTGATTTGAACTGAGCATGTATACAATTATCAGTTTGTCCTATAGACTCTTCTAAATAGGAGTATCTTTGTGTGTTTAATATAGCTACAGGTATGCCACAGAATTTACACAGTTGTAAAAAATATTTTTTTGATGATGGGGCTATTCAGAGAAAACAAAAATTAGGGTTAAAATGAGAGTTTAGATGTAATGTAGAAAACTCAGGACCCTCTATCTTCCTTAATACCCATGGACAAATATTAATTTTATCTCATGAGTAGTTGTCCTTCATTTACTGCATGTTAACCACTATGTAGCTCCTAAGAATATGATGAACAAGAGATTAGAGTCGCAGAGACAGAGAGTAAACAAACATATAAAACAATTACAGGTTACGAAGAAGCACTGGCGATGGGGACACTACTTTACATATGGGTGCCACTGAAAAGCTCTCTGAGGGGGCGACATTTAGGCTGAGACCTGAAGGTAGAAGGAGGCACCAGCGTGAGAAGAGGCAGGACGGGGAGAAGCAAATGCAAAGGCTATACAGCTGGAAGCTAATGCACAGCAGCAGGAGAGGAGGTGGGAGTAGAGGGGACTCAGATCACACAAAATCTTGCAGTATTAGGGAAGGAAGAAAATCGTGTGTGCAGAGAGGTGGTGGTAGAAACAGTGCTCACAGAGAAAAAAAAAATAAAGGTTCTCTGACCACCTCTACAGGCCAGGACCTGTGGAAGCAGCTTTCACGTGTGTTATAGCTATGTCACCAAATTCCTAAATATGTAATTCCTCACAGACCCACAGGTTGGGACGTATACCTTAAAAACAAAACACCAGAAAGGAAGAAAATAAAGCTGGGGAAGTTAGGCTATTTGTCCGCAGTTGAAGAACCAGAAGAAGCCTGGCTCTAAAGCCCATGCTCCCCCCTCACACCTTCTGCCCTGGAATATAACTTATCACTCGCCCCAAAACTTAACTTGGCTTCCCACTGCCCCTCCTTTGCTCCTGTTCCTCTCTAGTCTGGAAATGCCTTCTATGTCTCCTCCTTTTAAGGTTCAGCTTGAATTCTGCCTCATCCACAAAACTGTTAGGGGTGACTCGAGGTGCAGATGGCTTCCCCCCTGCTCCTTGGCTTCTTCCAGCCCTCAGCAGCGGCAGCAGTACTCCTGGGGCCCATTCTTCTTTTGACACTTGCACCTGTGCTCACCCCCAGCCAGTGCCTAGCTTAGTGCCTTGCACAGAGCAGGTGCCTGAGAAACATCTGCCAAATGACTGGATTCTTTTCAGTGAATCTTGGTCAACTGCAAACCATGGACACTTGCACCGTGCCCACGGGAATCTGAAGTTTGCAGGGAAGATGGTGGCTCCGAGACACTAAAAATGTCAATACTTGATCCCCCTTCTCTTGGTCAATACCTGACCCTGTTATGTAAGGTGTTTTTTGTTGCAGACTTGGCAGAGTATATGAGATATTTATTCATTATGGATCTGACAGTCAATGTTATCAAATGCCTGAGAAAAACGTATTCAATTCAGGTCAACAAATATTTGCTGAATTCCCAGTAGGTGTAGGACATTCAAGTTTAACGGGGGTGGGGTGGGGTGGGGTGGGGTGAGGCAACAAATCGTTTAAGAGAGACTTAAGAGAGTAGACTGCATGAAGGAGAGACGAAAAGAGGTGGTTTGTTCCAGGTCACTTCATACCTGTGAGGCGGCTTATTCTGGCAGGATGAGCCTGAGCGCTGGCAGAGAGCGCTGCTCACAAGCACGTCCCTCACCCCCCACCCCACCACGACTCTCCGAGCAACGCTGAGGCTGCTGAGCACTAATAGCCTTGGAATGCTTGCCAGTGCCCAGCAAAACAGCCTTGGCATCAAGGAGACAGGTGTTTGTCAGGGAATGGCAGGGCCCGGCGCCTGTGGCACACAGAAGCACCGTGAGTGCTGGCGAGAGTGGCTGCAGCCATTACTCTCCCGTCAGTGCTAATCAATTTCACACCCTCTTCAATGCTGATAATAGATAATCTTGTGGGAAGCAGCCCAAGTTTCTTAACAGCTACATGCAAGCTGCTCCCTGACGCCCAACAGCTTACTCTGGTCTTTCTCAAAAAACAAAACAAAAGAAAACAACACCCTCCCCCCCCAAAAAAAAACAAACAAAAACCAAAGTCTATTGCAGCTTCACCTCAGATGAAGCATCTGATGGTGCCCATGCTCTGGTCTGCTAGGACAACTCCTTCTGGGTTACCTGGTAAGGAGGACGCTCTTAGGAAAAGGACTGCCTGGCATACTTAAAAGTTGCACGGGAATTCCAAAGGAAGCTAGGAAAATCTAACAGCAGCAGTAGCTTTTACTTGTTGAACAAAGTAAATACATAGTTTAGGCTTAGTCTTCATGATAGCACTGAAAGGGAAGTGTGATGGCCATTTTACAGATGAGGAAATCACAGCTTGGAGAGGTCAACTCATTTGTCCAAGGTCTCAGAGCTAGGGAGCAGCAGAGCTCAAATTCAAATCCAGGTTTATCTGACCCCCTACCTCACGCGCAGCTTTCTACTAGGCTGCTGCTGGCACTCCGTGAAGAAGACAGCCGCTGATGAACCTCTCATTGTGCTTTTAATCCATTTCATTTTCAAAAAATGGCAATTACCAAAGTATGCTCACCTGAACCTGAGGGAAAACGTTAAGTTGGAGGGGATTTGAGAGACCGCCTTTGCTGATGCCACGTTATGGCTAAGAATCTGGGGCTACACAAGGCGCAGTGACAAGGTGTGGCGAGGCAGTGATTTAGAGGTGGGTGCCCGCACTAAAATCCTAGTCCTCGGACTCCCAGGTGCTCCTTCAACCAGCCCTGAAAATCTCCTTCAGCAGATAACTTGGGGAATTCCGTCAGAGCAGGAGTTCTAATTGTCCCATGCCTGTTTCCCTACAAAAGTCTAGGGAAAGTTCAATTTGTTTCTAATTATCATTCAGTCAAAGACAAAGAATATATACTTTGGCATTTTAACAATCACCAAGTGTCGACCATGTACAAGTTACTGTGAATGGAAGAAAAGAGGGAAGAGGAAAGTTTAATCAAAGAATAAAATAAAGGGGGTGAGGTGTGTGGAATGAAAGGACTGTGTGTGGAACATGCTGGTATCTGAAGTCCAGCCTCAGAATTCAGAGTCTCTGCCATTTACCCTGTAATAGTATCACATTAAAGAAGAAAGTCCCAGTCAATCAATTCAATCAATCAACAAACATCTGAGGACTTACTAGGTTTAGAGAGCACAGGGAAATCACAAGAATGATACATATGGTTACCTATCTACTGGTATTCATAAATGAAGGTATAGTTTGTGAAAGGGAATGGGTGGCTTAGAAGGGCACAGACAACAAGGTCACTGTTTTCCCCAAGCTCTAGTCTCTCACCCTGGCCTGAGGCACAACTTGCGGGAAGATGCTAGTGTAATTCCCAATGCACACAGCTCTGCCTCATGGCTGGCCTGCCCCAACACAGATGGGAGGGGTGCTGAAACAGGCTCTCCCACCAGTAAGGCTCAAAAGCCTCCAGTGTGTCTTTAAGGCAAGAAGAGTGAAAAGAAAATAGAGTGATATAGCAAGTCCAGATCACGAAGAAAATGGGCTCTACTACAGACTTTGAAAAAAGCAAAAAAAGGATCATTGTGCAACATGACCATAGACTGAGGGTACTTCCCTGGTGGTGCAGTGGTTAAGAATCTGCCTGCCAATGCTGGGGACACGGGTTCGATCCCTGGTCCGGGAAGATCCCATATGCCGTGGAGCAACTAAGCCCGTGCACCACAACTACTGAGCCTGTGCTCTAGAGCCCACGAGCCACAACTACTGAGCCTGCGTGCCACAACTACTGAAGCCCGAGCGCCCTAGAGCCCGCATGCTGCAACTACTGAGCCCACGTGCTGCAACTACTGAAGCTCGTGCTCCACCACAAGAGAAGCCACCGCAACGAGAAGCCCGCGCACCACAACGAAGAGTAGCCCCTGCTCGCCGCAACTAGAGAAAGCCCACACGCAGCAACAAAGACCCAACACAGCCAAAAACAAAAAAGAGAGAGAATACAAATCAGACATTAACCAATATGAAAACCTGCCCCAATTAAAGGGACAGATGAGAAAGCTACAGAGGCCAGAGAGAGCAGAGAACAAAATAGAAGCAGATGAAAAATACAGGAGGTAGGATAACACCCTAGGTAAGTATGGCCTGTCAAGAAAAAACATCTAGCAGGTTTCATCTCCCTCAGCAACCACCGCATCAGACAATGCGGCTCAGTCACTCTGACTCGGTGTGCAGGCCGTGCTGCAGAGCTTTGAGCTCCCTTCTCTAGGTCGCCAGGTTTCATCTGCAAATGCGGGAACTGGATTCCACGACCTCACAGTTTCCTTCCAGTGCCTCCCTATGACTACAGAAGCCAGCAAGTGTGTGTGCCAAGACACCCTCTGCCACTGTGGTACCAAGTCACAGCACTGTGCTTTGGTCAGATTTTCGAAGAGAAGCTCTTGTCAAGGGTACTTGTGCTACCACCCAGACTCCCAGGTCAGACCGGGATCAATTAATTGTACACATCCATCCTCTTCAGGGACTTCACTCCTGTTAGAAGAGCAGTTATAACCGCTGGCGGACTGTCATCTGCTCAGCTCTTACGACATGTTAGGTGGCACACGAAGGCAGATGGCACCTTTGCCCTTGCCTGTCCTGTGGGGAGATACGAGGTGCACAAGGGACCCAATGGAGTGGAAGTCAATAGATGGCAAAAGGCAGGCAGGGATACGTACGTGTTTTTCCCCTTCAATCTTCTTGTCAGCCACCTGCATTGCATCCAGATATTTAAAATGCAATTCCATCAGCCTGTCAACCTGAAAGAGAGATACTTCACAGGCATGAGTGAGAAAGAGAATACCAAGGCAAGAGAACAGTAGAGCTCCTATTCGTCTTACTGTCACTCCCAACAAAGGGAGAGCCACTCTACCACTTCTCACTCTGGATGTGAGCTTTGCTGCGGAACACATCAGGAATGGATCAAACGGCTCGGGCAGAACAAAGCAAACACTTAGCATGGATGCAGTTTGAACACAGGCCCATTCCCGAAGGACACTATGCATTCCCAGCCCTTCTAGGACTCCCCTGAATTCACGTTGTTAAAAACAAACAAATAAATAAAAATTCAAGTCCCTTCTTGCAAAGAGAAGAAGCATGAAGTTACATACTTGATATTCACTTAGAACTTCACAGAAATTTCTTTTTTCAAACTGAAACCTTTCATGTTCAGATTCTGCCCCAGAGCTGATCTTTTTTTTAAAAAGGTCTAAGTAAAATCTCTTTAGTTCCCTTTCAGTCAGAAGAGAGTGCAAGAAAAACGCCTTCACAACTTAAAAAAAGCCCCTGACTTTTGCTTAGCAATAACCTAAAAATCAGTTTCAAACTTAGCAAAAGTCATGCTTCAAACATGGCCTGAGGAATACTGAGTGGGTTTGAAAGTTTCATTTTTTCCCTAAGACTTCCGAAAGATCGAAGGAACACTGTGAAGCCAGCCTAAACTTCTAACCTCTCTTTTTACTGGGTTGGCACCACTATGGTTCTTGGCAGCCCTGGTATTTACCCAGGAGCTGGTACTGATTAATAGCAGATGCTGCTGCAACACAGCATCAGACAGTCAGGAAGACTGTGCCCAAACCTTCCCTGGTTAACAATGATGACCCTAAGATATTACATATTTCAGTTTACAAAGTATTCTCATATCCACTATTTCCTTAAACATTAGAAAAACCTGATAAGGCAGGCAGGGAAGATAGAGAGCAACCCTAATTTTAAAGATGAGGAAGCTGACGCACAGACATTAGATGATGCCACCAGGGTGACATGATTGCTAAGATGTTCTGTGTCCTAACCCAATGGCCTCTTTTTCTTTTTTTTTTCTTGCAAACAACAATTGCATTTATTTGTATTACTTACATGGGAACAAATGGTTTCATTGCATATTAAGAATTTTTAAAGCACTGACCTGATCTTTTCCTCCTCATCTTAATGATCCATAACGGTACACTGTTGCGTACAGAAATGGTTTCAAAATATTTGGGGTCAAGGGTAATGCATTAGGAGATGAGAGGCAGAATAACCAGAAAAACCTTTGAGATCCAAACCAATGGGGCCCAGATGCTGGAGAAGATATTTTAGGGCAGGAACACTTAACCCAGCACTCCTCAGATCGCATCAGGGAGATAGTGATTCTATTCCCGCTGGTCCCGGTCCCATCTTTACAGTCCAACAAGCACCCACCTTCTCACTGTCATTTTCAGTGAATTTATTCAGAAGCCGGGTCCGCTGCTGCCCTCTCAGGTTCCGCAGGAGGGAAGCCAGGATCGAACAGACATGCTCTGGGTTGGGAAAGAAAAAAGAGAACATGCTGTGATCAGAGCAGTAATTATTACCTCTCTTCAAGCCTGGTCTGGTTCTATTGAAGGAGGAATAAGTAGGTCTTCCCTGATTGCTGCTATTGATTAATAAGACAAGAACCTAAATTGTGTCAATGGAAAACTGAACTGATTTTCACATACGGTGCAAGAAACATATTCCAAAGGGATTATGTCCCCAAGGACAACTTGCGCAAGTGAATCAAAACTAAGTTAGAATTTCTGTTCTGCCTATAATTACTTGAGTTTTATTGTCCGCAACAGAACCTCAAACTAATACCCCCCATTTATAAAAATAACCTGTAAATAGAGTATGAATACTAACCATGAGGTGAGCACATAATGAACAAATAAGACATGTTCTACCATATTCTCAAATTACCTTATAACTTTCCCAGGTAAACATCTGAGAATTAAATAAATATGATAGGGTCCCAGTGCTATCACTTACATTCTGGTGCACCTAAAATCCCTACCTCAAGTTTAAAGACAGCAGGACAGTAAGGACTTCAAAAGGATAACAATGTTTTTTCAGTCCACATAACCTATAGGCTTCTATTATGAGATACTATTCTTCTAGCCAGGGAAGAAGAGGGTATATTATAGGCTTCAGCTGTAAAGAGGTTCTTTTCTTTAAAAAGAATTTTTAAAAACCAAGGATAATGACGTTGAAAAGGAGATGGCAAAGTTTGTTTTGAAATAAAATGCTCACAGTGAGGGCAACAAATATTCTGTTTGAAAACTGACTGAACATCTTCACATGCCAAAGTTTGAGTTCTCAAAAAGTCACGTTCCTCACTTATATCAGAGAAGCATTCCTCACCACTTCATTTCCCCAATCTCTTAATGCTAGAGTTATTCAGTCTTTAGACTTCTATTTTTACCTCCTACACCTTCTTCTATCTACTTTCACCTCCCTGGGGATCTCATCTAGTCCCACAGCTTTAAAGACCATTTACGTGCTGACAACTCCCACACTTGTGTCTATAGGCCAGTCTTGTTTTCTGAACACAGGTTCATGAATTCACCTGTCTACCTGCTCTCTCCACTTGGTTGTCTAACAGGTCCTTTAAACTGAACATGGTTTTGGAACCAAGCTCCTGACCTCCCTCCTCAGGCCTGTCCCCAGTTTGTTCCACTGAGTTAACGGCAACCAGGTTCTCCAGTTTCTCAAGCCAAAAACAGTGGCGATATCCTTGATTCTCTTCTTTCTCACACGTCCCACAGAAACCTTGTCAGCTGTAGTTTCAAACCACACCCAGGACTCCATGTCTTCTTCCTGCTACCCCCACTGCCATTACACTGGGCCACAGCACCATCACCTCTTGCTTGGAATACTCAGCAGCCTGCTTGTGGGGCTCTGCTTCCACCCTTGCCCGCTTTGGCCTGATCTCCATAGAGCAGTCAGAATGATCCTTTAGGTTAAAACCTGAGTCAGACCCTATCATTCTTCTGTGTGAAACCCTCTAATGGCTCCCAACTCACTCAGACTAAATGCTGTTTCTAACATCAGACAGGCTTCTGCCCTGGGGCCTCTGTACTTACTGTTTTCCTTGCCTGAGATGCTCCTCACCAGACTATCTGCATGGCTCAATCTTCAAGTCTAGTTCTACTCAACTGTCATCTTCTCAATGAGGCTTTTCCTTGACCACCCTATTTAAAAATGCACTGCTCCAACACCACCGATTTCCAAGTCTTAACTGCTTTATTTTTCTCTTCAGCATGCATTATCTTCTAAAATACTGTATCATTAATTATTTGTTTTGTTCACTGCCACCCTTCAATTAGAATATAAGCTCCTTGAAGGAAGGGATTTTAGTCTGCTTTGTTCATTGGTATATCCCTGGTCCCACAACAATGTCTAGCACATAGTAGGTGCTTTAGAAATACCTGCTGAATAAATGGGAAGAAAGCAGGCTCTCAATACAAGTTTTTGGTGGTGGTGGTGGTGGAACCAGACAAACAAATCACTCTTGAACTCTGGGTATTTTTCAAATGCCTTTGAATAGCTTTCACCTTTTGTATATAGTGCCTATCCCAAGTTCAGAGTAATAGCACCCTTGCGTTGGTAATATGCTCTCAAACCATCAGTTACAAAACGGTCCTTAAAGATATTTTGCATTTGGGAGTAAGTGGATGACTTTCTCTTAGGGAGCCATCAGTTTGAATAAAATATCTCTTATCAGTACATTCACTTTTTTAAGTATAAATTTTTTCTTAAAATATGCTGTGGAGAGAGGTATTGTACCTTCTCAAGATCCCAAGTTCACCCCAATATCTTTCTTCTAACTTCTGTTGTGAAGCTGGGATTGAGGTGGTATAAGCTCCACCTTGAACAAAAGGAAGGGGCAGGGAACAGGAGTACGGTGAGATGAGGGTAGAAAGTGGCAAGTGGACAGAGCAGGACCTGTCTTCACAGGAAGGCAAAAACCATCATGAACCTAGGGTAGGGAACCAAGACAGCTCAGCTCAGGGTGACAAAGTAGAATAAGAAGGGACGTCTTTGGAGGCTCACATCAGGCAAAAACAACAAAGAAACAAACTTCTGTGTATGTCAAGGAGAGAAGATCAGAGGAAAGAAGAGTGGGGGACGTAATCAGTTCTGCAATCTTGGGCTAAGCAACTGGATGTGGCTCTGATCTCTTCAGTTGGTGAACAGATGTGGGACAGGCCATAAAAAATGCAGTGAATTTTAACAAGCTTAGTTCTGAAACTTTGAAATTACTCAGCATGACAACTGGTAACAACCTCCATGTATATATATGACAATCTGACAACCATAGAGGAAGAAAAAAAAAAAAAATCAGCCAGAGAGTTCTCATAGATTATCTAGGCCAAATCCCTTATTGTACCGATAGAAAAATCGAGGCCTAGAGAGAAGTGACTTGTCCACACAGCTAATTGGTGAAAGAGGTAGAACCCAAATTTCGGATTACTCACTCAGTCATTCACTGATCACTTACCTCTGTGCCTGGCAAGCACTTGGTTATCAGGGCCTCCAAACAACATAGTATCCCTAACCTTAAGGAGCTCTGTATTTAGTGGGGAGAACAAAACAATAATTACAGTGCAGTGTGACAAGTTCCATCACTGAGGTAGGCAGAGGGGATCTGGGAGCACAGACAAGGTATAGCTGACCTACAGGAATTCCCACTGGAGGTAACAAACAACTGAAAATCTTAAAACTAAACAAAACTAAAAAGCCATGGCTGACAACTAGATAGAGAAGATAGAGCACTCCAGACAGAAGGAACAATATATGCAAAGGCCGGTTTGGATGGCTTATCACATACACATGGGGGAGGAGAGGCCAGTCAGGTGGGAAAAGGCTAGAGAAAAAAGTGACAAGGATCCACCAATGAATTTTAAGCTGTAGACAGATAAGACTAGATATGAGTTTAGACCAATCCTTGGCTGCTAGATTCCTTTTAGAGATCAAGATAATGCTTCTCTTTCCTGATAAATTTTTTGTGCTTTTTAACCTGAGTTACCTCTTTGCCTTGGCTATTAAGAAGCTCAAAGGTGTGTCCATGCTCAACCACAGGAGTCAATTTCTTTTACTACTTTATTATTGACTCTCTCCATCCTCCACCAATGGATTTTAAAATAAAAGCAATGAATGCATATGGTAAAAACCAAACTATACAAAAAGGTATGAATGTCCTCAACAAATATTTATTGAGCACGTACTAATATTTTTCTTTTCCCATACTCCTCTCACTACCCTGGTCATCTCTCCCAAAGGACAAAAAACTACTAGTATCTTGTGTACATTTACAGGAGGGGAAAAATATATATATATACATACATACACACATGTATGTATATATACATACATGTGTGTAAATATATACACACATATATTCTCTACTATATTTTTCCATATCAGCACATACTTTTTTTTAATGGCTGTCAGGGATTCCACTGAACTTATTTATCATAATTTAACTAGTGCCCCAGTCATGGATATTAGGTGGGTTCCAGTTTTGGTTGTTTGTTGTTTTTGCTATTAGAAACAATGCTGCAATGAACGTCCACGTACACATATTCTGGCACGTATACCTTTATTTCTGGCATGGATACACTTTTGCACATATATTCTTATGGCAAATTCCTAGAAGTGGAAGTGGTGAGTCAAAAGCTATTGACATATAAAATGTTGAAAGACACTGACAAATTATCTTCCAAGAAGGTTGTACCAATTAACTTCCACTCTCAGTATGTGTATGTGTGTGCATCTATGTGTTTTGTACATACAAAAAGCTTTGATGATTACCTTTCATATGTGGGAAGCATGTAACTTAGTAGGAAAAGCTTACATTTTGGAGTCAGACAACATAGGTTGGTTCAAATCTAAGCTCCTACCACTTGCTCAAGGGCATGACCTTAAGTTAATTAACCAGAATGTGCTGGGAAATACCTACATGCACATACACATATATCATACATACACACTGAGAGTGGAAGTATAATTTTACATATATAGTGTAAAAGAATATCTGTTTTCCCATATCCTCACTCAGATTGGATATTATCCAACTTAGAAATTATGACAACCTTGTAGGTGAAAAATGGGATCTTCTTTCAATTAGTATGTTTTTATTTTTATTATGAATAAGGTCAAACACCTTTTCTGATGTTTACTGACCATTTGTATTGCTCTCTGTGTGAACTGCCCGACGTTATCCTTTGCCCATTTTGATTTCTATGAGCTCTTTGTAAATTAAGAGTATTACCCTTTTGTCTTCTACACTGCAAATATTTCCCCCAGTTTGACATCTGTCTTTTGACAAATTCTTACTCAAAGCTAAGATTTAGTATCACCATATTGTTTTGCTGTAAGTTGCTTCAAATTCCGGTATGAAAGTAAGCAGGGTACAATAATAACTGTCACCAATTTATTGTGTATCAATAACAGTAGGCTTGAGTCTGTACACAATTTTCTCATTGAATCTTCACTACTAAGCTATGCAAAAGGTACTATTCTCATTTCTGACTTATTACGCAGAATCCAAGTGTCAGAGAGGTTAATCAATTTACTTAGTAGGTCATGTCCTTGAGAGAGTGGTGGGAACTTAGATTTGAACCCATGTTGTCTGGCTCCAAAATGGAAGCTTTTCCTACTAGGTTACATGCTCCCACATATAAAAGGTAACCATCAAAGCTTTTAAAGAAGAAACTTTTATGATAAAAGAGATCAGAAACTAAACCATGCAAAGCCTGAAAATGTGCTTCATGGCGGGGGGGGGGGGGGTGCTCACTGTGTCCAAAAGACAGGCACTATGTAAATGTGGATTAACAAAAAAGTCAATAGTTTTAACGAGAGGAAAGTGAAGCGAAAGGCCATATGGAGGTAAGACATAAATAACACCCCTCTTTTCTCTTTTACTGAATTACTCTTTCCAGAAGCAATTTCTAGCAGAGTCCAAACAAAGAAGTGACTTTGAGTTCTGGGCAGTTCCACAAATACTAAACCAAAACTTCTCAATAGTTCTCCCATTTAATCTTCCTGATTAAGATGGATGAGGAGTTGCAAGAGAATGTTGTTTTTTTGGGGGGGGCGGGGGCCACGCTGCACAGCTTGCGCAATCTTAGTTCCCCGACCAGGGATTGAACCCAGGCCCTGGCAGTGAGAGCGCAGAGTCCTAACCACTGGACCGCCAGGGAATTCCCAAGAGAATGTTCTTTATATACCTCAACAAGATGGGATGTGGGGTGCTGGTAGCACAGAGAGGGTGTCAGGAGCTGTAATTTTCAAAGAGGAAAATATAATATAGAGGAGAATCATTTTTTCTGGAACTAGATCATATTAGCATGTATTTCCACAGCTCATCCCAGCCTGGAACAGGAGCTACCTTGATCAATTGCAGTGGTATACTAAGAACAAATGACACATACCTATTAGTTTGGGATTTTAAGTAAAGGACAGGTTGTCATAGGCAGACCTGAATCTGCCTATGTTCTTTGCATCTCTCTCTCTGGGTGCTGTGGCTGGTCGTAGGTCACTGGTGCCTGCCAGATAGGAAAACACTTCATTCACCCAAAGTTTTGCGCATACACGTGAGTGCAAACACACACACACACACACACACGCTTTCATTAGCCACTAATAAATGTAGCTTCCCTAGGAACAGATTTCAGCCCAAGGTGGTGTCAATTTCTCACGCACCAAGGAGATGGGGAGAGCTGCTGGCACGGAGAGCAGGGGAGATAACAGGTTTATCTGCTGGCCAACACCGCTCAGCTGCTCTGTCATTTCGACAGGATAAAATGGAGGTGAAGGATGGCTATGGAGCTGTCAATATAGACAGGGTGGATGTGGTGGCCCCACTGCAGAGAACAACCTCTAAGGCAGGACCCAGGAAGAGCAGAACACACGCACGCACGCGCGCACACATTAAAGGAATCCACAAGGCTCCAGAGAGGGGAAGGTCACACAAATCTGCACTTTGAAGTCACTAGGTAAGGAGGCAGGGGTCTCGGTGGAGAATTAGAGAGCCAGTATTGAAACTGTGTGCCAGTGTGAGTCCCTGCCTGCTGGGTGCCTTGCTCAACAGTCAGACAACTGGCTGCCTCAGACACTAATTAGTGAAACTGCCTAGAGGAGTCGTTCTGGCCCATTCTTCCCCCAGCTCAAATCCCTTCAGGGCCTCTCAAGAGTGATCAGCAATGGGTTAGACGCCCCCTGGATATATGCAAGGGGGGCTAAAAGTTTGATTCTCTAGGGTCAATTAGAATTCTGTAATTTTCAGAGCTGAAAGGAGAATTAGAAATCTTTGGTTCAACTCCTCTGGGATTTCGAGTATAGAAACAAGAGCCCTGATAAAGGATGTGATTTGCTGCCTCCAGTCAAAAGTACCTTTCTAGGCCACTGAAATCTAGATCTGCAATTTGTCCCCCCCCCCTTATTTTTTCCTTCTTAAAATCATGACAAACACTTTTGAGAATCTGATGAACCCTTATGCATGCTATTCCCTCCCGTATATATAGATACAAATGGCACATTTCCATGAAGTTTCAGAGTGTTCCCATCTCTTAAGGATGGCTCTTGGGTTAAGAACCCAAGATCTAGTATACCCAGATCAGAGGTCTTTCCAGAATGGCACAACCAGACTGTGGCAATCACTCTAACCAGCCTCCTACAGTATGTGCCACTTTTGTAAAGAATGAGATGGAAGTGCATTTCCCATCCTCATTGTTAAAAAAGTATGGTCCAAATCCCAATAGGCTAACGTCACCTCTCTCTGTGAGGAGAGTTATTCATCCAGACAGGCCTATAAACAACTAGGCCTATTAGTGTCCTACTGCTGAGAGGTACACTGAGAGGACTAACTCCAGGGACCTCCTCCAGAAACGCCAAGTGAATTAATTAATTAACTATGTGGGGCTTCAGGATCAGACAGACTTGGATTCAAATCTTGCCTCTGACACTCACTAGCTGGTTAAACTAAACCACTGGCATACTGTTTAATCTCTGAGCCTCCGCAATTCTCTTATTTGTAAAATGGGGCTGTCCCTTCTATTAAATCCATTGTATCAAATGAGTATGTTCACAGTAGGCACTCAAGAGACATTAGTTTGAAATCTGCTGCATTGAAAAAGAGCATCACAAGAGATTCTCTCACCGAGGCACCTGCCAGAGATCGTCACCTCACTCCTTCCATACTGCATCCTGACCACATGTTGGCCACTGAACATGTTTCAGTCGGCCTGGGCTATTCTAACTAGCCCCTGCTGAGAAAAATAGGAACTTAGATGGCTTGACTTTCTCAGCTGGTAGGGCTATTTTCTACAACTCGAGATTTGTTCTAACTCTAAAATGGAACAAAGCCAACTTCACTCAGACTCTTTAATCCCACAATAAATTAAAATAAAGACCTTATGTGTGGTTGCCTATAAAGCCAAATAATACAAGATTCTGGGAGACCTGCAAACAGCCCTGAGGTGGGCAGTGGCTATTTATCAGTAAGCTGAAGGACACAGCACATCTAAGCAGAGATGGTCCTTGCCTTTTGATCTTGCTGCAAGAACTGAAAACACAACACATGATCTGCAGAGGAAATGAAAAAGACGCTCTCCTTTATGAGTTTTATAACCACAGGACAAGTAATTACAGGGCACAAAGTGGTACATACACCGGCCATTCCTTTACTCAGACTTCTGAGTACCTACTGTGTGCCAGGCAATGTACTAAGTACTGGGACTATAGAGATGAAAGA
Source organism: Eschrichtius robustus (assembly GCF_028021215.1). Taxonomy (NCBI): domain Eukaryota; kingdom Metazoa; phylum Chordata; class Mammalia; order Artiodactyla; family Eschrichtiidae; genus Eschrichtius; species Eschrichtius robustus. The sequence continues at coordinate 22,199,678 of NC_090839.1, forward strand.
AGATAGTCCACTCTAGAGAAGCTCATCCTCATCATCTTATGAGCAAGGCTGGAGGTGTTACACTGGGAAGTAAATGTCTGTGAGCTCACAATCCCAAGTTTTCTATGGCAAAGCTGGTAGACAGAAGCTAGAATTTTGGGTTCTAGGCGCACATTTAATTCTTGAAGCACAAATTTGGACCACATTTTCGAATCCTGGGACAAATGGACTACTATTTATATTAGCAAGTCTCCCAAGGTGAGGACTGGGGTGGAGGTGAGGAACAGAGGGACGAAGGTGACAAGGTGCACAGTAATAATCCCCAAATGTGACTTCCTCATCCTTCTGTGCCTCTGGATTTCAGAGGTGTCCCGCTTGCATCTCTGTTGGAGTTTTGGTCCCATGAGGCAGGGGAAGATTATATTTACCAGAAAGGAAAAGGAGGCATTAACCAGCTGAGCTGGGCCACGGGACTATCTTTGGGACAGGAACTGACACTGATTTATTCATTTATTCCTAAGATAGAATCCTACAACATATAAGATACAGTGTTTGGGGACTGAGACAATCAGACAATCCTGCCCTCTAGGTGACTGGGGTATACTATGTCTAAAATTACTTGACAGAAAATGATAGTGAATGGGAAAGGGGCAGAAACTACCAATGAGGCAAATACTCTTCCAGTGAGGATATCTGGGGAGACTGGTAGGCAAGATGGCACTTGAGCTGAGCCTTGAAGAAGAGAAGCAGGCAAGAGAAGAGCCTCGGCAGGAGAAGGGGCAATGGGAACAACAGTATTCCAAACAGATGGACAAGCATGAAGCAAAGGCATTAAGTTGAAATGTACAGGGTACAGGCAAAGAACTGGGAGGAGATCAGTGTGGTGGGAGGGAAGGGGGACAAAAGGTGATTAGGTTGGAAAGGTGGGGGAGGGGTGCAGCTAATGGATAAACGTACATGCTGGACTATGGGAAGTGGACCCTAACCAACACCCCAATGGCCTGGCATTTAAATACTGGCCCAGCATGGCTCATTGGGGAATGAATTCAGGGCTGATCTGCCCACCCAGTTTCAGAGCCTGCACCTCCTTCCAGCAGCCTAAATGGTTAAGAAAGATATGGGTCAGCCAGAGTCCTATTCTTAGGATGGAAATGGTCCCTGTACTTCAACCAGCAGGCCCATGTCATGGCAAGCTCTTGCAGGGCCACTTTAAAATTCAAGGCCATGCTGAAGAGCTGCCTTTGTTTAAGGCCATTAGCTCTTTTGTTTTAATGAAATCATACAGAAGTGATCTTCCCTCATTTCTAAAATTAAAACCACCTCGGTTTTATTGCTGAACCTTGCTGCCCACCTCCCCCTGAGCTCCCCCAGATGGAGAGACATCCTGCTTTCTGGTAAGACTCTAGATGCAAACAGGATGTTTAAAATACCCTAATTAGATCGATCTTGACTTCAGCACTGGTGTGTTGGAATACAGATTAATCTGTTCCATGCCTGGCACTGGCAGCTGAAGTAGCAGGAGGCCCTGTCAAATCAAGCCACAACATCACACTGCTCTGCCTTTATTATTATTTTTTCCCTTTTTACATTTCATTATAATGGACATGTGCCTAGCAGGGGATGTGGTAACCCAAGAAGAGTCATGCATGTGCACTCAGCCACTCCAGTTGAATATTGATGCAAGTCAAATCAAACACTCTTTTCAAGACAGATGGATCTGTGTTAAGCATCTATATATAGTCCCTTTTAACACATACACAAAATACATATATTCCTGTTCTTCACAAACATTTACTGAATCCTGGCAGGCACTGGGCTAGAGACTGGGGACTTAAAGAGGCAAAATTTACTGTGAACCTATTATGTGCCTATGTGTGCCCTGCATGTATTACTTTATTTAATTCTCACAACAATCCTTTGAACCATGTTTATTATCCTCCCCATTTTACAGAGAAGAGACTAGAGACTCAGCTAGGAAAAGAAATTTGTCTCCCAGGGTTTCACAGCTAATTAGGAAGTAACCTCATTAGTTCCACTATAATAAAACTTGATTATTTTCCTCAAGAGTTAAAAAATACCCAATAAGCATATTAAAAAAGCATTCAGCCTCAATAGTAATGTAAATAAAATCATGAGATAGTTTCATTTGATAAAGTTTTCAAAATACCTGATGCCTGGAAGGCTGTGGGGAGCTCCCGTAAGCTCTCCTACACTGCTGGCCCTATGAGTACTGATGACGCAGTACTGAAACCGCTCTTGCTATGTGAATCTCCCCAACAGATGGTAAGCTCCTGCAAGGCAGGGTCCATCTTACTCACTGACACACCTCAGTGTCTAGCCTTGTGCCAGAGATGCAACTAATACTGAATTTGATATCCTAACTAAACAGCATGGTAAGAGTTAGCTATATGAGATACATTTGTATAAAAAGGAATAACTGACTCCCTGAGAGGGTCTGGATGAGCCAAACTCTGAAGAATGAGAAGGAATTTATCAGAGAGGCAAAGGGGGAATGGCATTCCAGACAACACACAAGAGGTTTAAGGGCATAGAGATATAAAGGAGCACAACACAGGACAGGCTGCTGTGGGTGGGTGAGGGGATGGCAGATGAGGAAAGAGAGGTGAGCAAGAACCTTGCACACTCAGCTAGAGTCTGGATTTTATCCCACAGGACCTACAGAAGAGTTGACAGAAAATAGGCAACATGATCAGATTTCTGTCCCAGAAAGATCATCCTGGAAGATTTATAGGAATGTACACTGGAGGAGAAGCAGGACCAGATCCAGAATATTACAGAAACGTACGCGACAAATACACACAATATATGGCATTTGGGTATATCTAACAGGTGATTCTCCCTAAGCAAAACCTGAAATAGTTAATGATCTTTCAGAAAGAAGCCAATTTCCTTGCCCCCTTTCTGGGGGAAGAAGGGAAGTACAACATAAAGATCACCAGAGTAAAGAGACATGGGTTTCTGGTCCAAACTCCGAGAAAAATCTTCTATGTGACTCTAAATAGGTCTCTTCTCCACCTACTCTCTGGGCCTCAACATCCTTGATTGTAAAAGGAAAGAAGTGGCTTGGACGATACATCAGGTCCTCCCTTAATTCAATGACAAGATTCTAGGTATCAAAAAAATGTGAACAATTACCAAATGACTCAGCAATTCCACTCCTTGGTATTAAAGACTTATACAAGAATGTTCATAGCAGCTCTATTCATAATGGCCCCAAACGTGAAACAGTTTGTCATCAGGAAGAATGGAAAAATACATCCACTCAATGGAATACTACTTCATGGATAAATCTCAAAAACAGTATGCTGAGTGAAAGCTTTACCCCCGAAGAGTATACATTGCCTGAGGCCACTGATATGAGGTTCCAGATGAGGTTAATCTATGGTGAAAAACTGAGAACAGTAGATACATTTGTGAGGTGGGAGGAGGGATCTGACTGGGAAAGGGCATGAGGGAACTTTCTGGAATGGTGGTAATGTTCTGTATCTTGACAGAATATGTATTTGTTCAAATCCATCAAATGTTGCATTCAAGATCTGTGCATTTCACTCTATGCAATTTTATTTTTTTAAAAACCCTGAACTCTAGGTTAATGATATTCAGGCTGAAGTGCTTAAGGGTGAACTGTTCTGATGTCTGCAACTTACTTCATGCATCAAAAAATAAAATGGATGGATGAGAGAGAGATGGATAGATACATGACAAAGCAAATATAGTAAAATGTTAACTGTAGAATCTAGGTGGTGGGGACATAAGCATTTGCTGTACAGTGCTTTCAACTTTTCTGTAGGTTTGAAAATTTTCTTTAGGAAATGTTGGGACACTTCCTAAAGAAAAAAAGAGAGATGTGAACTTGGAATATAAATGATGAGACTCCTGAAGGCCATTTTTCCAAAAAGTAGTTTTTAATATGTTTGTTGTTTGAAATTTTGAATGCATTTTCCATTGAAACAGGCCCACTGAAACCCATTTAACCTGAAATACAGCCAAAATTAATTCAGTATTCTAATTTTTCAGTTGCGGTGAGATGCTACAAAGTATCTAAGCATCTACTGGGTACAAAGCAATATGACAGGTGTTGCTTTTTAAAAATTTAGTTCCACTTTCCCACGGGATTTCTTTCCTTCCTTTCAGAGTTCCAGTAGCACTATGGATTTAAGAAAGTGTTTAAGTGCTAGCTTAACTAATTTACGGACTTGAATCTGTGGGAAAATGGGCCTTACAGCAAGAAAGGGATATGTGTGCCCAAGAAATGCTTCTTTCTGCTACACAATTATTCTCCAAGGACTCAGAGTGAAAATAAAACACAAAAACAGAGGGATGTGGCATCTAATTCTCCCAACTCAGGGCTTGAGCTGAAAGCATGAAGTTCCCTAAAAGTCTAATGTTCATACATCAGGGAAGGCCCATATCTTAGATGGGCTGAAGGAGAGGTCCGTGAAACTCTAAGTGTCTGCCACGTGCGTACGCAACTGTCTCCTTGGAAAATGATTCCAATCTGTAGTTTTCTATGGCTCCTACAGGGTGCTTGGTCAGTGAAACCAACCCTATCACTCCAGCAGCGGCAGTGTGGATTGGGGACTGATGCTGGTTCTGGGGAGCACCACTCTGAGACGGCCTAGACAAGCTCTGCCCAAGAGAGGTGTTCTATACCAAGTGGCAGCATCCTGACTGGTTGAGGCTGCCAGCTACCTACCCAATTTCTCCTCTTATTTCTTACTAACAGAACCTATATTTACTTGGTAATATGCCCAGCTTAAAAAAACAAACAACAACAAACAAACCACCACTTCCCTTATAGCTAGGTATGACTGTGTGACTAACTTTGGGTCAAGACTTAAGATGAACTGGTATTTGGGACTTCCGGGAACGGCCATGACCCCTTCTGCCCTGCTCCCTTCCCCTTTTGCTCTTCTGTGCTTCGGAATGTAGACATAGTAACTAAAACTCTAGGAACCATCTAAGACCATGAGGCAATCCTGAAAACGGAAGCCAGGTACTTTATAGGTGCCTGGGGCGCCTTAACAAGCAAGCAAACATCCCTGGCTCTGTGATAAGGAAGAGAATGACAGAAGGAAGCTGGGCTCAGGCTGACACTGTGAAAGTGCCAGTCCAGTCCTGCTGACCTGTGGGCTGACTTTACATGAGAGAGAAATAAACCTCGATGTGTTCTATTCTGTTTAAACCACTGTGATTTCGAGTCTCTGTTACTAGCAACCAACTGCAATTCCTAACTGATATACTAATTCAGTAAGTTCTTTTCCAGGAAGTCCAAAGACAGACTGCATCCTGAGAGTCAGATATTTACCCCAAGAAAGCTGAGTGTGCAGTCTCACTCATTTTTGGAACCAGCCACACATCCCAGTGGGGAAAATCCTAGAACCAGGAGTAACTGCTGGTGAAAGGTACATTCCCCTCTTTTCATCTGTCTTGAAGGATCTCCTCAGGACACTTTTCCATTATATTCTGGAGAACCCGGCTGGAAGGACTGATACAACTTTTTTTTTTTTTTAATTAAAAAAATTAACCCTCATCCTTGTAATGGCAGAAATGCATGCCTGGAGTTTCAGCACCTTTGTTTTCTCTCTGCATTCCCACCAATACTCACATAAGCAGCACTCACACCCAGCAGTATTTTGAAGAACTGGTAAGAGACGGCTCAGACGCGTGGCCTCTGACTCACCGGCCTGAGTCCCTTAGGGAGCCCCCTTGATGAAGCCATCTGAATGTCAGCTGTGGCTGGTTAGAGTTTACTTTCCTTTAGCACATCACTTAGGAGTATTTCATCTAAATTAAACTGACTCTGTGGGGCCTAAAAGCTCTTTCAGGTTTAAAAAGGTAAATTATACAGTTACCACGCCTCTCCCCACCCACGCCCTACAAAAAACATTAAAAAAATCTTTAGATCCTAAAATGAGACAATCACTATGAGTATTTGTAATGTGATTTTTTTTTTTTTTAAAGAGTCCTTTTCAATGGTTAGCTTACTGTATTCTCAAATAAGCCTAAAAGGTTAGGAAAGCACAGCAGAACCCTGTCATAACATGGATTCGGATATACTCGAGGTTAAACCTAAGTGCCAGAATTCTCCCACATTCTCCCCTTCCTCAGTGATTTCTTCGCTATTCCAATTTCCCACTTTCCAAGTACCAACCTGCCTTGGCTCAGGAGAGCTGATCATCACAGTCCCAAAGCAAGGGAGGTATTTTCACACTCCTCTGAAAGCCATCCCTGGACGCCTGCTTTAGATCAGAAATTCAGTTTAGGGGGAAAAAAAAAGAAAGAAAGAAAAACCTGTTTCCAGGGCCTTCAGGGAATGATCTAAACCTACCTCTGCACGACTTTCATCTTATTCACCAGTGCTGCCTTTGCACTCTTCTAACAGCCACCACTCCTCCTCCTATTCTTCCCACATTAGCAGTAAAGTCCTCTTTTAAGCTGCTGCAGCCTCACCAACTGTTGGGCTCCACACACTCTTCCTCCAGACTTCCACAGAAACCAGAAAAACCTGCTCGCAGACCCAAGGCGGCCTTATGTTCATTTCCTTGAAGTCTGACTTCTTAACCCTTTTTCCATCAGCCAGTAATACAGCAGTGAAAGTACAGAAGGAATTTCAGTGCTGCACTAACACAGTTCTTTCATTTCCATTGTGAGACTAACGAACTAAACCATTCTACAATCTTGCACACACAAAAACTACCGGGAAAACATGCAGTCATCTCTGCGAAGTTGCTTCAGGACCATATTCTAACAAGTATTAGACTCATGATAGGGAGGAGATAAAGGCACCTGGCTAACCCTAAAAAACACACGGCATTTGGGAAGACAGAGTCCATATTCTGTTTTATGAACAAGATATAATCAACAATTGGCAGATATATGGAGTACTTTGCCATTATCATTTTCCCACAAGCTAATTTTTCAGCTAATTACTCAGTGCAACCATTTTACAGTTGTACAAACAAAGAACTAAGGGTCTGAGAGATTTACGTGCCTTTCCCAACGGATCTTCCTCCCTTCTTCCCTCCCTTCCTTCCTTCCTTCCTTCCCTCCCTTCCTTCCTTTCTCTCTCTTTCTTCTTTTTTTTCTTTTTTGCCTGCTCAGCTTGTGGGATCTCAGTTCCCCAACCAGGGACTGAACCCGGGCCATGGCAGTGAAACCCGAAGTCCTAACCACTAGGCCACCAGGGAACTCCCCAATGGGTCTTTCTTAAGAGGAAAAAAAACATTTATTAGTGTTACATGCCAGGTTACTGTGCTAGGTGTTTCACATACTCTTTCTCACTTTATGTTCATGACCATACTTGGAGTGAACTATTCTCCCCATTTTACAGATGAGAAAAAGTAAGGCCCAGAGAGGTTATATGTTTTATCCAAGTTCTCAGAGCTAGTAAGAGCCAGAGACTGATCTGACCAGTTTTCTCTCCACTGCCCCAAATCTGCCTTTTTAGTGGTAAACTAAATTTACTAGCACCCAAATTTCTGGGGTACTTCTTAGAAAACTGAGCTGTAAAAAGTAAGCAGGGAGCCCATTTTGAACATAGCTATAAATTGAATGCCAATGTCCCTTTGCTTTATACAAAGCAGATGGTTTCTGGAAAAAACTGACTTCGAAGTAATTTCTGTGAAACAAATCCTACTTGTTTACCACTATGGAACCCAAGATGCATTCCCAAGGAAAGAATTCCCCAGCCTGCTTCATCATAAATATTTGGTAAAGGGGAATGATAAGCAGCCTTGGCAGATGTTGGGCACGGCTGCAGATTAGCAGCAGTGTGTCCCCGCTGGCAGTGGTATCCCAGAACTCCCCTCAGCCTGGCTTCGTGCTTTTCCCTGCTCAGTGAGACAGCCCCATGAGGACTACAGGAAATCTTCCTGCTCCTGGGAAGCCTCTGACCTCACCCCGGTAGCTCCTGGAGACTGTGTGTAAGATAGTAGGACACATGTTGGCACAGGGATTGGAAAACAGAGATTTTATTCTCCAGCATGACACGAATAAGCACAGTAATAATCAGAAAGGCACTCTTCCTTTCTGGCACCATTAGGTATTCAACAAATAATGGCTGAAGAAAACTTTAGAGTGAATGAACTCATGGAAGAGGTCAGTCGAGGATTCCTTTGAAAGGCCACCTTACAAAGGTTTTCACAGACTTCCTAAATGACTCCTAGTTCTGGGTGAACACCTCAAGATGACCTCCTAAGTCATCAAGCTATGCTCAGATGTGGGCACCTCTCATTTTAAAGCTTAATCCTAAGTTTATTACTTGCAAAATGTCTTCTGTAGCCTGGAACTTTGACAGAGATAAGACATGCTGGGAATACACATTTCCAGAAGTACTTCTTAAATAAAGGCCATGTTGGAAGGAGAAGGGAAGAGGGCTAACATTTGTTAAGCACCTACTATATGCCACAATGAATCTGTGAGACAGATAACTTACTGAGCTCACTGGCCAGGATGTGGGTCTCATTCCACCATTGTTTTATTGTTTTGGGGCATGTCTCATGCTTCTGTTGCACGGTTTTGTTGCTAAGCAAGCCTGCTTGGTTTTGTGGGTAAGCAAACCTGCTTTCTTGAGTGATCAAGGGGGTCTCCCATACTTTTTCTCTACTTACAGTCCCCTAGTGGGATTAACTATTTAATCACCTCCTTTACCCTGTCCCTGTCAGTTTTATAGATCCCTGCTACTCAAAGTGTGGTCAGAGGACCAGCAGCAGCGGCACCACCTGGGAGCTGGTTATCAACACACAATTTCAGGCCTCACCCTAGACCTACTGGAGCAGACTGTGTTTTTAAAAGATCCCCAGGTAATCTGTCTGCAATATAAACACTGAGAAGCACTGTTGTAGATGCAGTATATCTGAGATCAACGAAGTTAATTAATGTGCCTAAAGCTACTGTGATATTGTGATTTATAATAAGAGCTATTATATTTGGTCTTTGTCCCCATTTCTGGCAAAGAGCTCCTAAAACCCTTGGAATTTTCTAAGTGATGAAAGCTATAACGGCGTCTCTTGTTATGTTAATGTTATGTTGCTAGGAGAACCAACCAAGAGATTAGAGTGATTGGAGGATTGCAACTTTCAGTCCCAACCCCAGACCTGGGAGGGGAGAGGGGCTAGAGATCGAATCAATCACTAATGGCCAATGATTTAATCAATCACGCCTATGTAATGAAGGCTCCATAAAAACCCCAAAAGGATGGGGTGTGGAGAGCTATCGAGGTGCTGGGAGACCGGCGTGCCTAGAGGGGAGGCACGGAGGTTCCGCGCCCTATCCCCATGCCTTGCCCTATTCATATCTTACATTTTGGCTGTTCCTGAGTTATATCTTTTTATAATATACTGGTAAGTAAAATGTTTCTCTGAGTTCTGTGAGCTGCACAGAACCCAAGGAGCAGGTCTTGGAAACTTCTGGTTTATAACCAATTAATTGATCAGAAGTACTGATAACAACCTGGGCTTGCAAATGGTGTCCAAAAGGAGTGGGAGTGGGGCAGTTGTGGGACTGAGCCCTCAACCTGTGGAAAATGCTCCTATCTCCAGGTCTATAATGTCAGAATTGTATTGAATTCTAAGACAGCCTGCTGGTGTTCGAGAACTATTTGTTGGTATGCGGAAACCACCCTCACCTTCACGTTGGAAGCTGAGTCTCAGAACACCTAATTTAGTTACACAACTGGTATAAGCTGGGATTTGAACTCCAGTCTGCATGTTCTATAAGCTTTTCCCCCTACACTGCTATTAAGAACTATGCCAAGCTTACAGCTTAGAAAACACATCTAACTTAATATAAAACATATAGAAAAAACTTTGTAACAAGATTCATTATTTCGGGCTTCCCTGGTGGCGCAGTGGTTGAGAATCTGCCTGCCAATGCAGGGGACACGGGTTCGAGCCCTGGTCTGGGAAGATCCCACATGCCGCGGAGCAACTAGGCCCGTGAGCCACAATTACTGAGCCTGCGCGTCTGGAGCCTGTGCTCCGCAACAAGAGAGGCCGCGATAATGAGAGGCCCCGCGCACCGCGATGAAGAGTGGCCCCCGCTTGCCACAGCTAGAGAAGGCCCTCGCACAGAAACGAAGACCCAACACAGCCATAAATAAATAAAATAAATAAAATAGTGTTAAAAAAAAAAAAAAGATTATTTCAAAAATTTAGGTTGATGTTATAAAAAATGTTCACATCCCAAATTACAAATATGCCCCCCCCAAATTCACATCCTACATAATACAAAAAAACTTGGTAATAGAGCTTTACTGCCCTGCCTTGCCAGTATTATAAATTTTCCTGTTTTATTTCTAGAAATAACTAGAGGTTGCTTTGGTGATGATTAAAAGTCATTTAACTCTGGTTTTCAGTTGTCTCTTTAAGAGACTAAAGCATAGGATCAAGAACATAGGCTTTAGGTTCTAGCACACATTAAACTGCACGATTTGAGAAAGTGCTTAACTTCTTGGGGGCTGTTTCCTCAGTAATAAACCAGGCTAATGATACTCCACAAAGGGCTGATGTTAGGGATAGTGACATCATGGATATACTGGAACACAGCAAATACTCAATAAATGTGAGACACCACCACAGCCATCATTGTCAACAGTAACCTCAGACTGGCTGGCACATCAACAGGAAAATCAGCCTGCTAACGAGGCAAGCAAACACTGTTATTCCACGAGTTTGCCAGCCAGCAGGCATACTTAACAGAGACATGACTTATTAGTAATCAATACTTTTAAGAAAGTTGTAGGCATATTTTTAGTGATTATCAAAATGATACGCTTAATTTATTTTATGGTAACCCTGCAGCAAATATGGAACAAATTAACCATCATTTTCTTTCTACTTTGGAGCCAGAGACAAGGAAGAAAAGTGTTACAAGGAAAAAAATGTAAGGAATGTAGAAGAGACAAGGGAAAAACACTGAATGTAATACATACCACAACCATATTGTTCATGTGCATAATCTTATAGTATATAAAAGCACTTCCCCATACACCATCTTACCCAATTCTCACACACTGTGAAATATTATTATCTCCCTCTTTAAGGGTGGGGAAACTAGGTTCAGAGAGTAAATGACTTACCGAAGTCACAGAGCCTGGGTAGAAACACAAATCCAAACCTTCTGAACCCAGCCCAGGGCTCCTTTCTAATAGGCTACTTAAGGAATTTAAAGCTACTACTCGCAAACAGAGGTGCTCAGCTGCAGAAAATCACCCCATGATGGTTACAGCATCCCCAGGGTGACCTCCCCAGCTCAACACATAGATCCTTTAATAAACCTGAATCTTAAAGAGAAAAGAGCTGCTTCACTTTAACCTGTTACCTGAGAATAATTTGTTTGGGGATCCTTTGTTTGGCTACCGGAAAAGAATAGTCAACATCTTTTCAACCTCCTTCATATGCTTATTATATTTCATCAGCATCTGGACACCCATAAGCAAAATCAATCTGACTATAAAAGCAAGCCAAAGACATTTTCTTACCATAAGAGAAACAAACAAGTAAGACTGCCACATGATTAAATACACAGAGCATTTCACCAGCAACCTGCAAGCTGCTGTGTATAAAAATCACATCCAGTACCACAAAAGTCCAGGAAGGTGGACACTAACAAATATCTCACACATGTAACTGTATTCTTTATGAGCAGTGAAATGTATACAGGTTTATTTTCAGTTTATCTCCTTCTACCTTATATCTACTGTTAGATGCCAACATGTCTAACACATTAAAATATTCACACATTTAAAAAAAAAATTTGAAAGGCATCTTCACTTCCCTTATGCGATAACCAAGTGAACTCAGACGTATTAGCCTTCAGTCCGCACCTCCTTTCCTTACCATCCTGAAGTCCCAGCACATTAACGATACTTGGAAGAGCCAACATCACCATCCAAGCACAGCTTACCTTTCCCAACTACTATCACCTCTACAACCTAATCATTTAACCTGAAATCTATCCTGCCTTCTAAAAATATACAGTCCAGTTTCCTAATTGTATTAAAAGACTCGCCCCTGTCAAATATGCCCAAGACACACTGAGTAAGAGCAGCATATACACCATGGATCCATTTATACAAAATTATATGCACATATATCCAACCCCCACCCGTAACACAGATGTTTGAATGGATAGTGTCCACGATGTTTCTAGTCATTAACTCTGGGTGGTGAGATTGGGGGTGATTTTAACTTTCCCACCCTTCTTTTCCACAATGCTTGACTTTTCTACATTAGGTTAATTATTCATACTCAGAAAAAGCAATAAAGATATTTTTAACAAGCCTTCCCCTAAGACCCACCATGTCAACAATCTTCTCTTGGCCCAGAGAGAAAGTAAAAAGTATGCTTACCAAGGCTTATGCTCTGAGCATTTGGGCTAGTGAGTCTCAGCACTAGGTGAGCAACAGGCTCTGGAGCTTTTAAAAAATACAGATGTTTGGCGTTCTGATGCTCAGAATTCCTGGAGGTGGGGCCCAGGCATGTGTATTCTGTCAAAGCTCTTCAAGTGATACTCATCAGTGAGGGTCGAAAACTATGGATTCATGTCTCATTCTCAAGGGGGCCAACAGAGGGAGAAAATAGGCCAGAGTGCTGAGTGAAGTGTTTAAAGGCAGGCAACTGCAAAGTAAGCAGATGGGAATGTTTAGGAACAGAAATTGAAGGCTGAAGCAGTGCTGAGCTTCAGGCCTGAGAGGCCACCGAGAAGAGAGGAGACTATCAGTGGACAGATACAGCCTAAAGTCGGAAGCCAAGAAGAGGTGAACAAAGTGTGGCAGGGCAAAATGTTTGGAATTGAGAGAGTTTATGCAGTACTGGGTGCAGGACTACTGATGACTTAAAAGAAATCAAATAGGAAAAGACACCAACCAGTTTAAATTAGGCCCACTACTACTAAGCAACACTGATTTATGATTAAAAGAAGAAGAATTAGAAGAGTACTGCAAATGATTTAATTTTCAGAAACCATGGAAAAATCTTAGCTTAAAATCCTAGTAAGGCCATGTACTAGCTGTGTCTTCGGAAAATGACAACTTCTTTATGCCTTAGTGTTCTCACCTGTAAAATGTAGGTAATAATCCATGGCTCACAGGGTTCTTGTGAGGATTAGGTGAAATGATATAATGAATGCTTTCAACTGATAGGTTTTTGCCTATCAGAGTACTCAACAGAAAAAGCTCCCAGTGGTAACATTAGGAAGCATATCATAGTAAAGATTACGTGTTGAATTTTAATAAACCAGGTTATTATAAACCAGGTTTAATAAACCAGTTAATTACTGTCTAGCCCCTAAGTTATTTCCTCATTTTGGCACCACCTAATGCTAAAGAAATAACCTAAAAAGGTTTGGCTATTTCTCGACTGCTGCTTCAACATTCCTGGTATTTGTTTTACTTCTATAAAGGAGATACACTGCACACTAAACTATTTCTATAAAACTTAATCAAGATTATAAATGAAAATTAACAGAGTTATATTGACAAAATAATAAATGTACCAGTGGAAAACTCTATATCCAAAATAAGAATTCAGCTAATGCTACCACTATAGAACTAAGTTTCTACCTGGCAAAATGAAAAACGCAAAAGAAAAACGGTGATAGATGTTTCTCCTACATCCTTTCCACCCAGGCCTTCAATATCAAAATTGAGTTTGTGCTAAATTAGCTGAAATAGTCAAAATAATTAAAATTAGTACTCTACCTATGACCTATAAAAATTTGGGGGAGTCCTTTTTTACTATAACACAATAAAATAACTGTAAGAACAGCAATAACTATTAACATTAATGAAAGCTTACCATGTGCCAGGTACTGCCCTAAGCACTGTACATATATTAACTCAGTCAATCCTCACAACAGCTCCGCAGGGTCCTTCAAGGTCTGGCTTCTGCTTAACTAATCTAATCTTCTGCTCCATGCTCTTTTTACCAAGGGCTGGTGCCAGACTGGTCTCAGAGGGTACTCACGGCAAGCTTAATAAAACTACATATCCACCAGCATTATGCAGACTGGTGGAACCAGAAACTCTGAGAACATGTCCCAGAAGGCTACATTTTAAACGAATTTCCAGATGATTCTGAGGGGCAGCTAGTTTAAGGCTCACTGTAGTCTGTGCCTCCCACCTTTTATTTTATACACGCTGCTTTTTTCACTTGATATTCCTTCACGTGGCTAACTCAGACTTAAGGTTTGGCTCAAGAGCCGCATTTCTAAGTTGGAGCTGTTTCTAACCTCCACCTGTTCTCGCACCACCTAGGTTAGATTAGGAGCCCCTGCTCCGTGCTCTCTTCTACCACTTTACCTTGTAATATAAATACAGGTTTCCATGTCTCCCTAGCTGCACTGTGAGCTTGTTCACCTTCCATCTACAGCACAAAGCCTGGCACAAAGAAGGGGCTAGTGGTTTGTTTAATGAAAGAATGAATGAAGCCTCACTGACCTACCTTTAGGGCTCTTATCCATAGAAACAGACCCTCGGCAAGAGCATCATACCGAAATAGAAGGGTATAGGGCCTCATTCAAGACGTGATGAATTTTGAGAGGACCAGCACAATCAGGATTGTAACTGAGGGTCCAGATTAGTAGGCCATCAGGATAAACTGGCTGTCCCATCTCTTGGTAGCTCCTGTTATGACCCAGCCTCTCCACATATGCAGTCCTGGTGCACAACTGGGCTTCATACCCACGAAAGCCAAGGATTTTTGCTCCCTACATGTAAACATGAAAACTGAGAGAGGTAAGGATGACTATTTTTGAAAGGAGGCTGACATGTAGCAACTATTTTACCATTTATTAAATGTCCACTTGCTAGAGACTATGTAGGATGCTCATGATCATTATTCTTCACACAACAATTTGAGAAAGGTTTTATCTGTCTTGTTGATTGAAAAGGAATTCAAGGTCCAGAAAGAATAACTTGTCTAAGGCCACCAGCTATTTTGGGCGTAGAGCTGGGATTTGAAGCCAGGTTTGTCTCCTACAAAGACAATCCTCCTCCCCCTACACTGTGCCGCTTCTGGATACCAACCAGAAGACCACTGGAGCCACCTTGGTGTTAGAAGAAGCTTTAGAAGCAAACCTAGGCTCAAATTCTGCTTTTGTCACTCACTTGCTAGAAGGTATTTGGTAATTAACAAACTCTTTGAGACTCATCTATAAAAAGACGATAGAAATGCCTAATTCATAAAGTATATACACCTGTAAAGCCCTCAGTATACTCGTAGATGCTCAATAAAATGTGAGTTGGCCACTAACCTCCTCCCACAAAAGAGCAGAGCAGTTTTCCAGGATGGTAAATACATCCTTTGTTTCACCGTCTTCCTCAGTGGCAAACAACTACGCTGTGCTCTACTTGGGAAAGGCCCGTGGGTTAATCCTTATATGACTGGAACCAGTTAGCAAACCAGATGTGTAACACTCAAAATCATCCCCTCAAGCCTGATGAGAGGAACCCTAAGTCCAAACACTTGCTTATTTCAGCATCCTTATATTTTGTCATCTGAGGTCAGGAATGAGACAAACAGCTGGAGGGAGAGAAAAGAAATTGATCCAGGAACTATTCAGTTATACGGTTTTCAGATAGTGACAAAAAACAACAGCCAGACATTTCCATCCTTGTTTAACATAAAGTCCCTGGTAGCAGATGGCTTAATGCTACTCTTAAAATTAAATACCATTTACTCTTCACTTGTTCATTATTCTGAGCACTACAACCAACTCTTTGGGATTTTTAAGCTTGGGGAATACAAAAGGAGGGGGTGAAATCTTTGAATTTCTGTTTACATGATGTGGAGAAGTGGGGACCTGGGGCTCCCTAGTACATCCTCTACGGGAGAGGTTTTTGTCTTACTTTCCACATAAGACTGGCATGTTTACGGTCTACCCCTATGAATGGCAGATCCAGGGAGAAAAAGGATTTTTTTCTGTGGGTGCTTCTAAAACTACCAATAAAGTAGAAGGAAGAGGAACACAAATGGGAAACCTATCCGCATCCCAGCCACTAATATTAATGAAGCAGGCACTATGCTAATCATTTGATCTGTATTATTTCATTTATTCCTCGCATAGCAGCCTTATGAGATAGATTCCAATATTATCCCAAATTTACAATTGAGGAAATACAGGCTCAGGGAGGTTAAGCTACTTTTCCAAAGTCATAGAGCTAGTAAATGGCAGGACCAAGACACCAACCCAAGTCTTGTCCTGTGCATGTGGGGAATATTAGAGTTAAGCATGGTGTGTTGATTTCTGCCTTGGGTGCCATTTACCACGACAGGAAAAGCAGAAGAGACTTGGGTGATGAAGGAATGAGTAAGGTTTTGAATGAGCTGAATTTGAGTATCTGGTGCAGTTGTGTTCTGGTTAATTAGTTGTGCTGATTAGAGCTTGTGAGAGAGACAAGGCTGAAGAGTTGGGAATCAGTGGCAAAGAGACAGAGGTTAAAGCTACAGGTAGTAGATGAGATCAAGGAGAGTATGGGGAGTTAAAAAAAAAAAAAAAAGAACTGAGGGAAGACACCGCCAATCCAGACAAAAATGAATGCTTGAGGGACAGGCTGAGGCAAAGGATCTGGAGATTCGGAACACTGGGAAAGAGCAGCTCCCCCCAGGACAGGCATTCAGTTTTATTCCTGTCACATGTTAGGTCTGTTAAATTTTGAACATAGTAGGAGCCCCAGTAAAAGTTGGCCCCAAACGATGCCCTCTCATTACCACAGCCCACCATGGACACATTAAAAATATTTCTTTTTTGCCTATGTTGGCTAAACTCCCTTCTTTTCTGACTGCAGGAAACATTTTGCTATTTCCCTCTCCTAAGCCTGGTAGGTGGTGGGAGCTCTGGTCTGCAATTCCTCACTGCAGGAGTCCAAGAAGCAGCAGGCAACTGTATGCCTCCTGACTTGAGGAGTCCACAAGAATCACCTACAATTCTCTGCAGATGACAGAAAAGTATTCTTTAAAGCAGTGACCTGTTATCAACTGCTGTCATTGTTGATGAGGTAAAATGTGTGCATATGCCTAGCATGCACACACACACCTACACACTGCTTGGTAGCTCACCCCCTTAAAGCTCATAATCGCCTCTAGGGGAACCATGTTGAAACAGTGCAATTAACTAGAACTGCTATAAACTCAATAACTCACCTACCTAATGAAGCAATACAAGGAAAATTGGACCTATTTTAATAAGAATTTTTAAAAGAGACAAGAAGTAAAGGTCAAATGCCATTTCTGGATCCCAGCTCTTTTCCTCCTCCCTTATACTCTGAAGCAGTTAATGCCAAGGAGACAATATATACTGTGCTATTCTTGATAAAACCAAGGAGGCAGCCAATCATGCTATTGCACCCAAGGGCAAATTTTTTCCTTCCAACCCACCCCCCAAGCTAAGTGCCTCCCCTGATCTATTTCAGAAGGTTTTATTATGCAAAACTGAATGGATTTCAATTACGGTAATTCTTTTCCTTCTCCACCCCAACTCACAAAAGAAGAACTACATTACCCACAATTCTAGGTTATAAGGGTGGTTTCTGCTTCTTCCCTCCTCTCTAGAGTCAGCTTAATCTAGAGACTGTCCTCTCTCAAAGCTCTTTTGTTGGCTTTAGGAACACGTTGTTTTTATGCCGCCCCACTATTTAGCATATCATGACTCCTGACATTCCCGTCAAGAATGAGTTTGCCCATTCTCATGCAGCAATCATACAGCAATTAGACTGCAGGCCAATAAAACCCACACTCTCCCAATCCTCCCACACCCAAGGTGTAGGCAGTCTCTTTGCCTGGCTTCCCAGTGACCTCTTAGAAGAATGGGTATGTGTGACTAAGGTCAGGGTGGGCAGAAATGGAGACAGATTTAGTAGAGGAGAGAACTTACACTTCTTGAAGTGCCTACTCTATTCTAGCGTCTGTGCTAAGTTAATATCTGCCACCTCACCTGACCCTCACGACCACCCTATGTGGTAGATCTAGCATTTTACGTAAGGCTCAAGTAAGGCTCGGAGAGTTTAAGAATTAACCCAAGATCACGTGGTTGGCAAGCAGTGGATCCTTCTGTACCACACCAGGCTATATTGCTACAATAGGAGTTTGGGGAAGATTCTGAGAGATGACAGGGGCTGAGACTGGACCAGGATGAACTTAACCCTGATATGTGACAAGCCCCTGAATCTGACAAGAAAGGGAAGCTTACAGGGCAGCCCTCCAGAGGTTCTGGACAGGCAAGCTGATTCCCAGCCCATAGTGCTTTATTAGGAGTTGCTGGATTACCAAAAGAAGCTTGTCATAGGGTGGCCTCACCTATAAGGAAGTTCCATCCATAACGTGTCTCTTAAAGGCATAGCTCTAAAGGAGGGGGGAGGAGTTCTGCCATAATTTCTAAGCCCATGAGACAAAGAAAAGCTTAAGGCTAGGAACCCACTTGTTTTTGCTTCCAAACAAGCTGGTCACCCCAGGTGTATGACCAACAACTGTCAACTGTATTGACTCAACCTTGCAAGGTTCTGGGGAGAGCCCCAAATCCATGTCTGTCTTTAATGAGCAGTCTTTTAGGGAAGCAGTTATCCATTCATGCAGTCAATAAATATACACTGTGTATCCACCACATGCCAAGCATGGGACTAGGTCCTGGGACGCAGAGGTGACAAGGCTATTGGTTCCATAATCTTAAGGGCTAGCAGTCAAAGTCCTGGGTCCAAGAGTCCACTTAATAGGAGGTTCTATTCAAGCCTAGGAGCTCATGTTATGTTTCCCTGAGAAAGTGACATCAAAACTAAGGACTTGAAGGATGACTATAAGGCAGGCAAGCAGACAGGTCAGAGAAAATTGTTACAGATGGAGGCAAGAGCATGGTAGAAACCTGGGGCTGGGCATGTCTGCAAATACTCCTGATGGTCTGAGCTACCGTGCTCTAGCTTACCACACAAACCTGGTCCACTTCCTTCAGAAAGGTCAGCACATGGAGAGCAACCCAGAAGACAGGACAAAGAAACCTTGCACAAGGTGCCCCTGCTTTGCCCTGCCTCCATTCTCACCCTACCATTCATGGCCAGGAGCAGGAGCAGTAGCAGGGGTTGGAGAAGGGCCAGGGCTGTGTTTTCTCCTTGGGGGTCACTCTTTGGGTGCCAGTGTATTCAGGATGCAGAGCTCATCCTCACCAGCCATTACAGTCCAAACATGCCTTCCAGGAGCTGTCTTCCCAATCCACTGCCCTCACTAATATAATGTTATCAAATTCCTAATGTGGGTACTCTAAAGCAAATGTACTGTTACCAGCACGCCACCAGGCACATTTTTCAGAAGGAAAACAGCTGCTCACTGAATCTGTCATTTCTCTTCTCAGCGCCACGCACACAGAGCAAGAGCCTGCTAAGGGCTGTTTTCCTTCACTTTCTTCAAGCATGCTCAAAATGTAGCATCAAGCCTCTCAATACAACCCAGCAGGTCAGCCACCCACAGTCCTCGAGGAGTTTCCTGGATTATAGGACAAAGCCTTGACAACTAGGGCCTGTGCCTCAGGATCTTAAGGTACAGATATCAGAGCTTCTAATTCACTAGTCTAGTTTCTGCATCTTACAGAGCAGGAAGGAAAACGCAGTTGAGAAAAGTTAAGCAAAGGGTCTAAAGTCACACAGCTATTTAGCTGTAGAACCACAGCTTGGTTCCTTTCTTAGCTGATTTCCTTATCTTAAAAAACAAGGATACCACCATCTACTTCATGGGTAAGGCCCAACTAAGATAGCATATAATGCAGCAGCACTAGGAATGTGGCAGGTTTTCAATGAATAGTGACTGTCTCCAAAATTTTATCTCCTCGATCTCCAATACCACCCATTCCCTCTCCCATGGCCTCATTTTGCTGAATTTCCATTGAGGAAAGAAAAAAGATCAGCAGTAGGCTTCACAGCTGGTGTTTGGTCAGTATCCGGTTTGAGGTGAACTGAACTCTCTACATGTTCTCACATCTCTAGTCCATAGTTCTTCCCCTGCCAGACTTCCTGCTGTCTCTGGAGAGCTGCTTTCATCAGAGAAGATATCACTGGAGGTGACCACTGAAGGCATCACCTTCACCTTTAGCCACTCCAAGTTGGTACAGACTAAGTCAAGTCAATTTGAGAAGTGATAGACAGGAACTCCCTAACTTTTACCTAGGAGGGTAAGGAATGCAAAAGATCCTGCAGATACCTATGCCGTTCTACTAATCATGATGAAAAAAAATCAAACCATGGGACAGATGTTAACTTGTGACAAGACAACCAAATTAGCCAGCCAATCAGCCCAGGTCCTCGTCCTTCACACACACCACCTCCTCGTCCCCCTCTTAGCACCCTCCCCATACTTTAAAATAACCACCCAACCATGTAAATTCCCTGGTGCAAGTATCTGTTAGCCTCCAACAGAACCGTCAATGCTCATAAATCCAGGGCCTTCCAGATTGCACTGCGGCTATTTACTGGGGAGAGGGATGCAGCAGGCCACTAGACAACAGCAGGAAGAGACTGGCCTAGCAGTAACTACTCTGCTTACAGCACCGCAATTCATGGCATTTTGCTGGGAATATGCACCGTCAGGGAGGAGAAACATAAAAAGGGGAACCTGGGCTGTAAATAGTTTATTTCGGCAATTCCTGATGGTGGCTGAATCACACTTTAATACAGAAGTACATGAAAGCACTACTCTGGCGGTGACATGTGTTGCCACCTCATTACTCTTTTCAAAAGGGTCTTCCATGAGAGAAACTCCTCGCTACAAATTATAGTGAAGAAAACAAAACCTTCACCCACAGACTTATTCACAGGTCAGAAGGGAATGGAACCACTAGGATTCAAACAAGCAGAGAACCAGTGCAACAAAGGCCATCAGTGATCAGGGGTCTCTCTCTGGGTTGCTTTTCCATGCATAGAAAATAAGCAGGTAAAAAAGAAAAAGGTAGCACACTTCCGCCTAAGAGTCAACTCCTCAGCTGCATGACAGAGTTTTTCAAAGTAGCTCTCATTGCCCCCCATTTCTCCTAATGCATCTTCATTAGGCTGACTTCTCCAGTGAACCCTACCTTCATGCTCCTTCTCAGTGGTTCCCACTTTCTTGATCTTCCTGGGAGATTTCATAAAAAGGGGAAAGATGGTTCGTAAGCCAAGAATATCAACAAACTTATGGCAATTGTCTGTGCCCTCGGGTCCAATCATGGCATGGTCCAGCACTTTCAGGGCACTGCTCCGGGAGATCTTCTTTTCTCTGGGAACAAAAGAGGTTTTCATGAGTGTGTTCTAGTCTTAAAAAAAAAAAAGGTGTATTTACTGCAATACTCATTACAATGGAAAAAAGAAAAATAAAAACAAAACAATTAAAATGTCCACCAGTAAAAAAATTATCACATTATAGTATACCTACATGGAATATTACACACTTGTTAACAATTAGAGTATGTGGTAGAATGAACAAGTTCTTATGGTCAGAATGATAAGCACAAAAGATAATATTCAAAATTCTGTATGAAACATTATCTCAATTATGTAAAACATATGCATTAAAAGAGACTGGAAAGAAATAGATCAAGATACGAACATGTTCAAGGTGGTAGGATTATGGATCACCTATTCTTCCTTTTTCTTTCTTTTTAACAGCTTTATCAAGATATAATTCACGTACCATACAACTTACCCATTTAAAATGTACAATTCAATGGATTTTAGAATATTCACAGATATGTGCCACCATCACCATAGTCAATTATAGAACATTTTCATCACCCTGACAAGAGATCCTCTACCCTTAAGCTCCCATCCCTCTACCCTCCCCATTCCATCCTAGCCCTAAACAATCACTGGTCTACTTTCTGTCTCTATGGATTTGCCTACTCTGGACTTTTCAATTTAAGTGGTATCATACAATACAGAGTCTTTTGTGACTGACTTCTTTCACTAGTATAATGTTTTCAAGGTTCATCTATGTTGTAGCATGTATCAGTAGTTCATTCTTTTCTATGCTTGAATAATAGTCCACTGTATGGAAATGTCACCATTTATCTATCCATTCATCCATCATGGACATTTGGGGTGTTTTTACCTTTTGGCTATTATGAATAATGCTGCTATAAACATTCATGCACATGTTTTTGTATGGATATATGTTTTCATTTCTCTTGGACATATGTATACCTAGGAGTGAAACCGCTAGGGAATATGGTACTCTATGTTTAAACCTGTTGAGGAACCATCAGACTTTTCCAAAGTGGGGCTACTTTGTGAAACTGCTAGGGAATATGGTACTCTATGTTTAAACCTGTTGAGGAACCATCAGACTTTTCCAAAGTGGGGCTACATCATTTAAAATTCCCATTAGCAGCATATAAGTGTTCTGATTTCTCCACATCTTTATCAACACTTATCATCTGACTTTTTGGTTCTAGCCACCCTAGTGGGTGTGAAATGGTATCTCACTCTAGTTTTAATTTGCATTTCCCTGATAACTAATGATGTCAAGCATCTTTTCATGTACTTATTGGCCATTTGTACATCCTCTTTGGAAAAATGTCTATTCAGATACTTTGCCCATTTTTTAAATTTTTTATTTATTTATGGCTGTGTTGGGTCTTCGTTTCTGTGCGAGGTCCTTCCCCAGTTGCGGCAAGTGGGGGCCACTCTTCATCGCGGTGCGCGGGCCTCTCACCATCGCGGCCTCTCTTGTTTCGGAGCACAGGCTCCAGACGCACAGGCTCAGCAATTGTGGCTCACGGGCCCAGTTGCTCCGCAGCATGTAGGATCTTCCCAGACCAGGGCTCGAACCCGTGTCCCCTGCATCGGCAGGCAGACTCTCAACCACTGCGCCACCAGGGAAGCCCCTTGCCCATTTTTAAATTAGCTTAACTATCTTTATTATTGAGTTGTAAGAGTTCTTTATTCTGGATACAAGTCCCTTAACAGATAAATGATTTGTAAATACTTTCTTCCATTCTAGGCGATATCTTTTCACTTTCTTGACAGTGCCCTTTGAAGCACAAAACTTATTTTTTCTTCTGCTGTTTGAGCTTTTGGTGTCATAGCTAAGAAACCATTGCCAGGGAATTCCCTGGTGGTCCAATGGTTAGGACTTGGTGCTTTCACTGCGGTGGCCTGGGTTCAATCCCTGGTCCGGGAACTAAGATCCTAGAAGCCATGTTGTGTGGCCAAAAAAAAGGAAACCACTGCCAAACCCAGTGTCGTGAAGATTTACACCTATGTTTTCTTCTAAGAGTTTACTAGTTTTAGTTCTTACATTTGGATCTTTAATTTATTTTGAGTTAATTTTTTTTTTTTTTTTTTTTTAAAGGGATAAGTACATTATTTATTTATTTATTTATTATTTATTTTTGGCTGTGTTGGGTCTTCGTTTCTGTGCGAGGGCTTTCTCTAGTTGGGCTTTCTCTAGTTGTGGCAAGCGGGGGCCACTCTTCATCACGGTGCGCGGGCCTCTCACTATCGCGGCCTCTCTTGTTGCGGAGCACAGGCTCCAGACGCGCAGGCTCAGTAATTGTGGCTCACGGGCCCAGTCGCTCCGCGGCATGTGGGATCTTCCCAGACCAGGGCTCGAACCCGTGTCCCCTGCATTGGCAGGCAGATTCTCAACCACTGCGCCACCAGGGAAGCCCTTGAGTTAATTTTTGTATGTACTATTAAAGTGTTAATGATGACAAAGCATGCTATCCTGGATCAGAATAGCCAGCCAGGATTGGGTCCCAGTGAGTGGAGGAAAGGAGAGTAGATAAAAAGCTTGCTGACAGTGCCTTTGGTGCTAGACCATGCTGGTATACCTGAGACTGTTCCATTTTTAGCACTGAAAAGAAAGTAAAACATCCCGGGAAACCCCTCAGTCCTGGGCAAACCGAGATAGTTGGCCATCCTACTTGGTGCCAACCTCAAAAGATCAAGGATGTATTGTGAATATTCCTACCTTTATTCCCCTTGCTATGGGGAATAAACAAATCAATCAAAACAATCCAAGATACTCACAAATGACATTCAACCCAACTACTGAGTTTAACAGAAAAAAAAAAAAAAAAAAAAGGCTTCTACTAAGCACTTGCCTCCATACAGCAGGCACTAACATGAGCTGCTAGGAATTATAAGCTCCCTGTCTTTAGCCAATTTAAGAACAGGTAAATAAAAATAATTTCAACAGCCCAAAGCAATAGAAATTTAAGTCCAAGGAGGTGAGAGGTAGAGATAATTAACTTTATCAAGGAGAAATCTGTGAAGGTGTCAAATGAAAGGTGACATCTGAACTGAGTCTGAAATATGAGTGTTTGTCAGGCAGAGAAGGGAGAGCCATGACATTGGTGGCAGTGGTGGGTAAGCGACCTGGGCAAAGGTACAGGAGGCCTGTAAGAACACGCCACTTGGGGGAACTGGAAGTAGCTCTGAATGACCAGGGGTTAAGAAGATGACTAAGGGGAGGTGGGCAGGAACAGGTCATGACAGGCCCTAGATGTGCTGCCAGGGAACCTGGGCTCCATGCTGTTGACATTGAGAAGCCATGAAATGTTCAAGAAAAGGAGGACTCTACACAGATAGATTTTAGAAAGCTTAACCTGGCAGTAGTGTGATGAAGGGACTGGAGCGACAGAGCTTGGGGTCAGGAAGCATATTTAAGAGAATATGACAAGAGTGTAAGTGAAAACGACAGAGTTCTGATCACTGCAGTGGTATGAGAAAGGCATATTTGTGAGACATGAAATCTTAAATATCTGGAGCAGGGTAAATAAATTTCTAAATTCAATAGGAAGGGTTTTTTTGCACCAAGATGAAATTCTAAAAGGAGAGTAGACAAATAATATATTTGTTTTCACTGCAGCTGGACTTGAGCATCCTACTCTACAAACTTAAATTTACAAAGGTTATGGCTAGGGCAGATAACCATGTGAGCAGAAATTAGGAAACTGAAATACAATATCTTTACTGTTTAGTCACTCAGAAAAAGTCCTCTTGAAATGAATTACAGTCATGTAACAGGGCACCTTCCGTTACCATGCAGCATACATTCAAACCATTTCACATATAACAGAATTGTATGAAATGCTAAAGGTAAATGACGCTGGTTTCGCCAAGTGTCTTTTTTTCCCTGCCTAAGCAAATTCAGCAAACAAAAGATCTTAAAAGTAAAACCCTTCTTCAGGTAGGCAGTGTACGACACGTTTAAAGGCGGCAGTAATTGCATATTGATCAGGCAAGCTGCGTGGAGGTGAATGCTGGAATACTCACTGGGCTCAAGTTCAGGCTTTTAGCAATCAATAGCTGTTTGGCCTTTCTTGGGTTGACTTTATTTGAAATATTTATTCTACTCGAGGACAAGCAGTTTATCTTAGTCTTGGCTGGGTTCATCGGGCTGTCGATCATGCCAGGACCAATGTGAACGCTGGCCTCTATAACATGGGTGGTTGTGGGAAATGACTGAGAGTCACCTGCTGCTCCCTCTTCTGCCCAGGTGAGCCTTCTGATGAGAAGGAAAGGTGAGGAGTGGGAAGTTTCTGTTGTTGCTTTAATTAGCTTATTCTTCTTTATTATACAGAAATACTTTTGTAATGAACATGCATTCTGAGTATAATTTTTTTGTTCTTTCATCAAATATAATATTTATGAGGCATCTAATAGGTGCCAGTTATTAAGCTGAGGATGTAGAGAGAGGCACAGCTCATGCTTCTGAGGAGCTCAGTTCACAGGGGAGACAGATGTGCAGACAATGAAGAGCCAAGTACTACAATGGAGGTGTATACAAAGTAGAACATGAATGCAGGAAGGAGGGCTGACTATGAGTCAGGGAGGCTTCACAAAGCAGACGATGCCTGAACCAAGCTTCACTGGATGCCTTTCCCAGACAGGCAAAAAAGATAAGGGTATTTCAAGCAGAAGGAAACAACAGCATACGCAAAGGCATGAGTAAGCATGGAACATTCAGGGAAGTGGTGCATGGTACTGCTAGAATATAAAGAGCACGAGGGGCAGCAGCAAAAAATGAAGCCTGCTGATTTTGTGTACTAGAAAGATCACACTTGCCACAGTGGGTTGGACAGTATAGGGGGAGGAGAGGGGAAGAAGCAGAAGAAAGAGGGGAAATGCATTAGAGGTAGAGACACTGATAAGAAAGGCAAAGTAACAGACTATGAGTGCTATGAGTGAAAAGAGTTGAGTTAGATTGAACATGAGGTGCCTGTGAGACGTGGCAGTGATGTCCAGCTTAGACTTATGGGTCTGAAGTCCAGGAATGAGATTAAAAATAGAAGGAAATGTATAAGAATAATTATATCTATGGTTAGTAATTGAACCTATGATGTGAAGATTACCCTGAGAGGGGGCAGAAAATATGCAGAAAAGAGGGATTAAACCTTGGGGAAAACTTATTTGAAGGACAAGTAAAAGAGGTAAAGTCTACTCCCTCCCCGGCCAAAAGAGACTGAGGAATTAAGGAGGGAAAAAAAGTGATAGGCATTCTTTAAAAGATACTGTGAACCATAAACTTATTCTGGTAAAAAATTTGGATAATGACATATGAGATCATTTTTGTTTGCTTTACAATGTACATGATTAAGTTCCTTTTAGCTCCCAAAATATAATATCACTATCCGGTTTCCAGGACTTCTATGAATTTGGCAGTAAGATCAATATGACTAAGTTCATAGCTGCTCTCAAACTACAGTGCCAAAGAACACTGGTGCTATGGCAATGCTAAGAGATATTCCACCACTAAAATAGAATAATGGTGGTCTTCTATATTGCTTGATACATTTTTTCAATTGCTATTCCCATCCATTTTTTATAAACTACTGGTACCAACCATTACTTGACTGCCTATGCTAGAAAATGAAACAAATATGTAGAAAACAGAGGTAAGATTTTTGTTTCTAGCACTATGGTGAGCTAGATATGCAGAGAAACCTCACACAGAATGGCTGAGCAGACAGTGAAGTAAGATAAATAATCAGTGACCAAAAAACCAAGACTCTAGAGAGCACAGGCTGGCAGGCTGGCAAATTTTATGTAAAGGGTCAGACAGAAAATATTTTAGGTTTCACGGGCCACGTATGGTCTCTGTGGCATCTTTGTGTTTGTGTGTGTGTTAAAATATTTATAACGCTTTTAAGGTATAAAAACCATTCTTAGGTTCTTAGCTTACTGGCCATAAAAAAACAGGTCTCAGCCAGATTTGGTCTACAGGTCTTTAGTTGCCAAACTCTAATAAAGAGGATCAACAAAGTCCAATCTGGTTCTTTAGAAAGACCAATAAAATTGACAAACCTCTAGCAAAAATGATCAAGAAAAAAAGGCACAAAAAAGTAATAATGGTAATCAATAGAAAGGGAGAAAACTACAGATATAGCAGACATTAAGAACAACGGAACAAAGGAATAATTCTATGCCATAAACTTGGAAAACAGGTGAGATGGACAAATTCCTAGGAAAATATATTTTCCCCAACTCAAGAAAAACAAAAAAATCTGAATGGAGAGCTAGTTAAAAATCTCCTCCCAAAGAAAACTCAAGGTCCAGAAGGTATCACTATCAAGTTATACTAAGCATTCAAGAGCAAAATAGTTCCAATTTTACTTAAACTCATATAGAAAACAGAAAAATAAGGAACATTATTCAACTCATTTAATAAGGCTAAAACAAACAATTAACAACCTCTGACAGCAAAACTTTCCTGAGAGAGTAAAATTACAGGCCAAGCTCATTCATACATATAGGTATAATATTTATAAATAATATACAGAATCCTAGAAAACATAAAAAAAGATGGGCTCATTCCAGGAATGCAAGGTTAGTTCAATATCAGAATATTCATTAATGCAATTTTCACTATATTAATATTAAAAGATCATCTCAATAAATGTAGGAAAAGCATTTGATAAAATTGATTGATCAATTATGTGAAATCCGTGACAATTAGAGAAGTTTCCTTAATCTGATAAATGCTATCTCCAAAAAACTTAGAGCAAATATTATACTCAATGGCAAAATGCATTTCCTTTACCACCAGGAACAAGACAAGTTTGCCCCCTTTATCACTACTCATACTCAATGCAACACTAGAGGTCAGAGCTAGTAAAATTTAAACACACACACACACACACACACACACAAGTTAACAAATTACTAAAAAGAAATATGATAGAAAATAATCTTGCTTCCAACTATTAACCGCTACTCTCTAAAAGAGGCATATACCCAGTGGTTTGAAACTAAAAGTTCAGCTAGCTCTCCAGAAAAAAAGTGCTGATTTGTTGTGTTTGCCAATTTACATGGTGTAAATACTCCCATCATAGTATATTTCAAGTCACCAACATGATCACTAAACGCAGTGTTGGAAAGAGAGGTGTACAAGCAGCTTTCATGAGCCTATATGAGCCAGCTCTAACACATCACTGCTTATGCATCCTCCTCCCACCACAGACATCAGGTTTGGCCATGTGACTTTTTATGGCCAATTAGATGTGAGTGTAAGTAATATATGTGTCTTTAGAGAAGTTTTAAGATTTATTGCATTATCCAGTCTTTTCCCTCTGCCATGAGAGAGTCATGTCCCATTAAACACTGCTCCTTCAGCCTGAATCTCCAAATAAAGATGTGAAGCAGAGCTTCAGATGGCCAGTGATAGATGTACCAGGAGTAAAAAAATAAACATTTGCCATTGAGAGTCCCTGAGATTTGGGGATTGTTATTGCAACAAAAGCTGACCAATACATGACACAGAAAAGTTGTAAATAAAAGATCAAAACACAAAAGTTAACTGCATTACTATCTACCAGCAATAAATGGTAAGAAAATATAGTTTAGAATGTATTTTTTTTTCAGTATATAATATACTGTGAGACTTCCACTTTGGGTCAAGATGGAGTAACAGGGACTGGATTTACATCCCCTCCCATGCCTAACACAAACAAATGAAAGGATAAAATATGCAAAACAATGGTTTTCAGATACTTTACATCAGGTAGCACAGGAAGTAATCCCTGAGAGAGGGAAACACATGCAATGAGCCCAGTTGGCTGGTAGGAGAGTTTCTATGTCTCAGGGCAGGGAGGAGGCACAGTGAGGAGTCTGGGGAGACCACTGTGGCTGGAGTTCACACAGCAGGGTACCAGAAACAAGAGCTGCACAGAGATCTGCAGAGGGTACCCGTTGAGTCTTCAGCTGAGTATTGATCAGAATATGCATGAGGAAACTAACCAAAGCTGTAGAAAAGAAGCACCTTAAAGAAGAAGGGGGAAACAATCCCTAGAGCTCACCAAGGGCCAGGAATAGTTTGTGTACCCACCAGTTGCAGTGGAAAAGCTTGGTGAATTCCCAGTGCAGCAGGTAAAGTACTCAGAAGGGTACTGCTTTAGTAATGAGTTAAATTTGCCATAGACTAAATGCTAGTCTGGTCCCACCTAATAGCAAGCTTAGGTCCCACCTAATAGCAAGCTTAAAAGTAAGCCTCAAAAGGAACAACTATTTCCAATTAATTTAACTAGAACCTAGAACAAAGTTCAAGAATATTTACTAACAACATTGTAAATCAACTATACTCCAATAAAATTTAAAAATAAAATAAAAATAAAGAAGCACACACATACACACACACACACAAGAATATTTGTAAGTATACCAAAAAAAAAAATCCAGGTTAAATTCAAAAAATCTAAATTTCAGTAAAAAAAAAAATTAAGTGTTCAGACATTCAAAGAGACAGGAAAACATTAACCATAAAGAGAAAAAAAATCATTAGTAAAAATAATAGAAATGACAGAATTAGAAGACAAGGACATTAAAACAGTTATTATAACTATATATGATATGTTCAAGAAGATAGAGAAAAGCTTAAGCATGTTAACTAGAAACAGGGAAGATATAAAAAAGACCCAAGCTGAACATCTAGAGAAGAAAAATACAATGTCTGATGAAAAACACACTGGATGAGATTAACTGCAGATTACACACTGTAGAAGAAGAGTAAACTCAAATACATAACATTAGAAACTATCTAAAATAAAACAGAAAGAAAAAAAGACTGAAAAAATGAACAGATCACCAGCGAGCTGTACTTGGACAATTTCAAATAGCCTAATATACAGTTGACCCTTGAACAACGTGGGGATTGGGACACCAACCCTGTGCACAGTCAAAAATCTACGTATCTTATACTTGGACCCCCCATATCCGTGGTTCCTCCACATACACAGTTCCTCTGTATCCACAGATTCAACTGACAGCGGATCATGTAGTACCGTAGTATTTACTATTGAAAAACAATCTGTGTATAAGTGGATCCATGTAGTTCAAACGTGTGTTGTTCAAGGGCCAACTGTACATGTAACTGGAGTTCCTGAAAGGAGGATGGGGGCAAAAAAAAATATTTGAAACCATGATGATTGAAAATTTTCCATATTTGATGAAAACTACAAACTCACAGATCCAAGAAGCTCAATGAACACCAAACACAAGAGACATGAAGAAAACAACACCAAGGGACATCATAAATTATTCAAAATCAATGATAAAGAGAAAATCCTAAAAACATCCAGAAAAAAAGACACATTACATACAGAAAAACATATAAGAATGAAAGCAGACCTCTCATTGCAAACTAAGCAATCCAGAAGACAGTGGAGCAACACTCAGAGTATTGAAAGAAAAAAAAAAGCCTATTAACCTAGAATGCTCTATCTGGTGAAAATATCATTCAAAGGTGAAGGCAAGTAATTTTTCAGACATACACAAGTTGACAGAAATCATCACCAATAGACCAGCACTACAAGAGATGTTGAAGGAAATCATTTGGGAAGAAAAAAACTGATACAAGATGGAAATCTGGATCTACACAATGGAATAAAGAGCACTGGCAATGGCAAATATGTGGGTAAATATAAAAGACTTTCTTTCTTACTTTACAAAAAATCTCTTTAAAAGATAATTGACCACTTACGGACTTCCCTGGTGGTCCAGTGGTTAAGAATCCGCCTTCCAAGGCAGGAGACATGGGTTCGATCTCTGGTTGGGGAACTAAGATCCCCCATGTCGCGGGGCAACTAAGCCCGCGCGCCGCAACTATGGAGCCCGTGCACTCTGGAGCCTGCGCACCACAATTAGAGAGAAGCCTGTGAGCCACAACGAAGAGCCCATGAGCCACAACGAAAGATCCCGTGTGCTGCAATGAAGATCCCGCATGCCGCAACTAAGACCCAATGCAGCCTAATTAATTAATTAATTAACTAACTAATTAAAAAAAAAACCCAGGGGACTTCCCTGGTGGCGCAGTGGTTAAGAATCCGCCTGCCAATGCAGGGGACACGGGTTCGAGCCCTGGTCCGGGAAGATCCCACATGCTGTGGGGCAACTAAGCCCATGCGTCACAACTACCGAGCCCGTGCTCTAGAGCCCGCGAGTCACAACTACTGAGCCCACATGCCGCAACTACCAAAGCCCACGTGCCTAGAGCCCATGATCTGCAACAAGAGAAGCCACCGCAATGAGAAGCCCATGCACCGCAACAAAGAGTAGCCCCCGCTCGCCGCAACTAGAGAAAGCCCGTGCGTAGCAACAAAGACCCAACGCAGCCAAGAATAAATAAATAAATTAAAAAAAAAAACACCCAAAAGATAATTGACCACTTAAAGAAAAAGAGCAACAGTACATAATGGGGTTTATAACATATGTAGAAGTAAAACGTGTGACAACAGGAGCACAAAAATCAGGAGGGAGAAATGGAAGCTTAGAGTTGTAAGGTTCTTACACTATAGCTGAAATGATATAACACTACTTGAAGACAGACTGTGAAGAGTTAAAGATGTACCCTATAAACCTTAAAACAACCACTAAAAAGGCAAAGAGGAAGAGCTAATAAGCCACCTAAGAAAATAGTATGGAATAATAAAAAAATACCGTGAATCTAAAAGAAGGCAGACAAAGCAAAAATTGGAACCAGAAAAAGAGATGGGAAAAATAAAAACAACCCACAAGAGGGTAGATTTAAACTTAACTATAAACCACCATGTTAAACCATCACGTTAAAAGATATACTATACTAACACTAATCAAAAGAAAGCTGCGGTGGCTATATTAATATCAAACAAAGTAAATGTCCACCCAAAGATTTGTACATGAATATTAATAGTAGCTTTGTTCTTAAAAGCAAAAAAACTGAAAATCTAAATGCCCATCAACAAGTGAATAAACAAACTGTGATATATTCATAAAATGGAATACTACCTAACAAAGAAATAGGGACAAACTATTGATACATGTGGCAGAATCTCAAAATAATTATAGTGAGTTAAACAGGCCCTACTAAATAAAGAGTAAATACTATAATTCCATTTCCATAAAATTCTAGAAAATGCAAACTAACCTATAATGGACAGAAAGCAAATCAATTGTTGCCTGAAAACACTGAAATAGGAGAGAGGGGTTATGGATTACTAAGGGGCACAAGGAAACATTCGGATATGATAAATATGTTTGTTATCATGCTTGTGGTGATGGCAGGATGAGTCTAAGTTGATGGAAGGGCTCAAAGATAGGTCCTACACCATTTCCTGCCAGGTAATCTTGCTTCAGTTTCATCTGCCTTCTCCGCCATGGCACTTTCCCATTTATGAAGAGGTAACACCAGCCTGCAGGGCTGCTGGAAGCATTACTTTGTACTTTTGAAGCATCTTTCTGATTCCTAGAGATCAGGTGCAGACTCCTATTACTCATCTAAATGAGAATGGCAATATTCAGTGAGTAGGGAAAGGGATGTTTGCTGGACAAACAACAGCAAGATCTGTGTGTGCAACTTGGAGCACAAACTGGATACAGCCCCATTAGGAAGCACAGCTGAATTCTAAAAGATCTGCATTATCATTTTGCTCTTGCAGTTGAATCTGGAGACTGAAGGTCAGAAGAAAAGGTTCTAGAATTTAAAGGCACCACCACCACCACCACAGCAACAACAAAACCTTTTGTAAAGGATCACAAGAATAAAACTGCGATAGAGTTTGGATCTTCACATGTTCATTAGGAACAAAACCAATAAAGAACAAAACCAAGGGAATAAAATTTCAAGGTTAAAAACAATTCCCCAGGCTGGCCTACCTACCTATACGCTTTGGTACAAACTTACAGCCCAGAATTGGGCCTGCAAAGACTTATTTTGCAAATGGTATACCATCACCATTTTATTTGTTTTCTTTGTCAGAGACAATTTTCTTTAGATTAAGGAAAATCTTACTAAAAAAAAAAAAACTCATAGGAAAAAAGAATTGATGGCTTCTGAAATGGATTTATCTATGTACCCTTCTCTTTCCTTTTTTTTTTTTTTTTTTGCCTATACAGTTAATAACCAGAATGGGTTCACTGTTATTTCTGTTACACAACGCCAAGCTGCAATTGTACACATCCCTTGGGATCACGGTGGTCTCTTCTTTTTCTAAATGGAACAGGGTTTTACAACAGAAGTAATAAGCTTCATGTCAACATTTCCAAGGAAACTGACAATGTAATTCTTCTGTCTCTCACTGGCTTTGTTGTTTCTTAAAGAACATTGAACCATTTGATACAAGGACATACTGTTAAAAAGTGGTTTGTGGAGGAGGCAAGAAGCAAACATTTGGAGTACAGTCTATAATTAAGCCCAGTATACTGAAATCTTCTATTTGTAGCAAAATCTTACCAAAGATAGGCATCTGTAACCAAGTACAAAGAAACGGCAAACCAGTCCCCATCCAGGGGCAATGAGGGCATTTTTATAGCTCCACCCTCATTTCCTGCCAAATTCTAAAATGGCTATACCCCCATAGGTATAATTTAGTCTTATTAATACCACTTGGTTCGTGTTCATATCTTAACTCTCCTGCTGCTAGCTAAAGACCATCCAAATATCCTCTCTGTACCATAACTCTTGACTACCAAACTAAAAGAATGAGGCCAAGATGCCTGACACACACACAGGGACTCTGGCTCTCTCTTCCTTTCAGTACACAGTTCTCCACTGCCTAAGAGGCCCTGCAGGTCCCATCCTCACCTCATCATTTCTCTTTCCTTATCAAAACGCTACAGCCAAATGAGAAATCTTTTTTTTCTTTTTTGAGTTCCTATACTCTAGGATGGCTACCTGCTGCTTTTTCCACAGCATGAGTTCCATTTTAAAATATCACCTCAGCAATCTTTTCTTCTTTTCCAAAATGTCTTCATCTATCCTTTGGCAGAGACAGAGAAAAAAACAAACAAACAAAATAGCCCTTTTTTCCTTATTGATTCTGTCAGGCACTGTGAAATCCAGGCACTCTTAACACAGGAATGAAAAGAAGTCACCTGACAACAAAACTAACACTGGGGTGGAAGGGTAAACCAGAGGGGAAAAGCTTGTGAGGTAAGGGCTAAGAGGTACTAAACCTCCGAACAGTCCCCCAAAACAAAAGTTGAAACTCAACTACAAATCTACATGAAGGACTTCTTTGAAACTTGAGTGGAAAGGTTATAAGAAATGAATAACTAAACCATAACCCTGAAACACCTAGGAGTATAATGGAAGAAGAGTTGAGAGGGTGAAGTATTCCAAAGGGGAATAAACTGAAGTGCGGGCACTTGAGCTGGCTTCTGCTCTGAAGCCCAGCATGGGCACAGGCCAAACAGGGCAGTGAGTCCAGGACTAGAGCTGATGCCTGGCTTCCCTGGAACCGTGAAGATCAAGTTCACAACCATCCTGTAGACTGTTTTATGTTCTTCACACACTAAAAAATTTCACATGGGAAAATAGGACTAAATATCTCTTGGCAGGAAATTGTGTTCTCAGCTACATGGCTTTTAATAAGTCACTCCTCATTCTTTGGGTCTATCTATGGGGTCTGCCAGCAATTCTATGACCCAATGACTCTAAACAGCAAAAATATTTCTCAGATTTTTCTTATTCATTTAGAAAATATTTACTGGGAGCCTAATGTATACTGTTGCTAGATTCTGGGGATATAAAATGGAAAACCTGGTCTCTGCTCTCAACAGTCTTATAGTGGGCTTCCCTGGTGGCACAGTGGCTAAGAATCCACCTGCCAATGCAGGGGACATGGGTTCGAGCCCTGGTCCAGGAAGATCCCACATGCTGGGGAGCAGCTAAGCCCATGAGCCACAACTACTGAGCCTGCGTGCTACAATTACTGAAGTCCGTGCACCTAGAGCCTGTGCTCAGCAGCAAGAGAAGCCACCACAATGAGAAGCCTGTGCACTGCAACGAAGAGTAGCCCCTGCTTGCCGCAACTAGAGAAAGCCCACGTGCAGCAGCGAAGACCCAATGCAGCCAAAAATAAATGAATAAAATAAATAAATTTATTAAAAAAAAAAAGTCTTATAGTACAGCCAGAGACAAACAGATGCTCACCACACAGGGTGGTAAGTGCTCCCACAGAGGTATGCAAGGGATATCACAACCTAATCTCCACAATCTAGGGGGTGGGTGGGGGTGTAAGGACAGGCCTAGGAGAAGTGATACAGGGGCAGAAGCTTCTTAAAGTAGTTTAACCTAAACATCAAGGGTGAATCACCCAGAGAAAATACAGCAATGTGTTAAGGAATCTAAAGTAGTTTGGTTTAGACAGTAGAATGTAAATGTGTGGAAAAGGGAGAATGAGAAGACATGGTCACAGGAGAATTAGGCAGAGACCAGATCCTGAAGGGACTTGGTAGCATTTCGAACGTTCATAAACAAATAAATAAAGCTTCATTTTTTAAAAAGTAAATTTCACTAATAGAAAAGAAACAGAATAATTTCCATATTTTCACAGAAGGAAAAGGATGAAAGAACTAAAAGACAAGACAAAATAAAATAAAACCATAAAGGAAATCATCAGAAAAAAATAAACAGAAGAGGGACTTCCCTGGTGGCACAGTGGTTAAGAATCTGCCTGCCAGTGCAGGGACACGGGTTTGATCCCACATGCCGCGGAGCAACTAAGCCCGTGCGCCACAACTACTGAGCCTGTGCTCTAGAGCCTGTCACAACTACTGAGCCTGCACACAACAACTACTGAAGCCTGCATGCCCTAGAGCCTGCGAGCCACAACTACTGAGCCCACGCGCTCTTGGGCCCACGTGCCACAACTACTGAGCCTGTGTGCCACAACTACTGAAGCCCATGTGCCTAGAGCTCGTGCTCTGCAACAAGAGAAGCCACCGCAATGAGAAGCCTGCGCACCGCAACAAAAGAGTAGCCCCCACTCGCAGCAACTAGAGAAAGCCCACGCGCAGCAACGAAGACCCAACACAGCCAAAAAAACCCCACTATGTTTAAAAATAAATAAATAAATAAATAAATAAACACACAAACAGAAGAAAAGGGCCAAACATAATAGTCATTGTAATAGAAACAAGTACATCAAATTCATCTACTTAAAAACAAACTCCCACATTGGACTAAAAAACCAAGAAACAGCTATATGCTCTTTGAAAGAATCACGTATAATATAAAATGACATAAAAAGTTAAAAAGGACCTTCTCACGCCTGTGGCCAAGGCTAAGAAAAGCTCCCTCCAGGGCTGACCTTCTGGTGCCGGCTGCCAGGCGCTAAGGCTGGATCTATCACTCCCGTGGCCTCTGGCTTTCCCATGCACCTGTCGCCACCAGGGCCCCTGTGACCCAGGCAGTCATGCCACCTCCGCACCCTGTCCTCACCAGGGCAGACCCAAGTGCTCCAGGGCAGCCTCAGGAGCAGACTCCTGTGGGTGGCTCACATGCAGAGGTGAGGCTAAAACCACAGCTGAGCCCCAGGGCAGGGCGACTAAGAGGAACAAAAGTCTTCCCGTGAAGCTGCACAAGCCTCAGATTAAGTCCTTGCGATCAGCTTGGTAAACCCTGCATCTACAGAATACCTGGATAGACAATGAGTGTTCCCACAAATGAAACTGGTCTAGCTCTAGCAGCTGCAGACTTTGAAGACTAATACGTGCAGGAGGTAGGCCAGGTCAGAGCCTGAGCTGCCCCCACAGTGCCCACAGTGGGACCAGAGACCTAACTAGAGGTTGTGGAGGGCCTCCTGGGGAGGCAAGTGCTGGCTGTGACTCATGGTGGGGGCAAGGATGCTGAAAGCTGAGACCCAGAAAAATATAATGATTACTATTTTTTTAAATGTTTTGTTCTGTTGTTGTTTTATTATTATTGTTTTAATTTTTATTTTCATTTGAGTTTTTAAAAATTTCTAAAATATATTTTAATTTTTTTATATTTCTCTTTCTACATTACTTTTTTGTTCTGTGTTTCTTTTTTTAATTAATTAATTTATTTATTTATTTATTTTTGGCTGTGTTGGGCCTTCGTTTCTGTGCGAGGGCTTTCTCCAGTTGCGGCGAGTGGGGGCTACTCTTCATCGCGGTGCGCGGGCCTCTCACTGTCGCGGCCTCTCCCGTTGCGGAGCACAGGCTCCAGACGCGCAGGCTCAGTAGTTGTGTCTCATGGGCCCAGTTGCTCCACGGCATGTGGGATCTTCCCAGACCAGGGCTCGAACCCGTGTCCCCTGCATTGGCAGGCAGATTCCCAACCACTGCGCCACCAGGGAAGCCCCTTGTTCTGTGTCTTTTCCTTTTCTTTCTTTTTTCTTTTTCTTTCCTTTGTTCTGTTT
Organism: Eschrichtius robustus; assembly: GCF_028021215.1. Lineage (NCBI taxonomy): Eukaryota > Metazoa > Chordata > Mammalia > Artiodactyla > Eschrichtiidae > Eschrichtius > Eschrichtius robustus. The sequence goes on from NC_090839.1 coordinate 22,237,271, forward strand.
TGTTTAAATCTTTTTTGCTTTGTTCTATTTGTTCTTATCTTTATCTTTTAAAAATTATCTTTGTTTGTTTTGTTTTCTTTGCTTTTTCCTTCAGTTTGCTTTCTGTTTTGTTTCGTTTTTTATTTTTTATTTTATTTTTTTGTCAATTTTGTTTTTAATTGTTTGATTTCATTTTGGGGTTCTTTTGTTTGTCTGCTTGTTCTCTTGTTTTCTGTTTTCCCTGTTTTTGTTTCTTTTTTTGTACGTTTTGTGTTTCTTTGTTTCTTTGTTTTTGCTTGGTTCTGCTTTTACCACCTGTCTGGGGCTTTGTTTCTTCATTTGTTTGTTTGTTCTTAGTTGTTGTTTGCTTGTTTTTATCTTGGCTACCTGCCTTCAGTTTTTCTGTTTTCTTCCTGCCCTTTTTTTTTTTTCCATCCTTTTATTGCCAAACTGTGTGGCTTGCGGGGTCTTGGTTCCCAGGCCGGGTTTTGGGCCTGAGCCTCCGGTGTTGGAGCGCTGAGTCCAGAACACTGGAACGCCAGATAATTCCCAGTCCCAGGGAATATTAAACAGCAAGAGGTCTCTTGGAGGTCTACATCTCAACTCCAAGACCCGGCTGCACCCAAATGCCTGCAGGCTCCAGTGCTGAATGCCCCACACCAAACAACAAGCAAGACAGGAACACAAACCCACGCATCAGCAGACAGGCTGCCTAAAGTCGTACTAAGCCCACAGACACCCCAAGAACGCACCACGTGATGTGGCCCTGCCCATCTGAGTGATGAGATCCAGCTCCACCCACCAGAACGCAGCAGGCACCAGTCCCTCCCACAAGGAAGCCTACACAAACCACTGGACCAACCTCACCCACTGGGGGCAGACAGCAGAAGCAAGAGGAACTACGACCCTGCAGCCTGTGGAAAGGAGACCCCAAACACAGTAAGTTAGACAAAATAAGAAGACAGAGAAATATATTGCAGATGAAGGAGCAAGATAAAAACCCGCAAGACGAAATAAATGAAGAGGAAATAGGCAAGCTACCTGAAAAAGAATTCAGAGTAGTGACAGTAAAGATAATCCAAAATCTAGGAAAGAGAATGGACAAAATACAAGAAATGTTTAATAAGGACCTAGAAGAACTAAAGAACAAACAAACAGTGATGAACAACACAATAACTGAAATTAGAAATACACTAGAAGGAATCAATAGCAGAATAACTGAGGCAGAAGAATGGATAAGCGAGCTGGAAGAAAGAATGGTGGAAACAACTGCCACAGAGCAGAATAAAAAAAAGAGAATGAGAAGAATTGAAGACAGTCTCAGAGACCTCTGGAACAATATTAAACGCTCCAACATTCAAATTATAGGGGACTCAGAAGAAGGAGACAAAGAGAACGGGTCTGAGAAAATATTTGAAGAGACTGTAGTCAAAAGCTTCCCTAATATGGGAAAGGAAATAGTCAATCAAGTCCAGGAAGCTCAGAGAAATAGGAAATATGAATAGACGAATCACAAGTAATGAAATTGAAACTATGATTTAAAATCTTCCAACAAACAACAGTCCAGGACCAGATGGCTTCACAGGAGAATTCTATCAAACACTTAGAGAAGAGCTAACACCGATCCTTCCCAAACTCTTCCAAAAAATTAGAGGGAAGAACACTCCCAAACTCATCTACGAGGCCACCATCACCCTGATACCAAACCAGACAATTTATCACAAAAAAAGAAAATTACAGGCCAATATCACTGATGAACATAGAGGCAAAAAACTAGAAAACCGAATCCAACAACACATTAAAAAAATCATACACCATGATCAAGTGGGATTTTTCCCAGGGATGCAAGGATTCTTCAATATATGCAAATGAATCAATGTGATACACCATATTAACAAACTGAAGAATAAAAACCATATGATCATCTCAATAGATGCAGAAAAGGCTTTCAACAAAATTCAACACCCATTTATGATAAAAAACTCTCCAGAAAGTGGGCATAGAGGGACCCTACCTCAACATAATAAAGGCCATATATGACAAACCGACAGGAAACATTATTCTCAATGGTGAAAAACTGAAAGCGTTTCCTCTAAAATCAGGAACAAGACAAGGGTGCCCACTCTCGCCACTATTATTTAACATAGTTTTGGAGTCTTAGCCACAGCAATCAGAGAAAAAAAGAAATAAAAGGAATCCAAATTGGCAAAGAAGAAAAAAAACTGTCACTGTTTGCAAATGACACGATACTATACATAGAAAATACTAAAGATGCCACAAGAAAACTACTAGAGATAATCAATGAATTTAGTAGTGTTGTAGGATACAAAATTAAGGCACAGAAATCCCTTCATTCCTATACACTAACAACGAAAGATCAGAAAGAGAAATTAAGGAAACAATTCCATTTACCACTGCAACAAAAAGAATAAAATACCTAGGAATAAACCTACCTAAGGAGGCAAAAGACCTGTACACAGAAAACTATATGACACTGACAAGCCTCTTAGATAGCCTCATCCACCAGACGGCAGACAGCAGAAGCAAGAAGAACTACAATTCTGCAGCCTTGGGAAGGAAAACCACATTCACAGAAAGATAGACAAAATGAAAAGGCAGAGGACTTTGTACCAGATGAAGGAACAAGATAAAACCCCAGAGAAACAACTAAATGAAGTGGAGATAGGCAACCTTCCAGAAAAAGAATTCAGAATAATGATAGTGAAGATGATCCAGGACCTTGGAAAAACAATGGAGGCAAAGATCGACAAGATGCAAGAAATGTTTAACAAAGATCTAGAAGAATTAAAGAACAAAGAAACAGAGATGAACAACACAATAACTGAAATGAAAAATACACTAGAAGGAATCAGTAGCAGAAAAACTGAGGCAGAAGAACGGATAAGTGACTTGAAAGACACAATGGTGGAATTCACTGCTGTGGAACAGAATAAAGAAAAAAGAATGAAAAGAAATGAAGACAGCCTAAGAGACCTCTGGGACAACATTAAACGCAACAACATTCACATTATAGGGATCCCAGAAGGAGAAGAGACAGGAAGGACCCGAGAAAATATCTGAAGAGATTATAGTCGAAAACTTCCCTAACATGGGAAAGGAGATAGCCACCCAAGTCCAGGAAGTGCAGAGAGTCCCATACAGGATAAACCCAAGGAGAAACACGCCGAGACACATAGTAATCAAACTGGCAAAAATTAAAGACAAAGAAAAATTATTGAAAGCAGCAAGGGAAAAACAACAAATAACATACAAGGAAACTCCCATAAGGTTAACAGCTGATTTCTCAGCAGAAACTCTACAAGCCAGAAGGGAGTGGCATGATATACTTCAAGTGATGAAAGGGAAGAACCTACAACAAAGAGTACTCTACCCAGCAAGGATCTCATTCAGATTCCATGGAGAAATCAAAAGCTTTACAGACAAGCAAAAGCTAAGAGAATTCAGCACCACCAAACCAGCTCTACAACAAATGCTAAAGGAACTTCACTAAGTGGGAAACACAACTGAAGGAAAGGACCTACAAAAACAAATCCATAACAATTAAGAAAATGGTACTAGGAACACACATATCGATAATTACCTTAAACGTGAATGGATTAAATGCTCCAACCAAAAGACACAGGCTCACTGAATGGATACAAAAACAAGACCCATATATGTGCTGTCTACAAGAGACCCATTTCAGACCTATGGACACATACAGACTGAAAGTGAGGGGATGGAAAAAGATATTCCATGCAAATGGAAATCAAAAGAAAGCTGGAGTAGCAATACTCATATGAGATAAAATAGACTTTAAAGTAAAGAATGTTACAAGAGACAAGGAAGGACACTACATAATGATCAAGGGATCAATCCAAGAAGGAGATATAACAATTATAAATATATATGCACCCAACATAGGAGCACCTTAATACATAAGGCAACTGCTAACCGCTACAAAAGAGGAAATAGACAGTGACACAATAATAGTGGGGGACTTTAACACCTCACTGACACCAATGGACAGATCATCCAAACAGAAAATTGATAAGGAAACACAAGCTTTAAATGAAACAATAGACCAGATAGATTTAATTGACACTTATAGGATATTCCATCCAAAAACAGCAGGTTACACTTTCTTCTCAAGTGCACAGGGAGCATTCTCCAGGATAGATCACATCTTGGGTCACAAATCAAGCCTCAGTAAATTTAAGAAAACTGAAATCATATCAAGCATCTTTTCTGACCACAACAATATGAGATTAGAAATGAATTACAGGGAAAAAAACGTAAAAAACACAAACACATGGAGGCTAAACAATACGTTACTAAATAACCAAGAGATCACTGAAGAAATCGAAGAGGAAATCAAAAAATACCTAGAGATAAATTACAACGAAAACACGATGATCCAAAACCTATGGGATGCAGCAAAAGCAGTTGTAAGAGGGCAGTTTATAGCAATACAAGCCTACCTCAAGAAACAAGAAAAATCTCAAATAAACAATCTAACCTTACACCTAAAGGAACTAGAGAAAGAAGAACAAACAAAACCCAAAGTTAGCAGAAGGAAAGAAATCGTAAAGATCAGAGCAGAAATAAATGAAATAGAAACAAAGAAAACAACAGCAAAGATCAATAAAACTAAAAGCTGGTTCATTGAGAAGATAAACAAAATTGATAAGCCATTAGCCAGACTCATCAAGAAAAAGAGGGAGAGGACTCAAATCAATAAAATCAGAAATGAAAAAGGAGAAGTTACAACAGACACCGCAGAAATACAAAGCATCCTAAGAGACTACTACAAGGAACTTTATGCCAATAAAATGGACAACCTGGAAGAAATGGACAAATTCTTAGAAAGGTATAACCTTCCAAGACTGAACCAGGAAGAAACAGAAAATATGAACAGACCAATCACAAGTCATGAAATTGAAACTGTGATTAAAAATCTTCCAACAAACAAAAGTCCAGGACCAGATGGCTTCACAGGTGAATTCTATCAAACATTTAGAGAAGAGCTAACACCCATCCTTCTCAAACTCTTCCAAAAAATTGCAGAGGAAGGAACACTCCCAAACTCATTCTATGAGGCCACCATCACCCTGATACCAAAACCAGACAAAGACACTACAAAAAAAGAAAATTACAGACCAATATCACTGATGAATAGAGATGCAAAAATCCTCAACAAAATACTAGCAAATAGAATCCAACAGCACATTAAAAGGATCATACACCATGATCAAGTGGGATTTATCCCAGGGATGCAAGATTTCTGCAGTATACGCAAATCAATCAATGTGATACACCATACTAACAAACTGAAGAAAAAAAACCATATGATCATCTCAATAGATGCAGAAAAAGCTTTTGACAAAATTCAACACGCATTTATGATAAAAAACTCTTCAGAAAGTGGGCATAGAGGGGACCTACCTCAACATAATAAAGGTCATATACGACAAACCCACAGCAAATATCATTCTCAATGGTGAAAAACTGAAAGCATTTCCTCTAAGATCAGGAACAAGACAAGGATGTCCACTTTCGCCACTATTATTCAACAGAGTTTTGGAAGTCCTAGCCACAGCGATTGGAGAAGAAAAAGGAATACAAATTGGAAAAGAAGTAAAACTGTCACTGTTTGCAGATGACATGATACTATACATAGAGAATCCTAAAGATGCCACCAGAAAACTACTAGAGCTAATCAATGAATTTGGTAAAGTTGCAGGATACAAAATAAATGCATAAAAATCTCTTGCATTCCTTACACTAATGATGAAAAGTCTGAAAGAGAAATTAAAGAAACACTCCCATTTACCATGACAACAAAAAGAATAAAATACCTAGGAATAAACCTACCTAGGGAGACAAAAGACCTGCATGCAGAAAACTATAAGACACTGATGAAAGAAATTAAAGATGATACCAACAGATGGAGAGATATACCATGCTCTTGGATTGGAAGAATCAATATTGTGAAAATGACTATACTACCCAAAGCAATCTACAGATTCAATGCAATCCCTATCAAATTACCAGTGGCATTTTTTACAGAACTAGAAAAAAATATCTTAAAATTTGTCTGGAGACACAAAAGACCCCGAATAGCCAAAGCAGTCATGAGGGAAAAAAACGGAGCTGAAGGAATCAGACGCCCTGACTTCAGACTATACTACAAAGCTACAGTAATCAAGACAGTATGGTACTGACACAAAAACAGAAATATAGATCAATGGAACAGGATAGAAAGTCCAGAGATAAACCCAGACACCTATGGTCAACTAATCTATGACAAAGGAGGCAAGGATACATAACGGAGAAAAGACAGTCTCTTCAATAAGTGGTACTGGGAAAACTGGACAGCTACATGTAAAAGAATGAAATTAGAACACTCCTTAATACCATACACAAAAATAAACTCAACATGGATTAGAGACCTAAACGTAAGACCGGACACTATAAAACTCTTAGAGGAAAACATAGGAAGAACACTCTTTGACATAAATCACAGCAAGATCTTTTTTGATCCACCTCCTAGAGTAATGGAAATAAAAAAAAAAACAAAACAAATGGGACCTACTGAAACTTAAAAGCTTTTGCAAAGCAAAGGAAACTACAAACAAGACGAAAAGACAACCCTGAGAATGGGAGAAAATATTTGCAAACGAATCAACGGACAAAGGATTAATCTCTAAATATATAAACAGCTCACGCAGCTCAATATTAAAAAAACAAACAACCCAATCCAAAAATGGGCAGAAGACCTAAACAGACATTTCTCCAAAGAAGACATACAGACGGCCAAGAAGCACATGAAAAGCTGCTCAACATCACTAATTATTAGAGAAATGCAAATCAAAACTACAGTGAGGTATCACCTCACACCAGTTAGAATGGGCATCTGGGGATGGTGGTGTGCTGAATTGGGCGATTGGGATTTACATGTATACACTGATGTGTATAAAATTGATGACTAATAAGAACCTGCTGTATAAAAAAATAAATAAAATAAAATTCAAAAATTTTAAAAAAATAAAGAAAGAAAGAATGGGCATCATCAGAAAATCTACAAACAACAAATGCTGGAGAGGGTGTGGAGAAAAGGGAACCCTCTTGCACTGTTGGTGGGAATGTAAATTGATACAGCCCCTATGGAGAACAGCATGGAGGTTCTTCAAAAAACTAAAAATAGAATTACCATATGACCTAGCAATCCCACTACTGGGCATATACCCAGAGAAAACCATAATTCAAAAAGACACATGCACCTCAATGTTCACTGCAGCACTATTTACAATAGCCAGGTCATGGAAGCAACCTAAATGCCCATCGACAGGCGAATGGATAAAGAAGATGTGGTACATATATACAATGGAATATTACTCAGCCATAAAAACGAATGAAATTGGGTCATTTGTAGAGATGTGGATGAATCTAGAGACTGTCAGACAGAGAAAAACAAATACTGCATATTAACGCATATATGTGGAACTTCGAAAAATGGTACAGATGAACCGGTTTACAGGGCATAAATTGAGACACAGATGTAGAGAACAAACGTATGGACACTGAGGGGGGAAAGTAGTGGCGGGTGGGGGTGGTGGTGTGATGAATTGGGAGATTGGGATTGACATGTATACACTGATGTGTGTAAAATGGATGACTAATAAGAACCTGCTGTATAAAAAAATAAATAAAATAAAATTCAAAAAAAAAAAGAAAACTATAAGATACTGATGAATGAAATCAAATACGACATAAACAGATGGAGAGATACCATGTTCTTGGATTGGAAGAATCAATATTGTGAAAATGACTATACTACCCAAAGCAATCTACAGATTCAATGCAATCCCTATCAAATTATCAATGGCATTTTTCACAGAACTAGAACAAAAAATTTTACAATTTGTATGGAAACACAAAAGACCTCGAATAGCAAAAGCAATCTTGAGAAACAAAAATGGAGCTGGAGGAATCAGGCTCCCTGACTTCAGACTATACTACAAAGCTATAGTAATCAAGACGGTATAGTACTGGCACAAAAAAAGAACTATAGATCAATGGAACAGGATAGAAAGTCCAGAGATAAACCCACACACCTATGGTCACCTAATCTATCACAAAGAAGGCCAGAATATACAATGGAGCAAAGATAGCCTCTTCAATAAGTGGTGCTGGGAAAATTGGACAGCTACATGTAAAAGAATGAAATTAGAACACTCCCTAACACCATACACAAAAGTAAACTCAAAATGGATTAAAGACCTAAATGTAAGGCCAAACACTATAAAACTCTTAGGGGAAAATATAGGCAGAACACTCCTTGACATAAATTGCAGCAAGATCTTTTTTGACCCACCTCCTAGAGTAATGAGAATAAAAACAGAAATAAACAAATGGGACCTAATTAAACTTAAAAGCTTTTGCACAATAAAGGAAACCATAAACAAGACAAAAAGACAACCCTCAGAATGGGAGAAAATATTTGCAAATGAATCAACTGACAAAGGATTAATGTCCAAAATACACAAACAGCTCATTCAGCTCAATATCAAAAAAATAAATAACCCAGTTAAAAAATGGGCAGAAGACCTAAAGAGACATTTCTCCAAAGAAGACATACAGATGGACAAAAAACACATGAAAAGATGCTCAACATCAGTAATTATTAAGGAAATGCAAATCAAAACTACAATGAGGTATCCCTCACACCAGTCAGAACGGCCACCATCAAAAAAGCTACAAACAATAAATGCTGGAGAGGGTGTGGAGAAAAGGGAACCCTCATGCATTGTTGGTGGGAATGCAAATTGATACAGCCACTATGGAGAACAGTATGGAGATTCCTTAAAAAACTAAAAATAGAACTGCCACATGACCCAGCATATACCCAGAGAAAACCATAATTCAAAAAGACACATGCACCCCAATGTTCATTGCAGCACTATTTACAATAGCCAGGACATGGAAGCAACCTAAATGTCCATCAACAGAGGAATGGATAAAGAAGATGTGGTACATATATACAATAGAATATTACTCAGCCATAAAAAGGAATGAAATTGGGTCATTTGTAGAGACGTGGATGGATCTAGAGACTGTCATACAGAGTGAGGTAAGTCAGAAAGAGAAAAACAAATACTGTATATTAATGCATGCATGTGAAGCCTAGAAAAATGGTACAGATGAACTGGTTTGCATGGCAGAAATAGAGACACAGATGTAGAGAACAAACGTATGGACACCAAGGGGGGAAAGTGGTGGGGGGGTGGTGGTGGTGGGATGAATTGGGAGATTGGGATTGACATATATACACTAATATGTATAAAATGGATAACTAATAAGAACCTGCTGTATAAAAAAATAAATAAAATTCAAAAATTCAAAAAAACCAGGATTATAAAAGAGATGTAAAGAGGTGAAAAGGAAAAAGATGAAATGAAATGGAAGATATAGAAAAGAATGATACAAATACAAGGACAACATATTAATAAACTTGAAAGTCTATGAAATTGAAAATTTCTAGGAAAATATAAGGTATCAAATTGTCTTTAAAAATCAGAACATTGATGAAAGAAATCAAAGACCTAAATAAATGAAGAAATATACCATGTTCATGGATTGGAAGACTCATTATTGCAAAGATGTCCATCCTCCCCAGAAGAACCTATAGATTCAAGATGATACCAATCAAAACCCCAGCAGAGTTTTTCTAGAAATTAACAGGCTGATTCTAAAATTTCTACAGAAAGACAAAGAAACTAAAGAACTAGAATAGCTAAAACAATCTTTAAAAAGACATTAAGTCAGAGGATTCACACCATGTAATTTCAAGACTTAACCATAAAGTCAAAATAGGGTTGTGTTGGCAAAAAGACAGATACACAGATCAATGGAGCAGAATAGAAAGCACAGAAATAGACCCACACATATATAATTGATTTCTGACAAAGTTGTAAAGGCAATTAAACAGAATGTGGACAGTCTTTGCAATAAATGGTGCCAGAACTGGACATCTATATGCAAAAATAATAAATAAAACCAAGAACCTCAATTCATATCTAACACTACATATAAAAATTAACTTAAAATGGATCACAGACCCATAAATGCCTAAAACTGAAAGTTGTAAAAGAAGATATGAAAGGAACACTTTGAGACCTTGGGTTAGACAAACACAGTTTATATACCATAGCAAAAGCACAATTTAAAAAATATTTTTTACAAATTAGACTTTATCAAAGTAAAACATTTGCTCTTTAAAAGACACTGCTAAAAAATGAAAAGGCAAGCCACAGACTAGGAAAACAATATTTCTAAAACATGTATCTGACAAAGACTTCTATCTAGAGTAAAGAACACTTAAAACTCAATAAGACAACCCAAATAAAATTTAGACAAAAGGTCTGAACAAAGGTTTGACTTTAACAAAAGATATAAGAAAGGTCAGTATGAACATGAAAAGATGCTCAACAACATGAGTAATCAGTTATATGCAGATTAAAGCCACAATGCACACTCACTCAAAGGGCTAAAACTAAAATCTGACAATACCAGGTATTAAGGAGGATACAGAGCAACTGGAGTTCTCATGCCTTGCTGGTAGGGATATAAAATGATACAATCATTTTGGGAAACAACTTGGTAGTTTCTAATAGTAAATTTTTATTTAATATATGACTCACTCATTCCACTCCCAGGTATCTACCCAAGAGAAATGAAAATATATGTTTATCCAAAGACTTTTAAGCAGTTTTATTCACAACAGCAAAACAATGGAAACAACCCAAATGTCTAGAACAGGTGAATAAATAAACAAACTGATATGCTGGAATGCAGAAATATAATTGAATACTACCAAGCATAAAAAAAAGAATCACACTACTGATACATGCAAAATAAATGAACCTCAAAAACAACCTGTTGAGTTAAATAAGCTAAACAAAACACATACTGTATGATTCTATTTATATGAAATTCTAGAATGACAATGTTTGACTGGGGTCAAAGGTGGATTGGTGGGAAGTGATTGCAAAAGGGATCAAGGAAATTTTGGAGGGTGATAAAAATGATCTACATATGCATTGTCCGATATCATAGCCACTAGCCACATGTAGCCATTGAGCATCTGAAATATAGCTAAATTTCAGATATAAATTGAGGAGCTAAAATCTAAATTTAATTTAAATAAATTTAAGTTTAAAAATTGATACTTGATTCAGTTATTGGGAAACAGTTAAGTACGTTTAGAGAAACCTAAGTATGGGAATCTACTTTTTCAACTGTAAATTTTATGAAATCTAAATACAAATTAAGTAATGTAATGAAAATTTAGCATTGAATTCAGATGTTAATGTAAAATACACACTGGATTTTAAAGACTTAGTAGGAAAACATAATGCAAAATGGCTTAATAATATTTTTTATTGATTACATGTTGAATTGATTTATAATATACGGCATTAAATAAAACCCATTATTTTGTTTCTTTTAAACTTTTTACTGTGGCTACTACAAAATATAAAACTATGTATTGCCAACTGAAAGTTGTCACTTGCCATCTGCCTCTACAAGGATTAGGTCACTAACCACAGCAGTCGCTGACCTTCAACACACCCTGAAAGGAGTTCAGGGTGGAGATATCAGGAATGAGGCACACTGTGCTCCGGCAAGAACTGGCAGAACAGGCCTCCAGAGAGTTAGGTATTTTCAGAAGATTTTTTGTTGTTGTTGAAGTATAGTTGATTTACAATGTCGTGTTAGTTGCAGGTGTACAGCAAAGTGATTCAGCTCCATTATAGATTCTTTTCCATTACAGGTCATTACAAAATATCAAATATAGTTCCTTGTGCTATACATTAGGTCCTTGTTGTTTATCTATTTTATATATAGTAGTGCGTATGTGTTAATCCCAAACTCCTAATTTATCTCTCCTCCCAACCCTTTCCCCTTTGGTAACCGTAAGTTTGTTTTCTATGTCTGTGAGTCTATTTATGTTTTGTAAATAAGTTCATTTGTACCATTTTTTTAGATTCTACATATAAGTGACATCATATGATATTTGTCTTTCTCTGTCTGACTGACTTCACTTAGTATGATAATCTCTAGGTCCATCCATGTTGCTGCAAATGGCAATATTTTATTCTCTTTTATAGCTGAATAATATTTCATTGTATATATATATATATATATATATATATATATATATATATATATATATATATATATATATATATATACACAGCATCTTCTTTATCCATTCATCTGTTGATGGACACTTAAGTTACTTGCACGTCTTGGCTATTGTAAATAGTGCTGCTATGAACATTGGAGTGCATGTATCTTTTCAGATTACAGTTTTCCTCTTTTCTGGATATATGCCCAGGAGTGGGACTACTGGGTCATATGGTAACTCTATTTTTAGTTTTTTAAGGAACTTCCATACTGTTCTCCATAGTGGCTCCACCAATTTACATTCCTACTCACAGTGTAGGAGGGTTCCCTTTTCTCCACACCCTGTCTGCATTTATTATCTGTAGACTTCTTGATGATGGCCATGCTGACTGGTGTGAGCTGATGCCTCATTTTAGTTTTGACTTGCATTTCTCTAATAATAGCAATGTTGAACATCTTTTCATGTGCCTGTTGGCTATCTGTATGTCTTCTTTGGAAAAATGTCTATTTAGGTCTTCTGTCCAATTTCTGACTGGGTTTTTTTTTGATATTGAGCAGTATGAGCCGTTTGTATATTTTGCGAATTAAGCCCTTGTCTGTCACATCGTTTCCAAATATTTTCTCCCATTCCGGAGGTTGTCTTTTCATTTTATTTATGGTTTCCTTTGCTGTGCAAAAGCTTATATGTTTGATTAGGCCCCATTTGTTTATTTTTGCTTTTATTTCTTTTGCCTTGGGAGACTGACCTAAGAAAACATTGTTATGATTTATGTCAGAAATGTTTTGCCTATGTTCTCTTCCAGGAGTTTTACGGTGTTGTGTCTTATATTTAATTCTTTAAGCCATATTGAGTTTATTTTTGTGTATGGTGGAAGGGCAGGAGAAGATTTTATGAGCCTAATTTCTTGCAACCTCTCATATCTAGAAAAACAGTAAAATCATTAATCTGCTCCTCGTGACTAGCAGCAACCCTCTGCCGAAATGTGTGCTTGATGGCACGTATTCCCCTTCACCAAAATCATATATGTACTGACCTCCCCCTTTACCTCTTCAGAGCAGTTCCTCAGAGCTCTCAGAGAGGCTGTCTCCCAGGCTACAGTCCTCATTTTGCCCCAAATAAAACTTAACTCACAACTCTCATGTTGTGCATTCTTTTCAGTCGGCAGTATCTTGCATCTTCATTATGGTGAAAACAAAGGTATATACATTTGTCAAAATTAAAATTAGTGTTTGACTGCATATAAATTATGCCTCAATAAAGGTGATAAAACTATTAAATTGGGTTGTATTGGGTTGGCCAAAAAGTTCGTTCGGGTTTTCTGTAAGATGCTACAGAAAACCCGAACGAACTTTTTGGCCAACCCAATATATATGTACGTGTGATAATTTGTGCATATAAATGTATAAATGACTATCTTGTTGGTGACCTTTCCTTATCAATAATCAGAAACATAAAAAAAAAATTCTGTGGACATGCAAAATTAACTGTTCCTCTCAATAGTTAACACATTAAATTATATTACGGTTATTTAATGTTGGCCTCCATCACTAGCAACTGAGTTTCTTGAAGGCAGGAATCCTGTCTTGTTCATGTCCGTATAAGCCTAGCACTTAACACAGTAAGTTAACATAGCACTTTACCAATGTTTTAAGAACTGCTGAACTGTCCTAGCCAATTCATATATATAGTCTAATACCCACAAAGATCCCTGCAAATTTGGCATTATTACTCCCATTTTTCATATGAAAAAAGTGAGGGTCAGAGGACAGAAAGCTTAGAGTAACTCACCAAATATCCAGAACTAGTAAGTGAAAGAACTATGTTCCAAACCCACATTTGCCTCAACTCCAAAGCCCATTCTTCCACACTACACCATACTGCCACCTCTCCAGGTGGCCATTTCATAACTGTTTGATGAACGCCTAAATCAAAATAAAGATTAGTATTTAGGGGCAATGGAAGCACAGAAATTTTCCTGAACTTCTAGTGTTACAGCTTTATGGTCTTTGAATGGGTTCCCTTGAGACAGAGAGGAACTTGGCAGCTCTTGCTAGAAGATCAGGAAGGATGAATCTAGTAGGAAAAAAAAAATTCCCTCCCAATTAAACTTTCCATTTGGGAGTCTGAAGAAGAAAAATAACACAGAACAAAGAGCATAGGAAAGAGAAAAAAAGAAATGCTGAATCTGCTAATATAGTTAATTAATGTGAAAGAATTAATCTAACAGTAACTTCAGCATTCAAAAATGAAAAGTTAGGAGATCCTACAAAGGTACAGTTTCTAAGTCTTTTGGAGCTCCTTTTTAATTAGGCTCCCAGAATCTCAGCATTCCTGTTTGAATAATCCATATTACTGGTTATTTATTCAGCTCCCCACTGCTGCACATTTACAAGCCATATGCTACAGGAATACATCACCTCATATTTGCACTCAAATATCCAAAGACACTGGCAGTTCAGACCTTTAAGAAGCTTAGAGAAAAGTCCCTGCAGAGTATAGTTTTAAGGTTAGAAGGTCCAGGAAGCCAAATGCATCTTCTTTATATGCTATTTGCTTGAGAGAAGGTGGGTCATTTCAACAAAAGGACAGGCAATTAGAAGGGTAAAGGAGATAAATAAACAAAAGACTCAAGAGAGTAAAGCTAGCAAAAATCAGCTGAACACTAAAGGCCTCTGAATAATTCCAATGCCCCTCTCTGCACTTTAAAATAAATTTTTAAAAACAGTTCCACAAAGGAAGATTCTTCAATCAATCTAAGGTCTGGTACACACTGGACAAACCAAGAGGTCTACTGTGCCACTGGGCCTACACAAGCCTTTAAAGAGGAGAGGTTTTAGTAACATACACCTTGATAATCTTAAATACAAAAATAGTTTAAACACAAAAATTTGTAGAATTTGTCATTGGAGAATTTTTTATAACAACAAAACATTGGAAATACCCTCAATATCAATAACAAAGGAAGACTAAGTTATATTCCCTTCGAGTCCATTATTCAGTTATTGAAAACTCTCATGAAGGTTATGTCAAAACATGGGAAACAGCATGTTAAGTTCAAACAAACAAACAAAAAAAAGTATAGAAAATTACATGTGTGGTAGGCCTAAAAAGCTGTTAAAAAGAAAAAAATTATGGGAAAAAAGACTACAAGGAATATGCATCCAAAGTTGGGCTGTGTTCAAGTGACAGAGCTGTTTTTTAGCTTCTTGGAGGCAGGAATCCTGTCCTCCAATTCTGTACAAGCCAAGCACTTAACATAGTACCTTATCAGTCCTACTACTAACGGTAGTTTTGCATGTCTATATTCTAAGCTATCAAATTTATTAAAACTTTTTTTCCATGAAATAAATTAACAGAATTTTCAGTGTACCTGAATATGTTTCAAGACAGCAGACTCTGGCTCAATTTCATAAAGAATAATCCCATGATTAGAGTCTCTAGCATCTCTCAACTGAAAAAACTGACCATTGATACTACAACCCCTTCTCTGGTTACCCCTTCACACCATTTCTCTATTTCCCTTCCAAGCCAGATTTCTCAAAAGAGTTATCCATAACAAGCTATCTCCCATTTACTTCCAACTTTAGGATTCTGTGAATTATACTAACATGATATTTACTATAAATATTTTAAGAAATTAAAGCATAAATAATAAGATATACAAGGAAAGTACTATAAAGAAAAGTTCTAGAACTGTCTTGCACATTTTCATATCTCCTATGCTAGCCACACAGCACATGCACAATGCATTATTGAAAATGACACATAATGAAAAATATGTATAAGTGAAAAATATGAATTATATTCTGCTGTCAATAATAAAAATATGGACAAACATATGGCACAGACAAGTCTATGTGGAATATAAAGAAAACTGGGCTAAGTTTAGAAATTAACATAGGATATGCTGAGAAGTTAACGACTAGATTTCCCAAAACCAACACACTATAAGGAGGAGCAAAAAAAACATTTCCCTTTGATGGAGTGGTCCTATTACCAAATGACACACAAATGACATAGGGCACAGACTGAAATATACTTTTTATTCATCCAATCTAACTTTAGAAAAGACCATACACACACTTGAAGACTTTACTGTTTTATATATCTAGGAAACTCAATGGAATAAAAGACCATAGCTACATGTTCTTGAATCCAGGCTAACAGTGAGGAGTTGGGCAAAAAAAGATGGAGAGCTAGGAGATAACAGGAGATAAGAAGCATACCTTAGCATGAGATTCATCAGTTGAAGACCCTCACCCTTCAGGAAGCGCTCACGATTGGAACTGAGCATTAGGCAGGAACAGAGTGAATCAAACAGATTCTCCATCATCTCCTGCTCCTCGGCTGTGCTAGGATTGTGTCTTTTAAACACCTGTCAAGTAAAGATATCAGAAAGCACAGAACCATAAGAGAATGCCTTTTCATCAACCAGCACTCAACAGTTTCCAAAGCCTATCTACTCCAAAAACCCTATAACTGAGGAAACAGAAGCTTACCAAACAAAATTCTCATCAGTTTCCATTATAGAGAAACTGGGCTTTCTGATGCACAGGTTAAATAAATGGCTATCAGTTCATGCAAAAAGCCAGAACACTCAACTGACCACTGAGTCCATGAATAACTGACAGCGCCAAGGAGGCAATTTAACAAAAACCAACAAAACCTTTTCATTGTGAAATAAATTAACATGTAGAAAACTCTATAAAAGACAAGTATAGCTAAATGAATAAAGTGAACACCCCTGAAACCAGCATCCAGATCAAGAAACAACTTTGCCAGCTACCCCCCAAAGCCCTCCACTTGCCCTACCCAACCACATTTCTTTCCCTTCTAAAAGAAACCACAGTCCTGAAGGGCAAATCTTGGCTCAACATAAGGAACAGTTTCCTAACCATCAGGGCTACTGAACTGCCTCATAGACTAGTTGTGGCTCTAAATCATGGGAACAGCGAAAAGCAGTTTTATCTTTGCCAGAAATATATGGCATGTTAAGAGGAAAGTCTTTTAACAGTGTATGCATACCCATACAGTCTACTACAAAATGATCAATAATCTTGCGGGAACAGGACTAAGCACTTTCCCAGAATTGGGAACAGATTCACGTTTCAAAGCTCTATTTTTTGGGGTGGAGGCCAAGCCACTGAGGCTGCTGGCACCAAGACGAAAGCTGTATGCAAACTGACATCTCAGACACTCCCAACACTCTTAAGATTTTATCCAAATGATCTATTTTCAGTCCTGGTTTTGGAATAGCACAGATGAGATCTGTTAGAAAAAAAATCTTAACAGTATTTTCAGAATGCCAGCAGAACAACATTTCAACAGGATTTACATTTCTTACAACGAGCAAAATGGCAATTTCTATTTTCCAGCCTCCAGTGCCACATCCTTCCCTATCCTCCTCTCTGACCTCTATCCCATTGTACTCCTGAAGCTTATCTGGATCCTAAATGAATAGACTCCAATTTAGTGGCAGACTGACAGGAAAGCAAGTGAATAATCTTGGGAGTGGGTCAACTAAAAATAATTTGGCATTCTTGGCTCAAGAATATACACTAAAGCAGGAAGCACACCTCTTTTGTATCGATAAATATCAGAAGACTGAGAAAGTCCACACCAGATACACAGTGATATCTGGTCATAAAGAGCAAATGACTAAGAAAAGGAGGCAAACCATGTACCTCCAATGTGACCTCAAACCTGCCAACACACTCCATATGGCTTGCATCACATGGCTTATTCCTTCCAACAATTTCCAGCTCCACCTCCCATTTAAAGCAAGCCATGTATCTTCACGGCAGACAGGAAGCATAAGAATTACTCACGGATAACTGCTGAAGAAGCACATCGATTCCATCCAGTTCCCCAAGCAATTCCCTGTTCTCTAAAAGGGGAAAAAAATAGAAGGAGAAAAAAAAAAATGAAGCTAACTGTCAGATTTTACAGCCGTCTAACACTGATACATCAGCAAGCAAAATCAATACAGCTTGACAGAGTACAAAAGCTGCAGAGAGCGAGAGGGAGAGCAAGGGGATGCCAAAGGCAAGAGAGCTTGCTGTCATGATCTGAAACAAGCCTGGCTCCTATCCTAACAGAATATCAATACCGAGAGGGAGCCTTACCATCATTGTCCTGGAGCAATATGGCCAGCACTTCACTACAATACAGTTTGTTGGCATCAAAAGGCATCTTTGCCTGTTGGGAAATAGGAAAAATGAGAAAAACGTTAAGGGGCCTTGCTTCCTTCCCCAGGACAAATTTTTTCACAAGTACTAGGATCCGAGTTAGAGAGAAGTAGAAGTTAGAAAGGGAAAGGGCAGGTTAAGGGTAAAAAAAAGTCTGCCTCTGCTCTCAAGAGACCAGACTCAAGCACTGCATAGTAAAACCATAAACAGTAGATGTACACAACAGCTCTCACACTCCTAAAGCCCAGGTGCAAATGTCACCTCCTCTGTGAAGCCTTCCCAAATTCCCCATTTTGAGTCTAGGGACTATTGTCTAGCACATAATACATACTCAAATGTGAACTAGATAAATGATTGAAAGTTTTGAACATTTAAGACTAAAATCCATCATGAAGCTTCATTCACAAGTTACAATCATAAAATTAGGCTGTAAATTAGCTGATAGATGATCAGAGAAGCTGAAAAGAAAGCAAGCTCTTGTTTTGATTAGTTGAATGTCTTTATAACAAAGTAGTTCCTTTCGGATTTTTTTTTAAATGCTTAAAATTTAATTTGAAATCATAAACCTATCTGCTCGTGGGCCATAATCTGCCTACTGTTTAAAAAGGAAACCACATTAAATATGCAGAAATGTGTTAATATTTTAATACCCAAATTACTACCCACAATTCTTTCCCTGCTGCATGCTCTGCTACTTGGAGTTGCAGAGGGGACACATCTACTGCAGAGCCTATTTTTCATGGTCATCCACATTGTTGCCCCAGTAGTGAGACTCAAGTGCCTCATCATTTACAATGCCCTTTGGATAAAGGTACACAGAGAGGAGCGCAAGCCTCATCGATGTGTTTTTATTTACCGCACCCTTGATCCTTAAAATGCAGCCACGAAGACCACGACTGTTAATCAGCAGCAGCCTTGCTACCCATCCAGGTTTTTGAACTAACAAATAATTACTGTGCCTGGAAAGGACAGGGGAAGTGTTTATACTGAAGCTAACACCTCCATCCCCTTAGCGCCATTCTCAGCTCTGTTTGGACACTGATTCTGCACTTAAGAAGGAAGAGTGGCCCCTAATGAAGCAACACCCAGCATCTTTTCAGTTCTCTCTGCATGTCTTCCCCATCAAGCCTAAGTGCACCCCATAGGGTTTCAGAAGGCTGACCAGGTATGACCCATCTTAGGTTAAAAGATCTGTAAATACAAGGTCTTATGTGTGCTGACTGCAAGTTATGCTCCCTGGGCAAGCTTCAGGCCTTGTTTCAAGAAATTCAGTACAACAGCCAGGGTTTAAATGCAATCTGTGGCGTTTTTCACTTTAAGAAAAACAGTTTTATACAAATCAAAATACAAAAGTGAAAAGCCAAGGGGTGAGCATGTCTATCAGAATGAAGGATTCGCTAATAAAATCACTTACTCAAATGATTTAAATTCAAGTATTGCTAGTTTAAATTATTTAAGCCACACCAACTTATATGCAGCTTTTTAAGGGTCAGGATTCTTGTTGCAAACAAGATACACTCAACTGAAAGAAGCCAAAAGACATCAGGCCACTAGAGCAATAGCCTTTCTGTGGTTCCAATGCCTCTGGTCTTTCATTTGATTTTATAAACTCCTGTCTCTAAGGTAGGAGAGAGGTTTCCCCTTTTTTTCCAACAAATATTTATTGGGCACCTGCTATATGCAAGACACAAAATTGAACGTGATAGCAAACAGGCGAATTTGAAATGAAACTGGTCCATTGTTACGTCATTTAAAAAATTACACTGAAATAAAGTTAATTTTATCAAGTAATACATTTACGTTAAAAAAAAAAAAAGGACATGAACCTGGGATGAGACATACCTAGATTTAACTCATAAGCATGTACTACCTATGTGACACTAAGTCTGCAGTTCCCAAACTGTGTGCCAAGGTACCTGGGACATCATATTGAATTCACAGGGGATTGCAAGGATTTACAGGATTTCCAAGGAAAGCACAGTGACATCTCACATCTGCTGATTACTGAGCATGTTAACCACTAGCTTCAGGTACATTTCTTTTTTTTTTTTTTTCTTAACATCTTTATTAGAGTATAATCGCTTTACAATGGTGTGTCAGTTTCTGCTTTATAACAAAGTGAATCAGTTATACATATACGTAGGTCCCCATATCTCTTCCCTCTTGCATCTCCCTCCCTCCCACCCTCCCTATCCCACCCCTCTAGGTGGTCACAAAGCACCGAGCTAATCTCCCTGTGCTATGCGGCTGCTTCCCACTAGCTATCTATTTTACATTTGGTAGTGTATATATGTCCATGCCACTCTCTCATTTTGTCCCAGCTTACCCTTCCCCCTCCCCATATCCTCAAGTCCATTCTCTAGTAGGTCTGCGTCTTTATTCCCGTCTAGCCCCTAGGTTCTTCTGACCATTTTCTTTTTTTTTTTCAGATTCCATATATATGTGTTAGCATATGGTATTTGTTTTTCTCTTTCTGACTTACTTCACTCTGTATGACAGTCTCTAGGTCCATCCACCTCACTACAAATAACTCAGTTTCGTTCCTTTTTATGGCCGAGTAATATTCCATTGTATATATGTGCCACATCTTTATCCATTCCTCTGTTGATGGACACTTAGGTTGCTTCCATGTCCTGGCTATTGTAAATAGAGCTGCAATGAACATTTTGGTACATGTCTCTTTTTGAATTATGTACATTTCTTTTGATGACATCTTTTCTTTGTGAAGCTGGGTTTGGGTGGTTGCTGTGATAAAAGAACTATGTGAAAATCAATGTGGAACAGGAATGAAGATGGTTGTGTTCCATCTGATTCCAAGGTTTTAGAAGTTGTGTAGTACAACTACACAAGAGGCACACACATCTACTGGTAAGTAATTGTGGTAGTTAAGAATGAAATAAAAAATATATTTTATTTTAATTCATGCATATTATTTTTTTGAACGGCTACTAAAGTCTTAGGACATAAATATGTATTAAATTTGTTTGGACCTAACTACTTTAAATGGGACTGGTAGGTCCTTTTTGGCATAGAACCCTGTAAAAACAAAATTACTGAGATACTGATGGCACCATAAATTAAGAATGTTCATCTATGACTGAAGTAACATTTCCTGGTCTCAAGTTTCTTTATCTGTAAAATGGAAACAATAAAATAACATCTTCTTTGGAGAGTTACTCTGAGAATTAAATAATATGGAAGTACCTAATACATAATAGTTGCTGTAAGTTTTTCTGATGATTGGGATCAGAAATATCCAGGTTAGAATCTCAGTTCTAACAGTTACCAGCTATGTGATCTTGGCCAAACTACTCTGCCCCTCTAACCTGATTGATATCTCTTATGTTGAGTGAAACTGGGCTAGATGGGAAAGCAGGAGACTAATCTTTCATGCCTAGCCAAAAACAAAAGTCACCAAGGAAGTTTTATTTCTGTTTAGATCTCAGCCAGAGATGACAGCCTCCAAGCTTGCAAAATACCAAACTGCCAAATTACAAGGACATTTAGTCAAAATCAGGAGGAAGGAGAATTCATTTAGCAGGTATAGTCTCTTGGATTTTGCAAAGTTAGTCAATGGGAGTTGGAGCTTTGGGGGCTCTCTTCTATCCAGGAGCCTGGTGATCCTAAATCTTTCAGCTGTCAGAGTAATTACAGAGTCAAGCATAGGTTTGTACTCAGCATGTACTGGCCTTGAATAAAATTAAACTTCACCTTTTTGGGAGCTGCTGCTTTTTTGGAAAGTACAAGACATTTATGCTACCACCCACAGCCAGAAGCTGCAGATTATTTCTGCAGCTCACCTCTGGTACCTGGAACACATGGGGCAGGTTCAGACACAGCTACAGCCCTGGACAATAGTCAAAGCAGATTGTGCCCTACAAAAATCCCATCTCCTGGTCATAAGAGGCTACAGACTTAGCATCAACCAGTTGTACATGTAGTATAACATAGCCAATTCTCAATTCATTAGCTCAAACGCCAAACATTGCAACTGTTTTTGAAGCAATGATTTAATTGGGAAACAAAAAGGAATCTCAATTTTGTTTCTTTGGAAAAGAAAAAAGTTTTGGTGTTATTTTCAATAGTACACGATATCCTAATAAGTTTGTATTCCCCATTAAAAAGTGAACTATGGTGCAGTGTCTCTCATACTACTGTTATCTGCTTACCTGTTAAACCATTTAATGTAATCCTCCGCAATGGGTTTTATCCTTATTAGCAGCACAAATGAGTGAGGTTTCATTTAGTGAATGAAGAAATCCACGAGTATCTCTGTATACTGCTAGGCTACCAGTACATAAAGGAGACTCACCAACGTGCCACTCACTTAGTTACTCAAGGACTACTGAATAAACAGGGGATGATCAGTTAAATAGCAGGGTTTTATCAAGCAATGTAAACATAAGCACTCTAGGATGGGGGTTCTCAGACTTCAGCATGCATCAGAATCACCTGGAGGGCTCGTTAAAACACAGATTGCTGGCTCCACCCCAAGCTGGGCAGATTTAATGAGTCTGGGGTGGGTTCAAGAATTTGCATTTCCAACAAGTTGCCGGGTAATTTTGATGCTCCCCATTGGGAACCACACCCTGAGAACAATCGGGGAGGAGATGCACATATGATGGAGTCCCAGTCCTTGCTCTTAAGGAGTTTAAGGACATTGGGAGAAAGACAAGGAGCACACATGAAAAGAGGAAAGTCTGCCAGGTGATGAAGAAAAGATGTTCCGTGAGCGTAAGGGTCACACAGTTATAGGCGTATGTTACAACCCAGATCTGCTAACTCCCAGAAGAGAACCAGTAGAAAAAAAATAAAATGATCGATATTCAGAAAAGAAAGAGGGCAATATGGGCTGGGGGCAAAGTAGTGCTATGGAAAGGGTGCATGAAGAAAGTCTGGAGGCTTGGGTTTTAATTCTAGCTCTATCTCTAACTAGCTGCATGAATTTGGGCAAGGCACTTAATCTCTACAGGTCTTGATTTTTAATTTTTTATCTACAACAGAACTTATAAAATTCCTTTCAGTT
Organism: Eschrichtius robustus; assembly: GCF_028021215.1. Lineage (NCBI taxonomy): Eukaryota > Metazoa > Chordata > Mammalia > Artiodactyla > Eschrichtiidae > Eschrichtius > Eschrichtius robustus. The sequence continues at coordinate 22,260,657 of NC_090839.1, forward strand.
CAAAAAATGATGGAGGCAATGTGGAAGAGTAGGGATTTAAGTTGGTTAATGAAGGTGGTGTGTAATTTAGAATTACATAGGCAGGAGTCATTCCTGGGGGAGGGGGGAACATGAACAAAGACAGACACAGAGGTCAACACTGTTGACCCTTGTTGACCTTTGCAAAGGGGGTAGGTACAAGAGATGTCTGAACAGGAATAAGGCCAGTGTTTCAAAACTGAGAAATGAAAGGAAAAAGGGAAGAAAAGAAAGATCAGGCCACGTTAAAGGGCCTTGAAAAGTAGGCAGAGATGGTGGGATCTGATGCAGAGGGCAGTAGCATCACTCTAGGAAGGTTCTTGACCAGGGAATGGCATAATGAAAAGGGAGTTTTAAATTAGTTTGGGAGCAGTGCGGAACAAAAATGCTCACACTTCTAGAGACCAGTGGATCTTAGTGAGGGTTGTACATTTATAATCACAGGTGGAACTTCTCTAAAATACACCAAAGACAGAGGCTTGAGACAGTAAGTCTGGGAATCTGTATTTTTAAAAGTTCCACGGGTGAAAGTAAGGATCTGGGTCCAGCACTCATTCTGATTCACCATGACATTTATGATGGTGAAGATTAAAATAAGCACTTTCCTAGATTATGAGAAATAAGAGAAAGGCATTGGTTTTAAAGACAGGCCTTCTTACTGGCCTCGCCCTTAAGCAGAACCTTCTTTCATTAATGTTCTGGGCAGCACAGGATTTTTCTAAGGGCATTTGCTTACTAGTAAAATAACCAAATAGCATTTTAATGTTTAGATACCCCAAAACCTTGAAAAACTGTTTCAGAGACAGCAACAAGGCTATTTATGCCTTGAGGATTGCGTAAACACTATGCCTAAAAGGCAAGAGTCAAAAGATTGCAAGACTACCAAATGGACCTCTTTATTACTCTCGTAAGGGTAATGGAATCCAAGCCAAACACCCAAAGGTCTTGATTTCCCTTCCTGTTACTAATTCAAAAAAAGACTGGCAAGTTTAAACACCTTTCAAAAGGCAGAAGAGGCTTTACATTCTGGTTTAATGAAGAACCCCTGATTCAGTATCAAGTCTCAAGTAACTGGGAAAAATTGGTCCTGATTTCAAAAAGACAAAAACTATTGGATTATTTTGTATATTTTAAGGTTAAGGCCCCAACCTATGGCCACCCCATCAACAACTCAGGTCTCTGCCATCTATCCTACCCCCTTAACTCCGTGTTTTACTTTCCTCTCCCCTACTCCTCACCCCCCAAATGTCTCAAGGCTTTGGAGAATAAAGATTTGTTGAATATTGAGGAAAGAAGAAACTGAGGGAGATGTGAAGGTAATTACATGGGGAAACCAAACGACATCAAAACTCATGAGAGGAAGTCAAAAGGAAGCTGCAAAAATGACAATGAATGAATTAACCAGACCTGATTTTTCCTGAAAGGAAAGGCGAGGGTGAGGGTGTGTGTGTGGGTAGGAAGTTGCAGTCTACTGAACTATGCATTAAGTTTATACTCTGCCAGCAAATGTGCCCATACCCACTGATGATAATATACAGCAGGCTAGCTGAATATCCTCAAGTCATGTTATATAAGTCTATGTTACAGATTTAATGGGAACAAAGGATTAAATAAGAAGGATTGGGGAAGACCTAGACCGTCAGAGAGGGAGGGAACCGTGGGGGCATATGATATCTTAGGCAGAATCTTCTTCCTTAGCCTTACCAAGACAGTGGGGGACAAATCGGACCTGATGCACCTCAGACTTTCTGCATCTCTATGACACTCCGAAGCACAGCAAGGCCAGGACTACTTAAAGAATCATACCAGCTACAAACACGTCTTCCTGTTTCTCACTGAAAAGCTGGGAACCCTTGCTTGCCGAGATTATTTTAGTAGCACACAGGCAGTTCCAAACTGCCTTCCATCATACCTCTTGTTAACACTATCCTGAGAGAAGCTCTTACCTCTCCCTTTCCTCATTTACTCTCTGTGACAGCACTAAATGTTAAAAAGATGGTCAAAAGGACTATGATTAGAAGGAAAGAGGATGAATAATCCAACAGAAATATGAACAAAGGATATAAATAGGAAGCTAAAAGAGATGAATACAAATGGCTAATAAACAACTGAAAGCCAATACACTGTCCTCGATTTTAAAATTCCAAATTAGAATGAAATACCCGTTTTCTCTTACCAGATTAACAAAATTTTAAGTTTGGTAATACCCAATGTAGGTAAGGGAAACAGACCCTCTCAACTGTTAGATTTTGCAATATCTACCAAAAATGTTAATGTACATACCCTTTGACCTATCAATTCTATTTCTAGGAACTTATCCTACAAATAAACTAACACTAGCGTTCAAGGAAAAGAAAATGTGCGTGTGTACATGGGGATATTCACTGCAGCATTGTTTTAACAGTGAAAAACTATTATAAACAGGGGAATGGTTAAATTGACTTTGGTACAACCGTAAAATGGAATACTAGGCAGCCATTAGTTCAGCGAAAAGATCAACTTGCAAAAGAAAATAATGTATAATTCTATTTGTGAAACACACACAAACACACACACACTCACATACTCCTATTTACACAGAAAATTTCTGGAAGGATAGATAAAATATTGTTAACAGAGGCTGTCTCAGAGCAGTGGAACTAGAAGGAATCAGCAGAGGAGAACTTTTATCTTCAGTATAAACCTTCTGTACCACATGAATTTCTGTTGACACCATGTTTATATTATTTTCAGGGGCATTAAAGGGTACTTCTAAAACAAACAAAAGAAGAGAAGCAAAGAAAGAGGCAAGAGTTGCCAAAAGATTCCCAAACTAGATCACATAGCCTAGGAATAACAATCTGTGCCGATGACCCAGCATGAGCTGTGCCCAGAGCAAAGAGAGGTTTGAGCTACAGTCCCACAAAGCCAAACTTACCTTCAGCCTCTTCAGCAGCCACTGCAGAAGACCCTGCTGGGCAGCCTCTGTGCACATCTCAGGCCGGAACTCGGCCATGTTCTCCACAATAGCTGAAGGGAGACAGACAACAGTAATTTGGGAGGGCAACTTTGTTTCCATCTTCAACAAACTTGCTTCCCATGACAGACATTTTATTCCTCTTCCCACTTCCCTGTATTCCTCCCAGCCAGATGCTGTGTTGTCATTTTCAGATTAACCAGGGAGATGCTATGGTTTTTTTTTTTTCTTCAAGTTATGTTACAAGTAAAACTCATAACTGAATGTGATGGAATTCACTAAAGGAATAGTGAAAGATTTTCTGTGTTAACAGGGAACAACACTACAGCAGAACACACAAAGGTGTGAATATCTGCCTAAGAAGGCCCTCTTAATCTCACTGTACTAGAGTCCCTGAGACCTGTGACTAAAGAAACAGGGGGCAAGGCAGAAGCCTTAAGGAAAAACCAGGGGATGAATTCAGTGCCTCTTCCTCTCCTGATTCATCCATTTTCAGATCTCTTTCTCTGGATACTGCAAGGGAAGCAAGCATGATCTTAACTGAACAAAATAATGTGCACAGAGGGGAAAGACCACGCTGGCAGAGGTAACCGTCAGGTGCTCAGAAGCAAGTATAATTGGTCCTACTATCTCCTACAACAACCAAATTGCTGTTTAATGGAAAAATTTTAAATGAGGAGGCAAAAAAAAAGTGTATGATTATGATGCTAAAAAAAGGACATTAAAAAAAAAACCCCAAACCTATAGTCTCATTCTATTGCATCCAGTGCTTTCCTTCCTTCAGGGGCTCATCTGGTCCCCATCCCAGGATATGTTATTATCTATCATAAAGCAGATCGGAGTTCTGTGCTCTTTAAGCACAACGCCCAGCGGGTCTGAGTCTTGAAGAGAAAGGGCTGAAGAAAGCACTACACCTCCTATCTGCTTCCTCACTCACGCCAGCCTCGCCAATGGCAAGTTAAAGAATGACCAGGCAGCCCCTCAGGGAGTGGATACAAAGCTGTGGGAGCAGAGTAGCAACGAGACCCCTGAGAGATGAAGATCATTTTAATAGCTTAATTACTTTCTCACATTTTCTAAGAAATCAGCTCATTCATTTTAATCTCCAATGCTTTTATCTTATTCTGCTTACAGTTTATATGGCTTTCTACTGTCCACTAGGATAAAATCCAAACATCCTGCAAGGGTTTAGAAGGTCTTCCATAATCTGGACAAACTTACTCCTCCGGTCCCATCTCCCACCATACCTACCTCGCACTGCCACAGTACATTTCTAGTCTTCCCCCAAAGCCCTTGCCCATTCATGGCTTTACAAATGATACTGCCTTGCCCGTCCCACATTTCTCCGTCAAAATGCCCCTGTCAGGACTTTCCTGGTGGCGCAGTGGTTCAGAATCTGCCTGCTGGGCTTCCCTGGTGGCGCAGTCGTTAAGAATCTGCCTGCCAATGCAGGGAATACAGGTTCAAGCCCTGGCCTGGGAAGATCCCACATGCCACGGAGGAACTAAGCATGTGCGCCACAACTACTGAGCCCGCATGCCACAACTACTGAGCCCGCGTGCCACAACTATTGAAGCCCGTGTGCCACAACTACTGAAGCCCGTGCACCTAGAGCCCCTGCTCCTCAACAAGAGAAGCCACCGCAATGAGAAGCCCACGCACCACAATGAAGAGTAGCCCCCGCTCACCACAACTAGAGAAAGCCCACGCGCAGCAACGAAGACCCAACGCAGCCAAAAATAAATAAACTAAATAAATAAATTAAAAAAAAAAAAAAGAATCCGCCTGCAATGCAAGGGACACGGGTTCGATCCCTGGTCCAGGAAGATCCCACATGTTGCGGAGCAACTAAGGTCGTGCGCCACAACTACTGAGCCTGCGCACCTAGAGCCCGTGCTCCACAACAAGAGAAGCCACTGCAGTGAGAAGCCTGCGCATCGCAACGAAGAGTATCCCCCGCTCGCCGCAACTAGAGAAAGCCCGCGCGCAGCAATGAAGACTCAACGCAGCCAAAAATAAATAAATAAATGAATTTTAAAAAATGCACCTGTCTTCATATTCAGCCCTAATCAGCTACCTGCTCCTACCCAGCAATTTGGAGACCCTTCCTCTTCACTTCCATAGTGCTCCCCACTATTATACCATTTGTCACCCTGTATTACCTGCCCTTTCTGTTCAAGACTTTCCCATCAGCCTGCCTCTTAAGAAGAACTGTGCCTAATTCATCTTTAATTTACCCAGTGCCTAGAACAGTGCCTGACAAACATCGGATGCTTAATAAAGGAAAGAGGGATTAATCTCCTGAGCTGTTGGTAAGGGACCAAGTTGAAACTAGACAGATCTTCATAGACTGCCAGGCCGGTGCTTTTTCCATTACATCAGGCTCTTTTTATTAACTGTCAGTTAAGACTTCTGATACTCTTTCTACTCAGCAAAATTCAGCATTAGGCTAACAGATGGCAATGCCAAATTCTGGCTCTATACTAGAGCCAACCCCCAAATCACAGATTGTTGTGTTCTCTCTTCTCTTACTCCCTAGGTGCCATGTCTTCCTCCTTCTTTATGATAATCTTCACAGTAGAGAGTATAAAGCTATAAGAGAAATCTGTGGTAGACACAAAGGAGCTGGGAGAAAATCTAATCTCATCAAAATGTCTACTTCTGCTGGGCCTTGTTCATTTCTCAAGCTCTGCTTACAGATATGTCACCTTTGGTTTTATAAGACAGTGACCAGTGATAAAGAGGACTACCCAAAAGCACAATTTTAAATAGGCTATTGGTTCAGCAACTTTGCAGGGGGAAAGACTAGAGAGACTCAAGGAGAAGGAGGAGGAGGGGAAATATTGCAGAGGAATCCACTTAAATGAACATATGATAAAGGGGCAGCCAAGTTAACAGCAATATTTCAACTCACAGTTTACACAGCAAAGTACACATAAGAAGCAAAAGAAATACTAACTCTTTTTCAAATAAAATGTCCTATAAAGGTACAAGCATACCTTGGAGGTATTGTGGGTTTGATTCCAGACCACTGCAATAAAGCGAATATCACAATAAAGCGAATCACATGAATATTTTGGTTTCCTATTGCATATAAAAGTTATGTTTACACTATACTGTATGTAGTCTATTAGGTATGCAATAGCATTATGTCTAAAAAAATGTACATACCTTAATTTAAAAATACTGTATTAGTATATAATGCTAACTATCATCTGACAATGCAGGGTTGCCATAAACTTTCAATTTGTAAAAATGTAATATCTGCAAAGCACGATAAAGTGCAATAAAATGAGGTATGCCTGTATACAGTTGTTCAAAAGTTTGTAGTTCCACTGAAGGGAAATGTGAAGAAGAACCAACAGAAGGGGATTCAAAAATTGTAAAATATACACTTTCCAAAGCAAAAAAAAAAAAAAAAAAATTCATCCTGCATAGACTTCATCCTAACTTTTGGAGGCAAAGGCAAAGGCCTGCTCAAAGAAGCCAGCAGTTTTTGTCCAGGAAGGATTTCTGCTTTTATTACCACAAGCCAAACCAAAGCAGCAGTTATATGAAATTTACACAAGGGTCTTCATTTCTGAAAAGGCAGTTTGGGAGCAGAAAAAAGGAAAACCCTCCTGCTGTTGACTCTATAATGAAGGAGGAAGGAAATGAGTACCAAACCCCAAAACAAACACAAAGAAACTCAGAAAATGCTGGCACCCTTCCCCTTACCCAGAGTGTTGTGGACGCCATCTGCCTCTTCTTTCACAGACTCATCCAGACGCTCCAGATTCTGCACAAGCAGTGCTACCACTTGCCCGTCCACCTTCAGCAACAGGGGAGCAAAAGGAGAATGGGATACATGTCACAAACAGTCTCCAAAATGTTGTCATTCCCATACTCCTCTACTGAATGAACAAAGTAAACAACCTGCCACTTACGGTTTACAGTATGCTCTCCCATCCCAATACCTCTTTTGAGGCTTGAAGTGACCCTGAGGCAAAGAAGGGGCAGGCATAATTATCCCTAACTTTATTTATTTATTTATTTATTTTTTAAGATTTATTGATTGATTGATTGATTGATTGCTATGTTGGGTCTTCGTTTCTGTGCTAGGGCTTTCTGTAGTTGCGGCAAGCGGGGGCCACTCTTCATCGCGGTGCGCGGGCCTCTCACTACTGTGGCCTCTCTTGTTGCGGAGCACAGGCTCCAGACGCGCAGGCTCAGTAGTTGTGGCTCACGGGCCTAGCTGCTCCACGGCATGTGGGATCTTCCCAGACCAGGGCGCGAACCCGTGTCCCCTGCATTAGCAGGCAGATTCTCAACCACTGCGCCACCAGGGAAGCCCTATCCCTAACTTTAGATTGAAGCTTAAGGGGACAAGGTAAAATTCAAGGTTACATACTTAACTGAGTGACATACTAGCACTTGAACCTAGGCCTTCTGAAATCAAGTCCTGTGCTCTTTCTACTTCTATGTGGTATTTAAACACCTTACAAAAATGCCATCTTAAGTCAAGTCACAAGTTCATTCAAGTCAAAAGCACATTTCTAGACCACAGCACCAAGAGATATTCAGTTGGAAAGTTTACTTGCCATATTTACACTGACATCAAAATTTAGGGTTAAACTCAAAACATTCCTAAGTTTCTACATCAAGCTTTTATGAAACTATTACTTTCGATGAACTTCTGACTCCTTCTCGAAAAGAATATTAACAGAATAAAATACCTTATGTTTGTATTACACATAATGCATAAGAAAGCAATTACATTTCTCTTATTTAATTTGATTCACATAACACTTATAGGAAAATTTTAGTAGCCGCATCATATAGATGATATTCAAGAGATTAATGACTTAGCCAAGACCACACAGCTACTAAGCAGTGGCAGCAGAAGCAAAAACCAAGCTTCCTTCTTAGGTGAAATAATGCTTACACCGCTTCACACTACCTTCTGGCCACAATGTGTGCCCTTACAGAGACTGCCTTGGGGAACCCTGAGGCACACCAAGGAAGATAACTAAGGAAACACCTAATAATCAAGAAGTGATTATCTGTCTGGTAATACATTTCTAAGTCATAGCCAATAAGTAAACCTATACTGGAAGATAAGATCTGCTGCATAACCATGGTGTATCCTCTCTCTCACCACCTCAGTTTCTTCACTTAGGAAATGGGAATAAGTTGTAAAGATTAAATGAAATTATATGGCATACTTTACCCTGGGTCTGGTTCAAAAATTAAGTAGAGAGTTTGAATCTAGCCCTTTACTTCTTCTGATACCTGATTATGCACTGTTCATATCTCCCACGGGCTAAGAAAAACTCAAATTCTTTGAAGGCAGGCACTGCACCCTCATTTATCTTGGTACACTCCTCAAAGTCAAGTGCAATACTATACATAGCAGACATTCAGTAATTTTGCTAAATTTAAATAAACTGACAAAACACTTTACTTTGTGTACTGTAGTCATATTTTTATATACATTGTTCCATTTACTCTCATGTAATCCTCACAACTTTTACAGGTGAGAAAAACAGAGGTCCAGAGAGGTTAATTAGCCTGGTCAAAGTCACAAAGCTTGTGGCAGAAGTGACCAACTCCGAGACTATTTTTTCCCATCATATCCTGTCACTTCAATGAGGGGAAAAGAAAGGAGAGGAAAGAAAGGAGAGAGAAGGAAATGATCTCATTCAACTGATGGCCTCCTGAACACTTGTGTATAACGCACTCTATGGACAATTCAAACTGAGCCTGAGGATGGAACGATGGCAAGAGAGACAGATCTTCAAAGAAGGCCTCTTTACTCTTTCTGGGTGAGACTTAAGGGAAGCATCTGGATGGGGGAAAAGCTGAAGTTGTTGACTAATTTGGGATACCTGAATCACGAATGAAGCAGATTTTTCTAGGCTCTCCTTTATGCCCTGGTGTGAGAAGCAATGAAAGACACTAGTTGCAGATTGGAGGGGATACTGATGCCAGAATTGAGAACTCCTGTAAATAGGAGAAAGAGCTGTTTCCCTCTCTTATATCAAGGAGATATACAATCTTGCTCTCAAATCTCACAGCCAGCAAAAGCTTCACCAAAGAAATCCACTGCAATATTTTCCTTAATTAATTGGACAATTTGGGTATGTGAGAGAAAACAGAAAAACATCCGGGGGAAAAACATGAACCATGTCACAGTTTGTTTTTCCCTAAATCACCCTGATTGACTTATAATCTCCCTGAATCCTAAAGCAAGCAGACACTGCAACTCACACTGCTTGTCGGTTCTGCAAACTGCCTCACCGGTTTCAACTTCTTATTGATGCTTTATGTGCATTATCCCCCTGTCCCCTTTCCTTGATTCTTAGTTATGTTACCCATGGTCTGCTGTCTGGAGAGTGGTGGGGACAGTGGCAGTAAGCAACACATTCAAATCCCAGAACTGAATGGTTATTGGTAATGGGTGTCTGGCTGGAGGAAATCTTTTTTTCTTGCTACAAAAATCTAACTTCTAACAGACAGCCTTTTTAAGCTTGCAAAGTGTGAAACTTTATGTTTAGCTGGGTTAAATGCAATTTTATCTGACTGCAGGAGGGTCAAAGCAGTCAAAATACATTTAGCTGAGAAAACCCTCAGGAAAACATTTGTATTATGCATAGCTCCAGATATCATCTAGTAAGAAGCACAAATTAGCATTCTGTCCCTCTAAACTCTTGGGTCTACCACCTTCCTGCCTGTTTTGGACCTGTGACTAACTCTGAAACTAAAACCAAATCCTGCTTAGGGATTAAAGCATCAGCTAGAGCAACCCTGGCCTTGGAAATCATGACCGTCTTAAGCCTGATGTTTTCTGATAAGTCACTGGCTTTTTCCGCTTGTTACCAGGTCTCCCAAACAATACTCCACCAGGTCCTAATGAGACAGGGTTCAAGGGCATGATCAGTCATATTTTTCCAGTTGACCAGAGAGGGTAGATACAAGAGAAGATGAGGAAATAAAAAAGGGATAGATGAGGGGAGATGAGAGGGTTTGAAGGATTCCTTTTCTATCTTGCACAATCTGCCAACAAGGTTTCTCAAGAGCTTGACTGGAGTTTTTCTACCTACTATGAGTTCTGGAAATTTCATATTTAAAAAACAATAATAAACCCTCCCCCTGCCCTATACACACACCCACTGAATCTTGACCAAGCAATAAGTTTTGAAAATACACATAGTAATATGGTCATAATGTAAAACTTAGGCCTGCTGCAACCTAATATATTCTAGCTTCCACTCTTGCCCCTCCAATCCATTATCGACACAGCTCCCAGAGTGGTCTTTTTAAAATGTTAGGTCAGACTATGTTACTACTCCCTTGCACACTGGCAATCCCACCCGAACTTACTACAAGGCCTACAAAGCCCAGTGTGGTCTGGCCCTGACGGTGCTCTCTCCCTTCACCCCAGCTGTGCTCTAACAGTACCGGCCTTTTTTCTGTTCCTTGAGTATGTCAAACTCATTCCTTGCCCTTGGTCATTCTGAATGGCTGGCTTCTTCTCATCACCCAGAACTCAGGCCTTTCCTGACTATCTAATTTGATGTGATTCTGCAGTTGCTCTACAGGACATCATTCTATGTTAATTCTCTATGTAACAGGGAGTCATTACCTGTTTTCTCGTTTACTTATTTACTGTTTCTCCCGACACTAGAATACGAGCTCCACAAAAACAGACTTTGTCAGTCTTGCTCACTGCTACACACGCAATTCTTAGACTCCAGAACACACTAAGCATTCAATAAACAATTAGTGAAATGAATGGCCAAGTGAATTCTGCTTGAGAACGAATACACATGAAGGTGAGGACGTTAATAGAAATGCGAAGGGATAAAAGTGGTAGCATCCAGAAATTTACATAAGTATCCTTAGAACAACCGAAAACCTGCCAACTTCAGCCTCACCTGAGCAGCACAAATGCATTGCCCACCAGCTCAAGCTTCAAAATTTAAGTAGGGTTAACTGAGGGCAAGAATGGGTATAGGGCAATCTCCTGGCTCTCCACATCAAAGCCACATTGTGAAACTATAGTAAGTGGTGGCTCCCAGCCACATTTCCACCTCCTCTGGCTGTGACACCTCCAAGCACCCTCAAATCGAAGCCTCCCTACAGGGGCCATGGCCAGTACCTACAGCTCTGTCGTCCCTCCTGGTTCTTCCCCATCAGAAGGGATGGATCTCTCCTCCTCATTTCCAAAGAAGCCTGCATCTCTCACAGTCATTCTTAATGCTCTGCCTTGCATTATCATTACTTATTTCATCCTCTTGTTTTTTTTTAAACTAAACATCTATCCCCCCATGTCTCATTTAGGTCCACACCCTTCAGATGTTTTTGGGTACTTGTTCAAAATGGTTTTTGAACATTTGCTGAAATGAAAAAAAATGTTTGTTGAAGTCAACAAACATTCACAAACATTTCACTGTGTGGCATGTGATATATATCATTTTAACTTGACATTTACTAAGTACTTAATATGTCCCAGACATTTATACCTTTATTAAGACAATGGCCAACATTTATTGGGTGTTTACTCTGTGCCAGACACTGTTCTAAAGACCTACTAAGTATCTCATTTATTCCTCACTTCAGTTCTATGCAATAGGCACTACTGTTATCCCCATTTTACAGAAGAATGAACTGAGTACAGAGAAGATAGGTAACTTTCTCAAGGTCACACAGATGGTAAGTGACAAAGCCACCACTTTGGCCACTCCCCTGATCGGGATCACATCTCAGGGAAGACAAACTTATAAACAGTGCCAGGATATACACAGTGGTAGAGGAACACAAATTCTGATGAAGTGATGAGTCTGAAAAAAACTCAGGAGAGATAAGGTTTAAGTGAGGCTTTAAAGAATGAGTAGGAGTATTCCAGATAGCAAGGGGAAGCAAGCCTTGCCAAGCTGAAGGCAGATGTGAGCAAAGGCATGGGATTGCCAAGCGCATGGCAAATTTTGGGACTGGTAAGTAGGGAAATGACTGTAATCTAATCATGACTCTCAAGGAGTCCAATGTCTTCTTTAGAGAGGCATGCCAGAGAACTGCCATCAAAGCAAATACCCTGAGTTCCCCCTCCTCAGAAAAGAGTCTATTTTCCAGGCTACTAAATCAACTTGTTACAAAGCACAAATATTTGCCTTTTGCATAAGTAATAGCAGTGGATATAAACCAAACTTTAAACCCCAAAGATCCCTGAGAATACCAGGACAGCACTCTCTCCCCACAAATGTGCTATTCTATTGCTTAGGACTTCCAACTGAGAAAACGACCAAGGAAATAACTGCAAACTGAACATCACAATAAATTCTACTACATGTCCTCTAGCCTCTGCTCATGCAATTCCAGGCCTCCAATATTGGCCCCAAATTAAAACTACCAAGACAACTCAACCCTTGTAATATGAGAATACTTATCAAACTTCTTTCTGAATGCAGCACAAGGGTAGAAAAAAAACAGATGAAGACCACCTACCAGTTCTGCTCTCTGATATTTACTGATGTCTCCTGACTGGCTGCAGATAAGCAAATAATATATGGGAGTCTAGAAATGTTCAATTGTTTGTGATTCACACCAGCCCCACCAGTATAAAGCTGTAAGAATCAAAATCTTAAAATAATGTAATAAAGAAGAAACTAAACAAAACAAACAGAAAACCCTGTAGAGCAGCTACCTAATGGCTCCCCAGACTGAGGATGAACTGTCTCTTCCCAAACAAACAATAAAATCTGCAAGATCCAGCTTTTGTTGGTGGGCTTGGCAACACAGAAAACACAAAGGGGGCTTTTGTGTGAATTGCTGTTTCTGGGTACCTTTTACAGGCAGCAGACCAGCTAGCTGTTCCTCTCTTGTTTCCTCTATTCACACAGGCAAAGGATGATAATTAAAATCAGCCCAGAGTCCAGGCAGGAAGGCTCATTCAGGGCCACTGTAATTAACCTCTGAAAGGTAAGACTACACAAATGACACTGTGGGGACATGGAGAAGGAGCAAGTGCCACAGCCTTCCTTCAGATGCTCCTCCAAACAAAAGGACACCCCGACATCACCCTTTTCTGTCTGCACAGTGGTTCAAAGGAAAAATAAAGGTCCTGAATTCTACAAAAGTGGCAGTTCGCTCTAGGAAGGAGCTTGAAAGAAAAATGGCCATAGAAATTTTCATCATACTCAGTCACAAATGGCCCTGCGGGACTCCAGCCTCGCTCTCTGTAAGAGACAGTCCTTCATATCCAGTGGGTTCACAGCCCCTTCTTTCACACCAAATGGTAGCTGTGAGCATGGCACATGGGAAATTTCTTGTGTCAAGAACCTCGAGAGAGAAAGGGTGAGGAGGGGGTGGGCAGTGCAGCAGCGGGGTCTCAGAATCATTTGGGGCCCTAGTCCCAGCCATTCTGATTCAGCAGGTCTTGGATGGGGCCAGAAAGCAGCCTAACAAGCACCCCAGGTGCTTCTAATACAAGTGGCTACATGGGCCTTTGATAAACTCTGCAAACTGCATCAAAACCAGTACTTATTAACATTCTTAACCAGAGAGAGAAGACCAGACAGCAGAAGACAACAGAAAGGATGGAAAATCAACAGAAACTTGAGGAGGGAGATAGCTTGGTGGGTGGACAGAGCTCCACAGGCAGTATCAGGGTAAGAGGCTGGAGTAGAGTCACTCCTGCCACTGGCCAGCTGTGGGGCCCTGGGGCCCTCTCCCATGCCTGGTAAGAGGGAAACCGGTGCTGTGGGACAGGACTGCAGTGGGGATCACAACATGCAGAAGCTCATCTTTGCTGTTACAGGGACTGGCTGAGAGGGATGCAGTGGAAGGCTTCACTTCTGCATCTGGGCTTCCTCAAGGATAGAGTGAGTTGATGAGATTACATCAGTTCACCTCACATATAAATTCTTTGGATTGGCTGATTCCTAGAATAATACCTGAAGAAGATTCTGAGGCCTTGCCTAGGCTCCACAAAAAGGAACACAGAAATCAGCTGACCCTGTCTTCTGCAGTCAGTGGCTGCTACTCGGACCCGTATGAGCTAGAAGGTTTGTTCTTGTTTTTAAACATTCTCCGATTCCCTATCTGTATAACAAATAATAATGATACCTGTCTTTACTAGCGCTTGGGATTATAAAGCCCAGAGAAGAAAAGAAACTCTTTTCTGCAAAAACTCTTTGTGAAAAGGTCAGAAGCAACACAGTGAGGGTGGGCGAGCAGGAACGTGGAGTCAAAGAGAACACAGGTTCAAATCCCAGCCATGTGACCACGGGCAGGTTGTTTTGCCTCTCTAAGCCTCAGCTTCATGGCTATAAATGGGAATAACAGCAGTAATACCCTTCTGAGAGGATACAGTGAGGGTTAAATAAAGTGTAAAAAACAAGAAAACGCCTGCCTACAGCACATATTTAATAAATACTAGGACTCTACAACCCCTGCCCTAACACAGTTCCAAAGAATAAAGTACCCCACATGTTGCACTTTACTTTCTTACTCTCCTCATTCAGTCCAGCCTTGCCACAGAGCTCTTCCTGACACCCAGCCCGTGCCACTCACAGAGACAATGGTGGGGAGGATGCCAACAGTGTACACACACCTGCAAAACCCCAGAGGGACGTGGAACTTACCAGAGCGTCAATGAGTACTTCTGCTCCTTCTTCACTCTCATGGAGGGTGTCTATATCTGTTAATTCCTGAAGCAAATCAACCACAGCTATGGACACATGTGAAAAATGTTAAGGGTAATGCATACATATGAAAACCCAACTGACATTTTATTAAAATATATGGTTCCCTTCCATTTCCTGGTCAATCGCTTCATCACCATTTACCTTTAATACACTCTCGTTTTATTAACATCTCTTCAACAAGGTTCTACTCACAGTGGGTGTTCAATAAATGTTGGTAACTGCTTCACTTAGTTCCTTTCCTTATGCTGCCTTCCTGGCAACTTATTCCACAAGTTCAGTGCATTTTCATAAATTTCAAAACTTCAAATAGATCACTTGGGAGGTCACTTTTCCAGTGAGAAACAGGCCAACACCCTTAACCTTACCTCATAATTTAAATTCTTGGAACTCAGTATAATCTTAACTACCTTCTACACTTCATCTTCAAAGACAGTAATGATTTCTTCTGAGATAAGATGGCTGTTGTTCACCAAGGAGTCTTCAGAAATCAGGGCGTGACAAAATGGTTTAAAATGTAGAGGGAAGGATTTACGTTGGACTGTGCTAGACCCCACCAACCTCCCTTCCTCTTAAATACCATGTTGCTTTGGACATAAAAGGAAGGTGAAAAATGATGATTAAACACAAGGCAAAAAGAGAGAGACAGGGACATATAGGAGAAAGAAAACATGAAGGAGAGAAAAAAGGAGTTATGTTTGGAAACTGGAAGCCCAAACTAAACTAAGTTTCCCTTCCCTCACCTTGGACACGTACATACACACACACACACACACACACCACTTGCTCTGTCAACCAGCATTTACTGAATGCTTATGATGAGTAAAGCACTGTGATAGTGACAAAGGCAAATCTACTCACGCTGGGCCTCAGTTTCCTCATTGATAAAATGAGGAAGTTAAGGTAACTAAAGACATTTAAAAAAATTATATACCACAGGCAATTACCAACATGTAACAAATGAGGAATACAGACAACTTGAACTGCACACATCCTGAAAAAGGAGCAAACTGAACTGGGAAATAAGGAAAGATTTGCTAGAAGATGACTGGTCAGAAAACAGGCCACTAAATAGATGAGGGCAGGTAGGCTAGAAAGCAAAACATCAGGAATATAGACAGAGAGATTAGAATGTACAAAGGTATATGAAGAGAAGAAAGAGGATGAGGAAAGGGGGAGGGGAGAAAATTATAACTAGACTCATATGAAGAAAATAATATCTTGAAAGAATAATATAATACCTGTGTGCAGGATGCACTAAAGCACTGTGAGTGTTGGGTTTGGGGGTGGGTAGATGGGGGGTATGGGGAAAAGCCAGGCCTGAAGGAGGAAGACCTGTTCCAAAGCTACCACACACAAAAGAGTCCAGAAGTGAGACGACAAGGGTCAGAATCAGGGCAGTTTCAATGCAAACTGGAAAGAAAAAATAAAAAGAAAGATACAGGACATATTAACAAGAATGATAGGACTTGCTAACTGCCAACTGATGTTACAGGTATTTTATGAACATCTTTTGCTAGAAGAAAAATTATTCAAAGGTTTGTTTTATTTATCTATACCTGACCAGCTGACCATCATGAATAAGTAATTAAGCTTTCCGTGTCTTATTCTTTCACACTTTAAAGTAATATATACACAAAACTTGGGTGTGCTATGAAACTCTATGTGTACAATGAGATTAAAGGTCTCTGGATAAAACTCCTTCATGCCTATAGTTCACAGTCTTTATTAACAAAGTAACCAGAAAGCTCTTGACACAAAAGACCATGTATCAAACATGACGTATAGTAAACTAAAATACTTAAATTGTTTGAATTAAAAAAAAACAGCCTAACCAAACTAACATCTAGAAATTCTGAGTAGTAGGAATTAGGAGTTCTCCCTCTCTAAACACTGCTGTAGATGCCATCATAATAACTACCATTTTTAAAAAGTCATCATTATGCCAAGCACTCTGCTACTGAATTCTCACAGCAGCATTATAAGTGTGATCCCCATTTTACAGATAAGAAAGCGAAAGCTCAGAGTGGTTAAGTAACTTTAATCTAAAGGTCACTGCAATAGTAAGGGAGAATGTTAGGTCCACCTGATTCCAAAAACAATACCTTTGCCACTACTCTCCATATTAATGCACAGGGGAGTATAAACCAGGTTTAAAAACAGCTAGATTCATGTATATTCTAGCTATTGACCTTACTATAATAACAGAGAAAAGGACTGTCACTTACTTCCATCATAAATTATTAAAATCCCAGGAAAAAGAACAAAATGCTAACAACTCCTCATTCTCCTCATCTGAGAAGCTCCCACATTTATTCTCTTGAAAAGTTCTTACATATGACATGTAAAAATCTTATTATTTATCCACCTGCTTATTTAATATGCATGATGACATTTCATCCATCTATCCATCTATCCATCCATCCACCATAGAGTCAGATGTCTATAGGACAAGGATGTGAATCGGGCATGCAATAAGTACTATCATTACATTCCCTGAATAACATCATGCCCCACTAAGTACTTACTAACTATGATTATTAATTAAACATTAGCCTCAAGAGACAGGTGGGGCATATATGAAAGAACAACAGATGAAGAGTCAGGGCAAACTTGAGGACAGGGGTCATATCATATTTATCTTTGCTTCCTATCTTTAGTGAACCAAACTGTCCCCAAATTGTAAATACTATGGAATCTTGCTCAAGCTCCTTTATTTCCTTACAGCTTAGTTTCCTCATCTGTAAAATGGTGGTAATGATCTCTGCCCAGCCTATCTCACCCAGTAGCTATAAGGAATAAATGACATCATGTATGTCAAAGGGCAAGTAAATCCAAGTACTGAGAAAATAAGAAAGCACTGTAATAAAGATTGCTGTTAGTCAATTCTTCCCACAGAATGGCCAAACCCTCACTATTGCCTTCATTTTTTCTAAAACCTCTAAAATCTAAAATTAAAGCTAACAACAGCATGATCCTCCCTTTCTGGGTCACAATGGGTTGGAAGATCTAATTTTGTATTTCAGCTATGCCACAGAAATTCAGATTGATCAAGTCCTTTTTCAGCCTCTAAGGTCTTATGGGACAGATATCATATTTTTCTTTGATTATTCTTATACCATGCTCACAAATGGGTCACATTAAACCTGGGGGAAAAAAGGAAAAGAAAATTTGACAATGGTGATCGTTTTATATAGGAACAGAATAAATGTCTAACTTTTACCAAGAAAAGTCATTTCTTATAATGGTCCAGTGGATATCTCCTTGTCTACTACACTCCTGCCTCAGTTGAGAAGTCAAACAAGAAATCACTTACCAGCTACCAGGTCTGGTAAACAACTCATCAGTCCTACCACTAACTGATTTTACAAAAATTCTCAACTTTCACCAAATAGCATTTCAGCAAGGCAGTAATGAGTCCATAATTGTAATCATCAACTCCCGAGTAATATAATATGATCCAGAAGATAGAGGTCATTTGAAGACCAGAAAGAGGAATAAGAAGTGAAACTAAAGATAAACAGATGAACTCTCAGTCTTAATGAGAAAATTCAGCATGGTCTGCCACCCATCCAGCATTTCTTCACAAGCAGACTCTGGGCATGGGTGATAGGTTTTTCCACTGTAGTTACAATTTCATTTCACAAGGTAAAATGCTCTCCCATCCAAGTGCAATAGGAAAACAGAGAGCCTGTCTCTTTGCGAATTACTAAAAACACAGTTTCTGATAGCCTATTTTGTCATGTCGGGTAGAAAGGCCACCCCACTCACTCCCTCTGCACCTGTCCACTACTGGGGCAATAAGCCAGTATAATAAGAGGTGAAGTAGAAAAGACCAGCTGGGTACAAAATGGCCCACAACACAATGGCTTTTAGAAAAAGAGGGGTGTTTGCTTTTATTTTGGCTTTAGATATTTGTTTTTTTGGCCTGATCTCAGGTAGAGTCTTGGGACAGAAAGGGAGCATCAATTTCATTAATCTCCAGTGAGATGTGACCATAAGGAACAAAATTATTAAAAGAAAAAAAAGATAAAGAGGAACAAAATATATTAAGCAGATGGCTTTTTTAAAAAGTCCTTTCAAAAATGCTTCTTTAAGAAAAATGACCAGTCTAGATTCACAGTATGTAACTGATTTAATGGAACAAATGTGGGGTTTTTTAGAAGTCTGTTTTTCTTTTATTCCTAGATTAGAAAAGTGATTAGATATAGCTCAATTAATGCAGATGAATTTCTAAACAGACAAAATGGTCTTTTTCTCCTTTTAAAATAATGGCACAGAACTACCTAGAATGAATCTAGATTCTTAATTTTACCCCAATCCTTAATCAAAGTAATGAAGGAAAAAAATATCCTCATTCAACATTTATTAAGTACCTACTAAATGTTAGTGGGCACTATTAGGCCACAGGGGAAATGTCCAAAGCAGGCTACAACCACCCTAACCTTCCAAGGACATGGAATTCACCTAAAACTCATAAGCAAGATCAAAAGTTACATTAAGAGGTCCTTTTTCTAGATTGCCATTTTGGCACTTTTCTCCTAATCTGACTTACTTCAGAGCATACTTAAATGGCTCCAAAAAATGGGTGGTTTATCAGTACAGATTATCAGGGAAGTTAGACCACCAATGAGAAAAAGAAGTAAATTCTTTTCAGTGTAATTTTGACTCTAGAAATATCAAGACAAGAATAGCTCTTAGCAAAACAACAGCTTGACATATAAAGTCTTGTTAGACAGTGCTTGCAGGAAAGCACTGGAGCAATAGCCAACTCCCTCCCAGTCCAATTAGAAGAAAGCCCTTAGGAGGCGCAAACCCTTCCCAGCCCTATTCCTGCTCATTAGCACTGGGGCTCGAACACAAGGCACCCCCCGACTGTTGTACACACCCTCTGGGATAATATGGTGTGTCGTATAGACTCAAACTGCTCAAGTGCAATTGATCCCTGCTGGTCTAAAAAAAACCTGTCTGCCCTTTATTTTCCAATTCCCACAATAATTCTTCACAAAATCCAACGGGACAACTTTGCAAGTTCTCCTGGCTTTCTAGAGTTTGAGAAAACTAAGCAGTAATTTAGAAAATAGCGCTAATGACTACTCCCTATTTCAGACAAAATAGAGCTGTCCCATCAGGACCAATGATCTACTCTGTAACTAACAAAACAAATCTCTCCCTTCCTGCATATTAGCATGCAACCAACTGTACTGATGCCCTAAGTTAACAGTACAATGAGACCTCATTTTTCTGAATCACAAATGGGTGGAGAGAAAGCAGATTTGAAAAAATTTGGTTTATATTATTCAATAGTTCTTATTAAATAGGGCACTTAGCTGGGAAGCAGTGGTCAGGATTTTAAAAATAAATAAAGCCATGCACCTGATATCCCTATAAGTTTGTAGTGACTACGTGAGCACACCAGCTTCCAGCGCGTGAGGAATGGCAATTTCCATTGCCATGGTAGAAATCGTGAAAATAAACTTGAAATGCACACTAATCTCCACATCTATCAAAAGCTTACCCATCTCCAATGCCCAATTCCCTAAACACTGCCAAACCAGAGATGACCTACGTTTTCTCAGAACACCAATGGTACTTCCTGAGCATAACACTCCAAGGGCACTTACCACACAGAGTAATGTGAGTGTTTTTGCTATCAACTGGAGTTATTTATTTTTTAATTAATTAATTTATTTATTTTTGGCTGCACTGGGTCTTCGTTGCTACACCCAGGCTTTTCTCTAGTTGCGGCGAGCAGGGGCTACTCTTCGTTGCGGTGCGCGGGCTTATCATTGCGGTGGCTTCTCGTTGCAGAGCACAGGCTCTAGGCGCGTGGGCTTCAGTAGTTGTGGTGCACGGGCTTAGTTGCTCCGTGGCACGTGGTATCTTCCCGGACCAGGGCTCGAACCCGTGTCCCCTGCATTGGCAGGCAGATTCTTAACCACTGCGCCACCAGGGAAGTCCTCAACTGGAGTTATTATTTGTTTCCCTGATAGCACCCAACAGGGCTTATCATACAAAGGAGGAACCCAGTAAATGCCATGATCTGCCATAAGGACTTTAGAAAGGATTCCACTGACTCTTCCCTCAAATTGAGAACACAGCAAATGACATATAAAAATAAGATATTTATGGATTTGCTGCCCTAATTTTTTATTTTTCTTTTGGTGATAGCAGAAGAGGTGATTAGCCACCAACTGGGGTTCTGTCTTCCTCTTGTTTTATTCCTCCTTGGTCTTTTAGGCAAACTGAGTAAATCTGGTTTAAACTGGACCACAGAACTGATTGTTTAGCAATACCTTAAGAAAATATCTTTAGGGACTTCCCTGGTTGCGCAGTGGTTAAGAATCCGCCTGCCAATGCAGGGGACACGGGTTCGAGCCCTGGTCCGGGAAGATACCACGTGCCACGGAGCAACTAAGCCTGTGCGCCACAACTACTGAGCCTGCGCTCTAGAGTCCGCAAGCCACAGCTACTGAGCCCACGTGCCACAACTACTGAAGCCCGCGTGCCTAGAGCCCGTGCTCCACAACAAGAAAAGCCACTGCAATGAGGAGCCCGCACACTGCAACAAAGAGCAGCCCCCGCTCACTGCAACTAGAGAAAGCCCGCAAGCAGCAACGAAGACACAACACAGACAAAAATAAAAATAAATTAATTTATAAAAAATAAAAATAAATAATGAAATACCTTTAAATGTACCTTTGATTTTATTTTTCTGTAGAAACACTCCAAAAGGGTCACAAAAAAGGGCTCTAAACATGTTTAAATGATTTATTTTAAAGGAAAAATTGTTTTAAAAAGCAATATTTCTAAAGGCAGCAGCTGTTGAATCCCACCTTGTGTTCCCTCCTAATGCATTCAGAGTGACTCTTCAATCCATGTGCGGGGTGTGCCCCTCCCTCTCTGCCCCTCACCCCCAGAGGTGCTCTTCACGGACCAGAATTCCTCTCCACAGCCAACTGATGGCTGAGTTCCAGCCTCTCAAGGGGGGAGATGAGGCACAGAAGCGCTGACAAGCCCTCACCAGCAGCAGTTATGCAGAGCGCCAGAATAAACTCTGAAGCTGCTTCTCACGGTTGAAAGGACGAGGCACAAGCTGTTTTCTCACATCCTCTGCCTCTTAAGGTTACAACAAACCAGCCTCTGATCCAATTAAAGTCCCTATAGTTTATGTTTTCTCAGAGAAGGACAAAGCAAAGATGACCTGTGCTTGCTGGGACCATAACCAGCCATGTATGGTCTTGGTTAATAAATGAAGAGTTAAAAAAGATTTAAAAATTTAAGTCCTGACTGCCACGAAATTATTTATTCATGGTAAGGTGTTTCGGGCAGTTACAGCTGTACAACAGTAAACTGTTAACAACCGTTTCCCGAAGAAAAATTTCCATTATAGATCACAGATAAGACAAGAAGCAGAGTGCAATGCTACTGGGAGATCAACATTCCAACTGATAGAGGATATGTAAGATGCAAGTCAAGAGGGCCTACCCTTTCTTGAAACCACTTTCAAGAAAAACGGTACTTTGAGGAGGATGACATTTACCCTAATTGCTGCATCTAATTAAAATGAGGTAATTTTAAAAATTTCAAATGCACTTTAAACTTGATGTAGGGCATAATTAAAAAATTAGATTTAAAAAAATATCATTATGGCAGCAGGGTGAAGGTTAGCAGACAAGAAGGGGAAAAAACAGTTTAGCTCTCAGAAAACAGGAGGGAAATGGCAGTCTGTCAAAGTTATTATAGGGGGACTTGTTTTTTTCCCTTCTTAAAGACCAGAACGTAATAACTTGGAACATCTGTGCCGTTGTCTTTCCCAAACATCCCGACGTCGAGCACACTTCTTGTGTCAGTCTTCTCCCCAGCAGGAACCAGGCTGGTGAATCAGCAAAGTGTCAGCATCTTCAGAAAGCTGCCACTATTATTTTGAGTTAGCAAGAATAAAAAAAGAATAAGAGTTGTGTTTCCAGAAACAAAATAGGTGATTGCTGTATAAATACACAAGGTAATGGGTGACTATACAACTCTGTCAGGGATGCAGTAAATCCTACAGGGAAAAGACTCAAGGTGCATTAGAAATGACACTGCACTGGAAATCAGGGGCCTGGAGCGCCAGCCTCAACCTCAACAGCTAGTGGTCCAACATCTAGACCTTAGACTTGTTACTAACTAAACAAATAAGGCCCTGGACTAAGTCATCTCTAAGGTCTGTTTGGATTCTGAAAATCTACCATTCTTAGGTGAATTGAAATGTGAAGTCACAATCAGAACTCTTGGTTACTAACTCTGTGAGGACCAGTTAGTACCCTGATTAGGGCTATTCGTATGCTAGATACTCAGTAAGTTTACTGACGGATGCTGCTTGAGCATCAGTGCAGCCTATGGTTCCTGGGGGTCTAGCACAGTGCCTGATAAGCACTCAAAGCCACATCTACCAAATGAATTCATGAGACCCATACCAAACTCACCCAGAGACAAGCTAATTGACTAGGGTCCTTGTACAACCCAGAACCTCCCAGTGATGAGTATGGGGAATATACTCATCAATCTAGGGACTGACAGCAATTCTCAAAACTGTCTAACATTCCATGAAGTATCAGAAATGGCTTAAAAGATCACCCTTCAAGAAGCCTGCATTAAGATTATTCACTGATTTATTTCTATGAGAATTATCAGGCAGGAAAGAACCTAGTCAGACATGCTCTCAGGAGAGAGATTACCAGATGAAAATAACATGAAGCAGCAGCAGATTTCCCATGAATATCACTCAAGCAGACTAACTACATTTGTCTCTTACCTTCAGAAATCTGGATTCAAACAGAACAACTATTGGAAGAGAATTTGCTTTAATGACCATAACCCCAACCACAGGTACATCAAAAACCTTTTCCACTAAAGCTGTTCCACATCTGATAGCAAAGACAAAGTATAAAAAGGTTTAAGTCATGATTCAGCTTCAGTTAAAAGTAACATTTACTAAATACCTACTATGTATCAGAAACTGCTTAGCACTTATATGAACTCCTTTGATCCTCTCAATAATACTGAAAGGCAAAAGTTTATATATGTATATATATGAATGTTTATATTTTTTTCCAGTAAATGCCATCCATGAATATACACAGTATCATTCCCACAGAAGAGTCTATAGCATTTAAGTCTTGAAAACAAGGTGACAACTGAATTCACAATTTTTAGATCCTTCGGTAATTTAATGTTCTATGCCCTTAAGGCTGTTAGACCTTAAGGTATCCAGGTCTGGTTACGTCCCAGTGACATAACTCATCTACTTTTGCAGATGAGAATACTAAGGGCTGGAGGGGCACCAAATTTCATACAGGGAATCAAACTTAGACCGTCTGTTTAGGTCTAATGCTGTCAACAAATACTAAATGTTATTGCACACCTAGCCTCTTTTAAGGAATTGGGAATATAGCAGTAGACAAAGTAGATAAAAATCCCTGTCTTCCTGGACATTCCAATGTGAGACTAGAGGAGGGTTCAACTCCACTGGGCCATCTGTTAGCAAAATGATGTCTAGATCAACAGATAAAAATCCTGTCTGGTTTTGCCTATATAATGGGCCCCCAAATCAAGATCCTGAAAAATTAATGCTGGTAATGTATGAACAGGATACATCACGATGAATTCTAACACTAGTAAGAGCAAGTAGGACAATTAAGGGTTGCCCAAGATTTATTAATAGATAAAAACCAGACTTTCGAATGAGTAAAGAGCAGCATGTGATTCAAGATGGGAGAAAATTAAAATGGAAATAGAAAACCAAACGTGACAGCAGACATCAGCAGAGACAGACAGGAGAAGAGAGTAAACAGCATTCCCCCACCACGTCTGCCTTCCTACTGAGGACAGATCTGAAAGGATATCTGTATTATCATGTCCAAGCAACCCGAGGAGAGACTGAACAGCATTCAGCTCTACCAGAAGGTGGTACAGGTCTGGCATGGTGGCCACCACGTGCATCTCCTGAATGATGTCATTTAGGTCCAGCTCGGATTCCATAAACCTAGGAAGGGAAAACAAGACAGCATTATTGAAAGGGAAGGGGGGTACAATCAGTACTGAGGAGCAAACAGCAACATAATCCAGACAGACAATCTGTCAAAGTGTCTACAACAGACCAACCAAGAAGTATGCTCATCCAAAAATCATACTGTCACACAATTTCCTTGGGAAATCGATTTCCTCATTACAAAAATCAATCTCAGATTCAGATCTCACTACAGGGCTCCCCTTACTCTTGCAGTCACAAGTTGCCTTTTAGAGGCTTCGAAAGCATTTTGCAGCACTGGATGATCTAGCTGCCCACCAGTCCTGTGGATTAGCTACCATTACCCCTTGGAATGGCAATTCACTCTGCTGCCCTGAACATAGTTATCCTACTGATCCAAAAAGGGCTTCTCTTACCTACCACTTCAGATCAAGAGCCAATTATTCCCCTTACCCAAAGGAAAGTACAGAGATTCTGCTGCCATCCAGAAATACCTTCCCCTCCCCCACACCCCTTCCAATGAGCTGATTAAGAGACAGATCCCAAAGTAAAGTCTGGCATCCTGTAATCACCACCATACATTAAGTAGCATGATACTTCACTCACATTTCCACACCTGAACCTTTCTGCAAACCTATGCCCGGGCACAAAGAACAGAACTGTTTTGCATTCACCTCTGCATGCCCTCCCCCAGTGTTTGACACAGAAGAAATGCCCACTAAGCCTTTGATGAACAAGACAGAAAGGTTTGTTCTGAGAAGGAAATGAGCTAATCCAGGTAAAGCAACTGAAAAAATAACTGGCTGAGAGGAATCAGTGGTTAAACACACTCTGGAGCCAGACTGCCTGGCTCTGAACCTCACTTCGCCACTTACTTAGCCTCTCTTTGCCTCAGTTTCTTCATCTGTATAATAAATGGGATAATAAAGTTACCTATCTCGTAGGCTACTGTAAAAAGTAACTGAACAAATACACATAAAGCACTTTAAAAATGTCTGACGTGCAAAAAGCACTATACATTTGCTCTCATTTCTATTACTACTACTAACACATATAATATGTCCATCTTCCCTTCCAGAATGTAAGCTTCTTAAAGACAGGAATTATATCTTTTGTCTCTATGTATCCACAGATGCCTGCTTAACTGAATTGAGGCCACAAAGAAAAGGAACATAAGCAGGGACTCCTGAAGTCATAAAGGACTCATCAACTTCCAGATGCTGAGGAGGTGGGCAAATACCACCTCTTCAGAACTCTGGAGATTCTGTAAGAACAAAATCTGGAGACTGTAATTTTTTTAAAACATGTCCATAATTTAGACAATATCTTACCACTGTTTTTCTCCATTACTATTTTTAATCATAACATTTATGTATTTTTTTCTGATTATAAAACACCACTTTTTGTAGAAAACTGGGAAAAGGAAAGATAAGCCCTCAAAAAGTAAACCGAAATCATCTATAATCTTATTAACCAGAAATAACCATTGATAATACTCTGGTATGTTTAAGTCATTTTTTCTCAACTCATAGCCTTCCCCCTGCCCAAAAGTAGCCTACACAGTACACAGTTCTATATATAATTTTTGCTGTTGTTGTTAACATAGTCCGAACAATTCCTCTTATCATTAAACATTCTTCTACAGCAGGAAAAGCCAGTATCCAACAGGGCTGTCAGTCCTTCGTCTCCCTTGGCAAAATCCCTCACTGAGCACAGCATCTCCCCTGCTGAGCCCAGACATGGCTTCAGAATCCTTCTCAACATAGTGTTCCAAGAAAAGACTACCAATCAATCATGGAGAGGGAACAGATTAGGCCTATCTGAAAGTCCTATTCTAAATAATACATTTTAAAAAGCTACATGGTGTTCCCTTGTATAGATGTTCCATAATTTATTTTACCAATCCCCCTTTGTCAGACATTCAGATGGTTTCCAATTTTTTCCCTTATAACAAATGACACTAAGATGCATGTATTCATAACTATCGTGTTAGGATAATTCCCAGGAAGGAAAGTACCAAGTCAAAGAGTATGCATAACTTAACAGGTTTTGATATATTCTGCCAGGAAGGCACCAATAGTGTATGAACTCCTTGTTTCCCCTCACCCTCTTCAAAAAAAAGTATTATCTATTTAAAATCTCCTAATTGAGACGGGAAATGTAACTTTTTAAAATTTTGCATTTCTGATACCATCATGGTAAAAATTTTGTTAATGTTTACTAGCTATTTGTATTTCTTCTTTGCCCATTTTTATATCAGGGTGGTCATCTTATTATTGATTTATAAGCACTCTATATATTAATGAAATTAATCTGTCATATATTGCAAAAAAAAAAAACCCAGAGAAAAATATTTGTCCTTTCATTTGTACATTGTGCTTTTTGACATAAAGGTTTTTAATTACCTTTGCCTTATGAACTCTATTTTACCTGTATTCTGAGCAAAGTTTTTTCTATGCTAAGATCAGATATACGGTATACTTTTATGTTTATACATTTTTAAATGTTTAGGAGTAATAAAACTAAAATCTACTTTAGTGTATAATATAGGGCAAAGATCTAACATTATATTCTGCAAATGTCTGGCCAATTGCCCCAATACTATAACCTATCTCTTTTCCACAAATTTGAAGAAATGCCACCTCTATCATACACTAAATTTTAATGTGTACTCTAATCTGTTTATGGGCTTTTCACTCCATTTCATTGATTTGTCTGCAAATTCCTGAGCCAGGACCATACTTTCATAGTGTTACAATATATTTTATATCTGTTATTGCAAAACACTCCTATGTTAGCTTTCTTTTTGAATGCTTCCTTGTCTATTCTCACCTGCTTATTATTCCAAGTAAACTTCAAAATTACTTTTGTCAGACCCCCCCCATACCACTTTTTTTAAGTCTCCTTCCACAGTGCTTACAAATAGATTACCTTTTAAATCACTAGTTCCCCATCACCTAAAGTGTGGAAACCAAATCAGAATCATGACATGGAAGGGCTGGTGCAGACTTCAGATATTCCACGGGGCAGTAGATCTATATAATCTTTGAATCTAATGGGCTCAGCAAACCTCTAAGGCTTATTTGCCTTACATGGGTAGTTTAAAACAAAACAAAAAATCTGATTCCTTGAGAGTAACTTGACAGAAGATTTTTGCAGCTCACTGGGAAGAATTAGCAAGGGAGACTGAGCACTAACTAGTAATAAACAAAATCATCTTGCACACAAGGAAGAGATTTGGGGAGTTGAGTGATAATTAGTGAATGAATGTCAGCCTGGAGAGAAGCTTCTGGTGGTATCCTGCAGGGCTCCATCCTTAGGTCTGTTTAGATCAACTATATTATTTTATTGTTATGTTTTGATCAACAACTTGGGTGAAGATATATAAAAGGCAAACTTAACAAATGTCATATAACACAAAGCGTATAGTGAACATCGCAGCTGACAGAATCAATTCAAAAAGTTTCTGACAGGCAATGATGATGGGCCAAATCTAACAGGAGAAAAATTACCTAGGGTCTACGTGGAGAACGCATTGAGCCAAAAAGTCAAGTACAAATACATGGGGCAGGAAAGACACAGTGTAGTAAGAGGACATGTGTAGAAAGGACCTGATGGTTTTAGTCAACTGTAACCACAATACAAATCAGACCACGAAACAGTTCTGCCAGGACAGAGACTACTTCTCAGTCATCTCTGGACACCTAGCACTGGGCACACTCCCTGGTCCACTGCAGAAACTCAGCAGATGCCTTCCAAATGAAGGAGCAGAGGAGAGTAGCTGCCACAAATGCTGCTGTGGTTTTAGGCTGCTTAAAAGAAGACAAGATAGTTATGCTGATTAGATGACCATAAAAGTCTGTGACATCTGTTATGGGAACCATACTTTAGGAGGGATATGGAAACTAATTTGGGGAAGCAACTGAGGTTATAAGGAGTCTAGATATCCTCTCACAGGAGGATTTGTTGAAATTCTTTTTCGTTCAGAGTTGAAATCTTAAGAGTCAGAGCTGTCAAATGATGAAATAGGTTTCTCTGGAAAGTTAGATCTTTGTCACTGGGGGCAATTAATAAAAGGTGATATAAAAAAATCAATGATGAGAAGGGAGAAACGGCCTGTACCTTTCAGTCCCTTCCAACTTTGAAATCCTTCTTCCAAATATGCAATCTTAACCAAATATCTTTAAGTTTAGAAAGTCAGAAAATTATCAAAACAAAATGAGCAGAAAGTCAACTGTGAGCAGGGAAACAGCATAAAAATACCACTGGGGTCCCATGTGACATGAGTAACAAGATATAGTGGGAAATGCCTGGAGGTAGGAATGATATTGACCTGGGTCACACCCCAGCAACATTATTTACTGGCTGTGTAAACATTAGCAGTGTGTCAGTAAGTATTTATGGGCACATACTAGGTGCCAGTCACTGTGCTAGGTACTGAGGATATAACAGATAGCAAAGTAATCCCGGTTGCTGTCCTCACCGAGCTCCTAGCCTAGCACAAATACAAATAATCTATTACATACAATTCATTGTAAGGATATCCAGCGTTGCCCAAGAAAATTGCCATTGGAACACAGAGCACTTGGCTCCAACCTTGTCAAGGGAGACAGAATATTAACTAACCTATCTCTAAAACTCAACTTCCTTAATCTTCCTATCTGAATTATAGTAAGGATTAAAAGAGATAATAAAATGCCTAACAAGTGTTGGCACGTAGTAGGTAGTCAATGAATCTAGATACCCTCAAGTTTGCTACACTATAACAAAGAAAATTCTCTTTTTGCTGACAAAAGTACAAGCCTACTCATTTAAAAGCACACACTACAGTATTTGCAGACGGCTGCCTAGGGATTAGGTATACCTTCAGCAACAGATGACTCACAGCTGGGGGGAGAGGATCAATGGGAAAGCAATAGAGCAACATATTAAAACAGTAACCCAGGCTGAGATGGGGTCACTGATTCCATCTGGTAGGACGGAGAATATTCTGCTAGCTTGCCCATGTACATTTCCTTCAGACCAGCAGGATGTTCTCCCTCAACCACAAAAGTGAATTTTAGCAAGTGATCAGCAACGTTCAAAAACACTATAAAAACAACAGAAACCAATGAGTCCTCCTGCAATCACAAAACCAGCTGTAAGTGCACAGAGAACACGATGCTTCCTTCACCTTGCTAAATCAGCAGTTCTCAAAGTGTGGTCCTGGGACTGCAGGTAGTGGCTGGAGATCCTTTCAGGGGTTTATAAGATCAAAACTATTTTTACAACAACTCCAAAACATTATTTGCCTTTTTCACTCTCATTCTCTCAGGAGTGTACGGTGGAGTTTCTCAGACAACTATACAATAATGTGATGATACCATTGCCCTAATGGCTAATAAAATGTGTACTTGAATATTCTAGAATTTTCTTCGATAAGTACTCTGGGGTACTCAATAATTTAAGGGCGCAAAGGGACCCCGAGACGAAAAAATTTGAGGACCACTAAACTAAATAATTCTGCCCCTGCAAAAATGAAGAGAAAAACTACTAAAGGACTTACTAGGGAAACAGCACACTCTACTAGATGTGATGTTTGGGAGAAAGATCACACCGTGCAAAGTAGAGGCTGCATAAGAGAACTGTCAATTGAATCTGAAATGCAACCAAATGAAGAGAGGCAATTTTGGTATGCAATCAAAATGACAATTGCAAATATGGGAAAATAAATTTGAATGTTTCTGATCTCAACCGGAAAGTTTCATTCAAATATGCTCTAGCAATTTTCATCTTAATTGCACCTTGTGGGTCTAGAGAATTATAAAAGACACTGCACCAGTAAGAATTCAAGAACTCAAGGTTAAAACACAATGTAGTTTCCTAACTGCTTTTGGACATAAAAAAAAAAAAATGTTCTTTATGCATAATTTCAATTTTCAAATGTTTAGATTTTAAAACTAAAATAGTATATAAATTTTGTGTGAATGGAAAACACTGTTGATATTTTTAAATAAAATAACATTTTCTTAAAACCAGTTCATAAATTGTAACAATATAGCATCTGTGGTACCTAAGATGTAGATGGTGAACATAAGCTGCAGAAACTCGTTGCTCTAAGATGACAAGTATAGGGCTTCCCTGGTGGCGCAGTGGTTGAGAATCTGCCTGCCAATGCAGGGGACACGGGTTTGAGCCCTGGTCTGGGAAGATCCCACATGCCGCAGAGCAACTGGGCCTGTGAGCCACAATTACTGAGCCTGCGCGTCTGGAGCCTGTGCTCCGCAACAAGAGAGGCCGTGATAGTGAGAGCCCCGCGCACCGCGATGAAGAGTGGCCCCCGCTTGCCACAACTAGAGAAAGCCCTCGCACAGAAACGAAGACCCAACACAGCCATAAATAAAAATAAATTAATTAAAAAAAAAAAACAAACAAATGACAAGTATACCTACCAAGTGGGCAAAGGTAATACTGCCATTCCAAGAAGTAAATTGGATCTCTTAAATTTCCAGTGTCATCAACCTATGGCATAGCTGCCTCATAATGTATCCTTGGGTTCCAAGCAATAGGGATGTAGTAAATATGACATCAACTATATAAGATCTCTCTTGTTTACTGAGTGCCTACAGTATGGCAGGTACCGTGCTAGGTACTACAGAGACAAACAATACACACCAACTAAAAGGAACACAGAGTCTAATGCAGGAAGACCGCTGAGTAAAGAAATAACAATAAAACAAATGGCAAAGATGTTAAGAGAGATCAAATTCATTGTGGGCAAGAACGTAGGGAAAGAGACCTGCTGGTGACAGAACTAAAGGATATGGTGGGGAATTTGGCAGTAGCTATCAAAGTTTAAAATGCACATGCCCTTCAATCTGGGAATTCAACATTTAGATGTGTATCCTATAGAAATACATGTACACTAAGACACATGTACACAGAGGTTCACTACAGCATTGTTCATAAAAGCCAATATTTAAAATAACCAAATGTCCATATAGAAACATACTAAATAAATCATGGTAAATTAATAAATAAATCATGGTATCTCCAAACCATGAAATGCTATGCACCAGGCACAAAATATAAGGTAAATATGCATGCACCAACACTGAAAGATCTTCCGTTATGTGACCAAAAAAATCAAGGTGCAGAATATGTACAGGATGATTTAGGTAGGAGAAAAATATTTGCATATTTATATATATGTAAATAAGTGTACAGAAAACAATCAAAAAGGATACGCACAGAAGTGTTCACAGGTGCTATCTCTAAGTAGAGGAATGGAAAGGGGATCAGTGCAGTGAAGGACAGCTTTCATTTTTCATTCTACTATGCACTATTGGTATTTTTTACGATGACAATCTATTCGTGTATTACTTATATAATCAAACACACACACACAGAGCAGTATGACAAGTGCAATTACTGTTGTACGGTAGAGGTCAGCACAAAAACTGATAGGGCTCTGGTGCGGGGAAAGCTGAGCTCTGATCTAGCTACTCCTACTGTCAAAGGGGGCTGTGGCCCTAGGTCCAGTAACCAGGTTCTCCCCTCTCCACCTCCTTATCCACAGTACAGAGAGAACGTAGTGGACCACATTAGCCTTACCAAGTTGCCATGAGAACAGGATGCCCTCTGATACCTCTGTGCCTTTGTTCCTGCTAGTCACATTGCCTGGCATGCCTTTCCATGTTTTCTGCCTAACTAAAATCAAAATCATTCTTCAAGGCCCAGCTCAAATACCACCTCTTCTGTGAAGCCTTCACTAGCCCCCGACTTGGTATTCACTGCTTCTTCCTCTTTGCTCCCACAGTACTTTGCTTGTATTTCTTTTAAGGTATACTTCCTTCTACCATGCATTTATAGTCAGTCTCCCTAGTAACCTTTAAACTTGAGTGCAAAGACTATACTATTCAACTCCTAATTGCCTAGGGGCCTTAGGCATATGAAGATTCATTAAAGGTGTATGTCCTAGGAAGGAGGAAGGGAGGGAAAGAGAGATTTAGGACATTAAAATCTGTATAAATATGAAAATCCATTTACTTAGGATTCAAAACTGATGCAAAGTTATCAGATTCCTCATTACAGCACTTCACAGTGCACTGAGGAGCTGGTGTAGTAACAACCATATTAACTATCATTTAATGAGCACTTACTATGTGCCAGATACTGAGCTAAACACATGCCATTATTCTCATTTATTCTTCACAACCACCCTGTGCGGAAGGTACTATTTCTTTATACAGATGAGACACCTGAGGCTAAGAAAGGAGAAATGACTTACTCAAGGTCATTTGGGAGTCACACCCATATTTGTCTAACCCCAAAGCCTTAGACATTTCTCAACAGTAAAGCTATCACTAATGGCAGCCATGGTCAGTCTTCCTGGGGCCTTGAGAAGAGTAATGCAAAAAAGAGTTAACGTAACAGGCCTGATCCTTAGAAGGGCCTGGTCCTAGGCTGGCAGCTGGGAACCTGGCTTTTGAAACAATTCCTAAGTGATAAGGTTGATTTGCCGATCTGGGGCACTGAACATCTGCTTTCTTTCTGTGAGTCTGGAATTTTGGTAGCTGTTGCTGGCAGAGAATGCTATGATCTGTCTTCAATAAATACCCTGGTCTCAGAGTCTCAAACGGGCTTTCCTAACAGAAACACTGCACATGTGATGATGTATTTCACTGCTGGAAAAAGGAGCATGTTGACCCCTCCCAGTGGAAGGGAGAAAACACAGGAAGCTGCACATGAATTTCTCCAAACTGCCTGATGTGTCTTTTCCCCTTGCTGATCCTATTGTGTATCCTTGAGTACCACTGACTCCGAGTCCTGTGAGTACTTCCAGTGATTTCCCAAACATGTGGGTCATCCTGGGAAGACAAAACACACAAAGAGCAAAACCAAATAGCAAACAAAACATCTCAGAGGAGAAAGGGCAAAAACAGCAAAACAGAGCCTTACTTCTCTGGATTGTCTGGAAACTTGATCCGCAACTCTTGGTTTTTGTATGATCTTTTTTCAAATGTAAGGATCATTTTCTTCACTGAGCTTTCATCCAATGGTTCTTCCTGGGGTAAAGAGACAAATGCAACAATTTCAGTCCAAAGGGATTTCTTATTCACTAATCACTACTTCTTTCCCGTGGCTCTTACATGCCATTCTGCCCCTCATCTTTCTGGATTAACTGTACAGTACATACTTTATCTCCCTCATTAGAATGAGAGTTAAGGGTGTACATCACATGCTACTTTGTATCATCACTCGGTGTGTCTCACATCCAGCACAGGAAGTTCAACTTAAGGCATTAAAGACTCACTCATTCAACAAATATTTCTTGAGCATACTGTATGGCATGGAGTAAGCAACGATATTAAATGAATATTGTTTAATATTTATTTCGTCCTTCTCTTCTGTTGTACAGGTAAGATAACATTTAGAGGTTTAAAGAACTTGCTCACGGTCAAACCCTGAGTCAGTGACAGTGCCCCTCTATCTTTTCCCTACACCGGGGGTCAGCAAACTATGGTCCATACGTCAAATTCAACTTATAGCCTATTTTTGTACACCCATAAGAATGGTTGTTAATTAGCAATAGTCACTGCTTTGTGTTTCTTATATTATACATTACTGTATCTTGTCCTTACTAGCTACTGAGAAGGGTATCAGACAGGTACCTGGAATCCCGATACAGCAACAAGAATTTAGTAACCTCGCTCAGAGGAAGCATAAAAAAACTAGCAGACCATACAGAATATTCTTACTTCATACAGTGGAATAATACCTACAAAGGTAAATAAAGTGAATTTTTGAAAACAGAATCATTCGCCCCCCCCCCCCCAAAAAAAATCTACACTAGTTTCAGAAATGTTTTTTCCTCAGTTTATTTCCCAGTTTAAAGTAATGTGCTGCAGTACACTCTGCCTCTCTAACACTCTCCGAACTCCTAGCTTCGTAACTTTGTAGTCATTGACCAACACTCACACCTAAAAGCAATAAAGAAACTGCTATTAAGAGAACCAGAAATAGATCCTTCTGGAAAGCACTGAATCATCTCATAATTTTTTAAGTACCCCAAAATGTTAGCTATTATGTTATTAAATTTAGATTTTGGCATATTGAGTTTTTTTTTTTAATTTACTTATTTTATTTTTGGCTGTGTTGGGTCTTCATTGCTGCGTGCGGGTTTTCTCTAGCTGCAGTGAGCGGGGGCCACTCTTTGTTGCGGAGCACAGGCTGTAGGTGCACAGGCCCCAGGAGTTGTGGCTCGCGGGTTCTAAAGCGCAGGCTCAGCAGTTGTGGAGCACAGGCCCAGTTGTTCCACGGCATGTGGGATCTTCTCGGACCAGGGCTCGAACCCGTGTCCCCTGCATTGGCAGGCGGATTCTTAACCACTGCGCCACCAGGGAAGCCCCAACATACTGAGTTTTAAGTGGGAGATACCTATACATTCATTTTGGGCATGACACCTTTCTTAGATTTTATCAATGACTCCTGGACCCTGAGGTACTCTGTTGGAACCCCACCTGCTCCCCAGTGTCTACAGCTTTAAGGAGAGGTACCCTGACTTGGTAAAAAAAACTGAAGTCAGTGCCCTGGCTCAGTCAGGACTCAGAGCTTAGCTTCACTACTTACTACCCACGTGGCAACGTTACTTTGCTGAATATAATCTTCAAACCCTCACCAAGTCTAATTGATTCTACCTCATAAGTGAATTCATCCACTTGGCATTTAGAATAAAGTCCCAAATCCTTCACATGACCTATATAAGGAAGGCCTGGCAGGATTTGGCCCAGTAATCTCTCCAACCCCAAACCTCTATTAGTGGCCCATGTCTGCTTATTCACTGTTGACTCTCCAGTGCCCATGATAGGGCCTGGCACACAGGAGACATCCAATGAAGATCTGTTCAAGGAAGGAAGGAAGGCAGGCAGAAAGGGGAAAACTATTACCTGTATCTTTCAAGGTCATAGAGATGACCTAAAGACATGAGGTACATAAAATTGTTTTATAAACTATATGACACTCTATTAATATAAGCTGTTATTGTAACTATTAGCATGATTGTTAATGTACCCAACTTATCACTGGGATTTAACTAAAATAATTTAAGTTGCTAGGAAAGGGTTAAATCACTTTCAAGCAATCTCAGTACCTACGGCTTTTCTTTCCCTTAGCTAACATCCTGCCAACCCTGTAGGAAAAAAACTTTATTAGTGTTAATAACACAGCTCTCATAGGATTCCCAAAGTCTTAGCCTCTCCAGGGTTTGGCCTTCCCTCCTTTAATTTCTCTCCAACACTGGGGGAAAACCGAATTATCAGTCTTAGTCATCGGCCACAGCAGTATCTCCAATAGCTCAACGTCAGAAACCAGAGGGAGATTTCAGAAAGATGAATGCTGGTGATGTAGCACAAAAAGGACAATAATATTTTACAAGTTCACGTGACTTTACAGGGGCAAACATCACTTGTTTTTCATCAAATGGGACTTTGGTGGCAGTGAGAAAATAACTCCTGGACTTGTAGCCTTCCATACGTCATTTTTACAAAGCGACCTCTTTTTCCCTGTCCCTTAACAGAAGGGCTGGTCCCACATCCCATTTCTGTCTCCCAGGCTAGAAACCATTTACCCATGACAGCTACTATGCTAATCCTCCAGTACCAGCCTTGCCCGACACAGGAATTATACCTGCCAATTAACTGCCGCTGCAGGGCTAACAGATTGATCAGAAGCTAGTAAGGAGGGAGGGAGAAAGGGAGGATGTGCTAAACACACTGTTTGTCTAAGGCTGGCAGGGCTGCTGCCCTCAGAGAGGAAATCCAGGACTGTCTCCCACCACAGGTTTCCAAAGTGTCACCATCTCTTAGGGGCAGACCCCCGAATTACCACTGGTAGAAACCCTAATAAGGAGAGAGTTACTGTCATAAAACAATAAAGACCTTTTTGGAATATGAATCAATTTTTTTTCTTCTCAGATTCACACTCTAGCTTCATTTTTTAAATCCAAACTTAGCATCAAGTCTTTGAGGGAACCAAAAAACAGCTGGCTCTTAAGAATCTATTTCTATAATTCATACTGAACAAAATGCCAGCGTGAAATAACATACAAGTTAACACTTAAGGATTTAAAGAGACACAAAAGGTAAGGTCACATTATTTTTAATCACTGATATTTTACCTCTATTCTTTTCAGCTTCATTCATTTATTCATTCAATAAATATTTGTTAAGGACCTACACCAAGTTCTAGGCATTGCTCTGAATGCTAGAGATACAGCTGTGAACAAAACAGAGCCAGTCGCTGTTTTCAACAGAGGTTGGGGAGAGGATAACAAATGAGTAAAATAACAAACAGGAATTTCAGATCATGATAAGCGCTGTGAAGACAGTATACAGAATAAAGTGATAAGAGAATAAGAGAACGACTTGCAGGGCTACCTCAGAGACAGGAACGACTTCCCTGAGGAGGAAACATCTGAACTGAGACCTGAATGAGAAGAAACCAGTCATGAGAAAGCATCAGGGGAAGAAGAGCATGCCAGCAGAGGACACAGAAGGAAAAAGGTTCAGAGGCAGGAGTCAGTGCAAAGGCCCTAAGGCACCTTGAGGAACAGCAAATAGAAAGGGCCTTCGGTATCTCTTTCCCTAAACCATATTTTTTCAATCACATCTAAATACCTAATCCCCTGGCTGCGCCTTTAATTTCTTCAACTTTGTTGCTTTGCGAAGGCCATTTCAACTGCCTGAAAAGCCCTTCTTCCACTTATTTGACAGAATTCTACTCCTCTTTCAAAGACTATTGACTGTACTTAAAAATGAGTGCCCTCTATGTGTCCTCAGTACTGGCTAGGAAGCCTCTCTGACCCTCCTCAGTCCATACTAATTGCCCCACAGTTCAGTGCTTGGGCCTCGATTATAATATATAATCCAGAATAATTTAAAAACTCTATCTGTAATGTTCTTTACAGCTTGTAAAATGCTTTCCCAACTCCATTATTCCACTTAACCTTCATGTCAACACTGTGAAATAAGTATTCTTAACCCCATTTTACAGATTAAGCTGGGAAGTTCAGGGAAATTAAGCATTTAGCACTGAATTACACTCTACAGATGCTGTGTCAGGGCCGAGCATCTGAGCTCCAAGCCCAACTCTGCCACCTTACCTCTTCCTCTTCCTCCTCACCCTCTCTGTCAATAATTTGAAGCAGCCGTTTTTTGTCATCATCTGCTTCTTCGACCACAGTCATTTCCTCCTCCCGAAAGCGGCCACGCTCTCGAGTACCAGCTTGTCTCCGACGCATCTTCAGCTCTTCCTCTTCATCATCCCGGGGACGTTTTGTGCCCCTGTTGGGCTAAGAAAGAGAAAAAAGAAACACAGGATTTTAGAGCTGGAAAATATGTAGAAGGGCATACATACCAAGCATTCTAAAAGTTTTCGAGAATTCCCTGACTGAAAAACACCACAGCATACAATTTCTCCCACAGAATGAAGTAAAGCTCTAAGTGGTTATTTTTCAGACCCGCAACGGTTCTATAAATACATGATTACAGTCACCTACAAAGTAGCTGGCTTTTGTTACAGGTATTTTTCAATATGCAAAGTTTAGCACTTCACAAAAGTTCCTGTATATACAGAAATCACGGGGAACAAGGCTACTTTGAGAAGGGAACGCTGGGTTAAGCTCAATTTACTAGTTAGGATTCAGTCCCCAACACCAATCCCTTAGTACCTGGTTTTAATTCAGATTTTAAAAAGATTATAGTCACTCACAAGTAATTCAAGCAGAGACTATTACATACTTAACTTCCAAGGGTCTACAACGTTCTAAATTCCTACTTTACAGCAGAGTGGAGTAAGGCCCAGAGGTCAAGTATTACCCAAGGTCACAAAACCAGGAGCAGCACTGAAAATAGAATGGTACTTCCTGACTCCTAGTCCAGGGCTTTTCCCACCACACTGGTAGGGTCTCATTCTGCCTCTGACAGTGCAGTCCATGGAGGAGTTTTTACAATTGCTTGCCATTCAGCTGGAATAAAACAGGGCACTACTGAAATGGGCCTCAGAGCTGAGGAAAAAGAGCACCACACTAGATATCAAACAGCCCAATATTTCCATTCAGCTCTAGTTACTACTGTGCAACTCTGGGCACATCATTTAACCTCTCTAAGCCTTACTTTCCTCATCTGCAAGTGGAGATTATCACCCTTTTCTCCCTGTGAACTTCAGAAAAGATGTTTTTGTGTGTATTTTAAAATTTTTTTTCAGCTTTATTGAGATATAACTGACATATAACATTGTGCAAGTTTAAGGTGTACAACATGATGATCTGATTCACATATATATTGTGAAATGATACCACAATAAGGTTAGTTAATACCTCTATCACCTCACATAATTACCTTTCCCCACCACCACCGATGGTGAGAACATTTAAGATCTCAGCAACTTTCAAGTATACGATACAGTATTATTAACTACAGTCACTCTGCTATACATTAGATCCCCAGAACTTATTTACCTTATAACTGGAAGTTTGAACCAAACGGTGGCAAACTGTAGTGAAAGAACACTAAACAAATACATAAAATTATTACTATGAGTTACTTAATCCAAATGATTCTGTCTTCCCCAACACAAAACATTTGTGTTAGGCGGCTCTTCAACGAGCTTTTCTTTATCGGTTACAATAACTGCACACACCAACAGTGTGCTAGGTGCAATGTGGTATGTTACTACCAAAGTGAAGAAAATGCTACATTCACTGCCAGCCTGCTAAGCTGCTTTTGGTGAGAACAGACAAATTTCTATTATACATGATACACATCTCACCCTGTGACTTATAACCCACACTGTTACTGAACTCTGCTACCCCAGTGGTACAAAGGCATTCCCCTCTATATTCATGTACCCTGCTGGTTCCACATACCAGGTACTTCAGTAAGTCTAAGCATATGACATTGCTTAGAAAACTCACATTAGACAATTTGGTTTGTGGGGTACCACCTGCTATTTTTCACTCTGTTCCTGAGTCTCCCTGGGATGGATTATAATTTCATATGATCACACTCTATTTCCATAAATATAAAAATTACAAAAATCTGTTGTCATCGTTACTAGTCTACACGTTAAAAAAAGAAGAAGAAAAAGAAAAAGAAAAAGGAAATCAACATGCCAGTAACCAAAGAGTACAAAAAAAGGAGGTGGTGGTTTTCATGTGAGAAGGAGAAGGAGGTAGCTTGCTCCTAAAGGAGGGCAGGCTTCAAACTAGGTAGCTCCACAGCAGGTAAGGAACTTCAGCCCCCTGGGAGCACTAATTCTTTCAGGCTCGTAAAACAAGCCCTGCTGCAGTTCTGATTAGCGTGAGCCTATTGCAGCAGCCAAATCAAAGCATGAGCTCCATAGTCCTCCACGGAGAGGAGATTTCTGGATTGTTTATCTCAGCGCAGAGAGAAAAGGCAGTGGACCACAATTAGAAGGAGAAAGCTAAATACTGCCACAGTTAAGAAATGCAAAAAAAAAAAAAAAAAAGAACACTGGCAATGTCTCTTTTGAACACATCTTCCAATCCACTTCTGTAAAACAAACATTTCAGAGGTCAGGGAGGAGTTTCATTTTTACCACTAATAATTTCCACTGAAATAGCACTTTCCTTCTGCAGAACTTAAAACACTCCTTTTAATCTTTATCCCATCTCTGGGGATGAGAAGTAGTTAACAGTTCTATCTTATAAGCAGGGAGACAGGATGCCTGAGATCCTTTAATAAACTCTTGCAAAGACAACCTGGTGCCTTCTAAAAGTTGAAACTGATCTCTGGGAAGTTTGCCAATTTCCATGATTCCAGGACCCTAGCTGAGACAGGTCTGAGGGACTTTCAGGCAAGAACATATACCTATAAACATAAGTCATACAAGACGTTAGCCAAGTTAAAATAATATTTGTTAAACCATTCATTCAACAAATAATTTATTAAAGAATTCCAAGGCTTGAAGGATCCTCAAGTAATCAGCCTGGCCTAGTACCAGTCCCAGGCTTCCATTAGGGTAATGTCTAAATGGGGACACAGGGATAGACAGGGCTAGAACGGATTCTTGAGACAAGAATAGCTTTGCTAATCTTTATGAATAGTCTAAGCACATTCCTAAGAGGGCAACCTTTAGGTTTACCCACTGTATCTCCAATTTCCTTCCCCCTCATACAGGGTATTCGGCTTTAGCTCCCCTCATGGAGGACAACTCTGCAGCAGAGCACAGCAGAACCCATCCCACTGGGAGGTTTTGACATGGTTCCTTGACAAACATAACAGCTCCCACCTCCCTCTCCAACAGATGGATAAGCCTCCCAAAGGCCCTGATATATTTTATTTCAGCATTTTTCTCTCCCAAGGCAAAATTTTAAAAACTTCTGTTCTTTACTTCTCTTCTCAGCTCTCAATTCTTTTTCAGATACTAACCCTCCAGAGAAGTTCCTACTCATTTCTGAAATTTGACCATTCTGGGTAATAAAGGTTAAAATTAATTTCTTTAACAAATATATAATAAGTGCCAACTATATATAAGGCACTGTGCTGGGGACTGGAGACACATGGCATAAAGACAAACATTGCTTTGTTATCAAGGGGCTTAACAATCTAGGACACAGCAGTCCAATCAAAATATAATGCAAGCCATAGATATAATTTAAAATTGTTTTAGCAGCCAAATAAAAAAAGAAACAGATGAAATTAATTTCAATAATACATTTTATTTAATCCAATATATCTAAAATATTACCATTTCAACATGTAATCAATATAAAAAATTACTAATGAGGTATTTTACTTTTTTGTTTTAAATACTAAGTCTTCGGAATTCGGTAGATGTATTTTACACTCGTGGTGTATCTCAACACAGAACCAGCCATATTTCATGTGCCCAACAGCCATGTGCAGCTAGTGGCTACCATACTAGACATCCCAGGTTTAGGGAATTTTCATCTGAGGGGTTCCTGTTCCCTGATAATGTCAAAATGAAATTGGATTTCTGGCAACACTGAATGAAATAGGGACTCATATAAAGCTGAAGTCCTATTTGTAAAAGATCCCCATTAAAATCTGTGAAGCTAACAACACCCTGCCCCAGAAATAAACTTCTAGATTATATTTACCAGTATTCACCACTGAGGGAGTGATCAGTTATACAAAACAAAGCAAGAACATGTAATGGGGAAGAACCTAGGAACTGCCAAACTGCTTTCACTACAGAAGAGACAAAGGACTCTGGATCCAGAAAGGGAGCACTCACAGCCTGTCAGAGAGGTCATCAGCTCAGGCCTGAGCTCTCCTTGTGTTTTACACAAAAAATCCCAAGAGGATTAA
Organism: Eschrichtius robustus; assembly: GCF_028021215.1. Taxonomy (NCBI): domain Eukaryota; kingdom Metazoa; phylum Chordata; class Mammalia; order Artiodactyla; family Eschrichtiidae; genus Eschrichtius; species Eschrichtius robustus. The sequence goes on from NC_090839.1 coordinate 22,302,657, forward strand.
GCCAGTCTTACCAGTCACCTTTGGAGATTAATTTGTTTTGGTATCTGAAAGGTGTTCGGAATCCCTCAAGATGAAGGAATGACAAAAGAAATTGTTCTTAATAAAGTCATTTCTCTGCTTCTGCTGCCCACAGCAGAAAAATGATTAACTCTTAACTTCTGATGTACTAGAACATCAGCCTTTAAGGATTTTTACAATCTTCTACATTCCCTGCCTTATTCCCAATAGGTGGTGAGCGGAATAAATGCTCACTAAGCATTTGCCACCATCCAACCACACAGCTGGTACCCTTTCTAGGATACACAAAGGATTCCCACTTGCTCAAAGCTTATAGGAAGCTCCAAGAATATATATACAATATGTCTTTACTTTCCAAAACTCCTGATGCCTTGTGTGTGTTTGTGTGTGTATGATGAATGATATATATACCCATCCCCCTAGAAATAGAAATCAAGACATCTCCATGAAAGCTTTGAAAGAATTAAAAAATTAAATAAGCAATCTGCCTAGACTAGTCCCTGCATACCCAGACAATATCTAACCTAAGCTTTAGGTTTCATTTCTCTCCCCCTCTCTCTCTCTTTTTAATTAAAAAGCAGTGAGAAGCTGTAGCTATAATGAGGGGCTGTAGGAAAATGCAGTTATATTGGGCTCAAAGTAATGTACCATAGGAAGAGGCTACATCACCAGAACGAATCCTAAATTAAAACTCCACTATGAAACCAACCCCATTTCCTCTGAGCATGCAATCTATATTATCGCATTTATGGTCTGTCTCGACCTCAATTAGACTTGGGGGTGGGGGAGAAGAAAGGGGACTTCTATAATAAGCAATAATGGTATCATTATGATAAATTATGAAAACACACAGTGCAATTATTAATGTGAAGAGCACATTTGTACCAGGCTATAACAATGTAGATGTACACTGTGGGGGAACATCTAAATATAGCTCAATATTCCAAGTTACCTGGCTAAGAAATGGAGTAATTTTCATAAAATGTACTTTCATGTTAATGGAAGAAAAATTTGTTCACTTTTATTAAGGAAATGGAAAAAATTCAAAGGAAATCTTCTATTAACTTTATAATAAACCAGGAATTCTTCACCTAGCATCAAGAAGGTCACATATCTTCAGAAAAGGGCCTTCCAAGTGGGGGCATAAAGTGCTGTTTCCTAAATATCAAACAATGGGAAAGACTCAAATGTGAACTGAAAGAGATAATCTAGTTTATCCCTCTTTTTACAGAAATAGGGAAACCTGAGCTCGGTGGGTTTAAGCACCTTGTCTGTGGTAGGCAATAATATAAGGCTTCTAATTCCCAATATAGTTCGTCTCCTCCTTCGCTATACTAACTAGTCATTCCTAACCTGTGTGCAATGGTGATATCCTGTCTGGAGAATGAATTTTGGAGTCAGATTTTCCTAAATTCAAATCCTGGTCCCTCTACTTAGCAGCCCTGGAAAGTAACTTACCCATTCCAGGCTTGAGTTTTCTCAATCTATAAACTAGGAACAACCCGCACTTTCACGCAGACTTTTATATATATATATATATATATATATATATATATATATATATATATATATATATACACATATATACACACACACATATACATACATAAAGGCCAATGTTTCTAAAGTGCTAATCACAGTTTAGCCCACAGAAGACAATACATGTATCTCTCCTGGACACACCTGACTCAGAATCAAAGAACCTCAAGGTTGGAGAGGGTGTTGACCATTAATGGGTGTTAAAACAAGGATCCCATTTTTAACATCAAAATATTTGACAGACCCCACCCCAGCTGCACTTTTTTAGTATCCAATGATTGAGAAAATACACAATGACAACAAACAAATATATTTCTATGTATTTGGTAATACTTTTCATTGAATTTGTGTTTTTAACTCCCACATTTAAGAGAGAGAGAAGAGAAGAGCAGGCAAAGAGAAACAGAAAAAGAGAGACTGATTAATTTTGAGAGAGATTTTGAGAGATTGAGATTCATTCTACAGAAAATGCTTGTGTATATCTGGATTCAAAACCTCTTGCAATAATTCTGAGTCACTAGAGACAATCCAGACTTTAGGAATCCTTGATCTAACTCAATTATCTTTCTGAGGTTTGAAAACCCTTTAAAACATTTCTGCTAGGCATAGGCTGGGGTTTCCTAATACTTCCGGTGACCAGAAACTTAACCTCCTCCTCAACTGCACCCCCTCCATCTCTGGATCACTCAGAGAGTTCATTCAATTAAGGGGCAACCTTTCAACTTAATAATTTTCTTCCCTAGTCCATAATCTTTCTCCTTAAAGCAATATAAAATAGGTTTAGTCTCACTCTCACATTAAAAAAAAAAACACTTTATATTATTTTAAGAGAGTAATCCTATTTCATTCTTCCTCTCTCATTGCTTTTTCTTTTTCAGAATAAACACTTTCAATATGAGATGGGAAGAATGTATGCAACACAGTTAAGGGAGGTGTACACATAATTAAATTCCTTCCTACCTTTATTTGGGGATTTCATAATTTCAAAGCTTTCTGATACCTCTTCAGGTGATTAGACATATGGAATGTCACAAACCCAAGCTTGTGGACGGATTGCTCTAACCAATTCGAAGTGCTCAGAAATCATCTGCTGTTAACCTCACCTGATTACATTTTGTCAGAATAAAAAGGAGTTTTCAAACATTCATTTTTACCAGATGGTAGTGAGTGGCCTGACCCAGAAGTTACAGATGAGCTGCAGTAATGAGTTTTCCCTTGCCTTTGCTGGCTGCACATTCACTGGTGACATTTTACAACTAGGGCTTCTGGCTCAATCAATATTTGCAGACATGAAACCTGCCAAAGTTTACATCAGGGCTCCCTTGCAAATTTGCTTAAGGCATCAGAACTGAAAAAGCTCACAATCTCTAATGCTGCAACTATCATCAGCCAAAGTTCATAATTAGGGATCAAAGTCATCAGAGACAGAAATTTCTACCCACTCAAAGGGTTGCTGTGATGGTTAAAGCATCTTACAAAGGGGCTTTGTGTAAGCTATAAAGTGCTATGTCAATGTAAGGGAATATCATTATCATGTTTTTAAGAAATATCTGAGTGACTAGAACAAAAAATCTCACAATTTGTATGGAAACACAAAAGACCCCGAATAGCCAAAGCAATCATGAGAAAGAAAAATGGAGCTGGAGGGATCAGGCTCCCTGACTTCAGACCATACTACAAAGCTACAGTAATCAAGACAGTATGGTACTGGCACAAAAACAGAAATATAGATCAATGGAACAGGACAGTAAGCCCAGAGATAAACCCATGCACATATGGTCACCTTATCTTTGATAAAGGAGGCAAGAATATACAATGGAGAAAAGACAGCCTCTTCAATAAGTGGTGCTGGGAAAACTGGACAGCTACATGTAAAAGAATGAAATTAGAACACTCCCTAACACCATACACAAAAATAAACTCAAAATGGATTAAAGACCTAAATGTAAGGCCAGACACTATTAAACTCTTAGAGGAAAACATAGGCAGAACACTCCATGACATAAATCACAGCAAGATCCTTTTTGACCCACCTCCTAGAGGAATGGAAATAAAAACAAAATAAACAAATGGGACCTAATGAAACTTAAAAGCTTTTGCACAGCAAAGGAAACCATAAACAAGACAAAAAGACAACCCTCAGAATGGGAGAAAATATTTGCAAATGAAGCAACTGACAAAGGATTAATCTCCAAAATTTACAAGCAGCTCATGCAGCTCAATATCAAAAAAACAAACAACGCAATCCAAAAATGGGCAGAAGACCTAAATAGACATTTCTCCAAAGAAGATATACAGATTGCCAACAAACACATGAAAGAATGCTCAACATCATTAATCATTAGAGAAATGCAAATCAAAACTACAATGAGATATCATCTCACACTGGTCAGAATGGCCATCATCAAAACATCTAGAAACAATAAATGCTGCAGAGGGTGTGGAGAAAAGGGAACCCTCTTGCACTGTTGGTGGGAATGTAAATTGATACAGCCACTATGGAGAACAGTATGGAGGTTCCTTAAAAAACTAAAAATAGAACTACCATACGACCCAGCAATCCCACTACTGGGCATATACCCTGAGAAAACCATAATTCAAAAAGAGTCATGGGCTTCCCTGGTGGCGCAGTGGTTGAGAATCTGCCTGCCAATGCAGGGGACACGGGTTCAAGCCCTGGTCTGGGCGGATCCCACATGCCGCGGAGCAACTAGGCCCGTGAGCCACAACTACTGAGCCTGAGCGTCTGGAGCCTGTGCTCTGCAACAAGAGGCCGCGACAGTGAGAGGCGCGTGCACCGCGATGAAGAGTGGCCCCCGCTCGCCACAAGTAGGGAAGGCCCTCGCACAGAAACAAAGACCCAACACAGCCATAAATAAATAAATAGATAGATAGATAGATAGATAGTCATGTACCACAGTGTTCATTGCAGTTCTATTGACAATAGCCAGGACGTGGAAGCAACCTAAGTGTCCATCGACAGATGAATGGATAAAGATGTGGCACATATATACAATGGAATATTACTCAGCCATTAAAAAAACGAAATTGAGTTATTTGTAGTGAGGTGGATGGACTCAGAGTCTGTCATACAGAATGAAGTAAGTCAGAAAGAGAAAAACAAATACCATATGCTAACACATATATATGGAATCTAAAAAAAAAAAAAGAAAAAAATGGTCATGAAGAACCTAGGGGCAAGACGGGAATAAAGACGCAGACCCACTAGAGAATGGACTTGAGGATATGGGGAGGGGGAAGGGTAAGCTGGGACAAAGTGAGAGAGTGGCATGGACATATATACACTACCAACTGTAAAATAGATAGCTAGTGGGAAGCAGCCGCATAGCACAGGGAGATCAGCTCGGTGCTTTGTGACCACCTAGAGGGGTGGGATAGGGAGGGAGGGAGGGAGACGCAAGAGGGAAGAGATATGGGGATATATGTATATGTATAACTGAGTCACTTTGTTATAAAGCAGAAACTAACACACCATTGTAAAGCAATTATACTCCAATAAAGATGTTAAAAAAAATAGATGCTCAATAAATATGTATAAAAAAAAAAGAAATATCTGAGTGGCAATTCCAGATATTCATATATAATTATATATTATGCCTTTGCAAGAATCATGGCAATATGCCACCTTTTTTTTCTGGAAGAAAAACCAGGTACCAAAAACTCCTCAAAATCTCCAAGCAAAGTCATCGCAAATATTAAACAGAACCCTCATGTACTTATTAATTCCCAATTTAAAAAATTACAGGTACTAAGAGTACAGTAATTACTGGAGAATGTGGGTTTTACCAATGTCCACGGTGGTGGGGGGGTGGGGGGGTGAGGGGGAATCAATGTATCAAAAATTAACATTACCAAAGGTCTCACTTATGATCTGTAATCTGATTGGCTGACAAGTAACATGAATATGATTTATAATTTGAATCACTAGTCATGAAGACTCTACTTAATCAATTTTTCCTACCAAAAAAATTCTTACTCCTTGTTAAAGCCTGAATATATATCCATCTCGTTTCCAAAGGGTGTGTAGATTTCCTTTTTGGAAGTACACACTATTCTTTAGCATTCATGATTTACTTTGACATTTTCTCTGATTAATTCTACAGCTGCATCAGTAAGCTGAATGTTGATTCTGTTTCTTTATCAAGCCTAACAGAGGCAGATACTTGTAAAATCATTGTAAGGTAAACCACCTCCATTTTAACAGACATTGTGAATGTTTTGTCAGCTACATCAGAACCATGATCATTCACTCATTCACTCAGGAAGTGTTTACTGAGCTAACAGAACCTGAACATCACTCTACTAGGTGTTGGAGGGAATATTAGACATCAAACCAAGAACAACAACAACAGAACTGCACTGACCTAAAAAAAGCAACATAGTATACAATGCAAAGAGCAGTGGACCAATAATCCTAAAAATCTGGGTACTAGTGAATCACTTCAAAGTCACATGACCTTAGATAAGTCATTTGACTTACCAGCACTGCATTTAAAAAATGCTCTGCCCTTGCTCTGCTACCTCACAGGATTGTCTTTAGTAAGATAAGGGAGAATAAGATTAAATAAAATAAAGATACAGCACTTTAAAGAAAAAAGAGCCTAGGATTCAATTTCTTTTAATGACAGCTAACTGCAAAGTCCTATATATACAACAGACTTTTAGAATTACTTAAAATCAGCTTTTGACAAGGAATATAATCACAATTATGATTTCAAAAGAAAAAATACTGAGTAGCCCATAAGCATGTAAAAAGGGACCCAATCTCATTAAAAATCAGGGAAATGCATATAAAAACCATGAAATATCATCCGGTTGGCAAAAATAAAAAAATTAAAATCTGGCAATATCATGTGTCGGTGAGGATATAGAGAAACAAATTAAAACTTGCTGATAGAAGAGTAAATGAGTACAGAGCTAATTGGTGATACCTAGTAACACTGAAGAAGCATATATTCTATGGCTATCCCAGCAATTCTACTCCCAGGTATACACATTAGAGAAATTCTCAGACATATGCACAAGGACATATTTAAAGAATGTTCACTGGAGCATATTTGTAATAAGAAAAAAGAAAATTTCAATGATCACCGGATGCATACATAAGCAGTAATCATTAAAAAAAAAATGACTGGGAATAATAATCACCAAATTCAGGATAGTGATCGCTTCTAAGAAGGGTAATAAAGAAACTGGATTAAGGACGGCTACACAATGAAATGGGACTAGGGAAGGGTACACAGGACACTTCAACTGTATTTATAATGTTTTATTTCTTAAAAAAAGATCTGAAATAAACTTGGCAAAATGGTATGGTTATGCACATACTTAGGGGGGAAAAAAAGGAGACCACTAGAAGCTAGCAGGGAATCATGCAGAACAAGTCACGCCCAACTGGTTGTAGTCCCTTGATATTGTTACTGCTGATTAAGGTTACAATACCTACAGGTGCTCACCTTTATCTCAACAAGATCTTTCACAACGTCACTCAAGTGGGCAGACGGAGAAATGTGGGTGAATGGTAGTATAGAGAGGTAGGTTCATAATAGGTTAAACCAAAAGAGTATGAGCAGTATAAAGTCCCTTGTTTAAATTCAAAATAGCAAATATATAAAGTCCCTGCCAGAGGAAATATGACTTAAAAATAATTCATTCAGGAAACAGCTGATGGTTTTAGTTAATGTCATTTTCAACAGGATGGCCAACTTTAATTTTTTTAAAATCTAATGCATATTAAGGGTGCACTATTAGAAGCATAACATCTAATTTGACTACAGTCCCGTAGCACTGAGTTAGCTACCACACTTGAAAAGAGGCATTACAATCTCAATATTGCATGAGCGGGATAGTACAGGGTCTGGAAACCTTGCCATAGAAAAAAACCAACAAGGGAATGAGAGGAGAATTAGGGAGGGACCCAAGAGTCACCTTCAGTTACTCAAATGATGCCTTGGAATGGAGTAAGCACGTATAGCGCTACCATGAAGAGCAGACCACCTTCCTTTCCCCTTTTGTTCCAGCTAGAAAAATCCTACTCAGCCTTAAACTCCAGCTCAAAGGCCACCTTCTCTAGGAGTCATCCAAATGCTCCAGTAAGACCTCTGAGCTTCCTCAGCAGTGTATCATATCAGCACACAACACATTATCAGCACACAACACGTGCATTAATAAATCTCCATCTCCTCTACTCCATCTCCTCTACTAAATCATATACTAGGTCCTCAAGGGTAGGTACCCTGAGATCTGACCCTTACTGCTAACACCTCAGCACCCCACAGTGCCCAGCTCATAGCAGGTACTTAACCCACACTGCTAAATCAATGAGAGACAAGGGAAGAGGGCAGCTAACAAATGAACTACCCAGGAACCATAATTCACTATTAGCAAATGTATACAATGTATGCATATTCTCAGAATTTCTTGGATCGTTAGATTACTGCAACCAGGCAGAATTCATCTGTTCTATGTGTTCTATCTACATATTTAATCATTTTATGCCACCCTGGGCTATATAGCTTAGTAAATTTTCTAATGGTGGCACCAAGTGATATTCAGAGGGTAAGAAGAGTAAAACTCAGATTCAGACAAAGTGTATCCATACAATCTCATAATTTACAGATGAATAAACTAAGACTCAAGGATGTGACAAGACTTGAGCCTGAAGCCATAGAGCTGGGTCTGGAATCTAACTCTCACTTTTACAGCAGCAGTATACACAACCCCCCAGTCAGCTTTCCTTAGTCACAACTTCAGAAACTATCATCTAAAGGCATAATTTGCATCATCTCTCCCTGCTGCCATCATCGTTCAACCAACACCAAAATCCCTCCTGCCACTTTTCTGCCCATGCCGTTAGCCAGGAAAGCTCTTTTCTGTAGTTGCTTCTTGCCTGTTTGGAAGCTCACTGACCAGAAGCGCTTACTGTTATCTGTCTATATGGAGATTATGGTAAAACTCCCTCCGCCAGATCATCTGGGGAACCCACACTGAGCCCAGGGGTTACCCACCTTGAACACCAGTCCACTTTGAATCTTTAAACATTAAATAACAAATTAATATGGCAAAGCTATTTTAAATTATTTAAACTATTTCCAAAGGCTCAGACACGAGAAATTCACTTTATTATTTAAATATCTAACACAAAGGTTAGATATTTTATAAGTGTATGTCACAGAGGCTGGGGGAGGTGGAGTATGCATTCAGCAACCAGGAGACCCACACAATGGCTTTGCAAGTTACATGGCACACCTGTTACATGTAATCGTGATGACAGAGACGTCTCCAGCCAGTGGACTACTGCCTCTAGCAATGCACAATTCCATTAAGACTAAAGTGGGGAAGGAAATCTTTAACTACTCTTTTTATAAGTTGCCTCTAAGGTCATTGCCAAGACTCAAAACTGCATTCCTCTTTCAAACAGCAGGAGTGACTGTGGCGGGGAGGCGGGGTGGCGTATACTAGCAAGAAGACAGACAGGAAAGAAAAAAGTGGAGATGTTTTGAGAAAATGGGAAGGGGGGTAATATTCAGAGCGCTGAGACTAGATGAGTGAGAACCAGATCATAAGTGAGAAACGAGTCATGTTAGTTATTTACAAAATCTACGTCTTTCACAGTTGCTTATTAATTCCTTAAGGGTTCCAACATGGTTTTGATCTCTGGAGCCTAGGACATCAGCTATTACCATTATTTCTTTTAAAGCTTAAAACTTATCCACATAAGTCTGTTACACAATAGCTGCCACATTTATTTCAAGGAAGACAGAACTCACATGAAACTGTACCCTGAGTATCTTGTTAAAAAGAGTATTTTTCAACATTATGGGTAATACTTTAAAGTCTGAAAATGTAGCACGATTTTACAACACACTTTCCAGCCCTGGAGTGCCGATTTACCTATCTCTCTCAGCTTGAATGAAGTATCTAGTGTTATGGCATCTGTATATGCCTGTTGATGAGTCCATCAAAAACAATGAAAAGAGATGGCTTCATGTCTGTTTTCTTCTAAGATGCATTTTATTTTCCTCAACCCAAAGGTTTTACTATTTCTAGAAGCTTTACAAACCACTAGAGTTAGCAAAATACCTCTGTTCCCAATAAAGACAAGGATGGTAAATGAATTATTCTTAGAGTCAGAAATATCTCCTCCACCCAGAAAACAGAGGGCACCCTGACCACCTGGTCATGTTGAATATGATCAAAAGGAATTCTCTGGTAGCCTGGGTAGCCTCTTGCCCAGCTACGAATTCCCTCTACAAGCTCTATCTCCACCACAACTCTCTCAGGAAGGCTATAAAAATCACTTCAAAGTGAATTCAAACTAATAACTGCTCACTCCAAAAACATTTTAGGGTACTCAATTTCCTAGCAATAGCATCTAATAGATCAGATAAGCCAAAACACACACCTCGCTGGGTGGGAAGAAACTCTACCAAGGGTTAAGATAATTAAATAAGTGTCTTATACAGAAACAAATTAAATAAATAGTAGAATAAAATAATTGTTTTGAACCATCTCTTTCCTTTTTAAAGTTTTCTTTGAAGCCTGGCAGGCTTTTGGCATCAAAAAAACTTAAGAATTGACTGCCTTTAAAAAAAATTACCTTAGAACAGTGCAAAGACAACTGTTTTTTTTTTTTTTTTGGCATCATGCAAAGACATCATTACATTTTATAATACCTTTACTTTTTTATAAAGGAAAGCAAAGTGAATTTTCATAAGCATGTTTCCTCTGTGGGTGAATCTCTAGTTGGTTACAACCAACTCGAGAGAGCCATCAAGGCAAACTACCCATTAGCTGTCAATTTAGAATGACTCTAGAAAGCTAGCCCCAGAGCTCCACCAGTATCTTTTCAACAACCTCTTAATCTTGTTTATAACACCTGTGTTAAAGCAGCCTGACATCAATCCTACTCACTTGTCTCAGACTGAAATTACTTAGAAACTTGAGAATTCAGGTAAACATATTAAATACCAGAGAGTCACTGGCTAAAAACCCTGTACACAAGGGAATTCGGCCACCTCTTTTAAACAAAGCTGCATAAATAAGCCAGGATGGGTCTCAATAGGCAAAGTCAGATATAAATCTTACAAAGAGCTTCTTAGGAGGCACTGAGGTCAGAGAATCGCAGGATTTAAAGAAACCATGAAGAATTCTTCCTACAGCTTCCTCACCAAGCGATTATCCAAGCTTTATAACAATGACCATTAACTGTGTGCTTATTATATACCTGGATCTTGACATTTCATTATCTTTTCAATCCTCACACAACTCTGCCAGGTAGGTAATACCATTCCCTGTTTCTTCAAGTGAGGAAACCAAGGCTCAGGCAGTGGCTTGCTTAGCGAACTGCCTAAGGTCAAAGAGCTAGAAAATAGTGGAGACAGGACTCAAACGGTCAATCTAAGCCCAAAGCTCTTGCTCTTACCAGGACACCATACTACCTACGACCACGTGATTGGGAAATCACCCCACCTTAACTGGTTTCTGGGCTTACTACTAATCTGTTTCCCAAGGCTACTTAAACTTAAGTGTACTTTTAGCAGCTCTACCACTTTCTGTTTTAGAAACCCATGTGTGTCCCAGGCCGGTACAAAACATAATGTACATAGGAAATGATGGTAAAGTAGTCCCATTTATAGGGGAGCAAGGTGCAGGGAGAAGAAAATGGATTTTAGTGGTCAGACACTTAACTTTGTTGTTACCAGTGTGTGACCTTGGTCAAATCACCACACACTGAGATCATCCTTGGAAAAAGCTCTCACAGCGAGGAAGTGCCTAACCCAGAAAAAGTACTTAATAAATGTTTAAGAAAAAAAATCAAACGGAAATGCATGTGCCAGATATAACCAACATGAAATAAAAACTCACCTTGTTAGTTTTATCTTTTGCCTATAAGGTTGGGTAAAGAGAAAACAGCAATTATGGCCCACATTAGAGTTGGTATAAATCTGGCTAACAAATGATTAATCTCTTGTTTTGGAGTCAGAGACAGCTCTGGTCTTTAAAACAACTCCAGTCAACTCTCGGGTTATTAAAGTACTGGAATCGGACTTTTATCAAGATCATCAACTGCTATTTAAGACAAGTTTCACCCAACCCACTGTCTCCTATGACTAGGGCCACTGTCATTCACAAACACAGCTTAATCTCCTCTCCATCAAGATGTAAGAGACAAGAAAGAGAAGACAACTGTGGAGGTGCTAAGAGTTAACATAAAAAGATACCTGGAAGAAACCCAAATTCAGCCACCTAATCACTGATTCACTGCTTCAATCATTCATCCCTCGTTCTTTCCTTTCTTCAGTCAAGAGACATTCATTGAGTATTTACAGCAGGTACTGAGCTGGTCACTGCCCTAGAGGAACTCAAAGGCCAATGGGAAGAAAGATATGTAATCAAGTAATTCCAATACAGAATTGTTGGGAAAGGCAGTCTCATGCATGCAGTATTTCAAACCCCACTCAGTCACATAAAAATGGGCCTTGGGCCTGGAATACTTCCGTACAAGAGATAAGGAGCCCATACAGCCTATGCCTGGCTTATCACTTTGTATAGGAATATCTCTCCCTGTTTCAGGCTCAGCAAGTGTTCCTTTGTTCTGCTTAAGCATGTATGTCAATGGCCCTTAGTCATGCCACTAGCTTTCAGGTCTGGGTCCTTCTGCTGCTGCAAGAAAGAGGGGTGCACATAGGCCAACTGTCCAGCATTGGAAGGGGGAGGGCCCTGCTAGCCACAAGGGACTGACGTACACTACGGGAGCTGATCTTGCTCTGTCTCTTCTCTATGTGAGTAAAGCATTGTTCCATCCAGTGCTTGACTGTGTTGTGTTTTCCTTGGCAACTCCAATACCAAGATGCAATGGACAGTGTTTGAAGTGCTCCCCTGGGATTGGTAACTGATGCATGGTGTTCTGCTTCCCTGGATTTGATAACCAAGGCATGGTGTTCTACTGGACAAGAATGATATATATGGTAGACTGGAGGCAAGTACAAGGTAGGGTGATGGTAGCATTCTGCTGCATTCTACTCTCTAGTGTGTTTCTTTTTTTAAGCTACCTTCATCCACTGGAGCCCTCTACTAGGAAAAAGATTTTACCACCTACTTCTTGGGTGTCTTTGGGCAAGTCACTAAACCTCTGTGAACTAACTTTCCTCACCTATACAATGGGAATAAGAATACTGACTTCCCAGGGTTGCCTTTGGGGTGAGACAGAATAACATATCAAATCAAATAGCACAATGTCTGGCTCTCAGTAGGCCTCAATACCTGGTAGTTCCCAGCCCTCTATTTTGTTCTTTTGGCTTGGTGACATAGGGAGGAGAAAACACATATTCTTTTATCTCATTAAAAGTATGACAATTCCTACAAGCTCCTCTATGAGGTGTTTTTCATTCACTGCAAATCAGGAATATACTAAACCTATACGTAACCCCTTCTCCCGCAAACACAAAGATAATCTGTCAATTGAAGGCATATCTGCCATTAATGCACAGGCAATACTTCAAGCCCAGCTGCACACCTACCTCCTGATATTATCCTGTTAGGTTGGTGTCATGCTCCTGAAAAAAGCTATACTCACTGCACTCAGCAATCAAAGTGCCTCTGCCTCACACAAGATGAACCATGGCTAAAAATTGCTTTTTTTAATTAAAATAAGACTTCCTCAACCTCTTGCCAACAGCACAACTAGAATGTGGAGCCCAATATCAGACTGTCAACCAGTCTCCATCTTGCTCTAATGGTGGTCTGAAGCACACAGAAAAGGTAGAGGGAAAATTACTAATTTAAACAAAATGTTTAATCCTCTAATTATGGGACAGGCTCCAGGAATACGGAAAGTGATTTGCAATCTTCATTATGGAATCCCCACCAACCATTAGCACAAGTCATGTCAGCCAGAAGGCAAATGCCATCTCTTTTTCCCCCACTGGGCCTTCTGTGTCCTTATAAGTTCTGTGGGGATGGAAGAAGAAATCTTTGGAAAAAGAAAAAAATGAGGTACAAGAATCAGAATTTCTGTCTCCCCAAGTTCACTATGCTGAATGAGGTGTAAGGATCCCCCAGTGAGAAGCCAGGGAGATAATATTCAGTGACTACATTGGCAGGCTAAGCAGACTGAGGGCCTTTGAAACTCTCAAGTCTTGTAAAAACTGCCCAACTCAAGTGGTGCTTAAGTAATTCTTTTTATTTGCTGAGAAGTCCTGTCATCCTCCTGTCATCAGTGGTAAGAGATGCACAGAAAATTAGGTGGTGCCCACCAATGGCACCTCTGGTCAGAAGGAAATCTGTTCCTCTGCTTGTACCATTGCTAATTTGTGTTAATCTCTGCCCGTTCGGATCTCTACGTGCTAACTCAGGAAAAAAAGTCCCTACCAACTAACTCTGACAAGTCTGATGGCAGAACTCCCACTGGAGAATCAGCAGACAGAAAAGGCAGGCAATTATTCCCCTTCATTAGAGAGAGTTCTTTTTAATTTTTTTTTTTTTTTTAACTTTGAAAACAAAAAGTAGCCATTCACAGGCACTGCTCACTGCAGTCACTTATACAACTGGCAGAAACTGAAATTTCCCCCAAGCCAACTGAAAAAGATGTCCTGGAAGTAACCAGAAATGACTGTGCCCCTTTAATTACCCACTGTAATGTAAAACCAGACATAGAGAGGATGGCCACAGCAGATCTGGGCAAAACAGTGGTGATATTTAATCATCAGTCCAGACCATCTGCAACTGTTTTGCAGAAGCACATAAAGTTTATGGATTCCAAAGCTTCCTACAAGTTACCAGGTGCTGAGGGTCAGCTGCATTGTCCTCAGGTCCACCAGAGGCTGCTTTCTTCATTCTCTCCAGGCCAGGGTGCTCAACAAAAGGCACCAAGCCCACATTCTCTGTGCCAAGCCTGGCACTAGGAGAGTGTTGCTTCTTGATTAAGCCAGAACCCAGATTAAATGTTTAGAACTGGGAGATTCTGAAAACAACCTAGGCGGGAAAGCAATTATTCTAGGGAGAGCACAGCTTCAGCTGCGGCCCTCCGCAGCACAAAGGTGAATTCTATCCCCTTTGAACGACTAAGCTGGCCAGATTGCTCCCCTACAATCTATTCTCCATTCCGCAGAGGCAGTGATCTTTTAAAACTTAACCAAACTGTGTCAGTCCACAGCTTAAAACCCCTCATGGTTTCCCAATGTACCAACAATAACATCTAAACATTTTAGGGCTTCCCATCCTCCCCACAGCAGACCTCTCCGTCCTTATCTCTGTCCCTGCCTCACTCATCATGCTCTAGGCCATACTGCCTCAAACAAGACAAGCTTCCTCCCACCTCAGGACTTTTGCAGTGGTTTTCCCCTTGGCTTACGTTGCTATTCCCACAGCTCTTCATGGCTGGATCCTTCTCATTATTCATTCTCAGCTTAAATGTTACCTCCTCAGAGAGGCCTTCTGGAACCTTCTGATGATCCCCAATCATTCAATTACATCAGCCCATTTTTCCCTTCATATCTCTATTTAAAATATCTTGTTTTTGTTTCTCTAGTACTATTTGTTTGCATGTTTAGGTGTTCTTATTTATTTGTATTTGTTTTTCTTGTATATTTTCTGTCTTGTCTCCCTGGGTATAAGTTCTATAAAGACAAGGGACAGCAACTGTCTTGTGTATCACTCTATTCCTGATGCCTAGTATAACATCCTGCATTTAGTGGGCGCTGAATAATTTAAAAATGAAAGGCTCGATATGGATTACTAATCTGAATGAAGTTTACTAGCCCTTGGAAATCTGGATTGGCTCACAGCCTGACGGTGAGCATGTGTCATAATGCCCTAGAAACATACAAAACACCAGCAGAGAACTGATGTACTATTAATGGTTAAGTCTATTAAAGATTCCAAAAGTAATTTTAAACTTAGTTGCTCTTAACTGGAGGGGGGGGGGGTCAAATAAAAATGTAATTAATCCTCAATTTTATGTACTAACAGAATAAGCACATGAATAATTCCAAAGTGTTCAATAATTGATCATACCTGCCTTTGGAATATAGTCAGACACAGTCAGAGAGAAGCATCATGATACTCTGTGCTTGACTTCAAATCCTTCACAGTTCAGTCACTGACTTTGGACACTGCTGTTGAAGGGAAGTCTAAGGAGCCAAAGTAGACAATCTGCTTACAGGAAACTGATAATCTAAAATGAGTTAAGAGATGAAAATGCACTGTGGTAGTCTCACTAGATCTTTCACTGAACTCAGGATGAAGGTAATCTAGTTTCTGTTTACCAACCCACAATGGAGCTGGGGTTCCAAAGTTTAGGCCAACACACTTTCAGATCACTCACTCCTGGAACTCTGTGGACAAGAAAATGTTCTTGAACTATTCAGCTGAAATACTAGAATCAAATGGCTGGCCTTGGAGAAGGTAAGAGTACTCCTGCTATACTTTCTCCTAATTCCATTTTCCCTACAGCTATACAAGACTCAGACCAAAACCAGTCACTTCCCTCAGGAACATTAAGGGAAAAAAAGAAAAAGAAAGGAGTAATTTGTAAATGAGATTCCTGGCACTAGAAAAGAGGAAAACTGAGATATCTTAGTAATATTAAAGCGACCTGGGGAAAAGAATTACTGTGTTGATGACATAATCCTTGATATCAATGACTGCTAACTGTGGTAGAATAGGGTTACACTTTAATCTATTGAGAACAGTTCTATACTGTGGAATGTGTGCGTGACAAACTGTTCTCATTTCCTTTTATAGCATTCTAAACCTTAATCTCCAAGACACCAGTGACCTCGGGAATACTAAGGCAGCTTTGCGAAATTTGAGAAAAACATTTTCTTTTGCTATACCATATGTGTTGTTTATAATTATATCAATAATAAAAATTAACAGCTAGCATGTACTGGGCACTTACCATGTGTCAGGCACTATACTACTTAGCGCTACCCACACTGTCTCATTTAATCCTGTTATCTTTAAAAAAAGGATGGTGAAGTGGAGATTTTTTAAAAGATGGTGGGGCAGAGACAGACCCTATTATATAATCTGCATTTTAAAGATGAAGACCTGAGGCTTACAGAGGTTAATTAAGTGACCCAAGGTCACATAGCTACCAAGTAGCAGAGGTGGGATTCAAACACAGGCAGCAGTCTGCCTGACCCAGAGTTATTGTTCATCCACTACACTAAACATTAAAAGACGTCTAAAATGGGCACACTCAGAAGGGCATGTATTTTGAATTATTTTCTCCAACAGTGCTGACAAGCTATCTTGAACCATCCACATTCTCCAATGTAGTCATTTATACATGTGAAAACTTCTCTATTGGGGTCTTATAAATGCACCACCCCCAATTTAAACAGTGACACCTAGTGAGAGACTGCAGAAAGGTATGGCTGTCTTCCTCAAATTCACCTCCAAAATTAGGCATCTCAATAAGACCTATCTCCAAGGAAGCTGAAATAGGTAGGACTGGAGTCTATGACCAGAGAAGGGTGTTCTGTTGGCACACAGAGAAAATAAACCCACATTCATCGTGCCAATATGAGATCCACAAAGAAAAAAATGAAGACAAACCAGAAGGCTAATTATTTGACAAAGTCCCAAGAGTCTAAACTAAGATGGTGGCAACTGAAATAGAAAAGAAGGGATAGGGAAAAGGCTCCTGAAGAAGCAACAACTCCCCTGCAAAGCCCTTCCAAGTTCCCAACGGCAGGGCTGCTCCTGCCTCTATGCCACCACATCTTATTCATGCAATGGCACTGTGTACTACATTATCAATTCTCAAATCTGTGGGATGCTCCCCCTTAGACTGTAAGCTCCATGAGAGCAAGAACTGTGACTTATGCATTTTCAGATCCTAACACCCTCTTGACTCCTGAGAAAAGAGCTAGCCCTCTGCTCAAGAGTTTGTATTTTCCATGAGGAAAAGAACCTTGCCTTTCATCTTTAAGCCCCTTCATCTTTGAGAACTAGCTCCAGGGCTTTTTTCAAGTCTGCTGGACAGCTACACCCTTGACTAAAAGGCAGAATTGGGGGTAGGTGATAAGGGGGCGGGAGGAGAGATGCAGAGAATTATGTGATACCAGAGCATATGGTCAGAATGTTCAGTAGTCACATGAAACCTAAATCAGGACTAGTGAGCTAAGAGTTTACATAAAGATGCTGAAAGACAAAAGAATGGATGATTCCTCTAAGATGAGGAACCAGGTTATAGAATAACATTCTAGTGAAGAGGCTCTAAACAAACACATGAAAGGATGCTCAACATCACTAATCATTAGAGAAATGCAAATCAAAACTACAATGAGGTATCACCTCACACCAGTCAGAACGGCCATCATCAAAAAATATACAAACAATAAATGCTGGAGAGGGTGTGGAGAAAAGGGAACCCTCTTGCACTGTTGGTGGGAATGTAAGTTGATACAGCCACTATGGAGAACAGTATGGAGGTTCCTTAAAAAACTAAAAATAGAACTACCATATGACCCAGCAATCCCACTACTGAGCATATACCCTGAGAAAACCATAATTCAAAAAGAGTCATGTACCACAATGTTCATTGCAGTTCTATTTACAATAGTCAGGACATGGAAGCAACCTAAGTGTCCATCGACAGATGAATGGATAAAGAAAATGTGGCACATATATACAATGGAATATTACTCAGCCATTAAAAGAAATGAAACTGAGTTATTTGTAGTGAGGTGGATGGACCTAGAGTCTGTCATATACACTGAAGTAAGTCAGAAAGAGAAAAACAAATACCATATGCTAACACATATATATGGAATCTTAAAAAAAAAATGGTTCTGAAGAACCTAGGGGCAGGACAGGAATAAAGACGCAGTCGTACAGAATGGATTTGAGGACACAGGGAGGGGGAAGGGTAAGCTGGGATGAAGTGAGAGAGTGGCATGGACATATATACACTACCAAATGTAAAACAGATAGATAGTGGAAAGCAGCTGCATAGCACAGGGAGATCAGCTCGGTGCTTTGTGACCACCTAGAGGGGTGGGATAGGGAGGATGGGAGGGAGACTCAAGAGGAGGAGATATGGGGATATATGTATTTGTATAGCTGATTCACTTTGTTATAAAGCAGAAACTAACACACCATTGTAAAGCAATTATACTCCAAGAAAGATGTTAAAAAAAAGAATGAGGCTCTAGAGGTTATCATACTAAGTGAAGTAAATCAAAGACAATACCATATGATATCACTTATATGTAGAATATAAAATATGATACAAATGGACTTATCTACAAAACAGAAACAGACTCACAGACATAGAAAACAAATTTATGGTTACCAAAGGGGAAAGGGGGTGGGGAAGGGGTAAATTAGAAGTTTGGGATTAGCAGATACAAACTACTATATATAAAATAGATACACAACAAGGTCCTCTGTACAGCACAGAGAAGGACAATTCAGTAACTGAAGTAATGGATTTGAATCAAACTTTCTTGAAGTCTAACATGAAAGCAAAGAGATACAAGCCAGCAAGCAGACAAGATATTAGAACAAAAGCTTTCCAAAAGAGCATATTTGAAGGCACATACTGGTTCATTCACTCAGTCATTGAACAATCATTTATTAGGCATCAACTAGCAGAGAGACACTCTCTAGGTGCTGGTCCCTGCCTCTCAGTTCACTGCCTAGGGTGCAAGGGGGCACATAAATACAATGTATTTTGCGAGTATGAAAAGAACTCATCATGGGAAAAAGAGAAGATAAGGTTACAAAGGGAGGAAGTGAACTTAAGAAAAAACATCACTCAGAAGATGAAACAGAAAACACCCTGAAGTGGGAATATCAATAAGAATAGCAATTTATTTGTTACTTATAGTCCCACTAACAATAAGTAACTTCAAAAAGCACTAGTCTAAACTGTCATGCAAAAAGAGCCTATTTCATAATGCTGTAAAGTGACATGATTATGACAATATTTTCAGAGTTAGAGGTAAAATGGGGCTACCAAAGAATGAAAGATATATTTGAGCACAAGTGTCCAGGCTTCCAATAATGTTTCTTATACACACACCATCAACAAAAAAACAGAACAGAAAAGCTCGGTTATAAGCTACAACACAACCCTAAGAAATAAAAGCAGATAATAAGAAGTACAAACAATAAACACATGCAAGGCAAAAATGCTTATTAAAGCAAATGAACTAACACTTTATATACCTACTATATTAATGAGAAAAAAATAAATTATGACAACTAGTAGTATCGAGATTGCAGTAAAATTGGAACACACACTACCGTTAGCACTGTAAACTGCTAAAGGATTACTTCCACGTGAGCACTGTGTATTGCTTGACATACCTGCAGCTGAGGCAACCCCATCATCTCCTGCCACTCCCCTCCATTCACTCAATGCTCTGAACATTTCACTCCCATGCTTTTGCTGTCACTAATCCTAGTCAAGAATGACTCTCCTCAGCCTCCTTCAGTACCCACAGAACTTCTATTCATTCATCAGGGCTGAGATTCCAATGTCATCTCCTTTTCCTCAATGACCAAACCAAATCCATTCCCAGCAATACACCCCCTCTCCAGGCACATCCAATTGTTCCTTCCATTGTGCTCCCATAATACTTTATTCATACAGTTAGTTGTTGAAAGGTCTGTCTCGCTCCTTAACTATGAATTCTTTAAGGTCCAAGACCATATCTTAATAATTTTAGCCCATGCAATACTTCGCAAAGGAGATGATGGCACATGATAATTACTAACGACAGATGTGAGGGGGAAAATGCCACATGAATAAAGAAGTTCACTGCAATATTATCTCCAAGAACAAAACCTGGAAACCACCTAAGTACCTGATTATAGAGGAGCAATTTAGGGAAAAATGGTTGGTCTATCACTTGAGCAAAAAGTATGTAAACATTAAAAACAACATGAAGACTATGTAGAAACACAAAATATTTCTGGCAATGTTAAATTAAAGCACAGAACACAAAACAGTATATATACAATGGTTATAGCCATGCAAAATACATAAGGACTGTGGGAATATAAAAATATTTTATTGGATTAGGGTAGTAGTTTCCCTTTTCTTGAATACTTTAATACTATTCCTGTCAGATTATTGTCATTAAAATTTTTTACTTCAAAAGAAAGAAATAAGAAGGGAAAAGGAGAAAGATTATAGATTCCAATAAGCCCCTGCAATCCAAGGAAATGCTATATTACTGACTGATAGGTGACAAGAGGAGTGGGTGTCTGCAATATTGCCAAAACCAAGGGTCCCTGACCCCAATCTGCCTCAAAGAGAATACTTCTCATGTCACAAAATAAGTCATTCCCAATGAGCCAAACTGCACTAAATGTGAATTCTTTATTGCAAAACTTCAAAGGTAAGAACTTTTTCCAGACATCTGTGGAATCAGTATTAATGAGAATGCCCTGGAGTTCATATACGTGCCTATGCAGCAGAAACTTCTCAGCCAAGGAACTGCTGGGCACACTTCTTGATGAGATGTCTAAGCCTGAAGGCATCAAAAAAGTACATTTCCATATTGGGAACATAACTGGTTTCCTCTTTAAGACTTTTTCCACCACCACCTGTCCACATTGTAATTCTCCTGTCTTTTCAAATGAATAGTTAACATATGTCAAGGATATAAGGCATATACTGAGGCACTTGCTGCCTAACTCTATTAATAGAAGAACCAATCTCAGCAGAAATTTGGAATCTTCCCACCAAGTTGCCCCAAAAGTGAAATTTAGTAAGCATCCAAAAAAACGTCAAATACTTTTAATAAACATTTTTGGCATTACATATTTTCTTTATTTACCTTAGTCTCTGAATTTTAGGAAAAGAAAGAACCAGAAGTCATATAGCTCAATCTCCTCATTTTACAGTGATGAAAAAAATGATGTACAGAGAAGGGAAGTGACTTATCCTGAATCACCCAGATAAGTAATGATAAAGGTAGGATTAAAACTCAAATCTCCCAGATTTTCAGCCCCAATTCATTCTTCTACATCAAGCTTTTCTTATCCCTTGAAATCTCTGGAGCTCTTCGCCTAAATAATCAGTATCACAAAATCTTAAAGCTAGAAGGACCTCAGAGAAACTTACCCAATCCCCTCATTAGGCATATAAGGAAACTGAGGCCCAGAAAGATTAAGTGATTTGCTCTCAATATCTGAGATGGCAGGGGTAAAGTATAACTTAAGCTCAAAATACTGCGAACTAATGGCCATGAGAAGGGAGGTGAATGTCTCAGAGAAGATTTTAAGAGGAATGTAGACCAGGGGTGGGTCTCAAAGTGTGGTCCCTGGACCAGCAGCTTAAGCATCACCTGGAATCTTGTAAGAAATGCAAATTCTAAGGTCCCATGGGAGACTTACTGAATCAAACTCTGGGGGTGGGGATGTTCAAATCAGAACACTTTGCCCCTGAGAAATGAACTTTAGTGGTCATATTGAGTCTAATTTGTAAATGACAAGTATAATCAAAAGCACTTAAGATTTATGCATTCTTCTATACATGTACCATACTTCAACTTTAAAAGTTTTTAAAATTGGAAAACTAGATTTGGGTATTCGGTTGGTTCCAGTTCTGGCTCTGCTCCTTACTGGCTGTTTCATCTTGGGCCGGTAACTGACCTCTCTAGCTTGAGTTTCCTTTTATAAAATAGGCATGCCACCTACCTCAAAGGGCATGCTGAGAATTAATGTAAGAACATATCTGAAAGCACTTTAGTTCAGCACAGCACAGTGGTTAGGAACTCCAACTCTGAGGCAGGCACGTTTTTGTACCTCAGTTCCCCCATCTGTACAACAAGGATTTAAAACAGTACCTTCTTCATAGGGTTGTTATAAGGATTTAGAGAAATGATGCAGGCATGCAATACATCTTTCATGTCTATAAGAAGTTAGTTTTCAAAGAGCTTTTGCATCCATTAACTCAGGTAATCCTCATGACTTCCCACAAGAGGATGGGAGCATTTATTATGGACTAGATTCTAGACTGTACCATCTTTTAGGAACAGGAAAAGTGGACACTGATCTTACAGAAAGAAAAGTGCATGAGTAGTGCACGTGGGGAATGAACAGAGCTGGAAATAAGGTCAGGATTCTGGTTTCAACTCTTGTCACTACCTTGGCCCACAACCTCAGGGAAGTCCCTTACCAAAATGGAGTTCACTTTTCATTTATAAATATGTGGGCTGAATGAGGTTATCTGTAAGATTTCTCAAAATAAAATTCAAATTCCGTATCATGGCCCACAGGAAGGCCTACATAGACTGTCATCTGCCTACATCTCCAACCTTATCACTTATCATTCCCCTGCTCATTCACCAAGTTCCAGCTACATCAGTCCTCTTCCTGATCCTCTGACAGGCTGCACCAGCTTCTATTTTAATACGTCACAGCCTATGTACTTGCTATTCATTCCCTCTGCCTTGATTATTCTGCGTTTTGCATGACTGGTTCCTTCTCAACCATCGGTCCTTTAATGTCCATTCCTCAAAGTCCTTCCTAGACCATATTATCTAAAATAATAGGTCCTGTCTCTTGCTCCCAGCGGTTATTTTCTTTAGCAGCTCTGTCCAATAAAAATATATTGAGAGCCACAAATAAGCCACATATGTAACTTTAAATTTTCTAGTAGCCACATTTTAGAAGTTTTTAAGAAGATGATATTAATTTTAATAATTTTCTTTAAGCCAACATATCCTAAGTATTATCATTTCAGCATGGAATCAATATAAAAGTTAATATATTTTACAGTCACTTTTTTCATACTAAATCTTGAAAATCCAGTGTGTATTTTACAGGTGTAGCAGATCTCAATTCTAACTAGCCACATTTCAAGCGTTCAAGAGTAACATGTGACCAGTGGCTACCACACCAAACAGCACAGCTCTGTAGTACACCCTGTGTATCCTTCAAAGCACTTATCACGATCTGAATTTCTCATTTGTTTACTTTCTTATCTTGTTACTTCCCCACCAGATTATAAGCTCCACAAAAGCAAGAACCTTGTCTGTTTTGTTCAATGTTGTATGCTCAGTAGATGCCGTACATATTCAATAGATATTTGTTGAGCAAATGAATGAATCTCTTCTAGCTTTAATATTCTATGAGTCAATGGGCTCATATGTAGGCCAAACAGGCATATAACCACTCATTCAACAACGCTCCTATTTCCTTTCTTCTTTCACATCCTATTACTGTCTTAAAAAGGAAATCACCTGGCTATATACCTCCCATTGCTTACAAGTTCTTTCCCATGATGTCTAGTTTCCAAGGTCAATTCTATGTATACCGGCTGAGGGAACTGCATGAATATAATTGCTAACGTTTTTAAAACGTTTACTCTTTGACAAGCATTGGGCTAAACACTTTACATTTCACAGCAGCTTCAAAACAGACTTATATGATAGCTACTTTCATTGCCCCCATTTACAAGATGAGGAAACTGAGGCATAGAGAGGGTAAGTATTCTGCTCAAGGTTACAGCAGCCAGTTGGCAGCAAAACAGAGATTCCAAGCCATAGGGCTTCAGACTCATGGCTCTTAATCCCCTATTCTCTACTGCAGAGCTGTCCAATGGAAATGTAAGGCCTGCTATACATGTAATTTTAGTAGTGACACAAAAAGGCCACTAGCTACATTAAAAAGTCAACAGAAATAGGTAAAACTTATTTTGAATATATTTTATTTCACCCATTACCCATATATGATTAATATATGGGTAATGGGTGAAATATATGATTAATCAGTATGATCAATAATCAAAGTAATCGACATGATCATGTAATCAATATATAAATTTTACTTTTTTAATACTGATTCTTCAAATTCCAGTGTGATTTGACACTTAGAGTACTTCTCAATTCAGACTAGTCCCATTTCAAGTGTTCGATAGCCATATGTGGCTAGTGGCTACCATATTGGACATTTAGGAACTCAAAAGTGGGGGAAAAACGTTGAGCTGGGAGCCAAAAGATCTCATCTCTAATCCTAGCTCTTACTTGTTGAGCGACTTTGGACAAGTCCTTTCTACCCTCTGGGCCACTGTTTCCCCACAAGTACTCCGAGCAAGTGGGACAAGAAGAAGATTCCGAGGTACCCATCCCATGCTGGAATGTCAAACATCTGTCAACAACTGCAATTAACATGGGTCCAGCTTTCTACACTTTAAAATCAGCTTTCACATCCATCGGTTGATACAGTCCTGAAACAAACCTAATAGATAGCTATTACTGTCTCCACTTTATACATACAAAAGCTAGGCTCAAAGAGGGCGACAGGACTTGTCCCAAAGCCACAGAGCCGGTCCGTAGAGAAGCTGGGGCTCAAATGCAAGAAGGGCCAGTGCTCTCCCACTACGACCACCAACTCAATGACTGGAGAAGAGAATTTAAGGGGGATGGTTGTGAAGATAATCTGGGGCCTTCAGAATAGTTGAAGGGAGCCAGGCCCCAGGGCAGGGTGAGAAGGAGCCCAGCCTGAAGTTGAGAAGAAGGGGCCTGGGCCTTGGGAAGGACTAAACTGAAAGAGCCCAGGAGAAATTCGAGGGAGTTACGTGAAATAAGATGCTAGGACCCGGGTGACAGGAGACGTGAGGGGACCCGGGGCTGAGGTGGGAGAAAGTGAGAAGGGACTCTGGTCCTGCGACTCCTGCCCGCGTGAGAGGACGGTCCCCCCAGCCCTCCTCGTCCCTCATACCTGGTAGCTCAGAAGTTCGCCAACGTCCATGGTCCCAGGTTCAGTCAACACCGGCTACTCTGACTCACTCCACTCACGACCAAACTGCGGTCCCCACATAGGCGGCTCCAGCCACACTGCTGTAAAGCGCCTTGAGCAGGGGCCGCAGAGCCAATGAGGTAAAAGTGCGTGCGTCGCGCGAGCCGGCTACACTGCGGTAAAAGTGTGGCTTTACGGCCGCACTACCGTAAAGCGCGCTGCATTGGACAGTACTACTTCCTCCCGGAGCCTGAAGGGGGCGGGGAAAGGGGGCGGGGAAAGGGGGCGGAGACTTGATGGAGAGCGGTGCGGTGAGAGAAAAGAAGAAAGGAACCAAGGTTTATCACGCGCCTCTGGCGTGCAGGGTGTTTCCCTTGCGCTCTCACAATCCATTCAGTGACCTAGGCAATTTTATCCCTCATTTTATCCTCAATTCGCAGATAAGGAAACTGAGGCATTGAACTGCTCTGTCCAGTACTATACCCTCTAACCACATGTGGCTACTGAGGGCTTGAAATATGGCTAGTCTGAATTAAAATGTGCTATAATTGTAAATAAAATACCCATCGGATTTCTAAGACTTCTATTGATTACATGTTGAAATAATATTTGGGGTATATTGGGTCAAATAAAATATAAAATTAATTTCACCCATTTCTTTTTACTTTTTTAAATGTGGGTAGTAGAAAATGTAAATTACACGTGTAGCTCCCTGGGTAGCTTCCATTGTATTTCTGTTGGACGGTGCTGGCTCAGAAAGTGTATTGTCCAAGTCCATAACTATTACTGCCTTCAAAACTGTTGGTGATCACCCTTCCCTGTCTGGACTTCTGTTTATTCATCTGTGCAAAGGCCAGAAACTGGATGATCTTGTTTCTACCCAAGAGATGTAAAAAGGTTTTCTGTAGGAGAAAGTTGCCCATCACTGGAAGAGAACCATTCAAAGAGTGCATCTGAGCTCCTGGGATTTAAATAAGGCTCTGTCTTCAACGGGGGCTAAGCCTCTGCCTTAGTCCCCTTGGCCATTAGCCCGCTGTTTTACACGTTCATGGTATTTGTCTTAGTCCGTTCAGGCTGCTATGAAAAAAATACACTGGCTGGCTTATAAACAACAGAAATTTATTTCTCACAGCTCTAGAGGCTGAGAAGTCCTAGATCAAGGCGCTGGCAGGTTCCTTGTCTGGTGAGGGCCTGCTTTACTGTTCACAGACAATGCCTTCTCACTGTGTCCTCATATGGCAGAAGGGGGTGAGGGAGTTTTCTCCCACCTCTTATATAAAACCATTCATGAAGACTCTACCCTTAGGACCTAATCACCTCCCCAAAGCCTCACTTCCTAAGACCATCACCTTGGGAGTTAGGATTTCAGTTTATGAATTTGGGGGGAACACAAACATTCAGACCATCGCAATATTTATAATCATCCTCCCCATCCCACCCCCACAGTCTCCAATGATAACAGAAATTATTTTTGTTCCTCAAACTGCCAAATCCTCTCCTCTTCTGCCTAGCCACTAACCCCACACCTCGACCAACTCTTTCTCATCCTTCAGGTCTCAAATATCACTTTCTTAGAGTAATCTTCCTCTACTCACCTTCGGTCCAAGTAAGGAAACTCTCCTCATTATTCTCTTTCCTAGCACCTCCTCTACTGAACATGTATCTCAATCTGTGCTTAATGGTGAATTACTTGTTTATTGACAGCCTCATTTACTGGACACAGGCTCCATGAGAGCAGGAACTGTGTATGTCATGTTCACCATTATATCCTACAACAAAAACCCTAATACAGTGCCTGGTACAGGGGGAGGTTCCACAAATGGGCCTCATGGGTCATGGCAAGGAGATTGGATTTTCTGCTAAGAGGAAGATATTGAAAGGTTTTAAGCTGGGGAGTTTTGTGATTGGGTTTATGGTTTTTAAGAATCACCCATGCAATCTGCTTTGAACCCAGTTATTTGAGTGTCTTTTCCCCTCCTACTGAGCTGTGAGTGTAGACTGTGCCTCATTCAGGGAGGCAGGCTAGAGTACCAATGATGGGAGTGTACCCTTTGGAACTGTGTACACTTTAGAACTATGTCCTAGTTCTTGGTATCTGGAGCCAGCCTGTAAGACAGGCGTGCAACATCCTATGGTTAAACGTTCAGGAAATTTGCGAGCCAATTGACATCAGGTTGGTTGCTTGAAATCCGCCATGGAGGGGGTATTTACATCATGGAAATCAACATATGCTACAAATCAGGGTTATTGGTTTTTCAGAGAGCTGGTTGTTAAACATTTACCAACACACCACTGATTCTGGTTCTAGCCAAAGTTCCACCACAACTACCTGTGTGCCCTTGGGCAAGTTACTTTCTCTCTCTCCAAGTTGCAGTCTCCTCATATGTAAGGTGACTTATTCATTCATGCAACAAGTATTTACTGAGCGCCTACTCAATGCCAGACACAATTCTAGGCTCTGAGGATATCGAAGTTTATAAAAAGAAAAGTTCCTGCCCTCTTGGAACCCACATTCTAGTTGGGGAGAAAACCTTAATGAGGACGATATTGTTATCATCTTCATTTTACAGATGTGGAAACAGAGGCAAGTGACCATGTGCCTGATTGCCTCCCCTGCAAAATGGAGATTCAACTGGATTTACATCATAAGATTATGGGGAATTTATATGAGATGCTGCATGCAAAGCTCTTAGCTTGGTACCTGGCACAGAAAAGTACTCAATCAATATTTGACCTTAATAATATGAGGAGTTGAGTGGGAATTGGGGGAGAGGGAGAGTGGAGAGGAGAAAAATGAGCTCATCCCTTATACCCTTTCCTTAGCAGGCATTCAATCATGTCTGTGTGTTTGTAGATGCCAGGCCTTAAAATATACAATCATAAGACAAAACCCTATGAGAACCAGGTTTGGGGAGCATCCTGCAATGAGGATAATGTACCTGCCAGGGAAGGTTTCCCAGAGGAGGTGCCATTAGGACTGGGGTTTAAAGGATGAGAAAAGTTTGCCAATAGGACGTGGGGAAAGACGGGGCATCTGGGCAGAAGAAACAGCATGAGCAAAGACAAGGAGCTGGACAGGGCATAGGGTGCGTGGAGGAAATGGTGGGAAGTAAGGCAGGAGAGGGTGGCTGGGGAAGATCATAGACTTGCCACACTTAGCACATAAAAATATGACACCCAGTTATGTCCGAATTTCAGTTAACGAAAATTTTTAATATAAATATGTTCCATGCAATATTTAGTAACATACTGAAAGCTTTTGGTTGCTTATCTGAAATCCAAATTTAGCTGGGCATCCTGTATTTTATCTAGCAGTCCTCATCATGGAGGATCTTGAATACCACATTAAGATATTTCGATTTTATCTTGATGGGAAAGGTCTATTAATAATTCCTTGGGAACCTCCCCGGGGATGAAGCTTGGGGCTCTCATCCTTCAGGTCTCAACTTAATGTCACCACATCACAGGCATCTTCTCATCTTCTGTGAGATCTATGACAGTCCCTCCCTCCCCACAAGGTTCTCCATCAGCATTCCTGACCATTATCTTCAGAACACTTGTGACTTGTGTTTCTCTATTTATTTTCTTTTCACTCAGTGAGGGTCTGTTTTCCCTTCCATATTCCAAGCTCCAGAAAGCCAATATTGCTGCATTGCTCACCATGGTAACCTGAGAACCTAACACAACACCTAGCACTCAACTGGCACTCCCGAAAGTTGTTGATTTAATAGATGAGCCAGGGAATCCCTGGCAGTCCAGTGGTTAGGACTCCGCGCTTCCACTGACGGGTGCCCGGTTTCGATCCTTGGTCAGGGAACTAAGATCCGGCAAGCTGCATGGTGCAGCCAAAACAAACAAACAAACAAACAAACAATCAGAGGCTGAGAAGGAAAACTGTTCCCTTCCGATGACTAAACAGCTAATCTACATAATGGGCATTAATTTTTAAATTAGATAAGCCAATCAATCTACTAACTGATTGATACATTCCTGACAATAATATTATCAAATACCTTTAAATTCTCACCCCAAATCCTAACAAAATGCTATTCCAATTTTAAAGATGAGGAAATGAAATTTCAGAAGAGTTTTGTTTATGCTAAGTGAGCTAAGTCAGACAGAAAAAAAATAAATACCATGTGATTTCACTTATATGTGGAATCTAAAACAAAACAAAACAATGGAAATAGAGAACAGATTGATGGTTGCCTGAGGCAGAGGGTGGGGAGTGGGCAAAATGGGTGAAAGGGATCAAAAGGTATACATTTCCAGTTATAAAATGAATTAGTCATGGGATAGTAATGTATAGCATGATGGCTATAATTAATAATACTGTATGCATATTTGAAAGTATAAGAGTGGATCTTGAAAGCTGTCATCACAAGAATAAATAATTTTTGTAACACAGTATGATGATGGATGTTACCTGGACTCATTGTGGTGATCATTTTGCAACATATACAGATAACGAATCATTACATTGAACACTAACATAATGTGATGTAAATTATGCCTGAAAAAAACTAAGGGAAAAAAAAAAAAAAGAAGAGCTATGTGCTATGCACCACGCAGTCCAAAAACATGTAATAATGATGATGATTTGAGAGTGGCATCCACGAGAGAGATGGGAGAAGGGCACCACCCTAGAGACCAACTGCTGGGCTGTAACCTTTTTAAAAAAATCTTACGTGGAAGAATTATCCCTTCTAGAAAGTTTTAAATAGCTGTGGGCTGCCTAGTTTCCTTAAACTTCAAGCTTTAGATGCTCCATATGTAATCAGAGTCTCTTCCTCCATCTTTCATTGCCCCAGTAAATTATTTGTGGGAACAGTCTTTAAGAAAATATCCTCAGAAAAACACTCATAAAGTATATTTATCACCAATATTGAGCTCCTATGCTGCCACCATGGACTGATTGGAAACATATGACAGTGCCGAAGAAATCCAGACTCCTCCATTTAGGCACTGCTTGAGGGGGGAAAGAGTTGCAGGGTAGGCAGTGGAAAGGGAGATATATTTTCCTGGAGAGCAGAATGCAATTATGCAATTTCTGGGGTTCAAGAGGAGTCCCTGTTCCCTCTGCCTCTCACTTCCCAAATCCAGGTCTCCAGATCCTCTCTAATATTTTTAAATAGTGAAAACTGAAATGTAGAGTGTTTAGTTACTTGCCCACAGTCGTAGTATAAGTAATTGGCAATATTCCAATCCAAGCCTGTCTGACTATGTACTGCACAGTAGGGATTTGGGCTCAGTTAACCTTTCAAACAGTACTGACACTTGTGATCCAGGCACAGCTGATTATTGAATGCTGAAGAGTAATTATCTCTCCCAGCAGGCACTGGTCTCAATTAGACACAAGGAGAATTTACGTTCTTAGATACACTGTGAGCCAAGTAAGAACTCAATAGTACGGGATATGCAATGAAAAGGAATTATTTGGGTTTTTTTATTTTTGAAGTATGATAATAGAATTGAACTACACTGTCCTAATCTTTTAAAGATACATACTGAAATCCATGTATGAAATAATATTATGACTGGAATTTGCTTCAAAATTATCCAAGGTGGGGTAGGTGTGGGTGTGGGTAGAAGCATGGATGAGAGGGTTATTGTTGAGTTGATAATTGTTGAAGCTGGGTGATGGATGCATGGGAGCTCATTTTATTACTCTCCTGGCAACAGAATGTTTGCAGCATTTCCAGGCACAATAACATCAAAAAGAATAAAAAGGATGATCTTTTCCTGAGGCTTTCTCTTAGGAGGGAAGGAGAAGGAAGAAAGGATGCCGGTAGGGACCAACTTCGTCTATTGCACAAAAAAGGAATCTCCAGTCAAGTATGTAGGGCTGGAAAAGCATGAATGCCAGTAGTCACAATGGTTCGTAAGAATGTAATGAGTCTCATAAACACTTAATTCTGAGGGGATCCCCTCATCAATGCCCCACACCAATGAGCCTCATGAGTCACACCTTCCATAGAGGCTTTCATAACAAAGGCTGGAGGGAATTCTTTCTGCGGTCACTATTTGGGGTCAGTGAAAGTACATTGGTCAAGACCACTTCTAGCTTAGGAAGTAAGCAAACTCTTTGCCAGCGAGCTGAAGCAGCTGTTTATTACCCAGCCTTAGCACTAAGGACGTGGATTAGTTATCTATTGCTGTGTAACACGTTACCTAAAAATGTCATGGCTTAAAACAACAACGAACATTTATTATCTCACACAGTTTGTGCAGATCAGGAATTTTGGAAGCAGCTTAGCAGGATAGTCAAGGTCTCTCTTGAGACTAAAGTCAAGATGTCAGTCACTTCCGAGATGGGTCAGTCACATGCCCAGCAGGTTGATGCTGCCTGATGGCCAGAGACCTCCATTCCTTACCACGTGGATCTATTTGGCCACCAAAATGTTCTCATAACATGATGGCTGGTGTCCCCCAGAGCAAGTGATCCAAGAGAGATCAAGGTGGAAGCCACAATGTTTTTTGTGACCTAGTCTCAGAAGTCATAGTCCAACATTTCTGCAATATCCTGTGGGTTGCACGAGTCAGAACTATTCTTCGTGGGAGGGGACTACACAGGGCATGGATGCCAGGAAGCGAGACTCATTGCGTCCATTTTGGAAGTGGAGCCTCCAATGCCAGTCAAGTTTTCAGATGATGCATCTCACGTCTTCACTGCAATCTCATGAGACGTGGGGCACCAGAATTGTCCTTCTAATCTGGTCCGAACTTTCTCATCCACAGAAACAGTGAGATAATAAATGCTTTGGTATTTTAACCTCCTGAGTTTTTCAGTAATTTGCTATGCAGAAATAGATACACAAAACTGAAGCAGGTTAGGTGCCAAAGAGTGACATTCCCATCATTGACTGCCACTGTGACCTATTGATAAACTGAGCATCTGATTAATACCCATTAGACTCCCCAAACCATTCCTGGCAGATATCAATGAAGGCAGAGAATGGCCCCGCACCCCACGTCGACTGGAGGGGCAGCTGCTAAGTTTACATCTTCTCGTAGAGGATCACAATGCACGTTAGTATATTAAAAGCTCCAAGCAAGTCTTGTAGGGGAAAACCTGTTTAACTGTTTTACTCAATGTTTTCCAAGCCTATTTGACTACAGAAGCCATTTTTCATGGAACATATGTGGAAACACACCTTAAGAAAAACTGTTCTATGTCAACCTCCTCAGAAGTTTCAGAAAATCCTCTACTCAGAGCGAAATCTCAAATTTTTACTTCGAAAAATATCTATGCATATCCACATATATATTTAGCCCCTCAGACTCTAAGCCCTATTAGATCTGCTGGGACACCCCCCTTCCTTGAATCTTACATGAAAAAGATGCAAAGGCTTTGTGATGTTAGTGATGATGCCCTCTGAGTAGTAGGCTATGAGTGGCTTTAATTTTCTTCTTTTGGTTTATTTGTATTTTCTCAATTTCTATCCCGAACAAGTATTACAGAAGTAAATAATAAAGTAAATATATAAGATATATACGTATCTATAAAGGTAATAAAATAAAACCATTTTTAATCTCCATGCTATTTATTAAAGTTATTTGTAAAGCCACACCTTGGGCTTTGTAAAATTACATAGATCTGTTCCTTTTGGATGCACACTGTTCCCCTCCCCCAACACACTTCTAATCATCCTGTTTCTCTCCATGATACATAACCACTGTTGGTATTTTAGGAATAGGTTTTTAGAGAGCTTGTTACATTTTCTATTTACATTTAAGTTATATGTTTTTGTTTATACCACCACCTTATTCCAGAAAGGATTTAAGGTGGCTTAAGAAGATACATAAAACACAGCAAGGTAACATAACTTAAAAGAAGGTGTAAGAAAAAAGGAAAACATGGAGAAGAGCATACCATGGAGATAGAAAGGAAGCTAATACAAAACCACACAGAGTCCTGTTGGCTTGCTCCAGGGAGGTCACTAGCTGGTTTTAAGTAGCTAACTAGTAAATACGGAAACAGAAACTTGTTCATTAATTAACTGGTCACTCCTACTCCAACCAGCTTATCTAGCAGTTTGCAAATTATGCTCCTGTGGAATACTTCTGTGAACTGGACCCAGCTGTTCTAAAATCCAGTTGTGGAGAACTGCTGGTTGTAGGTCGATTCATGGAGGGAAGGGTTAACAGGTAGAATTGCCTTCACTGGTAATTTTCCTCCAGTGCATGTCCTCCGACTTTAGCACCTGCTTCTACTTTTTATGGCAGAGCCCAGTACAAGATGGTATTTGATTTTAGCACAAAATTATTGGACTTCCCTGGTGGTCCAGTGGTTAAGAATCCACCTGCCAATGCAGGGGAAAGGGGTTCAATCCCTGGTCTGGGAAGATCCCACATGCCGCGGAGCAACTAAGCCTGTGAGTCACAACTACTGAGTCCACATGCCACAACTACTGAAGCCTGCACGCCTAGAGCCCGTGCTGCGCGACAAGAGAAGCCACCGCAGTGAGAAGCCCGTGCGCCGCAACTAGAGAAAGGCCACACGCAGCAGTGAAGACCCAGGGCAGCCAATAAATAAATAAATAAAGTAACATCCAAGCTGTCCTTTAAAAAAAAAAAAAAACACAAAATTATATATTTACTCATTTAAAACATTAATTTGTCACTATTTCATGATATTTTGCAAGAAGGACAATGATTTCAAGGTATTTCTCCACCATCTGAAAAAGTTGGGGAAGGCCAGGTTTGGGGAAGGTGCTATCTACAAGAATTCAATTGAGTGGCCTTGCTCTGACCACTGGAACAAGCTTCGCACCTCTGTGGAGCAGGTGCCAGAGGTGCCAGAGAATTAACAGCCCACCCCATCCTCCCACTCCAGAAGAGCCCTCAGCCTGCTAGGACTTAGTAGATAAATGCCCAGCTCCCTCACTCCTCAGCTGGGATAACTCCGAGGTACGTGTTTTTCACTGGCTCCCAGAGGTCCTGCCTGCGGTTCCTGGGGTCACTCCCCTAATAAACTCTGTATATCTGAATTCTTATCTCAGGCTTTTGGGAGATCCCAAATAAGATAGTGTATCATAAAGACATTGAGCACAGCAGGGCAGGATGGGTACACCAGTTGTACAGGCAGGAGATGCTTGGGGCTTGGACTGAGTGACACTGGGCATGGAGAAAAGTGAAGGGAAAATCAGCGGGACCAAGATATACACTGGATGTGCAGGAAAAGGAAGAGGGCGATAAGAAGGCTGCCTCCTGGGCTTTGTCTTCCCTAGAAGGGAGGGCAAGGGGAAAGGTCGAGAATACATATGTTAATAATTTTGTGCGTGTCACAGAACAGCTTGAAACCATCAGATCTTCTGGAACTCTCTGCTGTCTTCTTGCCCTGCCTTGACTCATCAGACTCTAGAACAACCTAGCTGCCATCGTCGGGGGAAGCCTGTGTTTTCTCCTTCAGGGCAGGATCCACTAACAGTGCTCTCATCCAATAAAGGAGGCTGGCGCACAGGGACAAAATATTGAATTAAAAACAATACCAGAGCCGCTGAACTCGCGCCACCCCTGAACTGCCTGTGCATGCCTTTGCTCTGCAAATTGGTAACGGGAGCCCCAGGGAAATACTGTCCAAGAGAGCAAGGAGGAGGGAAGGTGGGGGAAGTAGAGTCAACTCTTAGCGAGAGTTAGCTGAGCCAGCGCCCGGGAGCAAGGAGTCAGCTGCCAGAAACCCAGCCCTGGGCTGCAGGCCTTGGTCCTGTCTCCATGAAGCTGCCTTCAGGGAGGAACTCAGATCCTCTGAGATCAGGCATTCTTGGGTTTGCAGCCTGCCTCCACCATACTGCTTGACTCTGTGACCTTGGGTAAGTCCTTAGATACTCTGAACTTCAATTTGTTGGTGGTGTTGTTTCAAGGCCCAGCACATGCCAGCACTGTGCTTAGCACTTATTTAATCCTAACAACGACTCTATTCCCATTTTACAGTTGATGGAACCAAGGCTCAGAGGAGTTAAGTAACTTGCCCAGGGTCACACAGCCAGGTGTAGCCAGAATTCAGATAAAGCGATGTGAACCTTGCACATTCCCTGTTAACCATTACATGTTACTCTCCTTCAGATAAGAAATCTCCTATTTTCAAGGTGTTGGGGGATCCCCATGCCACTGGAGGGAGGGGGCTCTCTCTGTCCTTGATATAGCATCTAGTCTCACACATTGTTATGTTCTCTCTCTCTCCCTCCTCACTCCCAAACTCTTCATTTCTTTCCTCCAACCCTTCACTAGCCCAAATTACAAATTCCTCCCCTTGGCCCTTAGCCAGCAGTTTCCCATAACCATATCATCACCTTCTAGCCACCTCACTTGACGTCTTGGTGCTTGCTCACATCCATGCCCTAAGGGGGCTCACCTGCCTCCAAGGAAGCTTATCAAGGTATCTTCCCAACCCAAATAGTTGTCTTCAGGAAGAATTCTGATGCCCACTGTTTCAGTGAACAGTGTGTCTCCACCATGTTTCAAAGCCTGAAGCTCAGATGGGGTCCAGAATGGAGCTAGGGGTTTGGACATTATAAGTGTACTGGGGCTGTCGAGGCTGTGCTATAGAAGTGAATGGGGCCTCCCAGGGAGAGTGAGCGGCGTAAGAGGACAGAAGCCCTGCCAGGGCCTCAGGGACAAGGTTGGAAATGAAAAGAGGGAGGTGGTTGCACAAATCCATCGTCAGGGCAGAGACCCTGAAATGTGAAGGGCAAGCCAGGCCCTGGGCAGCACAGGGGCTTGGGGAGGTGTCAGGCAGCAGTCTTGTCATTGGGACAGAAATTCAGCTTGAACTAATCAAGGCAGAAAGGAGAATGTGCTGGCTCCTGGTATCTAAGAAAGATTGGCTACTCTAGGTTGAGGCCAGGCAGTGGTGCCCTCGGGCCTCAGCAAATCAGGCACATGGGCTCAGAGGCTGCCAGGACCGTCCCTCCATCATTCATTTCTGCTTTCCTTGTTCTCTCACATTGCATCCTGACTCCTTCCATATAATGGGAAGCATGACTACCTGTAGCCTCCAGATCTAAATCCCACAACTTGTACCTTGGAAAGAGATTGGCTCTGCCTCTAGGTTTAAAAATCCAATGGAAGTTTTCTGATTGGTTTAGCTCTAGTCCAGTGTCCACCTAAGATCCAATCAACTATGGCCAGAGGGGTGGAGCCAAGTTAAAATACGCCTACTCCTTCGGGAACCATAGGGATAGAGGAAGGAGGGAAGTGGGGCTGGGGGGTGGGGAAGGGGAGCAGGTATGGCAGGATGAAAGTAGGCCCAATATAGCAATGGATATCCTTGACGTCAGGAACTAGTGACTTCAGCATTAAGTCCAAGGGGTGCCGCTCAGCAATGAAAACCACAACGGTGGGGAGCCAGAGAGTCAAACAGATCAAGGAGGGAAAGCAAAGGCTCAAGCCAAGCCAAAGAGAACCAAACACTGTGGGGCAGGCCAAGGGCTTAGCTTTATTGTCTGCTGGCTATGTGCTGGGTAAGGCCCAGGCTGGGATGGAGATGCTGTCCATCTGGGGCTGACCTATGGCCGCAGAACCTCAATCCCACCCATGATAACTACTGCCAGAGAGTCTCTTGATCCAGCAAGTGCCATGACCTGACCCCAGTACCTCCCTTCTCCTCCTCCAGATTCAGGAATGCAATTCTAAGACCTCAAAACCCACATAACCACCAGTGTTATGGGAACTGGATTTGGGCAAATAGAGATCAGATGAGTCTAGTCTTAGGATGAGTATGGGGAGAGTGCAGAGGCTTCCATAGTGGCAAAAAATTCAGTAATGACCATAGCAATAGCCAGCACCAGTATGAAATATCGAATAGTTATTACATACCCTGCACTTGTGCTAAGCAGCCCTTTTCGTGCATTACTTTATTTTACCATCAAAGTCCTAAGATGTGAGTTTTCTCCTCCCCAGGAACTGAATCTCACGGACATTAACTGATTGGTCCAAGGTCACACAGCTAGGTAGCAGCCAAGCTGGGACTTGAATTGTCTCCATCTGACTGCAAAGCCTGTACCTTAAGCTCCCCCAAGCCTGAGCAGTGAAAACAACCACTTGGCTTGGCATCCTTTTTACTCCTCGTGTCAGTCAGAATGCTTTGGGCTGCAAAAATGAAACCACCAACTTAGTTGATTAACAATGAGAAAAATGCATCAACTCAAAGATTAAGTTCAAAATTTTGATGGCTGTAGGAGTCATTAATTCAGCAGCTCAGTGATGTCCCTTCCATCTTCCCATGGTGTCATCATTAGTGTGTTGGTTCATCCACCTGGTCACAAGATGGCTGCTACACCTCCAGGCATCACGTACAGACATGACCACATCCTGCAAAAGAAGAAGTACTTTCTCTTTCTGAGCAAGAAAACCTTTCCCAGAAGCCCTTGAGAAAACATTCCTTATACCTTATTGGCCAGAATTGTTCCCACTCCTGTTTCCAAACCAATCATTCACAGGGGAAATGGAAACTTCATGAATAGTTTGATAGAGCCCATGGCTATTTGTAGGAGGATGGATTACCCCCAAAAAATCAAGGCTCTGTTAGAAAGGAGAATGAGGTCAGTGACCAGTTTGGGGTAAACAAACAAAAATGTATGCTACTCCTCTCTTTTTTCTTCCCAATCTCCAAAATTCTCTTTCTCTACCGGTTAACATTTTATTCACCCCTCAAGAGTCAACTCAAATATTTCTTCTAGGCAGTCTTCCCTGACTTCTCCCCATCAGATTAATCGCTCTCTTTACTGTGCTTTCAAGGAACTTGGCACATGCTACTTACGTGGTCTTTACTACATCCTTATGCAGAGAGGTCAGGCTTTGGAGCAACTGGACCCAAGTTCGTATCCCAGGTCTGCCACTTCATTCACAGGGAACTTTGGGTACATTACTTCCTCTCTTCAAGCCTCAGCTTCCTTGTCTGTAAAGTACACATTCCT
The DNA here is from genome assembly GCF_028021215.1 of Eschrichtius robustus. NCBI lineage: Eukaryota > Metazoa > Chordata > Mammalia > Artiodactyla > Eschrichtiidae > Eschrichtius > Eschrichtius robustus. The sequence goes on from NC_090839.1 coordinate 22,340,861, forward strand.
TTTTAGGCAGTTTTGAGGATTAAGGCAGGTAATGTGTCTGGGATTATTCAGTAATCACCCTGGAAGGAATAAAGGGAGGAAGAAAAGAAACTATCAGGCCGGACTAGGCAAAACTCAACTCTCAGCAAGAAAAGCAAAAATCATTCCAAGTTGCCAACCACACGGCCCCTTTCCCCTGAAGTTCCCCTCCCCCTCGTCCTCCCAAGAAAGTCATTTTTCATCCCCAAAGTCATTTGGTTTAGAGAGAAGGGGGAGATGCAGTGGCAGGGTCTGTATTGTGCCTGCCCTGTCACCATCCATCACCTGGCCGACAGGAACTCACCTCCCACAAATAAAATTATGACAAGCGTCCCCGACCCATCTTTCAGCCGTCGCCTCCCTGTTTCCATCATCTTTGACATTATAAGCCATCAGCCAAGCTGTTTGTCACGCCTCTGACAGGGCCTTGGCATCGCAGGCAGGAGGGCTGTGCTAAGGTACGGCTGGACTCAAGGGTGGGTGTCCCACCCGCACCTGCCATTGGTGATCTCGAGCTATTTCACAGGTGCTCTCAGAAAGCGTTTCTCCCCTGAGGGAGAGAGGCAGGGGTCCAGAGGTGGAGCAGAACTGGAGGGGAACATTCATTCATTTATCCAAATTATTTAGCAAACATTAATGAATATCTCTACTGTCCTGACCCTGTGTTAGGCACAGCTGCAGCCACAGAGAGAAATTATGCACAGGCCTTGCTCTTGAGCAGTGCCCAGTGCAGTGGGAGAGTGGAGAACAAGCCGTTTCAACAGACAGTGCCCGCACAACTGTGGCAAAGGCAATCTAAGGATTATGGGAGCACAGAGAAGGGTAGGAACATAGGGAAGGCTTCCTGGAGGAGGTGGCATTTGAGCTGGGACCAGCAGGATAAGAAAAGACATGTGAGGGTACAGTGTGAGCAACTTCTTAAAAGGTTCCCTTTCTTTCTTCTCTGCAGGTTTGTCTACTTATACCCCAAAGGGCAGAGTGGAGTGGAGATCTGGGGAAGAGAATCATATTCCAGGCAAATGGAATGGCATGTACAAAGTTCTGTAGTAGTTTCTTAGAGCTGTCGTAATAAATTACCACACACTTGGTGACCCAAAATGACCAAAGTTTATTCTTTCACAGTTCCAGAGGCCAGAAGTCTAAAACGAAGGGATGGGCAGGGCGGGGACTTTCTGGAGGCTCTGAGAGAGAATTTGTTTTATGTCTCTTTCTTAGCTGATGGCTGTTTCAGGCAAGCCTTGCTGTTCCTTGGCTTACAGATGTATCATTCCAATCTCTGTCTTCACATGGCTTCCCCTCTGTGTCTCTGTCTCAAATCTCCTTCTCCTTTCTCTTATAAGAACATGTCACTGGATTTAGAGCCCACTCCAAATCCAGGATGATCTCATCTTGAGATCCTTAAGTTAATTATATCTACAAAGACTCTATTTCCAAATAAGTTCACATTTGCAGGTACCTGGGGTTAGGACTTGAACATATCTATTTTAGGGGGACACCATTCAACCCAGTACAGCCCCAGAGGCCAGAGAGTATTCAGGAGACAGAGAGTGGCTAAATGTGGCTGGAACATTTGAGACTGGGCCAAGTTCAGATCCCATCTCTTCCACTAATGAGCCAGATGACCTAGACCAAAGTCCCTTAACCTCTTTGAGCCTCGGTTTGCTCACCTGCAATGTGAATTGCCCCCCAGACCTCTCAGGATGCTGGTGAGGGTGAAATGTAGTCATTCCATTAAAGGGCCAGCTCCTCAATGGGAGTATATCAATAAGGGACCTTCTGGTTGTAAAAGACAGAAGCCAACCCACAGTGGCCTAAGCAAAAGAGAGCTTATTCGCTTATGTAGCTAAAGAGCCCAGGAATATGCCTGCTTCAGGCTCTGCTGGATTCAGGGGCCCAGAAGACATATGCAGGATCCAGTTTCTTTCCACCTAACCTCGCTGTCTTGTGCTGTCCTGTTTCATTTTCAGGGTTCCAAAGGCCAGTCCTTCGTGCTGGCTATCTTCCTTGGGCCCTGCAGATCTGCTCTCTACCCTGGTCCACTCTGCTGTGTGGCGTGGAGGCCGACTACATCAGCAAGGTCCCTTGCCCTCTGGCTTCCGATAGGGTTCGGCCAATGGGAAGCAATGGTAGGCAATCAGAGGAAGGGAGAAGAAGAAGGCAGACTGTTTCTCTTTCCTGGGTTCCTCCCTGTCAGCTCTCTCTACCAAAGGCCCCAGCTCCTGCCAGGCAGAAGCCTCTTGGAGCCACAGCTACTCTCCCTGCATTCCAGTAACCACACACTGTTCTTGCCCTTCAGACCTAGGGGTGCCAAAGGCTCCCCACTGTCTAGCCCAGAGAAACTGCACCACCATTTGTTGGATTCCCTAAACACTGCTGTGATTCCCTAAATACCTTTGTAAATAGCCCCTTTATTACACTCTCCTGAAATTACAGCTTGAGTGCCTCTGTTTCCTTCAAGGACCCTGCCTGATACACCCCGGCAGCTCACGATTCTGCGTGATCCTCCTCTCCTGGCGGTAAGTAAGCCCCATGTGGTAGACTGTAACATGGGTGGCCCTTGGTGAACCGTGCCTCCCAGTATTTGTGCCCTTCTGAGTCCCCTCCGACAGTGAACACTGGACTTGGCCATGTGACTGGCTTTGACCAATGGAATGTTAGCGTAGGTGAGGCAAGAAGAGGCTTCAGAAGCACTTGTGCATTTGTGCTTGACGTCTTGGAATGCTCCCTTTTGGAATCCTGATGCCATGCTGTAAGGAATACTACGGTATCTTGCTGAAGGGGAGACACCATGCAGAAAGATCCAGGAAGATGACCTGTCACATGGGGAAAAAGGCGACACAGGGGAGAACTGAGGTACCACAACTAATAGTCGCCACAAAGTTTCCAGATCCTAAGAGAGATGCCTTTGTAATAAGGGGGGAACGGTGATTTGCCCTAGAGGTGTGAGGTATTTAACTCTAACATCATTTAGAATTGCCAACATCCGGTGATAAAAAGCAGACTGACTTTTAGTTAGTGTTATTATCATTTTTAAGCTTTCTGAAAAAAATGCTTCTCCTTATTGCCAGCACCTGGAGTGGACCACGCCCCGCCCCCCCCCCCAACTCTATTGCTCCCTGGCCCTTGCAGTCCAGCCACAGCTGAATGCAGCCACTTGACTGACCCCAGCCAACATCATGCGGAGCAGAAGCACCGCTGTCAACCTACAGAATCTTGGGAAATAATAAATCATTGTTGCTTTAAGCCACTAAGTTTCGGGGTGGTTTGTTACACAGCAATGAATAACTGAAACATACCAGCAGCTCCAGCTCTACATTGTTGCAGGTTCAAGGGCAACTAGAAAGAGCCCTTTCCGGCAGCCCCTGCATAAGTCCTGGAATCACTCTGATTGGTTTCCCCTGGGTCATGTGCCAGCTATGAAATAATTGCCTGGTCAGGGGAACATAATACACTGACGGGCTCAGTCTGGGTCACATGCTTTATCCCGGAGCAGGAGGTGGAGCCACACTTGGAACACTGGACTGAGAGTGGGGGATGGAGGGGTTCCTAAAGGAAGATGAGGGAACAGGAGGCTGGCTGCTAAGGACATTTTCTGGGGGTAAAACTCGGGGAAGATTATCCTTGATGCTCCCCATCCAGCTACCATTTGTGCCTATAAGAAACGGATAGGGGAATTCCCTGGCAGTCCAGTAGTTAGGACTCTGCGCTTTTACTGCTGTGGGCCCAGGTTCGATCCCTGGTTGGAGAACTGAGGTCTTGCAAGCTGTGCTGCACAACCAAAAAAAAAAAAAAAAAAAAGGATAAAAATGGATCCCCAGTGTAAAAGTGTAAAAGATCCCCTATGATGCGATAAGAAGACCATAAAACTTTGGCCATGGACAGACCTGGCTTCTCTCACTTTCTTTTTGGAAGCTGCTTTGGGCAAGCTGCTCAACCTCTGTGAACTCATCTGAAAAATAGGTTAGTTAATTCCTGCACAGACGTGTGGGGTGGGTAAGGGCGGGGTTCAATTAGATCATGGCTGGTGTGGTGGACAAAGAGAGGGGCTGCCCATACACCCCTTCAAGAAAGGGCTTGCTTCCCAGTGGGGGGCGGGGGGTGGGGGGCGGCAGCAAACAGCTGTCAGCCCTTCCAGGTCTGCCTCAGCCGCAGACAGCCACCTGGCCTGAGGTCACACCCTTCCCAGGACAGCCTGTGTTCAGTCAGTGGGGGAGCCAGGGTTTAAAGGCTTGATGCAGAACCGCTCTGCCAAAGGAAACCATAAACTAGATGAAAAGACAACCCTCAGAATGGGAGAAAATATTTGCAAATGAAGCAACGGACAAAGGATTAATCTCCAAAATTTACAAGCAGCTCATGCAGCTCACTATCAAAAAAGCAAACAACCCAATCCAAAAATGGGCAGAAGACCTAAATAGACATTTCTCCAAAGAAGATACACAGATTGCCAACAAACACATGAAGGGATGCTCAACATCACTCATCATTAGAGAAATGCAAATCAAAACTACAATGAGGTATCACCTCACACCAGGCAGAATGGCCATCATCAAAAAATCTACAAACAATAAATGTTGCAGAGTGTGTGGAGAAAAGGGAACCCTCTTGCACTGCTGGTGGGAATGTAAATTGATACAGCCACTATGGAGAACAGTATGGAGGTTCCTTAAAAAACTAAAAATAGAACTACCATACGACCCAGCAATCCCACTACTGGGCATATACCCTGAGAAAACCATAATTCAAAAAGAGTCATGTAGCACAATGTTCTTTGCAGCTCTATTTACAATAGCCAGGTCATGGAAGCACCTAAGTGTCCATCGACAGATGAATGGATAAAGAAGATGTGGCACATATATACAATGGAATATTACTCAGCCATAAAAAGAAATGTAATTGAGTTATTTGTAGTGATGTGGATGGACCTAGAGACTGTCATGCAGAGTGAAGTAAGTCAGAAAGAGAAAAATAAATACCGTATGCTAACACATAAATATGGAATCTAAAAAAAAAAGTTTCTGAAGAACCTAGGGGCAGGACAGGAATAAAGATGCAGACGTAGAGAATGGACTTGAGGACATGGGGAAGGGGAAGGGGAAGCTGGGACGAAGTGAGAGAGTGCCATGGACATATATACACTACCAAATGTAAAATTAGTGGGAAGCAGCTGCATAGCACGAGGAGATCAGCTCAGTGCTTTGTGACCACCTAGAAGGGTGGGATAGGGAGGATGGGAGGGAGATGCAAGAGGGAGGAGATATGGGGATATATGTATATGTATAGCTGATTCACTTTGTTATACAACAGAAACTAACACAACATTGTAAAGCAATTATACTCCAATAAGATGTTAAAAAAAAAAAAAAGAACCACTCTGCCAGGCAGTGTTCATTCCAGAGCCACCTGCTGGGCTGGCTGAAGCTTTGTAGAACCTGCATCAGTTGATTTCCCCCCTTCCCTGCACCATCCAATCCTGCTTTCTCCCCTTCCTTTCACAGGTGTTGATCCCTAATAAATACCTTGCATCCCAAACTCTGCTTATGGAAATCCCAATCTGTGATCGGTGTTTCAAATGCTTAACCCAGCACTCAGCGCTTATTAGTCTGTTGATAACAGGTCTACGGAGTGAAAACTGGCTCCTTGCTCAGGAGAGTGAGAAACGGGAAACAGTTGGGGCAGGCGACAGAGGCTGGTGTGGGGACTGCCAAGCGTTAAGCAGCTGTTGTGGAGGAAGGGGCCTGCGGCTGGCAGAGGCAGCTGCTTCCTCGGAGAGGAGAGGAGGGTCTCTCCAGGGGCACCTGCTCCACCCCCATGCACCTGCAGTCCCCTGCTCGCCAAGCAACTGGATCAATTATGAATGAGGCCTAACACGTGCTGGCACGCCTGAAGACAGGCAAGTCAGGGCTCTCCTCCAGGCTGGGCCCAGCCCCAGCCTGTGGCCTGTCTGGGGTCCTGAGCCCTGGTGGCCCTTGGAGAGGTGGCAGAGACCGCTCAAGTCCTAAAGTAGAAGCCCCCTCCTCTTTTTGTAGAATCTTAAGAGTTCTGGAATCTTGGAAGGGGTGATTCAGCATTCCAGGACCATCACAGAACTGGAAACAATGCTATAGAGTCTTGGAACAAGAAAATCTCTGGTTTAAAGGATCCTGGTATTTTGAGGCCAAAGGGGCCAGGAAGGCTCTTCATTCGAGCATTTCTCTCTCTGAGAACTCTGAGTGCAGACCCTAATCGTGTGGCCTGGAGGCACTTACCACCTTCCTCTAGGTGCCCAGGAGAAAAAAACAGACCCTACAGGAAGCGGGGAACTTAGACGAGAGGGAAGGTATCATAGCTGGAAAGAACGGTGTGTAGGGATGGCATGAGGAGAAGCAGTTGTGTGGGAGGACTGTCTTTATGAAAGTGAGGGCTTCAGATGCAGCAACACAAGGAAATCATCTGACCAGCATATTGTAGGTAATAAATGTCACCTCACTTCCCTTTCACTTTTGCTCACAGTTCTCTGTTTTCTACATTTCCAAATTATCCACATTCACACTGAGGAGTTTTGGGAAAATACAAGGTTATCTGGAAGGGAGACTCTGAACTGATTCCACCCTCCCCCCCCCTCCAAGAAAGAATCACCTATCACAATGTATGGGGACCTATGCTCAGTACAGGCCAGGACACGCTTCTGTGGGAGCAGGAGGATGGATGACTGATCACAGAAAGAAACCCAGGAGGAGGATATCTAAACAGGGTTTTGAGAGTAAAAGAGGAGTTCACCAGGCAGAGGGGGTGGTGGTGGGAGGAGGGGAATTCCACGCACTTTCCATGCCTGTTAAATGAATTGGTAAGGTCTCCCCTTTCTAATCCATACCTTAGGTATGAATTCAAGCAGCTACCCATTCTGACTTTACAAATGGAAAAACTGATGGACATGGGCATATCCAAGCAATCTTCACATCTCTTTCCTGTTTCTAAAATCCCCAAGCCAAGAATACAGAGGGAATAACAATATGTCCTGAGCCCAAGTTAGACCTTGAAATGGAGAGATGTTTTCAAGGATCGGGGCCAAAATGAGGGCATTTTTGGTAAAGCTAAATTTATTTCACTTAAAGGTCTGTCTTTATTCCAAGATCATGTCCTTCCTACTTTGGGGGTGTTGAAAATGGCCTTTCATTTATGAAATTAGGTGACAGTAAATGATCATCGCAGGTTGGATTTTTTTAGTGTTTTCACTTGGCAAAATAAAAAGTTAATAACCCTACACTGGTTCTCAAAACAAAATTTTCTTACATCATACCACTCCCCAAAACCTCAGATTTTCAGAACTGCCGAGTCAGAAGCCATTGGTGGTAGAAGTTTCCATCTCATCATTTGGGCTCTTCCTTCTGTCACCTCCCCAGAGTGACCCTTCCTGGCAATCCTGCCTAAAATGGCTCCTCTCCCTCTCCCCATGTTTTCTCTCTGCTCCATCTCCTTGTTTCTTCCATTCAGAACACTTACTCTTTGCAAGCATCTTGTTAATGTCCACACACACTTACTTATAGTGTTTTCTCTATTTGAATGTAAGCAGCACATTCTGTCAGGTCAGGGGCCAGGTCTGTCTTTTCCACACACTCTCCCCAGCACCTAGCACAGTTTTTAGTGTATAGTGGGTGCTGGGGAAGTGTTTGTGGAAGGAAGGAAGAGAGGAAGGAGGAAGGGAGAAAGAAAAGGCCATGGAGCTTGGGCACTCAGGCTGGAGAACATCAGGGGCAGTAGAGGGTGGGAGATGCTGTGGGTACCCTGTGCCAGAGCCTTTCACCCTACCTTCCAGCCTCAGCCATGGTGCACAGCACCCAGGCACACTGACAGCATCCTCCCTCAACTGCTCGCTTAGTCTCTTAGCTTTTCCATCTCAAGGCTTTCTTGGGAGCCCTGATCCCTTGCTCAGCCCACCCATAGGCACAGCCCAGAAGTACAAGGGAGTTCATGCCCCCTGTGGCGATGCTTAACACCTAGAGGGAATGGGAGTTGGTGTATAAGTGCCCCAGCCTCCCATCCTTGGGGTGAATGATTCTACATAATACTCAGAGGGTCTTCCCAGGACTGAGCCCCAGTTGTCCACAGGAGCGACCACATCCTTCCCTGTCTCCCCACTCCCTCACTCCTTGCTGTGCTCACCTCCCAAGTAAATTACATGTACCAAGTCCTTGTCTCAGGCTCTGCTTTGGGGGAATCCAGTCTAAGACAGGCTGGGTCACTCCCTTGCATCTCAAAACTTCCCTTTTGCTCATTCTCCTCTCTGAACCCCAAGTTCCACCTGCCCTGCTGTTCCCAGGTGACTTCTAGAGAATCACCCCCCCCCTTCCCCCATCCAGCAGACAAGCTGGCAGGTCTTGACCATCTTCCAACCTGGCCCTCATTCTGAGAAGTTTCAATGAAGGGGCTTGGCACGGCACTTGGGGCTCCACATGCTTTGGAGACAGGCAGGGAGGAAAAGGCCTCTCTAAACAAGTCTGTAATGACTAAATCATCTGCTGTCCCTGTGCTCCTCCCCGCCTTTTGTGCTTTGGCTGAGATGTTACCTCCAATCCATTATCTTCCCTTTCTTCTGTCAGCCTCCCCAGCCCTCAGCCACCTCAGCAGGAAGACTGAGCAGGGCTGAAACAGGACAGCCCAGTGTGACTACAGAACTTTAAAGTTTACCAAGAACTTTACAGGCTTAGAGCTGTTTATAAAGCCTTTTCTATTTACAAGATAATTCATTAGTACTATTATTGATGTTGTTTTAATACAAACATTTATTAACCTCAGGGAGAAATTCCCTTCATCTTGCCAAGGAAGAGTAGAGCCTGGCTAGAAAAGTCATGTAATCGAAATTCATTTCTTTCATTGATTCATTCTCCTTTTTTTAAAAAATAATTAATTAATTTATTTATTTATTCATGGCTGTGTTGGGTCTTCGTTGCTGTGCGAGGGCTCTCTCTAGTTGTGGCAAGCGGGGGCCACTCTTCATCGCGGTGCGCGGGCCTCTCACTATCGCGGCCTCTCTTGTTGCGGAGCACAGGCTCCAGACGTGCAGGCTCAGTAGTTGTGGCTCACGGACCTAGTTGCTCCGTGGCATGTGGGATCTTCCCAGACCAGGGCTCGAACCCGTGTCCCCTGCATTGGCAGGCAGACTCTCAACCACTGCGCCACCAGGGAAGCCCCTCATCCTCCTTTTGATTGCTTCTTTGTGTCCAGGCCCTGGGGATACAAGATGGAGCCCTTCCCACCAGGAGCTTGCCGCCTGGTAGGGAAGTATTTGAGTCTGAGTCTAACCAGGAAACACTTGAATATTTACAAAAGAAGAACTTTAGGAAATGGAAGGCGATGGAAGAGCTGAGAAGCCAACTGGACATAGTGAAGGAGCCCAAAGACAAGTAACAGCCGGTGGCTGCCACCACCCCCAGACCTGAGGGACGGAAGACAGATGTAGTGCCAACAAGTATTTGTGGAGCATATCCTCTGTGCTGGCCATTGCTAGATGCTGGGGATACAAGGATGACGAGGACAGCCATGGCACTTGCCCCCATGGAGCTGGCAGTCTACTGGGAGAAACAGACCCTAAAACACTTATTAGAAATGATTGTGTGAACACCCGTAATGGGCAAGGTGCTGTGACCAAGCCCATACTGGTTGTAAAAGGAGGTATGTAATAAGAGAACCTAACCTAGTCTGGGGGGCAGGGAAGGCTTCCTGGGGGAGGTGATGGTTAAGCTGAGGGTGAATGATGAACAGGCATTATTTAGAGTCCATATCACAAACTCTCACCTCTACAGGGGCCTGTGATCAAGTGCTTGGCCATGTTGCATGTCCAGCTTGGGCCAATCTCCCAGCATCCCCCGGAGACCCCACCTCTGGCCATCCCCGCATGGACACACTCTTGGCTGAAATGATGGCCTGACCCACCACTGGGCCTGACGATACCTCCTAGGCCACCGTTGATAAGAGATTCCTGCCTGGGCTAGAGCACCTGGAATGCATTCAAGCCCAGCACAAGCCAGTCCCTTCAGGAACAGCCTGACCAGCACTGAAGCTTGTTCTCCAGGCCCTGCCGGCCGCCTGGAGCCTTGGCAGGCAGTCAGGAGGAGGCGGCTGGGAGGAAAAGACAAAAAGAATTTGATTTCCATTTTGCTCCTGGTTCCCTGTTTTCAGTCCAGATGCCTCCAGATCTAATTCCAAATAAATAATTGTACCGAGTAACCCAGGTCCCTTGGTGATTAAGTAAACACGCCGAGGCAGTAGAAATTGAATTAGTGCAGTGTGCTCAGCCATTATTACCCGCCCCTTCTCATGAATATTAATGAGGGTTTATTAAGAAATGTAAATGATGCCTCAGGGGGTGGGAAGATGGGGGGTGGTCAGGGCAAGAGGACAGACTGTTCAGAAGGCAGCGTGATTGAAGGCGTTTTAAAAATTATGTCAGATCTTTCTCTTCCGCACTGTGGCCATGTTTCCGGATGCTTCATTTTTATTAAAACGAGGATAAAGGAACAAATTTTAATTCGAAGATAAAATTTGCATTTTCCAAGCAGTGTTGGCAGCAGCAAGAATATATTTTGCCAGGAAATGGACATTCGGGCGGGGTGGTGCGGGGTTGGAGGAGCTGTGGCTGATGGACGATTAGTTCTCTCAGTTCATCTCCAGGCAAGGGAGTAAACAAATTAATCTCTGAATGGGGAGCCGCCTGGAAGATGATGGAAGCCTGGAGGATCCAGCAGTGTCTTTGCTGGGAAACCAGAAGGTGTCACCCAGGCCTAGGATCTCCTTTACTGCTGGTTCAGAGAGGTTAGGCACTTGTGTGAGGTCACACAGCGAGGTAGGGCGCTCCGCCTGGGTTCTATGGGCAAGTTGGGAACGGGGCTGTGTCTCTGAGACAAGCTTTGAGCAGAGAGGCAGACTCTCCTCCCACCCTTATCGCTTGACCTCCAGGACCCTCTGGTTGTCTCACCTCTGTGGCTCCAGCTTCTGCCCTCACCATTCCTTCCCAGTCTGTGCTGTCAGGTTCATCTCCCCACTTTCACTACATTCTGTTTCTGCTCTGCAATCTTCAATGACTCACTATTGCCCTTTGGCTGAAGATTAAACTCCTTCTTCTGACATTTAAGTCCCTCCAGGATCTGACCACAAATCCACTTTTCCAATATAAGTACCCACTACCCCTCACAGCTGCAATCAGATGCATCTAGGAAGGTGAGAAGGTGAAAAGGAAGGAGAAGAAAGGAAGGTGGGGAGACAGGAAAGAAGGGAGAAAGGAAGAGAGGGAAAGAGGAAGGAAGAGAAAACTAGTGTTAAGTACCAAAATGTTCCAGATTTGCTAAATATTTTACCTAATAATAATGATGATGACAATGATTGTAGTAATTGCTATCATCTACTGAGTACTCCCTCTATGCCAGCCCCCGGCTTAACACCACTAATCCTCCCACTGTCACTGTGAGGTAGGTATTGTTATCTACATTTTACAGAGGAGGAAATAGACATCACACACACTGTAAATGACAGAACCAGCCTATTGGACATTGAAATCTGAATTCTTAACTATTGCACCTCCCACCTCACCTGGCAGTCAATATTATCCCCATTTTACAGTTGAAGACAAGGAGGCTCAGTGAAGTGATTTGTCCTACAAATACCCGAAAGAAACAAACAAGCAGAAACGAGAGGAATCGAAATTCTTCAAGCCAGCCTTGCTCCATTGTCATGAGCACCATTCCTGGAGAATCCAGGTAAAATACACTGAACAGCCTGGTCCCTGCTTCCCACAGCCAGTGGCATCAGGCACTCCAGCAGAAACTCAAAAGCTCTCAGAGACACAGCCAAGCTGTGCCCCCAACAATGTCCACCAGGTGAAGCCTGCAGGTTGGTCCTCTTGGCCCCCAAGGGTGTCCTCACCCAGGGCCACGAACCCCAGGCCTGTGGAACGAAGCCCAGATGTGGGGTCCAAGCACTCAGCTCCCAGTGCTCTGCTCTGCACAGGAAAGAGTGAATCTGATCAAACTCATGCATTTTAACCACTTCAGCATGTCTCGCTCCATGCGATCGCAGGAATAAAGGCTGACAGGTGCAGCTGAGTTAATCAGAGTGGATAATAGAGGAAAAGACAGGAATCACTGGCCAAATTGCAGCAGAGAAAAATGGGGCAAAATCATGAGACGTAAGCCAAAGGTATCCAATTAAAGTGTGATAATGTCTAAAGGGCAAGAACCGCATTCTCACTCTCTTGGAAGTTCTAGTGCAACACTTACCATGAGGATGTGTGGAACAGTGGTACCTGAGATAATTTCTGGCAGTACACAGATGAACAGTTTTTTAATTTGAATTAGGGATGTTTCACGTGTGTTAGAAAAGATATAACTAGCACATAAAACCTATAACTAGCACATAAAATTTGATGTCTAGAATGAGTCTGAACCTCACCCAAAGAAGCCATTTAATTGCCAGTCAATTAAAAGAAAAAATATTTAAAAAAATAGTATAGATGGAAGAAGAATATGCAAAAAAATATGAAGTTGGCACTTATGTGACTGAAGTTTGGGAAACAATATTCTAGTTCTTTATTACTCCAAGTGGGGTCCATGTATTAGCAACAGTGGCATCACCTAAGAGTTTGTGAGAAATACAGAATCTCAAGACCCTCCCTAGACCTACAGAAGCAGCATCTGCATTTTAACAAGATTCTCTGGTGATGTATATACCTGTTCATGTATACTTTGTTTTAAAAGCACTGATCTATCCTATTTATCACTGGGAGCAATGAAAACCTTTTAAGACTTGGTCCCAGGGAAAGAGCACTGGACTGGGATTCCATTCCAGACATGAGACTCTTTGTCTCTGAAGAGTTTAAAATCTTATAATTACAGAAGAGGAGATTGAGGTCCAGAAAAGGCAATTTCAAGATTGCAATGTGTGATTTTTCTCAACTTTGGGACCAGTCCAGGTCTCCAAACATATTGGCTGGTTCAGGAGGAGATTGTTGACAACAAAATTGCTGTCAACAATGTGATGTGACTTTTTAAAAATTGTTTGTTACAGACATCACAGGGAAAGAAAACTATAGAACAATATATTTTATAAATACAGATGTAAAAATTCTCAATAAAATACTAGCAAAGCAAATCTAGCAATAGATAAAAAAGATTATACACTATGACCAAGTGGGATTTATCCCAGGAGTACAAGATTGGGTTAATACATGAAAATCAATTAATATAATACACCATAGCAATAGAATAAAGGGAAAAAAACCACATGATCATCTCAATAGATGCAGGAAAAGCATTTGACAAAATCCAACACCCTTTCATTATAAAAAAAAACACTCAACAAATTAGGAATAGAAGAGAACTTCCTCAATCTGATAAAGGCCATCAACAAAAAAAATACACCTAATGTATTCAATGTGGCCAAGTGCATTTTCTTCCTAAGATCAGGAGCAAGCAAGGATGCCTGCTCTCACCACTTCTATTCAAGATTATACTGGAGGTTCTAGCCATGGCAATTAGGCAAGAAAAAGAAACAAAAGCATCCAGACTGGAAAAGAAAAGTGAAACCATTTCTAATTGTAGAATACATAATCTTATATATAGAAAATCCTAGGAAATCCATATTTTTAAAAAACTTTTAGAACTAATAAGTGAATTCAGCAAGGTCACAGGATACAAGATCGATTTTCAAAAGTTAATTGTATTTCTATACACTGGCAATGAACAATCCAAAAATGAAATTAATAAAACAATTCCATTTACAATAGCAGCAAAAAGAATAAAATGCTTAGGAATAACTTTAACAAAAGAAGTGCAAAGCTTGTAGTCTGAAAATTACAAAATATTGTTGAAATAAATTAAAGAAGATCTAAATAAATGGAAACACATCGCATGTTCATGGATCAGAAGACAATATTTTTAAGATGGCAGTACTCCCCAAACTGAAATACAGATTCAATGCAATTTCTACCAGAATTCCAGCTTTCTTTCTTTCTTTTGCAGAAAATGGAAAGGTGATTCTAAAAATCATATGGTATTTCAGGGAGCTTCAAATAGCCAAAACAATCTTAAAAAAGAGCAACAAAATTAGAGGAGTCACACTTTCTGATTTCAAAACTTATTATAAAGCTACAGTAATCAAGACAGCATGGTAGTGGATAGACATAGATCAATGGAACAGAACTGAGAGTCCAGAAAGAAACCCTTACATTTATGTAAATTGATTTTCAACAAAGGTGCCAATGGAAAGGAATTGTCTTTCCAACAAATGGTGCTGGTACAACTGGATATCCACAACCCGAAGAGTGTAGTTGGACCCCTACCTCACACCATATGCAAAAATTAACTCAAAATGGATTATAGCCCTAAGTATAAGAGCAAAAACTATAAAACTTTAAGAATAAGTCAACCATAGGAGCAAATCTTCATTACTTTGTCTTGGTCTCTTAGAGCACCAAAAGCACAAGTGACAAAAGAAAAACTAGATAAATTTCATCAAAACCAAAAACATTTGTGCTGTAAATGATACCATCAAGAAAGTGAAAAGACAGCCCATACAATGGGAGAAGATATTTGCAAATCATATGTCTGATAAGGGACTTGGATCCAGAACATATAAAGAACTCTTACAACTCAATAATAAAATGATAACTAACTCAATTTTTTAAATGGGCAAAGAATCTGAATAGGCATTTCTCCAAAGAAGATATATAAATGGCTAAAAGCACATGAAAAGATGCCCAACATCACTAGCCACTACAGAAATGCAAATGAAAACGAAGAGATACAATGAAGAGATACAAAATACAGTTAAGCAAGAAGAAGGAAAAAAACCCACATAACACAACGAAGAGATAGAGATACAAATGAAAATGAAGAGATACAACCTACTAGATAGTTACTAAAAAATAAAAAGAAGAAGAAGAAAGAAAAAAAAAACTGATAATAACAAGCGTTGGTGAGGATGTGGAGAAATTAGAACTCTCATTCACTGCTAACGGGAATGTAGAATGGTGCAGCTGCTTTGGAAAACAGTCTGGAGGTTCGTCAAATGCTAAATACAGAGTTATCATATGACCAATTAATTCCAACTCTATGTATACATCTAAGAGAAATGTAAACATACGTTCACACAAAAAAAGTGTTCACGGATGTTCATAGCAGCATTATTCATAACAGTCAAAAAGTGGAAACAACCCACATGTCCATCAAGTGATGAATGGATTAAATAAAATGTGATATATGCATGCAATGGAATATCATTTGGCAATAAAAAGGAATAAAATACTGATATACGTACAATATTATGCTAAGTGAAAGAAGCCAAAGCAATGCATATTGTATGATTCCATTTATATGAAATTTTTCGAATTGGCAAATCTATCGAGGCAGAAAGTAGACTAATGGTTGCCTCTGGCAGGGTCAGGGGAGGGTTTGTGTGGAATTGGGAGGAAATGAGGGTGACTGCTGATAGGTACAGTATTTCTTTTGGGGGTGATGAAAGTGTTCTAAAATTGAAGTGGTGACGGTTTCCAATTACTCTGCAAACATACTAAAAACCATTAAATTGTACTCCTTAAATGGTGAACTGCATGGTGTGGTAACCCCTCAAAGATGTCTGTGTCCTAATCCCTGGAACCTGTGAAAGTTAGGTTACATGGCAAACAAGAATTAAGAATGCAGGTGGGATTAAGGTTGTTGATCAGCTGACTTTAAAATAGAATAGAATAAAATACAAATAAACCAGGGAGATTATCCTGGATTATCCAGTGGGCCCAATGTAATCTCAAGGGACCTTAAACATTGGAAGAGGGAATCTGAGGAGAGAACCAGAGAGATGGCATTGTGAGAAGGACTCATCCCAAAGTTGCTGACTTTGAAGATGGAAGAAGGGAACCACGATTCATCGTGGAATGCAGGCAAGCTCCAGAAGCTGGAAAATGTAAGGAAACAGATTCTCCTAGAGCCTTCAGAAACACAGCCCTGCTGACACCTTAATCTTAGCCCAGTGAGATCTGTATCAGACTTCTGATCTACAGAAGCGTAAGAAAGATAATACATTTTTCTTAAGTCACTGAATTTGTGGTAATGTGTTGCAGCAGCAGTAGAAAACTAATACATATGGTATGTCAGTTATATCTCAGTAAAACTCTTTTTAGAATGATTATTATCTTAGGCTACATAAATAGAAGCATGTTGTCTAGAAGGAGGAAGGTGATGGTCTGCTTGCAATCTAAGTGAGGCAGACTCCATCTGGAGCTCAGCTCTCAACGCCACACTAGAAGAGGAACGTGGGAAAACCAGGGTGGGTCCAGAGAAAGGTCACTGCGACGGTGAAAAGACTCAACATGATGTTGGGATGTTGGGTGAGCTATCATCCCCTGAAGTGGGATGAATTTAGTGGGGATGAGAAGACAGATCCTGGGACAATGGGGTGTGTTACCTACAGGCAGGGTTCAGCTTGAGATGAAGATGAATTTTCTTCTTCTTTGTTTTAAAAAAATATTTTGTTTCACCCAAATACATGTTTACTTAGAAAAATTAGAAAATACAGTTAAGCAAGAAGAAGGAAAAAACCCACATAACACAAACTCAGAAGGAAAATATTCACAAAACATTTTGTTGCAAGTTATTAAGGCTTCTAGATGACCTGCCTGAGAAGGTAAACCATGTCTGTCTTTTATCGTCGTGTTCCCAGAGTAGGTAGATGATCATGGAATGCTTATTGAGTGAATCCATAATTCACACACACAAACACACACACACGTTTTTAACTTACAGAAATGGGACCCGACTGTACATATTGCTTTATAATCTTCTCTTCCCCCATTACCAATATATTATGAGCTTCCTTCCAGTTCAATAAATATACATTTACATTAGGGATGTAATAGATACTGCCAGACTGCAAGTACAATTCAGGAGGTCTGTGAATTTGAATGGGAAAAAAATTATATCCTTATTTCCACTAACCTCTAACTGAAGTTTCTCATTTCTTTCAACTTGAATGTAGGCAACAAGACATAGTAGCATTAGCAGTATCCTTGCCATCGGTAGTGATCATAGATGTTTTCATAGCAAATTACCATTGTTGCTTGAAATACTGTTTACTCTCATCACTCTTTGGAAATGCCAATGGTTATTACACCTGCCACTAGATCTTGTTAGTGAATGTAATAAAGAAACATGAATACTACTATATCAGAAATTTAAAAATATTTAAATAACTGTATTTAAATATAATTGGTCTTCTTAGAAAGCTTAAACATCTTATTTTACATGTTTAAAGCCATTATTCTTGAGAAAGGGTCCATGGGTCTCACCTAAAAGGTCCATGGCACAGCAAAGGTTAAGAAACTTTGATCTACACTGTCACATTTTTTCTTAATTTTTATTCTGAAATAATTTTAAATTTACAGAAAAGTTGCAAAAATAGTACATGTACTCCCCACCCAGCTTCTCCTAATGTCAACATGTTACATAATCATAAAATAATCACTGAAAGCAGGAAATTAACATTGGTATAATGTTGTTAAGAAATCTTTAAATTGAATTCGAATTTCACCTGTTTTTCCACTAATGTCCTTTTTCTGTTCCAGGACCTAATCCAAGATCCTACATTGTATATAGTTGTCACGTCTCCTTGGTCTCCTCTAATCTGTCATAATTTCTCAGTCTTTCCTTGTCTTTCATGATCTTGACACTTTTTAAAAAGTGTTGGCCAGTTAATTTGTAGCCTGTCCACCAATTTGGATTTGTCTGATATCTTCTCACAATTAGATGCAGAGTTTGCATTTTTGGTAAGAATAGCACAAGAGTAATACTGCGACCTTCTCCAGGCATCACATCAGGGGAACATGATGTAGACATGTCTTACTCCTGTACATAATGGCTGTAGCATATCCATTATATATTTAATCGGATGTAACATATAACTTACTTAATTGGTCCCCTTCCAATGGACTTTTTAGCTTATTTTCAATTTAGGGCAGTTACAAATAGCACTACAATGAAAAAAGAAGTACAGGGCAGGGCAGCCTGAAGGAGCAACCAGCAGTCAGGGGTGGTGATGAGTATCCTGTCCCTGGAGGCATGCAACAGCAGGGTGGCACCAGATGCCATTTCCATTTCCCCAGCAAAGAGCCTCTGGTGTCCCAGAAGACTGACAAAATGCACAGGGGCAATAACAAAGGATGCTCCCCTCCCTTGCATCTCCACTCCGGCGTCCCATCAGCAAGGCGAGGCCTCAGCCCAGGTGGAGGGTAAAAAATGCTCCTCAGAATAGCCCAGGTCTAGTTAGTATTCTGAGCTCTCTGCTCTACTGATGGCTAATTGCCCCTAAGAGCTGAGATCAGTGGAGGGGAAAATGGAAGGCAGCCTAACCTTTGCTGGGCTCAGGGAGCCAGCCAGCCTCCCAGCAGAAAGGTCTGCACTGCCACTCAGCTCGACCCTCCTTTCTCTGCTGTGATTGCTAATGGAGCAGGGTGGTTCAGAGGCCCAGCATCCAGCAGAGGAGTAGCTTTGTGACACCCAATCTCAGGAAGTTTGGGGGCTGCAGGGGAGACAGTGCTGAACCTTCTAGTTGCTGGGTTCCTAAAATGTACAAGGTACAACCATCTTGGAAAACTGACAGTATCTGGGAAAGCTAACTGCATACCTAGTCTGCTCCTAGGTACATACCCAACAGAGTAAGTGCTCACGTCTACCAAAGGATGTTCATATAAGATTTATTCACAATCACTAAAACCTGGAAACAACTCAAATGCCTGTCAGCAGAATGGATAAACAAATCATGATATATTCATACAATGGAATCCTACACAGCAATAAAATAAAATAACAAGCTACTGCTACAAGCAGCAGCATGGATGAATTCCCAGATGTTGTGTTGACTGAGACACAAGAGGTCATACTGAATGAGTCCGTTTACGTGAAGTTCAAAAACAGGCAAACTATGGTGATAGAAATGAGAATAATGGTTCCCCTTGGAAGGGGGTGGTATTGACTGGGAAGGGGTCCATTGTGAGGGGGCTTCTAAGATGCTGTTCTACATCTCAGTCTGGGCAGGGGTTCTGTGAGTATATACCTAAGTAAAAACTCATCAAATGTATGCTTAAGCTTTTACGGCACATAAGTTATGTTTTAACGACAACATCAATTAAAAAGATGGGCGAGGGCCAGGGGCAGGCTCTGCTGGCCCAGGGAGGTGGGAGAGGGAGTGACAGGTCCCAGCTTTGTCAGGACTTGCTATGTGAACTGGGCCACCAGATCAAGTGCTTCAGGTTCTTCCACTGGGGAGGGGCTGATGCCGCCCGCTGCCCTTGCCACGTAATTGGGAGGAGAATCTGGGGAGATGTGTCAGAAACCAACTTCTAAATCAAAAACTGATGCGTGTATTGACTCCTCCAATACGTATTAATCACCTCGGACATGCAGGCGGATTAGACCCAGTCCTGGGCCTGGCAGGAAGTCTCAGACTAAGCAGGGATAAAGGCAACCAACCCCCAAACAAACAATTACAACCCACGATGAGGGTTATAGAGAGGCCATCGTGCCTCGAGATGGTAAATAATCAAGAGGTGGGATGGGGATGGCGGGTCAGAAGAGATGACTTAGCAGCAGGGAATTAAAGGACAGAAAGGAGCCAGGCCTGCAGGAGAACATTTCAGGCAGAGGAATCCTTGATGGCAGAGACCTCGCAGCTGGAAACAGCCGCGTGGGCTCACAGGGAGGCCTGTGTGGCCAGAGAGGGCAAGCCAGGGAGTGGGGTTCATGGCAGGGGCAGACCGTGCACGGGGTGGGCAGGGTGAGGGTTTGGGGTTTTACTGGAAGCCTACCGGAAAGACACTGGAGGACTTTTAATCAAGAAATGACATGATCTGGTTTGTGATTTTAAAAGATGACTTCAGTAACTAGCTAGGAGCCAAACACAAAAGATTACATACTTGATAATTCTATTTATGTGAAATCCAGAGATCTCCCCAAACTAACCAGTAGTGATGGAAATCAAAATACTGGTCAACTTTGAGAGTTGTGGTCTTGGAGCTGAAGGGTTGGAAATGTCCCATGTCTTTTTTTTTTTTTTTTAAATTATTTATTTATTTATTTTTGGCTGTGTTGGGTCTTCGTTTCTGTGCGAGGGCTTTCTCTAGTTGCGGCAAGTGGAGGCCACTCTTCATCGCAGTGCGCGGGCCTCTCATTATCGCGGCCTCTCTTGTTGCGGAGCACAGGCTCCAGACGTGCAGGCTCAGTAGTTGTGGCTCACGGGCCCAGTTGCTCCACGGCATGTGGGATCTTCCCAGACCAGGGCTCGAACCCGTGTCCCCTGCATTAGCAGGCAGATTCTCAACCACTGCGCCACCAGGGAAGCCCCCATGTCTTGATGTAGATGGGAAGTACGAAAATGCAAAAAGTTGTCACAATATATACGTAAGATTGGTGCACTTCATGGAGTACAATACTATCTCTATGCTATACCTCAATAAAAAAATCAAAATGAAATTTAAAATTGCTAACATTTTTATTGGCTAACATTATTTTTTAAAGTAAGGTTTATTGAGATATAATTTCCATGCAATAAAATCCCCTCTTTTAAAGTATGCAGTTGTATGAGTTTTGACAGATGTGTACACCAGCACAACCACCACCACAATCAAGATATAGAACATTTCCATGCCCCCCCCAAAGCTGCCTTGTGCCCCTTTGCAGTTGCTTCCCACCCTCCTCACCCCCACCCCCAGCCCTAGCTCCTGGCAACCACTGGTTTCATTTCTGTGCTTATAGGTTGGCCTTTTCCAGATTGTCATTAAATGGAATCATTCAGCATTTAACCTTTTGAGACTGCTTCCTTCACGTAGCAGAATACTTTTGAGATTCATCCATGTTGCTGTGGATATCAGTAGTTTGTTTCTTTTTATTGCCAAGCCATCTGCCATGTATGGATGCACCACAATTTATTTATCCATTCACCAATTGATGAGCCTTTGAATTGTTTCCAGTTTGGGTCAGTTATGAATAGAGCTGTTATAAACACTTGCAGGTAGGGTCTTTGGTGGACCTAGGTTTTCATTTCTCTCGAAGAAATATGTTAGGATTGGGATTGTTGGGATATATGATAAGCGCACGTTTAATGTTGTAAGACACTGCCACAGTGTTTTTTGAAGTGATTTCCAGGTACTAAATACATTATCTCATTTTCTCCTCAGAATAGGTGAGGAATGTGAGGCCCAGAGAGGCTAAGCAATTTGCCCAAGGCCCCACAGTAAGTAGGTGATAGTGCTGGGCCCCCAGATCCCACACAGGTAAACCCTGCTCTCAAGCTCCTCCAGAGGGGCCGCTCTCATGAGCAGGGCCAGTGGGTGAGGGCTGGTTTGCCCAGAGCCAAACTCAGACAAGTTCCAGACTAAAAATTAGGACCGTGACAGAGGAGATGGCAGTGGACCATGTAACCCCTCCAAGTAAGAAAATAGTGAAAGAAGAAGAAAGTAGAGCCAGGCGACATGAAAGCGGAGAAGATTGCCAGCTACAAGCCAAGTATTAATTCATTTGAAGTCAGCCTTTTCCCTCTGCTCCCAACGTCCCTTGGTCCCCTGGCAAGTTTTCAAATTAAAGTGCTGAACACTCCCCTGTCTCTCCTGACCCCGAGAGGACGAGGGCTGGCAGAGCTGGGGGTTATGGCCAGAATATTGTCTGGAACCAGCAAACCAGAACGCCCACCCTACTCCCAACCTCAGACAAAACCTGGACCCTGGCTTGCTGGGAGGTGGCTTCCCCCAGCCCAAGACAGGTCTGACCCCCACAGGGGCACAGGGGGAATAGAGGTTAATGAGATTTTGATGAACCTGCAGTTTTCATTTTGCGAGGGAAAAGGCTCAGACCCTTGCTAATTAAAGGGAACTGACCTGTAAAATGAGTCTGGGGATGAATGGCAGGGCAGGAGGGCCAGCAAGGGAGGAAGGGAGGAGAAGTGGGACCCCAACAGCCTGGTCAACACAATCTAGTCTGATGGGGGAGCAGGCCCAGAGACTGGAAGGGATTTGCCCAAGGACACACAGCAAATCAGACTAGACTTGGGTCCTGAAAAGAGGTGGGGAGAATGGGGGGAAAAACTGAGAAATAGGAAGATGGACAAAGGGATAGATTGAAAGAAACAAAGAGAGAATTCCATTGACTGCATATTCAATAATAACATCTAACTTTCACTGCAGGCTATGCTAAGTACCTGTCATCCCATTATCTCATTTAATCCCCACAACTCTAGGAGGTAGGTATTATTACGCCCATATGTGGAAACTGAGGTTCAGAGAAGTTAAGTGACTTGCCCAAGGGCACTCAGCCAGCTAGTTCTACCCGACCCCATGCTTTTAGTCACCTTCCCCTACACCTGGGGAGACCCTGGGCTCCAATTTACACATGCTGTCCCAGTTTAAGTATTAAAATGCCTCCTTTCATTGTCCAAAGTGACTCAGTTTAAGCCAAATATTATATAACTACCCTACCTAGGCTGCATCTTATAAATTGCTTCCTGTGTGACATGTGTAGCCCAGGATCCAACACACAAATAGTCAAACCTAGACACAGATTCTATTTTGTCATGTCTCAGAAATGAGGCAGAGAGCACAGTGGTAAGAAACTTTAGCTCTGGAGTTAGCCAAACTGAAGCTCAAACCCAGCGATATGACTTTAGATTAGTCACTTGACCTCTCGGGGCCTCAGTTTGCTCATCTGGAAAGTGGGGATAACCATGGCTACTGCACTAAGTTATGGAGATGATATAAAGAAAGGGGTATAAAGTGCCAGTGCATGTTTGCTATAATTACATGGCTGATGTAATTACAGGATTTTAATGTAAATTACATAGGATTTTAGCCTATGCCCTTTCTGCTGCACCCTGTGGATTTCCATACTGTGTACTTGGTTTGTGTTTGCTGAGCTTGTTTATAGACCTTTCTCCCATGACTCACTTTGCAGTTCCCTGCCCCAGAGCCTTTGCACATAATGGGGCTTTTTGTTTGCTTGTTTAGCTAAAACTCGTGTGCCAGGCATCATTCTAAGCATATTACATATGCTAACTTATTTAATCCTCACCATAAGCCTATGTCTACAAATGAGGAAACTGAGGCGAGGAGAGGTTAGTCAACTTGTCCAAGATCATACAGCTGGTTAGTGGCAGAGCTGGGATTTGAACCCAATCAGCCTGGCTTAAGGGTCAACCCTATATAGTACTTCCCTCTGTCCTGAAGGTGCTACCCCACTCCCTCTACTGACCCCTCCTCTGCCTTTGCTGAAATATCACCTCCTGCAGGAGACCCTCCATGACTGCTCAGCCTAAATTACATTTCCCACCCCTGCAGAGGAATAATCACTCACCCTACTCTTTATTGTCTTTCAGAGCTGAATCCAGTTTGTTATTCTCTATTTATTTGCTCATTTGTCTTCCCCACTGGACAGTGCATTCCAGGAGGGCAAGGATCATTTTTCTATTCCCAAGCATCTAGCAACAGACACATGGTAGGTCTTCAATAAATATTTGTTGAAGGACAGAATAAAGGAAAGGAGGAAAGGGGGGGATTAGAAGCCCCCTAAGGACAGGAGCTGCCCCTGACAGTGTTTTATTGTCCCAAGAGCCTGGCCCAGGGTCTCCAGGCATACGAGAGGGCTCTCAGTAATTGTTGACTGACTACATCAGCAGCGTGGCCAACCTACACCAGTGGGCCCAGGGCTGTGGACAGCCAGATGGAGCAGGGCTGGGACCCAGCTTTCTACAGCCACCAGCCTTTCCTCTCCCCCCACACGTGACCCCTCCCTTCTCCCTTCTTCTTCTCCTTTCTGAGATGTAGCAGTGAAATGATTTTTCTACTTGAGCAGTTTTCAATTTAGATTAAGAAAAATGTGGTTTGCAGTCACTCGGCAAAAGGCCCTGGCAGCCCCATCCCTTCAGGGACTGGGGGTTTCTCAGCCATTGACAGCAAAGCTGGTTCTGGAGTGGGGGAAATGTGGAGGGGACTTCCCAGTCCCTCTGTGTCTCCCGCTGACATTCATCCTCACAACTTGGCCTCCTCCTGCCTTCTTGGGTAAGGGACCAGGATCTGGAATCAGACAGAACTGAGTGGGTTCAGGCTCTAACCCATGTATACTGTGTGACCTTAGGCAGGTTCTGTACCTCTCTGAGTCTTCTTGTTTCATCCATAAAGTGGGTCAACGGTAAGCCCTCTAATTTGGTCCCTGCCTCCCACCCAGATCAAAAGGCTCCCTCTTAACCTTCCAGACTGTAAAGAATAAATAGAAGGACAACACAAGGACGTTTAGCTGGGATATGCCAAGGTGGGCAGACCCTCAGAAACCCCAGGGCCAGAAAGCAAGAGAGACAGGCTGATGGTAAGAGAGGCTTGACCAGCCCAAGAATAGATGGAAGTTTCCAAAGAGGCCCTCAATGAGCCAGAGGTTAACTAGGGTCAAAGACAAGGGCATCCATGTGGGGCAGGGGGCAGAGGAGGAAGGAGGCAGAACTCTGGGACCACTTAACTCCTTCCTAATTCTGAAATCTTTATGCCTGGAATAGATTTCGTCCTGTTTGTTAATGTTGCCTTTCAAGATGGAAGTGCTTTTGTTCATGTGGGTAAGTAAAGGGCATGTATTAACCCTAGTTAATGATACCATTTCTGGAGTCAGGCATACCTGGGTCTCATTTCCTGCTCCTCCCCTCAGTAGCTGTGTGATGTTAGGCAAGTTACTGAACTTCTCTGAACCCCTCCAAAATATTCAATACATAATTTTCACACTGCTCTGTTTCTTAGGTTTTGTGGGGTTTTTTTGTAAATCAACTTTACTGAGGTGTAACTTACAAATGATAAAATGTACCCATTTTAAGTGTACATTTCCATGAGTTTTGACAAATGTATACACCCATGTAACCACACTATGATCAAGAAATTGAACATCTTTATTACCCTAAAAAGTCCTTTTGTGTCCCTTCTCAGTCCTTCTATTGTTTTTTTTTTAAATTTATTTATTTTATTTATATTTTTGGCTGTGTTGGGTCTTCGTTTCTGTGCGAGGGCTTTCTCTAGTTGCGGCAAGCGGGGGCCACTCTTCATCGCAGTGCACGGGCCTCTCACCATCGCGGCCTCTCCCGTTGCGGAGCACAGGCTCCAGACGCGCAGGCTCAGCAATTGTGGCTCACGGGCCCAGCTGCTCCGCGGCATGTGGGACCTTCCCAGACCAGGGCTCAAACCCGTGTCCCCTGCATCGGCAGGCAGATTCTCAACCACTGCGCCACCAGGGAAGCCCCTTCTGTTGTTTTTAATGTAAAAATAATAGGTTCTCCAGGCCCCATGATGACAAATCTTGGCATCAAAATAAACATCCCAGGATGGTGTGCGGTGTTTGCACTGTGACTCTGCCTACCCGCTCCTCACCGCCACCCTAATACACACACTGTCAGGTAGACCCAGGGGCGCTTGATTCAAGCCCAGCACCACAGGATTCTGGGTGGATTCCCCCCACCGACCGGCAGTGATGAGCCACGAGACAGCCCATCCTCCCTCCACAGACAACCAGCTGGCAGCTGGCCTCCCCGGGGCCGCTCGCATGTGTCTTTCTAGCTGACACCTCCAGGAGTCATGAGCTGCTCCAGGGAGGGCACGTGGCTGCCACCTGTCACCCACCACTGCGTCTTCAGTGTCCTGGAAGGGACTGGAGCACAGTAGGTGCTCAATAACTAGGTGTAGAATGAATGAATGAGAAGGGGGGCTGCTAGCCGGAGGACCCCCTGACAAGTGAGGGTCACCGTTCACCTAACCAAGCGCTGCCCAAACATCTTCAAGTCCGACTTTCACAAATACCAGGCACTATTATTTAATATTCGTTAAATTGGCTCAATTAGTTTTTATTCTCTCTGTGTTTGCTTTGCCTTAAGCTACCATGAAATCATGGTTTGATTTGATATGTATATATAACTTTTAATTTTAATATAATTTTTTTTTTTTGGCTGTGCCGTGTGGCTTGTGGGATCTTATTTCCCTGACCGGGGATTGAACCCGGGCCCTCAGAAGTGAAAGTGCGGAGTCCTAACCACTGGACCGCCGGGGAATTCCCTAATATGATTTTAAACTTTACGGAAAAGTTGCAAAGAACATCCATACAGATTTTTTTCACCCAGATTCACCAGTAATATACATTTTGCCCCATTTGATTTATCATTCTCTCTCTCTCTCTCTCATATAGAATTATGCATACATAAGTATATATACATATATACATATATATGCATAGTTCTGTATTTTTCTAATACACCTTAATGTAAACACTATACTACATTGTATCAAAAGAAAGATACTTGTTGCCCTCGTTACCAGGTGCCTCCCTGCAAAGGGTTGTTCCTCCTATCTCATTGCCATCGGGTTTGGCCACATGGCTTGCTTTGCCTAATGAAATGTAAGCAGAGCTGTGTGAGTCTTCTCTGAATGGAAGCTTTAAAGCTCTCATGTGGTTCTGCCATTGTTCTTTTCCTGCTGCCATGTAACCAGCAGCATTGTAGGCAGGGGTTGCCCCTTTAGCCCGGTCCTCAGAATGATGATACAGAGTAGAATCAAAGCAGACCCATGGCCGACACGCAGTGTGAACAAAAAATAAAACCTTATTGTTGAAAGCCATTGAGATTTGGGGCAGGGTCATTTGTCACCACAGCACGACATTATTTAAGCTGACTGATATAAATGCATCACTATTAAAATGAAAAGTGTTTCTGCACCACCTACAAATACACAGCAAATTCAAAAAATGTGGCGTTGGCCGTGGTGACCCCAAATAGCCCATGTAATAAAGAAGGAAACTGAGGCTCATGATGGCTAAGTCGTTTGCCTAAAGTCTCTCAGCTAGGGAAGGTGGAAGAGAAGATTCTGGGTACTGCTGTCTGGGGCTCAGTTAAGGGAGAGGCAATGGAATTGTCCTTTGGCCAAACAGCTCTGTCAGGGATATCTCTCCTGGACAATCTTCTCTCCTTTCAGAACCCTTTTCTTCTGCTCCTTGTGCCCCAAGACCACCAGGAGCCCCTCCTGGCCCCATTCCTGGCCCCATTCTTCTCACAGCTGAATGCCAGGTGATTCCCTTTAAGGAGTTAGCTGCTAACTAAAGGTGTTAACTGCTAATGAAAGTGCCAGCACTAACTAAGGTATTAGCTAGTAAGCATTAACACCTCTCGAGGTGTTGGCATATTAATAAGGAACTTCAGGAAGACCCAAACGATTTCAAGAATCAGAGGAACAGAGCTCAAAAGGTGGCAGAATAATTTGGTTCTACAATTCTTCCTGCCCCTGTTACAAGCTGGGTCCTGAGCTAAGAGCTGCAGCTAACACGTTGCATATACACAAGGCTTTACAGTATACACAACACTCGACAGTCTGCAAAGCACTTAACAGTTAACAAAGCACTTCCTTATCCATCATCTCCCTTGCTCTTCACGTCAGCCCAGTAAGGTAAGCTTTGCTATCCCCAATTTGCCAATGAGGGAGCTGAGGTTCAGAGAGGGGGAGTGACTTATTCAAGGTCACAGGCTGGTGAGTAAGGGGACTGGGCTTGCCTCCAGGACTGTCAGGCTCCCAGCATGGTGATCCTCCCATGGACCCCAAACCCCTAACACAAGTGAAGCAGTAACAAATGGGAGCCAGAGCATTTCAGTTCACATCTGCCTTCCTCCTGGGCCTATGGTTGACTGTGACCCCAAAAAGTTAGGGCCAAGGCCAGGCTAGTTCTTGGAATACTCATGCCTATAGGGGCCCTCTTTTCTGCTAACTTCTATTCACCTTTCAACTCCTTTCTCAAGCATCACCTCCTCCTGGAAGCCTTCCCAGATGGTCATGGGCAGTCTCTCTTCAAACTCCCAATATATAGGGCATATCTTGATCCTACACATTGCATTAGAATGATCTCTTTACAGGTTGGAGAAATCTCTGTATCCCTGTGCCAGGCATGCAGCACAGAATGGAGGAAGATGACATAAATGGTTGTTTTTTTGGTTTGGATTTTTAGTATGTATGTATGCATGTACGTATTTTGGCTGTGCTGGGTCTTAGTTGTGACATGCAGACTCTTAGTGGCGGCATGTGGGATCTAGTTCCCCAACCAGGGATCGAACCAGGACCCCCTGCATTGGGAGCGTGGAGTCTTACCCACTGAACCACCAGGGAAGTCCCCATAAATGGTTGTTGAATGAATGAATGACTCCCGTGGTTGGTAGAGAGAACTGACGAAAGTGAACACCATTGCCCACCCTCCTAGGAACAGATTTACACAAAATGTGGTCATTTTAAAGTAAAACAAGAGATGAGCTATTCTCAATTCCTTAAAGCCTGATTAATATTTTACTATCCAGCAGTAGTAGTTATTTGTATCTTTGTGTGTCTCTGTGTGTGTGAGCATGTGTACAGGAAAAAAGAGTGGGAGGTTTCAAGGCCAAATAAATTTGGAAAGCCCTGGGTTTAAGAGGGGTCTACTGCCAGAATTTTCAGAGCCTTTAAGGGTAACATTTACTGAGCATTTACTATATGCCAGGCACTATGCTAAGTGCTTTACATACATTACCTTATTCCTTTATAGTCCAATCAATCTGTTAGCTTATATTCTACTAGATTGTAAGCTCCTTGAGGACAGAAGTTCGTTTGTTGATTAATTAATTAATTAATTAATTAATTACTATGCCCATTTGATAGATGAAGGAACTGTCTGACTACAGCGCCTGGGCTCTTATCCACTGACTTGTTACTAGTCTTCAGTGTGGTAACTAACGAGCCTGGCAGATCTGCAGGACAGAGTGCTTGCACTTAGCATTTCTATTCTTGATTTGACTCTGAACATTTTTCAAGAAGTGTCTGGAAGGACAGTATCTTGAGGAACATACTCTATGAAGTAATACTCTAGGCTCTGTAGGCTTTAAGGGCAGGGGCTATCTTCTTTGAGTTGTCGCCCCAGACCATAGCACATAGAGATTGGAGGGCAGGAGGGAGGGAGAAGTCAGGGTATTCTTTCTGCTCTTTGTATTTTTTTCAGGAAGGAAGGAAGGAGGGTGCTGAGAGAGAGAGAGAGAGAAAGGAAGAAAGAAAGGAAGGAAGGAAGGAGGGAAGGAAGGAAGGGAGAAAATAAATAGATGGGAGGAAGCAGGGATGGGCATATGGATGGATGGATGGATGATGAGAGTATGGATGAACCCGTGGATGAGAAGATGGATAGATAGAAGGATGGAAGCATGGGAGGATGGATGGGTAAATGAATGAGGGGCTGGATGAATGGATGGGTGGATAGATGGAGTATACAGGGACCGCGAGGTGCTGTGCAGTGGATGCCCAATAATTTCTATGTGGGTGCAACAAACTGGTTGGAAGAGGGGCTTGACGCTATATTCGAAGAACACATTACATAAGATTGAGAAACTATCAGTTGTCCATGTGAAAGAAAGGAGAAAGGGCTAATGGAAATTAGAGAGTTAAAGCCCCACTAAGCCACCCCTTAGCACTCTCACTGCAGGTGTGACTGTAATAGTCTATAATCGAGAGATTCTGAAAATCCATGTCCCTAAGAAGATTCAAAGGTTTTAAGGTTCTGTGTCTCTAAGACCGAGAATTTAAGACACTGTGTCTTTAAGAGCTCTTTATCTCTGCTAACACAGTGAGAGATGTACTATGTGCCAGGCAATGTTCTAAGCACTTTACAAAGAGTAGCTCCTTTAATCTGCCACCCGTGGTGTAGACATTATTATCATCCTCATAATGAGGCACAGAGATATGAAGTAATTTGCCTTAGATCACACAGCTAGTAAGTGGCAGGACTGGGATTTGAACCCAAGAAGGCTAGGCAGCATCCAGAGTCCATGCTTTCAACCACCACACGATCTTGCCTCTAGGAACTGAGGATTCTATGCATCTAATTTTCAAAGATTCAGTGCTCAAGGCTTGAAGAGTCTGCAGTTCTGTGGCTCTGAGTGTTTCTACAACCAGGAGGCCGAGCCTTCCTCCTGGGGAAGGCAGGAAGGAGTCTTCAAAGGCTGAGGGAGAAAGGAGGGGGCCTGGCTAGCTCCTGCAAGCCCCAGCCCTGCTGATGTCAGGTGCCTTGCTGTCACTCTTCCTGTTAACTTTGGGGGAAAAACACATTTGTGGCAGATACCAGGCACGAGGGTGTACCGCCCCTCCGCCCGCTCCTGGGCCTGATGGATGGGCTACATGGGGCTCCCCTGACCTGCGTGTGTACTGTTATCTGTTCGGCCAAGGGAGGCTGTTCATCATGCCGACAGTTTGGCAAGGCACACCTGCTGGGCCTGCATCAGCCAGAGCTGCCAGCATCCCAGGAGGAGAGAGGAGGGGTTATGGGAGGGGTGGGGCAGGACAGACACAGAGAGGAGGACCCCATGACAGCAACATCCCTAGGCCCAGGATTGGCCCAGAGAGTGGCACTGACTGTCGGGTGTGATGCTGTTTCTGGTGGTACCATGGATATGCTGTGTGACTGTGGGCTAGTCACTTAACCTCTCTGGGATGCAAAATAAGATTAAGATTTGCCAGAAACCTGAGGCTCCTCTTTTTTTCTCCTTCTCCTCATGCTCCATATCCAATCACTAGGTTCTGTTGGTTTTACCTCTGAGTCTGTCATGATCCTGTCCATTTTTCATCATCATCTCCACTGGGACCACCCTGGTTCAGGTCACCACCATCTCTTGCCTGGGCTCCCTTCTTCCTTTCCTGCCCCTATAATCCACTGTCCACACAGGAGCCAGAAGGATCTTTATTACAGAATCAGATCATATCATCACTCCCCTACTTCAAACCCACCAATGACTTCCTTCACACTTAGAAATAAATCGAAACTCCTTGCCAGGGCTCTGCAAATTCTGGTCTCCCCTCCTGTCCATCATCACATCGTACCTTCTTGCCCACTTGCTCACCAAGTTCCAGCTACACTGCTAAGTCCTTTCCCATCTCTTGGTCTTTGCATATGCTGTTCCCCCTGATGGGAAAGCCCTCTCCCCAGTTCCTTGCATGCCCAGCCAGCTGCTTCTCAACCACGGATCTCAGCTCAGTTAACACCTCCTTAAAGAGGTCTTCCTAGCCTGAAATAATATCCCAGCCTCTAAGTTCACTCTGTCACAGCACCAATGTATGCCCTTCCCAGCACTTATTACAGCCGTAAATTATGTTGTTTATTTATTTATATATTTATTTATTGTCTGTGCTCCCCACTAGACGGTAAGCTCCAAAAGGTCATGGATTTTTGTCTCATTCACCACTGTGATCCTGAATGTTTCCTCAGTGCCAGGACAGATAGTGTCCTCCACCCCAGGGTCTTTGTACTAACTATCCCTCTGCTTAGAAACTCTTCTCTCTCTTCTTCCCCTATTTAACTCCTACTCATCCTTTAGATCTATCGAAGAGTGTATTTTTCAAAGATGGTCACATCCTACATGTTGTTCATAAAATACAACCTTGACACTCTCCCCCTTCATTTGGGGTGGGCTTATGACTTGATTATAACCAATAGTATGCAGCGGAAGTGACACTAGAACACTTCTGAATAGAGGTTGAGGACACCGACTCTGGAGCCCTGAGCTACCAGGTAAGCAGCATGACTGTCTGGAGGACACCATGCTATGAGGAAGCTCAAGCTAGCCTATGCAGAGAGACCACATGGAGAAGCCCTGAGATTACATGCAGAGAGAGAAAGGGATACCCAGCAGCCCCCAGGTGCTCCAGCCCCAGCACCATCTGACTGAAACTCCTTGAGAGACCCTGAGCCGGAACTGCTCAGTAGAGCCCTTTCCAAATCCCTGAGCCACAGAAACCAGGAGCAACAACAAAATCATTGCTGTTGTTTTAGCCACTAGGTTCAGTTGTCATGCAGCATCAATAACCAGGACAAGATCTCAGCTCAGGCGTCACCTCCTCAGGGAAGCCCTCCTTAACTAAAGGCACTAGGTCAGATCCTCCTAGTTCCATTTTATTTTTCCTCATGACACGTATCACAGTTGGTAATTATGCAGTTATTTATCTGATGGTTGATTTTTGTCTCTCTTTCTTCCACTAAAATATGAGCTTTGCGAAGGGGGAAGGGATCACTGTCTTGATCACTGCTGTGTCCCCAGCACCTTGAATAGCACCTGACACATAATAAGTGCTCAGTAAATACCACTGAATTGATGATTTCGCTAAAATATCACATTAGCCCTGAAAAGTGGGCTTTATTCTCTCCATTTCATAGCTAAAGGAACTGAGACTCAGAGATGACAAGCCCCTGCCCAAGGCCACACAGCAGAGCAGGATCCTAGCCTGATTCTCTCTGACCCCGAAGCCAGAGCCCATCTCCAGATAGGAAGAGGAATGAGGTACTGGTTTGGGACCCTGGAAGTGGGAGCCAACAGGGACCACAAATGTCCTTTTGTTTTACACTTGGGGGAAGAGAAGCCCAGAGAGGGGAAGGGACTTGCCCAAAGTCACACAGCTCATAGATGTTCAAGTTGGGACAAGACCCAGAGCCCATATTCCTAGCCTAGAGCTCTTCTAGCTACATGCTCAATGCTGCCCTGAAGACCTACCATGCAAGGCCAAGTCTAGACTCCAGGAGGTGACAGAGACAGGAAAATAAGTTGTCCCTTTAAGGAAAAGAGAACCCAAATTCCTATGTACAAAACAAAGGGGACAAGAAGAGCAATTATATATGGAAATCTACTGTGTGTCAGACAAGCCTAAAAGATATTTCTCTCAACACACCTATAAGGTATTCTTATCACTGCCTTTCATAAGAGGAAACTGAGGCTCAGAGAGGTTAGAGGACTTACCCAAGTCACCAAGCTTGCCAAGTGGCAGGGTCAGGATTTGAATCCAGATCTGTCTGTCACCAGGGCTCCTTCCAGGATGCCATCCTTCCTTGGCAAGAGCTAAGGGAGCCTTGAGGTCCCATAAGAACAGGGAATCAAGGAAGGCTGCATGGGGGAGGGAGTTGGGTCTTGAAGGAAGCAGTGTGATTTCTTTTTTAAAAAATATTTATTTTATTTATTTATTTATTTTGGCTGCGCCCGGTCTTAGTTGCAGCATGCGGACTCTTAGTTGCAGCATGCGGGATCTAGTTCCCTGACCAGGGATGGAACCTGGGCCCCCTGCATTGGGAGCACAGTCTTACCCACTGGACCACCAGGGAAGTCCTGCAGTGTGATTTCTAAAGACTGAGCTGGGGAGAGCATTCCAGGTGGAGAAGGGGAGTATGGGAAAGGGTAGGGGTGGGACAGGCAGGCAGGTGTGCTGGCTGAGGTTGGAGGATCCTGCTGTCCCTGCCCCTCATCGCCTCTGCAGCCCCCAGTCACCTTCCCCGGCACCCGCCCCCCAGCCCCCAACCTCAGCAAGAGTGAGGGCTGGAAAATAAATGAATCTGTTTATGAAGCCCATAATGTTGCCAGCAAAACAAGGCGCTCAGCAGAGCAGCTCGGCGCCTCTAATGGGATATTATTTATGTCATTTTCCCCCTGGCGCTGGAACCATTACCGCACGGGATGGCGTTCTGTCACCCTCCACTCCCCCAGCGATGTTCCAGTGTCACACTGAAGGATGTGCGCTGCAGTCGTCACGGCTGGACCTGGGGGAGGGGGCGCTGAGCGGGCGATGGGGCAGCCCCCGACTCCCCGCCAATGGGATCTAGCTTGTCCTGAGCTGCTCTTGGTGCCAGCCATCCAGCCAGGCATTCAGGATGCTCCCATGTCTCCCCACTGCCCTGCAGATCAAGTCCCATTTCTCCAGTCAACCAATAAGGCTTCTGGGCTTTGGGCCCTGCCCACCTCTGCAAACTCAGCTCTGGCCACTTGTGCATAAATTCCAGAATCAGGCCGACCTGGTGCCCCAGACCCAGTTTATGCATTTTCTCTGACTGACTCATTCCCACCTGAGCCCTCTTGTTCGATGGCGAGCCCTGCCTCTGCCTTCGCCTCATCGTCTAACCCAGCCGCCTGAGTCTCCTCTGGGTGAGGACCAGCCTTCCCTTCAGCATGGGTTCCATCAGGCTTGCCAGGCTGCAGCAGCTGACACTTGGGTCCAACCCAATCTGAGGGAAGCTCGGGCTCTTTCACATTCAGGTAAAGAACCACATGCAGGACATGGGATCTGGCTTCCCCAGTGGTTTCCCAGAGATGCCAAATAACAGCACCCCATGGAGTAAACTAGGAATACTAACAGTCGGGAGAGAGGATGGAGCCACAGATGAATGGACTCTTCCAAAGAATGGAGGCTCACATGGCTTGTGGATGTGCCACCCCACATGACCTAGCGTCCAGCTGCCTTGACTCCAATCTGGGGCCAGCTTGGAAACATATCAGTGTGTGTTTCCCTCCTTCTCTACCTCACTTCCCCTTCACCCTCATTCTTGCTGCCCCAGAATCACATCCCCACGAAGTATGTAAGCTTTGCCTCAGCCTTTGTGTTCAACCCCTACTTCATCACTTCTTGCTGAAGTACCTGAGGAAAGTTAAGGAACCTCTCTGAGCCTCAATCCCCTCAACTACAAATGGAGATAATAATAGTCCCTACCTCACAGGATTGT
This sequence comes from Eschrichtius robustus, assembly GCF_028021215.1. Lineage (NCBI taxonomy): Eukaryota > Metazoa > Chordata > Mammalia > Artiodactyla > Eschrichtiidae > Eschrichtius > Eschrichtius robustus. The sequence goes on from NC_090839.1 coordinate 22,375,432, forward strand.
TGTAAGTACTCAGTGAATGTCAGGAATGCTTGTTTTTCCTTCTGGGGCATAACTTGTCCTGCATCAGACACTGCTACTTGCTGTTTTCACTGCCAGAAACACTCTTATGACAACCCCATTTATCCTTTGTTCTTACCTTAGATATCAGCTCTGGGGAGAACACTTCATGCTCCCTCTGGACTCCCCCAGCCCCCTTTGCTTCCTCTCTGATTTCACTAGACATCGTACATGTACTGCTTTTGCCTCTCTCATTAGACTGAAAACTCCCTGAGGGCAGGGCTGTGTGCTTTGCTTCCCTTTGTCCCCCTAGTACTTAACACAGTGCCTGGAATACAGGATGTGCTGGACAAAACAGTGTGTGCCACGCACTTTTCTTGAGTGAATGAATGATCCTATTTCATTCACGCCACAGCTCTACTTTGTAAGGGTTATCATCTCCATCTCATTTTCTGATTTGTCCATTTCTTCTTTGATCTTTTAAAATTCCTTCCTTCCATTTTTTATGGATTTATTTTCTACTACCTTGAATGGAAGATTTAATTAATTTAATTTTTCAATCTTGCTTTCTAACAAATGCATTAAAAGCTATGAATCTCCCTCTGAATATTTTCTTGTCTGCATGCCACCAGTGGGGATATGACACACGCTCATTGCCTTTCAGTTCTAAATGGCTTGTATTTTATTTCCATTTTAGATAAGGAAACTGAGAGTCAAAGGGGTAAAAAGACTTGCCTGAGGCCACAAAATGAGAAAGGGGCAGAGCTGGGATTTGGACCCAAGACACTCTAGACCCCATTCGGGGTGTGTGTGTGTGTGTGTGTGTGTGTGTGTCTGTCTGTCTGTCTGTCTGTCTTTGTCCCTCAGCTTTCAATTAAACCTTTATTTTGAGATAATTGTACATTCAAATGAAGTTGGAAGACACAGTACAGAGAGATAACATGCACCCTTTACCAGTTTTCCCCAATGATGACATCTTGCAAAACTATCATACAATATCCCAAGTGGGATATGAACATACAATCCACTGACCTTATTCAGATTTCCCCAGTTTTACTTGTATTCACGTGTGTGTGTGTGTTTCATACAATTTGATCACATGTACCAATGCTCTTTGTATTGCAAGATGGCACCTCCTAATACATCAGGTTCCTGAGCGTCATTTCTGCCAAGCTAAGGCTTTCACACTCTGTTCCGGGGAACAAAGCCACATTCTGTTAACCGTGTCCTTTCCTTTTCCCCTGGGTCTGAGCCTCAGCTGAGCTTTCCTTCAGGGGCCCAAGCCCTCTACAGTTGACTGTACTTGGAGCCCAGCCCTACACTTTGAGCTCTGGTGGCTGACAGTCAATGTCTCTAAAATCCTCTCCTCACTCACCTGTCCGCCTCTCATCCTCCCCTCCTGCAGACCACCCCTAAGCCAACCCCTCCCTTTGCAGGTCACTTGTTCGTGGAAGGATGAAACTGGGAGCCTGCCCAGGGTGGTCTGGGGACACCTGAACAGCCCTGCCCACGTCAACAGTTCTCATGGGAGGTGAGGGTTGGACTTGACCCTCCAGTGAGAGATCTTCTGGTGCCACCTTCTTGTTTTACAGATGGAGGAACAGTAGCTGGAGCTACCTTACAGCGCATCTACTATATACCTGGCACTTTCACACTCATTACCATTTATTCTCATTGCTTTGCAATGATGCACAATTTATGGGTGAGGAACTAAGGTTCAGAGAGGGAAGGTGACTTGCCCCGGACCACAAAACGAATATATTGTGAAGCTGAGATGAAAGCACAAGGTTAGTGTAATTCCGCAGGCAATGAGGTTTCTACTACACTTAATTTTAAGATAGAAGTCAAGAGCATCTCAGACCCTGGAACCAGACTGCCTGTTTCCATCACTTCACGTCTCTTCTCTGAGCCTCAGTGTCCCAATCTGCAAAATGGGAATAAGACTCCCTCAGCAAGGATTAGCCCCATATAAAGCTATATAGAAAATGAGGCCTCCAAGAGGTAAAGTGGCTTCTCCAAAGGTTCTCAGGAAGGGGGTGGCAAGGGTGGGACTTGAACTTCAATCTGCCTGAATCGGGGGCTGAGTAATTTGACCTCCCTGACCCCTTGGCCCTTTGAGGAGTCAGTGGGACCAAGTCTGTAGCCCAGGGAGGTTTAAGTCGGGACAGAGGGAAGCACTGGCTGGACCTGTGGCTGCTGGACAGGGTCTGACTCCTGATGAGACTTTGCCCCCAAGCCATACTCCAGGTTCCTGGGAAGGTCTTCAAAGTGTACAGCAGGCACCTGTTGGCTGCCCAGAGGGTCCTCCTGTGCTTGAAGAAGCCAAAGGAAGGCCAGCAAGGAAGCTCGTTGGAGAGGGGGCTCCAGGGACAGAGAGGAGAAGCCAGCTGGGCTGTGACCCAAGGACACTTGGCCGGGTCCAGCCCTGTGGCATCCCTGTTACCTGGACCACCAGCCTCCTGCCCATGGAGGGACACTTTGGCGCAAGGATTCATGCAGCTGTGGGGCTTGAATCTCACTTCTTCCTCCCCACCCCTGACCCCGGAGCTGGCACATCTCTGAGCCTTGGTCTCTGCATCTGTAATTGGAGAGAACAAGTCCCAGCTCACAGAATCCATCATAAAGATGAGAGAGAAGGAATGTAAGGAACGTGGCCCGTAGCAGGTTTCAAGGAATCCAGGAGCATCCCGTGACACCTTCTGCCTGTTTACACACACGCTTAGGGGGAGATACTTTGGAGGATGGAGCCACAGCAGATGGGCCCTGTCTTCAGGAAATCCACGTGCTGGGGAGGAGGCAAGGTTTAAGGGAAAACACTTTGGGTTTGGACCAAACAGTCCTGGATTTGAATCCTGTGCGACCTTAGGAGAGTTGCTTAACTTCTCTGGACCTGTTTCCTCATCCATACGATGGAGCTCAAAATTCCTCTGATATGGGGTATCCGGTGAGCTAACGGAGCTGAAGATGCTGTGTAAACTATGAAGTGCTCTCCAGACGATAATGCTCTCATGGGCCAGATATTCCAGAGCAGAGAACTGAAAACAGAAGACCTCTTTGGAGTGCTAAGGAAATAAGAAAAGGGGGTGGGGGAGGAAGGGAGGATGCTGACTGAGCCCCCACTGAGTACCAGGTTCCTTCTGGAGGCTTCACGTGGAATTCTTATAACTACCCAAGAGAAGAGGCATTTCCCCTGAGAGTGGCGGGCCTGATATAGAGTAGGGACTCATGGGTTATTCCCTTCTCAGCCTTCCCCCCTGTTTCAGGTAAAGGAGCAGACCCAGAAGGGAGAAGTGACTTGCCCAAGGTCATGCCGCTGGTAGGTGGAGGAGCTGGGATTTCCACCCACCAAACTGGGTGGATGACTTGGGTATCTGAGGGTCATAGATATTTCAGGAGGGGAAAGGGGACGTAAACGCTAGGTTTTTCTCCTCTTTCCTTCCCTGATACCCTCTTGGGGATTGGGGTTGGCATCAGGGCGGGCATCCCAGGTGGCAATGCCCATCAGCAGGGAGCCTGGGTCTGGGTACCACTGCCAGCCCCCAGCTGCCCCCCTGACATTCTGTTTAAGCTCTAGCATCTCCCACCCGGAATACCAGCCCTCTTGTGGAAGCCCTCTCTGCCTCCTGTCCCCCTAACCCCATCCAGGCCACTTCAGACAGATGTTTTAAATCCCAGTGGCCACACCTCACCCTGCTCAACCCCGTTCAGTTGCTCTCACATCCCTGGGACAGGATCCAAACTCCCCACCTCAGCATTCGAGGATTCCCTTGATCTCACCCCCTCCTCCACCTCCCCTCCCTCCTCATCTCCCACCCTACACACACACACACACACACACACACACACACACACTCACTCACCAGGAGCCTGCAGCTCCTCCCACACCTCTGTGCCTTTGCTCCTTCTGTCTCCTCCACCAGGAACACTGGGCTCCTGGATGCCCTGATCACATGCTGCTTCCTTGGAGACTATACCCTTGACCTTCCATGTCAGGATCACTTGCTCCTTCCCAGCAGACCTTCAGCACGTGGTTTCTTCCTCTATTAGAGCTCACATAGTAGGAATCGTAGATCAATGGCCATTGTTCACTCAGCACTCCTAGTACCTGACGCTACGCTAAAGCACATTTCAATGCATGCCCTCACTGACTCCTTACAACGCCTTTGACCATCCCCATTTTACAGATAAGGAAACTGAGGCTCAGAGGTATAGGAAATTCTCCCAAGGTCACACAGGCCAGGCATTCTGACTCCAGAGTCAGTAGTCATAACTCCTCTGTTGTGCCACCTTGCTGTGAGTCCCCCCAGTTCAAGGGCACGGATGGGGGCTGTGTGGTTCATTTAGATGCCACCAGCGCTTCACCTGGTACCTGGAACTGATAGGTTCATTTATTAGTATCAATATGCTTTGAATGAAGTATGAGATAACAAAGAGTGGCCGAGTGCATACATATGTTCCACACTTTATTGAGCACCGACTAAGTGCTGGGTGCTGTTCTAGGTGCTAGGAATAGAGCAGTAAGCAAAACACAAAACCTCTGCCCTCAGGGAGTCTGGTGAGAGGAGACAGTCTGCTGGGGAGAAACAGGCAACAAAAAACTAAGTAAATAGAGGATCACTATGTCACATGGTGAAAAGGGCTATAGAGACAAATAAAGTCGTGGGGGGGGGGTGACAGCATGAACACGTGTGCTTCTGTAGTGGAGGACAAGGGTCCCTCTTCTGAGGTCCACTGGGAGAAGTTGATGTAAGAGGAGACAGAGCTCCATTTGGGGGGTGAAGGGCAGCATGGAGGGGTAGGGTGGGAGAGCCCCTGCAGCCTCGCTGTGATGGTGGCGGCACTAAAAGTAGCAGCGTGACGGGAAATGGCCACCCAGTTACTGCCTCCTCGTTGGCCTTATTTATGGCCCTCACTGTCTTCACTCTTGCCCTCTAGTGTGGGGCTGGAGGGAGGGAGGGGGCGCTGGTCTCTGCCTGCCTGGTACTAGATGACCTTGGGGACAGTGTCCCCCAGGGTCCCTAGAGGAGGGGTGGGTTTTGGAACCTGGGTCACTGCCTTTCATGTGGCAGCCCCAATGCTAGGGTCACATCCTCTAGGAAGCCTCAGACATCTCAGCTTTACTCAAGACGGGGCATGAGAGGAGTCTGACCTTTACTGAGACCTCTGTGCCAGGCATTTCATGCACACAATTTCCCTCAACCCTCACGATCATCCTATTCCTCCATCTTAGGAGAGGAAATTGAGGCTCAGGGAGGTTAATTAATGGGCCCAAGGTCACACAGCAAGTACAAGGCAGATCAGGATTTGAACTCCGGTTGGTCTGATTCAAAGAGCTTCATTTAGAACTCTGGTCCTCAAGGTCACTTTTTATTTCTCTTGCAACTCCTGGCAAAGTCCACCGCAAAGCATTAGCAGCCTGCAGACAGAGTAGAGCAGGGTCTCACAGCAGCGTGGACTATGAGACCAGAGAAGATTTGATTTCTAGTCCTGACTGTGCCACATCGTAACTCTGAGACTTCAGGCAAGTCTTTTTCCTTCTCTGGGCCTCAGTTTCCCCATCTATAAAGTGGACATAATAATAACCTTCCTCTTGACCTGTTGTTTAAGGGTGGATGAGATGTCAGGCAAGATAGTCTTTGGAGAAGGCACTGTTTAGAGATAGTTCAGTTATGGTACGGTCAAAATCCAGGAGAGGGTTAAGGAGAAAGGAGCTTTTATTGTTCCAGCAGTGGTGGCAGCATCTTTGCAGCAAACTTCACCTGTTTACAGTCCATTAGAAGGCATTATTGCTGTGTCTGGGGCAAATGCACACCCCTGACCTAGATGCGTGTCTGACAGCCACAGGCAGCAATCTGGGGAGCAGGAGTCATTTCGCAGCACTTAAAGGGCCACAAGAGGCCAAAGGCCTCTTCCAGTGCCCTCCTCCCTCCCAACTCCTGGGCCACAACCTCTGAGAGCCAGATGGCTGAGAAAAGGGCCCAGCCTGGGTTCCAGGTGCTCAGGCATCTCCCCCAGCCCTCTAGGCAGTCCCCAGATCACCACCTTGAGTTTGCAATCTTAGTAGGGCAATAGTGACTGAGGAAGAAATAAACAGACAGCTAGGGCTGCAGAGACCTCAGAGAAATTGAGTCCAGGCCTTCCCTTGTGTGTGAGAAAGGAAAGGACATGCCCAATGTCAGAAGAAGAGAGCCAGAATGAGAACCAAGCTCCTGGCACTAGCCTAGACTTTGAGATGTGAATGGTGGGAATTTCAGGCAGTGACCAGTGGCAAGTTGGCAGCAAGATTGGGCAGAGAGGAGGATTTTATATCATGTTGCATAGGCGGCTGCCACCTGTGGCTTCAAGCAAAGCAGACCCTGGGCATGGGTGGCTCCAGGCCAAGCTTCTTCCCCCCAGCTTCTAAAGCTTGCATGAGAGAGGGAGAGAAGCTATAAGAGAAGGTGGGGCAGCTGCGCATTGCAAAATCAAGCTTTTCTCAAAGCTCTTGCTTTCCTTTTCTGCCCAACTCCCCTTTTCTGTTTTTTTAAAATAACGTTTCTCCAAAGTATTTATTGCCCCCAGACTTTCTCTTCATTCCTCTTCAGCAAACTCTTTTCTCAGAAAAGAATTAAAATCTCATCCATACTCAAGTGTAAATGATTGACAACAGCTTTAAGGCAGTGGCGATCTCTCCAATTTTAGTAGGACTGTAAGAAAGAAGTAGGAAGAGAGACACACATCCCCCCTTCCCCACCTAACTACAACCCCATCTTTCACTGGTAAACTCATCCTTTGGACCTGTACTCAAAAGTCTCTCCTCCAGGAAGCCTTCCTTCACCTCCAGGCTGACCTGGGTCCCTCTGTTATACATCCTCACAAAACTGAGTTCCTTCTCTTCAGAGACCTTTGTCTTTTGGTGTGATTATTTGATGACCATCTGTCACGTGCCCTTGACTATGAGGTCCCTATGGGCACCTTTTGCTCTCCAGGGTTTTCTCCAGAGCCTAGTAACGTCTCTGGAACATAGGAGATGCTCAATAAATACCTTCAGAGTGAATACATGAATTATTGAGTGAATGAAACTTGAGGCAGCTATAAAGTCTGGACTTCGCCTTCATTCCATGAACAACCTCTCAGTCCCCTGAAAGCAGTGACTCTCTCCTAAGACTCTGTAGTGGGTCTTTTTGGTACCCCATCCAGACCCCCTTTCCCAGGCAGGCATACCCATCCCCCTGCTGCTCTAGGGTTGGATGCCCCCTCAACAGCTGCTCCCTTCTCTGCAAAATTGCCCTCACTGACCAGGCCACCTCTTCTGGGAGGTTATACCCTCCATCTCCCTCCCAGAGGCAGCTCACAGCTGATGATGGGTGACAATGGGGTGTATGCTCCAGAGCCCCCCGTGGATAACCTGAGATGACATCTGTGCTTGTCCTCTTTCCTTTCCCTCTCCTGCTTCCTTCCCTCCTTTACTGGTTTTTCTTAAGAGCACTTCCTCAGTAAATCCTGTGTACTGAATCTTTCTCACGCTCTGTTTCTAGGACTCTGACCTGAGACAGGCACTTGTCATCTTCCCTGGGCTCTAGCTTAACAACATCTCCCTACCGGGCAATTAATATTTATTAAACATCTACTGTGTGCCAGAGTCCATGCTAGATAAATTACATCTAGCATCTAATCCTCAAAACCACCTGATGAGATGGGTCCTATTATTATCCCCATGTTATAGAGGAAAAAACTGAGGGTCAGAGAGTACACAACTTGCTCAGGATCATACAGTTGATAAATGGTGGAACAGGGATTTGAACCTAGTTCTAGCAAGTGAGGCGATGACGGCTACCTATCACTGTACTACGGGGTGACTATAGTTATAATGGCACAGAAAAAAGAGAAATCAACATTGTCAGGAGTTGTGGAGGATCGTAAAGAAAGCTTTCTCTAAGTAGAAAACATTATAGAGTCTTGAAGAAGATGAAGAGGAGGGAGGGCCCGCAAGGCAAAGGGAACAGCACATGCAGAGGCAAGGAGGCAGAGATCCACATGTGTTTCATGTATTGATAGTTCCAGCAAAGAGTGTGAGGTACATTGAGGGGTGTGCTGAAGATACAGGCTGGGACCAGATCTTAAAAGGCTTGGGTACTAAGATAAGGAAACTGGACTTTGTCCTAGAGGAAGTTAGATGCCACTGTTGGGTTTTAAGCAGAGGAGGAACATGTATGTTTCTGTTTAGGAAAATTACTCATGTTCAAGATGGAAGATGGATTGGAGAGAAAAACTGGATCCCCAGAGGCTATTTAGGGGAAAGAGGGCGAGACTGTATTTCAAGGCCATGGGGATACAGAAAAGTAGGTGAATTCAAGAGAGAGGTATTCGGGAGATAAAAATAGCAGGATTGGGGTCTGGACATGGGAGATGAGGAAGAAGGAGGAGTCCGGGATAATGCCCAGGTGTCTGTCGTGGGTAGCACCACTTTCTGAAGTGAGACAAAAAAGGGCAGATTTGGGTAGAAGAATGATGAGCTCTGTTTTGGACATGCCGAATCTGAGGCTTCTCCAGGGGCACTGTTCAGGAGGTAGCAGATAAATGGCCCATCTCTCCTGTAGCTCAGGGGAGAGGTGGGAGGTAAAGTTCTGTATCAGAAACTCTGATTGGCTCTTTGTGACATCATAGAAATGGGGAGTGAGTAGCAAAAGAAGCCCTTGACCATGAAAATATTGAGAGTAACTGGTCTAACCCAGCCTTCCGTGTTAAACTTACTGTCCCAGGTGAGCTTGCCAGAATTGAATTCTTTCAACTTAAGATCTTTGGACTTTTTCAAATTCTTTAGGATCATGAGCTTCCTGCTGTCAAGCATCCCCCCACTTTACCCACTCCTCCTCCACATTGCCTTTCCAAAGAACGAAAAAAAAAAAAAAACCGGTGGAATGGATGATTTGGGAGCTGAAAACCTCCAAATGGGGAGGTTATATCCTCTAGACAGCAGCATCAATCACCACATTTTCATTATTAAGTAACATCGAGGTATGCAGGACTGATTCTGCACCTTATCTGAACCTAGCAGCTGTGCCCTAAATTCCAGCCGTGGCGCCTGTCTGCAGGAATTCAGTTGCCTGTGTTTAAAATGAGTGTTAGCATCTATCATTTCCCCACACCAAATGGTTTTGTGTCGGTGGTTGGCAGCACTAATCCGTCACCGGGATACTCCACTGCCCGGCTCAATACCCTCTTCGTCACTGTTGGGAGGAGAGGAACGGGAAGCCCCCAGGATGGGGGAAATGTCACTGTGAGGACAAATGCAACATTTGGGACTCTTTCACAAAAAACAGGAGGGAGAGGAAAAACCATTTGTATCTATTACAAGCTCTGACTTCTTATCTCACCGATTCTGGGTAGTCAGGGGTCTTCCATTATCCATTCTTTGGGTCAGTATGAAAGTTGGTGGGACCTTGCCACAGAAGACAGCGGCCTGTGGCTCTGTCCGTGGTGCTGAATAGCTTTGGGGCTGTGATCTTTCAGCTCTCAAGGGTGCAGAATTGCAGCACATGTGAGCTGAAGAGGACCTTAGACCATCCAGTCTGGTATGTCTCAACCTCTTTGGGGATTCAAAAACCTTTTAGGACCCTCTACCCAGAAATATATACAAGTCCAAAATTTTGCTCATATATACCAATCTTAGCCTATTATTTCATGGGGTTTGTGGACTCCTGGTTAAGAATCTCAGATTAGCTTAAACCCCTCATTTTGTAGATGGAGAGGCTGAGCCCCATGGAGAGGAGGCCATCTGTCAAAGGCTTCAAAGTGAACAGGTAGAATTTTGGGTGGGGTGAATGAATCTCAAGCCAGTGAGATGTAGTTGAAAAAGGAAGGGGTTAAGAGCCAAAAAGACCTGGGTTTGAATTAGCTCCACCACTAATAGTTACTAGTTGTGTGGCTTGGGAAAACCCTAGTAGATACATTCTCCAAAACTCAGTTTTCTCATCTGTGAAACTAGGTAATAATATCTATTTTGTAGGATTGCAATAAGGATTAGTGTTAATGGAAGTAAGTAGCAAGCTACATTGGATGCTGTGAGGCACACCCAGGTCCCCCTTCAGAAATGAAGGATTTTTCCCACCAATGGGGGTGCCATCATCAGAAAGTCACCAGCTGTCAGTACCCTACACGGATTGCCTCAGCTGAAGAGAGCTGCTTCACTCAACATAACACATTTTCCTGGGGCAGGCTACATCAGTAACTGATTTATATGGCAGTGTAAAGGCCCGTCCCAACTCTGGACAACTGAAATGTCATCCTAGCTTCAGAATCATCCATAGCGTTGGCTGAGACCTCTGTGGAGGCTGTATTACAGCTCTACTTTCCCTCTGCTCAATCCCAATCCTTTCCCTTCTCATGACAGGTGTTGACCCTAAGAGCACTCCCTAATAAGCACCCTGCATACTGAGCTCCATCTCTGAGTCTGCCTCCTAGGAAACCCAGTCTGTGATATAGGACTATATCAGATCCTATTTGGTAGCAGGCTCTTGGGTGTTTTCCTGATGTTCTTGTTGAGATTTGAGTTTAGAAGCCAGGACTCCTGACTCCCAGTCGAGTGCTTTACTGGGTCAAAAAGCTATCAGTTCCAGTGTTTCCATTGTCCCATCCCTCTTCTCTCAGTCTACTGGTTTGGTGCCCCTTGGAAGGAGATGATACTTGGGCTACTGTCATTCTTTCAATCCAGCCCTCTGCCTCCCATTATCAAAATGTCTCAAGTTGACCAGGTAGAGATGCCTGGGCTACTCAGGTGCCCCCACTTCCTGCTCCACCCTGGAGATGCCCCCCTTCCCCTCTCATATGCACTTGGTCCTCAAGAGACACCTGGGCAGTAGCAGCAAATCTGCAACCAGAAAACTCACATATTCAATATTCAGCCAATGGTTGACGAGCACATGCTGTGCTCTGGGGAAAATCGTGTCTAGTCTTTATCTTAGGGGGCTCCAGGAATAGATATACTCATTCATTAAGTTGGTTGTTCAACAAATATTTATGAAGTCAAGCCCTCTGCCGTGCCCTGGGGAGATACAGTGAACAAGAAAGATGTGATCCTTTCCCTAAAGAGATCACAGCCTAGTGCCTCCCATTCCAATAGGGTTTTCCCAGGGTTTTGTTCTCCCTTAGTTGTCAAGGACATTTCCTTCTGCTAATCACAATCCTCTGACTTTAATTTAAATTTGTCATGTGGTTATTTTCCCATTCACTGTGTCTTTTATCTCACCTTTGAGGAATCTCCTCCTCACTAGGCCTTGCCTTTCTCTCAGCTTCTCCTTTTTTAAAAACCAGAATCATCTTAGGATAATTCTAGGCTGAATCAGACTGACAGTAAAAAGGCCAAGGTCAGAAGACCATTCACCACAGTGGTTCACTGGCATCACTTGGTGACCAGATGGTGCTTGCTCCTAATCTTTGCCCACCTTCCAGGCCCAAACCCAGAGGGTGGGTGAAACTGCCCATCACTGATTGGAAGCATCGTTTTCCTTTACGAAGGGCTGTCTTGCTATGCTTAGTGTCCCTCTGCAAGGAATAATTACACTTCCTTTTATGAAGATTGGAAAGCTGAAGCACAAAGCTGAAAAATGACTTCACCAAGGTCATACTACTCTCCTGAGGTTGAAATTCTGCACTGAATTAAAAGTGAGAAACTGACACATGCAAACACACAGTCAGGAAGAGCAAGCGACTGGTAAGAGGAGAGGCGAAGACAGGGACTAAAAAGAAATGTAGACGGGCAACAGAATGAAGGGGAGGCAGAGGAAATGAGAGAAAGAGAGAGAATTCAGCCCAAATGATGACTTCTTTGCTTTCCAGGGGCATTTATCTTTCATTTGACCTTATAAGAGTCTATTTGTGCTGAGATTTTAAATTGAGGATTTTTTTCTGTTTAAAAAGCATCGCTGCACAGTTAGCACGATTCTACATTAATTTTTATTCATGCCAGTGGCTTCGGTATTTATTCTCCTCCAAAATCACTGAGTTGGAAGGGACAAAGTGAAAGTCATTTGGCTTCATGTTTGTTTGGATTCAGAGCCTGAGGCCCAAGGGGTAGGGATGAGGTGGGGCGGGAGCTCGGTGTCGGTACATCAGGCTGGAAACTAGAGGGGGGGGTGCCTGGCAGTGTTATCAGGTACCCTACTTCAGTCCAAACCACACTGTATCCTGCATTGTCAGCTGTGAAGCCCCTGGGTGAGGGGGCTGATGGAGAGGGCAAAGCCATGAAGCCCCTGGGATTCCACTATTCAACATTCTGGAGATGGTGTCTGAGCTGGATCTTGAAGCTTATGGCAAATTGAGAGTCAGTGTGGCCAAGAGGTCAACTTTGGGCCTGGGCATCTGACTGCCTGGGTATGTATCCCAACTTCACCACTTACTGGCTGCATGACCTTCACTTCACCTTTCTGGACCTCAGTTGTCCTCATCTGCAAAATGGGATCAGTAAAAATGGTGACTGCCTAGGGCAAGTGTGAGGATTAAGGAAGTGACTGCTCCTGAAGAGCTTGGCTTAGTGCTTGGCACCAAGCAGGTGCTCAAAAAATGTTTGTAGGTTGAAAGAATATAGTTCATGCACTTGCATAGGAATTCTGCAGGCAGAGGAGGCATGGAAAAGTGACTAAATACATACGCCCTGGAAACAGAGAGACCTGGGTTCAAATCTGTTGTCTATTTTCCTGTTGACTAGGAGTCAGACTGCCTGGATTTGTGTCCTGGCTTCACCACTTTATAGCTGTATAACCTTGAACCAGTCAATTTACTTCTCTGAGCCTCTGTTTATTCATAATTAGAATGGAGTTGATAATAATACCTACTTCGTCATGCTACTGGGAAGACTAAATTGGAACATACATATAAAGGATTTAGCATGGTACCTGGCATATAGTAAGAGCTTGACGAATGTTAGTTAAAAACAAAACACACTCTATAGATGGGAATTCACAAAGCAGAGAAATGCAGTGGCGAACTTTGAAAACAGATGGAACCGCAGGTGCAAAGACCCAGAGGCATGAACAAGCACAGGGTGATAAGGAAGCTGACTGAGAACCATAAGTCATGCCTGGAGCAAAGAGTGAGTAGGAGGAGGCAAGCTGTAGATGTGGGCAGGGGTAGTCATGCAGGGTCTTGAATGCCAGTTTAGGGAGCTTTGACTTCTCTAAGGTCACAGGGAGCCACTGAGGGTTTTAAGTAGGGGAGGGACATGGCTATATCTGGACAGACTAAGCTCTTATTCCTTGTGGCTATAATCTATGACGGGCTTCACAATCAGGAGGAGATGTCTCACTCTATGGATGGGAAAACCAAGACCCCACATGGGGAAGGGTTTGCCCAGTGCCCAGGATGAGGGTTTGGCAGATTCAAGGCCAGAATCCTGGGCTTCAGCCTAATCATCTTTCTTCCCACCCTCCTGGGCTTGGGTGAAGGCAGGAAAGGCCCAGCATCCAGGGACAGCACTGCAGCAAGGAACTGGGTGTTGCATAATAAACAGCGGGGGGCAAAATCTCAGTGGTAAATAACAACAAGCATTTAATTAGCTTGCAAATCTATGGCTCAGCTGGGGTGGCTCTCCTCTGCCCCCACCTCCTCCCAGGACCAGCAGGCCAAGCTGGGCACGTTCTTGTGGCAATGGCAGGAGAACAACCGCACAAGTGCTTTTCAATCCTCTGCTCGCTGCACCTCTGCTGACATCCCACTGGCCAAAGCAAGTCACACAGCTGAGCAATGTCAAGTCAGAGTCACAGTGGGAAGTCATTGCAAAGTAATATGGTGAAGAGCAGGGACCTATAACTGGGTAAGTACTGAGGGATGTAAAGATTTGGAACCATAATCCAGGCTACCACAGGTGCTTTTGGAGGCTGTCCGGGGATCAGGCTCCCTTCCTGCCCTCAGATGTCCATTTGTCCCTCCAGCCATCCCCCCAAAAAGAGATGGGGGGAAAGCCACAGCATTTCCTGAGTACATATGCCAAGTGTCCTGCCACATGCTCTGCAAGCCCATGGTTCATCATGTACCCCTTCCTCCCCAGCCTCTTGTGTCATGCCCCACTCCCCCACCTGACCCTCCCCAACTTCACTGTTACTCCAATACACCAAGCACTCTAGGTGCTTCCCCACCTCAGGACCTTAGCCCATGCTGTTCCCTCTGCCACATTCCTCTCTCTCCTCACCGCCATGCCTTCAGATCTCTGAGATACCATCCCCAACCACTGGATCTGAGACTCTGGTGATTCTCCATCACCGAAGCTTGTTTATTTTCTTCCTAACCCATCATTGTTTGCAACTGTGTTATAATTTATTGGTCTGAGGCATGTCTGTCTCTCTCAAGACTGTAAGCACCTTGAGGGACCTTATCACCAGTACCTGTACAGGACCTTCTACACAGTAAACACTCAATAAATATCCGTTGAAAGAAAGGAAGGAAGGAAGGAGGGAGAGAGGGGGAAGGAAAGAGAGAGACCATGAGGTAAGAGTTCATTATGCCCATTTTACAGCTCTCAAGAGGCTCAAATAAGTGAAGTCCCTTGCCCATAGGCCCATAGCCACACCTCTAGGAAGCTGTAATATAAACCCAGCCCCAGCAGACTCCCAAGTCTGCTCCTCCCTCTAGGCCACTGATGACCAAAGATGATCTTGACCTACAAAATAGTCAATTATGTAGCAAATCCCCCTGTGCCCAGCAAGTAGCTTAAAGGATAGAACATCATGGAGACCTTTGAGGTTCCCTAAGTTTTCCTCTGGAACTCCATCCCTCCCTCCCTGCCTCTCCAGAGGTAACCATCATGCAAAATTGACTGTTTAGCATTTGTATCCATGTTTTTAATACTTTTACTCTGGTGCGTATGTTTAAACAGTACCGTTTTATACACTTTTAGATTTTATATAAAGGGCACCATCCTCTGTGTATCTTTCTGCAATCTACTTTTTTTTCACTTGATATTATGTTGTGAGCTTTATCCTAACAGCTCTATTTCATTCATTTTTGCTGCTGCGTATCGGTCCCCTGTATGAATAATCCATGGTTTATTTATCTATTCTCCATATAGATGGACATTTAGGTTGTTCCCAGCTTTCCGCAATGTGTAAACCTTTCTTCAAAAGAAATATTTTATGGAAGCTCAACATAAAAAGCAGATAAAAGCAGAACTGCTTCGTTTGAGTTGAGGAAGGGGCTGTCCTGAGGGCCTAGGATGGGGTTATGCTGCCAGGAGGTCTGCAAATATTCCTGGGGCTTCCCCCCACCAGGCAGTAGGCAGGCGAGAAGGCAAAAGAAGGCAGGACAGTGAGAAAGAGGTTGACTTTGCCTCTGATTTACGTCTGCAGATTCAGAGGCGGGCCAGACATCCTTGCTGAGTCTTTTCTGGGTCAATTCAACCTTCTCCCCAGATGAACACACGTGCGCACACACAGCTTTCCGCGATCCTACGCATGTACCATGTTTGTTCCCACCTCTGTGTCTTGCTCACACCTCCTGGTGTGCCCTCCCTCCCCTCCTCAAATCCTATCATTCAGGTCCCGGCTCCAGTCTCACCTCCTCTATAAAACCTTCCCTGATTGTCCCAGCCTAGGTCATCTCTCCTGGACAGCTCATTACCATCTGTGAGTTGAGACAAGTAAAATTTAGGCCTGTTTGGATATTTGTTCCTGGTAAGTTGAGGCAGATGAATTCCAAGCTGTACACCTAACAGCTTACTAGACTGCTCCAAGTTCAAAACCAAATACCCCAATGTCCCTCCAAAACTGCTGCTCTTCCCCACCTTCTGAGATCTCAGGGCCCAGTCCACTACTTGCCCCGTTCCCAAGCCCCACACCTGTCCCCCCCCTATGCCCCACAGGCAAGGCACCCCGCCTCCTGGAAGCTTTGCCTCCTATTTCCCCTTGCCCCCCCCCCCACCATGTCCAAAACCCTAGTCCAGCCACTGCCCTCTCTCTCAGGCTACTATAAACACCTCCTTTTTGGTCTCTCTGCTTCCATGCTTGCAGCCCCATAATCCACTTTCCAGACCTCAACCAAAGAGATCTTTGCAGAGTACAAATCAGTGCTGTTGCTTCTCTGTTAAACCCCTACAATGGCTCCCCATTGCTCCTGGGACGGAACCAAACTCCTCCTCATCACCCGCAAGTCCTGTGTGCTCTGGGCTCTGCTCATCTCTCCAGCTTCACCGTGCTCCCCACTCCTCCTCTCTATCCTGCAACCTCACAAGCCTTCTTGCCCTGCCTCACCTGTGCCTGGTCCCTCCACCCCCATCCCCAGCAGGCCTTGGCCATGCTGTGTCCTCGGCCTGGACCCCTCCTCTCTGGCTCTCTGCCCAGTTAACTCCTACAGCCATCAAGACTCCACTCAAAGTTACTTTCTTGGGTCAAAGTGAGACAGGACGGAAGGAGGCAGGGCACACCCTTAAAGAATGACAGAGTCATTGTGGATACAACATAAACTGGATAGAACCAACTAGGTCCAAGATGGCAGAAGATTCGACTTCCAGTAGACCTTGAGTCTCATTATACACTCATTGTATCACATTAGCATATGCTAAATGACACGCCCACAGGTGCCAGGACAGTTCCAAGGCTAACCATAAAAGACCAAAGAGTGGGCGGTGGTCCAATTCCTGGAAATTCCCACCCCTTCTCCAAAATAGTTGGAATAATCCTCCCACTCATTAGCCTACGAAATTACCCAGCCCATAAAAACTAGCCACCCCATATTTTGGGGCCTCTTGCCTTCTGAGATGGCCTGCACTCTGTCTGTGGAGGGTGTTTCTCCCTGGGCCACGTGCCTTTCAAGATGGACCGCGTTCTGTCTCCGGAATGTGTATCTCTCTAAATAAATCCACTTCTTACCTATCACCTTGCCTCTTGCTGAATTCCTTCCACGTTGAGACATAAAGAAGCTGAGCTTCATTAAGTCCTGAGACCAGGTGTGTGATCTCAATTAAAAGAGAGTGGGTTCAAGGGATTTCCCTGGTGGTGCAGTGGTTGGGAGTCTGCCTGCCAATGCAGGGGACACGGGTTCGAGCCCTGGTCCAGGAAGATCCCACATGCTGCGGAGCAACTAGGCCCATGAGTCACAACTACTGAGCCCACGTGCCACAACTACTGAAGCCCGTGCGCCTAGAGCCTGTGCTCCGCAACAAGAGAAGCCACCTCAACGAGAGGCCCACGCACCGCAACGAAGAGTAGCCCCCACTCGTTGCAACTAGAGAAAGCCAGCACACAGTAACGAAGACCCAACGCAGCCAAAAATTAATTAATTAATTAATTAATTAATTAATTAATTTTTAAAAAAAAGTGGGTTCGAGTCCCAGCCCGTGGGTTCAAGTCTCAATCTGGGTTTTGGCTGGGTTTGAGTCCCATCCGAGTTGTGCGGTTCCAAAAGCAAGTCAAACTCCTACAACTGTGTGCTAAGCACCCGTGGACCTCTCCTGCATGGCACCTGTCATCATTGTAATTAAACATTTCTTTGTGTGATTCTTAGAATAATGCCTGTCTTCCCCTCTAGGATGTGAACTCCACGAGGGCAGAGGTTACACCTTGCTCACAGATTTCTCCTTAGAGCTCAGTTCAGCATCAGGCTCAAAAACACCTGTTGAACAAATGAGTGATGAGAGCTGTAGTAACTATTTGTGCAGAGGCATGCCTCACGAAGCTCACAGAGATTGTGGAGGAAGAATTGGCGGGACTGGGATACTGGTTGGATGGGGAGGGAGGAGGGAAGGAGCAAGGCAGAGGAAGGCAAAGGCATGAACTTAAGCATCATGGAAAACCTTATGCTTTCAGTAGAACCAGAGTTTGAATCCCAGCCTTGCTACTTGCTGGACCATCCTGGGACAGTAACTTCATTTTTCCGAGCTTTAAAACAAAACTCTTAGTTGTCTGTGCCAGTGCTTCCCAAACTATCTGCGGTGAAGAATCAGATTGTCTTTTTCCAGACTGTCGTGGACATTCTTTTGGTCTGTGCTCTGATCACACATTTGGATGTTGCAACAGCACCGAATTGCTGTCAGTATTTCTAGACACCTACTCTCGCTGTCTGTCTGCTCATCTCATATCGGATCAAGAACAAATGGTTCTCAGATCAGCACTGGTCTACAGACCACAGTTTGAGTAGCACTGGTCTATACTTGCTGTCTCCAATTGCCCCCACCCCCAATTCCCTCACTCACTTTTTAAAATAATTTATTTAGAAATCATTTCAAAATTACAAGAAGAGTACAAAGAATTGCATATCCCCTTAATCAAAATTCCCCAATTGTCAACAGTTTACCACATTGCTCCACTTCTACACACACACATACACATACCATTTTTTTTTCCGAATTGTTTGAGAGCAGGTTGAAGAAATCACCTCTAAATATCCTAGTGTATGTATCCCCAAACACAAGAACACTCTCTTATGGAACCTCATAACAACCATCTACATGTGGATGTCAATGCTAATTCAGTATCATCGTCCAATCCACAGACCACTTTCTGATTTTGTCAGTGGTCCCAACAATGTCTCATTTTCTTTTCTGGTCTAAGACCCCACATAGAATCATCCATTCCATTTAGTTGTTGTGATGGTGAATTTTATGTGTCAGCTTGACTGGGCTAAGGGATGCACAGATAGCTGGTAAAACTTTACCTCCCAGTGTGTCTGTGAGGGTGTTTCTGGAAGAGATTAGCATTTGAATCAGTAGACGAAGTAAGCAAGATCACCCTCCCATGGGCCTCATCCAATCCACTGAGGGCCCAAACAGAACAAAAAGGTGGAGGAAGGGTGAATTTGCTCCCTCTGCCTCGGCTAGGACATCCATCTCCTCCTCTTGGACATCAGCGCTCCTGGTTCTCAGGCCTTCAGACTCAAATTGGGACTTACACCACTGGCGCCCCTGATTCTCAGTTGTTGGGCTTGGACCAGAACTACACCACCAGCTTTCCTGGGCCTCCAGTTTGCTTGCAAATGACAGATTCGGGACTTCTCAGTCTCCATAATCATGTAAGCCAATCCTTCATAATAAATCTCTGTCTATCTATCTATCTATCTATCTATCTATCTACCTATCTATCTATCTATCTATCTATCTATTCTGTTGGTCTGCTTCTCTGGAGACCCCTGACTAATGTGGTCGTCATGTCTCTTTAGTCTCCTTCAATCCGGAGCAGTCCCTCAGTCCATTCCTAACTCCCATGACCTCTGGAAGAGGAACAGGCTTTTAGCTTCCACTATGATATCCACCTGACCAGCCACCACCATGAAGGTTGCCAAATGGAGATCCTCTATTTCCATCATTTCTTCTACACTGATGAGATATCATTCTACCATAAGGGAGAGCTTTCCCTTCTAATCCTATTTGTTTATTTGTTTTGTTTGCTGGGTTTGGGTTTGTTTGTTTGTTTTACTATTTACTTATTTGTTTGTAACAGTATGGACTCATGGATTCCTATTTTATTTGATGGATTGTCATTTGTTACCATTTGTTACTCATTTTGAGGCTCAAGTTGCCCCAGTTGTCAATGGGAGGCCCTTCAAGTTGGATCCTGTGTTTCTTTAATGTAAGATGGTATTTAAAAAACAAAATGGGGGACTCCCCTGGTGGCGCAGTGGTTGGGAATCTGCCTGCCAATACAGGGGACGCGGGGTCGAGCCCTGGTCCGGGAAGATCCCATATGCTGCAGAGCAACTAAGCCCACATGCCACAGCTACCCAGCCTGCGCTCTGGAGCCTGCCAGCCACAACTAGAGAAAGCCCACGCACAGCAACAAAGACCCAACGTAGCCAAAAATAAATAAATTAAATAAATAATTGGGTTTTTTTTATGGGGAATTCCCTGGCAGTCCAGTGGTTAGGTCTCTGCGCTTTCACTGCTGAGGGCCCAGGTTCCATCCCTGGTCAGGGAACTAAGATCCCACAAGCCGTGGGGTGCAGCCAAACAAACAAACAAACAAATAAACAAAAAACCCAAAATGACTGAGTGTCATTGCTTACAGGCCCTCTCAACAGAGCTAGGAAATATTATGCCACATACACACACACACCACACGTAACTATACATGAGTACCTATATCCACATCTATAACTATCTGTAACCATCAGTTCTTGTCAACACCTCCAATTCCAGCCTAATACCTCAAGTTTCTTTCTAGCTTGGGACACCTCGTTCCCATCATCCTCAATATATTTACTTGTTTGCTCAGTCCCCCTATATGTAAACCATACCCCGACCATGCCAACCCTGTCCTTGGCCCTGCTGCCTCTTTGGTCTCCCTGTCATCTTATAGCCCCTGGCAATGCTGTCCCCTCCAAGAGAAGGGAAAGAAAGAGAAGGGGGCGAAAGGAGAGGGAGGGAGAGGAGAGAAAGAAGAGGCAGAATCTTCCATTCTCTCTTGAGCTGCTCCAAACAAGCTAAATCTCCCATTATTCCTCCAAAACTGCTTTGGTCAAAGTCACCAATGGCCCCCAGACTGCTAAATCCAATGGTTAGGTCTCAGTTCTCATCTTCCTTGCTCCAAAAGTCACGATAGATACAACCGATTATGATCTCCTTCTGGAAACACTTTCTTCACTTGGCTTTGCCTGGTTTTCTTTCCACATCACCGGCTGCTACTTCTTTGTACCTTTTGCCAGCCCCTCCTCAAATCCCCATCTATTCAGTTTGGGGACCCCAGGGCTCAGGCTTTGGTCCTCTTCTTTCTTCATCTACCTTCACTGCCTTGGTGATCTCATCCAGTCTCAGGACTTTAAATATCATCTATGCCCTGATGTCTCCCAAGTCATATCTCTATGCAGAACCTCTCTTCCAGAACTTTATAGCTATATTCATTTCCTGGGGCTGTCATAACAAATTACCACCAACTCGTTATTCTCCTACAGTTCTGGAGGCTAGAAGTCCAGGATCAAAGTGTTAGCAGGGTCGGTTCCTTCTGGGGGCTCTGAAGGAGAATATGTTTCCTACCTCGCTCCTAGCTTCTGGTGGTGGCCAGCACCTTGGCATGCCTTGGCTTCTGATGTATCACTCTGATCTCTGCCTCCATCTTTACATGGTTTCTCCCTATATGTCTTCACATCATCTTCACTCTATGTGTTTCTCTGCATCCAAATTTCTCTCTTCTTATAACATACCAGTCATCGAATTAAGGGCCTGCTCCAATCTAGTATGACCTCATCTTAACTTGATTACACCTGCAAAGACCCTATTTCCAAATAAGGTCACATTCACAGGTTCCAGGTAAACATGAATTTGGGGGAGGGGGACACTATTCAACCCTGTACAATACACCACTCAACATCTCGCTACGGGATGCCTCAATACATTTCAAACTTAAGATGTCCAACCTGAACCCCAATCTTCCCTTTCTGCCCCCAAACCTGCTTCTTCCTCAGCCTTCTCCATCTCAGTAAGTGGCTACTTCATCCTTTCAGTCATGCTGGCCAAAACGTGCTGAGTCACCTTTGATTCCTCTTTCTTTCATCCCCCACATTTAATCCAACAGGAAACCCTGCTTGCTCTACCTGTAACATGTACCTAGAATCTGACCCCTTCTTCACCACCTGCCCCGCTACCACCCTGGTCCAAGCCTCCATCATCTCGCACCTGGATCATCTGTAACAACCTCTTTATCAGGCTCTCAGCTTTCACCATTACTCCCTTTGGTCCACGCTCCCCACACTAGCCAGAGCGATCCACGTGAAACACAAGTCAGACCATGTCACCCTTCTGTATGACACTCTCCCATGTTAGGTTGCCAGATAAAATATGGGCTGCCCAGTTAAATCTGAACTCCAGGTAAATGGCAAGTAACTTTTATTGTAAGTATGTCCCATGCACTATATGGGACAAACTTACACTAAAAAATAGCTGTTCATTTCCTGAAGTTCACGTTTAACCTGGCATCCTGTATTTTTATTTGGTAAATTAAACGGTCATATTCCCACGGCTCCCATCTCATTCAGAGAAATACCCAGAGTCCTTACACTGGCCTCCAGGGCCCTGCATGTTCTGGTCCCGCCCCTCACTTCCCATCTTTCTACTTTCTTGCTTTCTCACCCTGCTGCAGCCACACTGGCCTCTTTACCAAACCTGAGAGACACCAACCTTACCCCCACCTCAGGATCTTTGCCTGGTACGCACTTCCTCTGAATATTCACACGGCTTGCTCTTCGCTTCCCTCAAATCTTTGCTCAAATGCCGCTCAGTAGGGCCTTTTCTGACTACTCAGTTTATTCAGCCTTTCCTGCTTTATTTTCCCCCATAGCCCTTGTCATCAGCTGATATATTTTACTTATTTCTCTTGTTTATTATCTATCCCCTTGATTAGAATGGCAGCACC
Organism: Eschrichtius robustus; assembly: GCF_028021215.1. Taxonomy (NCBI): domain Eukaryota; kingdom Metazoa; phylum Chordata; class Mammalia; order Artiodactyla; family Eschrichtiidae; genus Eschrichtius; species Eschrichtius robustus. Next base: position 22,397,733 of record NC_090839.1, read on the forward strand.
ATGAGGGCAGAGGCGTTTGTCTGTCTTGCTCATGGTTCTATATACAGAGCCTGGAACAGGACCTGGCCCACGGGGGAGCTCAATAAATATTTGTTTAATGAATGGCTCTCAGTTTTTCCTCTGTAAAATGGAAGTACCTCCCTAAGTCATGGGGTTATTATGACAATCAGATGAGTTAATAAAAGTAAAGTGGTGCTTAATAAATGCTCCCCCTGCCCCCCACTGCCGTCTAGGTTCCCTGCCAACTCAGAGATTCTATTAAAGGTCTCTAAAGACTTCTGTCTACTGTGAGTTGGCTATCCTTAAAGTCGCTGCTGTCCTCCTAGTTGCAACTGCTGGAATTACAGGCATCATGCCCTGGAAGGACTAACCTGTTATTAGGGACCAAGCCCAGCAAATCCCCTTTTTAGGTTAGCAAACATGCTCAGAACTTCTGATCAAGGCTCCCAGGAACAGAGCAGCCACCAAGTGTCTCAGAGACAGTTGCATCTCTTCCCCAGGCCCACATCTACCTGCTGCAGGCTCCCACTTTCCCCAGCACCTGCCTCTGCTCTTTCCTGGGTCTGTTTTTTAACTCCGTCTCGCCGTCCGCCTTTGCCTTCATTATCCTCTGCCTGCCATGGAAGGGTTAGTTAAGTGTTGGAGCGATGTCATTTACAGCCTCCTGTTGCTAAGCAACGGACCCAGGTGAGCCCTTGAACGTCTTTCTTAGCCGCTGAAATGTATCTGGTGGAGTGATGGGGACCCCGGCTGAAGTATTTCATCACCTGGGACAAGCTGATGGCCTGATGGCCCTGTCCCTCTTGGGCCCTGGACAGGACTGATCCAGGCCTCTGGGCCCCACTGCCCTCAGCCTCCCCTAATTAACCAGCACTGCTCAGGGACTCCTGGGTGTCCAGCCCCAGGGTACATATTCCTGGCAGAAATGAACCAGATCTGGCCCAGCCTTTGAGAGTCTCTCTGTCTCAGTGCACAGAAATTCCCAAGGAGGTCACTACAATCTGGGGTGAGTCAGATTCACTCTGCCTGCCAAGAATGCTCCAGAGAAGATGGCTCTTTGAGTCTCAAAAGAACAGGAGTTGGCCTGGGACAGCTGGGCGAAAATGGCTTTCCAGGCGAGGGCACAAGCTATGCAAATGCCTAGAAGCAGGAAAAACCCTGGCTCCTTTGGGCACCAGCTCATGCCCCAGAGTGGTGGCAACAGAGGGAGGGTCTGCACTTAGCCTCAGCACTTGCTCTGTGTGACTTCAGCTGCATCCCTGCTCCTCTCTGAACCTCGATTTACATCCCTCAGGATGCAGGGGGTGGGGATTAGATGAAATCAGTGTTTTGCTAAGTACTATGTGCATGCTGTTCAGGGTATACACTAGGTTTGGGGGTGTTTCAGAATAACACCTTTTTATTTGAATAGTTTTGAACTTACTTTAAAGAGTGTTAGAAGGATATACAACTAGTACATCAAACAACTGATGTGACATAGTGCCTTTAAATACTTTTATTTAAGTTTTTTAAAGCAAGTTATTTTAAAGAAAAATATTAACTAATAATACAGGTGGTACCTAAAGGGTGATCTGGGAATGTCCAAGATTTCGGAAACACTAAAGCAGTCTTTCTAGGCTCTTTCTACCCTGCCGTCCATGCAAGGACTAATACCGAGTGCTCTCGGGCACTCTTAAACCACCGCCCGCAGGGCACGCCAGGTGAGATTATCACCTTCATTTCACAGATGGGTCACTTAGGCCCAGGGAGGTTACTATGCAAGTCTGTAGCTAGGAGAGCTGGGCTCTGACATCACTCATGGGTCTCTCCCAGCTCCCATCCCCAGCATATGTGTAAACTGTGAATTTTCCCTGAAAGCATCCAGGAGCCCATCTGCAAAGTCAGACATGCTGGAGAGAGCCCACCACGAGACTTTGGGCCAGTTCTTTCCCCCCTCCAGACCTTGGTTTTGCCATCTGTACTATGGGAGTGTGCCCAGTGAGATTGGGTGAGGGTCAAGGTCTTTTCCAGCTACGAGTTCTTGGAGTCAGAGTTTCTGAGGGCCCCTGAATGTTCAGGAAACTAGGGAAGGGTGTTGAGGGAAGGAGGCAGTTGCCGCATCTCAGGCCTCCTTACTGTGCAAGTGGCTCTGAACTGCAAAGGGCCCAGAAACGCTTCCCAGCATTGCCTTCGGCAAGACTCCTCCATTGCTCTGAGGGCTCTGGCTTGCTTGATCCTGATCTCTGGGGTCCTCTGAGGACACTCTTCCCTCCCTGCTGCCAGATGTGGGTGCCTGCCTGATAGGGTGACCAACCATTCAGTTTGCCTGGGATGGAGGAGCTCCTGGATCGTGAGACTTTAAGTTTTAAAATCAGGACGGTCCCAGACAAAGGGGGATGAGTTATCTCCCTGCTGCCTCCGCCAGGCCTTGTGCTGACAGCTTTACTCTCATCTCCTCCTGGCGTCCTTGATATAACCCAGAAGGTAGGGCATTGTTGCTGTTATTGTCTCATTTTCCAGATGAAAAGAACAGAGGCTCAGAGGGGAAATGACTTGCCAGGGTCAGAGCTGCCAGTGGTAGAGCTGATTTTCAAATCCAAGTCTGGAGTATCAGAGGTACAGGTACTTGACATAAATCCTTTCAGTGGTCCAAGAGTCTCAGCATTGGTCATGCCAGGGTGAGTCAGAGAGGAGGTGGGTCACACGGAGCCAATATCAAGGCATTGTTCTCTGGTGTCTAAAATGACATTGTCTTCTTTTCCATGAAGGTCAGAGACTTGGACTACGGTGCTAACCCCACACCTAACTTGGGTAACCTTGAACAAATCACTTGCCTCTCTGGGCCTCAGTTTTTCCTATCTAGAAAATGGGAAAGTTATCTTGGATTCCCTTTAAGACTATAAAGCTATGAAGGGGGCTTAGAGATCATCAGATGGAATTGCCTCTTCATTTTACGGATGAGAGAAATTGAGGCCCAAAGAGAGAAGAGACTAAGTCTTGTGAATGCACTTGCCTATGGTAGTAGAGAATGTGGTCAAAACTCAAAGAGAAACAGAGTCAACATGAAGAGAAATATACAGAGAGGGAGGGAAGAAGAAAGGGAGAGGAAAAGGGGAAGAGGGGGAGAAGGAGAGAAAGAGACAGAGAAAGACACAGAGAGAGAAGCAAAGAGAAGAAATGAGCGAGCATTTACAGCTGACTTTATTCTGTTTCTGGATCTAGCCATGCCTGAAATCCACTTGGGCATCCTAGTGATGAAGCCAATAAATTCCCTCTTTTACTTAAGCCAGCTTGAGATGTGCTTCCCTGATTTACGACCCAAAGAGCCCTAAGTAATTTATACCGGTCCTTTATCCTTCCATTCAGGGATCTGGGGATATGTGTATTAAGTAATTAATTCATTCATCTATTCAACAAACATTTATTAGCACCCACTATGTAATAAGTACTGTGCAAGGGGCACAGTGTGGATACAGTGATAAACAAGATACATGGGAGGCCTCAAAGGACTCACAATCCAGTTGGGAAGGCAGATAGGAAAATAAATTAGTGCCGTGAAGTGTGATGGAAGTCACAGAGAGAGACTGCATGCCAGAGAGAGAGAGGTGAGGCACTGTAGGGGAGGTGGGGTGCCCAAAGAAGTAGGCTAAGAGACAGAAACAATGGCTGGCCCCTGGGACATGATGTAAAATGGTTGGGAGCGGGGATGGGGAGGTGGAAAGGAGTGAGAGAGGCAGAGGGAAAAAGAGGGATCTGAGTGCACAGCCGCAGCCGATTTGAACATGGATTAGTGCCTCCTCTGTTACTTAGTCCCCGGTGGACCTGGGGGTTTCCAAGATGAGTAAGACAGGATCCTTCCCAGAGTGGCAGGGGAGCCAGAAGCCCACAAACAAGAGCACGGGGATAGTATAGAGGCTGGGACTAGAGGTCTGTCCACTGAGATACTGAGGGGGTGGCCATTTCTAACTGGTGGAGGGGATGTCAGACAAATTTTCTTATAAAAATCTATCTAAGTTGGGTCTTTGAAATGAAGGTGAGGTGATCAGGGATGGAGAGTGTATTCCAGGTAGGGTTTTAGGGGTAAGGGTGGGCTAGAGCATGTGGCTGTGAAACAGAGTAGCCCCAGACAGACAGACTGAATGCAAATCCCAGTCTGAGGCTGCTTCGTGTGGGTTTTCCTCAAAGCAGATCCTGAGACAAGAATTTACGTGCAAGTGATGTATCTGGGAGGTGACCCCAGCACAGCGAGGGGCGTGAGACCGGGAACGGAAGGGAAGGAAGCCAGTGCAGGGAGTGTTCATGAGTGGGCGGCTGCTGTGGGCAGCTGGGCCCCAGTCCTGCTGGGGACCCTCGAGAGCGTGTGCAGAACAGGCTGCAGAGCTGTCTCTGGTGGGTGGAGCGAGGAAGCTGGAATCCTGCCCTCCCTGAAGTAGGGCTGTCCCAGAGGTTCTAACTCCCTGCATGTCCTGCCTGCCCCTGCGTCCACCGCTTGCCAACCGTGTGAACTTAGCCTCTCTGTGCCTTGGTTTTCTGATCTGTAAAATGGGGCTGATAATGGTACCTCCTGCAGAGGAATCATGTGGATGTAAAATGCTTAACACAGGGCCTTGGAAGTGGCTCAGACAATAGTCACCATTATCATCTTTAGGGAACTGTGAATGGTTCGCAGGGCTGGAATAGAAGGTGGAGGGCAGGAAGAAATGAGCCAGGAGGAGGAAGTAGGGATGGAACGGGACTTGTCAAGGGCCTTGATTATCAGCACAGGTGTCGAAGCCTGAACCAGAGCTAATGAGGGGAAGGGGCAGGACTTGGAGGGAGACAGGGCAGAAGGAGTTCAGGAAGGCTCACCGAACATGACCTGGGCCGGGCGTTCATTCACGTTCATTCACAAAGAATGGCTCCATGACTTCTCTGTACAAAGCACTCTCCTGGAAGGTGAGTCCTGGCCTGCAACAATCTCTGAGTTTCTCTTGAGCAGAAATAATAAGTTGGGTAAAAGCCATCAGAACAGCCGTCAGAATGGGACAAATGAGCTGAGGGACCTTGGGGGAGGGAAGTGTCACTTCTGGGAGGAGAGGTCAGGAGATGCTTCTTGCAGGGAGAGGGGGTGGTAAATAGGACGTGGGCCTTATGGGAAGGACAGAGCTATGGACGGGTGAAGTGAGCAAAGGCCTAGCCTAAGTGAGGGCAGAGAGGTGGGAATTTACAGGCAGTGCGGCAGGAGGGGCACGTGGGTCAGTGTGACTGTACCTCTGCCATGCAGACCTCACTGGGTAATCCTCTTTGGAATCAGAGTTCTTTTCTCATGTCCAATTCGAGACTATATTTGACTTTAAGAGTGTGGTAGCACATGGTGTTGATGAGGCTGTGAGGGAAACGGCCCCTCTCGCCTCCAAATGCCAGCAGTGGACATTGTACAAACCCTATAGGGGTGGGTGGGTTGGTTTCCCAGAAGCAGACAAGGATTCCTGTGCACATGACTTATTAAGGGAATGCTCCCTGGGAAGACTGGGAAGGATGGGGGGGGAAGCAAGACAGGGAAGGGAGGAAGCCAAGCAAGATGCATGTATCAGTTACCTATTGCTGCATAACAAATTTCCCTAAATTAGAATCTGAAACCATCAATGTTTATTATCTCATAGTTTCTGTTAGTCAGGAATCTAGGAATGGCTTAGCTGGACAGTCTAGCTCAGGGTCTCTCAAGAGGATGCCATCAAGGTGTTGGCAAGGGCTGCAGGCATCTCAAGGCTTGACTGAGGGAGGATCCACTTCTAAACTCATTCCTGTAAGTGTTGACAGGCCTCAGGTCCTCACTGGATGCTGGCCAGAGACATCAGCTCCCTGGCACGTGGACCACTCTGTAGGACTGCTCAGAACATGGCAGAGTGAGAGATCTGAAAGAGAGCAGGGGCAAGAGAGAGCTCCCAAAACAAAAGCCATCGTCTTCTTATAACCTACTCTTGGAAGTGATGTCACATCACAGTCTAGACTCAAAAAGTGGGGCTCACACAAGGGTATAACTACCAGGAGGTGAGCATTTTAGAGGCTGCCTGCCACAGTGAGATTTTAGGCAAAATTCCAGCCTCAGCCTGGTCCCATGGTGAGCTCTGTAGTATAAATTACATGCCAGAGTGTGTCCAGCCTCAAGACATGAGAACTGGGCTTTCATACTCCTGGGCCAGTCATTGACTAGTTCCCCCTGGTGGGACTTACATCCAGGCATTTCAGTTGTTTTATGGGCAAGGCAGCTCCAGTAGCCTATGGACAGGCCGCTGAAGAAAGTCACAGGTGTGAACTATTAGAAGCAAAGCACACAAAAGTTGGGACACTTACACCAAACCAGTAAAAGAGATCCAAGGAGATCATGGTAGAGCGCCAACAGTGTCCCCTACAAGGGGATCCTTCGGAAACATTTATCAACATAAAGAATGTCTGTCCCCTTTAACTATCAATCTTACGTCTAGGAATTTCTCCTACAAACACACTGAAGAGAGAGTCGAAATATTTATTAGTAGGGTCTGGTTAAGTAAATTATGGTCCATTTACACCCTGGATTATTATATAGCTGTTAAAAGAACTAATATGAAAAGATCTCCCAGACACATCATTAAGTGAAAAAAGCAAGGTGTAAAATATTGACTGTGTTGGAGAGAAAGGAATTATTTGTACATATCCGTGCTTGCAAAGGGATGGAAGTTTTCAGGTAGAATAAACAATAAATTATTATCGGTGAGAGGGAAGGCTGGGAGCCTGGGGTGAGAGAGAGACTTTTTCATTCTGTGTCATTGGTAATAACTGAATATTTAACTGTGTGCCTATATTTCTTTTGTAATAATTTTTAAACTAGTTTTCAAACGAAAGAGAGTGAATCTGGAAACTCAAGTCCCTGGAAGCCACATGTATGTTTATGACTCTTCTAGTCGCCTGACTCTGATGCTCTGCGGACCCAGAAGAAGTGGTTTCCACACCACCCAGCGCTGTCACTGGGAAATGTCTGGTTTGGTTCAATGAGATTGTATCATCTATCTAATTTGTTTCTGCTTCATGTTTTATAATTTACTCCTAAGACTAGATCGTATTTTATATTTCACTCTAAAATTTTTATAATATCCGTTGGCCAAAAGCATGAAAGATCTGATTTTGACAGCTTTGTAAATTACCAGCCTGTTCCTGTCTTGCTCTGTCCAGGTCATCCTCCCCACAGCCACCTCCAGAGCTCTAAGGAGCAAATCCAATCCCACGACTCCCACAGCCGCTGAAAGCTCCCCAGGACCCCCTGCTGCCCTCAGCATAAGTAATAAGAACAAGGGCATCCACTGCCTGAGCACTGACCATGGCCCAAGACCTGCTTTACATGGATTGTCTCTCTGAGTTTTCACAAAGACCCAGGGAGGCAGAGATCATCTAAACCATTTGAAAGATGAGGAAATGGAGCCACAGAGAGGTGATGTCATTTTTTGAGTTCACACAGCCAGCATCTGGCTGAGCCCAAATCCAAAATCCTATTTGGCTTAAAGGGCTGGATCTAGGTTGAGAAAGCACAGTCAGGGCTGGAGAGGTCAGTAGGACCAGATCATGAAGTGCCTTCAGTACCAAGGCTGGGGATAATGGGAACCAAGGAAGGGTCTATCCAGAATCCTCTAGTCTTTGTTTACAATGAGCTTAGGTGCCCCCTTAAGGCCTTCATGGTCACTTCCCTCCAAAAAGTGTTTCCTGGTTTTCTAGCCTGTAGGTATTCATTCATTCACTTATTCATTCATTTATTCATTCATTCAACAAATTAATGTGCCAGAAACTGTCAAGTCTAGGGACACAGACCCACATCAGATATGGTCCTCCCTCTAGAAACTCAGTGTCAATCAGCAGCGACAACTCAGGGATGCATGTTTTGGGCTGGAGGAGGCCCAGGGGGTTGCAGGAGCACAAAGGAAATACCTATACAGTCTAGGGGATGGAGTCAGGGTCTAGGAAGACTTCCGGAGGAGGCGTTGCCTCACTGAGCTCTGAAAGCAGCAGATAATGAGGTAAAATGAGGGAGCATGGTGGGAAACTGGGAAGAAAGAGCAAAAGGCACAGCATTTGCAAAGGCCTGGAGGAGAGGTGAAGGGAGAGACTTTGAATTGTTTGCTATCCATCCCCCCACTGTGCCTAGAACAGCATTAGGCACATAGTAGATGCTTAATAAAGATCTGTTGAGTAAATAGAGCATGGCACGTTCAGAGAACTGCAAGTGATTCAGGGCAGCTAGATTATAACTTGCAAGGCAAGGAGAAGTCAGGCACAGGCGGGAGGGGTCAGATTAGGAAAGGTCTTGAATGTCAAGTTAAAAATTGTGAGCATCAGAGAGCCATTAAGGGGTTTTAATTAAGGGGGAGGAGATTGCTTGGTTGGATTAGTTTTTGAAAGACCATCATGTGCAAAATAAACTGGAAGGGACAAGGCTGGAGGCAGGCAGACCCGGGTGGAGGCTGGTGCTGTCATTCAGATAAGAAAAGATGATTTAGAATCTTACCTTCTAACCAGCTACTACACTGTCCACCAGCCTACTCAGGTTTATTGAGAACCCCAGAACCTTGTCCAGATCAGTTCCATCTCCAGGTTGGACTTTTAAACAGCACAGAAGGGATCTAGACATCACCTTCCTAGATCCAGGCACTATACTCCTAGTAATGCAGCCAAGGATGGCACTCATGTCCACGTAAGCATGAGGTCTTTTTCACGCGTTTCTAGTTAACCGAGGTGTAAACAGAAACTGCTCTAGGTATTTCAAGCAAAGAGGAAATTGAAGGCATGAAATTTATAACGAAGGTGCTGGGATGGGGGAGCAGAGGGAAAAAAGCTCACCCGAAGCTGCTACCACTTGGACTTGAGTAGCCACAGGTGCTGCCACTGTCACCAGGCAGAAGCCACCACCATGGTCACTACTGAAACTATTGACACTGCTGGAGCCCATGTTTGTCAGTGGTCGACTGAAGTTGTCTGTTGCTGCCACTGCTATGTTTAATCTCCTGCTAGGACCTCCCATTAACAGAACCTACTAGCCCCAGCTGACGAGATCATCTGAGAAATGTAGTCTGCAGGCTTCTAGCCCTGGCAATAACAAGAGAGAAGAGAGGGGTGAGGTGGGACTGAGAGCCAACAGCAAATAATTGGCCCACAAGACCTCTTCAGCCATCAAAGCTAATAACATAAGGACCCCTCTGATAACATCAAACAGAAGTGGATGGATTTATGTCAGTTATAGCACCAAGGTGGGAGCCAGACAAACCTTTGATATGGGGGAGTCCTTAGGACCAGCATTTTCTGAAGTTTAAGGAGCAGCAAAACTCTTTTCCCAGCTGTGGCAGCTGCATGTATCCCAGAGAGTGGCTCTAGTTGAGGTCGAGAGGGGACGTGTCACCCACACATCCAGTCCCCTCTCTGCAGCCAGCCCCCTCCTCACCATAGTCCTCCTGCCAAGCACCTCAAGGGGCTTCACATAACCACCTGACTCTGAGGAACTGACTTGTGTCCAGGTCTTAATTTATAAAGATGACTGAGTGACGGCATGCCATTGCAAGAAGAATTTATTATTTACAATTCCCGGGAGCAGGGAGCACACCACACCAGCGGTCCCCAACCCCTGGGCCGCAGAGGGTACCGGTCCGTGGCCTGTTAGGAAGCCGGCCGCACAGCAGGAGGTGAGTGGCGGGTGAGCAAGTGAAGCTCCCCATCGCTCCCCATCTCTCGCATGAACCATCTCCCCCCACCGCATCCCCTGCCCCCGTCCATGGAAAAATTGTCTTCCACAAAACTGATCCCTGGTGCCAAAAAGGCTGGGGACCGCTGTACCACACCACACGGGGCTACACGAGGAAGGGCCAGGTTTGGTCAGGAGGCGGGAGCAAGGGGAAGACAGAGGCCACAGCCTTTACTGGGACTTCTACAGGAAGGGCAGGTGGCCAGAGTAGACAGCTTATGACTGGTTACTTTGAATAATTCCAGTGGGCTTTGGGGCATAGGGGCTGTCCCTAGTTGTCTGGTACTGGGCCCTGGGTGGATTTAGGGCAGGGGAAATACTGGCTTGCTGTGTGAGGGCTAGCTAAAGGAGGTAGTTCAGAGTATGGGCTCTGGATCCCAGAGGAGCTGTAAACAACTTTGGCCATAGTCTGGCCCTGTGACTAATGGATGCCAAAAAGAGAAATTCAGAATCTCAGAAAACAGATTTAGAAGAAAAACCCAGTAGAAAACCTCTGATCTTGTCTTGTTTTCACACATACACCCATTTTACAGATGGGAAAGGGTAAAGGACCTCCCCAAAGTTTCACATTGAGTTTGATTTGAGACGAGGACTTGGGCCACCCGTTGTCTCTCAGTCCTTACCCTCTCCCTGACTCCTTCAGGCTGGTAAGTGTTGGGGCGTATCTGCAAGGCTAGATAAATACTTCCCCGTACATGGCTTGCCCTTCCTTCCCCATGCCAGCTGTCTGCACTGAGCCTCCAGCCCTGTCAGCTTTCTTGCCCCTCCCCAAACTAGCTGAGTCCCGCTGGGTAGCAGATGAGAAATCACCTCTGCAACTGTGGGTTCTGTATCAACATGGCTCCATCTCTGGGACATCTGAGTCCAAACAAGCAAGTTGCAGGGACATGCACAATACTGGACCACTGTTCATCAGGCCTCCCCCGCCCACCTCTCCTGGAGAGGTGGTCTTCCCTTGACCCCTTCACACACATGCACAAACGCACGCACACACACCCACACACACACCCCACTCCCACTGTGTTCTCATCCCTCAGACCTCAGTTGTAACGTCCCTTCCACAGAGAGGCCCCCCTTGACCACCCCATTAGGAATGCTGTCCTGCAGAATATGTCTCTCCCAGCACCTCTGTTTGTAGTAGTAAATACTGGTTGGTTGGTTTGTCTCCCCACTGGCGTTTAGCTTCCAGAGGATGGGACCGTGTCTGTCTGATTTCAGCTTCATCTCCTGTGCCTGAAACACATCAGGCACTCAATAAATGTGTTGAGTGAATGAGGGAATGAATGAATGAGTTGAGTAGATGAATGAGATTGGGGCTCGAAGAGGAGAAAGTATTTGGCACTGGCCGCCAGCTGCTGGAAGAGGCAAGGATAGATTCTGGGCTATTTCCCCTGCCCCCTCGCTCCCCAGGAGCTCAGGCTCCAGGGATGGGATTCAACCTGGGTTGGGGGGGCTCCCCTGTCCCCCACTACCCCCCACCCCGCCTGGAGTGTCCCATTCCGTTGGAATCGGAGGGCCCCCTCAGCGTCCCCCCTCCACCAGGAAAGGAGGGGCGGGGTCGCTTGCCCCCCACTCCGCCCGGCTCCACACCGGGCGCTGCAGGGGGAGGGAGAGCGTGTAGCCCCCGCGCCCACCGATGCAGCGATTTGCAGCCCGACCTCAATTAGCCCGGCGCCTACGCTTGCCAATTACCGCGTCAATCACTGCGCCTGAGGCAGCGGAGGGAAGAAACGGAGGGGGAAGAGCGAGGGGAGAGGGCCAGGCTGGAGCAGCCCGCTTGCCCTGGACTGGCTGAAACCGGTCCGGACTCCCAGGGAAGAAGCTGCAGAGTCCCCTTCCCCTCCGAGCCCACCTCAGAGCTCGGGTGACCTCTCTCATCACTATTTTGGACTCCCCCAGATGGAGACTGGAGGGCCTCCTCCTCCCAATCCCACCCACCTCCCCATGCCCCACTCCGCTCGGCCTCTGTCAGCCTCGGTTTCCCCATCCACTAGATTGTAAGCTTCGTGAAAGGGAGCCAGTATCTTGCCTATCTTGCACACCCTAGACACTCGATAGCAAATAAATAGTGACAGAAATAAAAGAGCAAATCTGTTATATGGAAATCAAAATACTACCACAGAAGACAGTTGTGAGCATAAAGCAAGATGTCTAGAAAATTATGGAGAACTGGCACACGGTGAATGCTTGAGAAATGCTGTTATCGTCCATTTAGTCAACAACATCTGAAGGCACCACCTTTGTGCCAGGCTCTATGATTCCATTCCAACAAAGTTCAAGAACAAGCAAACTGTGTCTTTGGTACTAGAAGTCAGAAATGTGGTTACCTGGTTAGCCGACCACAAGGGAGGCTTCTGGAGTAATGGAAACATTATCTCAATCTAGGTAGTGGTATACATATGTAAAAGTCATTGAGCTGTACACTTCACGACCTGTATATTTTACTGGGTGTATGTTAGACCTCAATAAAAATTTTTAAATAGAAGAGTAACATATTGGACTTCCCTGGCAGTCCAGTGGTTAAGACTCTGCACTTCCACTGCAGGGGGAACGGGTTCAATCCCTGGTCTGGGAACTAAGATCCCACACGCAGCGCAGCCAAAAAAGAAAGAAAGAAAGAAAGAAAAGTAACATATTCATATCTCTGGGCACCTTACAGCTCTACAAGTCCCCTTCATTTAGCCCACTATCCCACACGAATTTTATATGGAAAATAAGAAGTCTTCATCGAGATTCTGAAACACAACTTAAAACAATATAAGTTAAACATTAAAATAATTAAAGACAAGATCATGGGGACCCCAACCATCTTCTTTCACTGCCTCTGGAAAGCCTTTCTTCCCTGCTGAGCCCTCCAGGTATTCTCACCACCGCCGGGGTACTTTCTCAGATTATGATGTGAATCAGAGTCTGGTAGATTCAACAGAACTGCATCCTCTTAGAACAAAGAACAGTCTGGCATTTGGAATAGAAAAGCCTTGCTTTCCCAGCAACTTTGAAAAAGTGATTTCTAGTATTAATGGGTGGAAACTTCTCCTGGATTGACCCCCTTTTCACAGGACTAATTACAGATTTATTAATATTTATGCACCTCTTGTCACAGCCAATAGCTCTTGTTTGAGGACATTAAGCCTTATCTCACTACCTCCAGGAAGGGGCATTTGAAGCCAGCTCTAATTGGGTGACCCACAATCAAGATAGAAGGGAAAAAATGACAATAGCTCACCTGTTGCCATATATTAAAATACCATCTGCCCAGCTTAATGATTATCTTTAGAATTAATAATATCGCTAGCCCAGGTTTGGGCCCTAATAGCAGGAAATCGTATTAAATACTTTGCTAAGAGCAATCAGCTTTTTGATAAGGCTAATGGCCGTGCCCCTGGCTGTTTCTCATCTCTGAGCTCTCTGTTTTCCTTCCCCAGCAGAAGGCCACTTTGTCCATATCACTTGTCATCTAATGTCAGCATCACCTGGTGCTGTCTCCTGATGGGGCTCCCACTGCCTCTCTCACCCTCATCCAATCCATCTTAGGTGCTGCAGTGAGATTTATCTTTGGAAGACGCAGCTCTGGCCCTGTCATACCCCTACTCTACAATCTTTAGTGGCTCCCCATTGCCTACTGTATGAACTGCATGAACGGGCATCTAGCCCTCCACCATCCAGCCCCAACTGCTCCATGCTTTGTTCCCTTTAAGGACCCAAATCTTTAGACACACTAGACAATCACTTCTCTGTTCCCAGGGCACACGCCTGATTTCTGTGTTATTCAGAGAAGTAACATGCGTTTGGGATTTGGACGACCTAGACTTAGATCCCAGTGCTACCACTTTCTAGTCTGATCTTGTGCAAAATGCTCAACTACTTCGAGCCTCAATTGCCACATCAGCAAAATAGAGATAAAATGTTGTCTACCTCATACGGCTTGTTACAAGGATTGCATGTGACCAAGTAGGCCAAGTGCTTAGCCCAGGGTCTGGCATACCTCCAGAACAGGTGTGCAATTAATGCTTGCACCCAGCCTTTTTCTAATTCTGCAACTTTACATCCCTCTACCTGGAGTGCAGAGGAGTGTGGGGCTTCAGAGCTCAAGTAACTGAGAATTCAAATTCAGGCTTGAGTGATCTTGGCAGGTGTCTTAATGTCTCTAAGCCTCAGTTTCTTCATCCATGAAATGGGTACAATAGTCCTAACTAATTACTACTATTATGAGCTTTAAATAACATAAAGCAGGTAAAACACAATACTATTGGCACATAGTAACTGCTTGATAAACATTAATTACATTGTTGTTGCATTTCCAGTCACCAAAGCACCAGTCCAGTCAAAGTCCTTCTCCTCCAGGAAGCCCTCCCACGCCTCACCTTTTTCTGACTCTCTCTTGTAATGTTTTATATTTTCCACGGGTCATTTGGATGCCTTCATCTTTCCCTTCTGCCATCTCCCAAGTGGACTGAGTGATCAGGGACTAAATCATGTCCAGCTCTGCACTCTCTCCCAAGACCCTTGGTAACTGGCATGAAGTTTGGCACAGAGCAGGCACTCGAATGTTGACTCAGTAATGACAATAATTATAGCTAATAAGTACTGAGCGCTCACTACCTGTCAGGCACTGTTACAGGTACTTTAGAGCAATGAATTCTTACAGCCATTAATTTTTAACATTCATAGCAATTAACAAGTAGTTCATTCCTATGGCAACTAATAGCGATTCATTCTTACAACCAACCTCCATTTGTTTGTCTTCTATTAGTATCTCCAGTTTATTGGGCAGGAAACTGAGGTGTAGAGAGGTCATACATACAGTTAGGAAGTGAAGGACTGAGGGGTCAAGTGCAGCCTGAGGGCTGCCTGGAGCCCTTGCCCACCAACAATAGGGAGCTAGAGTTGGCACTATCTCCCTAACTTTTCTCGGGCAACCCTCGTAGGCAAAGCTGTGGTTTTCTTTCCCCAAGGTAGATACCAGTGCTTGCTATGTGCCCATCTCTATGTGGGGCCCTCCCCAACATCATCTCCTTATACTGAGTACTGTTATCTTCATGTTATAATGGTGGCAACCGAGGCTCAGAGAGGTGAAGCCACTTACCTCAGGTCACACAGCTGATAAACGGAGGAGATGGGATTTGAACCCAGGCCCAGGGGGCTCCAGTCTACTTCATGATTGGTGGGCTCAATTAGAAGCATGAGGTTTTCCCTCCAGTTTTTGCTGGACTACAGCCCTGTCCTGACCTCTATGCCTCTTTCCTGGGACCCTGACACCGTGCTGTGTGGTCTGCAGCCCCTACTCTTGAGAGGCAGGAGGGCTCTGGGCCCTTCTCTATGCCCTCTACGCCTTCTCCTCCCCACCAGCTGGTGGTCTCATTTTAACATCAACAGAGTTGCCTTCCTGGGGTTCAGACACTGCCTTGCCTCTGGCCCTTGTCCTTTTAGACTAAGGACACCTGAGCCCACCTGGTCTCCCTCCTCGAGCCTCAAACATTGGGATTGGGAGTCAGAGGCAGGTGTCCACCTTGTCTTTCCTGGCAACTAATATGTATAATGGCAGAGAAATGAGCAAAGAGCTGGGGGGGTCTGGGGAGGAAGCATTGGCCTGGGTGAAGCAGGACAGGCTGTCTGAAAAAGAAGATTGTGAGCTGGCCCTGGAAAGGGTGAATTCACCAGGCAGAAGAGGGAAGCCAAAGCCTTGGAGGCAGATGGAGAGGGAAACACAGGGAGGCATAACATTAACGCTGTCTTCCAAAAGGAGCAGGAGTGGAGACCGTGGATGGCAGAGGCCAGAGTCAAAGCTGGTGAGCTCAGTCCTTTGGTGGTGGAGTGGGAGGGGGTCTGTGATTCCAGAAGATGTACAGGAACTGAAAGTCACCCTTCCATGTGGAGGGGTCAAGGAACAGTGAAGAGCACCCAGACCCCAAGAATAGCTGCCCCATATCACCTCTCCACTCCCTCCCGGCAGCCGTCACCAGGACGGTGATTAGGTGCTGCCGACAGGTGCCAGGCAGGCTGCTGGCTATCGCCAGCGAGGCCCCTGACAGCCGCTCCAGCTGTCTCCCATCAGAGAGAACACACATCTGAGACTAGCCTGATGAGGCTGTCTCTAGACAGGCGGCTGCAGAGGGAGAGAGAGGTGGGAGACAGTCTGCTATTACAGTGCACACCCTGGCCAGCTCCCCAGTGCCACCCAACAAGAGGCTCTTACTCACCAGAGAGCCTCTGGGGGCCTTTCTCAGGCTCCTTTGACCTTGCCGGCACACGCCTGTGCACAAACATGCCCTTAAACAGGTCTGAGAGTCCATCTACGCGCCATACGACAAATATCTACACGTGCGTGGACACTGATGCAGAGTCGGCAGTGGCTGCATCTGCACTGGAGTGTAAGCATGCACAAACATGAGGACGTACATGTACACGTTCACACCTGCTCTCGAACAGAAAAGCTGCCATAGGTGCACACACACACACATTCATGCCTGGATTCCTGCACACTCAATGAACACAAACACGTGTGCACCACATTCACACATGTACACTCAGAGTCTAAATCTGGGTTCTCTCCAAAAAAAGACTCTAAGACAGAGATTTGGATGCAAGTAGTTGATTTGATATTCAGTTGATGGATATTTGTGTTGTTTCCACCTTTGGCTGTTATGGATAATGTCTCTATAAACGTGCATGAACAAGTTTTTGTGTGAATATACATTTTTTTTTTTTATAATCTAAGATGTTTGTTTGTTTTTTTTTTTAATTTATTTATTTATGGCTGTGTTGGGTCTTCGTTTGTGTGCAAGGGCTTTCTCTAGTTGCGGCAAGTGGGGGGCACTCTTCATCGCGGTGCGCGGGCCTCTTACTATCGCGGCCTCTCTTGTTGCAGAGCACAGGCTCCAGACGCGCAGGCTCAGTAGCCGTGGCTCACGGGCCCAGTTGCCCCGCGGCATGTGGGATCTTCCCAGACCAGGGCTCAAACCCGTGTCCCCTGCATTGGCAGGCAGACTCTCAACCACTGCGCCACCAGGGAAGCCCCGAATATACATTTTTATTTGTCTTGGATATCCACCTAAGAGTGGAATTGCTGGGCCATATGGTAACTTCATGTTTAACCTTTTAAGAAACTGCCAAACTGTTTCCAAAGAGGCTGCTCCCTTTTACATTCCCAACGACAATGTATGAATATTCCAATTTCTCCAAATCCTTGCCAACATCTGTTATTGGCCTTTTGTTGTTGTTGTTGTTATTCCCATCCTAATGTGTATAAAGTGATATCTCACTTATTTCCTCTCTAGTTTTTATTATTTACTTCCTTCTGCTTGCTTTGGGTTTAGTTTTTTCTTCTTTTTCTAGTTTCGTATGGTGGAAGTTTAGGTTATTGATTTGAGAGCTCTCTTCCTTTCCAATATCAGTGTTTACAGCTATAAATTTCCCTCTTGGCACTGCGTTAGATGCATTCCATAAGTCCATAAGTTTTGTTGTGCTTTCATTTTCACTCATCTCAGAATATTTTTTAACTTTCTTTGTGATTTCTTCTTTGACCCATTCATTATTTAGTGGTGTTGCTCAATTTCTACGTTTGTGATTTCTTAAATTTCTTCCACCGTTAATTTTTAACTTCATTCCACGTGTTCAGAAAACACACTTTGTATGATTTAAATCCTTTTAAATGTATTGAGGCTTATTTTGTGACCTAACATATTGTCTGTCCTGTAGAATGTTCCATGTGCACTTGAGAAGAATGCTGTTGTTGAGGGGGAGTATTCTACAGATGTCTGTTAGGTCAAGTTAGTTTACAGTATTTTTCCAGTCTTTTATTTCCTTGTTGATCTTCTGCATAGTTTTTCTATCCATTATTGAAAGTAGAGTACTGATGTCTCCATCTATTACTGTTGAACTATTTCTGCCTTCAGTTCTATCAGTTTTTGCTTCATATATTAAGGGGCTCTACTGTTATGTGCATGTGTGTTTATAATTATGCGTTCCTGATGTTAATCATTTTAAAATGTCCTTCTTTGTCTCTAGTAACAATATTTGTCTTAAAGTCTATTTCTTCTAATATTAGGGTAGCCTCTCCAGCTCTCATTTGGTTCCCCTTTACATGTTATATATTTTTTCATCTTTTTACTGATAGAGTCTGTGTCTGCCATTTTGCTTTGTTTTCTGTATGTCTACGTCTCTTTGTTCCTCTATTCCTCCAATACTCCCTTCTTTTGTGTTAAATAATTTCTAGTATATCATTTTGATTCTCTTGTCATTTCTTTTATTATATTTTTGAGTTATTTTCTTCGTGGTTTCCCTGGTGATTATAATTAACATCTTAACTTAAAATAATCTAGTTTGGATCAATACCAACTTAGTTTCCATAGTATACAAAAACTTTGTTCCGTTGGAGATTAACCAAGATGGCGGAGTAGAAGGACGTGCTCTCACTCCCTCTTGCGAGAGCACCAGAATCACAACTGGCTGCTGGACAATCATCGACAGGAAGACACTGGAACTCACCAAGGAGGATACCCCACGTCCAAGGACAGAGGGGAAGCCACAGTGAGACGGTAGGAGGGGCGCAATCAGAGTACAATCAAATCCCATAACTGCTGGGTGGGTGACTCACAGACTGGCGAACACTTATACCACAGAAGTCCACCCACTGGAGTGAAGCTTCTGAGCCCCACGTCAGGCTTCCCAACCTGGGGGTCCGGCAACGGGAGGAGGAATTCCTAGAGAATCAGACTTTGAAGCCTAGTGGGAATTGATTGCAGGACTTTGACAGGACTGGGGGAAACAGAGACCCCACTCTTGGAGGGCACACACAAAGTAGTGTGCGCATCAGGACCCAGGGGAAGGAGCAGTGACCCTGGGGGAGACTGAACCAGACCTACCTGCTGGTGTTGGGGGGTCTCCTGCAGAGGCGGGAGGTGGCTCTGTTTCACCGTGGGGACAAGGACACTGGCAGCGGAGGTTCTGGGAAGTGCTCCTTGGCATGAGCCCTCCTACAGTCTGCCATTAACCCCATCAAAGAGCCCAGGTAGGCTCCAGTGTTGAGTTGCCTCAGGCAAAACAACTAACAGGGAGGGAACCCAGCCCCACCCATCAACAGTCAAGTGGATTAAAGTGGATTAGAGCTCTGTCCGCCACAGCAACAGTCAGCTCTACCCACCACCAGAGCCTCCCATCAAGCCTCTTAGATAGCCTCAACCACCAGAGGGCAGACAGCAGAAGCAAGAAAAACTACAATCCTGCAGCCTGTGGACCAAAACCCACAGTTACAGAAAGATAGACAAGATGAAAAGGCAGAGGGCTATATATCAGATGAAGGAACAAGAAAAAACCCCAGAAAAACAACTAAATGAAGTGGAGATAGGCAACCTTCCAGAAAAAGAATTCAGAATAATGATAGTGAAGATGATCCAGGACCTCGGAATAAAAATGGAGGCAAAGATTGAGAAGATGCAAGAAATGATTAACAAAGACCGAGAAGAATTAAAGAACAAACAAACAGAGATGACCAATACAATAACTGAAATGAAAACTACACTAGAAGGAATCAATAGCAGAATAACTGAGGCAGAAGAACGGATAAGTGACCTGGAAGACAGAATGGTGGAATTCACTGCTGCGGAACAGAATAAAGAAAAAAGAATGAAAAGAAATGAAGACAGCCTAAGAGACCTCTGGGACAACATTAAACGCAACAACATTCGCATTATAGGGGTCCCAGAAGGTGAAGAGAGAGAGAAAGGACCAGAGAAAATATTTGAAGAGATTATAGTCGAAAACTTCCCTAACATGGGAAAGGAAATAGCCACCCAAGTCCAGGAAGCGCAGAGAGTCCCATACAGGATAAACCCAAGGAGAAACACGCCGAGACACATAGTAATCAAAATGGCAAAAATTAAAGACAAAGAAAAATTATTGAAAGCAGCAAGGGAAAAACGACAAATAACATACAAGGGAACTCCCATAAGGTTAACAGCTGATTTCTCAGCAGAAACTCTACAAGCCAGAAGGGAGTGGCATGATATACTTAAAGTGATGAAAGGGAAGAATCTACAACCAAGATTACTCTACCCGGCAAGGATCTCATTTAGATTTGATGGAGAAATCAAAAGCTTTACAGACAAGCAAAAGCTAAGAGAATTCAGCACCACCAAACCAGCTCTACAACAAATGCTAAAGGAACCTCTCTAAGTGGGAAACACAAGAGAAGAAAAGGACCTACAAAAACAAACCCAAAACAATTAAGAAAATGGTCATAGGAACATACATATCGATAATTACCTTAAACGTGAATGGATTAAATGCTCCAACCAAAAGACACAGGCTTGCTGAATGGATACAAAAACAAGACCCATATATATGCTGTCTACAAGAGACCCACTTTAGACCTAGGGACACATACAGACTGAAAGTGAGGGGATGGAAAAAGATATTCCATGCAAATGGAAATCAAAAGAAAGCTGGAGTAGCTATACTCATATCAGATAAAATAGACTTTAAAGTAAAGAATGTTACAAGAGACAAAGAAGGACACTACATAATGATCAAGGGATCAATCCAAGAAGAAGATATAACAATTATAAATATATATGCACCCAACATAGGAGCACCTCAATACATAAGGCAACTGCTAACAGCCATAAAAGAGGAAATTGACAGTAACACAATAATAGTGGGGGACTTTAACACCTCACTTACACCAATGGACAGATCATCCAAAATGAAAATAAATAAGGAAACAGAAGCTTTAAATGACACAATAGACCAGATAGATTTAATTGATATTTATAGGACATTCCATCCAAAAACAGCAGATTACACGTTCTTCTCAAGTGCGCACGGAACATTCTCCAGGATAGATCACATCTTGGGTCACAAATCAAGCTTCAGTAAATTTAAGAAAATTGAAATCATATCAAGCATCTTTTCTGACCACAATGCTATGAGATTAGAAATGAATTACAGGGAAAAAAACGTAAAAAAGACAAACACATGGAGACTAAACAATACGTTACTAAATAACCAAGAGATCACTGAAGAAATCAAAGAAGAAATCAGAAAATACCTAGAGACAAATGACAATGAAAACACGACGACCCAAAACCTATGGGATGCAGCAAAAGCAGTTCTAAGAGGGAATTTTATAGCTATACAAGCCTACCTAAAGAAACAAGAAAAATCTCAAGTAAACAATCTAACCTTACACCTAAAGAAACTAGAGAAAGAAGAACAAACAAAACCCAAAGTTAGCAGAAGGAAAGAAATCATAAAGATCAGAGCAGAAATAAATGAAATAGAAACAAAGAAAACAATAGCAAAGATCAATAAAACTAAAAGCTGGTTCTTTGAGAAGATAAACAAAATCGATAAGCCATTAGCCAGACTCATCAAGAAAAAGAGGGAGAGGACTCAAATCAATAAAATCAGAAATGAAAAAGGAGAAGTTACAACAGACACTGCAGAAATACAAAGCATCCTAAGAGACTACTACAAGCAACTTTATGCCAAGAAAATGGACAACCTGGAAGAAATGGACAAATTCTTAGAAAGGTATAACCTTCCAAGACTGAATCAGGAAGAAACAGAAAATATGAACAGACCAATCACAAGCAATGAAATTGAAACTGTGATTAAAAATCTTCCAACAAACAAAAGTCTAGGACCAGATGGCTTCACAGGTGAATTCTATCAAACATTTAGAGAAGAGCTAACACCTATCCTTCTCAAACTCTTCCAAAAAATTGCAGAGGAAGGAACACTCCCAAACTCATTCTATGAGGCCACCATCACCCTGATACCAAAACCGGACAAAGACACTACAAAGAAAGAAAATTACAGAGCGATATCACTGATGAATATAGATGCAAAAATCCTCAACAAAATACTGGCAAACAGAATCCAACAACACATTAAAAGGATCATACACCACGATCAAGTGGGATTTATCCCAGGGATGCAAGGATTCTTCAATATACGCAAATCAATCAATGTGATACACCATATTAACAAACTGAAGAAGAAAAACCATATGATCATCTCAATAGATGCAGAAAAAGCTTTTGACAAAATTCAACACCCATTTATGATAAAAACTCTCCAGAAAGTGGGCATAGAGGGAACCTACCTCAACATAATAAAGGCCATATACGACAAACCCACAGCAAACATCATTCTCAATGGTGAAAAACTGAAAGCATTTCCTCTAAGATCAGGAACGAGACAAGGATGTCCACTCTCACCACTATTATTCAACATAGTTCTGGAAGTCTTAGCCACGGCAATCAGAGAAGAAAAAGAAATAAAAGGAATACAAATTGGAAAAGAAGAAGTAAAACTGTCACTGTTTGTGGATGGCATGATATTATACATAGAGAATCCTAAACCTGCCACCAGAAAACTGCTAGAGCTAATTAATGAATATGGTAAAGTTGCAGGATACAAAATTAATGCACAGAAATCTCTTGCATTCCTATACACTAATGATGAAAAATCTGAAAGAGAAATTATGGAAACACTCCCATTTACCATTGCAACAAAAAGAATAAAAGACCTAGGAATAAACCTACCTAGGGAGACAAAAGACCTGTATGCAGAAAACTATAAGACACTGATGAAAGAAATTAAAGATGATACCAACAGATGGAGAGATATACCATGTTCTTGGATTGGAAGAATCAACATTGTGAAAATGACTATACTACCCAAAGCAACCTACAGATTCAGTGCAATCCCTATCAAATTACCAATGGCATTTTTTACGGAACTAGAACAAATCATCTTAAAATTTGTATGGAGACACAAAAGACCCCGAATAGCCAAAGCAGTCTTGAGGGAAAAAAACGGAGCTGGAGGAATCAGACTCCCTGACTTCAGACTCTACTGCAAAGCTACAGTAATCAAGACAATATGGTACTGGCACAAAAACAGAAACATAGATCAATGGAACAAGATAGAAAGCCCAGAGATAAACCCACGCACCTATGGTCAACTAATCTATGACAAAGGAGGCAAAGATATACAATGGAGAAAAGACAGTCTCTTCAATAAGTGGTGCTGGGAAAACTGGACAGCTACATGTAAAAGAATGAAATTAGAATACTCCCTAACACCATACACAAAAATAAACTCAAAATGGATTCGAGACCTAAATCTAAGACTGGACACTATAAAACTCTTAGAGGAAAACATAGGAAGAACACTCTTTGACATAAATCACAGCAAGATCTTCTTTGATCCACCTCCTAGAGTAATGGAAATAAAAACACAAATAAACAAATGGGACCTAATGAAACTTCAAAGCTTTTGCACAGCAAAGGAAACCATAAACAAGACGAAAAGGCAACCCTCAGAATGGGAGAAAATATTTGCAAACGAATCAACGGACAAAGGATTAATCTCCAAAATATATAAACAGCTCATTCAGCTCAATATTAAAGAAACAAACACCCCAATCCAAAAATGGGCAGAAGACCTAAATAGACATTTCTCCAAAGAAGACATACAGACGGCCACGAAGCACATGAAAAGATGCTCAACATCACTAATTATTAGAGAAATGCAAATCAAAACTACAATGAGGTATCACCTCACACCAGTTAGAATGTGCATCATCAGAAAATCTACAAACAACAAATGCTGGAGAGGGTGTGGAGAAAAGGGAACCCTCTTGCACTGTTGGTGGGAATGTAAATTGATACAGCCACTATGGAGAACAATATGGAGGTTCCTTAAAAAACTAAACATAGAATTACCATATGACCCAGCAATCCCACTACTGGGCATATATCCAGAGAAAACCGTAATTCAGAAAGACACATGCCCCCGAATGTTCATTGCAGCACTATTTACAATAGCCAGGTCATGGAAGCAACCTAAATGCCCATCAACAGACGAATGGATAAAGAAGATGTGGTACATATATACAATGGAATATTACTCAGCCATAAAAAGGAACGAAATTGAGTCATTTGTTGAGACGTGGATGGATCTAGAGAGTGTCATACAGAGTGAAGTAAGTCAGAAAGAGAAAAACAAATATCGTATATTAACGCATGTATGTGGAACCTAGAAAAATGGTACAGATGAGCCAGTTTGCAGGGCAGAGGTTGAGACACAGATGTAGAGAACGGACATATGGACACCAAGGGGGGAAAACTGCGGTGGGGTGGGGATGGTGTTGTGCTGAATTGGGCGATTGGGATTGACATGTATACACTGATGTGTATAAAATTGATGCCTAATAAGAACCTGCAGTATAAAAAAACAAACAAACAAAACAACTAATACTAAACTTTCATTGGGTTATTTGTATGGAAATATGTTAATATAAATGTTTCAGACATTACATGAAATTTCTAAAAATCTTATATGTTCTGGTATAATGTTATAAGTCATAATCCTAGTTACTACCTTAAAATGTATATCTCAGAAATAACTAATTTTCTTGTCAACTGCATTTTATGAACTTTCATCAAATTTTTAACTGTGGTCACTTTTAAGTCTTTTGTCATTTACAGACAGTTCTGTGTGTACTCTGATGCTTTTGCAAATATGTTCCTATAAAAGGGTTTCATCTTTAAGAAATTCATGGAAAAGACTCTGACAAGTACAGGTTTCTGGTAACTGACTGTACTGCTGAACTGAATGAATAAGCATTTTCAGAACTCTAATGAAAAACTGATGAACTCATAAAAGTGCTAACAAAAGATCAAGATGAAAAAAAAAATTTTAATTACATGGGACTGAGTGAACTGATGAGGATGAGTATAATTTTTGTGACTTTCTGTCTGAATTAAAAAAAAAAAAATCCAACAAGGACTCAGAGGCAAAGAATATACAAATCAATTTTCACTGCAAAGTAAAGGAGCTGTTACAGTGGAGGATTACTGGACTGAATGTCAATATTATGACATAGTATGAGTGTGTTTCATGTTTGGTAATTGCAATCATTGTTGCTTTTGTTGTGGTCATCCACGTACAATGCTTGGTGTCAGTCTATTTATCTCTTGTAAAAATAAAATACAGTGTGTGTGTGTGGAAAAAAAAAAAACAAAAACAAAACTTTGTTCCAATATAGCTCCATTCCCTGCCTCCTTCTTTGTACTACTGTTGCCATACAAATTATATCTTTATATATTATAAGCTCATCTACATAGTTTTATAATTATTGCTTTATGCAGTTGTCTTTTAAATCAGGTAGGAGAAGAAAAAAAGTTACAAACAAAATTACATTTACACTGTCATATATTTGCCTATATACTTACCTTTGCTCTTTATTTCTAGACTTTGTTTCTTCATGCAGACTTGAATTACTATCTAGTGTCCTTTCATTTCAGCCTAAAGGACTCCCTTTAATAATTCTTATAAAACAGGTCAGCTAGTGACACGTTCTTTAATTTTAAAAAAAATCTGGAAATATTCCCCCTTCCTTTTTGAAGGATAGTTTTTCTGGATAGAGAATTCTGAAAGTCAGTTCCCCTCTCCAGGGTTTGTTGTTGTTGCTGTTTGCTGTAGTCACTGCTGCTGTTTGTTTGCTTAGTGACATTCCTGGACTACTTCTGTAAAGCCTGTATTCTTTGTCATGTGTGGTCATTGACGTCTCTGCTCAGTTAATTTAGTGGTCAGCTAATGATTGGACATTTAAGGCTTTCTTAAATGCTGTGAACCAAGAAGTCTCACAGTCTTTGCCACAGGGCTGCGTGTATGTGTTGGGGAATTTAAAACTCTGTCTTCACTTCCTGCTTACACAGAGCCTCAGGTCAGCCACAGGTAAAAGACTATGGCCTTCTCACATCTTTCCTAGGCATGCACATGCACATGGACTTCTAGATTCCCAGGACTATGTTAGAAATTTTCAAAGTCCCTCACTCATTCCCTCAATTTTCTTTTAAGATTTTTGGTTAGTCTTTTCTTAGCTCTAACTGAAGTAATGCTGCCTCAGACAGCTGTGATGTTAAACAATTGCCTCTGATTGTTGTCACAAAAGCCCTTGGAGGTAGAACTTTTGCACAGAGAGGGCTCTAATTCAGGACAAATAAAGAAATGAAGCTTTTGAGCAAGCTGCCAGACAGGTCAAATAATGACAGTTCTCTGGGAATGCAGCTTTTGGGGACCTCCAAACCTGCTCTGTCCTCTCTAGTGGCTGCTAGGCTGCTGGATTACACAGTTACTATGGTTGCAAGGCTGTTGGTTTTCAAGGCTACTATGGAACTGGGGAGAGGGGATGGGATTAAAGCAAATTAAAACATCATAAAACTCACTGTTCTTACCAAGATTCAGCCATTTTTCTTGTTGTATGTCTTCAGTTAATTTCCAACATTCAAAACAAGTGTATTTGAGAGTTTTTGCAGCGTTCTCATTGCTTTTATGGAGGATTAGATTTTTGGAAGTCTTTCCTCCATCATTCCAGAAGTCAGCCACTAGGACACTGACTTTTCCTATGTATCTTTTGCACGGTATGAGGTTTTTACCACGTTCAGGTATTAGCCAATCAAAAAATTAATATATATAAAAGCAGAAAATGGTATTTACACAAATGTACATGTGCACACACATTAATGCAGGCACCCATACGTGTAAGCATATTAATCTGTCTGTGACACATATTTGTTCATCCACATGGGGGAGTGAGAGGGTCAGTTTTGTGCTTCAGAAAGATCTCCCCCACTCTTGGTTCAATGTGGAGCATGGAGAGGATGAGACGGGAGGCAGAGAAGCCAGGAAGAGGCTGGGAATTATCCGGCAACAGTGATGACGTGGCCTGGACTTGGTCCAGGGGGAGCTACATATGTCCACAGCTAATTACCCCTGGGCACCCCATGTGTACACAGGCCCAGGCATATACATATGTAGGTACATGGCCCATGTGTTCAGGCACACATGCATCCTGGAACATGCTGCTGAGGTTAAAGAGGAGCTGGAGGACTGGACTGTAAGCCATAAGGGGACTTGGTGAGAAGAAGAGGGTTCTAGAGGGGAGGGTATGAGGGAGGTATGGTATTCCAGGCCTGACACCCAGGGCCCACCAGCCTCCCCTCTGTCAGGCTGGACCTGTACACCACATTCTGCTCTGGAACATCCCTTTCCAGCTATGCAGACCCCATCCTGGTTTTCCCAGCAACCCATCTCTAGGGCACAGCTTTAACAGTCGCTGAGGGCCCCTCCTTGGTCCCCCTGATGTGTTATCAACTCCTCCCATATCACCCTAGGTCACCTCTCTTCCCTGTGAGCAATTTCTACAGATGAGGGTTATGTTTGTTTCTTGACCTCATCCACCCCCAGAGTTCATTTCATCTTCAGTTCCAGGCTACTTCACTGCAGGGAGCACATAGACAGAGGCTGGATGCTAGCTGGGTGAGACCCCGGCTGTTACAGACACACTAGATCATCTCGAATCCCTGCTGACACCAAAGATTACAGGTCTCCTAAGCCCAGGATACTGCAATTCTGGATTTTTACAAATAAAATTTCTTCAGACTTCCCTGGTGGCGCAGTGGTTAAGAATCTGCCTGCCAATGCAGGGGACACAGGTTCAATCCCTGGTCCAGGAAGATCCCACATGCCGTGGAGCAACTAAGCCCATAGGCCACAACTACTGAGCCCGCACGCCACAACTACTGAAGCCTGCGCGTTCTAGGGCCCACATGCTGCAACTACCTAGCCCGTGTGCTGCAACTACAGAAGCCTGCGCACCTAGAGCCCATGCTCCGCAACAAGAGAAGCCACTGCAATAAGAAGCCCGCGCACCACAACGAAGAGTAGCCCCCGCTCGCCACAACTAGAGAAAGCCCATGCGCAGCAACGAAGACCCAACGCAGCCAAAAAAAAAAAAAAAAAAAATTTCTTTTTATTATGAATTATTTCAAATATCTAAAGAATAATATAATGAAGATCAATGTACTCACTACCCAGTTTTTTTTTTAATATCTTTGTTGGAGTGTAATTGTTTTACAACGTTGTGTTAGTTTCTGCTGTATAACAAAGTGAATCAGCTATACGTATACATATATCCCCATATCCCCTCCCTCTTGGGTCTCCCTCCCACCCTCCCTATCCCACCCCTCTAGGTGGTCACAAAGCACCGAGCTGATCTCCCTGTGCTATGCAGCTGCTTCCCACTAGCTATCTATTTTACATTTGGTAGTGTATATATGTCCATGGAACTCTCTCACTTCGTCCCAGCTTCCCCTTCCCCCTCCCCGTGTCCTCAAGTCCATTCTCTACGTCTCCGTCTTTATTGCTGTCCTGCCTCTAGGTTCTTCAGAACCTTCTTTCTTTTCTTTTTTTTTAGATTCCATATATATGTGTTAGCATACGCTATTTGTTTTTCTCTTTCTGACTTACTTCACTCTGTATGACAGACTCTAGGTCCATCCACCTCACTACAAATAACTCAATTTCGTTTCTTTTTATGGCTGCGTAATATTCCATTGTATATATGTGCCACATCTTCTTTATCCATTCATCTGTCGATGGTCGCTTAGGTTGCTTCCATGTCCTGGCTATTGTAAATAGAGCTGCAATGAACATTGTGGTACATGACTCTTTTTGAATTATGGTTTTCTCAGGGTATATGTCCAGTGGGATCGCTGGGCTGTATGGTAGTTCTATTTTTAGTTTTTTAAGGAACCTCCATACTGTTCTCCATAGTGGCTGTATCAACTTACATTCCCACCAACAGTGCAAGAGGGTTCCCTTTTCTCCACAACCTCTCCAGCATTTATTGTTTGTAGATTTTTTGATGATGGCCATTCTGCCTGGTGTGAGGTGATACCTCATTGTAGTTTTGATTTGCATTTCTGTAATGATTAGTGATGTTGAGCATCCCTTCATGTGTTTGTTGGCAATCTGTGTATCTTCTTTGGAGAAATGTCTATTTAGGTCTTCTGCCCATTTTTGGATTGGGTTGTTTGGTGTTTTGATATCGATCTGCATGAGCTGCTTGTATATTTTGGAGATTAATCCTTTGTCAGTTGCTTCATTTGCAAATATTTTCTCCCATTCTGAGGGTTGTCTTTTCATCTTGTTTATGGTTTCCTTTGCTGTGCAAAAGCTTTTAGGTTTCATTAGGTTCCATTTGTTTATTTTTATTTTTATTTCCATTTCTCTAGGAGGTGGGTCAAAAAAGATCTTGCTGTGATTTATGTCATAGAGTGTTCTGCCCCACTACCCAGTTTTAACTTATGTCAGAATGACTTGCTTCAGTTCTTACCTCTTATTTTTTCAAATTAATTTTGTCATCAAATGAATGCCTTCACCCACTCTCAGGTTGATGAGTATTTGGATTTGTTTCCAGGTTTTTTGCTATTGTGGGCAGTATGATTATGAGCATTCTTGTCATGTTTCCTGTTGTGTACGTGCAAGAGTATCTCTTGGGTATATACCTAGAAGTGGAATTGCTGAAAATTCAGCTTCATGAGATACCGCCAAACTGTTTTTCCAAAGTAGTTGTATCAATTTGCACTCCACCAGCAGTGTCTGAGAAGTCTTGGGGGTCCACATC
Organism: Eschrichtius robustus; assembly: GCF_028021215.1. Classification (NCBI taxonomy): domain Eukaryota; kingdom Metazoa; phylum Chordata; class Mammalia; order Artiodactyla; family Eschrichtiidae; genus Eschrichtius; species Eschrichtius robustus. The sequence goes on from NC_090839.1 coordinate 22,426,934, forward strand.
CTCTGGTATCCTCACACATCGAATGCTATCCAGCAGTCAAAATGAATGAACAATAGCAACAAGCAGCAATAAGTATGAATCTTAGCAATACAATAGTAAGTGAAAGAAGGATGCATAGAGCATGCCACTCTAAAAAAATCTTTATAAATGACTTACACAAGCATGTGCATTTCTATATATATATATAAATACATAATTTATTAGTTATGACCTTTTAAAAGAAATAAAATGTTACAGCTACAATTGAAGACCCCTGTATATACCCCTCCCCAATTCAATTCCTTTCTCTTTTTCCCCAGCCCAAGGAAACACTCTCAGGGAATCCATCTGCGTTGTGTTTTAACTGCTTATGAACGTATCCATACTGTTGATGAGGTCTTGATACTTACATAAATGGTATTAAATCATACATAGTCTTCTGCGACTTGCTTTTTATTTTTTTCCACTCACCATTATAGCTTTGAGATTTATCCATGCCAATACATGTGGCTGAAGTTCATTACCTATAACTGGTAAATTCAATTTATACTAATTTGCCACACTTTATTTATCCATCCTCCTGTGGACGGGAATTAAGTAATCCTGGTTCTTGTGATTTTGAGATTCCAAGATCCCCAAATTATATCATTCTAATATTTCTATGTAGTCGAATGATGCTTTTGAAATATGAATCCATTTTCTTATTTCAGTTGGTGTCCTCCTGGTCTTGAGTTTGCAAAGCCGCAGCTATGAGGGGAAGAGGAGTGCTTGGGGGCAGAGACAGCAGAGGGGGAAGAGGGGCTGATGGCCTGGGGAGTGACCAGGCTCTCAGTCACCCCGGAGACCCCAACACCGTCCCCTTGGCTGGGCTTTGGGAGAGGAATCAGAAGGAGCCTTGCAAGCTGCAGGGCCCCGAGAAAGGAGTCCCATCCCGGTTCCAGGGCTGAGGGTGATTACAGACCCACAGCCAGGTCTGGAGGACCTGAGAGCAGGGGTGACCTGTGCCCTATTCCAGGCTGAACCCCAGAGAAGTCTGGGTACACAGGCCTGAGATGGCCTCACAGAGGCCCCCGGGCCTGGCATGGTGCAGGAGTATCAGGGAGACTCCCCAGACCCAGAGGGGCCTCTGGACCACAGGAACCCAGGGTGGCCAGCAACAGAGAGAGGAGGGCAGCACGTCTTGATGGCGGACAACAACTGAGGGTCAACTGTCCTCCCCCACAATGCATGTCATCCCCAAAATGTCTTCCAGCTCCATGAAAAAGGGACCCCCCATCACCCTGAGTTTCTCCCACCATGGCAGAACAGGGCCCCCAAATGGAAATGACCTTGCACTATAGAAAAGCGAAGGAAGCAACATTCCTTGTACACTTGCTGGGAGTGGAGAATTACACCCACTGCACTTGGCATTGAGGAATCTGGATTTCTAGGAAAATGTGTCCCAGGTTCTAAGATTCCAAGCTTCCCAAACCTCAGGGTTCAAGGACAATTTGGAAGTAGGGAAAGTCTAGCATTGGGGCTCCTGAGACCTCTGCAAGGATTGTGTCCATTCTCTTGACTCTCTAGTCCCCCTCCAGGCAGCTAAGGAATAAAGAGGTTTGGTGGGGAAGCCCGTGATCTTCTTGGCCCTAGATTCTGCCAGGCCTTGACGAGGCAGGGTACAGAGACTCCCACCAGTCAAAGCTGTATGGCCTTCCCTTGTAGAGTCCTTGCTCCATTCACTGGGCCAGAGGGGAAACTGAGGCCCAGACAGGAACTGATTTGCCCTGGTCACGCAGCCAGCAGCGCAGACCCAGGCCACCTCACACACCCTCCTGCCCCTCCCCTGTCATGACTCCTTCCCCACTTCAGGCTGCCTCCAACCCTTAGAGAAGGAGAGCAGCCTGCAGTGGGAGTCGGAGATCGCCTGGGAATGTGCTCCCCTCTGCTTGGGCAGTCACGGCCGGCTCCCCCGGCCCCTGGCCTCTCACTGCCAAAGGTTGCCATCCATTTTCTGTCCACCTCATTTGTCTGCAAACCATGAAGAAAAATCACTCCCGGTCTCTCTGTCTTAGCTGCCGCTGTGATGTATGGCCTCCATCAGAGCCCCCTACCCCAGCAGCACCCTCCTTCTCCCCCAAACTCCCCAAGGGTGGGGTTTGGGAGGTTGGAGTGCTACTGAACCAGCTGACAGCATGCATTTTAAGAGATCATTCAGGACACGATATCCCTGCATTGTCTTTGCGGAGGGAAGACATTACTGATCACTGCTGGGCGGCCTCGGGCAATTCCTGTCACCTCTCTGTATAATAACCCCCTCCCACTTCTTCCCCCAGAAGCCACACAAGGTCTATTTACAGCTCTTACTACATCTGTTCTTTCCATCATCTCTGCAGGGTACCTGGTGGGAATAATCCTAATTTCTATTTACCCTTTGTGCCAAGCCCCACGCTGAACACGGGGGACCCACGCCACTGCCCTTGGTAAGCCTTGGCCTCTCGTGAGAGAGCCAAACAGGCAAAAAAATAAGAGCAAACACCCCAGTGTAGAAGCGCAATAATCAAAAACTTCCCGGATACATAGGTGTCAGAGACAAGGAAGGGGGTCCCTCTGCTGGGAAAGGGATGGGTGTGTATAGTTGAGGGTGTGCTCTGAGGAGGTGGTCTCTCATCTGGGTTCTGAGCCTCTGAGGTTGGGAGCATGGGCTCTGGAGTTGGGCTGCCTGCACTGGTATCCTGCTGTGTGACCTTAGGCAATTTGCTTGGCTTCTCTGAGCCTCTCCATTGAATTCTGGAGAGCTGGTAGTGGGAATCCTTCTTGGGGGGCTGTGAGGGCCAGTGAGTAAGGCATGAAAAGTGCTAAGTATAATGCTTGGTACGGAAGGCTAGCTGATGTTCTCACAATTTGTGGAGCGCTAAGAGTTTGCCTAGAGGACAAGGTGGAGGCAAATGGTCTGGGCAGTGGGAACAGCCCATGCACAGGTGTGGACATTGGGAAATATGAGCTGCTGGGAGATGCTGGAGCTTAGGGTGTGTGGCAGGAAGTGCTGAGAGAGGAGGCTGATGTGGACAGGGCTTGAAAAGCCAGGAACTTGTAACCAAGCCTGAGGGCAAGGGGGAGCCATGGGAGGGTCTTGAGCAGGAGAGTGGCATAGTCAGACTGTTAGAAAGATACCACTGACGGTGACTGAGGAAGAGAGGTTGGAGGGGTCAAATTGGGGCTCAAGTCTGGTCTCCCTTCTCAAGTGCCCCTGCATATTTCCAGTAGGGTTTCAAATTCTTTGTGAAAACCATAGCCTAGTTTTCCTAAAGGGCCCAGGTGCTGGTGAGGGTCCCATCTCAGATATGCCTATTGGGGTGCGGGGAGTGGAGGAGTCCAGCTCCCAAGCAGGAGGCACATCAGCCAGATTCTGGCTGGGGGTGGGGAAGGTGTGGGGAGCAGGGCAGCCTCCAGCTCACCTTCCACTGCGGGGTCGGTCAAGCGTTCCACCCTCTGAGGAGCGGTGGCTGTCAGGCGTGTCCAAACTGTGCTCCTGGCTGCCTCAATTTCGCATCCCCCAGGTAGGGCAGACGCCGTGAATGGCCCGGAAATTGAATGCAAAATCAAAACGCAGCAAATAAATGGATGCAAACGTCATTTGGAGCCAATAATAAGAACCAACTCCGGGCTCTGAGGCCGCGAAAGTCCCGCGGAGGCTGAGCTGCCTAGAAACACCCTCCCCCAACCTCTGCTGGCCCCAGCCCTCTTTCCACTGACCTGCGTTACTGGATGATCTCCAAGGTCACCCCGTTCACCTCCTCAGCGTACAGGCAGGGAAACTAAGGCTGGGAAAGAGACGACAGGTCGAACCCAATGTCTCCAGAGAATTAGGACCCTCGAGTCAGACAGATCTGAATCTTGATCCGGGTCCTCCGCTTTCTAGCACACATGACTTGGGGCGGGTGGCCTGATGCTCAGTTTCTTCATCCGGCAAATGGGGAGGAGAAGGCCCTCCTCACAGTTCGAAGGGGCAGATTGAAAGTAATGCTGAGTGTGGAAGGGCGCCCAGCCCCGAGCACAGACAGAACGGTGGGAGAGGGGAGTGGCCATGCCGGGCTTTTTCACGGCTTCTCCCAGCACCCGCACAATGCCCAGCACACAGTAGGTGCTCAGTGTGCATCAGCTGAATGCATGGAAGGTGGAATGACCGCATGGGAAACAGGGAGCAGGGTTCTGCTTTGTTTGCTCACAGAGCCTGAGTCTTAACCAGTGCCTGGCACACAGTAGGTGCTCAATAACTCACACATGAAAGAACTGTTTTACACTTCGACTTCCTTCTCCCCCCAATCCCCTCACCCAAGAGCCCCAGCACCCCAAGTCTCGCAGTCTGGCTTCCTGGAGGCAGAGGGGTGCAAATCGGCTTTTCATCCCCCCAGTGCTCAGATAGCAGAAGAAAACGTGCTAACATCCGATGGTCACAGACACCAACAGGCACTTTACAGTTTACAGCACATGCTCTCATCAAATGTCTTTGTCGCTCTGCCCCCAGCCCGGCCCCGTCAACTTCACAGATGGAGAAAAAAACTCAGAATTGTCATGACTTGCCCAGGGTCACATGGTGCTGAGTGGGGATGGCAGGAATTGGAATGCCAAATCCCTTTCTCTTTGCGTCACTCATTCCTTCAACAAAAGTACAATGAGCACCTGTTGGCTGGGTCAGGCTTAGCATTTTGGGGCCTCATATGGTCCCTGGTCTCCACTCTGGGCTGCGAGGGTCCTGGGTCAGCAGGCTGAGAGCCAAGGCCCACCCTGCGTCACCGGGAGCTGTGGGGACCAGGGGGCGGGAGGATAAATGAAAGACAAGAAGAGGGGCCTCAGGCTGGGGCAAGCGGGCAGCCAGGATACAGCAGAGAGGAGGAGGAGGGGCAGAAAGAAAGGCAATACACAAAAAACATCTATTAAGCACCTCCTGTATACCAGGCACTGCGGATACAGCAGTGAGCAAGGCAAAAGCAGCCATGAAACCTACACTCTGGTGGGGAGATGGAGACAGACATTAAATAATCACCCTGATTTGTAATCATTCATTAGAAATAGAGGTAAGGGCTCTGAAAGGAAGGAACACGGTTCTAGAAGTGTGTGACGCACGGACATAAGCTGGGCCTGGGGACTTCCCTGGCGGTCCAGTGGTTAAGACTCTGCACTTCCAGTGCAGGGGGCACGGGTTCAATCCTTGGCCAGGGAACTAAGATCCCCTGTGCCGTGGAGCGCAGCCAAACAAAAATTTTTTTTTTAAATGGGGAGGTGGGTCAGGGAGGGCTTTCCGAAGGAGGTGATGCTGGGGCTGAAATTTGGAGGATGAGGAGGGAGGGAGGGAGGCAGAGAGAGAAGCAGAGACAAAAGGAGAGGGAGAAAGGGGTAGAGACAGAGACAGAGAGATGGAGAGGGGAAAAGACAGAGTTAGAGAGTTTGAGAGAAGATGATGATCAAAGAGAAGGAGACAGAAATGAGAGAGTCAGTTGGAGGGTGAGGTAGAGAGTAGCGAGCCAGACTCAGCCAGCTGGACAGACTGAGCGCTGGGGAGAGAGGGGGCGAACAGAGAGACAAAGAGCCAGGGAGGAAGGGAGGGTTGAGAGGAAAGAGAGAGACTGCAAATTACTCCCAGCTCCTCACCCTCCATCGCCTGGACTTTCATCTCTGACACAAGAAGAACCCGAGCTCCCCTTGAGGGAAGCTAGGGGCGTGTAGGCTGGAGCTGAATAATGCATTTCACGTTCCACGGCTATTTTATCTTTCCCTTTGTAAACCTGGGTTCTGGAGTGGAGCCTGGCTGCAGCCCGTCGGGGTGTGGAGTGGGCAGGTGAGGCGCTGCTGCAGGAATGCAGGGCTGAGTTCCTGCCAAAGAATCAGCTGTTAGTTAAGGTGCTTGTTGTTGAGTGTTAACTGTTAATGATGGTGGTTGACGGTTAACCAGGATGTGTTCACTGCAGATTAGCGTGTTCATTGTCAACCAAGGTTTTTGTTAAATAACATGTTTGCAGTTTACTAGGGTGTTAACTGTTAATAAAGATGTTTGCTGTTAACTAGGGTGTTCACTGTTAACTAGGATGTTCAAAACAAGAAAGGTTTCTGTTAAGCGGAGTGTTTGCAGTTAACTAGGATGTTAATAGTTAATGAAGGTATTAGCTATTAACTAGGGTGTGAAATATTAATTAAGATGTTTGTTAATAGGATGTTTGCTGTGGCCCCAGCCTTGGCGCCTCAGTTTACATTCTCCTCCCTCCTCCTTCTCATTACCTGATTCACTGGAGTGCCTCCTTTCTCCCAGCTGGGGCTCCTCAGGACCAGTAAAAGGAACTGGCTTGGCCTCAGAGCACACCCCTGCCACACCTTGAACTGGCTCCACAGATATTCTCACCCAACCCCCTGACCCCAATCTTACCTGACAACCAAGATGGAAAGTAGAACACTTCCTGAAAAGACCTACATTTATTAAAAGGAACACTTGAAATATACACACAGCCAAATGACTGACTCGATAATGGTGGAAAGACAGGTGGGCAGGTAGAAAAACTGTTTCTTGGCCCTGAAATCCTAAAGAATGGACAGGGTGGGAGTGACGGTGGTGGGATTCCTGTGTCATTTCAGGCTTTGAAGGCAGCCTGTGGATCTGCCAGGATACGAGGGGCATTGTCTATCAGTCCTGTCCCTTCAGGCTGAAGCATTCTGTTGTGTGACATCTGGAGAATGGGAGCCCCGGTGCTGGTGTTCCAGGATTCCTGAGAGGACCCTGGCCCAGGAGGCCAAAGGAGGCCTGGGGTCTGACCTCCAAGCAGTCACTGACTTGCTGGGCAACACTTATCAAGTCATTGCCCTCTCTGGGCCGTGGGTGTAAAGTGGGGTTTGAACCAGCAGATGTGGGAGGGTCCAGTCACCTTCACTTCTCGGGGCTGCTCATCAAGGCCCGTTTCACAGACACAGAGGCCCAGGGAGGCGGCTCTGTCCTAGGTGTGTAACCAGCCTCCTCCAGGCCCATCCGGCTCCACTCACCATCCTTGTTCCCTCCAGCTCGGCCCCTCCCCAGATCCCGCGAGCCTCCTCCAGCCCCGGGTGATGGCACTGTCAGGATGGGGTCTGCAGTCACCATCCCTCCTGCTCAGTCAGGAAAATAACTACTGCGAATGGGTGCTCGAGAGGATGCCAAGGCTGCCCCGTCAGGCCTCTGTTCCGGGCCTCCAGCCCCTCTGCCACCCCAGCCTGCTGGGTTTGGGCCAGACACACACTCACACAAATATGCAAACACACATTTGCTCTTACAGGCAAAGACCAAACCCTGACAGGCCCACTGCCCTCCTCAGCTCACCCCCACTCTCCAGCCTCACCGGCCTCCTCACCGAGCCTCCGGAGGCCCACACGGCTCCAGGCCTGGGGCTTTGGCACACACTCCTCCGTGCTGGAATACACGCCCCTCACCCCCTCCTCTTTGCCTAATGACCGACTCTTACTCAGCTCAAACACCAGTTCTCTGGGAAGCCTTCCCTGAGCCGCGGTCCAGCTCAGATCTCCCTGTTTTATGCTCTCCTTGGAAGCACTGGGCAGAGTTGCAATGACGAGATATGTGAGTGTGTGATGTTTTTCTCTCTCGTCTCCATTAAGCTGGGCGCTCCCTGAGACCGTGTCAGTTTTGGCCTCCTTCACATACATCCCCAGTGCCTGTCATAGGGCATGGCACTGGAGACATTTCATATGCATTTATGCAATGAAGGAATAAGTAGATAAAGAAATGAATGAATAATGGTCAAGTCTTTATATATACACACCCGGAGAGAGAGAGAAATATGCAAACATGCAGGACTTGGAATTAGGAGACCCAAAATCAAATCCCACTTGCTCCTTTCTGACTAGGTGACACAGAGAAGTGACTTGACCACTCTTAAGGCTCAGTTTCCCCATTTGCAAGATCGGGATAAATAAATAATCCATGGAGTGAAATGGGTAATGAAATGCACTGGTGAGTGGAAAGTGCCCCAAGCTGGTCCCACCACAGGGCTGCTGCCCAGTCCTCGCACACATACACTCAGCCCTGGCACCCCCGGGCCAGAGGCAGAGCTCTCATCTGGCGCCCAGGCTGGTGCCCCTTAGCCAGGCAGAGAGCACAGCTGTGGTTGTCAGTCCACACAGTGGGCCACCCTGACCGAACACTTGACGGGCACTTTCTTATTTAATTCTCTCAACAGCACCATGAGAGAACAGGTACCTCTACTCACCCCATTTTACAGAGAAAAAGACTGAGGCTCTGAGAACTGGTTTAGGATGTTTGTGGGAAAGAGAAGGAGGCCCTGTGTGAGCCCTGTCTCTGCAACCCCACCTCCGTACTTCCTTTGTAGCTCTCTCTCTCTCTCTCTCTCTCTCTTGCTCTCTCTCTCCCCTGCTGCTGGCATCTTTCCCCACCTCTGGCCACCCTTCTCATCCCTCACCAGCCGCCATCTTCCTCTCCTCCCAGAAGAGGATAAAGGGAGCTGGGGACAGGCTTTGGCTTGGCCTGGGCTCTGCCCAGCTCTGCCACTCCCTAGCTGTGTGATGCTGGCCAAGTTGTGCCTCATTTTCCCTATCTGCAAAGTGGGGGGAATAATAATACCACCTACGGTTGTTGTAAGAAATAAATGAGCTGATACAAGTGGAATGGACACTGGATGCCCCAAACCCCTTTAACCTGTTCTGTGTGTCCATACCTCACCTGCTATGGGTTTGCAAACCTTATTCAGAGACCTGACCTTGCACTGAAGTGCCTGAGTTTATGTACCCCTGGAGGGGTCCATAGCCAATGACTGACAGATACAGGAGTATGAAAGCCCAGTTCATTTGCTTCCAGGTAGGACAAACTCTGAGGCACTCCTCACACTCCAGATCTCCCCATGGGATCACGCTGCTCCCTTACCCATCACCTTATCTGGAAACAATTTCTTAATAAGTTTCTTGCAAAGAAATCTTGATCTCCAGGTCTGCTTCTGGGGACCCTGGCCTAAGCAACAAGTCAAGCTGTTCAACCTGGGCCTGGCTCAGAGTAAAGGCTCAATCCATTTTAGCTACTATCATTTTAATTTTTGGCAACTGGAAACAAATACCTTTGTCTCTCGAGGTCTTAATTTCCTCATCTGTAAAATGGGCACATTGATACCTGCTCTGCATAAACCTGCAGTGAATAACTGAGCGAACAAATAAACACACGCCCCACCTTAGCTGAGGGCTAAGTCCTGGGTGAAAGGACAGTTTCTGCCCTTCTTTGTCACCCCCCACCTCCCAGCTGCCCTCTTAAGTCCCAGCAGCTAGGAATCCCCGCCTCTGTCCCCGCCATGCTTCCCTGACCCAGAGGAAGAAGCCTCTGATTCCCTCCCTTATAAGCAGGAAGGCTTCCCATCAGACTCCAGATATGCTGAAATCAGCTCAGCCCTCATCCTATTTGAACAACTGCCTTCATAGCCACAACCTCCCCCCAGCCCTTCCAGATGCAACTACAGCGGCCTGGACAGCCACCCCATCCCAAGATGTGCTACAGCCAGCTTTTGCTAGGTCATAAGAGACAACTGGTAAATTGTTGGGAATTTTGAGAACTGGTGGTTAAACTGTTGGCAACTTGAATTGGCCACAGTGGGAATATTTCCATCATGGAAATTGGCATATGCTACAAACCAGGCTTTTTTTGAAGAGCTGGTTTACCAGCACACAATGAACTCTATACCTTTAGCAGACCCCCACCTGAGCCCCAGTGCTGTCTGGACGTATAAAATATTTTGTATATTTCTCAGTTTAAAAAGCTAAATTACTTTGCTTTCTGCATGTGGTCTTTTCACAGATTTCTTTTCTGTGGGTAGATGGTTCACCTTGGGAACCAAAAAAAGATTTCATATCTCCCTCTTGGCACCTCCACATTTCCATATATGTTCCTCATAAAAAAAGGCCCATCTTGACCTCCTCTTTAAAGATTTCTTGACTCAAAGGGTCTTAAGAATGTTGACTCCCAGAAACTCCAAGTTATAGAAACTTGAGATTCTGGAATCCTGAAATCTTTGACTCCTGATCTTAGACTTGGAGTATCCCATTTAGGGGAGTCACATCTTATTTGAGGATTTGGTTCCAGAGTTAGCAGGTGAGCAAATATTCCAACCCAGGACAGTCAAACTAACCCCCTCCCCCTGTAAATTCTTCAGGAGACCCCATGCTGGAGCCATCCACTGCTCAGTGAATCCAAGGATGGAACAAATCCCTGCCTTTTCAATTGAGCTGAAGATCAAGTATTTGGTGTGAGTTTAGGGGCTATGGTGTAGTAAAGAACATATCTTGAAACCCTGGAATGTCACTCAAGGTGGCAAGATGCCGCAACCACCATGAGAGGTACCTAGGAGGCAAAGCTACATTCCTGCCATTTTACATTCTCGTGACATATACGGAAACACCAAACTGCTCTCTCCCTCTCTCTCCCTCCCCAGTCATAGTTGAAGCTCTATATAGCCTTCAATCAAAGAAAATTAAAATCACAGACATTTGGGGGCGGAAGGGACCTCACAGCCAGGCCCTGTCAAATGCTGAAGTCTCCTGTGCAGCGTCCCCCCAAAGAGTTCATTCGGCATCTGTTTGAATTCCTTCAGTGGTAGGGAGTTCACCACCTTGCAAGATAAGCCTTATCACTTTGGCTCACCTTTAATTATATTGTTGGGACAAGATGTACCTATAGCTCTGATCATTATTCAACATCTCAAAGCTCCTCCCCTGCAGCAGCTGGGACGCGGAGAAAAATAAGCCCCGCCAGGATGGGGAGCCCTAAAGTGACAGTGTTGAGATAGAAATGATGCTCTGGGCACTCGGAGAAGGACCAGTCACTCTAATGAGCCTGATGAGCCCCTTGAAACCACTCCCCCCAATTCTGCATGTAATTTCTGAATATTCATGGACCCCTAAAGTTCCATGAGCCAGTCCAAATCTCTTATAATATAGATGAAAAACTTGCAGCCCAAGATCAAGGTCACACAGCACCTAAGGGGCAGAGTCAGCATCCAAACCTGCATCTTCTGCCTCAAATCCTGCCAACTCCCCCCCACCCCGCTCCCGCATCAGGCCCCTTTTCCCAGCCCAGCCTAGACAAGCCCAGAATCTGAGATCTAAAGCAGAGCCTCCCCGCCACTGCTCTTCCAGCACCGCCCCCATCACTGGGGTTGGGGGTGGGGGGGCAGGTTAGATCTGCATGGCAACCCTCAACCACAGGAGCCACAGGAGACCTTGGTGTGTACCCAGGCCACCGAAGGGGCGGACAGCTGGGCCGGGTGATGGGTGGTTTTAATATTTAAACACAGTTTGCTGCTGCACAGCCAAAGGCAAAAGCAGCTGCCTCCTTTTTCTTCTCCTTCCTCTCCTTCCTTCCTTCCCTTTTTTTAAATCTTTAATGTCTCCCGCCAGCCCACCAGTGGGGGAGGTGTTGTTGAAGTGTCATATTTCAAAGGGCTGCTACAGCTGGAGGGATATTTAGAGCATTTTCAGCCAATCCATTGTGTATAAATATATATATATATATATTTCATTATCCCCTTCGGGGCTGCCGGAGAATATATTCTTTTAATATGTGTAATATATTTGAGCTGCTACATGACTCGTAGAGGGGAGGGAGGGAGGTTGGCCCACAACTGACATTTTAGAGGCATTTCCAGGGAAGAGAAACAGCTGACTTTGGGAAAGGGGAGGGCTCCATTCAGCTGAGGTTGGCCTCTGGGGTCTTGTCGCGGGGAAGGCATGGAGCCTAAAGTCAGATCCCTACCTTGTGTCTGAGCCCCGCGTGGATATTTATTTGGTCCTTTGAGATGGTTCATGTGATCCTTTTGGGTATCCATAGCTTTCCACTGTTCAGTAGTATTCAGCTATAACAAAGGATTTGGGGGCAACATTTCCCAGATCTGCTGCAGCCGCAGATGTTCAGGGCTATATGCTAGCTGTGTGACCTTGGGCAAGCTGCTTAAACTCTCTGAACCTTAGTGCCTTCGTCTGTAAAAGGAGATTGCAGGCCTGCCTTGCAGGGTGAAATCAGATGGTGTATGTGAACATGGAAAGAGATTGTCAAGAGAGTGCGCACAACTGGGGATGTGACCCAGTTTTGGGGGGGGGGGCGATGAGAGAGGGCTTCCCTGGAGAAGTGCCAGAGACCTAAGGCATGACTCCAGATGAAGAGGGTCAGGGAGAGAGAATATTCCATTCTCTCCCAAGCCAATATTCCATACCTCCCAGGCCAGCAAGGCAAGGGATCTTTAGACCATTTGAGACCCACTAGCGGGATGAGTACAGAATGAACTGCGCTGCCCTCAGCTGGCAGGCTTAGCTTGGAATGAGCCTGGGGCCTGAGTGGCCCTCAGGGCCTCAGCCTACCCCGCCTTAACCTCTGCAAGTGCATCGTGCAAGGACTTGAACCTCCATATCCTGTTTTGCTTGCCAGTTCCTCTTGGTGATTCCCCCAATCGCTTCCCAGGAAGCAAAGTAATATCTTCCTTGGTAGCTGGCGTCATTTAGAAACGAGGTCAAAATTAACAGGTGGCTTGTTTTTTCCTCGCATTTCTCAGCATCTCAGAATCTCCAGAAGCCTCTGCCCATTTGTCTCTCTCAGGGCTCCCTCCTCATTCTCTTGCCACTGCCTCTTCCCTCACCTGGGTAGAGTCACCTGGCAGAGGAAGACAGGGGTCACCAGGGTCCCAGTGGGAACAGAAACCCTGAGCTCTGGGGCAGGGCCTCCCACACATAGACCCAGACCAGCTGAATCAGCACCACCTGGAAGCTTCTGAGTCAGTAGATTTGGGACCCAGGGATATTTCCCAACACTCCAGAGTGATGCGGAGGCCAGGCCAAGTTTAGGAGCCTTAATTCCTTGAGTTCAGAACCACAACCCACCCCCAAAGGCAGGGGAATACAGAGGCAGGGCTGGACTCCGTTCTGGGATCTCTAAGTTTCTGCCAGCAGTTCTTAAATTCTGTGACTCTCTCCACCTGCTTTCCTCACAGCCTCCCCCATCTCAGCAAAAGGCACTTCCAACCACCTAATTTTTTAAGGCATCATCTTGGATTCTTCCCTGTCCCCTACCTTTCATCTAACAGCAGAACCATCACCCCTGCTTTAAAATATATCCAGAATCCACAACCTCCCTGGCTACCACCCTGAGGCACCAGCATTTCTCCCCTGAACTATTGCAACAGCTACCTCTCTGGTCTTCCAGCTCCCATTCATGCCCTGCCCCAGCCTATTCTCTATCCAGCAGCCAGAAGGATCTTTTAAAAATATGAATCTGATCATTTTCCTTGCCCTATTTCACCCTTTCCACTTGCCTCACCTTTTCATGACTGGCTCCATCTCATCTTTCAGCTCCTGGTTTAAATGCTGCCTCAGTAGAGTCCCTCCCCTGACAGCAGCCTCCCCCTCCTCAGTTACTCTTCTTTTTTTTTTTTTTTTTTAATTTATTTATTTAATTTGTTTATTTTTGGCTGTGTTGGGTCTTTGTTGCTGCGCGTGGGCTTTCTCTAGTTGCAGCGAGCGGGGGCTACTCTTCATTGCGGTGCGCGGGCTTCTCACTGCGGTGGCTTCTCTTGTTGAGGAGCACGGGCTCTAGGTGCGCGGGCTTCAGTAGTTGTGGCGCGCGGGCTCTAGAGCACAGGCTCAGTAGTTGTGGCGCACGGACTTAGTTGCTCCGTGGCATGTAGGATCTTCCCGGACCAGGGATTGAACCCGTGTCCCCTGTATTGGCAGGCGGATTCTTAACCACTGCGCCACCAGGGAAGCCCCTCAGTTATTCTTTACTTCTGCCCTTTCTTGGTTTCCTTCACAGCACTGATCCCAATTTGTAATTATTTGTTTGTTGTTTACTTGTTCGACAATCTGTCTCCCCGCTCAGGATGGCGAGGTCCCTGGGGCAGGGCCTTATTTTCCTGTTTACTGCTGTCTCCCCTGGACCCACACAAAGCCTGCTGCCCTGTGGGGGCCCCATATACATTTCTGGAAGAGCAGATACTTGATTGGCCCAATTCATCATTTTGAGTCAGGCTGCTTAGGTAATAAAAACACACACTCTTGGGTCATATGACCATCCCATTTTCCAAGTGAGCAGGGTCCAGGAAGGAGCAGGGTGGTCTGGCCTAGAAGTGGTTGTCTGGACAGGGCAAGGATGGAGTCCCCAGGACACTGGTCCAGCCACCTCTTAAGCCTCTAGCCTGAGCAAGGATGAAGCAGAAAGGACAGGAGAGAACTGGAGGTGCTGGTTCCCTACATACCCATTTTACAGATGAGTAAACATCTCATCTTCAACCCCTTCAGCCCCTCCCTTATATTGGGCAACCTCCAGAGGGGCGCCTCCCCAGCCTTGCCCTCCAGACCTCACCCCTGGGCTCACAGACTCCCCAGCAGCTAATGAAGGACTTAGAGGGGATTGAGAGCTCAAGTCCATCCCTCTGCCTCAGAGCAAGTCCGAGCGGCCCAGTTAGACGGCAGTACTCGCCCCCTATCTCCGAGAGACCCCCTCCTTTCCCACGCTAAGTCTGAAGATTTGGGACTGGGATTTAGGAGATCTGAGTAGCCTCCCTCCCCTTTTCTGGGCCTCAGTTTCCCTTTCCGGACTAGGGGAGGTATTCTGAGGCTGCGGGAGTCTCTCACCAGGCCAAGCGCGGTCTCTCGAGGTCCCAGTCCGCCCTCCGCCCGCGGCAGCCGAGCGTGGGTGGGGCGCCGCTTCTCCGCGGAGCGCTGGCGCCCCCTGCTGGAGGGAGGAGGGAGGGCAGTTCTGGCTCCGGCCGCCGCGGGTGCTGTCTGCAGGCGGAGGGCCGCGTGGCTTCCCGGGTGGACAGCGCCCCAGGGCCTGGAACCACGGCTGGCTGCCGAGAGATTCGGACACATGGAGACACAGATACATTCCAGGCCCACCCTAAAACATGGGCCCAATACCACCCGGGCCCTTCCCGTCGTCCCAGGAGCCCAGAAAAGCACCTAGTCACCCAGTGGTGGGAAAAATGCCACATGCAGGGGGCAGGTTGAGTCCTAAGGGAGAGGAGAGTCCCCTGCCGCAGCTCAGCGTTACAGGAGACCCTCAGGAAATTCCGGGTGTGGGGTTTGAGACCCCTGGAGCCACCATGTCATGATTTCTCCTCTCCTGTGTACACTGTTCCCCTGCGGGGTTCAGAAAGTGTCAGGCTCCCCCAGGAACCACAGCAGGAACCTGCCTCTTGGGAGGAGGACCCCAAAATCCAGCAGATCACTGGCTCAGAGCCCTTACATTTGGAAATCAGCCCTGCCGGCTTCTTATTTATTCATTGTGGACATGCCACGTGTTTGCTGGGCACTATTCACATCAGGTGGTGAGCAAAGTCCTGCCCTGATGACACTTAGTGGGGAAGATGGACCATATACAAAAAGCAAGCAAGTAGGTAACATAATCCCAGCTGATTATCCAGCAGTTCTACTGCTCGGTATACCCAAGAGAAATGAAAATATATGTCCATATGTCCACACACACACTTGCATGTCAATGTTCATAGCAGCTTTAATTCTGGTCGTTGAGAACTGGACAGAGCCCAGGTGTCCTTCAACAAGAAAGTGAACAAACCACCTGAGGTACAACCATACAATGGAATACAACTCAGCCATAGAACTGCATGAACTACCCATACGCACAACAAAGTGCATGAATCTCAAAAACATTACACTGAGCAAAAGAAAACAAACGGAAAAGAGCACGTGCCGCATTATTCCATGTATGTGAAATTCTAGAAAAGGAAAAGCTGAGATACAGTGACAGAAAGTGGGCCAGTGGGTCCCTGGGGCAGGGAGAAAGCCATCTAACTGAACTTTGTGGGGGTGATAGAAACGTTGATTCCAGTGCTGGTTACGGACATACATATTTGTCAAAACTCATCACACTGCACACTTTAAATGAGTGTCTTGTATGTAAGTTATACCTCAATAAAGTTGATTTTTTTAAAAGATGCAGTGCCAACAGCTATAAAGACAATAGGATGAATGGAGAAAGGGTATGTTTAGGATAATGTGGTCAGAGGTGCCTCTCTGAGGAGCTGATATTCAAACTGAGAACTGAAATAGGCAAGCTGGACTTGGCTGTATCTTAGGGGAAACATCTCAGGAGCAAGACCAGCAAGGGCAAAGGCCCTGAGGCAGGAAGGACCCTCCCTTCATGCCCCAAATAACTGAAACAAAGCTTATACCATCACATACCCAAGGGCTGCCAATTTCTGGCCTAAATAAAACAATAAAAAGGGGGCTTGCTCCCCCTTCATACTGGTCTTGGTTTTCTGGTTGTGCCCCCAGACTGCTGTAAGTGGTGTGCTAATAGGACCCACTCCAGCTCTGGTTTCATCTGGGTGAATGAAACCTGCAGCTCCAGGGCAGGAGGGGGAAGTAGGGGTGTCCCTGGCATTTCTTGCTTCTCTGTCTCCCTTTGGGTTCCCATGAAAGCAGACTCTGAGACGAAGATCAGGATGCAGGTGATTTCTGTGGGAGGTGGTCCCAGGAAGCACAGTTTGAGAGCAGAAGGCGAGCCTGGGAAGGGAAGAAAGCCAGTACAGGGTTGTTAATGAAGAGGTACCTGCTGTGTGCAACTGGAGCTGATCTGGCTGGAGGCCTCCGGGACACCGCCTGGAGCACATGGTCGAGGGCCAGTCCTGGGGCATGAGCTCCTTGGCGAGTCCAGCTGCCTGGTGTGTGTGGGCTGACCTGCTTCTGGCCAGAGAATGCCCTCAGGCAGAGAGACACAGAGAGATGTCAGTGAGGGCAGTACTGTCTGCGGGCCACCTCCAGGATGGGGCGAGGGAGGAGTATGGGCAGGGCACCAACCACATCTGCTACAGCATCTGACTGGGGACAGGGGGCAGGAGCTATAGAGAGTTCTGCAATTTTTATTTCATTGCAGGTTATATAAGGATCTGCATCTTATCAGGTGCAGCCGCTCTAACATGGTTGACTCTGGCACCTCCTGCTCGAAGCAGCCTGGTCCCTTCAAGCCAAACACCAGGGCTTCCCCCAACTCCTCACCTTCTTTACTCCCATATGCAATCAGGCCCCCAGGCCTGTGGATTCTGCCCTCCTCCCTGTCCTCTAGGCCCTGGCCTCATGCCCTCCTTATCACTCCCCAGTCAATCCAGGCCAATGAGGTGTCAGAGTAAACCTCAAGGTTCCAGCCTTGCCATGCTCCTCCCTCGCTCCATCCTTGCTGTGGCTCCCACCAGCCTCAGCAGCATTTATCAATCATCTATCCCTGACCCACCTGCATTTGTTACTTACCTAATATTTTCTTCAAGTTGAGTTGCCTGTTTGATTTATGTACATTTATCTTCAAAACGAAACTCTTAAAATCATATACTATTTTAAAATTCTTGCGAAATCATTAACTTGATGTCCTATCTCAAATCATCCAGGCTCTTTCCTCTTTCCTTCCCTGGTATCCTCTTGAGGATCAGGAGTGGGTGTCAGGGTGGGCATCCCAGGTGGCCTATGCCCATCAGCAGGGCGACTGGGTCTGGGTACCACTGCCAGCCCCCAACTGCTCCCTCGACATTCTGCCTAAGCTTTAGCATCTCCCACCTGGAATACCAGCCCTCTTCTGGTAGCCCTCTCTGCCTCCTGTCCCCCTAACCCCATCCAGGCCACCTCAGACAAACGTTTTAAATCCCAGAATTGGCCACACTCCACCCCTGCTCAACCCCCTTCAGTGGCTCCCATACCCCTGGGACCGGGTCCAAACTCATCTCCTCATCTCCTCAGCATTGGAGGATTCCTTGATCTCACCCCCTCCACGTCCTCTCCCTCCTCATCTCCCACCCTACACACACACACACACACACACACACACACACACACACACATCTAGAGCAGCACTTACCTGCTTCCAGACTTTTAGCTATGCTGTTCCTTCTGCCTGACATTTTCTTCCCACATCCTTATATACCTGACGCTCTCGTATTCATCCTTCAAAATCCATTTCAAATAACATTTGCTTTCTACATTTTCTTCCCTCTCTGATTTCCCAGAATAATCAATTTCTCCCTCAGCTGGCTTCCCATACCCCTCTGCTCACCTACCTGTTATAGTATGAACCATCTGGTGCCATAGACGCAAGTCCAGATGCTTCCTTTCCTACGTGGCTGGGAGTGTTTGTTTTGAGGAGAAGGGTCTGGGGTGTGTCTTATTCACATAATGTTCACAAGCATTTCTTTAGTAACTTCTGTATGACAGGCACAGAGAAGGATATGGTGGATACAGCCATGAGCAAGACAGACTCAGTCTCTCTCCCCTGAATCTTGCAGCCTTAGGGGACTAAATACACAGACAAACAAATGAGTATATAATTTCCAAATTGTGGTAAGTGCTATTAAGAAATCACTCTGGGTGTTTGAAGAGAGAATAATGGGGAACCCATTTGGATAGGGCAGGAAGAGAAGGCCTCTGTGAGATGACATTTGAGCTGAATCCTAAAGGAGCCAGCAAGAAGAAAGGCTGAGGGCAGTGTTCCAAGCAAAGAAAACAGTCGTGCAATGGCCCTGAGGTGGGAAAGTGATGTGTTCCCTGATGAGAATGGAAGCCAGGGTGGCTGGAGCAGTGTGGTAAGAAGGAGAGCAAGATGAGGTTACAAGGGGGGGGGGCTGGTGGCTATATGACACAGGGTGTAGGAGACATTGACGGTGCTACAGCTAACAGCACCCTCACACCCTGGTGGCTTCCAGTGTCTTTCTGCCTGAGGGAGTCACTTACCCACAGCCCTGAGCTTGGCTGGGTGCAGAGGAAAAGTCTGAAGAGTTAAACCCCAAGGGTGGCCCTTGATCAATGAGGATCAGGGTTTAGAAGATAAATACCCCATCTTCCCTCGGGGCCAGGATGAGGCCAGGTTGTGCCCCAGGAAGGGAGACATCTGGGGCACGAAATGTGAGATACTCTCGGGGTTGTGCAAGTGTTGAGTCAGCACCCAAGAGCAAGCACCTTCTTAAGTGTTTTTATAACAGCTTTATTGAGATGTAATTCACTTACCATAAAGTTCACCCTCTTAAAGTGTACAATTCAGTGGTTTTAGTATATTCGCAAAATCGGGCAACCATCACCACTCTCTAATTCCAGAACATTTTCCTGATCCTGAAAGGAACCCTGTACCCATTAGTCACTTCCTAACTCACCTCCATCCCACCCCGCCCCCCAGCCCCAGGCTGCCGCTCATCTGCTTTCTGTCTCTGCGGATTTGCCTACTGTGAACATTTCACAGAAATGGAATCATACAGTATGTGACCTTTTGTGACTGGCTTCTTTCACTCAGCATAATGTTTTCAAGGTTCATCCATGCTGTAGTGTGTGTCAGTACTTCATTCCTTTTTATGGCTGAATAACATTCCATTGTCTGGAGAAATCACATTTTGTTTATCCATTCCTCAGTTCATGGACGTTTGGGTTGTTTCTACTTTTTGGCTATTATGACAAATGTTGCTATGAACATTCATGTATAGTTTTTTGAGGATGTGCGTTTTCATTTCTCTTGGGTGAATTACCGGGTCATATGGTCACTCTGTGTTTAACCGTGTGAGGAAATGCCAGGCTGTTTTCTACGGCAGAGGTACCATTTTACAAGCCTACCAGCAGCGTATGAGGGCCCCAGTTTCTCCACATCCTCGCCAACCCTTGTTCTTGTCCGTCTTTTGGATTGGAGCCATCCACGGGGTGTGACGTGGTACCTCGTGGTTTCTCTTTAGCTCTGGCACCCTAGGTACCTCGCTTGCCTCACCTTAGTCCCGGCTCCTGATTCCTTGGCCTTCTGATTCAGATACCTTGATCTCCACATAGTCCCTCTGAGGGTCCCCTGAGGGATTGAGCCCCTGGCCTACAGCAGGAACACATCCATCCCAGCGCCCCCTGTTGGCCCTCCCTCTCATCTCGCTTCCCATCTCCCACGTGTACTTGCTGTGATCACCTCCCATAGAAAGTTCTTGCACCCAAATCCTTGTCTCAAGGTCTGTTTGAGGGGAACATGGGCTAAGACATATTGCCAGGAGGGTCACAGTGAGGAATTAAAATTGAAACTCTCCAAGAGCGATGGGCAGAGCCTGAAGAGTTTTAAGCAGATGGGTGACGGATCCTGATCTCTCTTTTAAAAGATCACACTGACTTCCCTGAGGGGAACAGAGTGTGGGGCGTCCCGAGTGGGCGGGAAAGACCAGGGAGGCCCAGTTGCCGTCATCCGAGATGGACTTAACAGGACCACAAGGAGCAAGTGGTCCAGCACGGTGCCTGACGAGAACTTGGTGCTCGGTAGCTGCTTGTGGAATTAAATGGAACTGGGAAGGGACAAGAAAACCTCTAGGTCACAGTGGTGTCTGGGATGGGATTTGGGGGCATTGTGAGATTTCAAGAGATGGGGCTGTGTGTGTGGCATCCCGGTGGAGGGCAAAGTGTGAACAAAGGCCAAGAGGCAGGATTCTAAAAGAACAGAAAGGAAGTGGGTTTGCCCAGAGCCCAGAGTGCCTGGGAGGAGCAGGGAGAGACTACGTGAAATGGCTGTGAGAGGGTGTCCCTGCTTCTTGGAAGCTTCTTAGAAGCTGCAAAATGCCAGACAGACCTTAAATAATGGAAAATGAGACTGTGGCAAGAGTGCGCATTTGAGGGCTCAGAGCAAGGGAAGGTCAGGGTCAGGGTAGGGTTGGAGGTGAGAAGGGCTTGTCTTTTTATCCTTTTCACCTGGTCTTTCATGGAGCAAAATTCATAATGGGACCAAATTGATGAGGTCAGTTTTTCCTTTTATGGGTCATATTTTTGCGGTCATGTATAAGAGCTCTTTGCCTGGCTCTAGATCCTGAAGATGTTCTGCTATGTTTTTTTTCTAAAAGTGTTTTCTGTTCAGCATCAGTGATATCCACTACTCTGTCTCCCAGCTCGCTGATCCGTTCCTCTGTATCATTTAGTTTACTGTTGATTCCTTCCAGTGCATTTTCCACCTGAGTTATTGTATTCTTTATCTCTGTTTAGTTGTTCTTTATATCTTCTTTTTTTTAAATGTTTTTTATTTTTATTTTTATTATTTTTAAAATTTATTTATTTAATTTATTATTTTTGGCTGCTTTGGGTCTTCGTTGCTGCGTGTGGGCTTTCTCTAGTTGCGGCGAGCAGGGGCTACTCTTCTCTGCAGTGCATTGTGGTGGCTTCTCTTGTTGCGGAGCATGGGCTCCAGGTACGCGGGCTTCAGTAGTTGTGGCTCGCGGGCTCTAGAGCGCGAGGTCAGTAGTTGTGGCGCAGGGACTTCGTTGCTCCGTGGCATGTGGGATCTTCCCAGATCAGGGCTCAAACTCATGTCCCCTGCATTGGCAGGTGGATTCTTAACCACTGCGCCACCAGGGAAGCCTGTTCTTTATATTTTCTAATTCTTGTTTTTAAAGTGCTAACATCTCACTCTGTGCATCCATTCTTCTCCCGATTTCTTTGAACATCTTTACAATCATTACCTTGAGCTCTTTCTCAGGTGGATGGCCTATCTCCAGTTCATTTACTTCTTTTTCTGGCGTTTTATCTTGTTCTTCCATCTGGCACATGTTCCTCTATCATCTCATTTCATCTAATGTTCTGTTTTTATTTCTATGTGTCTGATAGGTTGGTTATGTTTCCAGAATTTAGAGAAGTGACCTTTTGTAAGACATGTCCTAGGCATCCCAGCAGTGCACTCCCCTCTTGTCACCAGAGCTATATGTTCTAGGGGTGTCCCCTATGTGGGCTGCATGGGTCCTTCTGTTGTGGTGGGCTGACTACTGAGGGTGATCTGGTAGGCTTGGTTGGCCCCCAGTCCGGTTGGTTGCCAGGCCCTGCCTTGTGCAGAGGCGGCTGGCCCTGGTTGGTATGGCCACGTCACAAGGTGGCTGCTACAGAACCCCAGGGGGCCCCAAGGCTTGTGCTGGCTCACTGGTGGGTGGAGTCAAGGTCCAGGAGATCGCAGGGTGGTGCCCACCCACTGGTGG
Source organism: Eschrichtius robustus (assembly GCF_028021215.1). NCBI lineage: Eukaryota > Metazoa > Chordata > Mammalia > Artiodactyla > Eschrichtiidae > Eschrichtius > Eschrichtius robustus. Next base: position 22,448,878 of record NC_090839.1, read on the forward strand.
GTGAAGCCAGGTCCTGGAGCTAGTGCCAGCCCGCTGGTGGGCAGAGCCGGGTCCTAGGGTCTGGCTGCAGGGCCCAGGGGGCCCAGATCTGGTGTCAGGTGGCTGGTGGATGGGGCCAGGTCCTGACACAGCTAACTTTGGGGTCCCGAGTGTCCCAAAGCTTGTGTTAGCCTACTGCTGGGGGGGTGACCAGTGCCCAGCTGGTCCCAGGGCAGATGCTGGCTTGCCGTGGGTGGGCTGGGTCCACAGGCTGGGGGGCTGTTATTGTTCTGGGGCTGGTGCCACTGGTGGGTAGAGCTGGGACCCGGAGACTAAGGCAGCAGGGCCCTGGGGGTCCTGGGTCTAATGCCTGTGTACTGGTATGTTGAACCAAGTCCTGGGCCCTCTGGTGGGCAAGGCCAAGTCTAGGGCTAGCTGTGGGTTAACAGGGTCTTAAGGCAGCCTGTCTGCTGGTGGGTGGGACTGCGTCCTCGTCCAGTTAGTTGCTTGGCCTGAGGTGTCCCAGTACTGGCGACTACAGGCTGTTGGGCAGGGGCTGGGCTGGCTCCTGAGGCTAGTAAGTCGAGGGAGGATTCCAAAATGGCACTTGCCAGCACTAGTGTCTACGTGGTAGAAGGAGCTCCCAAAAACGGGAGGCAGTGTCTGTGTCCCCAGGGGGAGCTCCAGTTGCCTCCTGCCTCTCTGGGAGACTCTCCAAGATCAGCAGGTAGGTCTGACCCAAGCTTCTTTCAAATTACTGCTTCTGCCCTGGGTCCTGGAGTGTGTGTGGCTTTGTGTGCACCCTTTAAGACTCCTGAAAGTCAGCCCTGCTGGCCCTCAAAGCCAAACATTCTGGGGACACATCTTCCTGGTGCAGGACCCCCAGACTGGGGAGTCCAATGTGGGGCTCAGGCCCCTCGCTCCTTGGAAAGAATCTGCCTGTCTTGTTGTGGTTCCTTCTTTGTAACGTCTGTCATAGAAGATCTTTTCTGGTAGGTTCCAGTCTTTTTCATCAATGCTTGTTGTACAACTAGTTGTAATTTTGGTCAGTGCTGTTGTATTACTAGTTGTGATTTTGATCAATGCTTGTTGTATAACTAGTTGTGATCTTGGTCAATGCTGTTGTATAACTAGTTGTGATTTTGGTCAATGCTGTTGTATAACTAGTTGTGATTTTGGTCAATGCTTGTTGTATGACTAGTTGTGATTTTGGTCAATGCTATTGTATAACTAGTTGTAATTTTGGTCAATGCTGTTGTATAACTAGCTGTAATTTTGGTGTGCCTGTGAGAGGCGGTGGAGTTCAGGGTCTTTCTACTATACCATCTTGGCCAATCTTCCTATTCACTTTAGTTATTATACAACTTACTTAAATTTTGTTTATTGTGGTAAAATACACATAAGTATTTTATTCTTTTTGGTGCTATTGTAAAGGAAATTGTTTTCTTAGTTTCCTTTTCAGAACGTTCATCATTTGTGTACAGAGATGCAACTGACTTTTGTGTGTTGGCTTTGTATCCTGCTAATTTGCTGAATTCATTTATCAGTTCTAACAGTTCTTTTGGTGGAATCTTTAGGGTTTTACATATAAGATCATATCATCTATGAACAGAGATCACTTTACATTTTGCTTTTCAATTTGGATTCCTTTTATTTCTTTTTATTGTCTAGTTACTCGGGCTAGAACTTTCAGGATTGTGTTGAATAGAAGTGGTGAAAGCAGACATCCTTGCATTTTTTCCTGATATTAGAGGAAGACTTTTCAGTCTTTCACCATAAAGTATGATGTGCGTGTGGATTTTCATGTATGGCTTTTATTATGTTGAAGTAGCTTCCTTATTCCTAGCTTGTTGAGTGTTTTTCTCATGAAAGGGTGTTGCATTTTGTCAAGGGCTTTTCTGCATCAGATGAGATGATCATGTGGGTTTCTTTTCCCCTTCATTGTGTTAATGTGGTGCATTTCACTGATCTATTTTTGTATGTTGAACCATCCTTGTATTGCAGCAATAAATTCCATTTGGTGATGGTGTATAATCTTTCTAATATGCTGCTGAAGCAATACCTTTATGGATCTAACTCCTAGGGTAATGAAAATAAAACAAAAATAAACAAATGGGACCTAATGAAACTTAAAATCTTTTGCGCAGTAAAGGAAACCATAAACAAAATGAAAAGACAACCCACAGAATGGAAGAAAATATTTGCAAACCGAACAACTGACAAGGGATTAATCTCCAAAATATACAAACAGCTCATGCAGCTCAATACCAAAAAAACAAACAACCCAATCAAAAAATGGGCAGAAGATCTAAAAAGATATTTCTCCAAAGAAGACATCCAGATGGCCAAAACGCACACAAAAGGATGCTCAACATCACTAATTATATGAGAAATACAAATCGGAACTACAGTGAGGTATCACCTCACACCTCATATGGTCAGGATGGCCATCATCAAAAGGTCTACAAATAATAAATGCTGGAGAGGGTGTGGAAAAAAGGGAACCCTCCTACACTGTTGGTGGGAATGTAAATTGGTACAACCACTATGGAAAACAGAACGGAGGTTTCTTAAAAAAACAAAGAATTACCATATGATTCAGCAAACCCACTCCTGGACGTATATCCCGAGAAAAGCATAATTCAAAAAGATACATACACCCCAATGTTCACTGCAGCACTATTTACAATAACCAAGACATGGAAGCAACCTAAATGCCCATCAACAGAGATATGGATAAAGAAGATGTGGTATGTATATACAAAGGAATATTATTCAGCCATTTAAAAAGAACGAAATAATGCCATTTGCAGCAACATGGATGGACACAGAGATTATCATACTAAGTGAAGTAGGTCAGACAGAGAAAGACAAATGTCGTATGATTATCACTTATATGTGGAATCTAAAAAATGATACAGATGGGCTTATTTGCAAAACAGAAACAGACTCACAGACTTCAGGGGCAGGCTTGTGGTCGCCAAAGGGGAGGGGTGGGGAGGAGGGATAAATTGGGATTAACATATGCACACTGCTGTATGTAGAATGGATGATCAGCGGGGACCTATTGTGTGGCGAAGGGAGCTCTACCCAGTATTCTGTAATGGCCTATATGAGAGAGGAATCTGAAAAAGAATGGATATATGTATGTGTGTGGCTGAATCATTTTGCTGTGCACTTGAAATTAACACAACATTGCAAATCAACCATACTGCAATATAAAATTAAAAATTAATTAAAAAAATAAATAGAAGCAGTTATAGAAAAATAAAAAAATAGGCTGCTGAATTTGGTTTGCTAGTATTTTGTTGAGATTTTTGTGTCATAGTTCATAAGGAGGTTGGTCTGTAGTTTTGTTTTGTTTTGGTTTGGTTTTTTTTTTTGTAGTATCTTCATCTGGCTTTGGTATCAAGACAATAATGCTGGCCTTATAAAATAAGTTAGAAAATGTTCCCTCCTCTTCAATTTTCTGGAAAAGTTTGAGAAGGAGTGGTATTAGTTCTTCTTTAAATGTTTGGTAGAACTCACCAGTACAGCCATCAGGTTCAGGGCTTTTATTTGTTGGGAGATTTTTGATTACTGATTCAATCTCCTTATCAGTTATAGATCTATTTGGATTTTCCATTTCTTTATTATTTGGTTTTGGAAGGCTTTGTGTTCTAGGGACTTGCCCATTTCCTCTAGGTTATCCAATTTGTTGGTGTAGGATTATTTTAGTATGATCTTATAATTCTTTTTTTCTCTCTAGAGTTGGTAATAATGCCCACACTTTCATTTCTGATGTTAGTATCTGAGTCTTCTCTTTCTCTCTTAGTCCATGTAGTTAAAGGTTTGTCAATTTTGTTAAACTTTTCAAAGAACCAACTTTTGGTTTTATTGATTTTCTCTCTTGTTTTCTATTCTCTATTTCATTTATCTCTGATCTGATCTTTATTATTTCCTTCCCTCTGCTGGCTTTGGGTTTAATTTGTTCTTCCTTTTCTAGTTCCTTCAGTTGTAAAGTTAGGTTATGGATTTGAGATCTTTCTTGTTTTTTTTTTTTTTTTTAGTATAAGCATTCATTTTCATTCATCTGTACGTTTTTTTTTTTTAATTTTTGTTTTTTTTTTAAATTTATTTTTATTTTTGGCTGTGTTGGGTCCTCATTTCTGTGCGAGGGCTTTCTCTAGTTGCGGCAAGGGGGGGCCACTCTTCATCGCGGTGCGCGGGCCTCTCACTATCGCGGCCTCTCTTGTTGCGGAGCACAGGCTCCAGACGCGCAGGCTCAGTAATTGTGGCTCACGGGCCCAGCTGCTCCGCGCATGTGGGATCTTCCCAGACCAGGGCTCGAACCCATGTCCCCTGCATTGGCAGGCAGATTCCCAACCACTGCACCACCAGGGAAGCCCCTGTAAGTTTTTTCTAATTTCCTCTGTGATTTCTTCTTTGATCATTTGTTGTTTTAAAATGCACTGTTTAATTTCCACAAGTGTGTGAATTTTCCAGTTTTACTTCTGCTACTTTTTAAAATTTAAGAATATAGCATATTAGTATATATGCTCCTCAGTAAAGAGAAAGAAATATTTATGATCAATCAGAACAAGCCCTTCCTTTCAATGCTACTTAGTTTGGGGTGAAGATAAAGTTCTAAACAATAAGGTAATTATATGATTCTCATTTTCAGAGTTTTTAAAAATCCAGCAGTGAGAATCCCTCTTCAGATATATATATATATACACACCTCAGAAAGTATGCAGATTCTTTCATTCAACAAATATGGACTATTTCACCAGGTAGTCTGCTAGAAAACAGGGTTACATCAGTGAATTAAACAGGCAAACATCCCTGCCCCCCAGGAAGAGGAAGAGACAGATAATAAACAATAAGCATATTAAATGAATAAATTACATAACATGTTTCAAGGTAACATGTTACAAGGTAAGTGCTATGGGAAAAAATAGAACTGAGTGAAAGGGATCTGAGTGTGGGGTAGGTTGCAGTTTCAGATAGGATGGTGAGGTCAGCCTTGTTTAATAGATGATACTTGAATATAGATTTACATGATGTGAGGGAATAAGCCGTGCAAACATCTGAAGGAAGGACATTCCAGCAGAGGGAACAGCCCATGCAAATTCATAAGGGGGTGGTGGGGGGAAGATGTGTGGAATCTGCAAAGAACAAACATGAGGCTAGAGTGCTGCAGAGGTGATGCCCAAGGTGTAGCAGGGAGGCAGCTCAGGGAGAGTCTTATAGGATTTAGGATTTAACTCTGGAAGAAATAAAGGGACATTGAGGATTTTGAGTCTTGACATGATCTGATTTATTTTATTTTATTTTATTATTTATTTATTTATTTATTTATTTTTGGCTGCGCTGTGTCTTTGTTGCTGTGCGCGGGCTTTCTCTAGTTGCGGCGAGCAGGCGCTACTCTTCGTTGCGGTGCACAGGCTTCTCGTTGCGGTGGCTTCTCTTGTTGTGGAGCACGGGGTCTAGGTGCGTGGGCTTCAGTAGTTGTGGCACGCGGGCTGTAGAGCGCAGGCTCAGTAGTTGTGGCACACGGGCTTAATTGCTCCGAGGCATGTGGGATCTTCCCGGACCAGGGCTTGAACCCGTGTCCCCTGCATTGGCAGGCGGATTCTTAACCACTGTGCCACCAGGGAAGTCCAATCTGATTTATTTTTAACAAAATCACCATGGCTGCTGGGTCTTGACCACAGCAGAGCTAGGCTGGAACGAGGAGGCCAGTAACAAGGCATTTGCAATAATCCAGGTAAGAGATGATGGTACCTTGGATCAGGATATTAGTGGCAGAAATAGTGAGAAATGGTTGGATTCTGGAGCTCTTTCAAAGCATGAGTCACAGAGATTGACCAGAGGTAAGGAAAGTGTCAAGGATGACTCTAAGGAGAAAATGGAGAAAAGGGAAGGAGGGCCTTGCCATCCGCTGAGATGGAAAAGACTGCAGGTAGAGCAGATCTGGGGTGGGGGAAGGGTCAGGATTCCTGTTTTGGACATTGAGTTTGACATGCCTGCCAGATATCCAAGCGATGGTATCCAGCTGACAGTTCAGAAGAGTGATATTAACCCCCTTCTCTGGTAGGGTCAGACACTGAGAATTAATTCCTTATCAACATGATGTCATGACTTTTGCACAACAAACTTTTGTTTCTGGAAACCATCTGAAGCCATCTCCAGGATCAGTCTTTCATGGAGTGTGTCAAGTTATTTACCAATGTCCGCAAAGTGATGGGAGAAGTGTCCTTAGCCTCTCAGGGCTGCTTTCCAGCTTGGAAAAATACTCACAATCTTTTTGTTTTGTTTTGTTTTAATGTATTTATTTATTTATTTATTCTTGGCTGCGTTGGGTCTTCGTTGCTGCGCGTGGGCTTTTCTCTAGTTGCGGCGAGCGGAGGCTACTCTTCATTGCAGTGTGTTGGCTTCTCATTGCGGTGGCTTCTCTTGTTGCGGAGCACGGGCTCTAGGCGTGCGGGCCTCAGTAGTTGTGGCACGCGGGCTTCAGAAGTTGTGGCTCGCAGGCTCTAGAGCACAGGCTCAGTAGCTGTGGCGCATGGGCTTAGTTGCTCCCCGGCATGTGGGATCTTCCCGGACCAGGGCTCAAACCCGTGTCCCCTGCATTGGCCGGTGGATTCTTAGCCACTGCGCCACCAGGGAAGCCCACTCACGATCTTTTAATTCAATTTTTAAGTGTCTCTTTATCTTGTGCAAAATACTATCAGCGAGTCCTTGAGCTGAGTTTATAACCACGTCACTGAGGCCACAAAAAGGTTTTCGGCATTTGTCTTATGGCTGACAGACTGTGTGGGATTGGCGATCTCCCTCCTGTGGCACAGGGGGTTGTGTGGGGTCCCAGAGATCATCAGGGCAGCGACTGCTTCCTGTTTGTCTTGCTTTCTGATCACACAACTTCTATGTTTATTCAGTTCTAATATACAGTTTTTTTCACATTGCTAAAATTAGGATTTTGATGAAATATAGAAAAAAAATGAGGAAACCATGATTTTTAAAGGGTTTTTTTTCATTTTTAACTTTTTTTCTGAAATAACTTCAAACTTAAAGAAAAAGTCACAAGGGCTTCCCTGGTGGCGCAGTGGTTAAGAATCCACCTGCCAATGCAGGGGACACGGGTTTGAGCCCTGGTCTGGAAAGAGCCCACACACCATGGAGCAACTGAGCCCGTGCTCCACAACTACTGAGCCTGCACTCTAGAGCCCACGAGCCACAACTACTGAACCCGTGTGCCGCAACTACTGAAGCCCATGTGCCCGTGCTCCGCAACAAGAGAAGCCACCGCAATGAGAAGTCCCCGCTCCGCAACGAAGAGTAGCCTCCCCTCGCCGCAACTAGAGAAAGCCCGTGCACAGCAAAGAAGACCCAATGCGCCAAAATAAATTTAAAAATAAATTTATAAAAAAAAAGTCACAAGAATAGTGGAATGAACTATCATATGCCCTTGACCCAGAATCACATATTATTAACATTTTGCCACATTTACTTTAAAATTCTCCCTCTTTCCCGTTCTCTCTCTATGTCTCCCTCTCTCTCTGTCTCTCTCTCTATGTCTCTGTCTCTGTCTCTCTGTCTCTCTCTCTCGCTGTCTCTCTTTATATACACATGTATACTTGAATCATTTGAAAGTAAATTACAGACATCATGCCTTTTTCCCCCCTAAATTTCCCAAGAACAAAGATATTTTCTTACATAATCATAGTATAATTATGAAAATCAGAAAATTTAACATGGAAAAATAGACCATTATCTAATTCATAGTCCGCATTCAAATTTTGCCAACTTCCCCAATAGTGTCCCTTATAGCCATTTTTTTCCAGGGCAGAATTCAATACAGAATTTCATGTTGCATTTAGTTGTTACATCTCCCTCTCCTCCTTTAAGTTCTTTTCTTTCTCTTTCTTGACATTGACATTTTTGGAGAGTCTGTTACGTTGTTGACCGTCCCAAATTTCAGTTTGTCTAATTGTTTTCTCATGATCAGATTCAGGTTCTGCCCTTTTGGCAGGAAGACCACATAAGTGGTACCCTTCTTGGTGCATCTCATTGAGGGGTACACATGTCGGTTTGTCCTGTCACTGTGACGTTAACCTTGATCCCTGGGCTAAGGTGGGGGTCTGCCAGATTTCTCCACTATCATCATTTTTTCCTTTGTAACTAATAAGCCATTTGGAAGGAGACATTTCGAGACTGTGAATATACTATTCCTCATCAAACTTTCACCCAGACCGTCTAGCATCCATTGATGATTCTTATTCTTATTCATAGAGGATTCGTATTTTGCTATTATGGTTGCAAAATTTTTCTAACCCCATCATCCCTTCTATACATATTAGTTGGCATTCTGCTGTAAGAAAGAGCTCTCCCTTCTCTCCCATTTATTTCTTTATTAACAGTATGGACTCATGGATTCTTATTTTATTCCATGGGAAATAATGTATTACTGTCATTATTTAAGCTGATGTTTTACTGTCACAAGAGGCAGAATTTGAACCCAGATCTTTCTGATTCCAAAGCCTATGTCTTAACCACTCTTCTCTACTCCAGGCTGCTCCTTAGCTGTTACCTTGAGCAAATTGCTTAACCTAAGACTCAGTTTTACTATTGGAAGGATATACGAGGCATGTGTGATGACTGACAAAGATCCCAAAGGGAGAGTCTGTGGTCTTCCCACTCAGCTGACTCCTAGGACTAACCCCCATTCCCTGCCAGGACCTCAGCACAATTCTACTCAACCAACTTCAAGTGGTACCGCCCTTTTGCCTGGTCCTGTGCTAGGGCCTTAGCACACACAGATGAGTCAGATTCAGTCCCTACCAGTGTGGGGGTGCTCCATCTAACTGGGTCCCAGAGTGAAACAATCTAGAGCAGAGCCACAGCTGAGCCACAATGGACATGAAGTATGAATGAGAAATAAACATTTGTGGTCATCAGCTACCTAGGTCTTGGGTTGGTTTGTCCTTGCAGCATAACCTCATATATCACCCCCTGTCTTAGGTTCTGGAAGTACAACAGGGACCAAGACACACTTAGTCTCTTCCCTCACGGAGCTCACACTCTACTGGGGAAAGCAGACGCTAACCAAATGAATAATTATTTAGTCAATATTATGTTAAGGGCTACAGTGGAAAAGTACTTGCTACTGGGAACAGCATCTATCAGGGTACCTGAATTCATCTGGAAAACCAGGGAGACATCCGACGAAGCAACAGTAAAACCAAGACCTTAAGAATGAGTTTGAGGGTTTCCCTGGTGGCACAGTGGTTAAGAATCCGCCTGCCAATGCAGGGGACACGGGTTTGAGCGCTGGTCTGGGAAGATCCCACATGCTGTGGAGCAAGTAAGCCCATGTACCACAACTACTGAGCCTGTGCCCTAGAGCCCGTGAGCCACAACTACTGAGCCCAAGCACCACAATTACTGAAGCCCGCGTGCCTAGAGCCTGTGCTGTGCAACAAGAGAAGCCACCACAATGAGAAGCCTGTGCACTGAAACGAAGAGTAGCCCCATTCACCGCAACTAGAGAAAGCCCGCTCACAGTAACGAAGACCCAAGGCAGCCCAAAAAATTAAAATAAATAAATAAATAAATAATTTTTTTAAAAAATTAAAAAAAAAAAAAGAATGAGTTTGAGTCAGCCAGATGAAGAAGGGGAGGGGAGGTATTCCAGTAGAATGGTAGAGGGCATGGCATGTGCAAAGGCCCTGGGGCAGTAAAGGAGGTTTTGACGCTTGCTTCTTCAATCGCCTCTCAATTCCATGAGCCCCAAGATTCTGCTGATACATTTCCTTTTTTACTTAAAGTAGCTGAAATTGCACTGCTTTCTACCAAAGGAGTATACACTTCAAATTGTAGGTGGGAATTTTGGGCCACAGTCTGCACCCTTTCCTCAGAGTCACATCACCTTGAGTCTCAAATAAATCCTCACCTCAATGGACTCATTGGTCAGAAAGAAGTTCCTGTGCTAATGGACATGTGGGCCCATCTACCTTCTCCAAGGAAAAGTCAAAAAAGTATTCTTTTGTGCAACTAAGTATGGAAAGCATTCTGATTTTCTTTTCTCCTTGCGTTGATTCTTCAGAAGAAGTCATTGGCACGATCCTATACACACCAGGGCATCAGAGCCCAGCGGTCTCTCTCAGCCACACGTTTGGCACCCATTACCTCCTCCCATCCCTGTGTCTGGTGCAATGTCACAGCATAACCTGAGTCAAAACAACAACGACAAAAGGAATCTCTACCTGCTGGGGTAGATCTGAACTCAAGATAGTCTCCTCAAGTCTGCTATTCCCGCAGTCTTACCCATTTCAGTAAATCCATCCATTTTTCAAGCCCAAATCCCAAGAATCATCCTCAATTCCTTTCCTTTCCCCCTCATATTTAAGCAATCAGTCAATTCTGACAGCCCTGCCTCCAAAGAAACAAACTAGTCCACCCCCCTGTATCACCATTGCCTCTACCCTCCACGAAGCCACCACCACCACCCAGACATCGGCCTCAGCCTCCCCTCCATCTCCACACAATCTCTCTGGCTCTCAATCCATTTACTTCACCTAGAGTGATCTTTTAAATATACAAATATTCTGCTTAAAGCCCTTCATTGGCTCTCCATTGTCTTAGGATAAAATCCAAACCCTCTCCTTGGCCTGTAAGACCCTGTGTGATATGACCACGACCAGGTCAATCCCCTCTCACCCTCAGAGATCCAGCCACGCTGACCTGTTTGTGTTCTCTGGGCCAGCCCTAATCTCTCACTGCTAGGCTGTCTCAAATTCTATTCTCTTTCCCTGTAATGCTGTCTCCCACCTTCATGATCCAGAAAACTCCCTACTCATCCTCAGGGTTCAGGTTAGATATTATCACCTTCAGGAAGTCTTCCTTGGCCATCCCCACACTAACTTAGGTTCCCCTGTTTACGAGTTTTCGCCATGATACAGTGACATGTTTATAATCTCATGTTCCATGTCTGGCTCCTCCGCCGTCAGACTGTGAGCTCAGTGAAGTCAGGGGCTCTCTCTCTTTCTTGTTCACCCCTGTATCCCTAGAGCTTAGCACGACGCCTGGCTTACACTAGGTACTCGATAAGTGTTTGTTGTAGGCTTGAATGAATGAATGACAACTGGGACTCTGGAACCTAGGCTTCATAGATAGTCCTTGCCAGGATCCCATAATCTTCTGGGATTGACTTAGCCAATTGGGAAGGAAGAGCTCCCTAGGTCCTAAATTCTCCAAGGATTATTAGGGAGACATTTTACAGCTTATTCAAACATGGAAGTCTAAGTTTCATTTATTCTCCCTAAAATAACTATAGATTATAGTTATGTTCTGCATGAGGCAGGAATATAATTTTTCGTGTTTTCCCAGTACTCATGCAGGGGCCTGACATAGAGGGATTAATAATGCAAACTTCAGGTCCACATGGCCTGAATTCAAATCCAGTTCTGTCACCTATAGCTGTGTAGTCTTAGGCAACTGACTTCTGTAAAATAAGGTTAATAACAGTCTATTATTTATAGAATTACATTTAAAATTAACTAATACAGCTCATGTAACACTCAGTGTCTAGCATAGGAAGAACTTAATATACTGTACTGTTATTGTTCATATCATTAATAGGTTGAAGACACTTTAACAAGAATGTTAGGCATTTCCCCATATTACCACTAGATGTCGCCACGGACTAGGCTAAAACGACAGCACTAACTTCCCAAATGTAAAAGCCCTAAGTCTGGAACAAAAGGACCTTGGAGAAACTGAAGACAGCGACACAGGGACCTCTCGAGGTCGTGAAAGCAGGGCCGGGATTTGAACCTACTTGTCCTGCCTCCTTAAGGATGGCAAACTTAAGGGCCATGGTTGGGAGGGGCCTTCCCCTTCTGGGTGCCCACAGCTCATCCAGCCCTTGGGAAAGCCTGTTTTATCCATTTGTACTAATAGGTAGCCCGCTGAGTGCTAACTTTGTGACAGGTGCTATTCTAAGCTCTTTAAAACATGAACTTACTGAATTCCCAGAAATAAACATTTGGGGTAGAGTCTCAAGTTTTCCTCATTATACACATGGGAAAAGTGAGGCACAGAGAGGTTAAGTAACTTGCTTGAGGACACACGGTTAGTAAATGCAGAGTGGGATTAAAACCCTGGCATTCTGGGGACTTCCCTGGTGGTGCAGTGGGTAAGACTCCGTGCTCCCAATGAAGGGGGCCCCGGGTTTGATCCCTGGTCAGGGAACAAGATGCCACATGCATGCCTCAACAAAGAGTTTGCATGCCGCAACTAAGGAGCCTGCCTGCCACAACTAAGATCCCACACAACCAAATAAATAAATATTCTTTTTAAAAGAATGGCTAACTATTAAACCAAAAAAAACAAAAAGTCATTCTGGCTGCAGTATGTACTACCCTAGAGCTCACCTCTTTGGTCACCTTGGTAACAATGTTTCTTATTACATTTTTTTAATTAGAGTATAGTTGATTTACAGTATTAGTTTCAGGTGTGCAACATAATGAGTCAACATTTTTATAGATTATATTCCATTTAAAGATATTACAAAATAATGGCTGTATTTCTCTGTGTGGTACAATATACACTTTTTTTTAAATTTATTTATTTATTTATTTGTTTATTTTTGTCTGCGTTGGGTCTTCATGGCTTCGAGCAGGCTTGTTGCCTATTTATTTTATACATAGTAGTTTGTATCTCGTAATCCCCTATCCCTATCTTGTCCCTCCCCTCTTCCCTCTCCCTACTGATAACCACTAGCTTGTTCTCAATATCTGTCGGCCTGTTTCTGTTTTGTTATATTTGTTCATTTGTTTCTCATTACATTTTAAATCTTTTGATATCGTCTAGCTTCTTTGCTGATCTAACAAATAACTATTGTTCTATTACAGTAAAATTTCCTGAACCTAAGTCTTGGTAAGGAAATAATGTTGATCTTCAAAAAACATAATTGTTAGGGACTTCCCTGGAGGTCAGTGGTTAAGACTCCAGGCTTCCAATGCAAGGGGCGTGGGTTCGATCCCTGGTCGGGGAACTAAGATCCCACATGCCGTGCAGTGTGGTCAAAAAAAAAAAAAATATTGTCAAATGGAGTGATGATGTAGGAAAGTAGGTATTATGGCTTCACAAAACCTTGTTCTATAAATACCAACCTTTTGTTGATTCTCTATCATTTAGCTCCAAATTTGCCATCCAGTTCCAACTGAATTCCATGGACCTGGTTACCAGCTAAATTGGAGGCTTGGAGGAAAGTGAAACAGGGAGGAGGTTGGCCTAGCTTTTCATTCATTCATTCACATATTCATTCATTCAACAGTTACTGCCCCCTCCTCCCTGCCAGGCCCTCTACTGGGCTCTGAGGCCAAGGAGTGACCTCAGAATGAGCCCTGCCCTCAAGGAGCTCATAGCCAAGTCAGAGTTAACAGACACAGGGAGTGCACACACATAGGCGTTGCTTGATTGCCCGTCTCCCCAGACTGTCTACAGACCGAGTTTGTCTTACTCACGTCTCTATCCTCCATGCCTAGCACAGTGCCTGGCCACATTTTAGGTGCTCAGTCAATGTTTGCTGAATGAATGCAAAGGCTTCATGGAGGAGGTGGCGCTGACCTGGGGCTTGGACGCTGGAGAGGCTATTGACAGGGGAAGACAGGGTAGAGGGGACACTCCCTCAAGAGGAAGAGTGACAGGACCATTTTAGGAAGATCATCCTGGCTGCTGTGTGGAGGACAATGGTTCTGGGGGAGATGCGGGGGGCAGGGAGACCAACAAGGAGGCTGGTACAGGGCCGAGGAGAGAGAGGGTTGCGGCCTGGACCAAGGTTTTGGGAGTGGGGACAGAAAAGGCCCAAAGGGGGATTCTGAAGGGATGGACAAGACATGGGGAGCGCAGAGCACGAGAGGGCAGGAGTCACAGGTGCGTCCAGCTGTCTGGGGGAGGGGGCAGGCTGGAGACGCCTTGACAGGAAGTTAAGGTCTGTTGAACAAAACTGTAGGGCAGAAGGAACTTCCAGATCCCTCAAGTCAGAGCTCAGCTCTGGTGTCATTTCTCCCACCTGGAACGGAGCTGGGGGCGGTGGTGGAGCAGTCTTGTGGGTCCAGGGGAAGGGAAGAGAAGTCAGTTCCATGTGAATAAGAGGCCCTGCCTCACCTTCTCCTGTTTTCTGGGGCCCTGAGCGGGAGAGGGTTGGCTACCATGACTTTGTCAATGCCCAGACCTGGCATGAAGTTTACTGGAGGGTGAAGTCCCTCCAAAAACAGACCTTCTGATTCTTGCTCAGCAGCACACATCACACGCCATGGATGGCAGGACCTCCTCCTCTCTTATTATGTTTTATTTTTCTCGGGGTATAACATATATAAAGTACGTAAAGTCCTCTAATCTTAAGGTACAACTTGAATTTTTGCCCATGTAATCACCAACCAGACTAAGATATAGACCTTTTCCAGCACCCCAGAAAAGTCCCTCTTGCTCCTCCCCCATATCTATGCCCCCTCCGACCCAGGTGACTTCTGATTTCTAGAACCATAGATTAGTTTTGCCTGCCCTTGAACTTTCTGTGAATGGAATCATACAATATGTACTGTTTTTGTGTCTGGACTCTTTTAGTCCACATACCATATGTGAGTATAATCTATAGTGTCACATGTGTCAGCAATTTGTACTTTTTTTTCTTATGCCACGCCGGACCGCTTGCGGGTTCTCAGTTCCCCGACCAGGGATTGAACCCGGGCCACGGCAGTGAAAGCCTGGAATCTGAAACACTAGTCCACCAGGGAACTCCCAGCAATTTGTACTTTTATATGTAAAACATAGTAGTCCATTGGATGGACATGCCATAATTTGTTTATCCATTCTCCTGTTGATGAACATTGGGCTGTATCCACGTTGAGCTATGAATAAATCTGCTATGAAAATCCTTGCACAAGTCTGTTTGTAATAGCCACTTATTTCTCCTGGAATGAAAAGCTAGGAGTGGAAATTCTAGGTCATAGCGTAAGTGTCTGTTTACATTTAGTAGAAACTGCCAGTTTTCTGAAGTGGTTGTACCAATTTCCTCACAGGCAGTGTGCAAGAATTTCCACATCCTTGCCAACGCTTAGCCTTTCTCTTTTCTAAACAAGAGTTTCCACTATGAGGAATCTACCTCTTCTCCTCCAGTGTTGGATATTGGGTGTGCCTGGCATGAGTGCATAGATCCCTCAGCCCAGAAGCAGCAAGACAGAGGTCACATCTAGTTTGTTTGAGTCTCAGCTACAGGAGGAATGGTCATCTCCTTGATGTGGATGAGACCCCAGGAACTGGGGTGGCAATCTTATGACCATGAGCATGAAACCAACATGAGGACAGCACAGCAGAGATGGAATGAACCTAAGAGACGGAATGTTTGTGATGATATGGTCAAGCCACTCAACTAACCTGCCACTGAGTGGCAGGGTACTTATTTTTTTAAGCCAAGTGACTTAGGGTCTTGTTTTTGGAACTTGAATCATAAAGGACACAGTCCATAAGCCCCCCCCTTGTAACCAAACCGAATGGTGCCATTTCTGTCCTCCATAGCAGTCAGCTCCACTGAACATTCTTTCCTTCCTGAAACCTCCTCTCTGGGATCCCATGCTCACCTGGTCCTCCTCCGACCCCACGGGTCACTGCTTCTCAGCCTCCTTTCTTAGCTCCTCCTCCTCTGCCTACTTATTAATCTACCTTCACTTTCTTGGGACCTCATCCAGCACCATGATGTGTGTACTGTGTGCTGATGTTACTGAAATATGTATCTCCAGCCCAGATCTCTCTTCTGAGCACCAGTCTCATATAAAGCTGCCTATTGACCCTCTCCACCCAATCATTGCCCAGGCTTTTCAAACTTACCTTCTTAGCCAAACTTTGATCTTCCCCCTCAATTTGAGCCTTCTGCAGGCTTTACCACCTTAGTCAAGGGCTCTTTCAGTCCTTCATACTCAAGGCAAAGATCTAGGTGTCGTTGCCAATGCCTCAGCACCCACCCACATTCCATCTTACATTCTCTACTTCTCCACCTTCCCAAGCCACCGCCCTGCCAGGGTCACCATTCCTTTGCACTTGGAAACCTGCAACAGCCTTCTAGCTGGTCTCCCCACACCCACTCGAAAGTGCTTTCCAAGCCATGTAGGGTGGTTTTTCAGAAACCCAAACCTGGTATCATTCCCCTGATGAAAATGATAAAAAGATAAAGATAAAATCTAAATTCATTAGGTAGCACTACCTGCCCTACTTGCTCCTTCCTCACCCTCAGCTGCTCCTTCCCACCTCCACATCTGGGACAAGTGGTTCTTTCTGCCTACAACATTTCCCCTCTCACTCTTGCCCTACAAAACTATCTTTGTTTTTTAAGCCTAAATGCCAGCTTCCCAAGGAATTTCCACCCTTACCCTTCGCACTACATGAGGGCTCCATTAATTTTTTTTCTTGGCCAGACGGTGTGGCCTTCAAGATCTTAATTTCCCAACTAGGGATCAAACCCGCGCGCTCGGCAGTGAGAACATGGAGTCCTAACCACCAAACTGCCAGGGAATTCCCCTCCATTAATTTTTCATAGCGCTCTTCATCTTCCCCCACAGCACTTCCCATCATGCATAATTATATATTGATTTGATTAAAATTATTAACAGATAGTGATCATTTGATGATTAAAAAATTTTTTATTTTATTGACATATAGTTGATTTACAATGTTGTATTAATTTCTGCTGTACAGCAAAGTGATTCAGTTATACCTATATATACATTTCTTTTTCATATTCTTTTCCATTACGGTTTATCACAGGATATTGAACACAGTTCCCTGTGCTATACAGTGGGACCTTGTTTATCCATTCTATATACAGTATAATAGTTTGCATCTGCTAATCCCCAACTCCCAATCCATCCCTCCCCCACCCCCTCCGCCTTGGCAACCACAAGTCTGTTCTCTATATCTATGAGTCTGTTTCGTACATATGTTCATTTGTGTCATATTTCAGATTCCACATATAAGTAATCTGATGATTGTTTTTCCACCCCTCCCCCACTCTCCCCCAGTAGCCGAGCATCGCCTTGAATTAGAACAGTGCCTATTTCACGCTCCATTCTATCCTCTTGTCTTCAGCACTGCATTTACACATAGTAAGCGCTCAAGGAATGTGCTTACTTAGCTAATAAATCGATACATTGACTCATTTAATCCCTATAACAACCCTGTGAAGTAGGCATTTCATCAGATTCGGGGAAGCTAACAGCCGGGGTGGGCAAGTGGCTCGCCCAAAGTACAGGGCAAGAAGAAGAGTCAGGTCCTGACCCAAGTCAAATCCTAAATTCTGAGCCGGAATATTTCCGCTCCTGACCTTTGGCCTTGGTAAAGGGGCCAGGGAGGAGGCGGACTTTGAGCCACGGGAACGTTTTCACAGATTACATGGGTCATCCACGAGAATCAAAGCGAGCAAACGTTCACTTACAGAGACTAGGGTACGCCCCCTCCGCTCTAAATGTGTAAAGATCACAATCTACTGCATATGTATGAGGGGACCAAGGGGGGGGGGCGTGATTAGGGGCTGTCCTGGATGCGCCTGATCAAAAATTCTTCGGATTTGAAGACTTCAGAACCCCCAGATTTCTGAACACGTTAGCAAAGAGTCTTCAAATAGTCATCTGTGGCACATGTTAGGAGGATATCGGGCATAGAAGACGCCCCCAATTTAGGTCGTATTATCAGGCATCTGCCGTAGGCAGCCCGATCCCAGAAGGGGTCCTCGGTCGGCTCGACTAGAAGACGAAGGGGGCGTCTCCCCTGCTTCCTGCGGCGTCGGAGGCGAGTTGAGGCGGAGGCAGGCTGCAGCTGCGAAGGCGTCAGCGGTGGCGGCGGCGCCATGGCAGGGCTCGCAGGTACCGTGGCGTCGGCCTCCTGGGGGCGGGATGAGAGGCCCTCAATGCGGCCGCGCCGCCATGTTGTCCCTTCGGGGTCACCTTAGGCGTCGTCCGGTCCCTCTCTGGGGTTTTCCTTCCGCGCACCCTGGGGGCCGCCCCTGTCCGGTGTCACGTGATTGCCCTGTTTGGCCCCCAGCCTGGGCCTTGGGGGTCTCTTCCTGGCCCGAGGGCAGGTCACTGGACTCCTGGGTTCTCGTTCAGGCCTCCAAGGTCAGCACTCGCCTGTCTGCTTCTGGGATGGGGCAGGCAGAGCTGGGGAGCTCGGGGCTGGGGGTGCGACAACCTTCTCTCCGGCCCCGGTACCCGTGGCAGGGGGCCCAGCTTCTGAGATGCCTGTCACTCTGTCCCCGCCACTTAAGTTGCCTTTTTTTTTTTTTTTAAACCAGAAGGGGCGTGGGGGAGAGGGGAGAAAAGGGTCTCCCTCCCCGTGTCCCCGCCTTGGTGTCTGGGGTGATAGGTTGACGCTCTGCTTTGGGTCGCGGGTGCTTCTTACTCCCTCTAATTTTACACCAAGTCTGGACACCCGTTCCCTTTCCTACAATATATGTGGGGAGTGGCCCTCAAGGGCAGCTGAAGGAATGGATTGCCTGGAACACTAATGGCCTGGAGAGAAGAATGGGGGATAGGGGACAGTTGCTTTTTCCTTCCCTCTTCCACACCTTATTTAATTTCCTTCCAGGCCTCCGTGTCCCTTTTCAACGCTAAATGTTGGGGCAGACTGGGGTCTGTCCTGGGAAAGAAACGGCCTTTCTGTTTATAGGTTCGGATCATGTTTTATCCCTTTCAGGGAACTGGTGTTTTGGGGACAGCTTCTGTTTGCCCTGCCTGACATGGTACAACCATCCCCTCAGCCTTCTGGACGGCAACACCAAAGCCAGGACACACACACACACAAAGTTCCAGCTTAAGTGCTAATGCCAAGTGTTAGATCTTGTTTATTTGTTTGTTTGTTTTAAATCAGAGACTAATTAATGTCAGCAAATCTGTTGAAAGATTGCCGAGCCCTGGTCGGTTTCCAGTGACCAGATCGCTTCCGTATCTGAAATTGGTCTTGTTAGAATTGCTGCCAAAAACAGTTTAACCTTTTATCTGTAACATGTTGTTTCAAAGAGGAATCTGGAAGTCTGGGTTTGGCTGTCTTTTTCTGTTGTTGTTCTCTTATCTTTGAAACATATGCATCCCATTTCAAGCCTGTCCCTGTGTGATATACCAAGGACCATGTGTTGCCTGCCTCTCTGACTTCCTGTTCTGGGAATGCTCTGGAATCTGGATCCTGCTGGGGAATGGGCCCCGTGGGAGGGAGAAAGGGAGGGGGAGGGGGAGCAGGATCATAACCAGAGAAGATGGTGACATGTCTCTGGGGTATATAGAGGAAATCAGAGGTCTCCAGGGAAAAAGAGACTGTTGTTAGACTAATGTTTTGTATATGTGTGCATGTTTAAATCTCTGGGGGTAAAACTCACTGCAAATTCAGAATCTCACTGTAGGGTACTGGCTTCTGAGTAGGTAGAAGTTTGAAAATAAATGTCTAGCAAATGACTCACAGCACACCTGCTCCCTCATCCAATCCAACCCACATGTAATAAGCTGTTGCTGTCCTGCAGCTGAAGCTCAAGAAACTTGTCCTTCAGTCGCAATCCGAATATTCCACAGGTAGAGGTAACAGTGTCACATAGCACCACACACTTCCAACAGTCATGGTACCTAAACCCCTCTGCGGTTTAACCTCAACTGGTTAGGCTAAGAAACTAACATCCTTCGGGGGCATTAGTCCCAAGAGTCTTGCCTGTTTCTGGAGTCTCACAAAGCCATTCCAGTTCCCTCATAACTCAACTGCTCTATCCTTGGCCTCGTGGGGGCAAAGTCTTGAGGATGTGGTAGAGAAAATTTAAGCAAAGGGGGGGGCCTGTGGACTAAGGGCTTTGCAACAAAACTGTAGTCATTTTCAACTCTTTTTGTTGCTCTCTGTCAGAATAAAATGTTTTAATGGTATTGCTTCTGGAAAAAATTTTATAAACAAGATGTGTTTGGACTAGACTTCTAAGCATTGCACAGGAATAGAAAGTGAACACATTCCTTCCATCTTCTTTGGTGGACTGTGTTTCCTGCCATAACATGAGGGTTTGGATGGGGCACAGAAGGGGGGAGTGGACATTGCACATTCAAGCCACCCATGCGGGTGCAGCCCATCAGGGCGGCCCTTGCCTGGAAGTCTGTCATCTCATCATGCCACACTCAGAGCCCTGCTGATGGAGGGATGGAGAAAGCCCTGCAGTTGGGCTTTGCCAAGATCAACTGGAAAGCCCTGGGGCTGCCAGCAGCCTCCTGCCTTTTAAAAGGGGGCCTACAGTGTCGAGAGCAGCCAGACATTCCACGCTACTGCAGCCTGTCCCCCTGAACCCAGCTACCTTATAACTGGGCTGAGATTAGAGCATCTGGGGCAGTGGGGCCGTGGGCACGCCCCTTGAGGGCTCTGAGGGGAGGGGCACCCTTTATTGAGAACACATGTTGAAATATGTTCATGGTTCTATGCATTTAGTGTGGAAAACCACAGAAACTCCCAGTCTTGAGGCTTGCCAAGGTACAGGCTTCAGAAGGGAGGTGTGGGCATTGCCTGCTGCTGAGTCACCCTGGGGCAAGAGGAGACCTGCCCCACCTACAGGCTACGGTAGGGGCTGGGACCGCCCAGCCTGAGGAGGATGAGGCTCCGATCGCACATCCGCACCCTAGTCCCATTGAGTCCTGATTGCCACTTTGATGGCAGAATGTTTCTAGTGTGTTGGGGTTCACTGGGATCTTAGCAGTCCTTTTACAGAGGGGAACCGAAGGTGGCTAGGAGTGACCTGACCAGGTTCCCTGGGCTGACTGATGGCAAAGCCAATAGTGGAATTGAGGTCTACACCCCCCACCCCCATAATTCTCTTATCTTGAACTGAAGTTATAGGTGCCTCTAAAGGTGCTAGTGGTTGGGCTGAGAAACGCTAGGGTCTGGCGCAGGGGCGGGTAACATCAGGCTCAAGGGATTGAGGTCCTTTGTGCTCCAAAATTGTTTGTGACAGCTGTGACTAAGGGATTTGAGGAAGTGGCAGAAAGATTTATAGCCCTCCAACTCACTCCCTGGATGTTGACCCAGGAACAGGTGTGTGGTGACAGGGACACATAAAGCCAGAGACGAGGCTGAACAGGCCAGGCGGCAGTGCCATTTGGTGAGGCAGTCAGCTGACCCCACGTAAAAGAAGCCTTGACTCACTGAGGAGTGGGAGAGAGACCTTGGGAGCCGAGCAGCCAGCCCACCCCACCACCCTGGCATGATGGCAGGGGAGAGCCCAGGGCCAGGGACCCGGTAAGCACCCTTAAGGATATGGAGGCTAGTGCTGGGAGAAGCACAGGACCCAGTAGTGGGGAGAGTGAGCTGGAGAGAGGTTCCTGAGGGTGGGGGAGGAGACCCTGGGAAAGTAGGCGGGCCTGGCAGGATGCCCTTGTAGTGGTCCTGGTAGAGGTTATAGGGCCTGGAGGGATGAACTGGGCGGGGGAGGTGCCACACCACACCTTTTACCCCATAGTCATTGTCCAAACCAGTGCCCACCCCACCCCCCCACCCCCGTGCTCATTTCCTTGGGGATCCTGGATGGAGATAAGACTGTGTTCTGAATTCCTGATCACCCTCTTGGCCCCTAGTACCTCCATTTTGAGGGCTCTTCCCACTTTTCCCCCTCCTATCTTTTCCCTCCTTCCATCTTTCCCACTGATTACTTGCCAAGGCCCCTTATCCCAGGAAAACTGAAGGCACCCACACCTTTGGGGAGGTATAAGTGGTCCCTTATTCCGAGACCACAAGTGAAGATGTCCACCTTTTTCTTTGGGTGGTGGTGCGGGGATGTGGTCCTTTATCTCAGGACAGTGTTGAGAAGGAACTGGGTGTGTGAAGGTTTATTCCCATTTTGTTGCTTCCCCTCCGTCCCTCTCCCAAGTAGAGTGCCCACTCCACAATGGGCACATCAGCCCAGTCTTAGAAGTATGTGTTGAAGCCGGAAAAGAAGTCACAGGAGACAAAACTTTTTGGTGCGCCTCCACCGCCCCGCAGGGTTCTGGGACACTGTGCGAGACAGGGGAGGTACTTTTTTAATTTTTTTGTAGAGGCGGTCCCTGTCCTCCAGGAGCTTACAATCTAGCCGGGGAGACACAACTAATGCACACTTATACAATCATTACAATTAGCGATTACCACAATATTGACCACAATTGCGTGAGACCTGGGGGATACAAGATCAGTGAGGGGCTGGGGGCTTGGAGGAGGTGTTTTGGTAACGATGGGATTCGTTTTCTTGTTCAGTAGGTCCAAATTGAGTGACATTTCTTTTGGGTGGGAGTGGGGGGAAAGAGGAACTGAGGGAGCAAAGGCAGCAAGGCTGGAATGCACATGCCGTAGGCAAGGGACAGTGAGAGGGCCCTGCTCTCTTTCTTAACCCTCCTCCCTCACCCTCTGCCCTCCAGTCCCGCCACACAGGCACGCAGTTGTCACTTGTCTGCTGCACGGAGATTCAGGGCTTCGGCTGGTGAAGTTGGAATGTCCATTCTGCTGGCTGGTGTGGTTGTCTGGATCTCTGTGGTGCGGCCTGCTGGCATGGCCGTGGCTGTGGGGCTGGGATGGCGCTGTCCCGACTTGGTCCAGATCTGAATGCGTTGCCTGTGCCCAGATCTCAGGGGTCTGCTCCCCCATTCCCCCCTCCTCCCTCTACGCCACCCGCAGTAGGACGGGTGCAAAGGGGCGGGGAAGGGATCTGGTGTTGTCGTCATTGTCGGTGCTGCTTCTCCGGGGGCCTACCAGCCCCTCACTGACCTTGGCAAGTGCTCCTCTGGCGAGAGGGCACAGGGGACGCCCCATTCCTGCGCGGCACTGGCTCCCATGCTGGTGGAACTGCACAGGAGCACCTGGTGACACGGCCGCCCAGGGGAGGGGGCTGGAGCCTCAGTTGGGGGCCCGCTGGCGGCGCTCTCCCAACACGTGCCGTCCGGTTCTCGACACGGTGTATGCCAGCTTCTGCAGGGAGTACCTGAACACCTGTGGCGAGAGAGAGACCCAGGACCTGCCCTTAGAGGCGAGCACCCGCAGCGTGTCTGTAGTGCTGCCGTGCCCGCCCCCGCCCCGCCCCCTGCCCCGCCCGCCTGTCCAATGAGGAGAGGCGGGTGCGGGCGCAGCTTGTCCACGAGTCAGGGCAGCTGGAGCTTTTCCAACTGTGCTGAAGGCTGCATGGCCGCAAGCTGATTGGACCCACAACTTAGGTATACCTCACTTCTCGCAATGGGCTGTGTCCCTGGAGGATTTCGAAAAGCGAATCCTACCCAGTAAATGCAGCATTCCAGGAACACCTTGAAGGAAATATGCGATTCCTTTGGCAAAGGATTCCTTTAGCAGGGAATTCTTCCTGCAAGGGGTGCTTTTAGGGTAGATGATTTTATGGGCAAAGCAATTTCTTCTGATTTATTGCTTTTTACACAAAGCGCTTTGCTGTATTTGATTTTTTTTTTTTTAATAAAGCGAACTGTCCTTTTTCGGAAGGGCTTTTTTTCTGTTCTATTTTTCCTGCAAAGAACCTTTTCCTCTAATTGTTCTTCAAAGCGCTCTTATCGATTCATAGTTTGTTAGCTCCTTTGTCTAATATTTTTTCTGCAAGGCGCTTTTTATCTAATGCATTTTTTTCTGCCAAGTGCTTTTGTCTGATTTATTCTTCCTGCAATGCGCATTTTCTCTAATTCATTTTTTCCCGCGAATTTTTCTGATTTGTTACAATCTTGATGGCGGAGTGCTGGGTTTTTTTTTTCCCCCTGAGAAGTGCCTTTTTCTAACTTATTTTTTGTCCCACCCCCGCAAGTACTGTATTTTCTGAAGGAAAATTTCCCCGCAATGCGCAATTTTTTTAAGGCGGAAAAATTCCGCTGTGTGAGCGGTAAAGTCTCTTTTCGCAAAACAGAAGTGCCCCGCCTCCCTCCTGGGGTCGAGTCTCACGTAGCGGTATTTTCTTACCACGTTGGTCGCTAAGCGCCTCGGCGATCGTCCGCGGCTGGCGCCCGCCGCGCCCCAACTCTTTGTTCCCGGGCGGGCGCACTGGGAAGGGTCTACGCAAGGAGGAGGACGCAGGGGACGGGCGGGGGCGTGCGGTGCCGGCCGCGGCACTTGGGTGGGCAGGGATCGCGGCAATCAGGACAGGACGGGTCGGGATGCGGCAATTGTGACGCGGACTTGCCGGTTCAGGGGGCGCACATCGCGACCCTCTCCCACCCAGAACCCGGGCACACTTACCTGCAGCAGCACGCGGAAAATGTACCAGCCGATGATGAGCAGTTCAGCCGAGGCTGCTGCCACTGCCGCCATGGTTCCGAGAGTGGTGGGTGGGTGGTTGGGAGCGAGTGCTGCCGGTTCCGAGGTCCGTTGGCCTCTCGGAGTCCGCTGTTGGGCGCACTGCCGCAGCCGCGGTGGCCGCGCCTTAAGTATCCGCCCACCGCCCAAGTGCGCATGCGCGCTATTGGGGGGGGGGGGGGTCCGTGAGGAGGGGTGGCCGGGGGCGCTCCTCATTCGTCAGGAGAGGAAAAAAAATAATCCATCTGCTCTTTCCACACCGACCCCCGCCTCCTGAGTTCATCTTAGCCCCTTTCCAGAAGATTCCGCTGTGCCCGCGTTTGAATTTTAATGTAAAATGGAGGGGAAATGCAACTCTGAGTTAGCGCATAGGGTAAGAGTAGGGGTGCGCACCGCTTGGTAGCGGAGCCCATCTCTCCGAGCCCGGGCCTGCAAATTCGAGCCCAGTGTCCGGTGCCGCGCCAGATCACACCTGGGCAAGGATGGAAAAGAAGGAGGACCTAATTTAGAGAGGGATCATCTGCCCCACGGAGCAAAAACAGGTGCCCCTTCCAGAAGCCTTGGCTTCACAGGCTCCCCGCTCAGCACTCATTTTCTAATATTCGATGTATTAGAAGACCACGTCCTCTGCTTTGCGAGAGCCTCTGAGCGCGGAACCTTTCCCTGATGCCCGCATCCCGCTTCTTACGGTTGCTAGATCTACAGCGGTGGCGGCTGTAGGGAGCCGAGCCAGGGCACTGAGCCCTAGGTGCAGAAGCGATAGTCACCGGGTGTCTACCCTGTAGGAGGGATGGCGCCTTTGTATGCGCGGAAGGGATGGGATGAGCTCTCCAAAGAAGTGGTCTGAATGCGCTCTGGGATAGTTTTCTGCTAGGCGGGTAATTCAACCTCTGCTCCCCTACCCCCCAGGCGCTGGTAGGTCTTCCTCAGCCAGCGAGGTTCTTTGTACCCGTTGCGCTGGGCGTCTGGAGCTTGGAGGAGGGTTTTGCTACCGCTGCCAGAGGGTCGTGGCTGCCGCCGCTCCGATTCCTGGCGCGGCACGAAGACCGGAATGCGGTCTGCGAGCGCGGCCCTGGCGCACCGGTGGACCGCTGCTCGAGAGCACTTCTTCTCTCCAGCAAACTGCCTGGCACGGGGGCCAACTGGCATTTGCCCCTATGTGGATAGAAAATTAATTTTGATTAAAAGCTCATAGAGGTCAAGTTCTATACAGTGCCGGCAGCAGCTGGAGAGCGCAAGTGAACCCAGAGAGGTCAGTTTGGACGAAGTAGCATGGTGATTTTTTTTTTCTCCCCTACATTGACTTTCGAAGAAGTTGGCTGATTTTGGCACAATGACGCCGGATTGTTTGAAAAAGGCAAGCTCATTCTAGGCTGCCATCTGAAAACAAAATATTCGGTGATGCTGCCGCGGCGGCTTCCCAGAGCTTGCAAGGATCCGTTGCCGGCAATCTCCCGCCGGCAGTGCGCCGCTAGCTACTTTAACTCTCCACCGAGCACCTGCTGTGAGAGATACTAGACACAGAATCCTTTTCTCACTCCTCAGGGGTCACAGCATGGAGCCCATGGCCGTCCAGTGGCAACCACAGAGCGGTATTGTGAGGTCTGGGTCCCTTGAGGACGGGCCGCAGCCCCAGGAGGCGATACATGATCTCTGCTGGGCAGGGCCCAGGCAAAGCCAGGCCACTGTGCCGGACCTGCCTAGAGCCCTCTGGCCTAGCCCCCAAGAAGGGGAGACACCCAGGATGCTTCTGGAAAGGGTGACTTGGAGAGGAGTAGACTTCCATGGGTGGGCAGGGAGGAAAGGGCATTCACATTTGCTGTTGTTAACCATGATCCATTTTTCCAAATAAGTATACATTCTGTTCCTGTTTTTTTTTTTTTTTTGTCTGTCTGTCTGTTTTGTGTCTGTTTGTCTGTTGTGTTGACTTTTCTCTTCAGGATCCCTGCTGCCTTGGTGATCCCGGGCTGACAGCCAGAGACCACAGCGGCTCAGCTCCTGGAGAGCGAGGGTTGAAGAAAGCAGAGGGCAGCCGCCCGCGCCCGCTGGCTCCCATTAGGTCGGTTCCTGCAGCGGTGCCCGGTGGCCTTGGCGAAGGCCCTGTCCAGCAGAGATCATGTATTGCCTCCAGTGGCTGCTGCCCGTCCTCCTCATCCCCAAGCCCCTCAACCCCGCCCTGTGGTTCAGCCACTCCATGTTCATGGGCTTCTACCTGCTCAGCTTCCTCCTGGAACGGAAGCCTTGCACAATTTGTGCCTTGGTTTTCCTGGCAGCCCTGTTCCTCATCTGCTATAGCTGCTGGGGAAACTGTTTCCTGTACCACTGCTCCGATTCCCCGCTTCCGGAATCGGCACACGACCCCGGCGTTGTGGGCACCTAACAGCCAGCCCATTTAGCTTTCCAAGGAAGCAGAAGACGGGAGGGGAGGCACTGACATAGGTCATAAAGCATTGGAGTTTCAAATCCCGCGGCCCTGCGGGTGCCACATTCCTAATGGCGCCTTTTTGGCCTGTGACGTTTTATCCTTATAATGTGAATAATAGCACTGACCGGTGCTTTTATCGTAGAGTCCTGTAGTCGTGGGTGGTCTTGTGGTTGTATGTGTTCTGTCCCCATCTTGGCCCCCGACTGGCAGGATGGCCACCCCCCTCGCCTCATTCCCACGAGGAGCCTGCACCCATCCTGGTCAACTGCGCCAGCATGATCCGGGCAGATAAAATGCCAGTCTCATTGTCACCTCTGTGACCCTTCCTTGTCAGGGGTTCCTCCCTTCTCAGAGTGTTACTGATTCCTCCGTCCCTCTCTTGGCTTCCTGTTAGTTCTCTTTAGCCCTTTCCTTTTTTGGGGAGCACCTGTCCAAGACAGGGCTCAGTTTTGCACTTATCTCGAATATAAAGAGATTGCTGATGCCCGAGAGCCTCGCTTTTTCATCCTTCTTCCCTGGCCAGCAGGCTAGACAGAATTGTGTCTTGACTGCTGTCCACAAATCTTCAGTATTTTCCCCACTTCATTTTGAAGGAAGAAGTAACAGATACATGTTGCTCTTTCACCTGGGGGTCTGGGCTCCTGCTCAGCAGCCCAGCTTCGCTTCCTTTGCCCTTCCTCCTGCCTTTCTCAACTGTCGCAAGGAGGGGGCCTCATTTTGTCTCCCATGCATGCTCTGCAGGATTGACGTGTGGTGTGTTTACGTAGATCTAGCGGTCCCCAGCCGAGTGAATGGGAGAGTATTGTGTGTTTCATAACAGCCATGATCCCCTGATAGGTGTTTGGATATTTTTTGGTGTGGTGTGCCGTGCGTGCGCGTGTGTGTATACATACGTACGTGTACAAGTACATGTGTAAATCCTTTTTAAAGAAGCTTTATCGAACGTGTTCTGATTTTGAGGTGTAGCAATAGCTAGCTTGTAGGGGCCGCTACAGTTGGTATTTAGTATGGGGATTGCAGAGTGACCAGCACACTGGACTCCGAGGTGGTTCAGACGAGACAGAGGGGAGCAGTGGCCATCGTCCTCGTGCCAGGAGCTTCTCCGGTCCTGCGCGTATAGACTGTATACGTTATGAAGAATACACGGGAAGACTTTGTGACTGTCACTTGCTTTTTTCTTTTTCTGCGCTTCAGTAAAAGTGTTGGCAAATGAGACTGTCTCCTGGCCCCTGCCCGCTGGGGATCAGCATGGTTGTCCTTCCAGTCTAAACCATCCATCTTTCTCTTGCCTGAAGGGGGGGGAGGGAGGTGGGCCAGGCAGAGGACAGAACTGGAGGCAGTCCATCTAGGGAATGGGACTGCGAGGCCACACTTGTGGAACATTTGGACTGCTATTCTGGAGCTTTTATTTCTGGTGTGTTCGTTGCACAGCTGTTTGAAATGTTTAATAAAGCTTTATAAACTTTACTCTGTGGTTTTATGTGGCTGCAGTCCATTTGGGTCGTGGTGTTGGATTTCTAAGTTGGTGGGGGGCAGGGGGTAGCATGGAGGGGCTGAGTCCTTGGCGCCACAGTACCTTAGGCTGAAAATTTGATCTGCTCTCTGGAGAGCAGATGGTGGGATTGGGGGAGGGGGAGCAGGGGGCAGGCCAGGCGGTGAACAGGAGGGAGTCTGAAAGTTTTCAGAGATGAGACATTTGCGTTTCTCAGCTCCCATGGCTTCTCGCCTGAAACTGTTTCCCTCCGTAGGAGATTTGAGTAACCGATCCCTTGACAAACAACTTAAGACAGCTGGAGCTCTAATCATCAAGAATTTTTATGGTGCTGCTTTTGAAGTAAAAATAAAGTGAAACCCCTTATGGCATTTCAAGTGGAAAAATAAATAAGGTTGGCCGTCCACGCAGGGGGCTCCGGGCGATGGCTGGAAGTGCGGGAGTGGCGTGGTTCTGTGCCGTCAATGTGCACGTGCTCCCATGGCCGTGACCTTTGAGACAAAGCTGGGTGGCTTGCCAGGGCCCTGTGCTGGGTGTCCACCTCTCCATCTCTTCTCCTTCTAGAAAACAACAGGAGCACTGCCTGTCCAAGGCACAGGGCTGTTGAGAGAGTTTATTGTTGTAAAAGGGCTTGGGTTGTTTCATAAAAGGTCATCTGTTATACCTAGATTGGTAATTTATTGCTATGAAGTTTTGTGTAGTTTTCTCCTGCCCTTTGCAATCTCCCCATTGTCAGTGCATCCCTTTTTTCGTTCCTACCATCGCCTATCAGTGCTTTTCCTTTTCTTGGTCAAAACTTGCCAAAGGTTTGTTCATTTTAAAGGTATTTTCAGAGAACCAAACTTATTGATTATGTCTGCTGGGTATTTTTCCTTTCTGATGCTTTTGTGTTTTTACCTCTGCATTCTTTTTTTGTGTGTGTGTTTCTGGATGTATTTTGTGGTTCAGCAAAGTCTTGACAAGTTGAGGAGTGTTACACGTGGAAAGGATGGTTTGTTCAGCAAACATTGAGCCCCTGTACTGGGCTTGCTGGGGATTTCAGGGGCAAGACCCAGGCCTGACTCTCCAGGAGCGCATGACTCTAGCCTAGTGGGAAGACTTAAGAAAATAGACAACTGCAAGTTCCAAAAACAAAACAAACAAACAAGGCTTTTGTGGCCACGCTCTCCCGTGGAGGCACCTGGATGATAAATGAAGCCAAGATTATTGCTTACTTTGCTCTCCCTCCGAAAGCAGCTTTCTGTCATAGGTCAAGCTCACTAAAGAGTCACAAACAGGCCTCCCTCTGAAAGATTTGTGGCCCTTTCCAGCAGGGAGCCTGCAGCCCACCCTTTCCCAAGGTGATGCCACGTCAGCATTCTGTCTGCCCAGCACTGCTTTCCACCTGCCAAGGCAGCACCAGCAGCACCCTGCCCCCTCTTCCTGAAATGCCTTTCAGGAAAATGAGAAGTGGATGATACCTCTTCTGGAAAAGAGCAGGGTACCAGGTCTTAGAAAACCACACCCTGCAATTCTGCCAGTCGCCGTGGCTCCTAGTGTGAAATGTTGCTCACGTGGCACCTGGTAACCACAAGATCCCATGAGGCCTAGGTCTGGGCTTCTTTAGGAACTGGTCTGTGCCCTGCTCTGCGCCTCAGTTTCCTTGTAGGTAAGATGTGCGCTTTGGAGCAAACACAGTCTTCCTACCCCTAATATACTGGGAATCCTTTCTCCGAGGATCTTCGGGTCCTCCTGGATACATTTGAGGAGGGTGATTGAGCTCTGGGAAGGTGGCACTGCCCTTGCAGGGCAGCCTGCGTATGCTTTATGCTTTAATGATTGTACCACATTAGCCTGGATATGCCTCTGTCAGGAAGCCTTCCTGGACTCTTCCCTCTCCCTAGAGATCCAGTTGCCTAGATGACTTCACTCAGCCCTCTGTTGAGTGCTAGTGCTAGTGGTCATGCAGACTTTCTCTTCCGCAGTGATTGGGCTCCCCCCACCTCCCTAGGGGGTTTGCATTGTTGTTTAACCTGAGGTGCTTGTCAGAATCCTGTACAGGACCAGGCCTTGGGGTCACACAGTGGACAGGGTGGAGCGTCTCTGCCTTCAGGGAGTCATCCAAGCTAATGGGAAAGGGGGTGACCTTGGGCAGGTAATCCCACAGATAGACAGAATATGGACTGTGGCAGGTGCCCTAAGAGGAGTCTAGGGGAGTCTAGGGGGACCTGGTGTGGGCTGGGGAGGATTGATGTTCAGGCTGAGACCTGAGGACAAGTGTAAATGCTGGAGCAGTGAAATAATAAATGAGATGTTATTTCTCACCATCTAATCAAGCATCTCTGCTTACAGCGAAAGAGACTGGGCTGAAAGTAAAATGAAGGACCACCAGTATCTGGCTGCCCTGGAGGGCTGTACTGGGAGATAGTCAGGGGGTTTAAGGTTGACGTGTTGGTGGCGGGCCCCCAAACTCAGTCCTGAGTGAGCAGTCTTCAGTTTCCAACTGACTGGAACCATCATAGACAAGGATCTGATGGGAGTAGGGGGTGGCCCAATCAGAGCAGCACTTAATTTAAGGTGGGATTTTTTTCAGTAGGGAACGGGATAGCATTTGAGCAGTAACAGCAGCAGGACTGTCAAGAAGGCCACTGGCCTGTCTAGATCATTGGGAATGGGGAGAAGTAGATCCAAGGAGCCATGGTGGGTGAGGAGGGGAAGGCAGGAGCAAGAGCAGGCTGGGGAGGGAGGACAGAGAAAGATGAGAGACTCCCGTTGAATAGCTGCAGGAAGTGAGGTCAGGGAGGGGTCGTCCCTTGTGTTCAGTTGACTGCCGGAGCCAGAACCCAGTCTCCTGGCGTCTGTTGCAAAGCTCACCCCTCATCCCCCAGCCCCCTAAAGGGAGAAAGGGTCACTGCTCTGAAAAGAGGGAGGAACTAAGCAGTGCTCTCAGCAAGCCAGGGAAGGTGATCCTGACTAAAAGCCAGAAGAAGGGCAGAGTTTGGTCTGCCAGGCTTCAGGGAGAGAATTCCATATCGCGAGAAAAACTTTGATTATAGAGCGGGCTCAAGATGAAGGGGAGGAGCTGGCTGAGCAGCAGCTGGAGGCTTCAGACAGAAGCCCTGGGTCTCCCTCTCGGGACTCAGTGGGCGTGGGCTTGGGGAACAGTTTAGGACCGGCAAACCTTGAGAGACGAGGTTTCGGGGAGCCCGGGCCCTACGCCCCTGCCTCTTTGACCACACATCTCTGAGCCTCAGTTTCCTCACTGGCAAAACAGAGGTGGTAACACCCCCTGTAGCCTGGCTCAAGGCCAGGTCTTCACGAATGTTACTGCCTCTCTTCTGTGCCCTACCACCCTCCACCGAGCCTTATTGGGCTCAGGCTTCATAGGGATGCGGTCTGATCATCCAGCTCTCCCACTCATTCATTCCTGCAGGGAGCATTGCCAGGCCCTGTGCCCAGCCCAGAACCTGGTAAGACCATGCCCTCCATGAGGAGCTCCTGCAGCAGGGGGCAGGGCATCGAGGCAGTCCTGCAGGCGCATGATGACCGTGCTGTGTCATCGGGGCTGTGCGGAGTTAGGGAGAGACCTCATTTGCGAGGCCGTATGTCAGCACCTCGACATGAGTTCCCTTAATTATTTTTTACAAGCCCCGAAATGACAAGATCCTAAAAGGGAGAGGAGCACCTAGATGGTGCTCTTTCCTGAGAGGCCAGAACCCTGGCTTTGCACCCCTGCTTGGCCACCAGCTCGCCTAGGACCGTCCATGGATTTTTCCCTCTTGGAAAGAAATCACTGCCTATTGGGCCTCCTCCTCATGAGGAACTGGTGTGGGGATGTTTGAGAGTGCCCCGTCAGGTACGGGGTAAGCACGAATCTTCTCCACAGACTAACCCTTTGAGCGGTTCTGGCCCCTCACCTCTTTTCCTGGACAACTTGTGGAGAGTCTACAGGGGGACGCCTCGCTGCTTCTTCCAAAGCTAAATTCTTCCAATCCCCGCCCCACACTGCTAGTGGCCGCCCTCTAGGGCAGGGCGGGGAGCTGAGGCCCTGGGCCTGATCCCCACCCCCTTTCCATGTGACCTTGCTCTCCTCTGCTCATTCTTCTCCAGGCACCGCCCCCCACGCCCGCCCCGTTTCCACATCTGTTCACCTAGGAGGGGCTGGCCCAGGAAGTCTTTAACGTTTCCAAAGCCATCTTCTCTGAAATATCAGTGAACTTTATCCTTGTTACTTCAGTCTTAAAGGTATTGGTTGAAAGTATGTTAAGCAAGCATTTAATCAAAGGGTTTTTTGCATTAAAGAATAAACTTTACATCTCTGGGGTGCAGAAGTGTCAAGAATCTTAGAGTCAAAGCAGACTTGGGAGGGTCTCTGAGGGAGGAAGACAAACACGGCCCTTCCGTGGTTCCCTGTTGCTTGTGGTCCTGCTTGGCTGTCAGAGCCCTGTACCACCCTTGAGGGTGGGGGCTTGATCTCTGTCCCTTGACCAGGCACAGTACCTGCCTGGCCAGGCCTGGCATAGAACCTGCTGGTTGGCTGGCCAAGGGGGTGGATGGGTGGAAGGCTCAGTCAGTCAATCTCTAGACTCCCTAAGGAATTAAGTGGCCCTCACTCTCCTAGAAGTGAGGGAATTCAGTTTGCCTCCCAAGTCTCCTCTTGGCGACTCTGAGGTGGCAGTATTTTCCAGCCTCTAGACTAATATTTTACACACAGATATCACAGACACTAATATGTCACAAAAGATATGTGAGAAGAACCTTGTAAAAGGCTCTATAGCCTGGTATCCTTCCTGTGGCAACAGGTGGCTGTGAGTCACTTCCCCTCACTGGGCCTCAGTTTTTCCCCATGTGTAAAATGAAGCAGTTGGACTAGATAATCCTTGAGTTCCTTTCTAGCTCTAGCATCACCCTCAGATGCCCTGGTACCCAGAACAGTAATTGGACAAGGGGCATGGTGACCCCAGGATCTGGGTCAGTCCACATCTTGGAGCATGGCGGAATCGTGGTGATGGCTGCAGCCCCCTGGAAGCTGAACGTGGCAGGAACTGGCTGAGAGATTTTTTTGCTGATGGTGAAATGTCCTGGCAGAGTCTATGCAGGTAGGTTGATGCAGGTGAGGGGAGGGATTGGGCTCTCCCTCCCTCGTGGTCCCCGAGTAACATTTCCTTGCAGAGTCAGAAGCTTCCAGGACTGTTTGTTGGGTGCCAGCTTGATTCAGCCACTCATATAGGCAAAGTGGGTGAACTATCTTTCCACACACTGTCCTGGCAGGGCTTGCAGAAAGGCTTTCTGCTGCCACCCCTTAAATGCTTCCCTGCATTTCATTGTTACTGTGTCTAGAATCATACTTTCCCATAGCCTTTTGGTTCCCTGTCCAGGTGGCATATTCTCTGAGGATGTTGTGGTCCTGATGCCATAATCAGCCAGGAATAACTTAGCTCAGTGTCAGAGCCACAAGGGGAAGACTTGTCCAAAGTTGGAACTCTGACTATTGAAAAATAATAATCCCTTTTCAACCTCACCTCAGAGCACACCCCCAAATTCAAAAACTTTTGATCAGAAAGGAGACATAAACCCATTAAAAACCAAAGAGAAAAGGAATTGGATATTTAACGTGTCTGAAAGGGGGAGCCCCTCTAAGCTAAAAAGCAACAAAATGCAAGAAGGCAAAGACCAACCAATTTGAATACATCAAAACTAAGTATTTCCAAAGTCAAACAATGTCACAAACAGAACCAAAAGGCAGAGTGGGTAAACTATTTGCAGATCCATACTGTGTAAAAGATCACACACAAAACCTTAACAGTAAAAATGCAACAGACAGGTATGTAATTCATGTAAACAGTTTACAGAAGAGGAGATAGAACTGACAAAAGTTTTTGCAAAAATATTCAATTTCACTAATATCAGAAGATCAATGATAAAAAACGAAAAAGAAGTGCCACCAACAAATTAGGGGGAAAAAATTTAAGAATACTCAATGCTGGTGAGGATACAGTGGAAGAGGCACTAAGTGCGAAGGGGAATGTGAATTGGTGTAACTTTTTGGAAAGTAATATGATAGTCAAAGAGAGGAGAGAGATGAAAGTTTCAAGAAAGGGCAAATGGCCTATATATTTATACAACATTTATTGAGTGTCTACTTTGTGTCAGGCATGGTGCTGGGTGTTAAAATGTGAAGATAAATAAGATATATTGTCTGCTCTTGGGCACACAGTCAAAGAGGTAGAAAAACACACAGATTCTAAAATGATATGTAGTAAGAAGGCCAGAGATATGCTTGGGACACATGCAAAGCATGGAGCAGCTGGGGTGGGTGGTACAAGTGTGAAGCTTTATGGGAGTATCCAGGGAGGTTCCTAGACGAGGTGCCTGGATGAGTAGGAGTTATTCAGGTAGAGGGCAGAGACAGAAGTGAGAGGCATCACGGATAAACTCATAGACAGGGTTGCCAAAGTGTGAAATAAGAGGCAGGGGATGGAGAAGGCGGGACCAGATCACCTAGTGCCATGACTGTCTAATTGAAGAGTTTGGTCTTTTTCCTCTTGACAACAGGGAGTCACTGAAGCATTTTGAGTGGGCAGGCGCCATGGTTAGATTTCTGTTTTAAGATGATGACTCTGGTTACTTGGAGACATTTGGAGGTGTGAGAACCAGTGAGGAGATGATTGCTTTGGTCCAGGTAGAGAGGGCAAGGCCTGAATTAGGGTGGGGGCCAAGAGGATGAAGAGAAGGTAAAGTTAGGAGAAGCTGCTGACTGACTGTTGCTGGGGTAAAAGAAAGTCAAGGATGCCTTCCCTGTTTGTGTCTTGGGCGGATAGGAGAATACCCAGGAGAAAGAGCAGGCTTGGGGGGCTAGAAGAGGATCGTTGAGCTCAATTTTGGACAAGTTGAATGAAACGTGGGCATCCAGGTGGAGATGGCCTGTGAGGAGCTAGGAGAGAGCTTGGATCCCAGCAGAGATTTGAATGAAAGATTTGGGTTGTGACTGATGGCAGTTGTAGCCATGGACTTTTGTGAGCTGCCCTAGGAGAATGTGGCAGCTGAGAAGAGAAGGGGGTCTAAGACAGAGAACCTCTCCCCCATTTAAGGGTGGGCAGAGAGAAAGAAAAGCCCACAAAGGCAAAAGAGAAAGCAGAAAGAGATGGAAAAAGCACCTGGAGCCTGTGTTGGCATGGAAACCCAGGGATGTGGAGCATTTCCAAGAGAGAATAATCAGCCAACAAAAGAGAAAAGCCAGTTGGGTAGGGACTGAGGGCCCCCTGGATGGAGCAATTAGGGGCCCCCTAGATCCTCACAGGAGCAGTTCCTGTGAGAGATGGGTCAGAAGCCCCCACAAGGTGGGCAGAGGAAAGTGAAAGAGGGAGGGAAAGCAGGCAGCATGGCACCTGTCCTGGGGAGTTTGGAATATGGGGGAGAAGCTGCTAGGGTTATGATTTGGGTCAGGACGAAATTCTGGGCTGGGCTGAGAGGAAACAAGGATAGACGTGATGGAAAAGAGGTTGAAAGGGCTGTCACCTAAAGTCCTCTTGTCTGTATAAATCAGAGGCAAGATCAAAGGGCATGGGTGGTAAGGAGGAAAAATGGCTATTGGTGACCTTGACTAGAGCTGTTGTCAAGAAAGTCTACATGCCAGTTTGGAGCTCACAGAGGAAGTGTGGACATCTGCCTAGGGGGTAGATGGAGAACTAGGGGAAGGTGCAGAGTTCATGGGGCGGGGCCAGACTCTGAGCTGTGACTGACACTTAAGAGACGGATGCAGGAAGAGGATGCTGCCGAGGAGACTGAGCAGGAGTGGCCAGAGGAGAGGACCGAAAACGTGGGGGCCCTAGAAGCCCAGGGAGGAGAGCGTTTCCAGGGGTCAGGGTGGCCATTCATGTGCCAGACGCACAGAAGTCGGGGGAGGTGAGAGCATCCCGTGGACCTGGTCTTTGGGGAGCCCTGCCATAGCAGCTTTGGGGGAGGGGGCAAAGCCCAACTGGGTGGGGGTGATCTGGAGACTGGCTGAGAAAGCAGGAGGGAAAAGGGGGACCTGAGAGGACAGAAGTTTCTAGAAGGTGCTGTTTCTTACACACTGACATTTGGAGGGAGGAGGGCTATGCGAGGACAGAAGAGCAGGGACAGGTAATGAAAGGGGCCCCCGGAGCAGTGGGATTAAGTGTATAGGTGAAGGGATTAGTTGTGTTCATGGAAAGGGGAAAAATTAAATCATGTACATTTTACCAAGTAACCTGATCTCTGTGTTTTTCTGGAGGTGGTTTTTCTGCCCTCCGAGTACTGACTACAGCTCTAATTAGCAGTAGTTTCATCCTGCCTGATGTCTGGGGCTGTGTCTTATTCATTTTTGTACCTTTCGGTACCTAGCAACAGGCAGCGAGCTAGGTAGAGACAGAATAATTATTTTCTGCTTGAAATCAAATGTCTGAAATGGAGGTTCAGAATTTTTTAACCACAAAGATTTTGTGACAAATACCAAGGAATTAACAAACAGGGAAATAAAAGTCAAGCTGTCTGTATGTGAGGTTGTCTGGGTCTCAGGAAGTGCACTCTGCACTCTGGTGTGGGCACAGCTCTTTATAGATTTTATGGTGAGGTTGTGACCATTGTCTCATCTGGTCATGGCAAACCCACTCTCCTTCCCCTAGTGAGGCAGACAGCTACCGTTAGTCCCATTTCTCAGGTTAGGAAGCTGAGACCCAGAGAGGCAGGATAGAGGGAAGGAATGATGGGCATTGAAGTCGGTGGGGATAGGGCACAGTCTTGAATGCTTCATTCAGGGTCTTCACCACCACTACCTGGTGGTGTCTCCTAGACATCGAGTAATTCTATTTCTTCCAAAGTCAAGAGGGAGCCTTGGTCTAACTGGCTGAGCTCGGGCCTCATGCCATCCTCTGACAGGACTGGGGTGGTGAGAGGCAAGACCTGAAGGAGAGGCCTCTGTGGCTTCTGTGTGAGAGAGCATCCCGTGTCCACCACAGCCACGTAAAATAGGGAACAGGAAATCTCCCTAAATGTAACAAGCGTTGTTAGGGTGGAATAAGGGATGCTAGAAAGCCCAGCCCCCCCAGGCATCCATTATAGGAAGTAACCAGGCAGAGGCCTGTTAGGAGGCCAGGGTCCAGATAAGAGAGGGAGAGGCCTGAACTAGACCAGTGGAGATGGCAGTAGATCCATTGTAGAAGATAAAAACCAGAAATGATGGATCATTAGCTGTTAGGGGGAGAGAGAGCGTGAAGACAAAGACTCCCATGTGTATTGGGTGGACGGTGGAGAGACCTCTGGGAAGGGGACCGCAGCATGGGGAGCCAGTTTGAGGGGCAAGACGGTGGTCTCAGATACAGCCAAGGGGTCAGGGTCATAGCCAAGTGGAGCCCAGCAGGCACTTGGATCAAGGGTCTGGGGCTCAGGAAGAGATTCTACTGGAAATACTGGCCCAGGGCCATGACCACTTGAGTAATGGGAACCCGGAGAATGAGTGAGATCACCAGAGAATGGGGCAGGGCCCAGGGCAGAATCATGAGTTACAGTGACATTTGAAGAACCAATCAAGGTGTGGGTAGGCGACAAAGGAGAAAGAAAAGGGAAGGCCTGAGACGTGTGACAACCAACCAGAAGAGTGGGTTGCCATGGAAACCGAGGTAGTGAAGAGTTTCAAGGAGAAAGTAATCAACACTGTCAAATGCAGCAGAGAATTCCAATAAGATAAAGACAGGATTTTTTTCTTTAGATTTGATGATGAGTAAGCTTTTGATGACCTTAATAAGAGCATTTTGGAGGAGTGATGGGGCATAAGCTTAAATAATGTTGAGATGTGAGGGAGAGGTGAATCTGTCGCCAAGAGTCCTTTGAGGAATCTGGAAAGAAGACTTGGAGATGTGAAGGACAGGGGTGGGAAAGTTGAGCGTAGGAAAGACAGGAGCAAGTTCATAGGCAGATGTCAACGCTCAAATGTGACGTGTTGTTTAGTGACGACAAAAGTTTATTCGTTCTGCATAGTCTAGTTTACCACCTATTTTGTGCCTGGCATTGTGCCTAGCACTGTGGATTCTGTGGTGAATGAGTTAAAATAGGCAGATTTCCTGTTCTCATGGAGCTTGTATGGTAGTAGGGGAGAAAGACGTGAATCAGATAATCACACACATAAATGTATAACTTTTGACAGGCGCTCCAAAAGAAAGGTACCAAGTGCTGGAGGGTGCACAACAAGGGGACCTGCCCTAGGCCAACTCCAGGAGGCTTCCCTGAGGAGGTGACACTTGAACCAAGCTAAGGAGACAGAGTTAACTGGACAGAATAAATTGGAGAAGAGCATTCGGGGCAGAGGGAACAGTGTGTGCAAAGCGAGGTGCTGTGAGACCAGAGAGGCAGGCAGGCATTGCTGGCTGGGCAGAGCTTTAGAGGCCAGGGCTGAGCTCCTGTGTCCATCCTGAGAGTGAGGGACGTGTGCCTGAGGCCTGCCCTAGTATTTCCTGTCATCTGAGACTCTGGCTGGTCCATGGAGAAGTCATTAGAGGAATCACGGGTAGACTTAGGGAGACCAGTTAGGAAGCTTCTGTCTGTTTGGACAAAACACATTCTGGTCAGTCTTGGTGCTGGATGGATTGAAGAGGTGGAGGGAGAGGAGGAGGTATTCCAGAAGTCCCCTGAGTTTCTGGCTTGCCTTACTGGTGGCGTGGCAGTGCTTTTCTACAAAGAAACTAGGCCTGTGAGGCAGCCCCCAAGTCTGGTGGTAGACAGCTGAGGCATCCAAGCTGGGAGATGGGGAGGAGGTGGTTGAATGAAATGCATGGACCTGGAACACTGAGTGAGACCGGTTCAGAATTCCTGAGGGATCCTGAGTGGAAATGTGAACTGAAGTGGTATCAGGTTTCTGGAGCATTCTGAGGGGATGAGGGAGGCTGAGGAAGAAGAGGCCAGGCACCAACAAGTGGAGCCTGTAAAAGGAAAGAACGATCCTCCTAAGGTACATAAAAGAAAGGGCCAGAGAGGTCTTTCAGCAGAAAGATGGAGTGGTCATCAGTGGGTATGTGCAGAAAGGTCAGGGGTCAAGGGCACATCCACAAGCCCCTCCGATGTGCAACTGCACGATCACCATAGTGCCCCTGGAATTGGGCAGCCTGGTGTCCCTGCTGATTGCCACCCCCAGGGCCCATGGGAGACCTCTGGGGACCTTAACGGAGGCAGCTTGTGCAGGGGGTGATTAAGGAGAGGAAGGAGAGAGGCAGCAAAGTCTAGGCAGGAAGGAGAGAGGCAGCAAAGTCTAGGCCCTTTAAATTAAATTTTAGTCTTCAAGGAAAGAGCAGTGCTGGCATATGAATATTCTGAGGGAAGGGAGCCTGAGTAATGGGGTGATTAAGGATGGAGACAATTAGTGAAATGAGTTCCCACAGGGGTTGGGTTCAAGTGTGGTGATGGATAAATTAGTTTGGGGCAATAATGTGTATTTGACTGAATGGGGCAAAATTTAATTATTTACCTTTTAGAGAGTAACTTGATCTCCATGTTCTTTTGGGAGCTTTTATCTGACCTATGTACCAACTACAGCTCTAATTAGCACCATTTTTATCCTGTCTCATGGCTGGGATCCTGTCTTCTTATTTTTTGTGTTTCTCAGCACCTAGCAACATGCAGTAAGCTCTTTGGGTGCTGAATCAATATTATCTGCCTTGGAATGAAAAAATCTGAAGTCAACATTCACACTTTTTGACCAGAAAGAATCTGTGACGATTCTCTGGAATTATGATGCAGGAAAGAATTGGGGTATTAAGTCATGGTGGCAGGGGTTTGCGCGGGTGGGTAGGTGGAGAAAAAGTAGAGAAGTCGGCTCTCCTCATCCTTATAAGCTCTGTGCCATTTATGCATGTTCACATTCATCATCTCATGTGAACTTCACCTTCCCCCACAAGCAACAGAGCATCACCCTACATCATAGAGGAGGGAACAGAAACTGGAGAAGCAAGTGCCTTTCTGACATAGAGCCCAAGTAGCAGGAGCTGGATTCAACCTCAGCCCATCCAGGATCACAGTCCTTCTTCCCAGGACCAGGCTGAGCTGAGAGGAAGAGGAAGAGGGGTCTGTGAGGTCCAGGTGGAGACGCTCCGCAGGCACGTGCGGGAGGTTGGAGGTACGGTCCGACTGGAAACAGGATATTAAAGCATCATATCAAACTGTGGTGATAACATCTGCAGTGCTAGCACTAGAGCAGGTAGCACTCTTGTCTAAGAAACCTCCCCCCCACATGAATGATACATACATTCTGTATTTACATTGAAGCCCTCTGTATTTTTTTTAAATGTTTATCTTTAACCCATCTGAAACGGATTTCCATGTATGGTGTGGCACAGAGATCTAATTTGATCTTTTTCCAAATGGATAACCAGTTGGCTAAGCACCATTTATTGTCCCAACACTATCTTTTCTCCCAGTTCCCTATGTGTACACTCTGTTCAGGTCTGTTGATCTGTTTGTCTACTTCTGGGCCAATACCAGATTTTAATGAGCAAAAGCTTTATCTTACTACCCAGTAAGTTAAGCACCCCTCCCTTCCTTGTCCTTTAGTCTTTTTTAAAATTACCTTGGTCGTATTGCACATTTACTTTTTCATATACGCTTTAGAATCAGCTTGTCAAAGTTCCATGAAAAAAATCCTGTGGGAATTTTGTGTGGGATTTCATTGAAGGGAGAAATAACATCTTTAGGATATCAGTTCTTCCCATCCGTGACATGGTATCTGTCTCCATTTAATCAACGTCTTATTTGTTTGGTTTGATTTTTAATGCCTTTTAATAAAGGTTGGTCGCTTTTGTCATGAAGGTTTTTCACATTTCTTATTAGGTTTATTCCTGAGTACCTTAGCAGTTTTGCTCCTTTTGTGAGTGTAAAAGGTTTTTCTTTTTTTTTTCTTTTTTCTTTCCAAATTTTAATCAATTTACTAATCACGATGCTTCATTCACAGACACACACTCAGAGTAAATGTGCTTTGTCCCTGGGCACACAAATGAGAGCACAGCACACATATAAAGTAGAACTAATTGGCTGGAAATGAATTAGAATTTTTGAATTAAAATTTAATTATGCAAGTAATACATGAATACATTTTCCTTTCAATAAAATTAGAGTATTACAGATAAAGAAGTCTCTACTGAACACCCCCCTGCCCTTAGATCCCTCTCCCCCTCCCGAGGTAGCTGCTCTTAGGCTTTTGCTGTTCATCCAAAATGTCTTCCAATGCCCATTGAAACACATCTTCTGTTCTCTTTTCTTGTGTTTGTTTGCACAGACATGATGGGTACAAGCTGGAGGTGTTGCTCTCAGCTTAGTGCGCCCTGTGGGACTCCTGGTGTAGCCGACGTGCTCTGCCGCAGTGTTCCTTGCAGCTGGCGACTGGCGGCCTTAGGATTACACCATGTTAGATTTTCTTGTTTCCTATTGATTGACTATTAAAATGTTTCCGGTGTCGTTCCATTAAGACAAACCTGTAAGAGCATCTTATAATTGTTCATTTTGCACATGTACAAGTATTTCTCCAGGATAGATACTTAGAAATGGAACTGATGGGTCATAGGGTATTCATATCTTAAATTCTAATAGAAATTTCTGAAGTGTTCTCCAAATTGCCTTCTAATGTAATCTCCTGCTAGCAGCGTGTGTGTGTTCATTTCCCCAGACCATGTCCAAGTTTTCCATTTTTAACCAGTCTGATGAGTGAGAAATAGTATCTTGCTTTAGTTGGCATTTTTCTGAATTACCTGCAAGACTAAAGTCTTCATGTGTTTACTGTCCGTTTTCATTTCCTCCTCTGGATTGCTTGTGCATATCCTTTGCCTGTTTTTTTTTTTTTTTTAAGGTTTTTTTTGTCTTTTTGCTATTGATTTTTAAGAGTTCTTTATTTGAATATTAATACTTTGTCATGTATATTGCAGATGTTTTCTACATTGTGATTTGTGTCATTTAATTGTGTAGTATCTTTTTGTCTTAGAGAAATTTTAACTTTGATACGATCAAATTTGCTAATCTTACTTTTAGGCCATTTTTACAGTCTTATTTAAGAAAGTGTTCCCTGTATCAAGGTCATAAGTATTTACTGTATTTCCTTCTCTAAAATTTATAGTTTCTGTATACATACGTATTTAAGCCCTTATACTATATACAAACAATAAATTCCATATGCACAAATCTTAGGATCTAACTTTAATTCCTCCCCATTCCCCCCAAATGGATAGGTAATTGTCCCAACACCATTTATGGAATAATATATCATTTCTCCACTGATTTAAAACTGCTGCCTCTGCCTGACACTAAATTCCAATGCGGGTCTATGTCAGAGCTCTTTCTGGTCCACTGATCTATTTGTCTACTCCTGAGCTTGATAATATGCTTTGCTAACTGGCAGGACAAATCCCACCCTCTTTGTTGTTTTTGTAAAATTGCCTTGATCATCCTTGCATATTTGTCCCACCACATGAATTTTAAAATAGCCTGTCAAGTTTCAGGAAAAATTCTGCTGGGATTTTAATTGGGATCACATTGAGTTTTAGGTAAGCTTGAAGAAAATTGGCACCTTTATCATATTTGAGTCTTCTGCCAATGCTCGTTGCTATTATCTCTCAGTTCCGGTCACTCTCATATCTTTCAGGGAAGTTTTATGGTTTTCTCTAAAGTCTTGCATATTTCTTGATAAATTTATTCCTAGGTTTATTACAGGTTTTGTTGTCAACTGTGAATAGGGTCTCCTCTCCCTTTATTTACTTGGCCCTTGTTTTTCCATATTTCATTTCAACCTGTTTACCGATCAGTGGGCTTGACTTGCAGACACACACGCAAAGTGAACATTCTTCCTCCGGGGGCACAAATATGCAGGCACCACCAAACACACAGAGCCGGCATAATTGCCTGGAAACAAATTAGAATCTTTTCAGATTATACTT
This sequence comes from Eschrichtius robustus, assembly GCF_028021215.1. Taxonomy (NCBI): domain Eukaryota; kingdom Metazoa; phylum Chordata; class Mammalia; order Artiodactyla; family Eschrichtiidae; genus Eschrichtius; species Eschrichtius robustus. Next base: position 22,491,980 of record NC_090839.1, read on the forward strand.
TAATTAATGAAGTAAAGCATGAATACATTTTCCTTTTGAAAATAGGACAATATGAATGTAACTAAAGTTTCCTTTGGTCACGTGAGATCCTGGTGCCTTCCCCCTCCACAGAGTGGCCACTGTTCAGAGCTTTATGTTTGGCCTTCCATAGTAAATGTATAGATAGTATTTATGGAGGTATTTTGAATAAATTATACCATGTCATAGGTTTTAAACTGTATCCTGTGTTTTTCACTTAATCTTATATTTTTGGGATCTACCCATGACAGTGATGTAGCAGCTCTTCATGCTTTTTAACAGCCGTACAGTATAGTACTCCTTCCTGTGACTGTACCATGTTTCCCCTTCTCTGACATCCATAGACCCTGAGCGGTTCCTCCCCTCCACCCCCTATAATGAAGAATGCTGCTGGGAACATCTTGGCACCTGCCTGCTCCAGAAATGTTTCTATAGGGTAGGTACTGAGAGTGGAACTCTGGTCTCTATGATGTCCACTGTTTTAGTTTCAATAGACACAGCCCAGGTTGTCTTCTGAAGTTGCACTGCCAGTTTAAGCTCCTTCCACAAGTAAATGTAAATCTTCCTTTTTCCAGACCATTGCCAGCTTTTAAAGGTTATGGATCTGATGGATGAAAGAAAGTGGTTTCTTCTTGGTTTCATTTGTGTTTTCCTGGTCACGCTGTGGTCTCCTCCTGGGTATCCTGACCATTTATATTTCTTCTCATTGGGATCATCTGTGCATCTCCTTTGTCCATCTCTCTTCTGTGTTGTTTTTTTCTTATTGACTTATGGGATTTCTTTATGTATTTTTTATATTAATTCCCTGTCTACTCTATGCATTGCACATAATTCTCTACCATTCTGACCCTTGTCATTTTAGCTGTGTTGTATCTTTCATTACAGAACTTTTCATTTCTTTGTCAAATTTAGAATCTTATCTTGCCTTAAGAAGGCCCTCCTGGGGACTTCCCTGGTGGTCCAGTGGTTAAGTCTCCACCCTCCCAATGCAGGGGACCTGGGTTCGATCCCTGGTTAGGGAGCTAGATCCCACATGCAAGCCGCAACTAAGAGTCCACATGCCACAACTAAAGATCCCATGTGCCGCAACTAAGACCCAATGCAGCCAAATAAATAAAATAAATATTTTTTAAAAAAAGAAGTCCCTCCCTGTACTAAGATCACAACCATTTTTCCTGTATTTTTTCTAAAGCTTTTGTAGTTTTCTTTCTTGCATATATATTTTACATTATTTTACTATTTTCACATTTAAGTCTTTACTGCATATGAAACTAATTTTAAGTGTGATATCAGTGCTTTATTCTAATAAATTTCAAAACTGATAACCAATTTTTTCAATACTGTTTATTGGATAATCTGTCATTTCTTCAGTAATTTAAAATTGCTGCCTCTGCCTGACACTAAATTCCAATGCGGGTCTATGTCAGAGCTCTTTCTGGTCCACTGATCTATTTGTCTACTCCTGAGCTTGATAATATGCTTTGCTAACTGGCAGGACAAATCCCACCCTCTTTGTTGTTTTTGTAAAATTGCCTTGATCATCCTTGCATATTTGTCCCACCACATGAATTTTAAAATAGCCTGTCAAGTTTCAGGAAAAATTCTGCTGGGATTTTAATTGGGATCACATTGAGTTTTAGGTAAGTTTGAAGAAAATTGGCACCTTTATCATATTCGAGTCTTCTGCCAATGTTCGTTGCTATTATCTCTCAGTTCCGGTCACTCTCATGTCTTTCAGGGAAGTTTTATGGTTTTCTCTAAAGTCTTGCATATTTCTTGATAAATTTATTCCTAGGTTTATTACAGGTTTTGTTGTCAACTGTGAATAGGGTCTCCTCTCCCTTTATTTGTTTGGCCCTTGTTTTTCCATATTTCATTTCAACCTGTTTACCGATCAGTGGGTTTGACTTGCAGACACACACGCAAAGTGAACATTCTTCCTCCGGGGGCACAAATATGCAAGCACCACCAAACACACAGAGCCGGCATAATTGCCTGGAAACAAATTAGAATCTTTTCAGATTATACTTTAATTAACGAAGTAAAGCATGAATACATTTTCCTTTTGAAAGTAGGACAATACGAATGTAACTAAAGTTTCCTTTTGCCACCCTCTGAAATCCTAGTTTCCCTCCCTCCCTCACAGTTTTATGTGTCTCCTTCCGTAGAAATGTAAGTATCGATGGAGGTATTTTGAATGAATCATCCCACTCTATAAAGATTTTACTGTAAGCTGTGTTTTTTCATTCCATCTTATATTTCTAAGATATACTGATACAAATAGCTCTTGCCAGTTCCTTTTAGTAGCTGTGTTACATTCATTCCCATGAATGTGCTACATTTTTCCTTCCTAAGATCCATGGACATCTAGTTGCATCCTTTTCTTTCCTCCATCATAAGCAGCGCCACAGAAAACAGCCTTACACGTGCCTCTTCTGTAATGTTTCTCTAGGGTAGTGATTGAGAAGTGGAATTTGTGTTCTCAGCGTTTCCACATTTTTAGTTTTAGACGTTACCAAAGTGTCCTCCATAACTTCTGTACCATTTAAACTTCTAGCCAGAGGGTATGGGAGGACTCCCCACACCATCAGCGATTGTTTTAAATGTTTGCCAATTTGCTGGGTGAAAAATTGAATCATTTTTTAAAGTTTATACATACCTGTTTGCTAGTGAGATTTTCATATGTGTTTTAGGCATTTGTATTTTCTCTTTTCTGAATGATCTGTTTATTTTTGCTCATTGAAAATATTAGGTTGTTTGTCTTTATCTTATTGATTTTTGAGTTTCCTAATATAATCTGGATATTAATCTTTTGTGTGTGTATGTGTGTGTGTGTGTGTGTATATATATATATATATATATATATATATATATATATATATATATATATATATATATATATATATATATATGGCAAATGTTTTCTTCCAGCTTGTCTGTTGCCTTCAAATTTTGTAGGGGCTTTTGTTAGAAGTTATCAATTTTGACGTAATCAAATTTATCCATCTTTTCCTCTATTCCTTGTATTTATATATCATGTTTAGGCCTTTCTTACTCCTAAGGTTTAAGTATACTCTGTATTCCTTTCTAGTAATTTTGTTTTTATTTGGGTCTTGAATGCAACTGGAATGTATGTTTATGATTGAAATGAGATATGATCTAACCTTTCTGCAAACATACAGCTGATTATTGCAACATGACAGACTGTCTAGTTCCTTCTCTCTCCACTGATCTGAAGTGAAACTCCCTCGTATACTGAATTGCCATGTCTAGGTAGGTCTGAGGCGCTGGTTCTCTTTCACCAGTCTATATATTTCTGTCTTCATCAGACTGTTTTATCTGCTCTAGCTTGAGACCACCTTTTGATATCTGTTAAGTAAAATGCTCCATTTCATTGTGCTTCCTGTTCAATTAACTCAGCTAACTATTACTGCACGTTAACTCCTCCACATGAATTTTAAAACCCGCTTGTCAAGTTCTGTGAATTTAAAGATTAATTTGGGGAAAATCAACATCAATACAATCCTGAGTCTTTCAATCCATGAACACAGTATAGCCCTACACTCATTCTGATCATCTTGTCTGCCCTTTAGTCCCATTTTATGGTCTTCTCCATAACGAACCTACCAATTTCCTGATGGGTTTATTCCTATAGTTTTTATTGTTGTTGTGAATGAGTTCTCTCTGCACCCCCTGTTTTGTTTTTCTTTTGCTTGCTACATTTTTTTTTTAATCCACTAATCACTGTACTTCATTCATAGACACACACAAAGTAAACGTTCTTCCTTCCTGGACACAGACGTGCCAGCACTGCCAAACACACAGAGCTGGCATAATTGGCTGAAAATGAATGGGAATTTTTCAAATTAAAGTTTAATGACACAAGCGCAACATGAATATATTCTCCTTTTTAAGAAATAGAACATTGCAGATGAATCTAAAGTCCCTTTTGGCCACCCACTGCCATCCCATTTCCTTCTTACCCAGAGGCTGCTACTGTAATGGGCCCAATGTACACTTTTCTAGACTTTCTAAAAATTTGTAAATGCATAGGTAGGTACCCACAGGAAGTTACATGGTATAGTTGTCTCAAGTAACGAGAATTTTATCTTTTCCTTTTCACTTTTCATTGATACTCAATTTTTGTATTGACCTGGATTTTATTATGGTTACAGAACGGAATGTCAGTATTATCATCCATCACGATATGATGACCAGTGACCTTCTGTAGCCAAACCATAGGCAGATGTGAAAGTAAAGATGTAGAAGCTGGGAGATAGCAGTGGAGGGAAGGGGTCAGAGGACTGACAGGGACGGTAGTGGGAGGCACAGGAGCGTCTGTGGACACACAGTGGAGTCAGGAGTGAAGGGGCAAATAGGTTTCTTAAAATTAAAAAGATAACCAACAGAGGTACTTGACAACTGTGGTGGGAGAAGCAGGGATGGAGGGGAGTAGTTTCCAAGTGACCCACAGCCTAATCTGCCCCATGGGATATCAGTGGGTCTTATGAACTATTTAGAAATAGGGTATCCTAGATGCTGGTCAGAAAACTCTCATGACCCGATTTTGACTAGGATCTTGTGGACGTTGTCAGGCAGCTTCAAGGAAGCACTTTCCTCCCTGGTTAAAGAGATGCATCTGGAGAGCTTTATTGGTCCTGCCCCTTCCTTTCTGCCTAGGTGCTGTTGGGTGAAAACGTGATACTTGGAGCTCTGACAGCCATCTTGTGACCAGGAGGGGAAGGCCAGGAGATGCAACTCTGTGCTGACTCAGTTCGGACACCTGGCACCACTGACTTCTGGACTTTCTTTGAAATAAATAAAATGGTCTTACTGTTTAAGCCACTCTCGGGTGTTTTGTTAGTTGCTGGTGAAAGCATCCTTCCTAATGCAAGGGATCTAATTGTTTCTTAGAGCTGAGAGGTGACCTCAAGGAACAGATCACATACTCTGGGGTGAGAGTTTGGGGATGGGGAGAAGGCAGAGAAGGCTGCTCTTCTATCCTCTTGGTTTTTTTCTTTTTTTTAACAATGTGTATGTATTACATGGAAAGAAACAGAAGACTTGTTTTAAAACAGTTCTGATAAGAAGTGTATCAAGATGTGAACAGTGGTTGCCTCTGGGTACTTTGGGTACTTAGCAATTTTCTAAGATGTCCACAAATTATTTTTGCAATTAAAAAAATGCAAAGACCCAAGTTCTTAGGAGATAAAACATGAGAGAGGTAAGTTTTTTGGGGTTTTTTTGTATTTTTTTTTAATAAATTTATTTTATTTATTTTTGGCTGCATTGGGTCTTCATTGCTGCTCGCGGGCTTTCTCTAGTTACAGCGAGCGGGGGCTACTTTTCGTTGCAGTGGGCGAGCCTCTCATTGAGGTGGCTTCTCTTGTTGCGGAGCACGGGCTCTAGGCACGAGGGCTTCAGTAATTGTAGCACGCGGGCTCGGTAGTTGCGGCTCAGGGGCTCCAGAGCACAGGCTCAGCAGCTGTGGCGCACGGGCCCAGCTGCTCCGCAGCACGTGGGATCTTCCTGGACCAGGGCTTGATCCCACATCCCCTGCATTGGCAGGCGGGCTCTCAACCACTGCGCCACCAGGGAAGCCCGAGAGAGGTAAGTTTTGATATAGGAGAAGGAAGGGCCCAGAGTTTAGAAGAGACTGCCAAGGTGAAATCCTAGGTAAAGACTTGGATTCAAAAGACTTGAGAGCTGCGTGATTGGGGGGAGGTGAGGGGAGCAGGCAGAATAGGCGTGGATCTCATCTCTCACCTGGTCCCCATGAGGCCAGCAACCTCCATGGGATACACCAAGGACAGAAATGAGTCCAGCATGTGTGGGGCACACAGGTTTGGGGCCTGGATGCAACACGAGGGAGAGCAGGACCTGTGCATCATGCCGAGGAATTTGGGCTTTTATCCCAAGGGTAGTGAGGAACCAGTGAACGTGCTTAAGCAGAGAGACCGATGTGATCACGTTTTCATTTAGTCATGTTTCTTTGCCAGTGGAAAAAAACTCACACCAGCTCAGACAGAAACAGAACTTGATTGGCTTCTGTAGCCAAACCATAGGCAGGCTAGTTGGGCATCCAGGTCCTCTGAAGCCAGAGACTTGACTGTCAGACCCTTCCTCTCCCATCTCCATGTCTCCGTGTCTCGCCGCATGCCAGCCCCACCCACCCAGACCTGCTTCTCCACATGCTGGCATTCATGGCTACCGATGTTTTGCATCCCTCAAGTTCGTGACCAAAAGATCCCGAGGTGAGAGTGCAGGAATTTGGTTAAGAGTCAATCAGTGATGGTCAATAAGGTGGGTAATGTAATAAGAAGGTGAACTTCATTCAAAATGGGACAGCAAAATGATTTTCCAGGAGAGTTTGCACTGGTCTAGGTAAAGAAAACAATAAATATGTCCTGTCACTCCTCTGGCTGCCTGCAGAAAAGGGTTTGAAGGGGCCCCCCACAAGCCTGGAGGCAGGGAGAATGTCTAAGAGGCCGCCACAGCTGTCCAGGTGAGAAGGGATGCAGTGCTGAGCTAAACAACGCGGCAGGTGGCGAGGAGGTGGATTGAAGAGACGATTAGAAGTAGAAATAGGAGGCCCAAAAAAAAAAAAAAAAAAAAGAAATAGGAGCCCCGAGGCCAACCAAGCACAAGAGATGAGAGAAGATGAAAAGTTGAAGATAGCCCCAGTTTGCTGGCCCAGAAACTGCCACAAACAGATACAGCTGTATTGCCAAAATACAGTTTCTTTATTTCTCCATGACTCAAGGTCACTCTTACCCCACCCCCTCCTTTTCTGTTCAGTAGCACAAACTTAGTCGGTTTGAGGTAAATGCAGTCGCATCTGGACGTTCCCTGAGTCTCTCTTAAGTAGATTCTTGGTCCACTTCCAGCTTCTCCGCTTTCCACCGCTGCTTCCCTTCTCCTTGAGGGTGGTCCATGTTCTGGGCTCTCCTATTTTGCCCTGGTCCCATGGTGTACGTCTGATTCTGGATCATCAGGCTCTATCTACTGCCATCCACTGAACCAAGACGTCCCCACCGAACCCTTGCCCTGACCACAAAGCATTTCCAAGTCCACCAGCTACACTCACTCTCTACCCTATACCCTCATCATGATCACCTTGCTACAGGGACACAGAGGACTGTGGAGGACACGCCCAGGCCCATCTGTCAAACACCTGCTCCCATCAGGGCTCTGAACCTCTCCAGCCCTTGCTGGGAGGTGTTGGTCTCCTGGGAAACACCATGAGGAACCAGGCAATATCCCCTTCTACTCTGGGATACCCCCAAATTTCTTTTGGGAGATCTAGCATCTACTGTTCTGTCTCCATGTGATTCCCCTCCTCCCTCTAGGTGGTCAAACTTTTATCCCTTACAGGCAGAAAGACAGCTTCTGCATTCTTCCCTATTTCCTGTTCATGGCATCAGTTTCAAGTTCTGAGTCTCTTGGGTTCTTTTCTCTTTACAAAAGACCAGTGACCACAACCAAACACCGTGTCTCTGTTGTAGGTTTCAAGAGACTATTTGAAACCACTGACTGTCTTTCTTATTGCCTTCATGCTGTAACAACCCAAATCCTCCCCCAAAGCTCTGACGGAATGGGGAGAGAGTGACCATGGTAGCTAGTCTCCAAAGATGGCCACCATCAATTCCTGCCCTCCCTGTATGCACATTACTACTCCTCACATCAAGAGGTAGAGTCTATATACTTTCCCTCCCTGTGAATCTGGGCTGCCCTTAGTGTTTACTTGGCCATTAGAACATAGAGCCAATAACAAAAAAGACATTCTGTGACTTGGGAGACTAGGTCATTGGGAGCTTTGTAGCTTCCGCACAGGCCTCTTGAAACACTTGGTCTTGGGACATTCCCTCTTGCAATCCAGCTGCCATGTTGTGAGAAGTCCAACCCCTATGGTGAATCCACATGTAAGCGCTCCGATCAACAGCCCCGGCTGCCAGCTGTGTGAATGAGCCATCTTGCACAGTACGCCCAGTTGAGCCTTCAATGACTCAAGCCCCAGCTGCCTTCTGACCGCAACTGCATCAGTAACTTTAAGCAAGAACCACCCAGCTGAGCCCTGTCAACACCCAGAACCATGAGAAATAATAAATTGTGTTTTTAAGTCACTAAAGTTTGGACCTGTTTGTTATGCATTAAAACAGTGACAGGCAAGGAAGTGTGTGTGGGGGGGGTGGGAAACACATTGAGAAACGTACAGAATAGTGTCCTACTACACAGCATGTAAGTGGACCATTATAATACAGTATGGTAAGTGCAATAATGAAACATAGATATGTACAGAACTTTCCAGAGCAGGTGACCACTGGTCTGATTTCTTAAAGATGAGTAGGAATAAGCAAGGTAGAAGGGACTGGAAGGACATTCCAAGCAAAGGAAGCAGCACAAGCAAAGCCCCAGAAGTGAGGAGTAGCAAGAGTAAGCTTCAGGGCATTTGGTGTTCCTGGAATACTAGAGAAGAAAGATGGAATGAGAAGAGTGGATTGCAGAAGTGGATAGAGATCAGACCCTTCAGGGCCTTGGATGCCCTCCGCATCAAGGAGTTTGGACACCATCCTGCAGCCAGTGGGTGCTATTTTTACACCAGGGATGTGTTCGGATTTGTGGTGTGGGAAAATCACTGTGGGAGCCAGTGTGAAGGATAGATTTGGAAAGTGACAGTCTCTGGGTAGGGAGATCAATTAAGAGACTCTGGTTATGGTCCGCGTAAGATAGGATGAGACCTGACCTGGAGCAATGGCAAGAGGGATGGACAGAACCCAAAAACTTTAGAAAGTAAAGTCAGAAATGCATGGTGATGGTTGGCTGTTGGGATGAAAGAACCAAGGGTGATTCCCATGTTTCTTGGGTGGGGCCCTCAGTGGATGGTGGGGAGGTGCTTGGGAGGGGAAGCACAGCATGGGGGGTAGTTTGAAGGGGGCAACAATGGGCTCAGTCTCGGGTAGAGCTGGGCTGGGGGCACAGCCAGGTGGGGCCCAACAGGCAGCTGGATCCCAGTCCAGGAAGAGATTTGACTGGAGGGGCTGACCCAGGGACAGAGGATAACAGGGACTCTAGGAGTAAGATCACCAGGGAAAGAATGGGAGAGGACGCAGGGCAGAATCGTGAGTTATGGTGACATCTGAGGGGCTGACTGAGGTGTGGGTGGTCGACAAAGGAGAGAGAGAAGGAAGGACCTGAGGGATGAGATAAACAACTAGGAAGGGGGGTTGCCAAGGCAACCAAGGTAGTGAAGAGTTTCAAGGAGAAAGTAATCCACACTCTGATATGGCCCAAATCTCAGAAAAATAAGAAGCAAAGCCCTTTGAATTTAGCAATCAGGGGGCTATTATGAACCTCAGCAAGTACTGTTTTGGGGGGTGAAGGGGTAAAAGCTAGTTTACAGGGGCAATGGAGTGAATGGGTGGAGGAGACGCAGACCTCTCCTGAGGCTGGATGACTAGGGGAGGAGTTGGGTGGCAGCAAGAAAAATGCGAGGGATCAATGGAGGAGTTTTGAAAATGAGAGACCCTAGAATTTTCTCTTCTTGAAAAAGGGCATCAGCAGAGAGGGAGAGGATGAAAAGAGGAATGATTTGTGAGCTGGGATCCATCTTCTGAACCCAGCTGAAAGGAAGCAAGTGGGTATGATTGGAGATGTCTTGAGGAAGGAGAGCGAGCCATGGAGAAGACTCCCTGTGATGCCCTTTCCGATCCTGAAAAACTTGATGGCAGGGTTGTCTACACTGTCAAATTCTGCAGGGTGGTTAAGACTGATAAGAAAGGGGAAAGGTGCATTGAACTGAGTAGCTAGAGGGTCATTTGGTGACTGTTCTGGATATTCTTCACTGGCCCCTCCAGAGCCATCCTCATTTTGCATCCTGTTCCATGCCCTGGATGGCCAACCTTTATACCACCCATGCTTTCTGCCCTCTGGTTTCTAGTTGAGTTTGACCAATGGAGGAACCAGTGGGAGAGTCGAGGGGAAAGGAGAGTGAGGTTCTCCTGGCTGCCTTCCTACGGGCTGTGGGTTGGCAGTGACTACCATCCTTTACTCATGGCCACAGGTGGGGTCCCTTTCTTAAAGCCACAGCTGTCTCTCCAGGTTCTGAAATCCCACACCCTCCTCTCATCTCTTTAGGCCTAGAGGTACTGATGGCTTCCAACTGTCGCTCATCTCTGGGTCCTTTGTCATCTCTTGGAACCCTTAATCCTGCCACACTTTGTGAATAGTCCTTTCATTAAAATAATTTCAGTTAAATCCTTTGGGTGCACCACCCTACCAGAATCTTGACTGAATCAGTGGTTCATCGAAGCACTGGGACAGATGTGTGGGAAGGTACACAATGCTGAGCAAAGACAGACCTTGTCTCTCCCCACATAGAACTGCCAGTCCAGCGAGGAAGCCAGATATTAATCAAGACAATAAAGAAATCCCTAATTTTAAACTCTGATAGATGCCATGGAGAAATCTTCCTAGATCAGAGAAGTAATATTTGATCAGAGGAGTGGACGTTAACTAGAAATGAGAAGAGCTTTGCATATAAGGATACAGCATGTGTGAAGCCCTGTGCTAGGAGGGTGGTACGTTCCAGAAACTGGAGGCCATCATGGCTGCAGCACTTATCAGGAAGAACGATTTTGACACAAGTGACAGAAAACCCAACTCAAAAATGGTTAAACAGTAAGAGATTTATTATCACACATAATGAGGAATCCCAAGGGAGGCAGCTCTAATGTCATCAAGCACCCAGTTTCTGTCCATCTTTCAGTTCTCCCATCCTCTGCTTATGGGCTCCTGTCCCCCTGGTCACAAGATGGCTGCAGCCACTCCAGGCATTGTATCCACGATACCAACATCCAGAGATGGATGAAAGAAAGTGGTTCTTCCTTAAATTGATATTTCTTTTTGAGGACTAAGAAACCCTTCCCAGAAGACTCTACCACCACCAACTCTTATTGATTAGATTTGCACCACATGCCCACTCAGAAGCCAGTCCCTGACGAGAGAAATAGGCCTGCCCTTCGTGACTGTCATAGATCAGTCCATATCACCTGGAGTGGTTTCTGTTAGCAAGAACCAAAGAGAAATGACTCTCAGGTAGGAACAATGTCAGAGAGCGAGGGACCGTGGTGTATGGTGAAGCTGGAGAAATCAAAGTCGATCTTTCTCTAAGAGCCATTGAATGATTTCAAGTAGGAGGTGGGCATGAAAAAGGTGTGTATTCTTAAAAGACCACATCTGGCTGCTCTGTGAAGATTGGATCATTGGAAGGAAGGGTGGATTTGAGGAGACCAATTAGCAGGCAACTGCAGTGGACCAAATGAGAGATGATGGCTTGGACTAAGCTACTGGTGATGATGACGGAAAGAGTTAGGAGGTAAGATACACCAGCCTCACAATGGGATGTCTCAGGTGAAGTAGGAGGAGATTCTAGGTGACTGCCAAGTGTCTCCTACCATAGCGGCATTGTCATTCTCCAAAATAGGTGGACTTCCCTGGTGGCGCAGGGGTTGGGAATCCGCCTGCCAATGCGGGGCACACCGGTTCGATCCCTGCTCCGGGACGATCCCACGTGCCATGGAGCAACTAAGCCCGTGCGCCGCAACTACTGAGCCTGCGCTCTAAAGCCCGCGAGCCGCAACTACTGAAGCCCGCACGCCTGGAGCCTGTGCTCCACAACAAGAGAGGCCACTGCAGTGAGAAGCCCCTGCGCCACAACGAAGAGTGACCTCTGCTCGCCGCAACTAGAGAAAGCCCGCACGCAGCAACAAAGACCCAATGCCACCAAAAAAATCTTTTTTATTTATTTATTTATTTATTTAAATACATTCACAAATAATCAGATTTGCTTTAAATTATTGCTCTACTTTTATCAGGTAAGTTCTTTTTTTTTTTAAACTTTGGGTTTATTTATTTATTTATTTATGGCTGTGTTGGGTCTTCGTTTCTGTGCGAGGGCTTCCTCCAGTTGCGGCAAGCGGGGGCCACTCTTCATCGTGGTGCGCGGGCCTCTCACTATCGCGGCCTCTCTTGTTGCGGAGCACAGGCTCCAGACGCGCAGGCTCAGTAATTGTGGCTCACGGGCCTAGCTGCTCCGCGGCATGTGGGATCCTCCCAGACCAGGGCTCGAACCCATGTCCCCTGCATTGGCAGGCAGATTCTCAACCACTGCGCCACCAGGGAAGCCCAAAAAAATCTTTTTTAAATTAAAAATTAATTAATTAATTTTTTAAAAAGTAGGAAACAGCAAATGAGGATCACTGTGGGGAAGAAGGATTAGGAATTTGAACTCAAAAAGGGTAATCAAGTGATTCAAAACAGACCAGGAGTTTCGTTTCGGTCACAGGGTTGAGATGTCTGAGATGTTGGTAGATGTTTGGCTCTCGGGTTCTGGAGCTCAAGGTAGAGCTCTGCACTGCACATGGGAGGGTGGTCATTAAAGAGAAGGATGGATGCGTTGGTCTAGAGCTCAAAGGAGGCTTGGACTGGACAGTCAGTTCGGAGAATCAGCTCCCAGGAGGTCTGCAAAGCATTAGGGATGCATAGGATTGAGGGGAAAGGTACTCAGTGAAAGAGAAGACTAAGCCCTGGCCAACACTGACATTGGACGGGGCTGGTCTGGACATGGAAGTGGAGTGTAAGAAAGAGAAGATAAGGAAAGACGGGCTTCAGAAGCCAAAGAAGGAGAGTTTCTAGGACAGAGTAGCCACTGGTGGGCCAGGTGCACAGATATCGGGGGAGGTGAGGGCACGCCCTGGACCTGGACTTTGGGGACCTCTGCCACTGCAACTTTGGGGGAAGAGGCAAAGCCCAGCTGGGTGGAGGATGACCTGGAGACTGGCTGAGAAAGCAGGAGGGAAAGGGGGACCTGGGGGGGGAAAGAAGGTTCTAGAAGGTGCTGTTTCTTTCAAGTTGACATTTGGAGAGCGGAGGGCTGTATGAGCCTGAGTTTGAAAAGCAGGGACAGGTAAAAGGGGTCCCAGAGCAGTGGGATTAAGTGTATAGGTGACGGGATTAATTGTGTTTGTGGAAAGGGGCAAATTAAATAATGTACATATTACCAAGTAACTTGATCTCCATGTTTTTCTGGAGGCTTTGTCTCTGCCCTCTGAGTAGTACTACAGCTCTAATTAGCAGTGGTTTCATCCTGCCTCGTGTCTGGGGCCACGTCTTTATTCTTTTTTTTTTTTTGTGCCTTTTGGTACATAGCAACAGGCGGCGAGCTAGGTAGAGGCAGGATAATTGTTTTCTGCTTGAAATCAAATGTCTGAAGTGGAGGTTCCGAATTTTTTCTTTCTACCAAAAAGACATTGGGAGAACTTCTGAGGGAGTGAGATTAGAGGCAAAAGAAGCTGTTAGTGTAGGTTGGGGTGGAAGGGTTGGGGGTTGGAAATGTCACCAGGTTAGTTCCATGGCTGGAGGCTGGGAGAGGCTCTCAGAGGATGTGCACAGGAGGAAGGGCTGGGACTTCTCCTCCCAACGTGGACCCAGCTCTTCACAGGTGATGGCATTGCCCACTGGCCAGGTGTCATCCCCACCTGCTCTTTTCAACAACTCCCATTGCCCGATCCAGCTTTTCTCTCCTTACATCACTCGGCCTTGTGGCAGCAACTGACCCAGCTGATACCCCCTCCTGAAAACACCTTTCCCTGGCCTTCATGACACCAAGACCTCCCAGTTAACTTACCTCCTCACTGTCTATTCTTTGGCTTCGTCCACCCACCACCTAAGTGTAGGGTTCCCTCAAGACTCACATCTGGGCCCTTTCCATCTTCCTCTATCTTCTCACCCTGGGTGGGCACTAATGACCCCAGCCCTGCCCTTTTAAGACTGGCCTGCCCAGCTACCTGGCTGACATCTCTACTCAGATGTCCTTCACCAACACCCCAAACTTGCCACAGCCAATCAGGATGCTACCTCCTTCTCCCCAAAACTTTCTCTCCCCGCTTGCCTTCCCCTTCTCTGCCAAAGGCCCGGGCTTCGACCCAGTTCCCCAAACCCGGCCCTTCGAGTCAGCCTTGAGTCTCCCCTGCCCTCACACCTCCCACGGAGTCCCAGGAAATCCTGGCCGTTCTGTCTCCAGAATCATCCCCAGTCTGACCCTTACCTCCGCCCATGCCCCCCACCTGCTTCCCCCCACCTCCCGCCTCCCCCCCCGCCTGCCATCTCCTTGCCGCAAGGGCCTCACAGCCTTGTTTCTTTTTTTTTTTTTTTAACATCTTTATTGGAGTATAGTTGCTTTACAGTGGTGTGTTAGTTTCTGCTTTATAACAAAGTGGATCAGTTATACATATACATATGTTCCCATATCTCTTCCCTCTTGCATCTCCCTCCCTCCCACCCTCCCTATCCCACCCCTCTAGGTGGTCACAAAGCACGGAGCTGATCTCCCTGTGCTATGCGGCTGCTTCCCACTAGCTATCTATTTTACGTTTGGTAGTTTATATATGTCCATGCCACTCTCTCACTTCGTCCCAGCTTACCCTTCCCCTGCCCCGTGTCCTCAAGTCCATTCTCTACGTCTGTGTGTTTTTTCCTGTCCTGCCCCTAGGTTCTTCAGAACCACTTTTTTTTTCCCTTAGATTCCATATATATGTGTTAGCATACTGTATTTGTTTTTCGGTTAGAGTCTGTCATACAGAGTGAAGTAAGTCAGAAAGAGGAAAACAGCCTTGTTTCTTGCTCCTCACCTATCCACTTATCACACAGAAGTAAAAGCAGACGCTTAAAAAGTAAAAGAGGTCACGTCATTTTCCTCCCCATCAGCAGCCCTCTGTGACTTCCTGCGCCCTTAGAACAAAACCCGGGCTCTTTCTCGAGGCCAGCAAGGCCCGATCTGCCCATCCATCTCTTCAATCCCCTTGGCTGCTCCAACTCACCATCCTCAGGCTACAGCGAATTCCTCCAAGTCCTCTCTTGCAGGCTTTGCTCACTTCGTCCTTCGTCCCAGGAAAGCTCTCCCCTACCTCCTCTCAGCCTTTTGGGCTTAAATGTCCCCTCAGAGGAGGCCCTCTCTGGCCACCAGAGCAGGATCCCTGCCCCACTTCCTCCCTCAACGTTCCATTCATTTCCCTCATGGGCCTGGTAACCACTTCTTCAGTAGTGGCCTTTTTCCTCTGTTTTGAAAGGCTCTCCCCTGAAAGAGTCCTTACTCTTACTTATTCTCCTAAAAGCTCCCTGAAGGCCGTTACTTCAGAGACCATTTCTTCCCTGCCCTTTCTGGTGTGCCTGCTCCTCACACACATTTGTTGAGTGGAGAATGAAGCTATGTTGATGTTCTCCACCTCATTTGGTTATGGCAAGCCCATTTTACAGAAAAGGAAACTGAGGCATCCAGAGTCACAGTGCCTAACTGTCAGGGGCAGTGCTAAATCCAGATCTCCTGACCCCGCCTCCAGATTTCAGGGCCGTACCCGCCACTGGCCTGCCCCTATGGAGCACAATGATACAATTTGACTTCCAGGGAGAAGAAGTAGCTAGAAAAACGTGTATATGTGTGGACAAGTGGTGTTGTGGGAAACCCAAGATGAGATACCCAAAAGGAAGTTGGACGTGGGGGTTGGATGCTTGGGCAACTGATCTGATAATAAACAGAGATTTCAAGGGTTCTAACCCTAACAGATATTGCAGTATAAAACAAAACAATATTTTTTTCAAAAATAGAAAAACATCTCAGTGGAATAGAATAGAAAACCCAGATGGAGATCCCTAGAATATCACTGTGCCTTCTGAGAAGAGCAGAGGCATCACAAATTAATGGAGAATGGAAGGATTTGTCACTAAGTGGGGCAGCAAAATGATCTTTATTCTATTTAGGAAACCCAGAGCAATTTTTACCCTCCCTCTGTCCTAACGATCAAAATCAATGTCAGGTGATTTAAAGAGTTCAATGCAAAAAAAAAAAAAAAAACGAAAAATTATACTACTAACTAGAAAAAAAAGTAGAAATGATTCATTATCTAAACTGTGACTGAGGGAGGCCATTGTAGCCTTCACAGTCATAGAGAGAATTATAAAGGAAAATACAAATATAATTGACTATAGGAAATGTTAGGTTCTGTGTGTTGAAAATTCTCATAAATAAAACATTCACAGAGCAGTAAGAATTTTCATAATGAAATGTTGGGGCAATAAAAGGCAGCAAGAGTCCATTTATGAAAGATGAAGTTCAAAAGGCAAATTCAGTTGAAAATGTTGAACTTAGTCATAATAAAATAAATGTAAATTAGGATGGAGAGATACCACTTTGGGCCCATTGAAGGAGGCACTACAAAACAAGAGGCTGGCAGTGCTGGCTCGGTCCTAGTGGCATGGGACCTCTTATGCACAGCTGGCAGGACTGTGAAGTGGCAAAACCTTTCTAGAAGGCAATTTGCTTAAGACGTGTGAAGAGCCTCAGAAAGGTTCATACTGTTTGGCTCAGGAATTCCATTTACAGGAAGCTCATCCCAAGAAAATGATCTAAAGGAAAGAAAGATTAGTGCAGAAAGATTTGCACTGTGGCTTTATTTATGAGAGGGAAAAAAATAAAAAGGAAAAAAAAAAGAAGCTATCAAAATCTCCATCCCCAGGGGAATGGTTAACCAAATTATGTTTCATTCATTAAATAGATTATTAGGCAGCCATTAAACATAATAATTACAAAGAATGTTGACTAACACAGAGAAGTGCTTAGCATATAATCAGTGTAAGAGGATGGCGCAAAATTATATATATAATAAAAGTATTTATTGTAAACAAACGCGTAAAAAGGCTAAGAAAAGATGTGTTTTTCAGATGCGTTTTCACAGAACATGACTGTGGGTGCTGGGATTCGAGATGTTTCTGTTCTTCATGCTTTAGTCACTGTACACATTTTCTGCAATGATCAGGTACCACTGTTCTTATGATAATAGATTTCAAAAATACAGACGAGAATAAGAATAGCGTAATGAACACCGTATACAATATACTCACCCTCCAAGATCATATATTACTTTTATAATAGGAAAACCAAGAAAAAAGAAAACAAAAACCAAGAAAAAAAGAAAAAAAACAAGTCTTAAGGGAATGGTACCTGCATCAGACAAGTTTTGAAGGTAGGGAGGAGGGATGATCAGAAAAGGAAAGAAAATGGTCCAGCGTGAGGGAGGCTGCTTGGGAGGGCCCCTGTCAAAGAGTCGAGGAATGGGGGCTTCGTGCTCCTGGCAACCAATGCCCATCATTTGAAATGCCCGTCCTAGAATATGGTAAGAACGCTTCAGTTCTATAGATCAATGTGTCTGTTCCTGGCCACATTGTTTAATCACTGTTGCTTTATCCTATGCTACCTAGTAGGGCAAACTCAATCCTTTTCCTCCTACTGTGTTCCCACCACTTGTTTTTCTTTCTCAAAATTATCTTGGCTATTCTTGCCCATCTCCTCTCCCTTATGACCTTTAGAATCAGCTTATTAAGTTCCCATTAGAAAACCCTGGTGGGATTTTGATTAGGAAGGCATTGAATTTGTACATTAATTTGGAGAAAATTGACATCTTCACAATATCGAGTCTTCAGGACCCTAACATTTCAAGGGTGGTTGAGTCAGAGGCTCTGATTAATGAGACTGGGAAGGAAAAGGCGTCATAGAGACGGGTTAAAAACAAGGAGAGGGTGTTGTCATGGAAACCAAGAGAGCCGAGCGTTTCAAGAAGGCGAGGGTGATCAACAATATCAGACCCTGCAGAGAATTCCAATAAGACAGGGATGGAAAAACACCCACTGAAGTTGGTAATTAGGAGGTTATCGGAGCCCTCAGCAAGAGTGGTTTCAGGGGTGAGATGGAGCAGAACCCTGACTGCAGCGCCTGAGGATAATAGATAGTTGGCGAAGACGCCCCTCTTGCCGAAGTTTAGATAATTAAGTTTAGATAATTAGAAAAGTTTCAAGGATTGTTTGGGAGCTAGAAAGTGAAGTGTGGACTCAGGGGAAGGTTTTCAACTCAGGTCAACAAATATTTTCTGAGTATCTCCTTCCTATGTGCTGGCTGGCTGTTGGGGAGATGGTGTGAACAGGGCAGACACATGCCTGCCCACGTGGAGCTGATCGTCTAAACGGGGAAACAGACATGAATCAAGCAGTCATAGGAGTAAGTGGATAATAACAAAAATGATAATCACAAAGGGGAGGTGCCTGGTGCCGAGAGCAGCCCGGGGGCCCGAAGTCAGGGATGGGAGGGTCTGCTGATGTTTCCTAGAGAGATCTGAAAGATGAACAGGTATCGACCACTAAGGGGAATCAGAATGAGTGTTCCAGGTGAAGGCCCTGCAGTGGGAGGGGCAGGACTCGGGCGAAGGGAAGGGAAAGAAGGCGGGTGAGTGATGGTGAAGAGGGTGAGAAATCAGCTGGAGAATTCAGCAGGCTGGGAAGGTTTGAGGCTTGATCCCAAGAGTGATGGAGGGGGTTTTGGAGGGGTTCTTTTCGTTTTTTTTTTTTGGCAACACCATGCGGCTTGTAGGATTTTAGTTCCCCGACCAGGGATAGAACTCGGCCCTTAGCAGTGAAAGCGTGGTGTCCTAACCACTGGATGGAGGAGTTTTAAAATAGTGGTGACATGTTCCCACTTGCATGTGGAAGATATCACTCTGGCTTCTAGTGAGGAAAGGATTGCAGGGGTGAAGGGAAACCTGGTAGAGGGCAACTTCCCGTCCATGATCCAGACCAGGGCTGTGGCTTGGACTAACATGTTGGCAGTAGACTTGAAGAGAGCAGGAAGGATTCAGGAGCCATTGGGAGGTCAAGTCTCCAAGGCACAAGGCCAGCCTGTAGATGGGGGACAAGTGCAAGTAAGCAGGAGAGGAAGAGCCCAGGTGTCTGGTGGTGTCTTTCCATGAGACGCGGGACTCTAGTGAAGGACCAGATTTTGGACAAACAGAGTTGTCTGTTGAGTATGTGGAGTATGAGGTGCCTTTGGACTTCTGGATTCTGGAGATTGGGCTGGAGACGAGGACTGGCAGGGGGCTTCCGGCATGGGGGGTGCAGGGGTACTGAAGCAGCTCGTGCAATGGGTGAAATTAAAGACTATAGAGTATGGAGGGAACGAGCAGAGGACAGAGGCTTAGCCCCAGCGGGCATCAGCATTTAGGGGGCTGGATATAGAAAAAAGAGGCTGAGAAGGAGGGATGGAGGGGGAAAAGTAAGATGGGGGGAGTCCCCAGAAGCCCAGGGAGAAGAGTTTCCGGAAGGACAGAGTGGCTGCTCGTGGGCCACGGACAGAGGGTCAGGGGAGGTAAAGGCTGATTGGCTACTCTGGACTTGGCCTTTCGGGCCCTTTGCCAGTTTTCTTTGGGGGGGTCAGGGTTGAGGGTGATCCAGGGCCTACCTGTGAAGGAGGAAGGGTAGATAAAGTGCGCAGGATTTTTCATTTGGCTTTGGTTTTAATAGAAGAGCAATATCCGCCTATTACTTTTCCCAGAGGAAGGCACCTGTGGGATGTGAGCCATTGCAGAACAGGGCAATTAGCTAAATGAGGCCTCCGAGGAAACGAGGCCACGTGGACAAGAGGGATCCATCCTGAGCAACAATGTGCATCCAACCCCCGGGAGAGAATTCAATACTCAGCCTTTTACCTGCATCCCACTTTCTTTCAGGGAATTTGTATGTGACCTTTGTGACTTAACGGTGTCTCACATTAGCAGGAATTTTTCATCCTGCCCATGGCCGGGACTCTGTCTCATTCATTTTGGAATCACCCCCAGCCTGGGGGCTGGGGGCTGCTGAATAAATTATTTTCTGACTTGAAATAAAACATCTGAAATGGAGGATCAAAACCTTTTAGCCAAAAAGAGTTGGTGATCAATGGAACAATCAGAAAAACATTTGTGTGTGTGTGCTGAGTTCCGCATGGGAGAGTGAATGAGAGGTTAGGAGAGGGATTTTGGCAGGGGGCGGGGGAGGAATGGATGAGATGGCTGGCACAGGTCTTTACAGTTTACACAGTGGGGTCGTAGCCATCATCCCATGTGGTTGCTACAGACGCTGTGAGGCAGATAGGGATGGGTCGCCGCACATATTACAGAGAAGGAAGCTGAGACCAGCATGGGACATTTGCTGTGGAAAACCTCAGAATGTGTTGCTGGCCGGCTGTCCCTGCCTCTGATTCCAGCATCCCAGCCTCTCTCCATCCCAGGATGAGCTCCGACGGGAGCTGCTGTTCAAAAGCTGACTGCTAGCAGAAATCAAGTCCAGAATCAGAAGGAAAAGTTACGAAAGATGAACAGAGAGTTTGTGGATCATCAAGAGAAGACATTTAGCAGAAGGCTTCCTGAAGCCTGAGGTTTGACCAGCCCTCTTGGACATCAAAACATAACTCAAAACCACATCAGTGAGGCTGCGGTGGCCAAGTGTGGGTCCAGGCCCTAGACTCAGGGAATGTCACGTGATCGCAGGCCAGCCAAATAGGCAGCGCAGCTTTACGCGGCAGGACCTCACCTCTCCTGGGCCCGTCCTCACATGCTGGCAGCCACAGGCCATTGTCTCCACGAGTTCTGCATCTTCCCCAGCTTTCCCTGACTTCCCCGGCCCACCAGCTCACTCGGCCCCTCTAGTCCCTTTGTGGGCACCCCAGACATTCTCAGATGCCCCCCACGAGGCTGCACCAGGCGCTCTGCCAGTGTTCTCTGTGACGTAAGCACCATGTTGGACTTAAGACTTCTGCTCTGGGATCCCCCAGACTTGTCTGGGACCCCATCTTATTCCTCCTTGGGACTCAGCTTAGGGGCTGAGCCTCTCCTGGGGCCAAAGTTCTGGTCAATCCCCTTAGATTTCTCTCCTGCCCACAGGTTGAACCCTTCGCCCCCCTCATGGGACCCAAGCACAACCTTGTGAATTGTCTTTTCAATCTACCATCTATGCATAAACTTTTGCCTCTTCCGTTAGCCGTTTTCTTTTTTTATTGAAGTATAGTTGATTTACAATGTGTTAATTTCTGCTGTAGAGCAAAGTGACTCAGTTATACCTATATATACATTCTTTTTTATATTCTTTTCCATTATGATTTATCCCAGGATGCCTCTTGCATTAGCTTTGACTCCAAATCCTCTAAGCTGTGTGGAATCCAGAGTCTTTCCTTTCTCAAGCCTCAGCTCTCACCCTGAAAAGCTATGGCTCTGGTTCTGTAGGCTCCCTTGTAGACAAAAGTCTGCACAACCATTTTCTGTGCTGTGGGCTTACAAAAACCCACAGCACAGAAGCTAAAAGCCAAGTCAGAGACTCTATATAATGTCACCCAGGACCCCCCACAAGCAGTGCACCCAGGAAGCTTGGACAGTGGGGTGGGTGGTGAGGTAGAGGGAATTCTACGCACACACAGTACAAGAGAAAAGTATTACCATACACCACACAGTTAAAAACGGGCACCCTGAAGCAGTAAACAAAGAAAGGCTTAGTCAATAAAAGGTGCTGGAATGATCACTAAGCTGTTTGGAAAAGCAAATCCACCTTATTCTCCACTTCATGTCATACATCAATATCAAGTTCAGATGGATTAAAGATTTAAATTAAAAATCACACTTGAATAAAGTAGAAGTGAATATTCATCCAAAACTCTGGATAAGTGCTACCTTCTAGGTTTAAAAGCAAGGGAAGCATTCACAAAGAAAAGAAAGAGAAAACAGGTTTGAAATTTTAGACTTAAGTATACGAACACTGAAAGCAACTTTTAAAGATGTCACGCCGAGGGTTAATATCCTTGGTGTTTAAGAATCCATACAAATTGAGTTTTAAAAATTCACATCACTGCTGGATAAATGTGAAGGGAGAGGGACACTCAGTTAACAGAAGATTAATTTTTTATGGCTCATAGGTTGAACCTATTTTCCAATATCTAATTATTTTTTAAAAAGTAAATTAAAACAACAGTGAGATAACACTTTTTGCCCATCACAGAGTAAAGAAAAAAATTTTAATGGGAATACCCCATGCTGGCAAGGGTGTGATGAAACCGACAATACTGCTGTTGGGAATGTAAATTACTACAGCCTTTGACCCAGTAATTACACTTATGGCACTCCATCAGAAGAAAATAATCTCAAATTGACAAAGATTTATGTACAAAGAGATGTAGTATGGCCTTGTTCATGACAAAAAAAAAAAAAAATTGAAACAACAAAACTAATCAACTGTTGGGGAAATGTTAAGCAAATTATTTTATATTCACTCAATGGACTATTATTCAATTAATCATGATTTTTACCAAAAGATCTGGAAAATTCTTATGATATGAAAGTGGAGCAGCAAGTGAGAAACCAGAGTGTAAAATGTATGCCAGATATGATCTCAGCTATGGAAACAAACAAATAACAGAAAAACATTTAAAAAAGACTAAAAGGAAATGTGCTGGGACCCTGAACCCAAAGGCATGGAACTCAGGACAATTTTGGTGGAGGACAGGGAAATAAATAGTTGAGCCATAGAACATGGCAGGGTGGGGTCCTGGTTGTCTTCTCAAATTCAGAGAACTTTGTATCTGGAGAAGCAGGAAAGTGGAGTCTTGCTTCAGCCTGGTTATCTGGTTCAGCCTGCCCTACAGCTCAAAGAAAGGGTTGCACTGGCCACTGAGCTCAAGATATTGCCATTTGGGGGTGGGGTGGGGGAGAGATGGGCTGGGAGTTTGGGGTTAGCAGATGCAAACTATTAAATATAGAATGGATAAACAACAAGGTCCTACTGTATAGCACGAGGAACTATATTTGATATCCTGAGATAAACCATAATGGAAAAGAATATTTTTAAATGTATATATATATATATATATATATATATATATATATATATATACATATATATATATATGTATATATATATATATATATATCTGAATCACTTTGCTGTACAGCAGAAATTAACACACCATTGTAAATCAACTATACTTCAATAAAAATTTTTTTAAATAAAAAAATAAATCACAATTTGTTCAGTACATCTAGAGCAAAGGACCAAGTTCAGTGGTAGGAAATCACCACTGAGCCATACCAGAGGGGTTAGGATATTATCCTAAAGACAATGAGGAGCCTTTGAAGATTTTTAAGCTTTTCCTTCTAGACAGATTACATTAGCAGGGATTCTGTTCTTTGCAATATCAAACACCCAACATAAACTAACTCAGGCGTAAAAATAAAAGTAAAAACTAAAAGAGTAAAATCTAAAACTTCTAGAATAAAACATCTGAGAAAACCTTTGTGACCTTGGGTTAGGCAAGGTTTCCTAGATATGATGCCAAAAGCATGATCATAAAAGAATAAACTGATAAGTTGGACTTCATCAAAATTAAAAACTTATGTTCTTTGAAAGACACCGATGAGAGAATGAAATAACCAACCTCAAACTGGGAGAAAATATTTGCAAGTCATATATCTGACAAAGGACTCGTATCTAGAATATATAAAGAAGTCTCAAAATCAATTTTCAAAACCCTATTAAAAATGAGCAAAAGATTTGAGCAGACACTTCACCGAAGAAGATTTACAGATGACAAATAAACACAGGAAAAGATGCTCAGCATTATTAGTCATTAGGGAAATGCAAATTAAAACCACAATGGGATGCCACTGCATGCCTATTAGAATGTCTAAAATTAAAAAGACTGATCGTACCAAGTGTTGGTAAGGATGCAGAGCAACTGGAACTCTCATACATCGTGGGTGGGAATGTTAAATGGTACAAACACTTTGGAAAATAATTTGGCAGTTTCTTAAAAAGTTAAACACACACCTATTGTATGATCCAGCCATTCTTCTCCTTGATATTTACCCCAAAGTAACGAAAGCATGTATCCATACAAAGCACGGTACATGAATGTTCATAGCAGTTTTATTTGTAATAGCCACAAACTGGAAACAGTCTGAATATCCATCAAGAGACGAATGGATAAACAATCTGTGGTCCACCCATACAATGGAATACTACTCAGCATTAAAAAGGAATAAACTATCAATACACAACAAATTGGATGAATCTAAAATAATTATGCTGAGTGAAATAAGCCAGACAAAACAAGAGTATATTTGTCTCCATTTACATAAAATTCTGGGAATTGCAAATTAATACATAGTGACAGAAAGCAGATCAGTGATTACCTGGAGAATAGAGGGAGAGGGTTAGGTTAGAAGGGAAGAAGAGATGACAAAAGAACACAAGAAATCTTTTGTGGTGATGGTTATATTCATTATCTTGACTGGTGATGGCTTCATGGGTGTATACATAGGTAAAAACTTTCCAAACTGTACACTTTAAGTAGGTGTAGTATTTGTATGTCAATTATACTTCAATAAAGCTATTAAATAAATAAATAAATAAATAAATAAATAAATAAATAAATAGGACTTGTATTGGATGCAACTTGGTATCAGGGACTTATCCCCAATCTCTCATCTCTGCATTCAATTTCCCTGGAACCCAGATGAACCTTTGCCCTTCCTGAGCCAATAAATTCCCTTTTTGCCTGAGTTGTTTCAAGCTTGGTTTCTGTTGCTTACAACCAAAGTGTTCTGAATAGCATGGAGATAATGCCTGGAGTGTTATAAGAACAGATAAAGGGAACTGTAACCCTCACTTGGGGACCCAGAATTGGGAGGTGGTCGCGAAAAAGATGCCTAGAGAAGGTGACACTTCAGTTGATTTCTCAAGGATTCGGGACCAGGGTAAAAGAGACTGCAAGAGTTCTTAGGCAGAGGGAGAAGCGTGAACTCCATGGAGGACAGAAACTGTGAGGTGTGTGCTTGGGGGCAGTTGGGTGTCCCAGGAGTTTGGGATGATAGAAGCACTGCTGGAAAACGAGACTGGAAAATTCAACAGGGAACAGCTTGTGCCAGATTTTTGTTTTGCAGAGATCTCACTGGGACTTGGAGAAGCAGGTGGACCAGGGAGGGGTCATTGCCACAGTTCAGAGTTGACTTTGAGGAGCCTGTGGACACCTAGGGGAGATGACCAGCAGGGAGTCAGGGCTAGAAGTCTGGTTCTCAGGTGGACATCTCACCTGGAGGCGCAGAGCAGAGGCGGTCACCATGTCAATGGCTGTGGCTTGGGAAGACTGAGAGGTAAAGAGAGCCCACCAGAGTCTGAGGACCCCCAACCCGCCATTTCAGGGGCTGGCAGAGCCCGGGGCGCCTACAAAAGCAGTGGAGAGAAGGAAATGTCAGAGCCACGTGGCCACATGAGCAGAGCCAAGAGCAGGTTGTCATGGAAACTGAGCCAGTGAAGCATTTCTAGGAGAGAGGGATCAGCAGGACCAAATGTAGCAGAAAATTCCAAACCAATGAAGGCTGAAATTTTTCTTTTGATTTGGCAATTAGTAGGACATTGATGAGCTTAATAAGAACAACTTCAGGGGATCGTGGGCCAGTGAGGGGGTGGAGGTGGAAAGAGATTTAGGAGGTAAAATGGACCAGAGTTGGTGATGGGGTGCACACTGGAGGAGGAGGGGGCAGTGTCAAGCAAGACTCCCCCAGGATTCTGGCTTTCCGAAGGGACTGGACAGCCGTGGAGAACACTGAAAGAGGAAGATCAGGAGTTCCGTCTGGGACATTTTTATCTAACAAACACATTTTGGCTTTGACAATGTGCTGGACACTGTTCTAAGAGTTTTACTTATATTAATTCATTTATCCTTGTAACTATCCTATAAGGTAGCTACTAACTCATTTATATCGCCATTTACACATGAAGAAACAGACACAGGAGGTTGAGAAAGTTGCCCATGGCAAGGAAGGGCAGAGTACGGATTTGAAGCCGGGCAAACTGGACAAGTTGGTGTGAGCACCCCGCCCCTTCCCCAAGATAAACAAATGGGGATCAGGAGGCCAGTGGATCTAGGCTGGGGGTAGGGTGGGGGCTGGGCGGGGAGGTGTAGAAGCAGCCACAGGCAGGGAAGTGCCCTGACTTGCCTCAACTCGGTGCCAGTGAGGGGTGCACCCTGGGGATCACCGGGTCCAGAAGGGGGTTGGAGCTTTAGGGAATGGGTGATACTGTGGCCCAGACCACGCCAGTATTAAGAGGGGCCCACCAGGGAGATTGAAAAGGCAGGGCCAGGGACTTCCCTGGCGGTCCATTGGTTAGGACTCCATGTTTCCACTGGGGGGCAGCCCGGGTTCCATCCCTGGTCGGGGAACTAAGATCCCGCAAGCCACGTGGCAAAGCCAAGAGGGCCAGAGGGCAGGTGAGGAGAGGAGTGCCACTGCCAAAGGTGGAGTGGCCGACAGTGGGCCCTGTCCCCAGGGGTGAGGGGAGGTGACTTGACCGTGTGGATCTTTGCCAAGCAGCCTCAGGGGAACGCGTGGGAACCCCGAAAAAGGAGGCAATCGAGTGTCTGCCCATGAAGGAAGGAGGGACGAGGGAAGCTAGGAAGACATGCAGAGTCCAGGAAAGTATTATTTTTTAATGGAAATTGGGGGGTTTTTTAAATAAATTTATTTTTATTTTTGGCTGTGTTGGGTCTTCATTGCTGCACACGGGCTTTCTCTAGTTGCGGCCAGCGGGGGCTACTCTTCACTGGGATGCATGGGCTTCTCATTGCGGTGGCTTCTCTTGTTGCGGAGCATGGGCTCTAGGCACGTGGACTTCAGTAGCTGTGGCACACGGGCTCAGTAGTTGTGGCTCGTGGGCTCTAGAGCACAGGCTCAGTAGCTGTGGTGCACGGGCTTAGTGCTCCGCAACATGTGGGATCTTCCTGGACCAGGGATCGAACCCGTGTCCCCTGCAATTGGCAGGCGGATTCTTAACCACTGTGCCGCAAGGGAAGTCCCAAAATTGGGTTTTTTTTAATTAAAAAAATTTTAACTAGAAAATGCATTCACGTGGTTCAAAATTCAAAACCTACAAAAGGATGCTAGGTGAAAAGTCTCCCTTGGGTGCCTCTTCCCCTGTCCCCCAGGTCACCTCCGTAAAGGCAACCAGCATATCCTTCCAGAGATAGAAAAGAAAAAGTCACTGTGTGGAATTCTGGAATGCCGTAAATACACAGAAAAAAGAAATTTCAGAGTATTGAAGCTCTTAGGGGAAGGATGTCTTGCAGGGTGAGTGATGGAACAGAGGGACACAGGAGCTGGGGGCTCGTGGGGTGTAGGGAAATTAGTTTTGGATGAGAATGTGTGTTTCATTGAATGGAACAAAATTAAATCGTCCTCCTGCTGCCAAGTACCGTGAGCTCGGCCTTCTCCTGGGCCCTCTGGGCTCCCGGGCCCGGTGGCAGCTCCCGCTCTCCGGAGTCTGTCCAGCCCCACAGCTGGAGCCCCGGCCCTGCCTTTGAAACGCTCCACACCTGGCCGCTGAATTAATCCCGCCAGCTGCTCGAGAAACGTTTTCTGACATGAAATGAAATGTCTGAAATGCAGCTCAATCTTCTTTTTTAATTACTGAAACCAATTGGAGTGTCAAGGGGACGTGAAGGGAACCTCTAGGGCTGAGGGATGGGAGGCAGAGGGGGAGGGGGAGGCTGAGAGGGAGGGGGAGGCAGGGCAGAGACCAGGCCGCCCACCCGGAAGATTCCTGAATCTCTGGCTGCCTGTGGCCTCAGAAAGTGAGGCTGCAGCAGCAGGGCCATCATTCCCAAGGCCGCCAGGCCCCTCTCACAGTTGGTGGGGGGCGTTTGCTCCCCTCACCTTAGCAGCGCCCCTCCCCCATTCAGCAGAGGCAGGGGCTGGACTGAGAGGAGGCCCAAGGGGTTATGAGATGGGCTCAGGGTCAGGGGCCACTGTGTCCCCCAGTGCCTTCCCCCAGCCTCATTCTGTGACTCCAGGCAGGTGGCCCCTCTCGCTGGGCCTCAGTCCCTCTGGCTGTAGAAACAGCGGGTAGGGTTTTGAGGAGAGCTTGCACTGGTTGACCTTTCCTTGCTTCCACCATTTTCAGCCCTGACCACGTTGGACTCTCAGGATCCATGGGCCACCTTCTCTATCTATAGTGATGCCCGGGAGGCCACCAGGACCCAGGTCGCTGTCCATAGGACCCCATTGTCCAATACACACCAGCATCATGGAACCAGAGCAAGGGGGCTTTTGGGGTCAGTGGGCATCCCCAAAGACAAGCCTCTGGTCGGTTGGAGGGGTGAGGACTGGGCCCAGGGTTCCTCCTGAACCTGGGGTGGTGCATCCTTGGGGAGCCAGGTAGAGTCCATGGGTTCAGGGGTTCACAGGGGGGCCTTACACCACCTCACGGTATGATGGGAGCTCTGGCCAGTGCAGTCCCTGCCACCCTCACGATGCCAGTCCCCCTTTCCCGCTGCCTCGGAAAGTGGCTTTCGAGGGCCTCATTAAGTGCCATGGCCCCTGAGAAGGAGGAACCTGGGAAAATGTTCTAAGACACTAACACTCTTTACGTACATTTTAGTATTTGTAGTTGAAAATGAATACATCTACAGGGTGAGTGCCCCAGGCTCCTTCCGCAGAGGCCACCCCGTCACCTGGCTGTTATGAATCTTGAGGCCCTCATGGGGCTGAGGTCAGGCTGGAGGGGAGGGACTGGAGGTGTACTGGATGAGCTGGCCCGCCGGAGGTGAGGGTGCAGGAGGGAGAGCACTGGGATGCCCCCACCTGGGAGACCCGGTGGGTACCTTCAGCGTCCCCTGTGAGGACCATTTATAAAGAGCGGTTCTCACTGGGAGACAGTGGATTCGACGTAGGACATCTTGGGCTCCAGGAGGCCCGAGGGACAGGAACGTCAGGTGGGGGACATTGCCTGACCCAGCAGACTGGCCCCATCTCACCAGGAACAAATGGCCTTTCACCCTTCCTTGTCCCTCTAGAAGCTTCCCCTCCGTGTTCCCAGCCACTATTCCATACACTCTCCACTTTCCACATAACACTGACCTTCCTCCTGGACCTGCTCCCTTCCCACCGGGTGGTCCTGCCCCTGATCCAGGGCGGGCACCGCCTTGCCTCTGAACCCTTCCACCCGATGTCAGCAGGTCTCCCCCAGGCTCACCCCTCCCTCCTGGATCTCCAAGCCCTCACTCCCTGGGCGAAGGAGCCCAACCCCATCCAAACATGCTTGGGTAGCTGCTCCTTGGACCCCACGCCCCTCCAGCTCCTGCCTCTCTCAACATCGTGGCAAATTTCCCATTTTCTCCCGCCCTGCAAGCCGGGTCTACTCCCATTAAGACCCTGAAACCCTTCCCATCCAGGTCCCGGCAAATCCACAGCCGCCTCTCAGCCCTCACCTTACTTGGCTTCTCGGCGCCTTTGGTACCATCAACCGTTGTCCCTTCTACAGCCTTGTCTGGGGTCCCTGGTGCCACCCTCTCCTGGCTCTCCCCTCACTCTCCATGTCCCTTGCCAGGACTTCTTCTCCCCTCAGCCCCGCAGTGTTGAAGCCCTTCACGGTGACCCAGAGCCCTTTGCTCACTCGCACCCTCTCCACACATCACTGTAAAGACCATCTACACACTGCTGCCGATTCCCAAACATCCAGCCCACCCAGCCCGGCGCTGGGCTCCAGACCCATGTAACATCACCCACCTGATCTCACCTGTCTCGCTTGCTCTAAAATGTAGGGGTCGTCACCAACCCCACTCCTCTCACACCTCTCCCGACAATCAGAACCGAATCCAACCTGTTCAGTCTTGCTGATATTTCTCAGACCCACCCCCTCATTTCCATCCCCACTGCTTGGTCCAGGTGTTATTCTCACTCTGCCCATGACTATAATAACCCCAGACCTCTTCCCCCAGGTCCACTCTTGCTTAAAACAATCTCCACTGCTTTGGACAATCAGTAGCTCCTCACTGCTCTTAGCATAAAATCCAACCTGCATGATTCTGACCTCTGACATCTTTCCAACCTCATCGCCCACCACTCTGCCCTTCACTCACTACACTCCCACCACAAGGGCCCATTAACCCCTCACACATTATCCTATTCTTCCTGCCTCAGGGCTTTTGCATATGCTCTTTCTACTGTTTGAACAAACCTCCCTTTGTGCATGCCTCCCTCTGCTTCAGCCAGCTAACACCCACGATGGTTCTGTCTCAGCCCAAACATCACTTCTCAGGGGGAGCCTTCCTTGAAGGCCACAGCAAGCACCTGGTCTGTCTCTTTCATATCTTATTTTTTATAAGATTGCTTGTTAATATGGGTCTTTTCACCTGCACATGGGGTTCTCCATGAGGACTGGGACCGGGGCTGTCCTGTTCCCCAGCATAGATTCTCACTAAGTATTTTCTTTTCTTTTTTTTCTTTTCTTTTGGCCGTGCCTTGTGGCATGTGGGATCTTAGTTCCCCAACCAGGAATCGAACCCGTGCCTCCTGCAGTGGAAGCTCGGAGTCTTAACCACTGGACCACCAGGGAAGTCCCTCTCACTAAGTATTTTCTGATTGGCTAAATGTATCCAAGTGGAGATATTAACCGGCAGCACCCACGTGCCAGGCAAAGATACAGGTAAAGATACAGGAGATACAGGTGAAGATGCCAAAAGCCCTTGATCGCATAGAGCTCATAAGCAAGTAGAGGAGACAGGCAACAGACAGGTGCACAAATAACTACTTCTCGGCCTTCAGTGATCATAGGTGTGATGATGAAATGCAGGACGAGGGCAAAGGCTGAGAGTGGCCAGAGATCTTCCTTGCTGGTGAGGTGGGGGAAGGGTCAGGCTATCTAGATGGGATAAGCAGGGAAGGCCTCTCTGAGGAGGTGGCATTCGGTCAGAGATGTAAATGACTCAAGGGAGTGAGTCATGTGAGGACCGGGGGAAGGAGGCATGCCAGAAAGAGGGAGTGTATTAGTTTGCTAGGGCTGCTGTAAGAAGCAGAACACATTTAAACAAGAGGAATTTATTGGCTCACAGTTCTGGAGGTTAGAGGTCCAAGACCAGGGTGTTGGCAGGCTTGGTTCCATCCAAGGGGTCTTGGTTCTTCCAAGGGAGAATCTATCCCACGCTTTCCTCCTAGCTTCTGGAGGTTTGCTGGCAATCTTCGGCGTTCCTTGGCTTGTAGACAGACATATCACCCCAATCTCCACTTTCATCTTCACATGGTTTTTTTCCTGTCTGCATATCTGTGTCCAAATTTCTTATAAGGACATCAGTTACATTGGGTTAGGGGCCCACCCTAGTCCAGTGTGACCTCATCGTAATTAACTGCGTCTGCTGTGACCTTATTTCCAAATAAGGCCACATTCAGAGATAATGGTGCTTATGATTTCAATATATGAATTTGGGGGGACACAGTTCAACCCATAAGAGAGGGCCTCTAGAGCAAGGGCCCTGCAGTAGGACAAGCTTGGTGTGTTCCCAGAACAGCAAAGAGGCCAGGGTGGCTGCAACAGAGAGCAAGGATGATGCGGGGGCAGGCAAGTACCTCAAGCTTGTTGAGCTTATTATTTATTCTAAGTGCAGTGGGGAGCATCGTGGGTCTGAGATATGACTTCCATTTGTAAAGATCCTTCTGGCTGCCTTGTAGAGAATGACTGGCACAGAGTTGAATCTGTATTTGGGAGCCCTTTCAACAAGAGAGGGGGTGAGGAGGCCCAACAAGAGTGCAATGGGAGACAAGACAATGTTACAGAAAGGACAGGCTCCAGACGTGAGCTGGAGGAGCCAGAAGGCCAGCAGGATTTCTGGAGTCAGTGGCTCTGGGGACCAAGGAAGAGATGAACAGGAAGGCCTGAGCCATCTGTGTGCACCCAAGCAAGGAGGGGACCGAGAGGTGTCCGGCACGGTTGGCATCCAGGGAGCTTTAGGTGGCCGGGTCTACAGCTCAGAGACCAAATCTAACCCAGAACTCGGGCGGGGAAGGAGGAAACAGTCCATGAAGGTGAGGACACAGTCCACGAAGCTGAGGACACACTGTGGAGAGGAATCCAGGGGCCTCGCCCTGGGCCTCGCTAGAACAGGGTGCTGGATGCAGGGAGAGAAGCCCAGCAAGGTGACTGGGGAAGGTCTAGATGGGGTCAGGGGGACAGGAGAGGATGGTGTGCCAAGGGAAGGAGGAGGGCGTTTCGGGAAGGTGGGAGCCGTCACCCGTGGGCTGCGAGCAGAAAGGTTGGAATGGAGGAGATGAGGAAAGAATGGTGACCTTTGGGCTTGGCAGCTGGGAAGCTTTGGGGAACCACTGTGAGAGGAGCTGGTCAGGAGAAGGAGTCGGGGGGACAACTGGTTGGGAACCCCCCCTGCCACCCCAAGAAGGGAAAGGCAGGAAAGGGAGAGGTGGGGAAGTAGGGGCCAGTGGGGACCTGATCTCTGGAAAGGGAAATTTGAGATGCTAGTTTTCCGAGAAGACACATCAGGGACATTGAGCAAGTAGGGATGTGATAACTAGGGACCAGATGGGGCCAAGGGTGTAGGTAGGGGGATTATCATTGGACATGTGTTAAGTCCAACACCTAATTAAACCTCCTCTCTTCCTGGAAAGCTTGATCTCTTCTATGTTCCTCTCCATGGTGATGGGGTCCCACATAGGTACCGGTTCCATCTAGCATCATGGCTGGGGTCATGGGTTCCCACCTTCTGTCACCCTTGCCCACTTGCAACAGTCGGTAAAACCAGTGAGTGCTGAATATATTTAGTTTTGTATTAAAGCTTAGTACACAAGAAGTACAGCAGGCAAATCTGAAGTGTGCAGCTCAATGATTTTTAAATTATGATCACATCCGTGAAACCACCACTCAAATCAAGACAAAAACGATTTCACCCTCCTAGAAGTCTCCCAGTTAGCACCCACCATCCAGAAGTAATTATTATCCTGACTTCTATCACCCAAGAGTGGTTTTGCTCATTCTTGAACTTCACATGAATGGAACCGGTGTATACAGTTTTGACAAATGCATATAGTTGCATAACCGCCACCATTTCATCCCCCACCCCTCAAATTCCCTCAAGCACCACCAGCCCCTAGCCACCCCTGATCTGTTCTCTTCCTGCCTTTTCCGGAATATCATATAAATGGGATCACAGAGTGTGTAGCTTTTTTGGGTCTGGCTTTTTTGCTTATCATAATGCATTGGAGATTCATCCATGTTGTTGTGTGTTTGAGCATTTGTTCTTTTTTATTGCTGAGAACTGTTCCATTGGATGGATGTACCATAGTTTTTGTTGTTATCTTTTTAATCTCTTTACCAGTTGGAGGATATTTGGGTTGTTTCCAGTTTGGGACAATTGTGGATAAAATTGCTATAAACATCTATGTAGAGGTGTTTATGTAGAAAAAAGTTTTCATTTCTCTAGGGCAGATGCCCAGGAGGGGATTGCTATGTTATATGGTAAAGTGTATGTGTAACTTACAAGAAACTGTAAACAGTTTTCAAAGGCTGTGCCATTTTGCATTGACCCCAGGAATGTGTGAGAGTTCCAGTTGCTCCTCATCCCTGACAACACTTCATATCATTAAGTTTTGTTTTATTTTGTTTTGTTTTCATTTTAGCCATTCCTGTGGGTACATAGTGGTTCATGTCTTTTGTCCGTGTTCTTATTGGGTTGACTGGGAGGGTTTTGAGTGGAGGAAGGGTATGATCAGATGTCAGATGTGTGTTTGAGGGCTGGCTGGAGGGGACCAGAATGGATGAGCCTGAATCCTGGGATATGGGAGGAGTGGGTGCATTGTTTGGCCACACCAGGGGTGACCCTGAGGATGCAGAGAGTGAAAGAATCTGAAAGGGGCTGCAAACGTATTCAGGAGGAGCTGGTAAGCCTTGGCTGTTGGGTTTTTTTTTAAAATAAATTTATTCATTTATTTATTTTTGGCTGTGGTGAGTCTTCGTTGTTGCACACGCTTTCTCTAGTTGCGGCCAGCGGGGGCTACTCTTCGTTGCGGTACACGGGCTTCTCACTGCGGTGGCTTCTCGTGTTGCGGAACACGGGCTCTAGGCGCGCGGGCTTCAGTAGTTGTGGCTTGCGGGCTCTAGAGTGCAGGCTCAGTAGTTGTGGTTCACGGGCTTAGTTGCTTCGCGGCATGTGGGATCTTCCTGGACCAGGGCTCGAACCCGTGTCCCCTGCATTGGCAGGCAGATTCTTAACCACTGCGCCACCAGGGAAGTCCTGCCTTGACTGTTGTGATCACCACTGACTGAGGTCAGGGTCCCCAGAAGCAAAACATAGGACAAGAATTTAGGGACAAGTGGCTTATTAAGGAAGTGATCCCAAGACAAACTGGTAAGGGAATGGGGACGTGGGACAGGGAAGGGGAGGAGGCCTGGCAAGGCTGCCATCTCAGACAGGTCCCACAGAAGGTAGACACAGCCTGATCCCACAGGGAGCTCAGGAGGGTCAGGCACACCTCCAAGTTTTCCCCCCTGGAAGGAAGAAAGCTGGGCTTGCCCACTCCTGCACGAATCAGGCATTGGCTAAGGGATTTGAGGGTGCATAGTGGGGCTGGAGGAGGGAGCTGTAAATCCCCGTGCACTTCTGGTTCTTAATACCTGTGGGGAAAGAAGCTCCTGACACCTAAGAATTATCGCCCCCCCCCAAAACTGCAGGTGTTAGTTGTAGGAAACCAAACACACCAAAGATGGGGATTGGGGGGCACAAAAAACTGGTCAAAAGGGATCTGAAAGGATGTAGACAGAGCATCCACACTATCCAGTCCCAGTGTGGCATCACAGCACCTAGACCAGGGCAGGCACCTAGCAGATGCTCAATAAATCCTGTTGACTGACTGAGTGACAGAAGCCACTGAGATGGGACACTCAAGAAGAAGATCTGGTTCAAGAGGGAAGATGAAGAGTTTGGTTTGAGACCTGATGACCCTGAGGCAGTGATGGGTAGAGTGGGCAGTTTTTTTAATATATATAAATTAATTTATTTTATTTATTTATTTTTGGCTGCATTGGGTCTTTGTTGCTGTGCTCAGGCTTTCCTCTCGTTGCGGTGAGCAGGGTCTACACTTTGCTGCGGTGCGCGGGCTTCTCATTGCGGAACACGGGCTCTAGGAGCATGGGCTTCAGTAGTTGTGGCACATGGGCTCATTTGCTCTGCGGCATGTGGGAATCTTCCTGGACCAGGGATCGAACCCATGTCCCCTGCATTGGCAGGGGGATTTTTTTTTTTCTTTCTTTTTTCTTTTTTTTTTTTTTTGGCTGCGTTGGGTCTCCGTTGCTGCGTGTGGGCTTCTCTAGTTGCAGCTGGCGGGGGCTACTCTTCGTTGCAGTGAACAGGCTTCTCATTGTGGTGGCTTCTCTTGTTGTGGAGCACAGGCTCTAGGGGCATGGGCTTCAGTAGTTGTGGCACACGGGCTCAGTAGTTGTGGCTTGCGGGCGCTAGAGCGCAGGCTCAGTAGTTGTGGCGCACGGGCTTAGTTGCTCCACGGCATGTGGGATCTTCCCGGATCAGGGATCGAACCATTGTCCCCTGCATTGACAGGCAGATTCTTAACCACTGTATCACCAGGGAAGTCCCTGGGCAGTTTTAACTAAGGGTCTGGTGCTCAGAGCTGGGCCCAGAAACTGGGCGTGCAGAGAGGAGAGAGGAGGTGGAAGGAAGAAGACTTAGAGGCTTGGAGTGCAGGGAAGGGGAGCCACAGAGGGTGGGGAGAAGGTGGCCAGAGACGGGGAGGGAAACCAGGAGACAGGTAGGCGCTGAGGAGACCCAGGGGCAACATATTTGAGGAAGAAAAGGTGGTTGGCGATCTCGGATGCTGCCGAGTTAAGCCGCTGACTGTGACCTCGCCGCACAGGCCGATGAAACTGGCCAGGAAGGTTTCAGTTGCCCGGAGGACCTGGAGCAAGACCGGAAGGGGCAGCCCGAGGAGAGGGACTGCGGGCAGAAGGGGCGGGAGGAGAGAGGGAGGCTGTTGTCAGAGGGAAGAAACAGGCCGGGAGCGGTGAGGGCGTGGGGAGGGGCTTGTTGACGGGATCCAGGCCAGGTGGCAGGATTAGTTTTAAACAATACCTCAGTGTTGGGCTGAGCTGCCTGAGGTGAATTAATTAAGTTCTCAGTGGGAAACTTTATCCCTCTGTCCTGGGTGAACCTTCTGGGGTCCCTAATGCTCCCCGGGAAGGGCAGGTTGCATCCTGCCTGGGGCCCCCGCTAGCTGTTCCGCTTAACTGCGGCCAACATCGAAAGCCCCCAAGAGGGCGAGTAGGCAAGCGAGCCCCTGGGAGCCCTTGGGAACACCAACTTGGGGGTAGAAGGTGAGGATGGCAGGCAGGGATGGAGGCAGCTTGATGGAGATGCTTGTCCAGGAAGGTGAGGAGACGGATCTGCTGAAGGCAGAGGCGGTGGGATGGGAGCCGCTGAGAATTTTTATGGGCAGAGAGAAAAAAGCCGGTGGAGTGGGAGAAATCGGAGGAAGAAGAAGAAAGGGGGTGTGAGGCCCAAGAGGAGATGGGCAAGGGACAGCTGGCCTTAGACATACGAAAGTGCTGGCAGATGGCTCCAGAGACGTTAGGGAGGGGAGTAGGGAGAGCCGATGCACCCGCAAAGGCCTCTGTTTCCTCCATAGAGCGGGAGCCCAGGTTGTCTGTTGAGCCTGGGGGAATATGGGGCACGAGAGGGGGGGCTCAGGCAGAACAGCTGTTGCAAGGGTGGAAAGGGAAAGAGTTTGGGGACCACTTGAGGGGTTGCTGAGCTGCATTTAAGACCCAGCTGAGGTTGGAGAAAATTAATCTGTGTTGGCGCCAATCAGCATGGTGATGTGACTTTCGCCTGCCGAACTTGGCAGCCCAGAGGTGGAATGGAGAAAACAGATGGTTTTCTTAGCTTCTGCTCATCCACTGTCTCGTTTAATCTGCCGGCAACCCTGGCCACCTCTGATTTACAGATGGGGAAACTAAGGCCCAGGGAGAGGAGACCACGTGCCCGGAGTGTTGCAACATGGAAGTAAGGTAGGGCCGAGCCCAGGGAGCTGACCCCTGCTTGGGGCAGCCCCCGTGGCCCTGCTACCTTCTGCTGGCTTGCAGCTCCCTGCCTCCCAACCCAAATACTCACTGAACTCACTCCCTTGTGTGCCCAGAACTGCTCAGCTCAGCTTTGCCTGCTCACTAAAACCTCCCCCCCAGGGACCAGGAGGAAACAGAGGCTCAGAGATGACACGTGATTGGTCCAGGATCACACAGCATGTGAATCAACATTGTTAAGATGTCAGTTCTCTCCAGATTGGTGTATAGATTCAACACAATTGCAATCAAAATACTAGTAGGCTTTTTGTAGACATTGACAAATTGATTCTAAAACAATATAGAAATGCAAAGAACCTAGAATAGTCTAAACAATTTTGAGACAAAAAGAACAAAGTAGGAGGACTTGCACTACCTAGTTTCCAGACTTACTATAAACCTATAGTAATCAAGACAATGTGGTATTGGCCTATGGATAAATGGAGTAGAACCACATATATATAGTCTATTGATGTTTGGACAAGAGTGATGAGGTAATCAATGGGGAAAGGATGATTTTTCTCAAATGGTACGGGAACAATTGGAAGCCCATATGAAAAAAAATTGACCTCAACTCTTACCTAACACCATAGCCAGAATACATAAAGAACTTTTACAATTCAATAATAAGATAGTCAAGCTGTTTTTGTTTTTAACTGGCAAAGATTTGGACAGATATTTCACCAAAGAAGATATATGAATGGCAGATAAGCACGAGAAAAGATGCTCAACATCATTAGTTATTCCAAAGATGCAAATTAAAACCACAGTGAGATACCACTACACACCCACTAGAATGGCTAAA
Organism: Eschrichtius robustus; assembly: GCF_028021215.1. Taxonomy (NCBI): domain Eukaryota; kingdom Metazoa; phylum Chordata; class Mammalia; order Artiodactyla; family Eschrichtiidae; genus Eschrichtius; species Eschrichtius robustus. The sequence goes on from NC_090839.1 coordinate 22,529,607, forward strand.
ATTAAAAAGACTGACAATATCAAATGTTGACAAGAATGTGGAGCAACTGGAACTCTCATACACAGCTAGTGGGAGTACAACCACCTTGGAAAACATTTTGGCAGTTTCTCATACAGTTAAACATACACTAACCATTCAATCCAGCAATTCCACTCCTATATGTTCACCCAAGAGAAATGAAAAACATGTGAATAAAATGAAACACACAAAGACCAGCTCTCAAACATCATAGTAGATTTATTTGTAATAGCCTAAAACTAGGGGGAAAAAAAAACAAATGTTCATCAACATGCAAAAGGTTAAGTAAATTTCTACATATTTACACAAAGGACTACTACTCAGCAATAAAAAAGAAAAAATTATTGATACATCCAACAACATGGATAAAATCTCAAAAACATTATGCTGAGCAAAATCAGTCAGATGCAAAATAGTACACACTACATGATTCTATTTACATGAAACTCAGGAAACTGCAAATCTAATCTGTAATGATGGAAAAGAGATGACTGGTTACTTGGGGTGGGGAATGTTAGGAGACTGACTGTCAAGGGACATTGAGACGAATTTCTGGGGGGATGGAAAATTCTATATCTTGATTGTAGTGGTGGTTACATTGCTGTAATAGTTTGTCAAAACTCATCAAAATGTACACTTAAAATGAATACATTTCAAAAAAAATGGATACATTTCACTGCATGTAAATTATACCTCAGTAATTTTATAATACCTCAGAAATGTTATTTAAATTGTCAACATGAGAAAAATTAGAACTCTGTGGACCTCCCTTATACTTACTTTATGATTTATCAATTGTTTTTATTTATTGTTGGGGTAGAGGAGCCATAATCTTGAAGCCTCTGAAGGCCTTAATCCAGCCCTGGAAGGCTTGTGAGGGCCAGATGCTCGGAGCTTGGCCAGGCCTTCCCACCTCTTCCCCACCCTAGCCTAGACCAGCCCCAGCAGTTGCTCCAAGATGTATTGGACACCTACAGAACACCACCTCAACTTAAATCCACCATGAACCCCATAGTTGTGCTGGCCCATCCCCACTGGGGGTGCAGAAGTGAACAAGCAGGAAAAATTCCCTGCCCTCATCAAGTTTTCATGTTGGTGGAAGGAGACAGGCGACAAGCAAAACAAAAAAGTAAATGTATCATAGAGAGAAATATACAGGGTAATGAGGATTACAAGTTGTGACTCTAAGTAGACGCCATCTACTTAGAATTCACTGAGAAGATAAAATTTGAACAAACACCTGTGAAGTGAGCAAGTTAGCCACATCGATATCAGTCTTCCAGTCAAAGACTGAAAACAGTCTTCCAGGCAAAGTGAACGGCCAGTACAAAGGCCCTGTGGACAGATCATGACTATCAGCACCTCACTAACCAATAAAGAGCCTTCATGCAAATTAGAAAAAGGCATCCTGAATGAGGAACAAGGACTTGATTCACCCTTCTGCCAGAATCTAGACAAAATTTTAGAAAAAATGGTTTTCAGATATTGGATAGCAAGCGACATAAGACAGTGATCCCTGAGAAAAAGTTAAGCAAATAAGGTGAGCCCTGCAACTGACCCAGCTTTCTGCCTGGACACATCTTGAGTGTAGAGAAGGGAAACCCAAATAGAGCCCGTGGTACTGCTGAGCTGGTCTTTGAGACAGAGATCAAAGTTCAGGTAGGCTGAGTAATTTGTAAATTGAGGCTCAGAGTACCTGACAGGAGGAAGCTATGCAGAAAAATATCTCCAGAAATCTACCTAGGGGTCCCCTTGAATCGTTACTAAATGCAAGGTTTGCATATGTAGAGTGAAACTCCATGAGGCCAGGCAAAGAAAGACAGGGGAATTTTCAGCTGAACAAGGCCCAGATCTCATACAGGGTGGGGGGACCTTCATGCATAGACCAGCCAGAGCTTGAGTCCTCAATGATCCAATGGAGCATTCGATCATGCCTTAGTAGAAGGGATAAAGTATCCCATGAGTGAAGGCTACCCACCCTGAAAGAGCTTAACAATGAACCTCAAGATGATCAAAGTAATTAGCAGGTAATGTAATTGCATGCCACATCTTAAAGGAAGACAACAAAAACCCAGACCATCAACAGTGTAACATTCACAGTGTTCGGCATCCAATCAAAAATTCTTAGATGGGCCAAGAAACTGAACAACATGTGACCCATAACTAGGAGTAAAATCAGTAAATAGAAATAGATCTAAAAATAACACAGATGGTGGAAGAGCAGGCAAGAATGTTAAAGGGGCTTTTGTATCTATGTCTTTAAAAGAAAAAGGCAACCTTTCTTCTAGGCAAAGGGAACCCCAAACCAGAGCTCATGGCTTGGAGAACAGAACAAGGGCTGGACACCCTCAGCCAGGTGCCCTCATGAAGGGTGCGTCTTAACCTCAGGTGACAGCCCTGGTGTCTCTCTGTTCACGGGACACCAAGGAGGCTGGCGTGGCTGAAGCAACATGAGCGAGGGGGAGAGGAGGAGGGGGTGAAGGCAGAGGTAAAGGGCAGATAGACTAGGGAAGGCCTGTGGGTCACCGTGAGGATATCGGCTTTTACTCTGAGTGACACAGGAGCTATGGGAGGACTTGAGCAAAGAAGACTCACGATCTCTCTTGAAGTTAATGGGGGATGAAGAGGAGGGGGTGACAGTGGGGGCTGGAAGACCACGGGGGAGGCCTCTTCAGTGATCCCGACACAGGTTGCTGGTGTCTGACCAGAGCTGGGGGCTAAAGGGGTTGGGATTCGAGGGGTCTTGGAGCAGCCCCGAGGAAGGAGACTCCACGGGAAGAGGGGACAGACAGCTGTGGGCAACCAAAGGGGGAGGAGCCGGAGACGACTTGGGCTCCTGGCTGCCGGTACAGAAGCGAAGAGAAGCACCGCCCAGGGGTGAAGCTGATGCAGTGGGTTTGCGGCACCTGGGGCGGGTCCAGCCAACGCTGGCTCCAAGTCTATGGCTTGAGAGATAGGGAGCAAAGGATGAGGGTCTTGGCTGCAGGAGCAGGTGGGAGATGTCAGCACAGATGGCAGGGAGTCAGCTACCCTGGAGAGTGTGCAGGGGTGAGAGGAGGGGGAGGGAAGGAAGAGACAGGACAGAGAGACAGACAGACCCTACCCAGAGCTAACACACATGCTGTTGGCTGATGGATGGATGGATGGATGGACAGACAGATGAAATGACCGTGACAGTGAGAGCGAGGGTGGGAGCCAATCCCAACCAGGCCTTGGAGAGACGTGACCCACTGGCAGGTACACACATGTAAACACACAGAGACACACGCACAGTGAAACACACACACACAACAAAACTCTGCAAACTCCAGAAAGAGAGAAGGAGTGAAGGAAAGGCCTCAGACATGCACGCGCATACACACACACACACACACACACACACACACAGCAGGAATGACTCACAAACAGCAAATTCAATAAGGCTCCTCTGGAGAGCAGGAGGGAGAGAGTGTGGCTGAGTGAGGTGAAGCCAGAGGCAGTGAAAGGAAGGAGCAGAGGGAAAGGGGCTCAGAGAGACAGACACATGGACAGGCAAGAGACTGACACAGCCCAAGGGGAGGGCACACACACAGACCCACATATGCAAGCCCTCCCAGGCTCCAACGCCTGGAAGATGCTCGGTGTCCAAGCTGGTGGATGAATTGATGGGAGGGTGAGTTTGAAGTCACCCAGCAAATTAGAATTAGAATGAGAAAAATGGTAAAGAGGAACCCACAAGTGTGCCCTGTGGTGAGAGACATGGACACAATTGTGACACAGAGTGAGGACCAAATCTAGAAGGACAATGCAACAATAAGAGAGACAATGGGAAAAGGAAGGAAACTCAGAGTCAGAGATCCAGAGAGGAAGAGGTGTGCACACAGAGGTGGATAGAAGAACAGGCGCTCCACAGCCTGACACGGGACCCCAGACAAGCGAGATGCAGAAAGAGGCTGTGCATGGAAGCTTTCCTTCTTTCCTGCCTTCCCTCCTTCCATCTATCTACCTGAATAATACACACCAATCTAATAATGTGGATCCATATGGGAGAATAAGTTAGAAACCAGGATTTAGGGCAACTTTAGTCCTTCCTGTAATGTTTTACTTTTTTCAAGTTGAATGTATTTACACTATCACTTGGATAATTAAAAATTAATTTTCCAAAGGAAGAGAACGAAAGAGGCAACAGAAAAGGGGATAAGAGACAGAGAGTAGGAGAAAGAGAAGATACCCACAGACAGACATGTCTTCTGTTTGTCCATCCATCCTCCCCTCCAGCTACAAACATTCCTCAGCCCCTTCTCTGCACCGAGAGCCAGAGAGAACTCAGATTCAGTCCCTGCCCTCAAGGTGCTCATGGTCTAGTGGGAAAGAACCCCATCACCACCACACCCATGTACCTTGTTCCCACAGGCTCCTACGTTACCATGGAGGCTCTCAGGGGAGAGGGGCCACTGGGCTTCCTCAAGAAGGTTTAGATGCCTGAGCCAGCTTTGCTGGGTGCCTGACAGACCAGGAGAAAGGCCATTTGTGCAGAGGGCCAGCTTGAGCAAAGATGGGGAGGTGAGAAACCACCTGTGCTTCCCTGCCACTGCAAGAGGTTCAGTGTGGCTGAAGATGGGGCAGAAGGAGAAGTCACCAAGAATGAGAGAGTCGAGTCTGATCCGGAAACGCCTTGAAGCACGACCAATCAACTTGAACTTGACCAGGAGGGCAGTGGGGTACCAGCCGAGCAGGGGTCAGGCCAGTAAAGGGTGAGTTGCCGAATGGGAGATTTAGTAGAAAGGTGGCTTGGGCAGCCGCACCAAGTGTGAATGGGAAGGGCAAGACCGGAGGCTGGCCGCCAGATAAGACAGTGGTGATCGGCCAGAGGAGGGTCCCTAGTTGTTATGGAGGGGATCCGACAGCCCTATGGCAGTACTGGGTGTGGCCAGAAGGACTCAAGAAGATGGCTGTGACTTACACAGGGGTGAGGATGTTGGTAGAGAAAACCAGTGTGGGAATGGCGAGGTAGAGTCTTCAGATGTCCATAGAGCCCCTGTCTCCTACTTCCCTGCTCAGGTACCTGGATGAGCAGGTCCCAGCTCAGGAGGACTGAGTTCTGCAGAGCATCAGCACTGGGGGGTGGGAGGATGGGGGCAGATGGAGGAGAAGTGGCCCAAGGGATGGGAGGAAAGCCAGGAGCATCCAGTGTCCTGAGGGAGGAGAGAGGGTCTGGAAGCAAAGATGGGCATCACAATCAGGGCCCCTGATGGGCCAGTGGAGGTGAGCAGACAAAAGGAGCCACAGGATTTGTCAAGCAGGAGGTCTATGGAGGGCTCACTTGAGAATCACGATGGACTAGGAGCAGCTGTGGTCAAGTGCAAAGGCTCGGGTGGGGTGGGGCAGGAATGGAGGCAATCAGATCTGAGGGTTCCTTTCCCAGCTCTTGTGTGGATGGAGAGAGAGGATGGAGTAAGAGGGAGAAACAATGGCTCACTGGAAAACGTCTCTCCTAGTGTTGGAGGAAAGTGGACCCCAAAAGAGGGGAAAGGATGGCTGTTGCCAGGGCAAACGTACTGGCCATGGGAAGGAAGAGGAGCCAAGGAAAGATGAGAAATTTTGGAGGAAGAAGCAGCACAGACTTGAAGGATGGAGTCAGGGAGAGAGTGATGCCTGGATTCTTGTTCCTGGAGTTGGAGGAGGGGGAGTGTAGATGAGGGGTGGACAGGATAGAGTTTGGTCTAGCTTGGTGAGTCTGTGATGCTGGCGGTATGTTGGAGTGGGGCTGAGCAGGGAACAGCAGACGCACGGGGCTGGAGCTGAAGGATCTGCGAGAGGGGGAGGCCCGCACAGAAACAGGGGCATTGGTGTGGAAGGAGTCTCTGGAGTCCTGGTGTGGACAGTGTGGTGTATGAGAGCACATGGAGGAGGAGGCACAGCCCTGGGGAGCACTGATAGGGAAGATCGGGAGGAGAGAGATGGGTCTGAAGAGGTGGCCAAGGCAGACCACACATTCGCATGCACACAAACACATACAGCGATGCTGAGAGTGACTTAGAGACTTTAGAAGTCCCCATCACTCCATCTTCTAGTGGGTGATGACTGGTTTTTCTTCCCCCTGGACTCCTTAGAACTCAGCCTGGGGCTTCAGAACTCCCAGCCTCAGAGCGCCCAGGTGCCTGATGGATGTCTGCTGGTGGATGGATGGATGGATGGATGGATGGATGGATGGATGGATGATACAGTCGTCCACTCATCCATCCACATGATGCCTCAGCAGTGGCTGAGAGGATGGGGGTCTCAAGCAGTCCCTTAGAGGGAGAGTTGGCAGGGAGGGGGAACTAAACGGACCATGGGTGGCTAAACAGGAGTATTCAGAGACAACTCAGGGCTCCTGGCTGCAGGACGACACCGGAGAAGCAGTGGCATTCTGCATCAATGAGAACAGGAAAGGGGCTGGTTGGGGGCGTGGAGACGATGGGATGAGTTTGAGGCACCTGTGGAGGGGACCAGTCCACACTGGCTCCAATCTGTGGCTCAAGAGAGAATGGGGGTGGGCTAGTTCTGAAGTGCAGGAGGAGACTGAAGTGTCCTCACAGAGGGCAGTGGGTAAGTTTGTGCACAGAGCAGGTGGTGTGAGAGGAGAGGCATCACGGAAAGAGAAGAGAGACAGGACAGACAGAAGGACCCTGGTCCAGAGCTCACCAGACATTCTATGGACAGATGGATGGATGAGCCATCAGATGAAGAGTCCATGAGAGTGATGGAGAGGGTGGGAACCAGCCCTGACCATGCCCCGGAGAGACGTGACTCACGTATGTGTACACACAGGTACACGCACACTCAGAGAAACACAGAGAAAGAGCAAAACTCCACAAGTTTCCAGAAGGAGAGAGAAGGAACTGGAGGGGAAAGTAGCAGACACACATGCACACACACAGGCACACATATACACAGAGCAGGAATGACGCACACACTCGAAGCGAAATTCAATAAGGCTCCTCGGGAGAGCGGAGCGAGATGAAGACAGAGGCGGGGGTGGGGGGCACATCAACAATAAAGTCAAAAAATAAAATGAAGAGGACGAGGTAGGAGCCTCAGGGAGACACAGGCAGGCAGATGCAGATGCAGGCACACATCTCGTGCACACACGCGCACGCGCACACACACACACACACAGAAGAGCGGGCGGGGGTCGGGGGCGTGTGGAGTGGAAAGGAAAGCCTGCTATGAAGCCTCAGAGAGAGGGGCCCCCCTGTGACCCACGGTCCACACAGAAGCAGACACCGCTTGTGACCCTCAGGGCAAGGGCCAAATCTGAAGGGGAAAAAAATGAGGCAGAAAGAAGGAGGGAAGGAGAGAGGCAGCCCCACAGACATCTGCACAGGCAGCTATGTGAACACTCAGGACAGACAGACAGAAAAGAACCACATACTTGGGTTACAGGTACACATTCTGGAGGCCAACCCCGAACCCAGAAGAAGAGAAAAAGGCAGGAAGGGATGTCCGAGCACGGACGTTTGTGGCAACTCTATCTGTCATAGTGAAAAAGAGAAAACAGCCTACGTGTCCATCCACAGGAGGGGAGCTAATCAACCACATGTATTCTGGAATGTGCTCCAGAGCAGATTTTTAAAACAGGGTGCATCCTGGGCTGGGCTGGCGGGCTGGCTCTCTGGGGGGGAAATTCCCAATTTGTAGCTTTTGTTGATTTCTGTGGTGTAAATACAACCACCAAGGTCAATTTCAAGCTACCAACGTGCCATCACTGGACAGAGTTGGGAAGAGATGGCTGCCGTTGGCTCCTGCAGCTGGAACAAGCCGGCTCCAGCACAGTGCCCGTGGGTCGGCGTGTTCACCAAAGAGCTCGAAGACTCGCCACTGGGAAGAAAGCTTGTTGGCAAAACCTGCGCACAGTAAATAGCACGTATATTTAAAATACCCCCCTTCAAAGCAACTCCATTTTACCTAGATAAGATAGACAGGCTCACACAGACTGGGTACCCCGCCCCCCCAGAGCAACTCCATTTTATCTAAATAAGAAGACGGACAGACTCACACAGACTGGGTCCCAGTGGTTCCCCTGGAGCGGGGCTGGGGATGAGGAGAGGCAAAGAGCTCTCAGTCTTTCCCATCATGCTTTAAGTTTATGCAAAGAAGATGCCTTCACATATCACATGTATAATTAAAAACTATTTTTTTTTTAATTAGAAAAGGAAGAAAATTGGAGAGGGAAAAGGGATGCATGAGACTGAGGAGAAGGAAGAGGCCTCCAGATCTTTGGTCTGTCTGTCCATCAACCCCTCCTCCGTGCTGAGACAGAGAGGGAAATCAGATGCAGACCCTGCCCTCACGGAGCTCCCAGCCCCTGGAGGCAGGGGGAGTGGTGTGGGAAGTAGATTGGGGGAGATGCCCAGACACACGTACTCCTGGGTGCCGCGGCTGTGTGGAATCCTCACCCGATAATGTGGGGGCCCCAGGGAGAGGTGGGCAAATACTTCTCTGAGGAGGGCATGGGCTTCCTGGAGAGCACCCGAGACCCTGCTCAGCAGAGCTCTAGCGGGGAGAGAGAAGGGTGCCGGGCATGGTCAGCATGAGGCCGCTTACCCAGGCCCTCCAGGGAGACCACCCAGGGGAGCAGACAGAGAGGGAAGTGGGAGGATGGGGCCCTAGGAGAATGAGCACAGAGAGGTGGATGAAGCAGAGGAGGCTGCAAAGGAAAGAGAAGAGGGATGACCCCAGAGATGGGGGTCAGGGAAGTAAAGGAGGTCCAGACACCAAGATAGACCCCCGTCGTCAGAGACCTTGGATGGATGAGGGAGGTGAGGGGGAATGAGCCATGGGGTCTGGAAGCCTCATCCAGCCACCCCAGTGAGCACAGAACGGCTGCCATGGGAGGTTACAGAGGACCAAGGATTGGGGAAGGAGTGGGTGGACATGGCCAGAGCTGAGAGTCCCTCCTCAACTGTTCTGTGGATGAAAAGAGAAAGGACAAGAAGGAATCGGGAACAAAATGTCAAGGGAGAACATGACTCTTCAGGTGGGAGAGATGTGAGCATGTCTACCTGCTGAGAGAGCCCAGGGGAGGGAGAGAGAAGGGGACAGCTGTTGCCAGGGCAACCACATTTACTGGGAGGATGGAGAAGATGGGACTTTGGGGGAAGAATCAGCCATGGGTTGGATGTGGGAGGCAGGTAGAGGGGAAGGGGCTAATCTATGTTTTCAGTCCCGGATTTGGGACATGGAGGGAACACAGAGCTGATAGCAGACTTGGTGAGTCTATGAGGCTGGTGGGGTCCTCAGTGGGATGCATGGTGCTTCAGAAGAGGGGCCTGGAGTGGACTCAGAGACGTGGGGACATCTCTCTCTTTCACATACAAAACCACATACACCGATATTCTCATTACAGATAACTGCTTCCCTGCGGACTCAGCTCCACCAAGATGTAGCCTGGGCTGTGGGGTCTGTGTCCTCAGCAGAGCATCCAGTAGGTGTTCAGTGCATGCTTGTTGGATGGATGGATGGATGGATGGATGGATGGATGGATGGATGGATGAGTGAGAGGAAAAGAGGGAGAGAGGGAGGGAGGGAGGGAGGGAGGGAGGAAGGAAGGAAGGAAGGAAGGAAGGAAGGAAGGAAGGAAGGAAGGAAGGAAGGAAGGAAAGAAGGAAGGAAGGAAAGGAGGGAAGGAGGGAGGGAGGAAGGAAGGAAGGAAGGAAAGGAGGGAAGGAGGGAGGGAGGAGGGAAGGAAGGAAGGAAGGAAGGAAAGGAGGGAAGGAGGGAGGGACAGAGGAAGGAAGGAAGGAAAGAAAGGAGGGAAGGAGGGAGGGAGGGAGGAAGGAAGGAAAGGAGGGAATGAGGGAGGGAGGGAGGAAGGAAGGGAGGCAAACAGATGGGTGGATGGGTAGAAGAATGAATGGAGTGGTTGATCCATGCCTGAGCCATGACAGGGGCTAAGGAGTTGGGCTGGGGTCTTGAACAGCCACTTGGAGGGCGATTCAGCAGGAGGGGGAGACATTTGGGCATGGGTGGCAGGAAAGGAAGGAATCAGAGAAGACTCCTGGCCTCTGAGCCTGAGGAGGGTGGCGATTCAGTGCTAGTGAGACCACGAAGTGTTTGGTTGACCCTGGGAGGTGATCACTTGGGGTGTGAAGATGCCTTGAGAAGCTCTAGGTCTGCATTGGCTTCAAATATGAGGCTGCGGTTGGAACAGAGTCCAGGCTGCGGGGGAGAAACGGGGGTGTCAGCCAGAGGAGCAGGGCCAGGACAGGGAGCAGGGACCTCACGTGAAGGCAGAGGGAGGAGGTGGCCAAGAAGGAGAGGGAAGGACAAGGAGTGACCGTGCCTGGAGCTCAGTGAGCACTGTGTGGGCGGACGGGAAGATGGGCGGACAGATGGAGCTTACACCAGGGACCTTGACCACGCCCCGGAGAGAGAAACATGTTTCAGACATGTATGGACACATAGGCATACCACGTACACACAGTGAGGCTGACATAGAGTTAGAGAAAATGCCACAGATCCAGAAAGAGAGGGCTGAGGGGATGGGTGGCACATATGGACACTCATACAGCAGGGATGACATGCAGACTCACGGCAAAATTCACAAAGGTCCCTCTGGAGAGAAGGAGGGAGCCCGGCTGATAGAGATGAAGACGGGGCAGAGAAAAGATGGGGAGCAGAATCCTCAGGGAGGCACAGACAGAGGAGCACACGGTGGATGAACAGTTGGGATGACAGGGGAGACAGAGTGACTTAGAGACACAAGCAGCTGACATGTGAATGCTCAGACAGACAGACAAAAAGGACAGGCTAAGGACAAATGCTGAGAACCCTCTAGAACTATGCTGTCCAATAGGGGAGCCAGGAGCCACATGTGGTTCTTGAGCACTTGAAATGTGACTAGTCCAAATCGAGATCTGATGCAAGTGTAAAATACACACAAGATTCCAAAGACTTTGTACCTTAAAAGAAGTAAAATAACTCCTTACTAAATATTTATATTGATTACATGTTGACACAGTGATGCTTTGTATACTTTGGATTAAATAAAATATATTATTAATTTCACCTATTTCTTTTTACGTGTTCTTTCTACTTTTTTAGTGTGGCTATTACAAAATGTAGAATTATACACGTAGCTCCCACTACACTGGACAGGTCTGGGCTAGAGCCTAGAAGAGGGGGACAGAAGAGGAGGCAGGGGCCCTGGAGGTTGGTATGGAACTTCCATCAACTACTCGTTGATGAATAGTTAGCTTGTTTTCACTTCTTTCACTTTATCACCATTGTTTGGAACGGTGTATGGAACGGTGATAAAGTGGAAAAAGTGAAAACAATCTAACTACTCATCAAACGAGGGATCAACTAAGTAAACACTCATGTCAGAGTCCTCTGGACACTACGCCTCGGATCAAAGAATGGCAGAGCTTCCCCATGAGCTGCCAGGGAAAGTAATCCAAGCTGGATCATCGAGTGAAAACCCATTACAGAACAACACACACTTACAGTAGCTTTTTTTTTTTTAGCCACACCATGCAGCATGTGGGATCTCAGTTCCCAACCAGGGATAGAACCCGGGCCCCCTGCCGTGGAAGCACAGAGTCATAACCATTGGACCGCCAGGGAAGTACCTACAGTAGCATTTAGATTTAGGAGGAAAAAAAGAACTAAAAACACTGCATTTCTATGAGTACCTAGGAAAGGGGGTGCAGAGGACTCACCCCCCCCCCCCACGCTGATCCCCTGAGTTCCCTCCCGGAAGGAATCGGGGGTTGTCCAAAGAAAACTTAGTCTTGTCTGTAACATGTTAGTATGTAAACAAAAACTGTTTGTGTGCTATTTCTGTAATGAAAAGTTGTTTTTTTTTAGAAAAAGAGAGAGAAGGCAGAAGAAGGAGGGAGAAACTAACATAGAAAGATGGAGAGCCACAGACAGATGCAACATCTGTGTGTCCATCCGTTTATCCTTCTGCCCAAACATCCAACAGCCTGTTGAAAGAATCACGCACCCTGCTCTCAAAAGCTTACAATCCAGTGGGGAAAAGACCTCCCCACGCTGGTGTCTGGCCTCCCCTAGGGGGTGATCATGTGGGCTGGTGGGTGTCCCCAGAGGAAAAGGGTCAGCAAGGCTCCTTCAGGGAGGACAGAGTGCTGGGTCCCGAGAGAAGCCCAGCTGTGTGTCAGACCAGAGGGAAAGGCATTCCTGGCCAAGATCCAGCACAAGGAAAGGCCTGGAGGTGGGAAACAGACTTTCTAAGAACCTCAGGTGATTCGGGGGGCTGGGCTACGGGAGGAGTGCCACCAAGAGAGAGACGGCTGGGGGAGTTAGCAGCAGCTGGTGCAGAAAGACCTTGAAGCTGGACCAAGGGCCTGGGTGCAGTAGAAGGCCACCAGGTAACAGCCAGGCTGGGGAGGAGCAAGCTGGCCAGGCATGGTACTCAGTATTCACAATAGCCAAGACATGGAAACAACCTAAATGTCCATCAACAGAGGAATGGATAAAGAAGATGTGGTACATATATACAATGGAATACTACTCAGCCGTAAGAAAGAACAAAACAATGCCATTCGCAGCTTCATGGCTGCAACTAGAGATTATAATACTAAGTGAAGTAAATCAGAAAGAGAAAGACAAATACCATATGATATCACTTGTACGTGGAATCTAAAATATGACACAAATGAACTTATCTACGAAACAGAAACAGACTCATGGACGTAGAGAACAGACTCGTGGTTGCCAAAGGGGAGGGAGTTGGGGGAGGGATGGAATTGGAGTTGGGTATTAGCAGATGCAAACTATTATATATAGGATGGATAAACAACAAGGTCCTACTGTATAGCACAGGGAATTATATTCATTATCCTATGATAAACCATAATGGAAAAGTATATATACATATATATATATATATATATAACTGAATCACTTAATTGTACACCAGAAACTAACACAACATTGTCAATCAACTATACTTCAATAGTAAAAAAAGTTTTCTAGGAAGGGTGCTCAGGCAGCTAGGTGGGCATGGCAAGAGGAAGCCAGAGCTTGTGTTCAGGGATCAGCCTGGTGGCCTGCCTGGGGGCAGAGGCCGGGCAAAGTGGGAGAGCTTGGAGTTAGTCACTAAGGAGGCAGAGGGGCTGAGCTGCAGTGGGATGGATGGTGTGAGCGGAGGGGTAGCCTGGGATTCTGTACTGAGCTGGATAGTGTTCCCCCAAATCCATATCCTTCCCAGAACCTCAGAATATGACCTTATCACCCAGAGGGCAGGTGGCCATGTGAAGACAGAGGCAGAGATTGGAGTTTGGTAGCTGCAACCACCAGAAACTAGGAGAGGGGCATGGAAGAGATTCTCCCTCTGAGCCCCCAGGAAAAAAACCAACCCTGCCCACACCTTGATCTTGGACTTCTAATCTCCAGAACGGTAAGAGGATAAATCTTTATTGTTTGAAGTCACCCAGTTTGTGGTACTCTGTTATAGCAGCCCTAGGAGACTAACACAGGTTCTGACCTGGGCAGGTGGGCAGGTGGGAGGGAACAGGAGGGCACGGATTTGGGAAGAAGAAAGGATGAGGCCTGTGGTGATCACACCAAGTGTGAGAAGGTGCCCGTGGATGTCCACAGCATCCTTCAATGTGCCACTGCGGCTCAGCAGAGCATCTGGGTCCAAGAGAGAAGGAGCGTTGGGAGGTTAGCGTGTGGACAGGTAGTGCCACCTAGGGGGCGGGAATCTCCTCCAGGGGATCAGGCAACTCAAGAATCTGAGAAAGAAAGGACCAAGCCCTGGAGAGCAACACCTATGAGGGGTGGATGGAGGCAGAAGCGGAAGCAAAGGAAACTTAGGAGGGACTGCCCAAATATGGTCAATACGTTGTCAGTACAGGTGCCAAGACAATTAATCGGGGAAAGAATAGGCTCTTCAATAAATGGTGCTGGAACAACTTGACCTCCACAGGCAACAGAAGGAACTTGGACCCCTATCTCATACCATATACAAAAATTCACTCAAAATGGATCATAGGCCATAGCTCATGAGAGAGCTAAAACTACAAAACTTTCAGAAGGAAACATAGGCATAAATCTTCGTGACCTTGGACCACAATGATTTCTTAGATATGACACCAAAAGCACAAGCAATGGAAGAAAACATAGATAAACTGGACGTCATCAAAATTAAAAACTTTCGTGCTTTAAAAGACACCACCAAAAAGTGAAAAAACAACCAACAGAATGGAATAATATTTTTGCAAATTATATATCTCATAAAGGACTTGCATCTAGAATATATAAAAAACTATTACAACTCAATAATAAAAAGACAAATCGCCCAATTTAAGAAATGAGCAGAGGATTTGAATAGACATTTCTCCAAAGAAGATATACAAATGGCCAGTAAGGACATGAAAAGATGCTCAAAGTCATTAGTCATCAGGAAAATGCAAATCAAAACCACAATGAGATATCACTTCATACCTGCTAGAAGAGCTTTAATCAGAAAGATATATAATAAGCAAGTGTTGGTGAGGCTGAGGAGAAATGACATGTATCAGTGAGGGTGTTGGAATCCTCAGCACTAGAAGGAGTGCTGCTTTGGAAAACAATCTGGTAGTTTCTCAAAAGATCAAACATACAGTTATCATCTGGCCCAGCAATTCAATGCCTGGTCTATACCCAAGAGAAATGAAATACATGCCTACACAAAAACTTGTACATGGATGTTCATAGCAGCATCATGCACCATCGCCAAGAAGTGGAAACAACTGAAATGTCTTTCAACTGATGATGGATAAATAAAATGTGGTCTGTCCATGCAATGGAATAGCATTTGGCAAGAAAAGGAATGGAATACTGGTACGTGCTACAACACAGATGAACTTTGAAAACACTAAGCTGAGTGAAAGAAGCCGGACACAAAGTACCACATATTGTATGATTCCATTTCTATGAAATCTCCAGAATAGGCAAATTCATAGACAGAAAGCAGATTAATGGTTGCCTAGGGCTGGAGGGGATGGGGAAGGAAGGGAGGTGATGGCTGAGGGGTGGGGGTGGGGGATCTTTTTTGGGGTGATGAAAATGTCCTAAATTTGATCATGGTAATGGATACACAATTCTGTGAACATACAAAAAGCCATTGAACTGTAGACCTTCAATGGGTATATGAATTATATCTCAATACAATTGTTTAAAAAACAAAAAGAGGGGGTGCTTGAAAGGTGGGAGGAAAATCCTGAGTAGAGGGTGGCCCATGAGGAGAGTAGGAGGCAAGAAAGGAGGGGGCGTCTTGAAGTGAGGTGAGGGGCCCCCAGTGGGCTGGGAGATGAATAGGGAAGCAAGGCCATGGGATCTGGGAAACAAGAGGCCAGTGGGGGCCTCCTCCCTCACTGGGGTGGGCTCAGGACTGACTGGGTGCGCCAGGCGCAGTGGGAAGGCTGAGGGGTGGATGCATGTGATATCCCATTCCTCCCCAGCTCTTCTGGGACTAGGGGAAGAGAAGGACAGGTGCTGGGTGGGAGTAAAGGGTCTGGGGAGAAAATTTTGTTTCTCTGGGAGAGAGGTGACTGTTCATCTGGATGCTGGATGTTGCCTTGAGGAAGGAGAGGAGAAAAAGGACTCTGGGAGAGACAGCTGAGGGAGGAATCAGGAGGAATTGGTAGGAAGATTGGAGGTGGGAGGTCAAGGTGTAGGGAGGGGGAGGTCTCTGGATTTCTTACCCCAGAGATGGGGCCACCGGGAACCTAAATGAGGGATGGGAAGGTGAGGAGGCTGACCCTGAACTGGTTTGCACTGCTGGGGCTGAGGAAGGCACCGTGGATGTGTGGGTCTAGTGCTTCCTCAGCAGGGGCTGGAGTAGATGCAGAAATGAGGCAGCCGTCTACAGGAGGGGGCCTCTGAAGCCCTGGGGATGGATGACGTGGCCCCGGAGAGAGAGGAGGGAAGAGGGCACAGCCCTGGGGAGCACTGATGCCAGTGTAATGGGAAGATGGGGAAGGATCCAGCGAAGAGGGGACCAAGAGAGGAAAGAGATAGGCAGATTCCCCATTTTCTCTCCTTTTCTCTCTCCCCATGTGCACGTGCACGCGCACGCACACACACACACACACACACAGCACGCAGCTCAGAGTGACAGAAAGGTTTGGGACTGCTCTATCACTGTCTTCTCATGGCATGTTAACTTACCTGTCTCCCCTGGGGCTCTGAAGTCCTCAGCAAAGAGCCCAGTGGATGCTCAATTAGGTTAGAAGGATGGAATGGTGGATGGATGGATAGATGGATGGATGGATGATGGATGGATGGATGGATGGATATGGTCCAAGCATAAAATTCTTATATCTGCGCTGAGGCAGGGGCTCAGGGGATAGAGAGGGAGTCTTAACCTGTGCTTTGGAGGGAGAAGCAGGAAGGGAGGAACAGGTGGGCCATGGAGATAAGAATAGGAACAGTCAGAGATGACTTGGGGCTCCTGGTTGTGGAGACCTGGGTGGGTGGTGATGCCCAGTGCTAATGAGAATGGAGACAGAAAGACATCGCGTGGGTGTAGAAACAGTGCAGTGGAGTTAAGGAGCTGGGTAAGGGCTTCCTCAAGTTCAAGTCTGTGGCTGGAGGGAAAGAGAAAGAGGTCTGAGCTGCAGAGGCACGGTGGGGAGATCAGCACAGAGGACAGGGGACAGGCGTGTCCAGGAATGTATGTGTAGTGAGCAGAAGACCTGGGAGGTGTGAGAGCAGGAGGAGGAGGAGTTGGGGAAGGACAGGACAGACAGACACTGAACTAATTAAGCTGTTTACAAACATGTAGAGGAGCCGGCAGATAAACAGGCAAGGAGAGCAAGAGAGAGGGTAGGAGCCAGCTCTAATCACGTCTCAGCAGAAAAGATGAGACACACACGTGTTCACACGTGGAGAGATGGAGCAAAGAAAGGACATGGGTCCTGGCACCTGCTGCTGTGTGTTTGTGGATGATGGGTGGATGGATGGATGGAGAAATTCAGGGAGTAATAATAAAATCAGATAATGGGACCCGAAAGAGAAAGACTCATGTGTGACCACTCTGCTGGTCACCTTCCTGATAACAGGTTTCCTGTGAGGGAAGGGGGTGGTAACCAGGATCAAGGGAATCAAAGAGAATTTCAAGGCTTTAGAACAAAACTCCACAAGCCCCCAGAAAAGAAAGAGAGCTGCGGGGGAAGGGCAGTCAGCCCAAGCACGCACACACATATACGCAGCAGGAATGACGCACAGCCTCAGAGCAAAATTCAATAATTCTCCTCTGGAGAGAGGGAAAGAGCAGAGATGAGCAAGACACAGTCAGATACAGGAAGAGAAGGGGGATTAGACGTCAATAAGAAAGTTGAAAAGAAGCGGGGGCGGCAAGACACGCGGGCAGATAGATGGGGGGCGGGCAGACACTGAGGCACAGGCCCATGTGTGCTCACACGCACCTCAAGAGACACCCCACCCCGCTCAGGGCACGGGGAGAGGCTCCGGGTGAAATGCTGGATGGATGAATGGACGGATGGATGTGTGGAGGGGGCTGGATGGATGAGTGGAGAGGGATGGGCAGATGAATGGAGGGGAATGGATGGATTGATGGATGAAGCAACCCAGAGACTGGAAACAAAACCTGATAAAGGGCCCAGACAGAGAAAGTTCTAGATGTCTATTACTGGTTCCTCCAGTTCCCACCTCCACGCTTCTCCTCTGCTCCAGGAGACTGACTGCACTGACTACCATCAGTGGGCTCCCTGCCCTCTGGCTTCCAGCTGGGTTTGGCCCATGGGATGCCCTAGCAGGAGACAGGTGGGGGAGGAGAGAGATTCCGTGGGTCACCTCCGGCTGGCTGGTCCCTTGACTGAAGGTCACTGCTCCTCTCGGGGCAGCCCTCCTCCACGACTATTGCCTCCAAGTTCTGGTCATTACACCCACCCCTCATCCCCTATGTAGCAGAGGTGGTCACAGCTTTACCGCTGTCATCCCCAGGTTTCTGCAAAATCCCTCAGGGTTCTTCTATTACCGCACTTGACAGCACCGTGCCTTTGTAAATAAACTCCTCAAATGTTCCTAAATTCGAATGTTCCATCTCTTTCCTGTTGGGATCCTGACTAACACAAACCCACAGTGAGAAGAACAGACAACACATACTTGTGCCTGCATGAACACTCACACGCACACACGGGGACACAGAGTAACGACCATGTCCAGAAAGAACAGGGACATTGGAGAAGCTGAGCGAATGAGGAAAGCAAGGAGAGACAGAGTGACTCAGAGACCCGGAAGGCGGCACGAGAGTGCAAAGGCAGAGTGGGGAAGCGGGGACACGAATGTCCATGGCAATCTTGTTTTAACGGCAAAAAAGTAGAAATCATCTAAATGTCCATTACCAGAAGAAAGGCTAAATAAATCATGGTGTGTCTGTTCTCTGGAATACCATTCAGCTGATAAAAAGGCTGGTGTACACCCTTACGTGCTGAGAGGAAAAGAGACCCCCCAAAATTGTTCAGTCAAAAATCTCGCTGGGAATTCCCTGGCGGCCCAGTGGTCAGGACTCAGTACTTCCATTGCCATGGGCCCGGGTTGGATCCCTGGTTGGGGAACTAAGATCCGACAAGCCGCACGGTGCGGCCAAGAAAAAGAATCTTGCTGAACAATAGTCACAGCTCAATAGAATTTCTATGGAGAAAAACACCCTAAACCAAAACCTACCAAAAATATTTTCTATTTCCATAGGAAAAAAGCATACATGTACGTATATGTGTATATATGTATTTGTAAGGATCTATGAATGTGTGTGTGTATATGTGTCTAGTATGGAATGATTCCTGCTAAAGTAATGACTGTGGTTTCCCCAGGGGAAGTGGCTGGAAAACAGGATGCGAGGAAGGTCAAAGGGACCCCTTAGTCTTTTTTTTTTTTTTTGGAATTTTATTCTATTTATTTTTTTATACAGCAGGTTCTTATTAGTTATCAATTTTATACATATTAGTGTGTATATGTCAATCCCAGTCTCCCAACTCATCCCACCACCACCACCCCCGCCACTTTCCCCCCTTGGTGAGGGACCCCTTAGTCTTATCTGTGATACTTTCTTTTTCATACAAAGATGATGTGTTCGTGTGTCACTTAGGTAATTAAATACTGATTTTAACAGGAGAGGAGGCAACAGGGGAGAAAGAGAACAAGAAAGTTGAAATAAGAGATCCTCTAGACAGACACAGCTTCCATCCATCTATCCGCCCATCCTCCCCTCCAGCCACGGCTATTGGTCAGCCCCTCCTCTGTGCTGAGACACAAAGACCCTGTCCCAAGACATACAAACCCACACGTGTCTGGGTGCTCCAGACCCCCTGGGGGCGCTTCCCTCCGGGAAGGGTCAGCCGGCATTTCTTGGGAGGACATGGGCCTTCTTCTGGATAGACAATGGGAGGGGGAGGGGGAGGCCCGTGATGGCCATGCCAAGGAGAGGCGTCCCCTCCGGCCAATGGATGTGGAGGTCCCGGCTCAGCAGGAAGAGGCTGGACCACAGACACAGTCAGACGTGGCCAAAGTGCGAACAGTCCCCAGGCCCTGGGAGGGGTGGAACTGACCTGGAGGAAGCAGGCAGGGCAGGTGAGGGAGGTAGGGAAAGGTTGTGGAGAGCAGAGATGCCGCAGCCCCGGGAGGAAGAGAAGACTCCAAAGGAAACAGAGGAGAGACAGCTCAAGAGGTGGGAGAAAAACCAGGACCCTCAGCGTCCCCGGAGCTAAGGGAGGAGCAGGGGTCCAAATGGAAGAACCAGTCTCCAGAGGCAGGGTCCCTATGGACCAGGGGAGAGGGGGAGAGTAAAGACCTGATTCTGTTTAAAGGTCAGTGGAGGCCTCAGTCAAGCACCACGGTGGGCTCAGTTCAGCTGCAGGTGGTTGCAGGGGGGTTGGGGATGATGGGGAGAAAGTCTGAGCCTACTGTTTTCTCCCAAGCTCTTCTGTAGACTGAAGGAGAGAGCAGACAGGAGGTACTGGGAACAAAAAGTCAATGGAGGGAGGTGAGCGTGTTTGTCTCGGAAAAACCCAGGAGAGGGGAAACATGGCGTTGCCAAGGCAACCACACTGACCAAGGGTGATGGAGAGAAGTGAAGGGGAAGATGGGGATGGGGGTTCAGAGGAATAATCAGCCAAACTCAAAGGTGAAAGGGAGGATAGGAGCAGGGGGCCTCAATTTCTGTTCCTGGAGATGGGGAAACAGGGACGAGGTATGGAAAGTCAAGGATTTCCTCCCAGACTTGGTGAGTTTGCGATGCTGGGGACACCTAAGTGGGGATGGAAAGATGTTTAGATACATGGGCCTGGGTAAACACAGGCAAGAATGAGGGGGGTGTCAGTAACCCCCAGTGTGGATGGCATGGCCCAGGGAGAATTGGTGAGGGGAGATGAGTAGAAAGGGGAGAACACAGCCTGACAGACACTGATGCTGGAAGGGTGAGGAGGGAGACCGTCTGCAGAAGCGGACGTACAGAAAGACCCCACGCACACCCTGAGTGTGAGACTCAGAGACCACAACCTAGGGAGCTTTTATGCCTCTCCTCATCTTCTCATGACGTAATAAATGGTCTGTCTTCCCCAGGACTCTGAGTTTCCTCAGGACACAGCTTGGGACTTTGGGCTCTTGACCCTCAGCAGAGCACGTGGTAGGTGTTCCACGGCATTTGTTGAATGTCTCCTGGATGGGTGGGTGTATAGGTGGATGGGTGGGCAAGTGGACGGGTGGGTGAGTGGATGGGTAAGTGGGTGGATGAATGTCGTCCAGGTACAAATTTCTGGGTCCTTGCTGAGGCAAGGCTGAAGAATCAGGCAGGGGTCTTGAGCAGTCTCTTCGAGGGTCACTTGGCAGGAAGGGGGGCCGTGTGGGCCATGAGTGGTAGGGGAGAGAGACAGAAGTGACTCAGGGCTCCAAGCAGCAGAGTGATACTCAGCGCTGTTAAGAACAGAAAGCGATGCCCACCAGGGGTGTGAAGAGGCAGTGGGGGTGACGTGACGCTCTGGATTTAAGACACCTGACGGGGGTCCCAGCCAGTCTTGGCTCAGAGAGGGTCACATCTCCAGGAGCATAGTGGGGGACACACACGTGGAGGGCATGGGCAAGACGGTCCATGGAATATGTACGGAGTAGAGAGAGTGGGCACGGGAGGGGACCCGAGGCGCCCCCAGGTGTGAGAGTGGAGGAGGGGCAGTAGTTAGGGAAGAACATGCAGAGACACAGGACAGACACATAGATCCTGGCCCAGAGCTCTCCAAGAACCCCATAAATGAGTGGGTGGGTGAATGGATGAATGGATGGATGGATGGAAGGACGATGGACAGACAGGGAGACAGGTGAAGCAGGATAGAAAAGGTGGGAATCAACTTTGACCATGAACACACCTGTACACACACACACACACACACACACACACAGTGAGATACAGAGAAAGAAAAACTCCACAAGCCTCAGAAACGAGAGAGAGAAAGCTGCGGGGGAAGCAGCAGCTACACACACACAAACACACAGACACACAGAGCAGAAATGACGCACAAACAGAGGAAAATTCAATCAGGCTCCTCTGGAGAGCTGAAGGAGATGAAGTTAGAGGCAGCAAGCGAGGGAGCAGCATGTCAAAGTTTCAAAATTCGAAGAAGGGGAGCAGAACCCCAAGGGAGGCAAGGGGGTGGAGGTGTGGCGCATACACAGTTCAGCACAAGACACGACCCGGCCCGGGCCCGGGCTCCAAGGAGACGCCCACGTGCGTTTGCAGGTGGATAGATGCAACCAAAGGGCCAAGAACTAAGCCTGAGGAGGGCCCCAGAGACAGATAGACCCTGGGGTGCCCCAGGGTGCAGACAACTCCCCGCAGCTCCACGCTCCACCCTCTGCCTCCTCCCAGCTCTCAACCCTCAAGAGGCTGGGCTGTGCGGACCCCCAGCCTGAGCCCCCCAGCTTCCCGCCGAGCTTGGCCAGTGGGATGATCAGAGGGAGGGAGGGATGGGGGAGGTCAGTATGTTGGTCCCCTGGACTTCAGGCTGCTGTGTCCTCCTCCTCTCGAGGCAGCCCTCTCTACATGATTCTGGAAACTTCTCCCAGTGGTGGTAACAATTCACGGCCACCATCCATGGCTTCTGGTGGTCCCCTAACCCACACCTCAGTACCTATGTCAACAGGCCCTCCTCAAAGTCCCTGCATTGTGAAGAGTCCTGTTGGGGCCTGACTGAGGCTAGGATGGGAACAGCGGTCAACGGAGACCTCAGTCTTATATAGAAAGCCTTAATTTTTTTTTTTTTACAAATATAATCGGTTCTTATATCTCCTGTGGAATTTAAAAATTATTTTCCAAAAGGAGAGATGAAGCCAGAGGGGAGAAAGACCAAGACAGTGCAAGAGGAGAGATCCACAGACACCTACTTGCCCAGTCTCCCTCCAGGGCAGACCCCAAGAGAAGGCCAGCCCAGTGGGAGAAAGATGACCACCAGTGCGGTGCTTGGTGCTGCCCGGGGAGTGCTTGCTGTGTCCCACAGGGCCCCAAGGGAGGGGTCAGCAGGGGCTCCTCCAGGGAGGACCCCGGACCCAAGGCCTTTTTCTCTGCCCGAGGTGGGGGTCTGGAGAAGGAGAGGGGCCTGTGGCACCCAGTCCAAAGGGAGCCTCCCTCATGCCAACACTTGGGGTGCAGGCTGGGCAGAGTGGCCTAAGCCTGAGCCGAGTGGAGCTCAGCATGGCTGGGGAGAGGTGGGAGCCAGGACAGGGCTCTGAGGAACCCTGAGACCCCACGGAGACTGGCGGGGTAGGGGGGTACCCTCCAAAGGAAACAGAGGAGGCACGGCCTGAGAGCTGGGGGGAAACCAGGCATCCTCGGTGTGCGCAGTGCTGGTCCCCAGCATCAGGGTCCACTGAGGGGCAGAGGGAGTGAGGAGTGAAATGGGCCGGCTGGTCATCACCAAGCAGGTGGAAGAGGCCTTGCTGGAGGGCTATGGGGGCCGAGGCAGGGGACCTCACTGCAGAGGACAGGAGAGAAATGACCAGTACCTAATGTCCCCCCACCCCAGTTCATCTGTGGACGGAAGGAGAGGGAAGACAGGAGGGAGACGGGAACATCTCTCTTCAGGTGCGAGGGAGGAGAGCAAACCCACCAACCGAGAGTACCCGGGAGGAGGGAGAAAGGACAGCCGTTGCCGGGGCAACGACACTGGCCGTGAGGATGGGGAAGAGCAAGGAGGAGGTGGGAGAAAGCCTTTGGGGAAAGAATTGTGAAGAACTGGGGGCTGATTAAAGGTGGGGGCAGGAAGAGGGGAAGGGTGGTCAGATTTCTGGCTCTGGAAATGGGGGATGGCTCTGGTCAGGAGATGAAGAATTTGATCCTGGTTTGGGGAATCTGTGATGCTGGTGGGACCATCAAGTGGAGCCAAGGAGGGAACTGTGGATATTTGGGCTCTGGAGCTTACGCCGAACAAAGGGCCTGGGTTGGGGGTAAGGGGGGAACATGAGGTGGGGCGGCATCTTGTGGAGGGGGTCCTTGAACCCCCAGAAGTGAACAACAAGGAAGTCTAGGAGGGAGAGAAGGAGGAAGGTGCAGCTTCGAGAAGCATCATTGCTGGACCAACACCAGGAAGAGGGAGAAGCGTCTGTAAAAGTGACCAAGACAGACAGACAGACACACACACACACACACACACTGATGCTCAGAGTGACATAGAGTTGTGAGAAGCCCCTATCGCCCATCTTGTAGTGCAGTGATAACTGGTCTCTGAGCTCCTGCAGGATGTGGGCCTGGGTCCTCAACAGAGACCCAGTGGGTGCTTGGGGCAAGTTTATTGGATGGATGGATGGATGGTCCAGGCATCAAAGAGCTGATGACCAAGCTCTGAGAGGCTGAAGGGATTGGGGTGGGGAGGGAAGTGCCAAGCAGCCCCTCAGAGGGAGTCTTGACAGGAAGAGGGGACAGCTGGGGGTGGACGGCAGGAGTGAGCGGAGTCAGAGATGACTGACTCCCGGCTGCGAAGCCCCAGGTGGTGGCGACGCTCAGCGCTAATGAGAGCTGGGAGAGGAAAACATTTGGAGACCTGAGAGGTGATGCACTGGGTTTGCGTGCAAGCTGAAGGAGGGCTGAAGGAGGACACTGGGGTGTCAGTGCCAAGAAGTACTCTGTGAACTCATCCAGGAAGCAGGTGAAAAGCAGGAGAGGGAAAGATCCAGGACAAAGAACTAGGGGCCCCACGATGTGAGGATGTATGAAGCAGGAGGACTCGGGGAGGAATGATGGTCAGGACAGACAGACCCTAGTACGCGGATCAGCAACAGTGCTGTGGATAGACAGAAAGGCATACGGACATAGAGTCATGAAGGATGACAGAGAGGGTGGGACCCGATCGTGACCCTGCCTCAGAGGGAGAAGCATTATCCAAACACGTGTACACTTGTGCGTGTTGCACACCCACAGTAAGAGAAAGTAAAAAGCTACAAGCTTGAGAAAAAAAGAGACAGAGCTGAGGGGGCGAGCTGTGCGCACACACGCGCATGAACACACATAACACTCGCGGCAGGAATGACGCACAGACACAGAGCAAAATGCATAACACTTTCTCAGGAAAGTGGGAAAGAACATGGCTGAGCGAGAGAGATCAAGGCAGAAGCAAGAGGAGCAAGATGTGGTGTAGATTAAAAAGTTAGAAAAGAAAAAAAGAAGGGAGGTGGGGCCTTCAGGGGACCCACAGGCAGGCAGGTAGAGACATGGGCACATGCACAGGCACACACCCCCTAACACACACACACACACTCTAAGCTCTTCTCCTGGAACAGGCTCCATATGTCTTTGTCGGTAGGTGAGAGGATGGAGTAGCCCGGGGGTGAGAATAAAACCTGAGAAAGTCCCCAGAGAGAGGAAACCTCCTCAGATTACCCTAATTTGATTGTGACATCGATTTCCTGATGGGACCTTTACTGATCCACATACAGGGTGGGGAACAGGCAACACAGAAACAAACACACACACACACACACACACACACACACACACACTCAATAACTAGGGGCAAGTCCAAAAAGAACTGGGAAAGATGAGAGACAAACTAAGAGAGAATGAGGCAGGGAAGGAGATACACAGAGCTCTCAGGGAGCCAGGAGACGGTTGAATGCACAGGCAAGGTTTGGAGTGCCCCTAGGACCCGAAGAAAAGGGAGCCAGAAGGAGACAGCATGTGTTTGGTACAGCCTTATCTGTAACGATGAGAAAGTAAAAACAACCAAAATGTCCATCCTTGGAGGGGAAGAGCTAAATAAACTCCAGTTCAGCCCTTCTCTGGAATCCTGTGAGCAGAGGAAAAGAAATGACTTCAATATATGTTCTAATAAGGAAAAGGAGCCCTCAGAGAACTGTTGAGTGTAAAAGCTCACGAGAGAATAATATACATAGTATGAGGCGATTTCTTTTAAAAACAAGAACAACAACAGTATTTTGAATACTGTTTACCAAACCACATTCTGCATTTTCTGGGGGAATATATATGCTTCCATTTCCAATTGCTCATTGATTTTTGTAGATTGACTTTGTATCTTGTGACCTTGCTAAACTCACTTAATAGTTCTAGTCTTTTTTGTAGATTCTTTAGAAGTTCCTATGTAGACAATAACGTCATCTGCTAAGAGAGAAGGTTTTATTTCTTCCTTTCCCGTCTGTATGTTCTTTTACTTCTTTTTCTTGCTATATTGCACTGGCTAGGACCTCCAATGTGATGTTGAATAAGAGTGATGAAAGTGGATATCCTTGCCTTGTTCCGATCTTAGAGGGAAAGTAGTCTTTCACCACTGGGTATTATTTTAGCTGCTATTTAGGTGTGTGTGTGGTGTGTGTGTGTGTGTGTGTGAGAGAGATGAATTTTTTTGCACTAATTTGATAATGCTAGTTTCTTCTTGGGAAAGGAATTGAGGAACAGGATGTAGGCTGAGGGGGACAGGGGAAGGGACTTTAGTCTCATATGTGATGTTCTAATATTTTAAGATAATATATTTGTATATCACAGGTGAGACCAAAAAGTAATCTTTATTAAAAAAGAGAGTTTAGGGTGGCAGAGAGGGGAGAAGGAAACTGACAAAGAACAAGGAGAAAGAGGAAACCCACAGGTACAAATTCCATCTGTCTGTCCATCCCTCCTCCTGCCCCAGACCCAAATATCCCCTAGCCCCTCTTCTGTGCTGACATCGGAGAAGAAATCAGACACAAGGTTCAGTCTGGTGGGCAGAAAGGCACCCAAACCAAGGCATGCCTGGATGTTCCTGGGATATGATGGGGATATAATGGGATATTGGGAGAGAGGCTGTCAGGGGCTTCATCAAAGAGGATATGGTGCCTTATTCCTGAAAGATGGGTTTGGAAGGGGAAGGGAAAGAGGCCATTGCAGCCTTGCTGACAGAGAGGAGGGGACATCCACAGGGGCCTCTCCATTGGGCAGATGGATTTTCTTTTCACAATGGGATAGAGACTGCTGATCTGGTGAACAAGAAGTCGGTAGAGGGATTTGCCGAGCATCATGGCGGGCCCAGAGGAACTGGGGGCGGCTCTGCTAAAGCCAAGGCTTCTGCAGATGGATGGAGAGAGTGGACAGGAGTGAGACAGGACAAGATGGCGTGCTTCTCTACAAGTTAGAGGAAAGCGAGCACGTTCCCCTGCTGAGAGGAGCCTGGAGAGAAGGGAGAGCGTGGCCGTTGCCAGGGCAACCATATTGGCCATGACGATGGGCAGGAACAAGGGGGAAGACTGGAGAGAGATGTTGGAGGAAGAATCGGTACAAAATTGGAACTGAATTGGAAATGGAGGGCAAAGGAGAAGAGAAGGTGATGTCTGGGTTTCTGGTCTTGGAGATGGGAGGTAGGAACCTCCCATCTGGGAGGAGGGTGGGGATGATGGAGAGTTTGATCCTATCTTGGTAAGTCTGTGACGTTGCTGGGGCATCCGAATGGGGCTGAGGAAGGGACAGGGGATGTGCACGAGCGAGTTTCTGCACGGAGAAGGATCTCTGAAACCCTGGGCACAGACAACTCGTGGGAGGAGAGGAGAGAAGCAGGAGGACGCAGCCTTGGGGAGCACCAATTCTGGAGGGTTGGAAGGAGGAAGAAGGTCTGAAAAAGTGGCCAAGGCAAATAAGACAGATGTCACCTCCCAAAACACACACAGTGTAGTGACCAAAGTGACAGAAAATCTTGGGAATCTCCATCACACGTCTTGTAGAGCAGTGACGACTGGTCTGTCTTTCCCCTGAACTCTGATGAGCTCCTGCACGACGTGGGCTAGGGCTTTGGGGACTGTGTCCTCAGCAGAGATCCAGTGGGTGCTTGGGGCAAGTTTGCTGCTTGGATGGATGAATGGATGGATGCAGTGGTCCAGGCTTCAATTTTCTGGGCCGGCTGCGGGAGGGGCTGATAAGACAGTGGGGGCTGGGTGCTGAGCAGCTTTTGGAGGAAGATTCTACAGGAAAGAGAACAGATGGGCTGTGGGTGGCAGGAGAGTGGGGACTCAGAGATGACTCGGGGCTCCTGGCTGCGGACCCAGGCAGGCAATGACACTCTGCGCTAATGAGAACAGGGAGAGAAACCCATCAGAGGTGCGGAAATGATGCGGTGAGCTTGTCGTATGCTGGGTTTGAGGTACCAGAGTCAGCTGCGAATTGGCTTTGAGTTCTCAACTTGTGAGCGAAATGGGAGTCTGGCCTGCAGGCTGCAGGAGGAGCACGCACAGAGGAGGGGGTAGGGCCCAGTACACACACTGGGGGCCCAGGCTGTGCAGGCAAGTGCAGAGACAGGAAAGGGGGAGGCAGGGTGGTGGACAGCAGACAGCCGTGAGCTCACACCACACACCCGCACAGCCCGGACCAACCCAAGTCCTGGCAGGAAGCAGGTGTTTAATAAACTTCTTGTGGATGAACTAACAAATAGTTGGACAAAGCGTGAATGACAGTGACCCAGAGACTGGGAACTACCTCAGCCCAAGCCCTAGAGGGAATGACGTGAGAGACTGACAGATGTTCACACACACACACACACACACAAACAGAAACACACACCACGAATGGCTCACAGACTCAGAGCAAAAATTCAACAAAGCTCTTCTGCAGAGAGAAAAGGAATGTGGCTTTGGAGTGAGATAAAAAGAGAGGCAGTGAGGGAGTGGGAAGGGGCCTTCAGACAGCAGGACACAGATATAGGCACACTGTACACACACACACACTCACAGTCTCACTGACTGGCACAGAATCTGGCACTTGTTAGATGATGGCTGGCTGGCTGGCTGGCTGGATAGATGGATGGGATCAGTAGGTGGATGGATAGGTAAATGGATGGATGGATGGATGAATGGACGGATGGATGGATGGACGGATGGACGGATGGATGGGTGGAAGGGTAATCCAGAGATGAGAATAAAATTCGATAAAGGGCGCAGAATAGGAGTGATTCACATATGTCCACGTACACACATCACACACATACACTGCCTAGCATAGCATCCACCACAAGATATTTAAAGATGGAATAACTGAATAAATGAATAAATTAACAAAGGAATGAATGAATGAAGCAAACTAGAAATTAGGTCAAAACCCAATAAATGAGAGGGACAGAAGTATAACCCACAGTGAGACAGACACAGATGCACACACCCAGGCATGGGTGTGAGTTCACACACACACACAGGATTATCCACTCACAAAGGGAGGGCCAAATCTGTGAGGGCTCAGAGAGAGAACTCAGAAGCTAGGAGAGAATGACGAACACAGCAGAACAAGGTAGGGAGGCAGAGGGGTGAGCTGGAGTGGAGGGTACAGGAGGAGAGCTATGAAGGAAAAGACTTGAAAGGATGTGGTCACCATTCAGATTCATGCACGTAATCCATGAGCATTTACAGAGCACCTACTATGTGCCAGACACTGTTGAATGAGCAGATTACAACAGGGAGCTTCTGTTGTAGGAGATTCAGCTCCTCCTCTCCCAGAACTGATCTTCTAGTACAGAAGACAGAAAAAGGCCAAGTAAGTTAGGAAGATAATTTCTGATATTGATAAGAATTAAAAGGAGGTTAGTGCAGGGTGGTGAGACAGAGCCCAGGGGGGAGGGGAGGCATGATCAAGGAAGGCTTCCCTGAGGAGGTTGCATCTGAGCTGAGAACTGAGTGACAGAAAGGGAGGAGGCAGCCTTGTGAATTTCTGGGAGAAGAGTCTTCTCAGGCTGAAAGAATTAAAACGGCTAGAGCCCTAAGACAAGAATGAGCTTGCCATGTTTGAAGAGTAGCGAGAAGGTGGGCGGAGCTGGACTGAGTGAGTGAGAGGAGGAGAATGCAAGAGATGAAGCTGGCAACATGGTCAGGGCCAGATCATGTTAGACTTTGGCACAAAGCTTGGGTTTTACAGTCAATGCAGTGGGAAACCACTGGAGGGGTTTAAGCAGGCAGTGGCCCGATCTGATTTATAAGATCCCTCTGGTTCTGGACACAGGAATAGAAGCAGGGAGCCCAGGGAGGAGGCTGGGTGATTGTTCCAGAGAAATGATGGGGGCTTGAGTTAGGATGGAGCAAATGACGTGAAGAAAACAGAATGATTTGGAAGTTCAGTCGGTGAGACTGGCCAGTGAATTGACCACGAGTATGTATGAAATGATGAGGGTTAAAAGGGACTCCTGGATAACTTCCAGGGTTCCAGGGTGGTGTCATTTATTGATCTGGGGAAGAATGAGGAAGGAACAGGTTTTCGAGGAAGATGGGATGATTTCAGCTTTCGGTGTAGTGAGTTTAAAATGCGTGTTGGGTATCCCTGCAGAGAAGTTGAATGAGCAGTAGAGTCTGGGGTTCAGGGAAAGGTAGAGTTTGGGAGTGGTCAGAAAATAGAGAGTACGCCAAACTGTTGAATTGGAGAGATTGTGTAAATGAAGAAGAGAAGGGGGCCATTTAGAGATTGGGGGAAGTGGGAGGATCCAGCAAAAGAAATAGACCAAGAGGTAAAATCAGAGAAATGTCTGAGAGCCAAGAAAAGTGAATGTTTCAAGACTGAGGAAGTGTTCAACCACATCCAACATTACTGATGGGACAAGGAAGATGAGGACTGAGAACTGAGCGTTGGATCTGACAAGACGGTGGTCACTGGTGACCTTGCCAAGAGTAGTGTCAATAGTGAGGTCAGGGTGAAAGGCTAATTAGAGGGGTTATAGAAAGAATGGTGGGGGCTGACTTCCAAGGTCTTGCTGAGATCCAAGACATGCTCTAGTAAATGAGGTGGAATGACAACAAGCGATGGCTTGGGAGTAGGATGGCTGGAAGTTGGGACTTTGGAATTGGAGCTGTCGTTGCAAGGTCAAAGATACGATCATGGTTG
This sequence comes from Eschrichtius robustus, assembly GCF_028021215.1. Taxonomy (NCBI): domain Eukaryota; kingdom Metazoa; phylum Chordata; class Mammalia; order Artiodactyla; family Eschrichtiidae; genus Eschrichtius; species Eschrichtius robustus. The sequence goes on from NC_090839.1 coordinate 22,559,935, forward strand.
AGGTCGAGTAGAGAACAAGATTGTTAGCACTTGGGAGGTCAAGAGCATGGTGTTGGCTATACCATCCATGTGGGTGGTGAAGTCATCAAGGATGGCCACAGGACTAGGAACAGAGAGAAGAACCAGGAAATACAATCTTCAGTGATTGAGGGGACACAATGGGAGACTGGAAAATGACCATCCCAACAAGCAGTGCTGGTGGAGTGAACAAAGCAGAGTCAAGAGTGATGCGGAGTTCATGTAATATAACAATTTGAAAAAAAAGTAAAACAGTTTAAAAGAAATCATGACAAATAGCCACTTAATGAAATTAAAAGAAAAAAATGACAGCAAATCAAAAAAAAAAAAAAAGGAGTGATGCGGAGGTACCACCCTCATGATAGGGCACATCGTGGTCTTGTTTACCGACCCAGGGACCCCAGCAGGAGGAGTACCTGTAGGGAAGATGCTGAGTCCACTTTGGGACACGTGGAGTGTCAGGTGCCTGGAGGGATAGCCAGGTGGAAGCATCTAGGAAATGGCTGATCATACAGGTCTGAGGCTCAAAATAATGATTAGGCAGGAAATAAAAACTCAGGAGTCATGGTATTTGAGTGGCTATTGAGACAGGGGGCAGGGAAACAGGTGGGAAGAGAAATGAGAAGGGCTGGGGACACAGTCTAGGGATGAGGGAGGGCAACGCTTCATTGTTTTAGGTTCCGATGGTGGTTGTACCAGGTACTTAAGTGAGGGAGGCGAGGTGGGGGTCAGGCTTGGGGAGTGGACGTCAAGGGCTCAGTTGGAGCATGTTAGAGTTGAGTTGCCCGTAGACTCCCACGTGGAGATGTGGGCGTAAGAGTCTAGGGTTCAGGCCGGGAGTCATCAGCATAAGGCTTGCTGGGTTTTCAAGTCATAGGACTGGATGAATCAAGATTCCCAAGGAAGTAAGGAGAGAGAGACCAGAGGGACAGAGAGAGAAGATATCCAAAGACTGAGCCATTGGCTCACCAATAGTTCATCAGCACTTACGACGGGTTCTCCAGCTTTTCTTCAGTGGCCAGTCAAGAAAGACAGGAGAGAGATGGGGATGAATGTCCTGGAAACTGAGAACAGCGTTGAAATGCTGCAAAGACTAAAATTAAAATGTCCATTAAATCGGCAGCATGGAGGCCACACCAATGACCTTGATGGGGGGGTTGCTGATCACAGCGTGGGGAGGTAGGGCTATTTGGGGTGGAGGGCAACTCTTCCCTTTTCTGAGAAGGGAGGAGAGAGATGGAGCTGTAGTTAGGGGAGAGATGGGATCAAGGGGAGGATCTTTTTCTAGGATGGGAGAGATTTGCACGCTGGCTGGAGGGATCCAAAATTTTTTTCAGAGGGTAGCCATCCTTCCAAAAGTACAGCCTGTGAGACAAGGAGATGGAAACGGGTACTGAGAGGAGGACGAGGAAGAGAAGAAAGGCGCACCCACTGGGTCATTCATTCATTCATTCAGAAAATCTCTAATAACAGCTATCCATTTAATCCTTAATAACAGCTGCGGATGGTGAGGCTGGCCCTTCCATAACAGCTTTTCAAAATTCATCTAATCCTTGTGATACCCCATGAGGAACGTGCTGTCTGTGGCTTCATTTACAGACGAGGGGACTTGGGAAGGTGACAGGTGTTGGAGCAAGAAGTGGAGGGATGAGTGCAGAGGTGGGGGGCCGGGAGGGGGCTACGCTGCAGGAGGGGCTGCGCAGGGGCTGCTGAGGGGCTCCCGGAGGGAGAGTCAGCAGGAAGCCAGACAGATGGCTGTGGGCTGCGGGAGTTGAGGAATCAGAGATGACTCTGGACTCCTGGCTACTGCCCCCAGTGGGCGCTAATGAGAACAGGAGAAAAACATGTTTGGGGGCTACAGAGACAAGGTGGTGCGGTTTCAGGCATCTGTGGAGAGGCCCAGCTGGAGACACATGCTGGCATCATGTCTTTATCCTTGTGGACTACAGGAGCAGGGGATGCACTGCCCGGGGAGAAGGGGCAGAGTGAGGAGACAGCAGGCTCAGGGTAGGACAGGAGATGCCGAAAAGAGAAGGACTGCAGGGCCCTTGACACTTTGAGAGAAAAATGCTTAATACATATCACCTTATATCACTTAGAGGGTGACTCTAGAGCCAGACATCCTGGTTCAAAACCCACCTCCACTACTTACTTGTTGTGTGAGCTGGGACAAGTCACTTAACCTCTCTGAGCCTTGGTTTCCCATCTGTAAAACGGGGATAATAATAGTATCAAGAATCATATTGTAAGGATTAAATGAAAAATACAGGCAAGGCACTTAGGACAGTTTCAGACGTGTAGTAAACCTATATGAGATTAGCTGTTGTTCTTGCTGCTGTGGTTATGTTCTGTCTCACTCTGCCCCTGAATACCCACAGCCTTTAGGAAGGCAGATATACAAAAAGAGAACAGTGATGTGACCTGAGATTTGTTTGAACAGCCACATTTATGAGAGAGCCCAGGAGGAAGCCATTTACTAATACGGGGTCAGGAAAGACGTTAGTGAGGAAGGGTCATTTGAGCTGGACCTTGAAGGATGCATACGAGTCAGCAGGTAGAGGAGAAAGGTTCATTCATTCTTCCAGCCGCTCTCCAGCATCCCCCGAGTGCCTCGCTCACGCCTGGCCCTGTGCTGGGTGGGGGAGGCCAAAGCTCCAGAGAGGAACTGAGCACCAGACTGGTTCCTCCTTGTGTCACCCCCAGTCTCGTGGGGGAGACAGACATGGGAGAAATAGATTGTTATAGGAGAACATGGTAACAGCAGCAACAGGGATATGCCCAGGAAGTTATGGGAACTTCAAGACAGGATGCCCCCTTGGGGGTGACAGGAGGGGCACCAAAAAGAAGCAGAGGAGGGAGAGAATGACAAAGGAAAGAGAATCGCATCCCAGGCCAGGCACGGCCATAGCCAAAGCCTTCAAGGTGGGCACTCTGTGTTGTGAAGGTCACTCGTGTCCCCAGGCTTCCCAACCAGGCTTCCCTCCCCCATCCCCACTGCCCACAGGCCTCCCTGATTTCCCTCGCTCCCTAATTCCTTGAGTATCTATTGGACACCTCAGAGGAGCCACACCTGGGTGGGAGGGAGGAAGGAAGGGACCCGTGGGGTAGGGTGAGCTGTGATTGAGCCAGAGAGAAGAGAGGGTGCCAACACGGTGGCAGCAGCACTAACCAGCGCGCACTGGGCACTGCTGCGTGCCCGCACCGTGCTGAGCATCCTTGACATGAGCCGTCCCGCGGAGCCTCAGAACGCTTATTATCCTCATTTTGCTCTGAGGACCAGCATAAGATGTGAACAGGTGTTGGGCACCAAAGTCCAGAGGCTTGTTTATCTATTGTGTCTCCGCGAGAGGCAGGAGGCACAGGCAGAACCAAATGGAGGGGAGACGGCTGAGTTCTCTGAGCAGGAGGCCACCTGGGCCATGGGGAGAGGCTGGGAGGGTTCAGACCACCCCCACTCCTGCTGCCCATGAACCACGTCCCACTTCCCGGCCCCCAGCCCTTATGAGACTGAAACAAGGGTGAAGCCCCTCCATGCCCCGGCACCTGGTCCTCTGCCACCTTCATCTCCCGGGCTGCACAAGGAAACTTCCCAGAATCTCTGTCCCACGTCCTGGCTCCACTGCGTTACCCACGAAAGCCCCACCCGCACCCACCAGCTCTTCTTCATTCTTAAGCAACCCAAGAACAAAGTGACCAGGGCAGAAAAAGGGATGGTGGGACACGGAAGGCACCCAGCATCCTGAGGGAAGCAGCCGAAGAGAGAGAGGGAAGGGAGGGGAGGGAGGATGGGGTCTCTGTCTCTGTCTCTCTCTCTAACCAACCCCCCTCCGCTATTTTTTTCTCTGGATTTCTCTGTCTAGCTTCCTCGCCTCTCTCTCTCTCTCTCTCTCTCCACACACACACACACACACACACACACACACACGTCAGATAAAGCCCCAGAAGGAGGAAGGGAGGGACGGAGGAGACTGTCAGACAGACAGAACTTCCCAGACAAAGACATTCAGACCATTCAGACAGGCTGACGAAGACACATAGGGGTGTCCCGAGTGGAGACGCCCAAATGCTCTTGAAGGAACAGATAAGTAAAAACAGTGAAATCAAATTTGCAGAGAAAAACTCACGCCGAGAGAAAAGGTTCACAGATACAAAGAACATTGCAAAAAGATCTCCAAATATTAATAGTGGTTCCTTTCTCTCTGGGAAGTGGGATTACAGGGGATTTTTATTTCATATTCTTCTGCACGTTCTTTCTGGTATTTTCCACCTTCTCTGTGGTGAACACATATTACCCCTGAAACCAAAGGAAAACAATAAATGTCATTTCTGAGAGAAAGAAAACATCCGCGGCAGGGTGGGGGACAAAGCCTGCCAAAGCTGCAAAGAAGCAGCGAGAGCGTAGAGCACATGCACACACACACGCTTGCACACTCACGGGCTCACACGTTCACACACTCCTCCACGATCACAGTACTCCCGCCCACACGCACACACACAGGCCCATTCTTTAGGCGCACAGCATGAACAGCCAGAGTGAAATTCCAGAAATCTCCAAGGAAGGAAAAGGTTGGAGAGGAGGAGGAAGGAGAGGGAGACAGGGAAGCCTGGAGATGGATGGACAGACACACACATGACCCTCTAGCCCAGGGCATGACTCAGCACAGCCGCTGACAACGGGCCCCTAATGCCCTCGTTATTCTGATAGTGGATGTGGTTATCACTTTCATGGGTTTTTCTTATTACAAAGGTAATAATGCGGCTTGTGTTCCTGGCAGACAATTTAGAAAAAATGATGCTCTGTTTTTTGAATGAGCAAAAGAACTTATGAATGGGAGTGACCGACGGAGACAGAGGGAGAGCAAACTGTGAGGAAACCACAGAGAGGAAGTGAGAGAGGCAAGAGCCTGTGGAGGGACACACACACACACAGATGCACACACATGCGCGCACACACGCACACGCACACACACGCACACACACACGCACACACATGCACACAGGCGCACACAGTGGGGCAAGAGCAAGATGGTAATTTTGAAAGGCTGCAGAGAGAGGGAGGTGGCAAGCAGACAATCAAGCAGATGGGTGTCCAGGGAGCCAGACACATGGACACAAGCCCAACATGCATCCCTCGAAGCTCACACAGAGTGGGGGGCAAAATTCAGGGAGGCCTGAGCGGCGGGAGGGAGACCCGCCATCCCACAGACACACACTCCTGGTCTGGGCATCCTCAGGACAGGCTTTATGAATGAATGAATGTGGATGTCGGTGAGACCCCCCCCCCAGGGGGAGAGCAGAGCCCATGCAGGCAGAGACAGGCCCCCAGAGACAGAAGCACAGGCTGAGAGAGACTCAGAGAGGGGCTCCAAGTCAGACCGGAGACAGTGACAGAGACTGAGAGGGGCAGAGAGTGCGAGACAGGAGGAGGGGCGGTGGGGGGGGCACGAGGGGCACTGCGAGGTGGGGCCCTGGCCACAGTCCAGCCCAGGGTCCACTCCCCAGCATGCTCCCAGGGGGCCCTCCTCCAGGAAATGGGATCAATAGGGGACTTCTATTGTTTTCTCTGTGCTTCTCTGTATTTTCTAAACGATTTATCATGAAGATGGATGCATTACTTTTCGGATCAGGAGAAAACATGTGCCTTGAAAGAAAAAGAAAAGAAAGAAAAATGGTACAGAGATTGAATGGAGATGACACTACAGAGAACAAGCAGGGAGTGATCAGACACGTCCACGTGCGCACACCCTCCGGGACTGAGGGCAGACCTGAGGAGGGGGAGCAGGGAGCAGCGGGGGGCAGAGGAAGTAGGCAAACTGAGGCTCCGAGCCCCAGACTTCCAAACATACCTGCACTCATACAGAGAGGACAAGCTCCTGGAGGAGACTGAGGGTGCATTTGTTGATCACCTAGTGTGTACGGGAGCCTAGGGTTAGGTTGCCTACTGCAATCTTGGGTGGCAAGTCTGGGCTGACCCAGAGGCCCGGGCAGGGGACGGTCTCCCAGAGAAGGGTCCCAGAGCCCAAAAACTCAAAGCAGGGCCCGGTGGGGGGAGATGGGGAAGGAAGAGGAGTTTGTCAAACAGATGGGGAAGAAGGCACAGGGCAAAGGGGGAAAGCTTGAGCACAGGACAAAGGCTTGGAGGAGCAGAGGGTGTGGTGAGAGAGACAGAGGCAGAGACAGAGGCAGAGACAGGCGAAGGAGGCTGCAGGGCCCCGCAGCCAGAGCCTGAGGGCCTGGAAGAGCTCAGAAGTTGGCTTTGTTCTCTGTACAAAGAGAGTTAAGGGATTTAGGGCCTGGGGGTTGGGTGTTGTTTCTGATTCCTGGGAGGAAGGAGGAGAAGCAGGAAGACCAGAGAGGAAACCAGTGGAGCCTTCCGGGGAGAGATGGGGTGCCCTGACCAGGGTCGGGGGAGAGGTGGGTGGGTGCTTAGGGAACAGCATCTGCAGGGCAGGTTACCGTGGGCGTGCGGGGAGGGTCAGGCTGACCTGAGCAACTAGAGGAAGGACAGGGACCCCCAGCTCAGCGGGGTCTCAGGAAGAGAGGGTGGGGTTAGATCTGCGGCTCCTTCCAGATGTGTGGTGGGGGTGTGAGGACCCCTCAAGCCTGATGCCCCAAAAGAGGATGAAGTCACAGCTGGGGCGTGCCATTGGGAAGACAAGCCTCCCCAGGCAGGGCGCCCCTGGGAGTTCCAGCAGTTTAGGGGCAGGTGAAGGGAGTGGAAGGAGATCCGGATGTGACGATACACTCACAGACACACACAGACACACTCACGGACACACTCAGAGACACAGAGGCCGGGAGGAAGGGGAGCCCGAGAGAGGAGGAGGGACTGAGGGAAATACGTGGCATGAGACAGAGTCAGACATGGACACATCTGGAAAAATCGAGGAGGAAGGATAGGGAGGCCAAGAGACAGAGAAAAAGGGCGAGCGTGGCGGGAGCGGAGAGACAGAGATGGAGACGGTGCCGGGCAGAGAGGGAGAGAGGGATAAAGAGCCCGTGACGGGGAGACAGAAGGAGAGACCCAGAGTCAGAGACAGAGCTGGAGACACACACACACACACACACACACACACACACACACACACACACACCACACACACGGAGGCTGAGAGGTGGAGAGTCTGACAGAAAGCCCAGACAGGGAAGGGAAGTGGGGAGGGGGCGCCCCTCTCCTCTCCTTCCTCCTCCCTCTCCCAGAGCAAGGGCAGACTTCAGCAACGCCTTAGAGACAGAGAGGGAAGGGGCTGGAGGGAGGGGAAGAGCAGAGAGTCACACACACACACACACACACACACACACACACACACACACTCACAGCCCAGCGCACAGGAGACTCACAGGGTGAGCACAAAAGCAAGAACCCCGCAGAGAGGGGGCCAAGGAGGGGACTCCTCTGTCTGTCTCCCTCTCCCTCTCTCATTGTGTGTGTGTGTGTGTGTGTGTGTGCACGTGTGTGTGTGTAGAACACGTTCAAAGAATGACAATGACCCCCAAGGCTGGAGCAGAGAGAAAGCAAAGAGTCCAGTGTGGTGGACAGACAGACCAGTACACACACACACAGACACACACACGCACACACACGCATGTGCGTGCGCACACACACGCACGCACATACACACACACAAATCATTTGATGCTTAAAAGGAGCACAAAGCCACCTAATGCTCCAGAGAGGAAGGTGGGAGAGAACACGGGGCAGGAGGCTCTCAGAAGAGGTGTGGGGTAGGCCCCCTCCAGACCTGCCTGGGGGAGGCACCATCCTGGGCACGGGTGACCTAGAGCCTGAACTGACAAAGGGATGCCATCAGCACACAGTGGGGCAGGAGCTATTCTGGAAACCCCTTCCCTCCAGAGGCCACAGGGGAAAGATACTCACTCTGCTTGGGGGAGAGGGAGTCCGGGAAGGTGACTCTGAGGCAGGTCAGGAAGGGACACTAGGGGCAGAGGGGTGAGAATGCCAGGGGACAGGTCTGGGCGGCTGGCTTGGGGGTGATGGAGGAGGGAGGAGGCTTGAGAGGCAGGCAGTAGGGGCTGAGGCCTGGACTTCGTTTGGGGTAGGGGTGGGGAGCCAGGGAGTGATGCAGTGGGTAGACAGACGTGGTCAGAGGCATGTTTGAGAAGGTGCTGGTGTCTGGGGAGTTTGATCTGGGGGAAGCGGGGATGGCCGGCCAGCCAAGGGGCAGCAAGAAGCAGGCTGGCAAAGGGGAATGGCAGTGAGATTGAAGAGGTGGTCATGGTAGGTGGCTCAGGAAGGAGGGAGACGCAGCCGTGGGAGTCCAGGGTGTGCAGCCAGCCAGGGGTGGCCCAGATCATCCTAGGAACGGGAGGGCCAGGAAAGGGAGGGCCCAGTGTCCCAAGACAGGAGGGCTTTCGAGACTCAAAAAGAGGCAAAGTGGACAAAGTGTGGTCTCTCCTTACAACTGAATATTATTCAGCCATAAAAAGGAACAAAGTCCTGACACACGTGACTACGTGGATAAACCTCAAAAACATTACGCTAAGTGCAAGAAATCAGACTCAAAAGGTCACATATGGTAGGACTCTGTTTATCTGAAATATCTGGAATAGACAAATCCATGGAGACAGAAAGCAGATTGGTGGCTGCCGGGGACAGGAAGGGGGGAGGGGAAATGGGGAATAACTGCTTAACAGGTAGGGGGTTTTATTTGGGGTGATAAAATAAAGTCTTGGAACTAGAGGTCGTACAACATTGTGAATGTACTAAATGCCACTAAATTGTTCACTTTGAAATGGTTAATTTTATATGAATTTCACCTCAATAAAAAATTTTTGTTTTATTACAAAATAAAAACTAGCTCACCAAGCAGGCCCGTGAGGAGAGGGATTTCCAGGTGGAGGGACCAGCACCTGCAGAGGGGCTAGCGGCATGCAGGCACATGGGCGGGTGGGAGGGGTGTGGCAGGGGGAGGGGCTTGGAAGCATGAGGAGTGGAGATGGGAGGGGGGTGTGCTTGAATACTTCTTGGAGGTGGGAGCCTCGGGGACCTATGAGGTGGGAGAGCTGTGACTGGTCCCCAAGTGGTGAAGGGGTCCATAGGGTGAGATCAGAGACCGGAGACCAGAGAGCAGGCAGGTATCAGCCACTCAAGTGGGGGCTGGTGCGGTGTGAGCAGCGGTCGCTGGGGTTGAGAGGTGATTCAGCCAAGGCCCCGGGACTTCGGAACCAGTTAGGCACAGGTGAGAGCAGATTGGGTAGCGAGGCGGGAGCTAGGGATTTCCTCCCTGGGGACTCGGTGGGCAAGAAGAGGCACTTCCCTGCGTCCTGGCCAGGCAGGGTTTAGAAATTAGGTTGTTCAGTCAGTCAGAGAACATGTACTGAGTGCCTTCCACGGGCCGGGCAGTGTCCTTGGAGCTGGAGACACAGCACTGAACAGACACTCCATGCCCTCCTGGGGCTACAGCACAGTGGCAGAGAGGATAGTGTGAGAGATGGAAAATAAACCAAGAAATCCACATATAAGATGATAGCTGGGGGACTTCCCTGGTGGCGCAGTGGTTAAGAATCCGCCTGCCAATGCAGGGGACACAGGTTTGAGCCCTGGTCTGGGAAGATCCCACATGCCGCGGGGCACCTGGGCCCGTGTGCCACAACTACTGAGGCTGTGCTCTAGAGCCCGCGAGCCACAACTACTGAAGCCCATGTGCCACAACTACTGAAGCCCGTGTGCCAAAACTACTGAAGCCCGTGTGCCTAGAGCCCGTGCTCCGCAACAAGAGAAGCCACCGCAATGAGAAGCCTGCACACTTCAAAGAAGAGTAGCCCCTGCTCGCCGCAACTAGGGAAAGCCCGTGCACAGCAACGAAGACCCAATGCAGCCATAAATAAAATAAATAATAAATTTATAAAAAAAAATAAGATGACAGCTGGCAGGGAAAAGTGCTTTGAAGACAAAGACAGCAGGAGCAGGATAGGGGTAAGGAGAGCTAAAACGGAGGATGCTGTGTTAGACTAAGTCACCAGAGAGGCCTTTCTGAAGAGGGGACTGTGGAGCAGAGACCTGAGGAGGTGGGCGGGCACACAGATCTCAGGAGAGAGCTCCAGGCAGAGGGGACCGCACGTGCAAAGGCCCTGGGGTGGGAGCAGCACATCTCATTCAAGGAGAGGCAAGGGCGGGGTGGCTGGAGCAGAAGGGGTGGCAGGCGGGGGCTGGGGGTGAGGAGGGAGCAGCAGAGCCCTGCCTGGAGCCAAGGCCTTCCGTGTGGGTGATGGTGAGTGCCTGGGTTCTGCAGGGGGCGCCCCTCAGGGAGATGGACCCTAATAAGGACGGGGGACTAACAGAAGGACAAGTAGGACCTGTCAGGCCCAAGCGCTGCCCGCTCTGCCCCCCGCAGGGTTGGTTGATGGAGATTTGATTAAACCCTGAAAGTCTCCCCAACAAACTCACTCAGCAACCGAAAAGCAACAGGAGGGGCGAGAGTGAGGAGCTTTGGACAGACTTACACAGAGGCAGGCCTGACGCATGAAGAAAGGAGAAGAAAGCTTGAGAAAGCCTCCGAGGGAGAGTGGGAGGGGCAAGGGGAGAGCGGGAGCGGCGAGGCGAGACCCCTATGCCGCCAGGGGCTGGGGGTGACGCACACACCCGGCCCACGCGGGGCTCGCGGGGTGTGACACACCGCCGGCTCTCAGGCTGGCGAGGCTGCCAGGCGCAGACGGTGACGTGCGACCCCGACAAAGCCCCCAGGAGGGGGATGCAGAGAAGGAAGAGGAGGGGGAGGGAGACACGTGAGCCAGATGGGCAGGCGGTGGGGGGGTCTGTGGCCAGACAGACAAGGAGCCCCCAGAGAGAGAGGGAAGGACACACAGACAAAATCACCCAGACAGATCCCTCCACTCAGAGAGACACAGCCAGAGACACAGTGAGCCTCGCAACACGTGGAGACATGGCCAGGAGGGGCCTTCCCTGAGATACACAGACAGACATCCCGCATACACTCAACACTGCGCACAGACAGGAGACAGAGACACACGCACACACAGACACATAGACAGACAGCTGCCACACAGCAGAACACACGCAGAGACCAGCAGACACTCCCATTCACACGGGCAGAAACAATCAGAAACCCAGGTCAGGACACACAGACCGTCGGATAAACACACAAACATATCAACACAGAGAAACACATACATACACACAAATACAGACAACAGACAGTCAAACATACACACAAACACATCCACGGACACATAGACTAGGACCAGATACTCACACGCACTGGTGCACAGGGACAGACAGACAGACAGACCTCACATGGACAGAGACACATAGCCCCTCACCCGGAGTCCGACAGAAACACACACACTGTCATAGGGGGAGGGACGGGCAGGACACCCACAAGAGCAAGACGGAAGGACAGGGAAGTTGACAGAAGTGAGAAGATGAAGATGAGAAGACGATGTGAGGCCAGGTGCCTGCGCACCAGGCTCGGGGTCTCCCCTCCACACCAGGGTGCCCAGTCACCGATATGCTTTTGACTCTAAGGCCTGCCACACAGCAGGGGATGTTTGTCCCCCTCATGGCCTCCCACCCTGCTGTGGGGCAGCAACTATGTTTGTTGACTGAATGCACGACCAAATTTGCCTGATGTTAGAGGGTCACTCTGGGGGGCCAAGTGGAGGCCGGAGCACTGCAACAGGTGACAGATGACAGGGAAGCCCGTGCGGGGCAAGACATGGAGAAGGAGTCGGCAGGGAAGTAGGGGGAGTGTCAAGGGGACGGTGTCCCCGAGGTGCAGCGTCAGACCCTGGTTTGCTGGAAGGTGGGAGAGGCCACAGTGAGAGCCATTTCAGGGGGTCAGGAACAAAATGTCACCGGACAGGGAGTGAGAGGGAGGGGCCGACATGAAGACAGCCCTAGGATGGGATGGGAAGACAGGTGGGGGCCTGGAGGGGGGGGCTCTGCAGGTGGGGAGACCGACCACGGTGGGTGGGCAGGTCTGGGGCTCAGCTTGGCTAGAGACCCCCATGGCAGCGGGTTGCCTGTGGACCAAATAGTTTGCAAAGGGGGCTGGGGAGCTGCGAGGGGCAGGAGGGGGAGGGCCAGGCCGGCACACACACACACACACACACACACACACACACACACTGCCAGCCAGCACTCACCCACCCTCAGAGACAGCGAGGGAAGAAAGGAGGAGAGAGAGAGAGAGAAATAGAGCCAGGCTCACCTGGAAAATTCTAGATGGAGCCCCCAGGAGCGGGAGAGGAGGAGAGAGAGGCAGAGGTGGGGGAAGCAGGAGCGAGGGGGAGGTAGTGGGCGAGCAGGACACACACAAACACACTCTCATGCACACATACACCCCTGCAGTGACGCACAGAATAGAAGCAGAATTCAATAATGACTGGGAGACGGCGCAGAGCGGAGAGAGCGGGAGTGGAGCAGCGGGGGGCGGGAGGGGGGCGGAGGGAGCGAGTCAGACACACACAGCCCTGTCTCAGGAGGTATTCAATAATTGTTGATCGAATGAAGGAACAAAGATGAGGAACTCTCAGAAGGGAAGCTACGCCTAAGAAAGTTCCAAGACGGATAGACAGAATGTCACACATATATACAGTGAGAAAAAAAAAATCCCGATCAACTTTTGGATTTAAAACAATGATAATAAACAGTACTAGAGTCAGAATAACTGTTCCCTTGAGGGGTAGGGGTAGTCCTGAGAGAGAAGGCGGCTGCTGAGGGCTGGGATGGTCTGTTTCTTGCTCCAGGATGTGGATCCACAGGTGTAGACATGGATAAAATTCATCGAGGTTTTTCACTTAAGATGTGTGCATGTTATGGTATGTAAGTTATACCTCAATTTTTTTTAATGAGAGAAAGAGGATACGAAAGGGAAGGAAAGATGAATGTCAGGTGGCGAAAGAGGAACAGATGCACACACACACACATACACATGCACACACACACAAATGACGTAACAGTGTCCAGGTAAGAACAAACCCCGACAAAGTCTGACAAGAAGAGAAGTAAAAAGCTAATGTGACCAAGAGAGAAAGCCTGATGCCTAGACCCTCACATGGAAAGAGAGAGAGACCCCAGAGAGACCTGAATTGGGAGGGGGGTCCACAGGGCAGGAAGGAAATCGCCAACATTGGCCCCTTGAGCCGGAGGCACCGAAGATGGGGGCTCCTGGGGCAAGCGTCCACCACCAGCCGTGGAACGGCCTGGCCAGGGTGACCCATTGGAGGTGGGGGTAAAGCAGAAGGGGAGAAGGGGGCTGGGAAGGTGCTGAGTCTGGGGTGGACTTCAGAGGCGCAGGGGCCGGGCTTGGTGAGGGGCCCGGGAGCAGCCGCGTGCTCTGGTCTGGATCTCATAACCCAGGGGCAGGGGGCGAGAGAGGCGGGCGTGGGCACCAAGACAGCCCAGAGGGCAAGGATGACAGTGGGCCCAGGAAGAGGGGTAGGAAAAGGGCCCAGAAATAACTCTCGGACAGACAGGCGGATGGCTAGATGGATGGAAGGATGCTCATCTGCAGAGCGAAAGCAAACGCTGGACAGAGCCTTGGAGATGGATGTGGGAGGATAAAGAGAGCCTCAGGGGGAGGTGGGGAGAGAGACGGACTCCACTGTGTGTGGAAAAATAAAAATGGAGCCGGAGAAAAGGAGGGCGAGCAGAGAGCAAGGGGTGAGAGGAGATCTGTCACACACACACACTCACACACAGACACACTCACGGGGGGTGCTCAATGTGTGCTGACCGAAAGAAAATACAAAGGAACTGCCCCCCAGAGTGCGAGCAGAGGATTTAGGTAAAGCGGTCGAGTTGACACAGTGACAGACAGCTTGTCACACACAGATACACACACACGCACACACACAGCCTTTCTCTGTGAATCCAGGCACGCAGGTCCAGGGCAGCTTTCAGAACTGCCTTAGAGACAGGGTGGCCACACACAATCACCCCCAGCACAGGAGAGGCTCAGGGAGTTGACTGAGCATAGGGACAAATGCAAACGACAAGAATGAGCACAACAGCCGAGGACCCCAAAGAGAGGGGGTCCGGGCAGGGGGCAACTGTGTCCCTGTTAGTCACTCTGTGTCACACACACACACACCAGCCGGGGAAGGAGCAGCTGCTTCACGATGAGTGATCTAGGAAGAGCCGGGGGCGTGAAAGGAAACAAAGCCCCCAGCCAATGGCAGGCACCCCCCAGACTGGAGAGAGGGAGGCGGCCGCTGCCCACACTGGGAAATCGACAAGCCACAGGGACAGGAGAGCCAGAGCCTCAGGGGTCAGATGAGCCAGACCCCGGCTTGGCCACACAGACACACGCACAAGCCTGAGGACCCTGCACAAGTGTTGGGGGGGTGGGTAAGCGAATGGGGGGACATGTTTTGGGACACAGACACACGCACACAGGTCACATCTTGGCGGAAAAAACGAATTAATGCAGGTAACACGTAGAGTCAAGCTAAAACTGAGAGGCAGAGACGGAAAGAGACAAAGAAAGAACAGAACAAAAAGAAAGCCAGAGACACAGACACAGAGACAAAGAAAGACAGGAAAACAAAGAGAGAGAAAAGGAGAAAGGCAGCGGAGGGAGAGATGACCGACAGACACGAATGCAAGAAGGACACAGACGTCTACAACCAAAGGAGCGACCATGAGAAGGGAGTTTGGAAGGAGGAAACAGAGATGGAGGCCAAATGACAGAGGGAGAGAAAGATGAGCAGAGGAAGAGAGAGAGGCACCCAGGCCACCCAGGGCTGCCTCTGAGGACCGGCTAGATTGGGGTTTTAAGACACAGCAAGCAAAGGAATGAAGGAAAGAAAGAAAGATGCCTGAATGGACCGGAGGGACCCTCAGCACCTCCCGTGCTGGATTCAGGGAGCAGCCAGGGGGTCAGCAAGGGACCACATGCCTTAAACCCCACACCACATGCACCACACACACACCACACACACTACACACACACCACACCATACACCACACACTACACACACACACCACACCACACACCACACACACTACACACACACCACACCACACACCACACACACTACACACACACACCACACACACCACACACCACACACACACCACACCACACACACACACCACGCACACACCACACACACACCACACACACCACACACACACCACACCACACACCACACACACTCCACACATACCACGCACACCACACACACCACACACACACCACGCACACCACACACACACCACACACCACACACACACCACACACACCACGCACACACACACCACACCACGCACACACACACCACACCACACCACACACACACTACACACACACCACACCACACACCACACACACCACGCACACACACTACACACACCACACACACTACACACACACTACACACACACCACACACACTACACACACACTACACACACACCACACACACCACACACACCACACACACATACCACTCACATCACGCACACCACACACCACACGCACACCACACACACCACGCACACCACACGCATACCAGACCACACACACACACACACCACAAATACACCACATACACACACCACACACACTATACTACATGAACAACATATACATGGCCCATGCACGCCGTACACACACCACACAGGTGTGTGCATACATAAACAATTGCAGGAAGCCCAGAGAAAAGACAAGGTTTCAGAAGCCCCAGAGAGAAGGGGGAAGGAGCAAGCTGGAGAGAAGCAGGGAGAGCGGAGTTCCGTGCACCTCTCTCGCCCTCTCCCGGTGTCGGTCTGTAAGTCTGTCTGTCTCCCTCTCGCTCACTCCCCTGCACACAATCACACACCCTGGAAAAGGGGAGAATGGGGGCTGGGCAGAGAAACGAGGGGATGTGATGACTCGGTGGCTGTCCCACCCCAGCCCGCTGGCTCCCACCTCCTGGCCTTCGCATGGTTGTCCTGCTGCCTGGAGTGCTTCCTGCCCGGCCACAACCCTCCCTCCCCGCCCCGCTTCCCTACCTGCTGCCCTCGGGCCTCACTCAGCCCACTCCTCAGGGGAGCCCTCCCGGACGCTCTGTTCAAGCTCAGGACCCGTCTCTACTCTACTGGGACCGTGGGCCTTTCTGCACCTGTTCTGCTCATCTGTCCTTCTGGACACTAAGTGCCTTGTCCACGGCTGCTCCCCAGCAGATTTTTCTCCCCCCTGACCCCCTAACCCCCAACCGGGGTCAGGCATACAGTAGGTGCCCACCGGAAACGTGTTCAATGAATGCTTACACACCTGAGTGAGAGCAAAGCTGGAAGGCATTTAGGATGAATGTGGAAGGAAAAGGCTGAGGAGGGCGGAGGGAGGGAGAGCCCTGGAGGAGGAGGGAAAGATGGGGCAGTCACAGCTGGAATAATCTAGATGGAGGTATGGGGGTGGGGCAGAGCCCTGGGAGCTGGTGGGTAGTCGGGAGGGGGCGGGGGGGGGCGGTGATGCACTTCGCGGATACAGGCAAATACACACGCACACGCACACACGGCCGGGCAGGGGCGGCTGCTCCATGATGAGTGCTTTATGAAGAGCCTGAAGAGCCCAGGGGATGAAATGAAACACCCACCCCCAGCTCATGGCAAGGGGAGGGGGCTACAGGGAGAGAGCCCACATTGGAAATTCAACAAGCCCGGAGATCTGGGAGGGAGAAGGCCTGAGAGAGAGACAGGGAGCCAGATCCCTGCTCCCCGGCAGACACGCAGACACCAGGGCCACACATGTTTGTTGGGGGAATGAATGAATGAACAGGGGACCCCAGAGCAAGGGACAGACCTGTTAGGGTGAGAGAAATGGACAGAGAGGGACAGAGACTCAGGAGGCCAGGTGATACACACATCATGTGGCTTTGATGCACTCACACAGAAGTCAAGGGCAGTCCGCAGGGGGCAGAGTCGAGAGGAAGAGAGATTCAGAGAGGGTGGAACGTGCAGAGGACACACAGCCTGCCCCCAACAGCCATTGCCCATGGTCAGCACAGAGAAGGCACTCAGTAAATCTACAGCCCACCATACCTTTAGGTGCCCATGAAAAATGTTTTCTTTTAAAATCGGAAGAAAAATGAACTTTAACTCAAAGAAAATGTTTTCATATATAATGTTAATATATTCAACTTTATATCAATGTTGTCGTAAAGTAGAATTTTTTTAAATATTTTTTATGGAGAAAGGGGTCCATGAAGGCAAAGCTGACTAGGGCCCATGAAAGTCATAATGGGGCCCTGGTTGGGTGCCCAGCCTGGGACTACATAACACGAGGCCAAGGTTAGGAACGACCCTACTGCAGGGAGTGCTGGAGCCAAGGGAAGCCAGGGAAGGGGCAATCAGGAGGCCTTCCCAGAGGAGGTGGATGTCCAGGCTGAAGGAAGGAAAGACATGTCAGGCAGTCAGGGTGCCACGGGCAACTGGAGCCAGCCTGGCAAGGCCTGGAATGGCAGGTGAGGGAGATGGGGCTTCCTCCACCAGAGACAAAGGATTCTGAGCAGGGCCAGAGGTGGGAAGAAAAAAAGGAAGGCCACGGCAGAGTGAGGGTGAGTGATGGTGAGTGCGGCCCAGGGCTGGAGGCTGAATGGTGGGGCCCTCCCCAGTGGGGGCAGGAGCGGACAGGAGGTGAGTTGAGTTTGGAGGGTCAAAGGTGAGGTGTCCAGGGGATAGTCGCCAGGGAAACTGTCCAGGAGGGAGGCCTTGAGGCAGAGGCTGGAGGGAGCATGGGGCTGAGTCTGGGGCCAGGATGGGGAGTGAGCAGAAAGTGACCCCAGAAGCCAAGTCCCAGGAATCCCGGGGAAGGGGAACGGGGGTGGCCGAGAGGTTCATTCGCAGACATGCATGTACACAGATGCACACACACCGAGAGGGCGGCAAGAAAGGGAAGAAGAAAGAGAAGGATATTTAATAAAATTGCAGGAAGTTGGAGGTGGGAGGTAGAGACAGACCCACTGGCACAGAGATCCAGCCGCAGACACACGTACCCACGCACACACACACACGCAGGACAATCAGAGAAAGAGAAGGGCATTTAATGAGACCACAGCAAGGGGGAGGCGTGGCGGCAGAGGCAGACACACAGACGCTTGGACAGATGGACAGAAGGCAGAGCCCTGGATCCCACGGGACATACTCTGAGGGAAGCAAGCCCAGCACTGGGTGGGAAAAGCCCCAGCGGGGGAGGGCTGGGGAGACTGGGATGGACAGATAGATGGACAGAGCTCCATCTCCCGGCCTGATTCCCCCACCCCCATGCCACCCCCCCAACTCCATCTCCATCTCCATCTCCGTGTTTCTGTCTCTGTCAGTCTCTCTTTTTCTCTCTGCAAACCACAGCTTTTTGGAGCCCCCAAGAGAAAAATGGGAAAAGAAGACAGAGATGAGAGAAAAAGATGAGGGACCATGTGTGTGCGTGCGTGCGTGCGTGTGTGTGTGTGTCCAGCACAAGGTCTAGTTGGAATTTTAGGAGGGAGGGAGGAGATGAAAGGAGTAGAGGATGAGCAAAGAGACCAACAGCAGCACGGAGCCGCAGCCTGGAAGGATGAGGAACACGCACGTGTCCCGAACACTGCACACGTCACACACACACTGCACACACTAGAAGTGCCACTGGTGGAAGGGAGGTCAATGAAACCACGGAGAAAGGAAGGCAGGGAGGGGGCTGAGAAAGAGCCGGCACATGGCGCCTGACACAGATCCACAGGCGAGCGGGTGCACTCACACGGGCGAGAAGGCTGCAGCAGGATGGGGCCCAAGGTTCACCTTTAATATAAGTTTTACATATGAATATCTGAAAGAATCGATAGGCCAGCAACCCAGAGTGACAGCCAGTAACTATGGGCCAGAGGATGGAGAGACAGAGAGACACACTCAGAGAGAGACAGAGAGACAGGAGACACTGAAGCCAGTGGGCAGAGGACAGGCGACAGGCCCAGATGGACACCCACCCAGAAACATGCCCCATCCTTTCTAGGTGGGAGGGAGGGGGTAGAGAGCACAAATTACCGTCTTCTTGTATGTGCTTTTCTGTATCTTTCCTACCCTACTATAAAGAATTTTTTTTCCCATGGGGGCAAATATCATCTGACTTTTCTCAAAAAGAAAAAAAAAAATGCACATAGAATGAGAAAAACCACTGAAACCAGGAAGGGAAGGCGGAGGGGACGAGGGGGTCCCAGGGTGTCTCCAATCGCCTGAAGCGGGCTGGAAACTGAACAGGGCAGCAGGAGGAGCAGGCAGAGGGGCAGTGAGATGGTGGTCCCAGCAGAGTAGACGTCACTCGCCTTTTCGCTCTGTCTTTCTCTCGAAGAGTCGAGCAAAAGCAAACTGAACAGAGACCCAGAGTGAGGAAGTCAAAACCAGTGGAGCCAGAGACAATAGGTGGGAGAGACAGAGCAAACTCCTGCCTCCCTTCTCTCAACAGACAGCACCCCGGTGGGCCAGAGCTGGGTGCATCAGCCAGAATTTCCCCAGCACCTCAAGCTCTCATTCTAGTGGGGGAGCTGTGTGAACCGCCGTGACCACCCTTGCAAGTTCCAGGGGGTCAGGGAAAGCGCCCAGAGGTGGTCTGTGGCTTTTGAGATGTTTTGAAGGATGAAGAGGAGTTTGCCAGGTTGCAGAGAGGAAAGAAAGGGCACTCTCAGTCGTGGAAACAGCCTGGGCAAAGGCACGGAGGTGTGAGAGGGTCTGGAGGAGAACCAGAGGGTACAGAGATTGATAAGGAAAAAAAATCTGAGACACAGACACAGAGAGAGAGAGAGACTAGAGAAATAGAGACGGCCACGAGGCACAGAGAAAAAGAGAAACTAGCAACAGCGAGAAACAGACACATACAGAAACGGAGACAGAAAATCAGAAGCACACAGAGAAAGACCAATTAGTGCGGGGGGAGGGGGTTTAGGGAAGAGGAAAGAAACACAAAAAATTGTGACGACAAGAGGGCCAGGGCCAGAGAGCCAGAGAGAGAGCTGAAGAGGCACAGACAAAGAGAGACAAAGACGTTGGAGGCAGAGAGAGACACATGCATTGAATCACTTGGTGAGGCCGGCGAGAGATGGAGATAAAGGGGTCTCGGGGCTTCTTCCCCGGCTCGACCCGCCGCTCAGCGCCGCGCAGGCGCACTCCCGACCCGCCGCGGTAGCGCGGACGAGCGCTTTGTCCCCGCCGGGGCTGGGGCGCGTCCCCGGGCTGGGCTGCTCGCACGTGTCTTTGCGCCCCCGGGTGCATGTGGGCCCTGGCGGAGCGGCCGGTGCCCCGTGCACGCCCTGAGCCCACAAGCATCCACGCGGACACACACACTGCCCCGCGCAGACAAGCAGAGCCCCGCCACACACATCCGGGCCCGCGCCCCCCGGGAGCCCACAGATTCAGGCAGAACCACCTAGAGTGGTGTCCCCGCAGTACACACAAATCTCTGCACACAGGGCCAGAAAAAACAGGTTCACACATCTGGGCATCCAGACTCACAGGCCACCTGGACACGTGTCCACACACCAACACACACACCCATGAGCAAACAGGGCCACACGCATACCCCAGTGAGCACAAAGGCACACACCCACGAGGGCAAACTCACACCCATGCTCCAACCTCTGCTCCCAAGACACATGTACACCCATGGGGTCTCCAGGTGTCCATTCTGACCAGACACTGTGGTATTTGGCTTGTGAAAATAACAGTGAACAAAGAAACATCCCGATTTTGAAATCTGTTTTTAATTATACAGATTAAACAGTGTTATTACGACCAGAGGTAACTTACATGGATCGGTGTGTGATCTGATATAAAATAAATTTCTTCCTATAGACTGCTGCAAATGAACTTCCCAGATTGTGTGCCTTGGTGGAGGGGAGAAGGGAGGAGAGGAAGGGTCTTTGGATTTTTCTCCAGAGTGCCCAGGGCTTTTGCTAACCCAGTCTCACCACCACCCCACCCACCCAGCCCAGCACTCCTGGGAAACACACAGCCGGCACACAGCCGCATCTCCCTGTGAGGATGTCCACAACTCCACAAGGGCCTGACAGCCCTGCGGGGCCCCCAGAGTGTCAACTGCCACCATCCACCCAGGGCAAAGAGTCTTCAACTGCTCACACTTCCTGCTCACAAGCCCTGGGCTTCGCCTGGTGCATCTCAGACACAAGCAAGGTTACTGCCAGGCACAGTCACTCCCCAAACTCAGGGATGGATGTGCACACACAGCCGCATTCCAGAGATCTCCAATCTGATTAGTCCCTCCCTGGCCTCAAGCCCTCCAGCCACCAATGCTGCCTGCACAAAGGCCCCTCTGACACGGTCTGTCCTCACATCCCACCCCCTCTCACTCTCCAGCACACAATAGATACTCAAGAAACCGCTGACCAAACTCTGAGGTCTGTTTGTGTTTAATCAGACAATATGCAAAGTATTTACAACCAATTCCAAATCCCCCCTCCCCCCACAGGCCTCGGCCATGGAACGCAGGAACCCCAGGCCCTGCCCAGAGCCGGGGGTCCCCTAGGCCTCTGCATAGTCGTCTGAAATCTACAAAACACTGTTTGTTTAAAAAAAAAAAAAAAGACAGTATTAGGACACCTTATACAAAGGACACTGGGCAGTCAGAAGGGGATTTGGGAGCGCGCTGGGGTAAGTGAGTCCAGATTCGACTGGGACGGAGACAGGACAGGAGAAGACTTGGGTAATAAACATGTATGAAAGGAAAAGTTGAAATTTCATAGGCAGGCACCACTTGGCCTCCCTCCCCACTGGCAGGGCCTGGCTGGCTCGAGAACCCCTGGCAGCAGGAACGTTATTGCTATGATGGGGGGCTGTGGGTGAAATGTACAACAGGTCTGGGGGACAGAGCAGGGGGTGTTTTTACATGTTAAATATGGACACACATGGAGGAACATACACGTGCACACGCACACATACACACACACATACACGCACACAGGGGCCCTTGGGAAGATGCCTACAAACTGTTGGCTGCCCCATTTAAGAAGGACACACTGAGGTCCAGGGAGAAGCCACCACATAGCCCAAGGGCCAAAACACGGTCTCCTGATGCCATGGGCTGAGCTCACCACGTGATGCCAGGCCACAGGGTCTGGACAGGAGTGGAGCAGTTGCAGAGGCCATGGCCACATATGGAGGCAGACACTGCAGCCCAGAGAAGGAAGCAGGGGCTGCCCGAGGGCACACAGACAGTCCTGGTGTGTGGCAATAGACACCCCAGTCCTCTCACCTCACCCCAGCCTAGGCACTCCTTTCCGTACTTGTGAGTTAAGGGTGCCAACTTGGGAGAAGAGGAGGGGCCGGGCATTGAAATGACACAGGAAAAACTGGGGGAAGGAGGACCTCGGGTTCCTTCCTGAGGCCAGGGCCTCCCAATCACTTGGATCTTCTATTTCTGCTTGATTGCCTCCAGAGCCTGTGAGCTCACTCCCTTTCATGATTGGCTAGCTCCAAAGGTCAAAAACCACCCACCTTCTGATTGAAACCTGCCTCCCTACCCTTGTACCTTTCATTTCTAGCTCAGCCCCACATCTACCTCCACTCTCTCCCCCACAATAGCCCACTGAGCAAGCAGTGGCAGCAGGACTCTCTCTGCTATCTCTAACCATCCTTAGGCCCCTTGTCCCCTGGGCTGCCCCGGTCTGTCCACAATGCCTCCGAAGACAATCTTGTTGGTTCCTGAGGAAGACAGAGGGAGCACCACGTTCCAATCCCGTCTCAACCCTGAACTGCTCTGTGGCCTTGGGCAAGTCACATCCCCTCTCTGGACTCAGTTTCCCCATGGGTAGTATGGGGACAAGAAACTGAAGATCTCTAAGGATCCCTCAGGTCTAAGAAGGGCAGGGTTTGAGGGGGGTGTCCACCCCACCCACCAGCATCAAGTCAAGTTAGGCCTCACCAGCCTGGGAGCCACAGCAGAGGGGGCTGGACCCAGCAGCCTCCACCAACAGGCATTTCAGAAATGGATGGCAAGGGGCAGGG
This sequence comes from Eschrichtius robustus, assembly GCF_028021215.1. Lineage (NCBI taxonomy): Eukaryota > Metazoa > Chordata > Mammalia > Artiodactyla > Eschrichtiidae > Eschrichtius > Eschrichtius robustus. Next base: position 22,582,903 of record NC_090839.1, read on the forward strand.
TGGCAGGCAGGCCGAGGGCCAGTGGCCCATCACTCCTCTTTGGAAAGGCTCTTTGGCTAGCTCCGCAGACAGACCTGGGGTGGCGTGGAAGTGGGAAAGGGCCAGTGCGTGCAGTAGGTTGAGGCTAAGAAAAGGGTGCCCTCAGCCCAGCCCTTCTTCCCAGTTCCTCCTGCTGAGACGCGCAGAGCTCCAGGAGGGAACGCAGGGAGGAGGCGTGCGGCTGGCCAGGGGCCGGGGCACAGTCACTGTGCCAGCCTTGGACCCCGCCCCCAGGGCGGCCCCAGGCCCCGAGCCCTTCCATGCCACAAAAGAGGGAGGGGCCTCGTCACTGGCAATTCAGCCCCACAGAGAGGATCAACGGGGGGGAGGCGGGCAGGCAGAGGCAGGCAAGACCCCACGTCAGGGGCCACCCAGCTCAGGATCCAAGCCAAGAAGGCAGTCTGGCCCTGTAGCCCACGCCCTATAGGTTCTCTCCGGGCTGGTACTGGGGCTCGGTGGATGTGAAGTAGTCCTCCAGGAAGGCCTGCAGGTACTCGAAGGTGGGCCGTTCCTCTGGGTCCTTCCGCCAGCACTGGCACATGAGGTCATGCAGAGACTCGGGACACTCGGGCGGGCAGGGCATCCGGTAGCCCCTCTCCACCTGGTCCAGCACCTCGCGGTTCACCATCCCTGTGGGCAGAGGGAAGCATGAGGTGGCTGGCTCCGCTGAGGAAAGTGGGGCAGAGGGAAGTTGATGGGGATAACGAAGAGGGCTTCCTGCCTAGGAGAGGGTGGCTGTGACCGTGGGTAAGGCCCTCCGCAAGGCTGGGAGCCCTGACCAAAGACAGAGCCTAAGATCAGATGGTCAACCTCTTTGTTATACAGATGGGGAAACTGAGGCCCTGGACGGGGTTTGACTTGCCCAAGGTCACCTGAGCAGAGGGGTCACCAGGGCAGGGGCAGAAGGACCAAAAATGGGCTGTGGGGAGCCCTCTTACCGGGGTAGGGCACCCGTCCCTTTGTCGTGAGCTCTGTCAGCAGGATCCCAAAGGACCACACATCTGACTTGATGGTGAACCGGCCATAGAGGGCAGCTTCTGGAGCCGTCCACTTGATGGGGAATTTGGCACCTGCAGGACCAAGAAGGGTCGGGGGAGCTCAGGAGAACATCATGACCGCTCTGCCAGATAGGCACCATTCTCATCCCCACTTGACAGAGGAGGAAACCGAGGCTCAGAGAAGGGGTGTGACTCCCCACGGCCACACGGCATCTGCCGGGAGCCTGCCCACCTTGCCGGGCTGTGTACTCATTGTCTTCGATGAGCCGAGCCAGCCCAAAGTCAGCCACTTTGCACACGAGGCTCTCTCCAACCAGGATGTTGGCAGCACGGAGGTCTCGGTGGACATAGTTCATCCGCTCCACGTACGCCATGCCTGAAGCGATCTGTAGGCAGAACCCAGGAGCCTGGTTCAGGGGCCACCCCTTGCCCTTCCCAGATCACAGGGCACATGCCCAGGGGTGGTGTTCTCCCCAGGAGTGGATAGCCAACCAAATGCCCCACCCTTCCCAGTTCTTCAGGCAATGAAGTCAATTTACAATAAATACTGTTGGCACAAAAAGCAGGACCAGTGCCCAGCAGGAGGAGGTAGCATAGGGCAAAGGGCAAAGGGGAGGCACAAGACAAGATGCAGCCAGGCAAGTGGGGTGACCAAGCAAAAGAGGCCCCAGATGCTCCCAGAGACACAGATGAGTGTCAGGTCCTGCCTGTTGTCCCAAGTCCCCTCCCTGAGCCTCAGTTTTCTCATCTGTCAAATGGAATATTAGCCATCTCTACCGCCTGATTGTATTAAGGATTAAATTAAAAAGTAGTTGTTGAGCACCGCCTACAGCAAGCAAGTACTAATACATGTTTGATGAGTGACTGACATTGACAGAGAAGAAAACTGAGGTCTGACGTCCCATAGCAAGTCAGTGACTCCTGATGCCCAGGTAGGGGCTCTTTCCTCTGCCCGAACCACCACTCACAGCACCTGTAAGTGGTCCCAGTAATACATGGGATGAGATCAGTGAGTGTGGGGCAATCAAGACAAGTTCCTTGGAGGGGGCACTCAAGAGGCCAGACATGGCTGAGCCAGGTGGGTCAGAGAACTCAAGGCCACGTGTGGGAGCAGGGAGGGGCTGACTCACCTGAGCAGCCATGTCCACCAGCTGAGGCAGCCGCAGGTACTTGCCCGTCTCCCCCTTGAGAAAGTCCAGCAAACTCCCTGGAGAGAAAGAAAGCAGCTCTAGCCCCCGCCCTGTCCTCCCTGAGCCAGGAAGCAGTGATTCCCAGATCTTGTCCACCGGGGCAGGCCGGCCTCACTTTAACCACACAGCAGATTTTGTGCAAACCCATCTCTGAATAAATTCTGTGTTTGTCACTCAGAAGGCAAGCAGGATGGGAAACGACCAAATGTCCGCCTCTAGGCAAACAGAACTGTGGTACAGCTATACTACGGAATACTACTCAGCAACAAAAAGGGACAAACTACTGATACACACAACAAGAAGGAAAACCCTCGGATGTAAAAGATTTACCTACACGAAATTCTAGAAGAAACAACTCTATGAAGACAGAAAGCACATCAGTGGCTGTGTGGGTTTGGGGCTGGAGAGTACTATATGCAAAAGGGTACAAGGGTGCTTTCTGGGGTGACGGCGATCTATAACTCGATTGTGGTAAGAGATACACAGCATATCCATTTGTTAAAACTCACCGAACTGGACACTTAAAATGGGTGTATTTTATCACATGTAAATTATACCTCCCAAAAGTGGAATTTTGAAAAATAATTAATTTCAAAACTAAGTAAAAGTCAAGCCAGGAACTTGACCCAGATGTGGCTCAGCTTGGAGGATTCAGGGAGTTCTCCTTCCAGCCCCAGAATGGCAAATGGCTTTACAAAACCAGCAAACGGGGGGACAGATGCATTGTGGGAAATCATTAAAAACAAAATGAACGGAGAAAGGCAACCTTTGGTTTAACTTTCCATTGACATGGGAAGTTGATTCTTTCCATTCATTCCACCTTTAAAGGCGTATGCTCTAGATGTGGTGGGAGGTGAAGCACATCCCACCTGCCTTTTTGTGAGGACCCCAGCCAGGGGCCACCCACGTGTCCGCGCCATCACGCAGGCCTCACCCTTGCTCATGTACTCCGTGACGATGTAGATGGGCTCCTCAGACACCACCGCGTACAGCTGCACCAGCTTCTCATGCCTCAGTTTCTTCATGACCTGGGCCTCCTGAAGGAAGGCCTCCGGAGACATCGTGCCAGGCTTCAGAGTTTTGATGGCCACCCTGGTGGTGCCATTCCAGGTCCCTGCGTGGTAAGGGGTGCAGGCTGCCTCAGTGGAGGACCCCCATTCCCACCCCACAGGGACCAGGATCTGCCTGCCCGGGTACCAATTTCAGCTCTGGCCTCCCAGGCCACGTGACAAGCCCAGCCAAGGCCCAGCCCCTTTCTGGACCTCAGTGTCCCCATCTGCAAATGGGCAGGACGCTCCTCACACAGGGCACGCTCAAGAAACAAGAGCTGTTGTTCGGACGCTGATTATTAGAAATGTCCCCCAAAGCAGCACACTCATCTGAGAGTTGGGGGACCATGGTTCCAACTCAACTGCCCTCTCCTGGGTAGTCATGTTCCTTCTGGGTGGCCCAGGTGTTAGCAGATGGAGCATGCACTCGTGGGGATGGGGGGTGAGGCAGAGCCGGCCTCAGAACAAGGCCACCAGAACAAGAGCTTGTCTCAAGCCACACTCCCCAAACAGTAAGGCATCACACTAAGTAGAAGGGCTCGGAGGTCAGTCTGGCAGGAGTTTGGCTCCCACCTCTGCCTCCTCCCAGCAGTGAGACCATAGGTGAGTCAGTTCCCCTCTCTGAGCCTCGATTTTCTCATCCGGAAAATGGGGAGGCTATAGTATCCACCTGTGGGCTGTTTGAGGATTAAATGAGATTTTAGCCACTGGGCCAAGCCCAGTGTAAGGACACAGTTAATAGCTGCAGCTGTCATCTTATTATTATCTGGTTTTTAAATTGTGAGGCCTCGGGGGAAGCTGTGTTCTAAACCAGTGTGTTTAATCTGAGTTTTGTCCCAGCCGGGCCTGAGGCGCCTTGGGCCCATTCCTGCCCATCTCTGGGCCTCCAGGTGCGAGTTGGGGCTCGGGCCCCCGTCTGTGGCCTTCCCGGCACAGGCCCTCGGGCATGCGTACCAGGCACTTCGTGAGTCTACCTGGATCATCCAGGGAGGAACGGGAGCCTCCCGCACTGACTGTTCACCACACGCCCAAGCCAGGAATGAGTTTTGCAGCCACAGGAATGGCTGACGCCATGGGTTTTTCAGGTTTTGCTCATGTCCTCTTTTTGTGCCTGTGCCTGCAAGCTGGCTTCTCATCCCCCTCCCCTCTCCCCAGCTCAAAGCCTCCCCTTTCCTGACTTGGCCTGACCTCCAGCCTGCAGGCCTCTGTCCCTGCAGTGCTGCCACCCAGGAACCCCCTCTGCTCTCCTCCATCATCTCTTCCTCTGAAGGGAGGGAAGTGGTGGCGGTGACACCAAGTGAATACTGCAGCTCAGATGAAACCACCTTGAAAACAGCACACGGCCATCCACCCCCCAAGCCCCGCTGGACGCGCAGGCTCACGACAGCCAGGCCTGCCTCACTGCTGCCTCCGCAACTCCTGCGTCAGCAGAAATCAATCAGCAGAAGGGGACCTGGGTTTTGTCAGGGCTGCGTGGCATTTGTTTTCAAGGACGGTTTGGCTGTCTCTCTAGAGTTAGACAGGAGATCGTTAACAGGCCTGGAACACGCCAGACCCTGTACTCCTTCTGTGAGCGGGGGCTTCTCTTCCCACAGCTGAAGCTAACGTGTGGACCTACACGGGGCCAGCGTTCTCTCAACCCCACTAGGGGGTCCTATTATCACCAGCCCCATTTTACAGTTGGGAAGATCGAGGCTCTGTCCACGAGTGTGACAGAGGAGAGCTGTTCATGCAATAGCAGGTGGGCTGGGTGGCATCCTGGAAGGCTTCCCAGAAGAAGTGGCACCTAAGCTTGGATCCGCAGGAGGGTGAGTGGTTGACTCGGGAAAATAGCCCTCCAGAGTGAAGCCACCCAGCCCAGGCCACACAGCACGTGACTGGGGAGTCACGATGCCCAGCCCTGAGTGGTTCTGGGTAAACAGGTACCACGGTGTGCGGAGGTGTGGCGGTCTACACCCCAGCTTGCTGTCAGCCACCGCTGGGGGAGCTCCATGTTGAAAGTAGGGCCCACTGTTCAGCAGAGGTGATGGGACTCGTGGAGCTGAAGGCTGGGGGACTCATGGGGCCTTGAGCTGCCACTTTGGACAGACATCTGCCTGGTTCGCAGGTGGGCACATGGTGGGGTGTGCGGGGCCGGGGCAAGGCCTTACCCATCCACACCTCTCCGAAGCAGCCCTGGCCCAGCTTGACCTCCAGCCGCAGCGACTCCCGGGGGATCTCCCAGGCGTCCTTGGCCAGGCCCTGAGTCTGTGGCTTGGACGTGGGGCACACAGTGGTGAGGCGGTGGCACAGGCCGTCAGCGTGTTCTGAAGACAGAGGCAGGGAGGTGGAGTTCAGGCCCGGCGTCCGTGCTGGGGTCTCCGTGTCCCGTGGCGTGTGTGTGTGCAGACTTACACACTGTATGCGCACAGGCTTCGGGGAGGCACAGGACACCGCCAAGGCCAGGCGTGCATACCTGTGTGTACACAACCGTCCCCGACACAGGCCCACACTGCCTCATGCATCTGCTCCCTGAGTCATTATTCATTCATCAGACTTTAAGCGGGGGCTACCTAGGCAGGTGCCTGGGACCCAGTGGAACCCTGCCCTCAGGGAGTGCACAGTCCAGGATGACACCCAACTTCCCTTAATCACCTCCCAGGACCATGAGTGTGACAGAGGAGAGCTGTGCATGCAATAGCAGGTGGGCTGGGTGGCATCCTGGGAGGCTTCCCAGAGGAAGTGGCACCTGAGCTTGGCTCCACAGGAGGGTGAGTGGTTGACTCGGGAAAATAGCCCTCCAAGCAGAGGGCACACTGCCTCATGCATGTGCAAAGGCCCTGAGGGAGAAATAAGCCCCTGGGTTGGAGGAACTGAAAGGAGGCCAGGGGGCTACTGGAGAGTGACTGGGGGAAGGAGGGCCCCAGGTAAGGCAGGGAGGCCAGCCAGGTTTAGACTACCCAAGGCCTCGGAGGCCACATGGGGGTCTTTATCCTAAAATTCCAAGGTAACCCCTGGAGGGTTTTGATCTGGGGGAACGGGGTTCAGAATGAACCCTACAGTGGTGGCCAAGGGGACAGAGCGGGGTGGCAGATCCTAGAGGGAGTCGGGAGGCCTAGCCAACAGAGGAGGAGTAGCGGGCGCTCTCCGGAAAGGCCACGCCTGCACGCCCAGGCCACAGCCACATGCCACAGGCCCAGACACCCACAGAGAGCTGTCCACGTGGGAGCACCCAGGCCATGACGCCTCAGTCCACCCGGGCAGCCCTGAACATCCAGATGGGTCGGCCACACTCCTGCACACTCGGCCTGGCCCGCGCTCACGACCTGCGCATGTGAGCTCCCCGCCTGCCACTCTCCCGCTCTCTGCTACAATCCAATCGATAGAGCCGCCCCCTCCTTGTCTCCCGGTAACCAGTTCTAACCGGTCCTAAGGCTGCAGGGACAAATGACACCGGCCTATGCCCCCTCCTTCCTGGCTCACTCCTCCAGGCAGCCCCCTCCTCACCAGGCAGCTGCGGAGGAGGAGAGAGGATAGAGGGGCAGGGTGCGGGGGGAGAGAAGAGGGGAAACAGGGAAGAGAGGGCACAGGGAGGAGAGAAGGAAAAAAGAGGGGGTGGGAGGAGGGGAGTGGGAGGAGGGAGAAAGGGGAAAGGAAGAAGGGGGGAGGGGAACGGGAGCCCGCATCCTCAGGGTGACAGAAGTTCTGGCCCTTCTTGGCCCCAAAGCCCCCCTCCTCAGGGTCTGCAGCTCATAGGGTAGGCGGAGACCCCCCCCCATGCTCTCCGAGGGCCTACTCTCCCCTGCGCCCAGCTGGCCGCCCGGGAGGCCTGCCCGGCACTCACTGGAGTAGTAGGCCACGAGCTGCTGCAGGCTGTTGAACTGGGTGCGGGAGGTGATGTAGAAGCCGCCGCTGTCCAGCTTGCGGATCTTGTAGTGCTTCACGTTGAGGCCCTTGGCGTTGTCGAAGTCAGACACCGAGAGGCAGTAGGCGCCTGCAGGGCAGCCCAAAGAGGAGCCGTGACCACCATGCCGGCCCACCCACGGGCCACGGCACTGAGCACACCTACCCAACACGGGACGGAAGGGAGGCACAGGCAGAGCCAGGTCTGGTCCAGCCTGTCTCTGAGCACCCAGTTCTGGGGCGGCCACTGGGGCAGAGCCAAATGACAAAGGGGCACCTGACCGGAGAGCCTTTCCATGAACCCTTGGCCCTAGCAAGACCTCTGAAGCCCAGGTGTGCATCCCAGCTCTGTGACCCGAGCAAGTGGCTAGCCCTCTCTGGGCCTCGGTTTCCTCCGCTGCACAATGGGGCTACTTCCCGGGCTGCTGGGGAGATTCAATGAGACTACATATAAGAGGGCCTGGCACACAGTAGGTGCTCGATAAATGTTGGCAGGGAGCCTAACAGAAATGGTCCCAAGTGGCTGTGTGTCCCTGGCCTAACTGCCTCCCCTCTGTGGGTCTGCCCACGGGCACACTGTCCGGGCCCTGCCCCTTCCTGAAGACTCCAGGCTCAGGCAGGAGCCAGTGATTGGCTGAGGCTGGGGCGATCCTGGGCAGAAGATCACGTACTGGGTGTGGCCTGAAGGCTGCCAAAGCTAAGCTGGGCCAATCCCAATGGCCCCCTCCCTGTTTCCCTTGAGCCTGGAAGAGCTCTGGGCTGGAAAAGTTTCCTTCTGCCCAACAGGACTGGCTAGGCCTGTTAACCTGAGCCTAAGAGATACCTGGGGTGGCATCAGGGGACAAGGCTGAGCCCCAGGGGTAGGGGAGGAGGCTCCAGCGGCCAGAGAAAGCCTTTCTCGGGAAGCAGCACACAGGCATCATACCAGAAGCCCAGTCCCCACAGCCCACAAAACCTCTGGACAATCCTCAGGTGGGGGTTACAATCTCCAGTGTAAAGAAGGGAAAATGAGGCCCAGAGAGGGAAAGCAGCTAGCCTCAGGTCACCCAGCAAGTCAGGCACAGAGCTGGGACTTGAACCCGTACCTGGGTCTCTAAAGCCTGCATTGGACAACCATGACTTTCTACAGATGGCCAGGCCGTGTGCATATAGTAGTCACAGGCCTGAGTCTAAGGCCAAGCCCTGACCACATGTGCACACACGCAGGCCTGCCTGTGTCCAGTGGCTGCATGATCACACAGGTCCACACTCCCTAGGCCCCTGGGCACAAGAACAAACCCATAAAAATTCACTCCCACACAGCAACCCACAGACAACTCCACCCCCACGTGTGCACACACATGCCTGGACCCACACACGGCATGCACAGCCACATGACCTCTCATAAATGCACACACATGACACGGATGCTCTGCTTTCCCATCTCCCACTGAGCCCCAGGCCCACAGGAAGCAGGAGCTTCGTAGCTATGGTGATGGAGAGTCTGCAACCCACGTGCGGAGGGGCTGGAGAGAAAGGGGGTGATCATTCTCTGGTGGGGGGAAGGGACAGGAGAGGAAGAGAGGCCAGGACTGTTGGGGGAAGGGCAAAGCCAGGTCCCAGCACCCAGTCCAGCCCCTGAGGCCCCTGGAGAAGGGGAAGGAGAAGGGCCCATTGCATCAGCACCCTCCCTGGGAACAGCCTTTTGCTCTGTGACCCTCAGACCCCCTGACAACCTGTGCCCATTCCTCACCTGAAGAACCTGAGGCCAGAGAGGCTGGCCTCTTTTGCTGCACCTGTTGCATCATCTTTTGCTGCATCTCTGGTCACCCCAGAGTGACTCAGTGTTCCTCAAATGGACCTCCCTGCCTTTGATCCTTTCTTTTTCTCTAGCTGGAGGGCTCTTCCCACCCCACTCCATATACCAAACTCCTATTCATTCCACAATACCCAGCTCAAATAACCCACAAAAGGCTCAGTTCCCACTGGTCAGCAGAAGCACTCATACCTTTTGTGGTCTCGCTTTCTCGCACTAGGAAAGTCCCTCTTGGGTTCTCCACATTGAGCAGTAACCGCTCTGACTCCCGTCTGGTGATCTTGCCAAAGTACCACCTGGGGTGGGAGGGAGGAGGATGGTGCTGGTGGTCCAGGCTTCCGCCCACCCACAGTGCCTCTTCCTGGGATGTGGCTGGGGCCCTGGGCAGCCAGACCTCCCACTCTAGCCCAGGAGAGAAGCTCTGAACTGGCAGCGATGGTAAGCAAGCAGGAGGCCAGAGTCGATACTCACTCCTCGGCCTGGATGGAGTCGGAGGGCGCCACGTAATTGCTGGGGATGTAGCCCGTCTGTCCCGTGCTGAGTGAGTGGGCCAGCCACCAGTCTCCCTCTCTGAGCAGGGGGAGAGGGAGGGAGCAAAGGAGAAGGGAACCATCAGCAATGGACCCCGATGCCTGCAATCTTCATAGGTGCTGTGCTGGGGGCTCTTGAGGCTGAGTGAGGTGCAGGGAACAGTGAGATCAGGCCTCTCACAGCTGCCAGGCCGAGGTGACCTGGGACTCTTCCCCTCCCTACCCCAGATGCCTCTTGGCCAAAGCTGACTCAGACGACGAGGCCCGAATTCATGGGTCAGAGTCCTGGGACAGGAAGTGATCTGCTTTCCTTCAGATAGACCAAGCAGTCTCAAGATGCCAAGAGCCGCCTTGGAATTGAGGGAGGGAGCTCCCTGTCTCTGGGGAGCAAGCAATTTGTAACAGGAGAAGATTCCTCCTGAGATGGATGTCAAATCAGACCTTCAAAGCCTCCCCAAGTCCTGAGATTTGGAAACCCAAGCCTGGGAGCTGGTGAGACCTGAGTGGAGGCAAGGGGTGGCTCTTTGGGGGCTTGGTGACAATCCAGGCGCCAACCCTGCAAACTAGAGCAATGCTTGCCTTTGTCACAGATCATGGGTCACACCCACAGGGCTCCTTGACTGAAAACTACAGGCCTCCTCCTGCAGCCTACCCATCTATGGGGGAAACTGAGGCCAGAGGGGGCTGGGACTTGCCCAAAGTCACACAGCGAGTCATGTCAGAGGGAGCTGAGGTGGCAGAGCCCCAGTACCCAGGGCCCTTCTACACTAATTGCCCCATGAGGAGGAGGAGGAGGAGGAGGAGGAGGAGGTGATGGGGACAGGGTGATGGGCAGGAAAAGCCCCCGGCAGGGCGGGTCCCCTGGGTCTGGGTGGGAGTGGGGAGGGGGCAGAAGTACCTTTGCAGCCATCTGAATGTGAACCAGGTCTGGCTGGAGCGGGGGTCCAGAGACACAGAGGAGGGAGGAGAAAGCGAGAGCCCAACAGGAAAGAAGAGGCAGAAATGGGGGTGGTGAGAGAGAGAGAGGCAGAAAGAGCGAGGGAGAGAGCGGAGCGCCAGGCGGTGCTGGGGACGGGGGAGGGGGGACAAGGCGGGGCAGCCACTAGGGCCTCGCATCCAAAGCAATCAAAGGGGACAGGGAGAGGGTCAATGGGGAGGGAGGAGAGGCCAATGGGAAGGGCTGCCTGGGAAATAGGGTCCAGCCCCCTCCCATTCCCACTGTGCAGATGGGAAGACTGAGGCTAGAGAAGCAAAGGCCTCTGCTCAAGGTCACGTCACGCAGCCAGGCCCAGGTTCCTAACTCCCAGATGAGAAGGAAGCCTTCCCTACAGGGTGCAGTGGGGCTTGATACCTTGCTGAGCTTCTCCATCCAAGGCTGCCTTTGACCTCATCACAACCCTGAGAAGACACACAGCAAGCAGGATGTGCTCCCCCATTCCCCATCACCGGGACACAAACAGAGAAAGGCCCTTGCCCACAGCCACAGTCTGGACTTGAACCTGGATCCCTGGCTCCTGGTTTTTCTGAGCTGCCTCTGACCCATATTCTTCAGCCCATTTTGAAGATGGAGAAGTTGAGGCCGGGAGAGAGTGGGGCTGGGGGAGCTCTCTGACAGCAGGTGAGTACAGGTGAGCATCCCAGAGCCAGAGGCCCAGCCAGGTGGGCTGAGGCTCAACCAGAGAGTGTGGGTCCCTTCTGGATGGAGTGAGGCAAAGAGAGAGAGATTGGGGCTGTGCGGTCTGACTTGGCTGTGAGATCACCGCACGCATGCTCAGGCAGGGGCACGAGCTCACATGGGGGTCTCTGTGGGAGAGGGAGGGCCCTGGAGTAAGAGGGTGAGGCCCACCTCAAGGAAAGAGCCTGAAGGTGCCCAGGCCCTCCATCTGCCTCTCTGTGTGCACCCACATGGGGTGAGGGATCCACACTTGTCTGTCCCATTTGACCCTCAAGGCCACCCTTCTAAGCAGGAAGGCAGGCCTCAGCCCCCCAGATGATGAAACTATGGCACAGAGATGTCTAGGGACCAGCCCAAGGACACACAGCACCCAGGCTGAAGTAACCCAGCACTTTCTTTGTAGAGTTGGGGAAACTGAGGCACAGAGTGGGGCAGAGACTTCCCAAGGCTACACAGCAAGGACTCAAATCACAGGGAAGAGCTGAGATCTTCCAGTCCCAAGTCTTCATTTCACCAAGGGGGAAAATAAGGCATAGAGAAGGGCGGTGATTTGCCCAAAGCCACACAGCGAATCAACAGCAGAGCAAGGGTGAGAACCAGGGCCCCTGTGTGCCCACAGCCAGACACAGCAGGCCTCCTGGACCCCTGCACCCTCCCCAGGCCTCTCAGAGGCTCAGACACCCTCAGGAAAACCAGGGGAAGATGGAGGAGGAGGCAGCAGAACCGGGCCAAGGTCTAGGTCAGAGACTACAAAATGAGGCAGATTGACAAAGCAAGAGTGTGCAAGCTGGCTGGCCTCTGGGAAGCCCCCAGCCACCCACTCACAGTGGAAGGCCGGCAGGAGCATGTGCCCAGGGGCCAACCAAGCAGGGCCCCAGAAGCAAGGGTGAGGGTTCAGCTCTGCTGACACTACCCAGACTTCTGCCAGCAGAGCCTCCACCTGCCTAACATCAGCCCATGTGTGAGTCTGGGCTCGCAGTCCAGTTTGGGGGTTTTATTTCAAGGGCAGGGATGGAGGTGCACTGCAGTCTCACTAAGGATCCAAGGTCCACCTTCAGCCTGGCCCCAGCTTGAGAGGTACCTCCGAGCCTGAGCGCCAGAATCAGAGCATCCTGGCGCCAGCCCAGCTCACCACTTGCAGGCTGCATTACCTTGGCCCTGCAGGACCTTGGTCCTCATCTGCAGGAAGGGGATACCCATGCCTCCCTCTGAGGATGTAAAATACCGGCACAGGGCCTGGCACATAGTAGGTGCTCAGTGTGCATGAGCTGATAGTATCTTGATTTGGCTAAAAAAAGAAAAACAATTAAATCTGCAACTCTGTGGTACTCCTCCCCACTCTCCAAAATGTTTTAAAAAACCAAAGCAGCTCAGTTCCAGTCTCCGATAAGGATTTGCTGTGTGACCTTGGGCAAGTACCCTATCCTCCTTGGGTCTTAGTTTCCTCATCTGTAAAAAGGAGATAATATTCACAAAATCTCCCATGCAGGCAAAGTGTGTAAATCAGTCAGCATCAAGCCAGGCTTTGGGTAAGCTGACTACTGTGATGATCATCTGAGCCTCAGTTTGCCCATCTGTGAAATGGAGATATCAAGCCCCATCTTCCCATGCCAATGGTCTGGGAGGCTCAAACCTGCCTCAGGTGGCTGTGAGCTGTCTCAGCCAAGGATCGGCGACTGCCCTCACAGTGAGGGGCCCCATAGCTTCCCAGATCAGTCCAGTCTTGTGGGGATACCTATCTGCACCCGGCTCAGAAGTAACAGCGGTGTAAACCTAACAGGTTGAGCAGATGTACTGCATCTGGCACCTTCCCTGGGGCCTGGATCCTATCAAATAGGCAGGAAGAGAGAAGGAAGGGAATCACACATTCCCTGCCTGACCCCTCACCTTCCCACACGTGGCAAGAGGAGAAAGCACTGGACCAGGAGTCCCCGAGCTACAATTTTACATCCCAACTGCTGTCACTAGCTGTGTGACTTCACGCTACTGACCTCACCTCTCTGAGCCTCAGAATCCTCTTTTTGGAGCCTAATCCTTGTGGCTAATTCAGGCTGGCGTGTGGATTGGGAGTGTGGCAGCTTTGGAACCTGGGACGTTATGCCAGTTTGGGTCCTTCTATTTAACTCATTTGGGCTGTTGGGACTGGCCAGAGAAGCCGTTTGGGGATTACAGGCAAGCCAGGGCAGCTGGGTACGGCCCAGGCAGTCAAGTTTCCGAGCCCTGAGGCCTGGACCCATGGTTGGTGGGGAGAGATCAGGGTGAGGCCAAGGCAAGTTGTGTGAGGAGGGCAGGAAGGGGTCCCTCACCCCATGGTGGGAGTAGAACTGGAGTGCCCAGGGCAAGGGGGCAGAAGTCAGTGCCTGCTGGAGCTCTCCCCCAGAGAAGCTGCTGGAATAATCTGGGTAGGAGGAAAGGGCAATTTAGGAAGCATCCCAGAGTCAGACCCAGAGGGGCTCTGACTCCTGGAGACTCAGACACCAGGGCAGGGGCTCAGGGCAGTCACACCTCAGACCCCAGTGGCTTCCTCGGACCCAAGGCCACACAGTACCCAGGATTCTAGGAGCAGAACCGTTTGGCATGGAGATCCAGGGAGTGGGAGCTCCAGGCTGCTACTGTGAGGACCCCAACCCAGCCAGCCCTGGCCAAACCCCAACAGACAGGCTCAGCCTTAAGCTCTCCCTCCCCGACTCCCAGCCCAGTCACAGGCTAGACTCAGAAAGTCCCTCATTCCTACAGGGAGGGGGATTGGAGCAGGGGGTTCACAACAATAGACCTTAAGCAATAACAGTGGAAGGACATGCAGGGTGGTCCCTGGGTGAGGTATGAGACATGAGCACCTCAAATGTGGGTGGCCCATCTTCCACTAAGCCTCTCCCCCCCATCCCATTATCCCTCCTCTTCCTCTAATGCCAGCCCCCAACTCTCCCAGAGGAGCAGCTGAGCTTTGTGATGTGAGGAAGGGCTCCCCATCCACTCCCACCCTCCCCCACCCTCCAATCGGGGTGCCTCACTGCCACCCAAGGGCTTCCCACGGATGGGACTCCATCACTTCCTGGCAGCCCCCAGCCCATCATGGAAGGCAGGAAGAAGGAAGGGAAGGGGCTGGACAAAGGAAGAAGTGAGGGCTGCCCTCTGACTCTGAGTGAAAGAGGCAGAATCAAAGTTTTGAGAGCTTTGCTCAAGCTGTGACCCCCTGAGACACTCTTCCCATCGTCGCTGGTTGAGATCCTCCAGTACTTCAAAGCCTCTAGCCTGAGGCATCCTCCCCAGCTCGGGCCCTTCCCTCCTCCTGGCTCCTCTGCACCTCCACGGAGCTCCTCTTCCAAGGGCTCGGGGTCATGCCTACCCCTCCCAGCTCTGCCACTACTAGCTGTGTGACCTTGAGCAAGTCACTTCACCTCTCTGGGCCTCAGTTTCCTCATCTGTAAAATGGAGCCCGTAAGCATTTCCACTTCCCAGGGCTGTGGTGCTGTATAAATAAAACAACGCAACTGCTCTGCACGGGAACAGGCCCACACTCGAGGCACAAGAGACGGTGGCTATTTTATGACTGTTCACTCATCTCGTGCAAAAGCACCACCCGGGCACCCACAGTGTGCTGAGCAACAGGTGACGGGGGACCCAGAAATGTGGCAGGCCCAAGAAAAGCCCTCAAGGAGTTCCCAGTTTGGGGGGAGGGAGATACAAACAGCTGGAACCATAAGAGAACTGGAGCAGCACTGGGACTCGGACAGAAGGGCGTGGGGGGAGCTGGGAAAGCCCCCTCCCCCCAGGAGAGCAGCGTAAGGAAGGGAGAGAGCTGCTGCCCAAGTTCCAATCCTGGCTTTGCTACTTGGTAGCTGTGTGACCTTAGACAAAGGCCTTCACATCTCTGAGCCTCAGTTTCCTCATTTGCAAAATGGAGATGGCCCCTCCCCCATCACTACAGCCCTGGTGGGATGGCAGCAGAGCAAATACAAGGACATGGGTAAAAATGCCTGCTACCTCTTTTCCCCTTTGCCTCACAAAGGGGGCAGTTCTAAACTGGATCTTGAGGGATGAATAGGAGTTTGCCAGGCAGAGATGGGAGAAAGGGCGCTTTAGGCAGAGAGAACAACATGCACAAAGGGCAGGGAGGCATGAAGAAGCAAGAAATGCTTGGAGACGGTGGAGACGTCCAACCTCCTTAGCCAGGCCTTCGAGGATGCTCATGGATCGATTCTACTCTACCCTCTAGAACCTTCTCGCCCTTCCACAGCCCTGAAGGCAACCAGCCCCCTCCAGCCCTGCACCCTCCCACGAGCTGCCTTTCTGTGAGGGGGACTGCCTTCTACCACTCCCTCCATCCCCTCGACTTCACTGTGCTTCCTTCAAGGTCCTGCTTGAAACTCCCAGCCCCTGTGGTCACCATCAGAGGGGGGGCACACAGCAGGTGCCCTAAGGCCTGAGCTGACCCCGGCCCCGCCCTCTGCCTGCCACTTGGCCTGGACTGGGGCTGCATCCCGGCCACACTCTGGCTCCAGGAGGGCATGGCCTTCTCCACCGAGGCCTCACTGGGCCCAGCACTGGACCCTGCATGCAGCTGGCACTCAGTGTGGGCTGAACAGGGAGGGGATGAGTTAGCATGAGGTGGATGGGGAAGAGGTGAGATGGGGAGTGACAGGCGTGACGGGAGGACCCTCCCCATTCTCAGCCTGGGATTAAGGTAGGGATCTGGTCACACTATTGGGGGTGAGGACAGAAGCTGGGGAAGCCGGAAGGGGTGCAACCAAGGGAGCCAGAGACCATATGAAGCACATGCCGGCGGCAGCCCACCCCCACCAGTGAAGCGCCCCTACCCAGCCCGCCGCCCACGGAGTGTGTACACACCTGACATCCACCTTCCTCCTAGGGCCAGCGAGAGAGAAGCAGAGAGGGAGAAGCTGAGAGAGAGCTGGAGGGAGCAAGCACGGGCCAGGAATGGGGAGGGGGTTCCCCGAGGCTGCTGGGGGGATGGGAGGTGGTGGAGAGGGGACGCAGGCCCTCCGAAGGCAGGAATGCAGCAGGCGTGGAGCTGTACCCCTCGGTCGGCAGCTCCGCCCCCAGTGTGATCACCCCAGCTGTGACCACCCCTGGGCGCATGACCCAAAGCCTGCACCCCTCACCCACCATGACAGGTGTTGCACCCCACCTCACTGCACTCTAGGCAAGGAAAGGAGGGGAGTGGGGAGGAGGGGAAGGACGCCACCCCATGGCCAGAGCCTCACCCACCCCTCGCCAGTTCACTATCCCTGCTCCCAGGGGCCCCCATCCCCCCCATATGCCAACTTGGCCCTAGGATGCCCCACCCCAAGGCTGGAGTCCCTAGAGGTGAAGCAGAGATGCCCACCAGGGTGCCCTGCCCTCCACACCCTATCCCACCATCTCATCCCCATGCCCTATCCTGACCCCTCTCACACTGGGTCCCCAGGATGGGTCCCCCAACCCTCCCAATGAGGGCCCTCCCTCTACAGCTGGAGACTCTACTTGTTGCCCAGGCTCTCCAGCACCTCTGTGGGCACAGCCTCCAGCTCCACAGGCCCTGCTTTTTGTAGTCCTGGGTCGCCGGGCCAGTCCTGCGCTGATCACACGCCCCCGTGCGGGTTCTGGGATCTGGAGTGCTGTCCTCTGCTGTCCAGTTACTGCACCCAGATCCCTGTCCCTGGAGCCGTCCCAGACCCCCGACCGCCGGCGCCTGCCTCATCACCCCCAGAGGCCCCAGGACGGTTCCCTGCACCTCAGCTGCCTGGACACCCAGCTCTGCCTGCTGCCCATCAAGCTGGCCCTGGGACGCTCAGAAGTGGCTCTGTCCCAAGACCAGGCCCAGGGCTGGGGTCCTGAGGGGCAGTGGGGTAGGGGGGCACTCACGTGTTGTTGACAATCTGGAGCCGCTCCCCTTTCTTGAAAGACAGGTCAGTCTCTGTCCGCGACTCATAGTCATAGAGGGCCACAAAGGTGGTCACTCCGCCTGCACAGAAGGTGGGGAGTGTCAGAACGGCCAGAGCCATGGCTGGGGGGAGAGGTGGACAAGAGAGCCTTGCACCCTGGGCGGGGCTGGGGTTGGTCTCCCACCTCCAGCCCAGAGGCCTGGTCCCATTCACTGGGGGTGGGCCTCTACGCATGTCCCTGTGTCTGTGTGTCCCGCACGCTTGTGAGGGCATGTAGGAAGCACGTGCGTCTCTCCACCTCTGAGTGTGCCCACTGGGCTTGAGGGGATGCTGCGTGTTGGCTTCTCTGTTTGCTATCTGTCTTCCCCACAGCACCAGAAGTCCCCAATAACAGACATCTTTGTTTTGTTCCTAGAGCCTGGTGTATAGTACGTGCTCAAGAAACAACCATTAGATGAATGAAGCAGTGAATGAAGGAAACTGCACCTGGGGACGCAGCTCTTTTCTGGGGAGATGTGACTCTGGATGCTTCTGTGTGTCAGGGAAGATCTTGGCTGCAGGTAACTGTCCCCTCCGAAGCCCTCTGTCCCCCCATTTGAAGTTACAACCTCCAGCCGCACATCCACCAACACTACTCCCTGCCCGTTTTGCTCTTTCACAGCAGTTACCACCCACTAACACCCTGCACGGTTTACACACCTTGCTCTTTGCTTCTCTCCCCCACAGGGGTTTTGTCTGTTTTACACGTTGCTGTGACCCCAGCACCAGAAGAGACCTGGCACACAGGAGGGGCGCCACAACTATCTCTTGAACAAACGAATGGGTATGTTTGTGGGTCTGTCTCACTTGGGTGTGTGTCTGTGCCTGTGTGTTCTCACTGCACATATGTGCATCTGTGCATCTGTGAGTCTGTGGGTCTCTGGGATGGCATTTCTAGCTGGGCACGTGTGTGCTTTTGAAGGGCTTCTGACCACATGTGTCTGTCTCCATCTGGGAGTATGAGGTTTTTTGCATATGTGTGTTTGTATTTGTGTACATTTGCGTTGGGTGTGTGTCTGTGCCTGGAGGGTGCACATCCATGTGTCCCTGAGTGTGTCTCTATGTGCATGGCGTGTCTGTTTATGAAAGCGTCTCTAGCTCAGCACGTATAAATGTCCTGTATGGGTGTCTCTGAATGAGTTGCTGACTCTGTGTGTGTGTGTGTGGGGGGGGGGGGGGCCTCTGTGTGAGGGTGTCCGGGTAAGAATGCACGTGTTTGTGTGAGGGTCTTATGTCTGTGTGTCTCCAGGACCACATCTGCATCTCTAAGCATCCTTCGCCTGGCGCTGCTATACCCCCAAAGCGCCAGCAGAGGGTGCAGGGGCGCATCTCGGCATTGGGCCGGGCCTCTGAAGACCCCAGTTCTCTTTCTCCCTTCTAACCCGCCCCGCCCCCTTGGCCACTCACCGCCTCCTGTCCTGATCCATCTCTGGGCTGACCAGAGCAAAAAGCAATGCCTCAGACCCGTCCCCGTGCTTCCGAGAAACCCCCCGGCTCTCTGGGCCTGTTTCCGCCTATAGTCCTGTATCTCTAGGGCCCTTTATACGCTACATCGGATTCACCCCTAAAGGCAATGGAGTGTGCACCACACTTTCCAGTTTATAAAGCCTCCAGGAAACTCCCAATAGTCCCTAAAGCCAAGTAACCCCCAGACTCCTCCCCGTCACTGAGCGAAAGAAACAGCAGCCCAGAGAGGGGGCGTCGCTCCCCCAGGGCACACAGCCCTCCTGGGGGAGGGGCCAGGGCCACCCGGCTCCCACACTCCCAGGTGCACTGACCAGCCAGGGGCCCCGCCCTCTGCGGGGAGGTGACTGTGTCGGAGGAGTTGAAACCTCCGAACAGCTTGGGCTCGGCGGCTGCAGGGGCAAAGGCCGTGCTGGGGCCCCGGTGGCCATCAGCGGAGGCCGGCTTGCTGGGGGTCTGTGAGGTGGGGAAGGCACCCCCGCCGCCGCCGCCGCCGCCGCCGCCGCCATGGGTGTTATCAGCAGGTTCCAGGCTGCGGCGCCGCTGGCTGGCATCCTTGGGCTTGCTCTTGTTGCTGCCCATGGTCCTGCTGGAGACGAGAGAGGACCCTGGGTGAAGGGCTCTGGGAGCCGGCAGGGTTGCCTAGGCCCCTTAGCCTGCACTCCCATCCATTCTACAGATGGGGAAACTGAGGCCCAAAGAGGCCTCTTTGGGTAAGTTACCTTTCAGAACCTCAGTTTCTCCATCTGTAAAATGGGAATAGTGATGGCAACCATAAAGGGCTTCCTGGGTACAGGGCCAAGCACAGAAGAAACACCTCATAATCAGAAGCTCTAACCTTCCCCACCTTCCTCTGAGTCACTGTTTCTGCCCCTCGTGGGCAGGGATAGTATCTTGAGTCATGCCTATGTCCCAGGCATATAGGAGAAGGCCGAGGGTTTGTTAAGTGAATACATGACTGACTGAAATTGTCTAACACCAGTGGGAAAGGTGCTAAAAGTTGCAACTAGGGCAGGGATACAGCAGGCAGCTGAAAGGAGAGATGGCTGGGAGCTCACTCCAGGCCCAGGGCCTTTGCACATGCTGTTTCCTCTGCCTGAATGCTTTTCCCTGACCACTTGAGCAGAGTAACTCATGCCTCCTTCAGTTCTCAGCCCAAACGTTGCCTCCTTGGAGACAGCATGTGGGGGGTGGGAGAGAAATGTTTAGGGGTGATGGATTATCTTGACTGTGCTGATGGTTTCATGAGTGCATCCACGTGTCAAAACTTATCAAACTGCACACCTTACACATGTGCAGTTTATGGTATGTCAATTATGCCTCAATAAAGCTCTTAAGGAAAAAAAAATCAAAATCACCTCCCTGGGAAGTGTTCCCCAACTTCTTTCATTGGTTTAAGTCCCCTTGCCTTTTGTGCCTCTCCTTGATAACACGTGGCCCAGTTGTGTGTGTGTGTGTGTGTGTGTGTGTGATTACATGATTATCGTCATGGGCTTTTGTCTGTCTAGTTCACTGCTGTGCTCCCAGTACCCAGCACAGGGTATGGCACACAGTAGGTGCTCACTAAACAGCTGAATGAATGAGTGTGAATGTGTGACTATTCACTAGTTAAGAGAGTTCTGAGCCAGAAATCTGGGAGGGCTAGAGATCGGGAAACACAGAGAAACCCAAGTTGCAAACTCCCCAGTGACGCCCATAGCCCTGCCACCGCCCTTTGCTCCCCACGCTGCCATCGCAGGTCCTCATGGAGCCTAGCCAGGGTCTCCCCGCACACCGTGGCCGCCCCTCCCAGCTCCCTCATCTTGGCAGCCCTGATGGGTCATCACCTCACCTGGTGCAAGGCAGGGGCTATCCCAGGGGACCTGGGAAGCAGCCTGAGGTCTCAGCACGAACACCAGGTGTAGAGTCGGCGGTCTCGGACTAGAGGCCCTGATCTACCTCTCCCCGCTGTGTGACCCTAGGCAAGTCACTTCCCCTCTCTGGGCCTCAGCATCCTCATCTGCAAAGTAGGGATAAAACAGATTTCTCAGAACTGTTGGGAGGATATAACTAGAAAGAGAAATAATCAAGGTTCTGTCTCTTGGGTCACGATTTATCAGGCTCTGACTCTGGCAGGCCCGACACTAAGAGCTTCCCAGACCTGAAATATCCTTCACTGCCCCAAAAGCAAGAGTGAGAGTGAGGCCGTGTATGGCATGGCAGTTAAAGGTGGGCTCTGAAGCCAGACTCCCCAGACTCAGATCTTGGCTCTGCTCCTAATCGGCTGTGTGACCTCAGGCAAGGGCCTTAACTTCCCTCTGTGCCCCACTTCTTCATCTGGAAATGACCGTGACAACTGAAGGAGGCAAGGCAGAGTGCTGGGAACACAGTAGGTCACCCTGCCACATCAGCTATTACTGATACTGTGATTCTGGACACACTGGCGATATAAGCTCCGAATTATTCTCCAGGGGATGCTGCAGGCCCTGAAATCAGTCCAGAACTTCCTCTGGGAACCCGTGAATGCGGAAAAGTCCCCTTGACTGGCTGGGGCCTCAGGCAAGACTGTTTGCCCTGAGCGCCAAGCCCAGCTCTGTGACACCCCTCCCTATGTGAACCTTAGCCAGTCCCTGTAACCCTCTGGGCCTCAGGCTGCCCATCTGCACAATGGGGGCGTGGCCTGCATGCTCCCTGGGGGCCATCCAGCTCAGAGAATGTGGGGCTGGGGAGGCCCTGGGGAGACCTGCTCAAGGGATATGCCAACGTGCCTGGGAAGGCCAATTTCTACAGCAACCCAATCCGTTGAGGTCACGATGCCCATCAGTGCTCATACAGTTGGTGTCCTATGGGATCTACTAACCCGGTTACCCATAGCCCCAGGCTCGATGGAGGCTGAGCCCCAACCACCACATCCCCACCCACCTGCTCCCTGGTATAGTATTCACAGCACCAACTGTACAGCAAGCCCTCTGCCAGTCACCACAGGGGGACACAGAGATGAACTGGCCAGGTCCTGCCTCAGAGGGTGCATGCTCCAACAGGGGACTTGTTTGTGGGACTTTGAGAGGAAATAAAAGTTATAAAAACACATTAAAAATATTTTTTAAATTTTAATGAGGAACTTTCGAAGAGCCGAAACTTTCTTTAGAATGAACTAAATGATGAAGAGTGAGCCCCCTGTCACTGGAGGTAATCAAGGACAGGAGAAAGTATACTTGGCTGATGTGCCATGGAGGGGGAGGGAAAGCCAGGGCTGGAACTTGAAGGCCCTTCCAGCACCAAGAGGATGCATGTGCCCACTTGGGAGGGGGCAAAGAAAAAAGCTCTTGACCCCTAAGCTCTTACACTAACCAAGACGACCACTCCCCACTGAGACACTCAGAAAAAACATAAGAGGTCCTTCAAGACCAGACTAAGGTGGCCCAGGGCCTCTGCTTGCAACGTTTGTTGGTTTGTGTGGTTTGGGGTTTTGTTTTGGGTTTTTTGGGTGTTTTTTGTCCCTGTGGTTGATTCTGATTACACAAGTACCACCTGTTTGTGGAGAGGTGGGCGGGTCGAGGTTAAGGGCCAGAGTACCGAAGCAGACTACCTGTGTGTGAATCCCAGCCCTACAAGCCCAGTGTGGGACCCTGTGCCTCAGTTTCCTTCTCTGTCAACTGAGGATAACAACAGTACCCATGTCATAGGGGTGCTGGGAGAATCCACGAGGAAGTACACGGAACATGCTTGGGATGCTGTGGCACGCCGGCAACCTGCCTCCAGAGGACAAGCCCCTGGGCATGGCGGTGCGTTTCCTTCCGGTGTCATATGAACATAGGACTGTATATTGGGATCCATCTAGTGCCCTTGACTCTAAGCTCCCTGCGGGAAGGACCGGGTCGGACCCATCTCCATATCCCTACTAGGTGCTCTGAAATATTTGCAGAATAGACAAGAGACTAAATGAGCACAGACATGATTTGCATCCTGCTTTGTTCCTGCAATGCCATGTTGTAGAGACCAAGTATCATTCTGCAATATTCAAACACTCCCAGAGCCTGGACCTTGTACTGGGCCCTGCTCTAAGCACTTTGCAAATATTGACTCATCAAATCCCCATGATAATCTAGGAAGTAGATACTAATAGTGTCCCTATTTTACTGATGAGGAAGCAGAGGCACAGAAAGGTTGAGGCACCTGCCTGAGATAACACAGCGAGGGTGAGAATGAAGGAAAGTGGGGACATGAAACCACACTGGGCGGCAGGAATCAGGGGCTGCTCACAGGGTCCACCTCCTGCCCTCCGGACCTCCCTTTCACATGAACAGCAAGATGGGGTGTGAGTGGATAAGGCAGCCTAGCCCCATTCCTAGAGAAAGCCCAAGATTTCAAGCTTTGCCATAGCAGAGTGTGCTAGAGGAGGGACAGCACATTTAGGGTGGGGTCTAGTCCCTGCAGGGCTGCCGCAGTGCTGTGTGACCTTGAGAGAGACCGCCCTTCCGGACCGTGGTCTCCTTTCTTGAGGCAGGACCCTGTCTCAGAGCCCAAACGCTAAGTCACCATGAGCTGCCCATTTGAGAAGGGACAACTCCCCACATCTTTTCCGCCACTTGCTCACTCCAAGGCAGAGATAGATCCTTGGGGTCCAAGAGGAAGTTGGGGGGGCTCCATACTCGGTGTGTCTGAGGCTCCCAGAGGAAGGTAGCCCCTTTCCTCTGGGGAGCTGCTCCTGACCACAGGCTCCGGACAGAGGGCCTGCGCTATCGCTACCGTGAGAGGTACTGGGATGCCCTACAGCACCTCCCCATCAGTGCCCCCAGCGCTTCGTGCTCAGCGGGTCCCATACTAACTTGGCATCTCCCTCTACGACTTCCCCTCACCCCATGTCTCCATCTCAGGGCTGGTTCGCCCGTCCTCCCCGCCAATCTTCCTCAAATGCATCCCTCCCCCCACCCCATCTCCACTCCCTCAGGCCAGGCCCCTGTCGTCCTGACCTGGGACAGCAGTGGGGGCCCCTCCAGGGCGCCCTCGTCCAGCAGCCAGAGGCAGCTCTGTTACGCACACAAACAAATAGGGACCCTGCTCAACACGGTCCACGGAAAACTGGAAAAGACCTAAGTGTTTATCAGAGGGGGACTGGACAAATAAATGATGGTCTGTTCATCAAGTGGACAGCGGTGCAGATAAACAAACAGAATGAGAGCTCGGGGTGGCCTGGGAAGATGCTCACGACACACTATTAAGTGAAGAGGAAGATGGCACTGTAGAATGTCCTCTGGGCCACTCGGGGCCACAGTTTCCTCATCTAGAAAATGGGGGCAATAGTGCTACCTATGTCAAAGGGTTGGTGGGAGGATTAAAGGGAATGCAGACAAGGCCTTAGTGGGGTGTCTGGCACGTAGTACACATGAACTACAATTATTTCTGTAAAGGAAATTAGCATGTGAATGTGTATGTGTGTGTATGTGCAGACGTGCACACACATGTGCCGTAAGGTTTAGAGAAAATTCTGGAAGGAGTCCAAATTCTTCACAATATTTAATCCAAAAGGTGTGAAAGAGGGAAAGGAAAATCCCTTCTTTACTTTACATGTTGTGTCACTTGACATTTAGAAATTACCTTGTCATGGTTTTTTTTTCAGTGAGACTTAAACAAACATTCAAGAGCTTCCCATCATCCCCCTCTGGATGAGGCCTAAACCCTTCAGCTGGGTCCACGTGGCCCTGTGGAGCTGGGGCTGTGGCCTCCTCCCATGGGCCCCCTACAGGAGGGCACCACACTCTCTCACCTCCTGGCCTTTGCCTAGGCTGTGCCCCTAGGCACAGATACTTACAACATCCAGAAGAGTCCAGAAAAAACTGTAGTTCAGTCAGGTCATACCCACTCCTTCCTTCCTGATTCTGAAGAAGATCACCTCCACCTCTTCTAAGAGTGGAGGGGAGGCCAGGAGCTTAGGAGTTGAGAGTGAGGACTCCAGTCAGACCTGGGTTCAAATCCTGGCTCCACTACTCACTAGCTAAATCTCCTTGGGCAAGTCACTTCACCTCTCAGTTGCCTTACCTTTAAAATGGGCATAATAAAAAGGAATGAAATTGAGTTATTTGTAGTGAGGTGGATGGACCTAGAGTCTGTCATACAGAGTGAAGTAAGTCAGAAAGAGAAAAACAAATATCGTATGCTAACGCATACATATGGAATCTAAAAAAAAAAAAAAAATGATTCTGATGAACCTAGGGGCAGGACAGGAATAAAGACGCAGACGTAGAGAATGGACTTGAGGACACAGTGGGGGAATGGGAGGCTGGGAGGTAGTGAGAGAGAAGCATTGACATATATACACTACCGAATGTAAAAGAGATAGCTAGTGGGAAGCTGCTACAAAGCACAGGGAGATCAGCTCGGTGCTTTGTGATGACCTAGAGAGGTGGGATAGGGAGGGTGGGAGGGAGTTTCAAGAGGGAGGGGATATGGGGCTATATGTATGTGTATAGCTGATTCACTTTGTTGTACAGCAGAAACTAATACAACATTGTAAAGCAATTATACTCCAATAAAGATGTATAAAAAAAATGACAAATAATAAACAGATAAAAAAATAAAAAATAAAATGGGGGTAATAATAAACTTAACATCTGAGAATTAAGTGAGAGAGCCCATGTGCCAGGCAGAGAATAAGTGCCTGATAAACAGCGCTCACTGTCGTTTGCTGTTATTACCGTTACAGGCGACGAGAGGAGCAACGCAAGAGGAAGCAAGAGTTAGTGGCAGGGCCTTGAATGCCAAGCACAGAACTGAGCATGTTGCATGCAGTCGATACTCAATTGTCCCCACAGCACAGTGAAGTAGGGACTACAACTACATCCACTTTACAGATGGGGCCAAAGTTCAGAGAAGCCAGAACCTTGCCTAAGGCCATACAGCAAGCGAGTGCAGCAGAGTTGGGATGCTCCGGGATCAGGAGAGTACAGTCAGAAGGCACCTCTGGTGCCCCGCCCACTGTGCTGATACCCTCCCTCCCAGGCACCCCCACCATTCCACCATCTCCACCTCCCTAACACAGAGGCAAGACAGGTCAGAGGTCAACCTCTGACATCACCATCCATATCTCTGGACCCTCCAAGGAAGAAGAAGCATCATGGAAAGCCTGGAGCCAGAATGCCAGGTTCAGATACCAACTTGCCATTTCCTGGTCTTGCAGCCTCCAGGGGGCCTCAGTTTACCCCTTATCAAAAATGGGAATCTGTGTAATTGCTCCTATATGATTGGGCTTGAGGGGAAAACATGAGGTAATACTGATAAAGTACCTGGAACATAGGAAGTGCTCAATAAATAATAGCTATTATTATCATCACTGTGGAAGACGTCTCTTCAGATCCTTGCTGTCTTTTCTAACCACTCTTACAATTAAGCAAAGGCTTCCAAAATTCCAACTGTGTGTAAAGCCCTGTGCATGGCCCTGGAGAGATTGTCTGGTAGAGTTGATTGGAACCAAGGCCTACAAAAGCCACTTCACAGGGAAAGAGTCCAGAAAAGACAAGCATGTCCACTAGTTAACCTTGCTCTAAGGTGCTTGCCAGTGCGATGAGCTAAGAAAAAGAAATGGATGGAATAAAATGGAATTGGAAAACAGATGATGAGTATCATCACTTGCAGCTGTTATCAATATAGATCTGAGAAATCCAAGAGAATCTTCCATAAAACTATTGAACAAAAAGTGAATTAAGTAAAGCAGAAGGAAATTAAATGTAATATCCAAAAATCAATAATGTAGCTATATACCAACAGCAATCAGGAAATAAAATGAAAGAAAGCTTAGCATGGGAATTTCCTGGCATTCGAGTGGTTGGGACTCTGAGCTCTCACTGCCGAGGTCCCGGGTTTGATCCCTGTTCGGGGAACTGGGGTCCTGCAAGCCGTGCAGCATGGCCGGAAAAAAAAAAAGGAAAGCTAAGCATTGCAAAAATATCGATTCTTCCTAAGTAAATCTACAAATTGAATGTGGTCCCAATAAAACCCCAACAGGATTTTTTTTCTAACTAAGCAGGTCAATTTTCAAGTTTATGAGTAAATTATAAGAATAGCCAGGAATGGGACTTCCCTGGTGGCACAGTGGTTGAATCCGCCTGTCAATGCAGGGGACACGGGTTCAAGCCCTGGCCCGGGAAGATCCCACATGCCTCAGAGCAACTAAGCCCGTGCACCACAACTACTGAGCCTGCGCTCTAGAGCCCGTGTGCCACAACTACTGAAGCCCACGTGCCTAGAGCCTGTGCTCCGCAACAAGAGAAGCCACTGCAATGAGAAGCTGGTGCACCGCAACAAAGAGTAGCCCCACTCACCGCAACTAGAGAAAGCCCGCGCACAGCAATGAAGACCCAATGCGGCAAAAACAATAATTAATTAAAAAAAAAAAAAGAAAGAATAGCCAGGAAAACCTTAAAAAGAAGAGTAACGAAGAGAAAATAGTCCAACCAGGTAGTAAAACTTACTATAAAGTCACAATAATTAAAACTGTGTGATATAAGTACAAAAATATATAAATTAATGGAGCAGAAAAGAGGGTCCAAAAATTGTCCCAAAACATATGGAAATTTAATATATTATGAAAGTAGCATTTCATAGCAGTGAGAAAAAGGTAGACTATTTTTTTTTTTTAGACTATTTTTAAGACAGAGTTGGGACCAATGATCTGCCATCAGGAAACAAAGTTGGATCTCGATCTCACTCCACATGCCTATAAATTCCAGATCAATCATATTTAAACCACACAAAAATAAAACCATAAAGCTCTAAAATAAGGTGGGAGAATAAGTTTTCTAATCTCAGAATGGGAAAAGCATTTCTAAACATGACCAAAAAACCTAAAAATCTTTTTTAAAATAATAAATCAATCTACATAAAAATCTAAAACGTCTGCATGGCTTGATAAACATCATAAGTTCACAAGACAAACCAAAAGCTAGGAAAAATATTTGTAACTCGTAGATAGACAAAGATTTTTTTCCCTTAATATATAATGAGCTCCCATAAAATAAGAAGAATAACCACAGATAGTTTACAGCAAATGAAATGGTACTTAAACATATGAGAAGATGCTCAATCTCACTTAGAAGATAAATCACATTAAAACTACACAAGCCACCCAGCAACAGCAGAATACACATTCTTCTCAAGTGCACGTGGAATATTCTCCAGGATAGACCATATGCTAAGCCATAAAACAAGCCTCAATAAATTTAAAAGGAGTGAAATCATACAAAGTATGTTTCTGATAACAATTAAATGAATTAGAAATCAGTAACAGAAATAAATTTGGGAAATTACAAATATGTGAAAATTAATACACCTAATAACCAATGAGTCAAAGAAGAAACCACCCAAAAAAATAGAAAATACTTTGAGATGAATGAAAATGAAGACACAATTTATCAAAATGTATGGGATGCAGTAAAGTAGAACTTAAAGGGAAAGGTATAGCTGTAAATGCCTATATTAAAAAAGAAGAAAGATCTTGAATCAATAACCTAAACTTCCACCTTAAGACACTAGCAAAAAAATAAAAAATAAAAGAAGAAGAAAAAGAAGAGCAAACTAATCCTAAAGCAAGTGAAAGGAAGGAAATAAAGATTACAGCAGAAATTAATGAAATAGAAAATAAAAAACAACAGAGAAAAATCAACAAAACCAAAAGTTTGTTCTTTGAAAAGATTAACAAAATTGACATACAAGAAAATTGTTCTGAACAAGAAAAAAAGGGAGAAGACTCAAATTACTAAGACCAGGAATGAAAGAGAGGACAACTACAAATCTTACAGAAATAAAGAAGATTTTAAGGAAATGCTATGAACAATGCCATGCCATGCCAACAAATTAGATATCTTGGATAAAATGGACAAATACGTAAGAAAACACAAACTACTGAAACTAAGAAGAAATAGAAAATTTAAATAAAGCTAAAACAAGTAAAGAGATTGAATTAGTAATTTTAAAACATGTCACAAAGAAAAACTCAGGCCCAGGTGGTTTCACTGGTGAATTCTACCAAACATATAAATAAGAATTAATACCAATTCTTCACTTGGGAACACTTTCCAACTCATTCTATGAAGCCAGTATTACCCTAACACCAAAGCCAAACAAAGACATCATAAGAAAAGAAAACTATAGACCATTATCTCTTATGAATATAAGATGTAAAAATCTTCAACAAAATTCTAGCAAACTGGATCCAGCAACATATAAAAAGAATTATACATCACGACCAAGTGAGATTTACCCCAAGCATACAAGATTGGTTTAACTTCTGAAAATCAATCAATGTAATATACCATACCAATAAAATAAAGGACAAAAACTATACAATAATCTCAGTAGATACAGAAAAAGTATTTGGCAAAATCCAACACCCTTTCATGATAAAAACACCCACCAAACTAGGAATAGAAGGGAATTTCTTCAACCTGACAAAGGGCATCTATGAAAAAGCCATATCTAACAACATACTTAATGAGGAAAGACTGAATGCTTTCCCCCTCAGAAACAAGACAAGGATGTCTGCTCTCACCAGTTCTAGTCAACATTGTACTGGAGGTTCCAACCAGGGCAATAAAGGAAGAAGATGAAATAAAAGACACCCAGATTGGAAAGGAAGAAGTAAAATTTTCTTTATTTGTAGATGACATAATCTTGTATATAAAAATTCCTAAGGATTCCACTAAAAAAATTATGAGAATAAACAACTTCAGCAACTTGCAAGGTACAAGATTAGTATGTAAAAATAAATTGTATTTCTATACACTAGCAATAAACAATCCAAAAATAAAATTAAGAAAATAAATTACAATATCAAAAGAAGACTTAGGAATAAGATTAACAAAAGGAGTGCAAAACATATACTCTGAAAACAACAAAAATTGTTGAAAGAAATTAAAGAACTAAATAAATGGAAAGACATCGCATGTTCATGGATTGGAAGACTATGCATTATTAAGATGGCAATAGTCCCCAAACTAATCTATAGAGTCAACACAATCCCAAACAAAATCCCAGCTAGCTTCTTTGCAAAAATTGACAAACTGATCCTAAAATTCATATGGACAGTCAAGGGACCCAGAATAGAAAAAAACAATCTTGAAAAAGAGAAACAAAGCCTGAGGCCTCACACTTCTCAATTTCAAAACTTGCTGCAAAGCTCTGGAAATCAAGACAGTGTGGTACTGGTATGAGGATAGACTTATAAATCAATGGGAGAGAACTGAGAGTCCAGCAATAAACACTCACATTTATGGTCAATTGATTTTTGACAAGGGTGCCAATATAATTAAATGGAGAAAGAAGAATCTTTTCAATGAATGCTGCAGGAACAACTGGATACACTCAGGCAAAAGAAGGAAGCTGGGCACCTTCCTCAAACCCTACACAAAAATTAACTCACAGTGGATCACAAATCTAAATGTACAAGGTAAAACTTTAAAAATCTTATAAGAAAATACAGGCATAAATTTCCCCACTTTGGATCACAATAGTTTCTTAGTCATGACACAAGCAACAAAAGAAAAAATAGATAAACTGGACTTCATCAAAATTAAAAACGTTTGGACTTGCCTGGTGGTGCAGTGGTTAAGAATCCGCCTGCCAACGCAGAGGACACGAGTTTGAGCCCTGGTCCAGGAAGATCCCACATGCCACGGAGCAACTAAGCCCGTGCACCACAACTACTGAGCCCGTGTTCCACAACTACTGAATCCCACACGCCTGGAGCCCATGCTCTGCAACAAGAGAAGCCACCGCAATGAGAAGCCCACACACTGCAATGAAGAGTAGCCCCCGCTCGCCACAACTAGAGAAAGCCCGTGCACAGCAACGAAGACTCAACGCAGCCAAAAATAAATAAATAAAATAAATAAATTTATTTAAAAAAATTAAAAACGTTTGTGTGTCAAAGGACACCATCAAGAAGGTAAAAAGAATCCACCAAATGGGAGAAAATATTTGCAAACCATATATCTGATAAGGGACTTGTATCTAGAATATATAAAGATCTTTTACAACTCAACAAACAAAAAGAGAAATGACCCAACTTAAAAATGGGCAAAAGATCTGAATAGACATTTCTCCAAAGAAAATATATGGCTAGTAACTGCATGAAAAGATGTTCAACATTATTAGTCATCAGGAAAATGCAAATCAAAACCACAATGTGATACCACTTCACACCCACTAGGATGGCTGTAATTAAAAAGATAGAAAACAACAAGTTGTTGGCAAGGATGTAGAGAAATTGGAAACTTCATACATTACTGGTGGGAATGTGAAATGGTGTAGCTGTTTTGAAAAAACAGTCTGGCAGTCCCTCAAAAGGTTAAATATAGAGTTACCATATGACCCAGAAGTCCCACTCCTAGATATAGACCCAAGAGAAAAGAAAACATATCCACATAAAAACTTGAACATGAGTGTTCATAGAAGCATTATTCATAATAGCCAAAAAGTGGAAACAGCCATATGTCCATCAATTGATGAATGGGTAAATAAATGTGGTATATCCATATAACAGAATATTATTTGGCAAGAAAAAGGAATGGAGTACTGATACATGCTACAACATGGGTGAACATTGAAAACATGCTAAGTGAAAGAAGCTAGACACAAAAGACTACGTATTGTATGATTCCATTTACATGAAAGTTCCAGGATAAGCAAATCTACAGAAACATAAAGTAAACTAGTTATCACCTGGGGCTGGGGGAGGAAGGTCTGAGGGGCAGTGGAGACTGACTAAATGGGTTACACAGTTTCTTTCTGGGGGTGATGAAATTGTACTAAAATTGATTGTGGTGATGGTTGTACAACTCTGTGACTATACTAAAAACCATTAAATTGTACCCTTTGGGGGAGGGATAAATTGGGAGGTTGGGATTGACATATACACACTACTATATATCAAATAGATAACTAATAAGGACCTACTGTATAGCACAGGGAACTCTATTCAATACTCTGTAATGACCTATATGGGAAAAGAAGCTTAAAAAAAGTTTACATGTGTATAACTAATTCATTTTGCTGTACAGCAGAAACTAAAACAACATTGTTAATCAACTGTACTCCAATAAAAATTCAAATAAATAAATAAATACATACATAAATACATACAAAATAAATCAACTGTACACTTTAAATGGGTGAATTGTCTGGTATGTGAATTCTATCTCAATAAAGCTGTGTTTAAAAAAAACAAAAACAGAAACACTACACCAGAGGCCACTGTTCATCTATTAGATTGGCAGATCCCCAAATTCTAGAGCAACCTGTGTTGGTGAGAGCGAAGGGAGGAAAAGGATGTGGTGTGAAGGTACATCAGTGCTACCTCCGTGGTCCTCCGAAGGACCATCTGGCCATATCTAACAAAATTACAACTGCACACATTCTGGGACCCTGCAATTTGGGATTAATCCTAGAGGTATCCTCACACATGAACACTAAGCATACGATGGAAGATATGCATTGCAGAATGGTCTGCAATAAGCAAAAGGCTGGAAACAACCAAAAGTAGTCTTCTCTAATTAAATAAAGCATGGTCTCCATCCACACAATGAATACTATGCAATCAGGAAAAAGAAAGAAGCAGCACAAAATGATCTCCAAGGCACACTGTCAAGAGCAAACAGTCACATGTAGAGCTGAGTATACCATGCATGATCACTTGAGGTTTTTAAATTATTTTTTCTAATATCCATGCTTACATATGCCTGGACTCCCTGGAAGAACACACCAGAAACTCCTCCCCATGGCTGCCTCTAGCAAGGAGACCTGGGTGCCAGAGAGGTTTACTTTTCCCTGCCTTCTTTTGTACTGTTTGAATTATTTTTTACTGTGTGTGTTAATGCTTTTTCTTTCCTTTTTAAGAAAAAAGTTGACATATACACACTACTATATATAAAATAGATAACTAATAAGAATCTACTGTATAGCACAGGGAACTCTACTCAATACTCTGTAATGACCTATATGGGAAAAGAAGCTTAAAAAAAGTTTACATGTGTATAACTAATTCACTTTGCTGTACAGCAGAAACTAAAACAACATTGTAAATCAACTATACTCCAATAAAAACTAATTTAAAAAAAAAAGAAAGAAAGAAAAAAGACAGGTTTACCTGGTATCAGATCCTGGCGCTCTCTCTCATAGCTGGGAAGTCACTTCACTTCTCTGAGCCTCTGTGCTCTGCAAAGGGAGGGATAATAATAGTATCTGCTTTGCAAAGTTGTTGTGAAGGATTAAATAAGACAAGGCCCCGCACGCACGCACGCACAGGGCTCCCCACGGTGTCTGTGTCTGGCTCCTAGCGGTAGGTGCGTGGTCCTACTCCATGTGGTAGGTGCCTGGCTCATGCTGGTTATTAATACGTTACTACGTACACCAAGGTGCATTGTAACAAGTGCCACCAGAGAGCCCTGGACCAAGTGTTCAGAGCATCAGCAATCCCTCCAACTGGGAGGAACTGGGAAAGGATTCCTGGGGGAGGCAGCATTTGAGAAGGGCTTCAAGGTCGAGAAGGAGGTCCACAAATAGAGATAACTGGGGGCTGTGCCTCTGGCAGAGGGAGCTGTGCAGGCAAAGGCCTGGAGGTAGGAAAGCCCTGGGTATTTGCTCAGTCGTGCATTCCCTGGCTCCTTCAACAAAGCTCAGCTGAGCACCGACTATGCGCCAGACACTGTCATAGGAAAGACAGACAAAGCCAAGTAGCTGGACCATCGAAGGGAGGAATTACAGAGAGTGTGAAGACAACAAGGGGCTGGGGCAGAGCCTCACCCAGGTCCAACTGTTCATAGAGCAGACCAGGAAAAGGAGGCTCAGAGAGGGAGAGAGGCTGCCTAAGGTCACACAGCACCTTCTCAACTTATGGGAAGGTCCACTCCCAGCTCCACCCTTCCCATGTCCCACGAGCCTGGAGAAGAGAAAGCCCACAAGGGCCGTCCCAATGTGCACTCATCAGAAGGTGCAGAAAGATGCCGTCTAAACTGGGGGCCCCAACAAAGAGGAGGGACAACTGGTTCTCAGATGATAACAGCACCTGGTTGATGGGTAGAGAGACTCCTGTGTGCCAGGCACCATGCTGAGAAGTGCACTACATCTCTGAGCCCAGGTGAACCCTCTGCAGCCCTGTGTGGTCAGCCCCATTTTGCAGATGAGGGAACTGAGGCCCAGAGAGGTCAAGTTACTTGCCTAAGGTCACACGGCTCATAAGAGACAGCATCGGCAGGCAGACTCGGATTGCCTGGGCTCCGTAGCCTCAGGTCCCAGGGCCCATCCCCCAAGGGAGCCACTGCCAGGGCCTGTATCAGCAGTCACATCCCTTCTCAAAAGCACCCAAGGTGGAAGCTGTTCTCAGCCAGTCCAGGAATGTTTCCTGATAACAGCGGCCCAACCCGGGGTGGGAGGAGTGGGTGGTGGTTGTTGTGTGAGGAATGGTGGGGGGGGGGGGGGGGCTGGGCGGCAGGAGGGACACAGCCCATTTGAGTCCATCTGTCCTGCCTCTGGAGAGGAGGAAGCAAAAAGGCCCCATCAGGCACCCATCAGTCAGGCGGGTTGCAGCATCCTGGTTAAGGGGCCTCCTGCTGTGGCCCATGGGAGAACTCTGGGCAAGTCAACCAAAGCCTCCTTCAGTACCATGGAGACACCCATAATCACCCCAGACAGTTGCAAAAGCAAATGAGCTAACCACGTGTGCCCTGGGCATGCAGGCCATGCTGGATAAAGGGGGGTGCGACCACCACTGCTACCTTATTATTTCCATTGTTATTGTTTAGCTCTCCAGTTCCCACCAGGACCCTGCTTCGCAGGGACGATTAGGCCCCATCTCCCAGAGAAGGCAACAGAGAGAGGCTCAGAAAAGCCAAGTCAGGTGCCCAGGCCACCATCCAAGACAGCAGAGGACCAGCTGGGGATCCTGGCTCTCCTGGCCCCAGGCCACTTTGGCCCCTCTCCCCAAGAGCACCAGTCCCAGCTGGGCTCTCGCAGGGAGTTATTACACCAGGGACTAAGCAGGGCCCTCAGCCAGTCCATTTTCTACTAGGGGAATGGAGGCCAAGATAGGGGGTAGTGGCTGGCCGAAGGCCACACAGCCCAAGAAGGACCACTTACAGAATGAACCTGTCACCCTTCTGAACCTCCAAGGCTGGGTCCCCAGCTGATGCCCCGCCCTCCTCGCAACAGCCCTAGGGCGCAGGTACCACCAGCACTGGCCCGTGTCCACAGGGGAGGAAGCTGAGGCTGGAGGAGCGCAGGAGAGGGTGCCGGCCCATCACGCCCACCCCAAAAGCGGGGGCTGTGACCCTTTCCTGCCTCCCCTGGAGCCTCCCACACTAGGCAGGAATCTTCTGATTCCCTTTCTTCCTTCAGACTCTCAAAAGAATGACGTGCTCAACTGAGGTGTTTTTCTACAAGTGGTTTCGGAATATAGAAGAGAGTCCTGTTTCAGAGCAGGGGAATATGAATAATGACAGTAGTAAGAATAACGGCAGTAGCAACAGCTAATATTCATTTAGCACTTTTTTTTTTTTTTTTTTGGCTGCACCGTGTGGCATGCAGGATCTTAGTTTCCCGACCAAGGATCAAACCCACATCCCCTGCAAGGGAAGCACAGAGTCTTAACCACTGGACCGCCAGGGAAGTCCCTATGTGCCATTCTTATCACCCCATTTTACAGAAGAGGAAACGGAAGCACAGACAGGTTAAATGATGTGATTAAAATCCCACCTCTTAGCAGCTAAGTGCCAAGTTCCTCCCTCTCTGAGCTTCTCCCTGAAGGGGGGCTGCCACCCCTTGGGCCACTGGGATGGACCCAAGGAAGAAGCCAGGGCCAGGGCCAGCTCAGCCCCCTCCCCAGAACTCAACACCATCGGCTGCTCCAGTGCAGGTTGGTGGGGTGGAATGGGGCGTGCTGATGGCGGTGTGGAGACCTACACCTTTCCCCCTCATGCCCTCCCACCTGGGGTTCACACTACCCCTTCCATGCTCCCAACAGCCCTGGAACAAGCTATGGCCACAGTCATTTTACACATGAGCACACAGGGCTCCAGGAAGCTGCCCCAGCCAGGAAGTGGAGTGCAAAGGCCCTGAGGCAGGAAGGTCAGATGTGCAGGTCTGGACTGAGTGGGTTCCAGCTTAACTGGGTCGCTGCAGGCTTTTGGCCCAGGCACGAGGAGGTCGGAGGGAGGCCCCGAGAGGGACCTGTCCAGCAATTTAGGTCAGAAAGACCTGAAAATTTGAGAGAGAAGCCCATGAAGATTTTCTCAGGCCCCTGAGTGTGCTGGGAGGGACGGGGGGAGGTTACTGAGGCTTCATCCCACAGTGATCCAGTCGGAGCACAGTGATCAGCTTCAGAGGAGACACCTAAACCATGGTGGACTTCCCAGAGGAGGGGACAGCTCAGCTGCGGTCCAAAGGCTGAGCAGTTTGTGAAAAGAGGAAGGGGAAGCATGATCCAGGCAGAAGGGATTACTTGGCCAAAGGCCCAGAGGTGGGACCATTTAGAGAAAGGCAAAGAGCCAGGTCAGTTTAAGTCATGTAGCCTCAGTTTCTCCAGCAGCAAAATGGGGGGAAAGACAGGCACACTGTGGGTGCCTCCATCTCCCCCACACCCACTATCTCCCCTCTCCAAGGCCCCCACCCAAGAGGAAGGGCACTGGGAAGTTGGCTGCTGGGTCCTCCTGCCATGGAGCGTCTTTGGGGCTGGTGAGGTTGGCAGGGTTGGGAGGTTTCACTGACCGCCCCCCCTCGACACCCTCTACCCCAGAATCCAGGCCAGGCAGCCTGGCAGGTGGCTGGGGAGGGCAGCTCACAGGCCAGGAGGCCACAGCCCTGATCTTAGAGAGCTTTGTGAGATCTCCCCCTTCACAGATGTGGAATTGGAGATTCAGAGAGGGAGCACTCAGCCTCAGGTCACACAGCAAGGTGGAGGCCAGCTCTTGAACGAGGGTGTGGGACTGGGACCCGGACTGAAGATAAGATTCTTGGGGCACCAGGCCCAGGAGCGCTGGGCTGAGGAGGAGCTAGAAGAGGAGATGCTGGCCCCAAAGGACCACAGACCAGGCAAGTCCCAGGGACCCAGCCAGGTACCACCTGGCCCGGCCAGATGAGGGCTGGCCACCATGTGGCTAAGTGGAAGGCCTCCATCAGAATCTCCATGTGACCTCGGCAAGCCACGCCCCCTCCTGGGCCTCAGCATCTGCACCTGGACAAAGGCCCTGGCATGCCAAGGATTCCTTAACAGACCCCCAGCATCAGTGGTGACCACAGGGAACACTGAGGTGACACGTTTTGCTCTCTCCCAGCCTCTCCAAGGTCATGTCTCCCAGGCCCCGCCCCCGTGGTTCCACCCCCGCTGGCTGATGGCTGACAGGCCTTGGGGGGACAGATGCCAGCCGGCCCCTGCCCACGGTGCCCGCTATTCCTGCCAGCAGCTCTGGCTGCTTCCCTGCTCTGGGAACACACAGTGCCCCCTCGTCCCCGCCCCCACCCACACCCACACAGGAGCTCCGTCCAGGGACACGGGTGGGCAGAAGCACCTGGCGGCCAGGCCCCTCCACGCTGTTGGCCCTGTGCTCAACCCCCCACACTCAAAGCTCGCAGGTGCCACCCTGGACATGTGACCTCGGGAAGGTCCAGGCCTTCCTTTATTCATCCATGAAATGGGGGCTCTGGCAGGTCTCTGAGGGAGAAGGCATCCGAGCCTGAGGCTGAGGACAGTGGTCAGCAAGAGAGCCGAAACCCTTAACGCGCCTACGGGCTGTTCATGGGATCAAGGCCAAGGGTGGAGGGGAGTCAGCTGCACGCTCCCTCCTCCCCACCACTTAACCCTCCCTGGACTCGTAATTACCCTGTAGCCTCCAGCCCTTTGCACATGCTGTTTCCTCTCCTGAGGCTTCACCACCCACCTCCCCATGCCCCCCATGAACTGCAGTGCACCCTATGGGCCTGACCACAGGTCATACTTGACCTTGCCTACCCTCCAACAGAGAGAGGTACCTCTCTTTTTCTGGGCTCACATAGCCTCCATCACATGGGGACTAAGAGTTGTACTGCTTGGGGACTTCCCTGGCGGTCCAGTGGTTAGGACTCGGCGCTTTCACTGTGATAGCCTGGGTTCAATCCCTGGTCGGGGAACTGTGACCCGAAAGCTGTGCGGTGCAGCCAAAAAACAAAAAAAAAGAGTTGTACTGTCTGGGTTCAAAACCCAGCTCTGACCCTTCCTAGCTGTGTGACCTTGGAAAAGTTACTCTACCTCTCTGTGCCTCCATTTCCTCACTTATAAAATAGGGATAAAAATAATAATTACCTCCAAGGATTGTTGTGAGGATTAAACGAAGTCATATTTGTAAAGGGCTCAGAACAGAGCCCAGACCCTAGCAAATGTGCCGTAAGTATTTGCCATTAACCAATAAGAGTAGCGGCTGATACCTGTTGAGCACCTACTGTATGCCAGGCCCGGTGCTCAGTATTTTACCTGGATTATCTCACAACAGCCTGGGAGGAGGGGCCGTTATGAACCTCGCTTTAAAACGGCAAAGACAGGGAGGCCCGGAGGCATCAGCTTCACCTCAAAACATATCCGGGGGAGAAGGGGATTTTGCTGATATTAAGGAACTATTGTGCATTTCTTTCAGGTAGATTATGGTTTTGTGGCTACTTTCTTAACATGAGTCTTATCTTTTAGAGATACATACTGAAAGATTTACACGTGAAGGAAGACATGCGTGCGGGATTGGCTTTAAAATGACACAGGAAGGGGGTGGGATGGAACAGGTGTGGAGGGGACAGGCCAGGCCATGGGCGGTGCTTGGGGCTCAGTGACAGGTTCATGGGGTTTGTTATACTAATATGCTTCTATAACAAAGAGTTTTAAAAG
Source organism: Eschrichtius robustus (assembly GCF_028021215.1). Classification (NCBI taxonomy): domain Eukaryota; kingdom Metazoa; phylum Chordata; class Mammalia; order Artiodactyla; family Eschrichtiidae; genus Eschrichtius; species Eschrichtius robustus. The sequence continues at coordinate 22,621,319 of NC_090839.1, forward strand.
GAAGATGAAATAAAATAATGCAAAACAACGTTTGACCCTCTGCCACCCCACCAACTGCCCCAGCCTGGGCCAACCACTGTCACCCCTTCCCCTCGCTGGACCAATGCAGTCGTCCCTCTGGTCCGCCTGTCTCCACCCTCAGCCCCCAGTCTGCTTTCCACACAGCAGCCAGATGCTCTCAGAAAGCCTCCTGCGGGCCCCGCCTCACTGGGAGGTAAGAGCCAACATCAGAAGGGTCCAGAAGCCCTCCCTGGACACCCCTGCATCTTTCGGCCCTTTCCTCCTGTCATTCTCCCCACGCTTGCTCTGTTCCCCTGGCCTCCTTGCTGTTCCTCCAACACTCCAGCCTGCCACTACCTTCCGATCTTTGCACTGGCTGTGCCCTCTACCTGGGTTCTCTTGCCCCAGGGAGCTACATGGCTCCTCCCTCCCCTCCTGGGAGGTGAGCTTCTGGGAGAGGTCTCCCCTCCCACCCCCAAACCCCCCCACCCCCAGGCCCGCCATCCTATCTAATCACAACCATTCTGTACAACCCAGCCAGTCTTCCCAGCTTTACATTTGACCCATGACACTTATCACATTCTAACAGACCACGTGCATATTTTCCTTATTTGTTGTGTTTTTGTCTCCCCCACTAGAATGTCAGCTCTGTGAGAGCACAGATTTTTGTTTGGTTGGTTCTTTGCTGTATCTCCAGCCTCTAGAACATTGTCTGGCACATAGTAGTGTTCAGTAAATATTTGTGGGAGGGAGGGGTAGATGGAGGGAGGGATGAAAGGAGGGATGGAGGGATGGAAGGAGAGAGGGAGGGAGAAAAGGATGGTGGGATGGATAGAGGGAGGGAGGGAGGAGTAGAGGGAGGGATGAAAGGAGGGAGGGAGGGATGAATGGGTCCTACCCAGGGCCCCAGGAGATAAAGAGATACAGGCCTCAGCCCCAGGTCTGCCCAGCCCCACAGCCTATGCCCCGACCACTGCACTCTCCTGCCACTGCCTGGCATGTCCCCGTGGCAGAGCCTCTGACCACCCTGGTTATATGGGACACTGTGCAAGTCTGAGAGAGCTGTAGACCCCGAGCCTCACCCGGCACGGCCTCAGGCACGGCATAGGTACCGGGGATGCCTGCTGCATGAGCCAGGAGTGAGTGAAGCGTGAGCCAGGGGCCGTCGGTGGGCCAGGGCATCCAGAACGTGTCTGGTCCCGTGTTCCCGGTGCGAACACACTCAAGGCTGGCAGGCCTCAAACCGGCTCTGCCAGTGCGGCCAGGGCGGGGCGGGCGCTGCAGGCTCAGGCTGGCACGGCGGGCAGATGGAGGGGTGCTGCCGGAGCCGGAACCCGCAGCTCAGGGAGGGAGAAAGCTAAGCAAGCGGACGGTGCTGCTCCCACTAATCCCAGCCCCGTGGAGACGGAACTGTTCCAGCCCGAGCAGCTCTTGGGTTTCTTCCTGGGCAGTAAGGGGATCCCTTTCCAGACCCCAGGCCCTGACCTGCTCTGTGAAGGGCAGGATCCCTTCCCGCTAGGACCCATACACAGCCTAGAAGCCCGAGACAGAAGGGCAAGGCAGGGAAGTGGTCGGCGCCAGAGCAGGACAAGGCAGCAGGGAACCTGGCGTAAAGCCTGGCTCTGCCCCACGGTGCTGCACAGCCCTGAGCCAATCGTGGCCCTTTCAGGACCGTTTCCCCAGGTGGAAAGCAGTGCTGGGCATGGATTCCAGGGACCCTCCATCCCAAGGTGCCGATTTATCTAGAAGAGGCCACCTTGGCGACTCCAGCCCTGCCCCCAAAGCCCACCTCTGGGGATAGACATGGCCAGAGCCCGGACTCACACATGTCCTTACTCCCCACAGAAACAACAATAATAAAAACACCTGCTGAGGGCTTCCCTGGTGGCGCAGTGGTTGAGAATCCGCCTGCCAATGCAGGGGACACGGGTTCAAGCCCTGGTCTGGGAAGATCCCACATGCCGCAGAGCAACTAAGCCCGTGCACCACAACTTCTGAGCCTGTGCTCTAGAGCCCATGAGCCACAACTACTGAGCCTGCGTGCTGCAACTACTGAAGCCCGAGCACCTAGAGCCCATGCTCCGCAGCAAGAGAAGCCACCGCAATGAGAAGCCCACACACTGCAACGAAGAGTAGCCCCCGCTCTCCACAACTAGAGAAAGCCCGCGCGCAGCAATGAAGACCCAACACAGCCAAAAATAAATAAAATAAATAAATTTAAAAAAAAATACGTGCTGATCACTGAACACTTAACTCTATGCCTGGCATCCAGCTTTACATGCACTGTTTCACCCGGTCCTCCCATCAACACTGTGAGGTAGGGACTGTTACTGTGCCCATTTCCCAGCAGAGGAAACTGAGGCCTAGTTGAGGCAAGTTGGAGTTCAGGCCCCCCACCCCACCCCTGGGCAGCCTCTATCTCCCCAAGACAGTTCAGGGTAGGAAAGAAATCTCAGGTACCCCCTGAAATGGCAGGGTCCATATTCCCCAAATCCACTGATCCTCCTGAGTCCTTAGAGGCCAAGCCCCAACCCTGCCCCCACTGTGTAACCCAGGCCATGGGTGTACGACTCAGAACTTCAGTTCTCTCATCTGTAAAATGGGTAGGATCCTGCCAGGTTTGCCTAAGGGATACCGCTGTTTAAAGCCGCGGGAACTGGAAGACTCAGTCCAACCCTCAGGACAAGGTGGAGAAGCTGCTGGGCCTACGTGCCTCCAGATTGATTAGGGGGAGGGGGAGTGAACATGAACCAGAAGCCCAGTGGTCTGTGGCAGAGACTCAGTCCCTCATCACCAGCAGCCCAAGAGAGGAAGGATGATTCTTCCTGTGCCCCATGCAATCCAGTTCCAAGCCCTGTCAGTCTCACCTCCAAACACATCCTGAATCCACCTCCTTCCCTCCCACCACGGTCACCCCCTCGTCCAGCCCTCCAGGCTGGCCAATTGTAGGCAGAGAGCCTTTCTGAAATGTCCATCTGAACCCATCACTCCTGCTTAACACCCCTCACAGCCCACACTCCAAGACAAAAGACAAAGTCCTCGTGGGGGGCCTCCAAGGTCCTACAGTGGACACTACCAGCCCCACCCCCTTCACTCCTGCTCCACCCACACTGGCCACTTCCCCTTTCCCTGAGAACCCAATACACATCTGCCTCAGAGCCTTTGCACTTGCTGTTCCCTCCACCCAGAGCATACTTCCTCCAGACAAATGCCTGCCTGACTCCCTCACTTCCTTCAGGTGCTTTACTCAAATGTCTCCTGCTCAGAGAGGCCTTTCCTGACCACCGTTTTAAATAGCAACACGCCCAGCCAATTCTGCTCTCTTTGAGTCTCATTTCAAAAGCTACCTCCTCACCGGAGGCCTCTCTGACCTCCCCCAGCCCAAGTGAGAACCTTCAACTTCTTCCCAGCATGGACCATGGCTCTGATGACATAACATACTGTATGACTACATGTCTGATGAGGACAGGGGCCACTTCTGTCTCACTCACAGCTGAATACTCTGCAGTGGGCATAATATTCAAAATAGTTAACAGCTGGGATGCTTGGGCACCATCTGGTCAGAATAGACACTGGCCCAAAGTACAGGGCCTAGCATGGAGTGGGTACTTGTTAATTACTGAATGAATGAACAAATGAACAAAAGGATGAATGGAGGAATGGATGGATGGATGATAGATGGATAGATGGATGGATGGATAAGTGAACAGGGCACACACAGTGGGCCTGGGACTTACCAGGGATGCCTGGGGCTCTGAAAAGGTGGCCTGGAGAAGGGAAGGGTGCATCCAAGCTCACCAGCCAGGCTCTGCAGCTGCAGCCTCTCCTCCTGCACAACCCCACTTTCATTTCCCATCCTCTCAGTCTGAGGAAGCTCCTTCCCCCAGGGGAACTGGGTGAGAAGGCGGGGCAGATGGCCCCCTGGTCCCAAAGAGGGGGGGCTCCCAGACTCCATCTGTCCCACTACAAAGGAGCTTTGTCCTCGGTGCTGAGAGCCCGAGGCAGACCGGAAACTGCCCCTCAGCCTCCCAACAGGTCCCGGCACCCCCGGTCAGCTGGGCCAACAGCTCCAAAGCCAGATCCCAGGGACTCACACAGTATTGGGCACAGCCTTCTAAAATCTCATTAATCCTCCCTAGGAGCCCTAGGAGGGAGGTTCTAGGACGACCCGAATTTTTACAGATATAGAAACCGAGGCAAAGTTATTTGGCCAGCAAAGAGCAAAGCTGGGATTCAAACCCAGGCCCACCTGGCACCAGAGTCTTCAGCCACAGCTCTCAACTCACCAAGTCTGGAGTATAGATCCTCTGGGTTCAGCAGGGTGGAGGGGCCTTTTGGAGGTTCAAGTGGGCAACCATGCCTGACCCTTCACGCTACCAGGAGACTACCACCCTGGCAAAGTTTACCCAACAAGGGAAGGAGGTAGGGCCCTGAACCCCGGAGCCCTCGCCCCACGCCCAGCCGGTGCACCAGGTGCCTTTGGAGCCTGCCGGCCCCAACACGTCTCCACCACTTCCTGCCAGGCAGGCGTCCACAGGGAAAGGCTGTGCGGGCAGGCAGACCAGAGGGCAGACATCCCCCGCCCCTCACCTGCCGCTCCCCTGTCGGTCCCAGACCTGCCACCTGCCTGGCCACCACCCACCTTCTCTCCAGGCCCATCTGCTCTCAGGGCAGTCACCAGAGCCACTTCACCAAAGCCACACTGCTGACGGGGCACCTACCCTCAGCTGGGCACTACCCACAGCACCAGACAAATCAGTTCTGCACCCCCCCTCCTCTGTGCCTCTCCTCGCTGCCGAGGGCAGTGTGTAGTCTCCCCAGGCAGGTACTCCCAGCCCTCCATTGATTGGCACCAGCCACCTCTCAGGGCCAAACTCTACCGCTCCTCTGAGCTCCAATAAGAGCAACTATTCACATTGCATCTTCAGGCCTTTCTGAAGCTCCACCGGCTCCCAGAGAACCATTCCATTCTTCCAGGTATGTCATATGTACCGCTTCCTCCAGGAAGTCTTCCCTGACCCACTCCCTCCAAGACCCCAGACCAGCCCCTACCTTCTGTCCCAGGTAGGGGCTCTTGATCCTTATCTTGAACCCCAGCCTCTGTGGGCTACCTTCACTTGGCAACAATAACTGAGCACCTGAGCCCGGCCTGATCCTTCTCTCTGTCCTCTCTTTACACCTTCAGCTGGAGGCCTGCCCTGCTCCCAGCAGCCCCAGGCCAAAGCCTTGCCTGATCAACTGAGTCATCGTCTAAATACCTTGTACTTGACCGGCCGCTCCCCACCTCCCCAGGCTACGTGGACACACATCAGGCTCTTTCCCACCTCCAGATCTTTGCTCATGCTGTCTCTTCTTCCTGGTAGGCCCTCACCCTTCTTTTCCTCTCATGAGCTCCTGCTCACCCTTTAAGCTTCAGGCCAGGTATCACTTCCTCTGTAAAGCCCTTCTGGCATCATAATAGCTGCCCCAGTTCATATGGCGCCTACCTCATGGTAGGGCAATGATCAGGGTCTGTGTCTGGCTCCCCTAGGTTGTAGGCTGCTCCCAGAGTGAATCTTTGGGGTCCCCGGCACCCGGCACAAGGCCCAGACCTCACCAGCAGGTAATCAAAAGCCCAGCTGCCGACTCCCTGCCTGGAAAGCCCAGGGGCAGAAGCCAGGAGCAGCTCCCAAAGGCAGTACTGAGTCCGATTTTGCCCACACTGCCCACAGATCTAAGGTAGGGGCAGAGTGGGGGAGAGGGCTTTCCACCAACAGCCAACTGGTAACCAAACCCACGTCGTTTCTGAAACTAGGGCACAGGAGAGAAACGGGAACAGCAGAATTGTCCCCAAATAGAACTGTGGCTCATCTGGTTCCAGGGCCTCCGGGAACACCTGGCAGGGGTGGGGGTGGGGAGGGCAGGTGGCTGCTCCCGAGGCTGAGAAAGGAAATCTAAAGTTTGGAGGGTGGGGAGGTCGACACCACCGCAGTCGGCACTGACACCCTGCCCACCTCCCTCAGGGCTGGTCCAAATCCTGGAAGGTGGGGGGTCCTCTCCCACTTTCCCCCACCCACCCATGGGGTGCTCCCTAAACCATCCCACCTCCCAGCCTTTGCTCAGCCGGGTCCTCTGCCTGGAATGCTGCTCCCCTTGCTGCTAGTCAGAACCCTGCCAATCCTTGCGACCGTAGCCACGGACTGGGCACTTTCTATAAGCCCGACATGGGCAGGCATGTGGGGGGAATGAGCTTATCACATCTTCCCAACAGTCCTGTGAGGAAAAGACTCCTGCCCCCATCTCACAGATAAGGAAACTGAGGCTCAAAAAGAGAAGCCATTTGCCCAGGACACAGAGCAGAGGAGGCAGGTGGACCAGGTGATGTGGTGGGACCTGGGTGGCAGCAGCCAGAGGGGACCCAGAAGGCCTGGCAGGGCCCGGTTCAGCTTCCTAGGCAGGCCCAGCCTTGGGGACTTGGCATAACTCAGGGCCAGAGAACACAGGGCACAGCCCCACAGGGCACAGGGGACAGAACAAGAGCCCCTACATCCCTCTGACCCCCACCCTAGGGTGGCTGAGGACTGAGGAGCCACATTGGTACAATGTGATGGAACTATCTCCCCCCACATATGCACAGACCCACTGCACAGATGAGAAAACTGAGTCCTGGAAGGGGACAGTTTCCCCATCTGGAAAGTGAGATGTGCCACAGGAACCGTCTGGCTGTGACATCCCCCTGTGGCCTGGTGGATGCTATTTCCTTTCTCTGGGTCTCAGTTTTCCTATCTGGAGAATGGGGCTGTGATTCCCTTCCTCCCCAGGTTGAAACAAATTATAAAACAGCTAACATTTATTGAGCGTTTACTACGTGCTGGCATTGCTCAGAGCATCACACATAGTGCCACACTCGATCCTTAGAACAAGTCTGTGATGTGGATACTGCCATCAGGCCTGTTTTTCAAATGGGGAAACTGAGGCAGAGAGAGGTGAGCTGACTCACCAAAGTCACACAGATAATATGGAGGTAGAGGAGAAACCCGTGGGGCTAGGGGCGGGGTGGCTTCCCAGAGGAGGTTCCTGGCCTTCACGCTGCCCAGAGAGGAGCGGTGGGGAGGGGCTGGAGGACGGGTCAGGGGTCAGGCCGGAGGCAGAGTGGGGCTCAGCCCAGAGGAGGCAGGGCAGGCCTGCGGTGCTGAGGAAGCCCTGGGTCCAAATCCATGCACTGGGTGGCTTCGGCAAGCCTTTTTGCTCCTCTGAGCCTCAGTTTCCTCTTTGGTAAAATGGGGCCAGAACTGCTGCCTCGCAGGGATGCTGTGGGGACCAGACACAGCCATTCGCCTGGCACTGGGCAAGGGCTCAACTGTGTGCTCAAGGAACAGGTGACAATGGAAGGAATCCTCAGGGCTGGGCCACTGGGCTCACTGTTCCTTTAGGACCCGGGTGGTATCTGACTCTCCACTCCAAAGGGGTGGGAAGGGGGGCACAACCTGCCTCTTCTCTAATTCCTAGACGGAACCCTCCCAGCTCTGCCAGGTTTCCAGGCTGTGTGGCCTCAGACAAATCACTTCACCTCTCTGAACTTCCGGATCTTCCTTTTGATAATAAGTCGAGGCTTCCACAGGGCTCTGAAAGAGGAGTTCCTCACTGGAAGGACTAAGGGCTTATGCGGGGAGGGTGGTTCAGTTCCACCTGCCCAAGCAGAGAGAGTAGTGTCTGGCATGACCCTGCCTTGAGGCCTCAGTTTCTTCATCTGCCAAATGAAGATTTTTTTTTTTTTTTTTTTTTTTGCCATGCTGCGTGGCTTACGGCATCTTAGTTCCCCAACCAGGGATTGAACCCGCACCCCCTACAATGGAAGCGCAGAGTCCTAACCACTGGACCGCGAGGGAATTCCCCAAATGAAGATTTTTATGATGGTCTGTCTCCCTCCCAGCTGGGGATGGCCAGAGGTGATTGAGGAAAGTGCTTTGTAAACTGTAAAGTGCGGCACCCTTGAGAGTGATGACTATCACCGTATTCCCTTAGAGGCAAAAAGAATCCTATGACTTGCCATCTAAGGCAGAATGTGCTAGAGCCATGAGGGAGGGCAGAGAATGGGCAAGGCAGGTGCAGAGGAGGGGAGCGTGGAAAGTATGGACTTGGGTTGGGGCAGAGAGGATGGTCAGCAAAGGCTTTCCGGAGGCAGAGGCATCTTAGCCATGATGGGTGTGGAGAGAGAGGGCACACCAGGCAGCAGGACCCACAGGGTAAAGCATGGATGCTGGAAAACCCGGGGCCAGCAGGAAGGCAGCTGATGGTTCAGAAAGGCTAACGGGTCACCTGAGTGAAAGGGAAGTGTGGGAGGTGACAGGGTGAAGCAGAGGGAAGAGCTCGGCCCAGACCACCAGCATCTCCAGGGGCCCTTGCTGGGGACCTTCCCCAAAACACAAGAGCAGTAACAGCCCCTGCCTCCAGGCCACGTGGGCAAAGACGCAAAGCACCCAGGGCTCAAACGGCAGCCACCTTCAGAGAGATGGACCCATTCAGTGAGGGGGCCTTGAATGCCAGGGCTCAGGGCACTGGGAGGCCTTGACAAGCCACAGGAGGGCAAGGGCTGAGGCGGGAGGTGGGCTCAGGGAGGCTGGCTGGAGCTGGCGGCTTCCAGTAGGTCCAGCCACCAAACTTGTCTGTATCTAGTTAACCTCCCGCCCCAGCCCCACCCCATAGGACTAGCCTGGACACAGGCGTCCAGTCTCAGCCCTAGCGTACCTGGATCAATTGACCTGCAGAGACCCAGAATTCCCGCCTTGTCAGGGAATTACCTTCATAATCACAGACACTCAGAAATCGTAAACACTTACTGTGCGGGGGCCCTGCGCCGGAGCAGACACGAATTCGCTCACCTGACCCTCACGCCACCTTGTCAAAGCTGTACTGGCATTGTCATCCCCACTTCAGAGATGGGGAGACTCAGGCTCAGAGCAACCATTTTCCCGCAATCACACATAGCAAACAAGTGGCAGAGCCAGGACTCGAACCAGAACCAATTCGCTCCAAAGGTCTGGCTACTTCCACCCCCTTTAGTCCATGAGCATCCATGGAGCACCCATTATGTGCCAGTCCTGGAAGCTGGGGGACCCCTGCAAGAACCCAGTCCTCCAGATCTGAGTGGAGATCCACCAGCCAGAGGTGGAAGCCCAGAAAGTCAGGGTCACCTGCCCGCCCAGCAACACATCCGCCCTCCACCCAGGGAAAGAGCTCAGCCAAGCTGAGCGCACACTCAGTGGGACTCAGATGCCTCACATCAACCAGAGGCCAGAAGTCTGGGCTCACATCTCACTCCGCTGGGTGATTGTGGCCCCAGCCCTTGGCCTCTCTGAGCCTCATTTCCCTCTTCTGTGTAATAGAAACAAAAATTCCACCCACCCCAGGGATGGGACAAAGAATGGAATACGTCACCTTGCTATGACCTGGCCGGAGAGGGCACAACGTGAGGACATCGTCATCAGACAGAGTAAAAGTCAAGGTCACAAATTTGGATAAAGCAGCGGGAGAAAAGATAATCAGACCTTGACAGGGAGGCTGAGCTTCCCGACACCACCCTAACCCCAACTTCCATCCCCCAGCCGGGAGTCACAGCCCAGCAGGTCTGAGGACTCCAAGGACCCATCCCCACAGTCTCTCAACAGCCCCCCACAGCCCCGCTGACATCGCCAGGCTCACACGGCATCAAAGAGGACTCAGCCGGGCCAGCCCCTGGAGAACCCTGGCTAGGATCCCTATCGCAGAGCCTCAGGAGGGAAGATTCCCATGACGGACAGATGAAGAAACTGAGGACCAGAGCAGGAAAGGACTTGGGCAAGATCACCTGGCTTCTTCTCCTCTCTTGCTTTTCATTTTATTCTGGAACTTCTCTGGGTAGTTTCAAGAGGAGGGGAGGTACTGGGGTTCATGTTGGAGGGGAAGTCACTTGCTCAAGGTCCCACAGAAAGGGGTGGGGAAATCAGGGTTCTGGCTTCCACCTCTGGGATCTTCCCCAATCATCTACTCCTTGACTCATCCCCCCACCCCCTGCATTGTATTGTGGGAAGGAACAGGCTGGCTGGGTGGGGAGAGCCCTGAATGAAAAGATAGGAGATGTGCATTTTTCTCCCTGCTTGGACAATATGTCCTGGGTCTTTCTGGTCTCAATTCCCCCATCTGTGAAAAGAGAAGGTCAGAATAGATCAGGAATGACAAAGTCATGGCACACATACAGTGATGCCTAATCCTCTGCCTGGGGCAGACATTACTAATCTATCACAGCACTTTTTCCCATGAAGCCAAGACTGGATCTCAGAAGGATTTTCAACACAGCAATCTAGGCCTGCGTTAGGCCTAACCCTAACCCTAACCCTAACCCTGGGCCATCCCTAGACTGGGTAATATCTGAGTCCCCGCAAGGGAGGGGAAGGGGAAAAGAAAGACGTAACATTTACTGGGCATCCAATAGCTTCAAGCTGCTGGGAGACATTCTCTGATTTAATCCTCACAAGGGAGGTGTGCAGAAGCTGAGGTTCAGAGAGGCTGAGTGATTTGCCTTTGGACAGACAGCTGGGAACAGGGCCTTGAACACAGGGGAGGTACCTACTGGGTCACCCACCCCAGGAACGGTGATGCAGAACCAGCTACCAGGTGAGAGTCTAAGGTACAGCTTCACCCCATCCTCCTTTTGGCCTTACTAAGTGCAACCTCCATGCCCATTTTACAGCTTCAGAAACTGAGTCACAGGAAGGGAGTGTCAGCTGCCAGAAAACAATGGACTCGAGCAGGTGTCTGGCTGGTCCCCACCCCTATCTATTGAGCTAATGTGTGCTAAACGCTTTACGTCAGTCCCCTTGGGACATCCTGGGAGCCATGACTCATACTATCCCACTTCATAGATGAGGAAACTGAGATGCCCCCAAAGGAAGGGGCCCCCACCCCTCTAGGGGCTCGAGTGGAAACCAGAGTGGTTTACCATGGAGATAAGGTGGTAGGAGCAATGGAGGGGAAGTAAAGGGCTGGGGGAACCCAAAGGGAGATAGAGGCTCGGGGGCCACACAACTCAGGCAGGAAATGAGGCTCTGGGCAAGAAGCCCAGGGCAGAGGGGTGGAGGCCTTTGAAGGGGTTGTAAGGCCTGCAGAGACACGGGAGGCCCAGCCCTGGACTAGGAGCCCAGAGCCCCACAGCCTAGGTGCGGCTCTGTCACTTGGCAACTGGGAGACCCTAACAAGTGTCTTCCCCCTCTGGGTCTTAGTATTTACATGTGGAAAATGGGGCTAATCTCACCAAAGGCAAGCTTTCAAGAAGTTGGGACGGGCTACACCAACAGAACTCTCCCAGCTCAGCCTCCTCACACACAGAGGGCAAGGCAGGACTCAAGTCACCCAATATACGGGTGGCCTTGGCCGCCAGCATCCTTTCCTAGACAAGCACCTTCAGAATCAGTGGGAATCATCCACTCAAAGCCTTCACCGAACAGCTGGGGAGGCCAGACCTATTGGACCAACTGACCCGCCCAGTGTCACACCATACAAGGCAGGTCCCATTTCCTGAGCACCTGCTGGCTCCAGGCACTGGGCATACGGCCCTCCTTTAACCCTCACCTGATAGGAAGATATTTACTGTTCCCATTTTCAAGACAAGGAAGCTAAGTCTCAGAAAGATAGAATGAATGACCCAAAGACACACAGCAGGCAGACACGGTCAGAACTTAAACGCAAGCCTGTCTGAGTCCTGAGCCCTTACCCTACCTTTGTCTCCATCTCCCCAGCCAACCCCTCCCTGCTCCCCACCTCACTCCCAGCCTCCAGCCACCCTGCGTGGCACTGCCCCAACCCCTGGCTCTCACCCTCTCCTGCCTTCCTGCTACCGAACTCCTACTCTACTTTCAAAGCCCAGCCTCAAATGCCTCCTCCTCTTGATATCTGATCTAGGCCCTCACAGAATATCTGGAGTCCAGCCCACAGATCTTTTTCTACCAGGTGTCTTGGTCACCTCTGCACCCCTGGTCTCCAACATGGGGCTGTTAACACCGGGGACACCAATCAGCCCGCTGTGTGAAGATGAAGGCCAAGCTCCTCCTCAAGGCCCATATGGCCCCACATGGCCCCGTCCTGCTGACAACACCCCCTCATTCACCTCTCACCCACTCCCCTTAATTTTCTACGCTCCAGACTCACAGGCTTTCTCATTGTTTCTCCATAACAGCACACGCTCCCCCACCGCAGGACATTTGCATGTGGAGTTCCCTCTGCCTGGTAAGCCCTACCCCTAGCTCCATGCCTGGCCAACTCCTCCACGCTTCCTTCAAGATTCCTCTGCACCCCACGCCTCTCCCTCTGAGCCCTTATCACATCTGTGATTATATATTAATTTATTTGGCAACCTGTTTGCTACTTGGCTCACCCTCTAGACTTAAATTTCTGGGCAGCCAGGAACCTGTTCACAATTCCCCAGCAAGGACCCACCCAGGCTGACCACTCCCCACAACCCCAGGGGCCCTGGGACGTGTCTGAGCTGAAGGGAAGAACGAGCACTCTGCCCCTTCTTCGCTGAGGGAACCGCTGTTCCCTCCTGTCACCACCTCCTGGAAGCCTCCTGAGGCCTCCTACGGCTCCCACTGCTAACCCATCACCACACTGCTCAGCCCAAGTTCAAAGCTCCTAGAACATTGTAGGCGCTCAGTACAGGGCCATGGATGCTTGTATCTCGGCAGGTTTGGGGAAACGAGGTTGAGTACCAGGGGATGGGCGGTCTGTCAACAGGCCACTGAGCCATCTCCTCCCTGGCTCCTGGGGCTTGGGGGAGCTAGACAAGCCCCCCTCCCCACCCCACCAACCCCCGGTCACAATCAGGGAAGAAGCCAAAGCAGGAACTAGCTATGAGCTGGGGATACTTCATGCTCTGGGAAGGAGCTAGGGGAGAAGAGGAGAGAGCTGGGGGGCCTTCCTGGGAGAGGTGGGCCTTAAGCTAAGCCTTAAAGAGCAAGAGCAGACCAGCAGCTCTTAGAGGAAAGGGCACTCCCAGCGGGGACACCTTCAGGAGCAAAGGCCCAGGGGCCACACAGGAGGGCCTAGGCAGGCAGTCAGCTGAAAGAGGTGACACACTGTAAATCATTTCCCTGGGTGGAAAGACCACATCACCACATCACCAAAAGGGCCTCGTGGCTTCCACCCAATCACTCACTCATCAGTAGAGTCTTTTCCAACACTGTCTCATGCCTGGTCCCATACTGGGAAACCCCAGTTCCCCCATCACTGGAAGGGTGCAAGGGCAGCCAGACCAGGGACTCTGAGGTCTAGGCTCTCATCGCAGCTTCAAACTGTGTGGCTTGGTCAAGTCACTTCCCCTCTCTGAGCCTCAGTTTCTTCACCAGCAAAATGGAGACACACAAGAGTCCCTACCTCATAGGAGGTGCTCAGTAGATGTTAGCAGCTATCATTATCATGGGCCCATTTTATACTTAACAAAAATGAGGCCAGAGGGAGTAGTGAGTTGTCTCAGGTCACACAGCTGCTGGGTGGCAAGACTGTGCTGGGGCTGTTTCTTTCTCAAGGGGTTAGGAGGTGGCTTTTGGGGCACCAATCCACCCCACTAGGACCAGCCACCTCACCTCCCACCCATCTTTTTTAGGCAATTCATCCAGTGAAGTGCTCATTTATTGAACACCTACCACATGCTAAGCCCCTCCCTGCAGAAGTGCCTACAGTCTTCCCCTGAGGATCCCCACTGCACACATGTGGACTCAGAGGGGTGGTCCCTTGGCCCAGGTCACCCAGTGAGACGAGAAGCCGAGGTCTTGTCTCCCCAGCCAGGAGGCCAAGATGAGGGTCAGCAACAGGACCAGCCTGGCCCATTCTTGAAATCGTCTGGTCTCAGCTGCACTATGGCTGGGCCTGGACTCACCCCAGGTGACCCAGAGAGCACTGTCCCAATTGGACAGAGTCCCTGAAGCCCGGGAAGCTTCACCCAGGGCCACGCAAGGGCTCCGTCCACGCTCAAGTCTGCCTGAAGGCCCCAGAGGCTGAACTGCTACCCCACAGGTGAAACCCTTCTGTCAGCCCATCCTTCCACCAGCCCAGTAAGCCCAGCCAGGCCCACAGCGGGGCCTGATGAGGACCCCCTAGCTCAGAGAGGGCAGGCAGTTCTTTGAGGACACACAGCAGGGCAAGTAAGTGGTGGCCCCTGTCGGGACTCAAACCCACCACCAACCCCAGCCCAGACGGACAAATGGACCCAGCCTGGTGGCGAAATCCCAAAACTTTTGCCAACTTCTGAGCAGACAGGCGGCTGGGCCTGTCCAGAGGCGAGGCTGGGGGCTGTGGGCAGCAGGGACCAAGCACAGTTTGGCCAGTCCCTTCCAGGCCGGCAGCACCAGGCCCTACCCGAGGCCCCACGAGGACAGGGAGATCCTGGTGCCCCGGCCCGGCACCCCCAACCCGGCGCCCCCAGGCCCACCCTGCCCGCCCCCTCTCCACCTCCCATCCAGGGCTGGGGGCGCCAGGCCGGGCAGCCGCGGCCAGAGGCGGCGCCGACTGGCTCAGATTTCAGATTTGGCCTAGACCTGGCCCGGGGGCTCAGGCCCGTCTCGCTGCTTGCTCTCAGGGGGCCCGTAGAGGGACGGTGAGCCGGAGGGGGTCCCCGCGCGGACTGGACCCCTAAGCCCCCCCACCCAGCCCCCTCCCCCCGCGGCATCACAACAAAAGGCCGCGCCAGACAAGTCCCGGTGCGCCCGCCCTGCGCTCCGGGATCGCTGCTCGGCCCGGGGGTGTGGGGGTTGGAGGGGGGCCCAGGAGCCCCCGCGGCCCGGCGATCCGACGCCAGGGTGGTCCCCGGGCGGGGGCTCCCTCACGCGGGCCGGGACTGGGGGCCGGCGGAGGGCCGGGGGGCGCTCACCTGGGCCGGCGGGCAGGCGGACGCACCGGCAGACAGACGCACCGGAGGACCGACCGCCGGATTGCCAGGGCTTCGGGCACACGGCGGCCTGGCCGCTCCGGCTCCCAGGCCGGAATGGATTCCGGGCCGGGAGAGACAGATCGAGAGAGAAAGGGAGGAGGAGGAGGAGGCGGCGGCGGCCTGGGGAGGGGAAGAGGAGGGAGGGAGCGCGCGAGCAGGGAGGAGGGGCCCGGCAAGCCGCCGGGAGGAGGAGGAAGGAGGAAGCGCGCCGGGACAGTTCCCCGCCGGTGACCTGGTAGAGACCCGTGCGCGGCCTCCCCACGCCAAGGGTCCCGGCGGGCCGGGGAATGGGGGGCGGAGGCACCGGGCACAGAAGCCCCGCCCCCACCCCGCCCTGAGAGCGCTCCCTACCCTTGGGGCACCCATCAGCCCTCAAGCCAAAATGCCCTCCCTAACTCCCCCACAGCCCACCCACCCTATTTACCCCAAATCTACCTCTCCCGAAATTACTAGTAATAATCAACAGCAGCACTGATGGAGCGCTCACTTCTTGCCAGGGGCCAGGCTGAGCGGTTCAGGTCAATTTTAGGATCTATTCCTACCAACCAACTGGGCTGGGCGGGCCATCGATTATCCCCATTTTACAGATGAAGAAACTGAGGCACAGAGAAGGGAGTCACCTGACAAGAACCAGGCCTTGGACCCTGGCCTTGACCTGAGTTTCCCAAAGTGGGGACTGAAGCAGGAAGGACGGCGTGGTAAGGAGCAACATTTATCTAAATAGATATGCATTCATTTTAATGTGCATCAGAAAAAAGAAAAGTAACTAAGGCAGCCCATCCGAAGTCAGCAAGTTCCAGATACTCCTGCTTAGGAGGGGGCTGAAGCAGGTATTTAGTGGAAATTACACTTCCAAGTAGATAAAGAGGCTGAGTACATCTGGACACAGGAGGCAGGGAGTGCAGCAGAGAAAGGAGGGGACATTGAGGAAATGCTGGTTTAGCCACAAAACCTCCAGGCACCACTATCTGACCCCTCCCCCCACTCCCACCATCTCCCGACCCAGGCTTCAGGACTGCCCTATTGGGGGTGGGTGCCCCACCCTTGGCTCTTCACATGTCCTCCTGGAATTACTGCACAGGGGAAGGTGAGCCTGAATCCAGCTTTAAATGCCACCATCTGCCTCTACTTTCCTTCTCTGAAAGTTCTTCCATTTCACAGATGGGAAAGTAAGGCCCAGCCGGGCCAAATGGTACCAGCCTGGGCTTCTCCGGAAAGGAGCTGGGAGGGGAACCCTAGAGTATGGGAGGCAAAGACCTCAGGGTACAATATAGTATCCAGGAGACCAGGAATGAGCAAGGCCTTAAGCCAGACTGATCTGAGTTCAAATCTAGACTAGTTGCCTACCCACTGTAACCTGTACAAGTCCATCAACTTCCCCAGCCCAGGTCCCCTCACCTATGATACAGGAGTGAACATGGCCACAGAGGACTCCTGGGAAAGTTAAAACTGACAAGGGTGAGGGTGACTGAGGTTGTGCTCAACGAAGCGTAGCTCTTATGGTTGGTAAACTGAGGCCAGAGGGGGAAAGGGCTGCTTGAAGCCCCACAGCAAGTCAGCAAGCAGAGCCAGCACCAGAAGCCAGCCTGGGCTGGTGAAATGGCTGCACATATTTGCAAGGCTGGCTTAAAGATTAACTGCAGCTTCCCCTAGCTGGAGGAGCAGGTTTCTCAGCCCTCATTCACTCCTCAGACAGGCCTGAAGGCCTTTATTGGAGGCCTGGGCTAGGGGTGGGATGTTCATCCAGTGGTGTGCTGGAGCTGGCTCTTCCGACAGATTGTGTTCGTCTCTTCCCAACTCCAAGTTCAGTGATGTCATGTTGGTACCTTGACATCAGCCATGGTGGAAGTATTAACACCTTGGAAATCAGCAAACACTACAAATCAAGGCTTTTTTCCTTCCAGAAAGCTAGTTGTTAAATATTTACTGGCATATCACTAGATTCATCCCCAGGAGTTCAACTAAAAGTTCTGAGCTTCTTCTAGAGCTGGGATGACAGAGGGCTTAAAAGCACAGACTTGGGACCCACAGACCTGGGTTCAAGTCCCATCTCTGCCCCTTTGTGGATATGTGACCTTGAGCAGGCCATTTCTCTGAGCCTCACTATGCCAACCTGCAAAATGGGCTAAAGACAGTGCTCCTCTCAGAAGGCTCACGTGAGGATGAAATGAAGCAATGTACGCCCAGTACGTCTGAGCCTTTTTCATACCCTACCCGCTCTCTTGGAGGAGTGGGGGCAGCTGGGACACATCTTGGCTCTATGAGCACAGATGCAGCCTTCCACCTGGAGCCGCCACTGGCTCGGCTCAGCGGCTGAGGTTCTCAGGAGGTCGTTCAGGAGGATGTGGCCAGCACAGTGGTTTCATGACTGAGCGTTGGAAGAGTTCGTTATTTTCAACCACCCCTCTGGGCCTTCACTCAGGCTGTAAACCCCTACCAGGAATGCTTACCCCACATCTCTAGCTGCCCAGCCCTCCCTGTCCATCAGGGACCTAAGTAAGTGCCACCTCCTCCAGGACATGCTTCCTGACAAACCTCTGATGGAGACACACCCCAAGAAATTCAGGGTGCATCTGTCCCACCCAGAGGGCAGGGACTAGGGCCTGGCCCATGCCTGGCACAGGGCAGGCACTGCCCAGTTGGCCAGAGAGAGCGCTTGGCCTAGGGATCCACATACAAGAGTTCCAACTCTTCCATTCATCGACTCTGTGACCCCACCCTCTCTGAGCCTCAATTTACTCATCAGTAAAGTGGGAGCAACAATCCTACCACCTTCCAGGATTATGCAGATGCAAGAGTTGACAGTCTGGCCTGGTGGATCAGTAAGTGACTCTTGGTGCATTATTTTGCTTAAAAGATAGTTAGTAAAACAGAAACTCATTGCCTAATACCTGTAAGTCATTCATCATCATTCATGGACAGCAAACACTTATTGACCACCGATGGTATACACAGTTTGAGCCGGGCCTGGAACGCCAAGAGGGATAATTTCCCAACCCAAAACACCCAGCAGATGACAGATGTTATTGATGTCAACATTGTAGAGACGGTGAGCACCAGCTGTATACAGTTCTCTGTCTCTGGAAACCTCCTCTCCCCTCCTTCCCCCCACCTGGGTCAAAGCCACAACTGAGGGCAGGATGGAGCATGGGGGTTGAGGCCTGGCCCGCCACAACTGGCAGCAAACCTGTGGCGAGAGCTTTCCCATGCCACGGGATCAGGGGCACCGCCTGCGCCTCACCCAAGGCCCTGGTGGCTCTGGCTCCCACCCACCCTGAGCCTAGCTCATCCTTGGAAAGCAACTGGAAAGCTGACCCATCACAGGCACTCGGTGGGAAATTCCAGACCAGCCCTGTCATTCCCCAGATGGTTTGCTGTGAGTTGTCTATTTGAAGAACTGGGCTCAGGGCTACAGGATAAGGTGGAAAAGTGGGCAGGCTCTGGCTTGAGGCTGTGGAAAGGGCTTGGCACCTCTCATGGCACTGCACTTTACAGTTTACACAGAGATGCCCAGTGCCTCAGTGCATCAGCCTGATCTGGCCCTTGCCAGCTGCTCAGGCTTCGCTTGCGAGCCCTGGTCCCCTTCCCTCCTAGTCAAGCCTGCTTCCCTGCTGTCACTCCATCACAGAAGTTTATTCCGCCCTGAGGCCTCTGCACTGGTCCCCCTGCCTCGTATGCTCTCCACCCACCAGCCCCTGGCTATGCCTTACTCTTCCTTCCTCTGGTCAGTCAATATTTACTGAGCATCTACTCTGTGCTAGGGTCTGTGCTATATGCTAGGGATACAGCAGTGAACAAAGCAGATCTGGTGTCTGCCTTGGAGTTGCTCACAGCCTGGAGGAGCAGGGAAGAGTGACAGTGTGCTAGGCACAAGCATCAGGGGCTGGTGGGGCCCGGAGGAAGGGGTTCTAACTCAGCACGTGTGTTGGCGTAGGGGGGCTGGTGGAAGAAGGAGGTCATCTATGGAGAGTATAGAAGCTGGAGGAAGCAGTTACAGGTGAAAATGGGACAAAAGAGAAGGTGTTCTGGGTGGGGAAACAGCATGAGCAAAGACACAGAGGCCAAAAACACTGCTGTGTTTGGAACCACGACCAGGAAGTACTAACTGGGCACAACGTGATGGGCGGGCTGGGGTGAGGGAAGGGAGGCGGGAAGGGAGGCTGGGGGGAGCTCTGAAGATCCTTGAATTCCAGGCTTGGCTTCTGTCCTGGAGGCAGTGGGGAGCCATGGAGGGTTGTGAACAGAGAAGGGCCTGGGGAGAGGTGCTGTCACTGAGTGGGGGGCAGATTGAGGGGCAGGGAGGAGCAGTCTGGAGGCCTCTGGGCTGATGGCAACCACAGCTGAGGACCAGCAGAGGTGAAGCCCCCGGCTTACATCGGTGTGTGTGCATGGGCACCTACCTATGATCCAAGGAGCGAGGCCAAACTGGCCCAAAGGCCTAAGACGCAGGACGCTAGGGAAGCATCCCCAGCCCCATGAGAGTCAAAAGGAGCTGGGAGCAAATGAGCATGTGCTTCCTCAGAGGCCGGCCTCTGGCAGGGGTGCTCAGCCACCAGCAGGTTCCTCCAGCATCCTTCCACCTCCAGGGAAAGGATGGAGACAGTGGGCACCTGAGCAGGTGGAGCCCAAGTGATGACAAACAAATGACAGTGTTGACCTCTGAGTGCCGCCACACACACTCACCTTCTGGGGCTGTACGGCCAATTCACAGATGGGAAACGTGCTGTTCAAACATTTTTCTCAGCTGGGAGTCTGGAGACAAAACAGGGGGGTGTCACAGGAGGAAAAGCCCTGTCCACGTGAAAATGGGGGAGACACCTGGCTGCCCTCCCAAGAAACTCAGCCATTCATCACATCACTCCCCTCAGGCCACAGTAGAGGCCCAGAGAGGGACCGACACTCTCCCAAGGTCACACAGAGAGTCACTGGCAAGCAGAGCCAGCCCCCCTCCAGCCCAGGCCTCCTTCCGCCATATCTCAGAATGTTTGTGAGAAAAGATAAAAGGAACCAGGGCCCTTGATCTGCCAGGCCTGGCAGGAGGGCAGAGGGCAGGGCGGAAATCTGCAGCCAGAGCTGTGACCCTACAGATCAGAGGGGGTTAGAAACCTGCTGAGCAGAGAGGAGACAAGTCTGCAACAGGAGGTCTTCAAAGAATGCTTGTAAAAATAATTATCGTCGCAACAGCCCACAGTCACCGTGTGCGGAGCTTCCTGGGCAGGGCCCTGTTCTGGGGTCCATGTGTAGCAAGGTGTTTGTTCTTCACAGCACTACAGTGTAGGAGCTATTGTTATCCCCATTGTACAGATGGAGAAAACTGAGGCTCAGCAAGACTATGTGCCACGGCAAGGGAGGGCAGGACCTCAATTTCAAGCCTTCCTGAGTCTGGAGCTCAGGCTCTGCAGTCCTGTCCTGCCCAGACCTTGGACGTCTTTCACATCCAACAGGGAGAGGCAAGACCCACAGAGTCTGACCCAACCTCTGATCCCTCCCGCCCTGAGCCTCTGCTTCCACCTCATGGAATGTCTCTATCTCCCACATTTCCCAGGCCTGTTGGGAAGATGGAATGTAGCAATGTTTTGTGGGAGTGCTTGAAAAGTAGATACTAAAGAAGAAAAAATGCTAATACTGTACTCCACTCTCAAGGAGGGGTGCATAACTCCCGGCTCCTTGGGTGTGGGCTGCTCACAGGGACTTTCTTCCTTCCCAAGAGGACAGCATGGGTGGGTGGAGGGGTAACTTTACCTTGGACAGACCTGACAAACACTGCCTCCACCAGGTGGTCAAGGTCGACATCAACAGGGATAAGTCACTGTGATAATATGTACCCTTGATATGATGTGGTGAGCATAGCACTTCACCTCTGTTGTTTTCCTCCCCAGAACCCATAATCCCAGTGTAATCACGAGAAAAACATCAGACACATTCCAGTAGAAAGATACTCTACAGAATAGCTGACCAGTTCTCCTCAAAACTGTCAAGGTCATCGAAAACAAGGAAAGTCTGAGAAATTGTCATAACCAAGAGAAGCCTAAGGATACACGATGATTAAATGTAATGTGGCATCCTGGGTGGGATCCTGGAACAGAAGAAAGATATTAGGGGAAAACTAAGGAACTCTGAATAAAGTATGGACATTAGTTAATAATAATACATCGATAGTTAGTAATAATACAGTCTTACATATTGATGTAAGATGTTAGTTATAGGGGAAATTGGTTGGGGGGTATATGCCATATCATGTTCTAGAGCAAAGGATAGAATTTTAGGACAGACAGGAAGCCAACAGAACTGTTGCTAAACATTTCCTTTTTCTAAAAATTAATGAATTGATTTATTTTATTTTATTTTTGGCTGCGTTGGGTCTTAGTTGCAGCACGCGGGATCTTTTGTTGTGGTGTGTGGGCTTCTCTCTAGTTGTGGTGCTCAGGATTCTCTCTACTTGTGGCATGCGGATTTTTTCTTCTCTAGTTGTGGCATGAGCGCTCCAGAGTGCATGGGCTCTATAGTTTGCAGCACGCTGGCTCTCTATTTGAGGTGCGAGGGCTCAGTAGTTGTGGCGCGTGGGCTTAGTTGCCCCACGGCATGTGGGATCTTAGTTCCCCGACCAGGGATTGAACCCGCGTCCCCTGCATTGGAAAGCTGATTCTTAACCACTGGGCCACCAGGAAAGTCCCTAAACATTTCCTTTTAAAGCTTGGGAAACTGAGGACTGGGGAATGAAGAGATTCGCCCAAGGTCATATGCAAGTTTATGACAGCCTGAACTAGGATCAAGGGTTCTCAATGTCACAAGTATTTATCAAATGCCTGCTGTATACAAGACACCAGTCTAGGTCCTCCTCATGATGAAGGCAGGTTGAGAGGTTCAAAGATTTGTCCATGGGTCAGTACCTCCCCTGAGCCAGGTGTCCAGGGACACAGACCCTGCCCACTGGGGGCTCTCAAACCAGAAGGGGAAACAGATGCTGAAACACCCTGAGCAGGAGAGCCAGAGAGCCATGAACTTCCATGTCCAGAAGATTCAGCCCCACCATCTGAAGCCCATGTGATCTTGCTAAGCCTCACTGTGCTGCTGGATGAAAAGGAGCTGGTGATGGAACCTTCTCTCAGTGATGCTGAGAGAATCCAATAAGGTGTCAGGGCTGTGAGGCACCCAGCACAGCGCCTTGGGCACTGGAAGCACTCAATAAACAATGATTCTTTTTTTTATTTTTAAGGGCAGTCTGAGTGCTGGAGAGCTCAGAGAGGGAGCGATTTGTCAATCTGCTTTGGTGGGGATTTCTTGGGGGGCTTCCTAGATGAAGGACATTTGGGTTGGGTCTTGAAGGATGGAAAGGCGTTTGCCAGGCAGAGAGGATGTGGAAGCTGCAGCCCCGGCCTCCAGAGTTCACCAGCTGGTCTGGCAGAGAAGGAGAAGCATCAGGCCACTCTCCCAGGGCATTCCCACTCCAGGGGACTTCCCCATTTCTTAGCCTTGATGCCTCCTTCCCAGCCTCAGTGGGCTTTGGGGTTCACCATTGCCTGAGTCAAGGACAGAGGCAGCAGGGGATGGGCAAGGGCGGGGGCGGCCACCGGAGCCGAAAAACTCCGGGACTGTCTGGAAATGAAACCCAGCCCTGCCTCCCACTCACCAGCTGAGTGTCGCTTATACAACTTCCTCCTTCTGTTCCTGTTCAGGAATTACCCCGGGCAGGGCTCCGTGCTGGTTGGGGGACTGCCCCAGATGCTGGGCCTGGAGCCTCCTGGGGTCTGCTCTGGTCTCTCAAAGACTCATAGACACTTGGTCTCGTGTCCCATTCCTGCCCTCCAACGTACACTTTCTCCTTCCCCGCTCCATACATCTGCCCTTGCAGTATCGCCCACCATCTCCCCTCAGCTTGTGCAAACCCCGCTTGCCCTCCTCGGCCCATCCGCCACTCCTCCTGGAAACCTTCCGCAGAGACCCCTCTTGGTCCTTGTATCCTCTCTACTCATTCATGCCTCCTGCATGCCAGCCCCTGTGCCAGGGTCGGGGATGGATGTAGCAGTGAGCAAGACTGAAACGGACCCTGTCCTTTGGAGCTGGGGCCTCTACCCTCTATGTCCTGTGCATCCTGCATGCTTTGTCCACCCCCTGGGTGGGGAATCGGAAGTCTGGTGCAGCCTCTACACTGTATGGTCTTGGGCAAGTCCCTTCCCCTCTCTGGCCAGCGTTGTTTACATAGCTGCTGAGGGAAGAGGTTCAATGTCATGTCCAGGGAGCCTTAAGGGACAGGCAGGAGAGATGGAAAGGATCGCCCCCACCCACGCTGCCAACTCCAATACAAAGCTTCCCTCTAAGTGGAACAGGTAAAAGCATACACAGGACTTCAATTCATCAGAATATCTGGGTGGAAACGAACATGGGGGCCCGGGAGAGGGGACTTACCAGGTGGCCAAACATCATGGTTAAGAGCAACTATGGAGACAGGGCTTTGAATCCTGCCTGGATAGCTCTGTGGCCTTTGGCAAGGCACTTGACCCCTCTCACCCTCACTGGTCTATTTGTAAACTGGGGATAACTGTACACATCTCCTTTGGTTGTTCAGTGATTAGCGTGACACACACATGCTAGACGCTCAGTAAATGGATATTGTTGTTGTTATTATTATTATTTCTGGTGTAGCCAACCTAAGGTTCCATTAGAAAAGCGGAAAACTGTGACAGTCTTAAAATTAACAATGTACATCTATATGTTTTGCCCTGGAAAGAGTTCATACTATACTAGTAAATTTAAATGTTATAGTGTTAACAATGTAATCCCATTTCTGTTTTTAAAAAAATGTGGGAGTAGGGAAAACAAAAGGAATAAACACTACCATGTTTCTAGCAGTTGTCACGGGGATGGGAGGAGGGGGAGACCCACAGATGAGCTTAATAGTTTTTTCTTTTGTGCTTGTCTTTATTTTTTAAGTTTTTGAAAATAAGGTCATGATACGGGGGCAATAGAAAGGGATAGAGATTATTTGTGACTCTGATCTGCTCCCTAACTGCTCTGGAGGCCCAATGCAAGGCCTGGTCATAGACTCCACAGCTCAGGGCTCCTGGGGGGCCAAAGTCCACGAGGGTGAGCTGGCCATGCACTTGGCCACCAACTCTCACCCCACCCCCTGCCCCAGGTGCCTCTGCCTGGGATCCTGGCCCTGCCTGATGAGAAAGAGAGAGACTCCCAGGGGAAGTGCCCACTTCTCTTCCATGACATCCTGGGGCTCTGCTCTTCCCCTTTCCTTCAACCTTGGCTCACCCTGTTTACGTCTGCACACTCTTCCAGGATGGGGCAGAGGCAGGTAATGAGGAGGGGGGTCCTCTGCCCGGGGCCTGGGTTTGGGGCCAAAGACACAGCCCATAGTAGCCCAGGAGGAGCCCACAGTCTGGTGGCTCCCGCTCGACTTTATCTTAGTCGGGTTCTCCCAAAGTAGAGCCTGAGACCAGTACTCATTAGGGAAGTGATCCCAGAAGCTGCAGTGAGGGGTCAGGAAGAGACAGGGAAGGAGAGAGGCCAATAAAGGAGGCTTATCCAGGTCACTGCCAGAGGCAACGGGAGCTCCATTCCTCCAGGACCTCAAATGAGTTTCAACATGCCTCCCACAAATGCCCATCCTACGGGGCCTTTGTCCCCAACTCCTGACCCTCTTTGGCTTCGGGATGCCCGCAGGGCTGTTGACTCCCTCACATTCCATAACCAAGCCTGCTCCCTGCCCCCAGAGAGCCAGAGGGAGACGATCTGAGAAGGGACCACCCACCCAGCCTCACCCCAGTCCCCCTCCCACGGCCTGGGCTCTCTCTAGAGCTCTGGGTCCATCTGTCCGTCATCCTCCAGACCTTTCCCCAGGACACTCTCCCAACCCCCATTCTGGCATCCTGGATACTCTACTTACCCTAAGCAGAGCATGCCCTCTGTTCCCTGAGGCCAGCCCCCATCCTGGGTCCCCAGCTTAGGAATAGCTCTTCCACCTTCTCAGAAACGCAGCACCCTCAGCCTCCCCAGATACCCACACACCCAAGACCGACTGCCTCTACTACTCCCTCCTTAACTGCCCCCTCCGTGGGTCCCTCCGCCATGCTCAGCTGGGGCCTGGTGCGTCCAGACACCAGCCTGGCCTCCTCCTGATCTCCCGGCCTCTGGTCTCCCCATCCCTGACTCATCCGCTAACAGCCTTCATGTTCCTCTTTCCAGGACACAGCTCTGGTCCTTCAGGGGCTCCCCTGTGGCCTCAGGCCAAAGCCCATAAAGAAGGCCACAGAGGGCGGGACAGCCTCTCCACTGCTGTCTGCATCTTCCCCCAGGGCTGAATTCCTGGTCACTCCCCACCAGCAGCACTGTCTCACCTTTGCTCTTTGCTTCACTTGGGATGTACCTCTCCCCACCTCTCCTCCCTGGTTAATCCTGTACATTCTTTGGCCCCTCCCCTGCCCCTCCCCCCCCCCGCCCCCCGCCCAGTCTGGGTCAAAGCTTCATGGACCCCCTCTGCACTTCTCACAAGGAATGCCAATTTTACCCATCCATTTCCCCCACCACAGGCCAAGAACTTCAAGGCGGTATAGTTTGGACCTGGGTCATCCTTGTGCCACAGCACTGCCCCCACCAGGGCTTGACGCTGAATAGGCCCCATGCTTGTTGGGACAGGAATCTCAGGCCTGGATTCCCCAGGTCCACTAGAACAGTGCAAGGCCTGTCCCAGCCCCTGCCTGAGGCTAGCACATTCACTCAGTCTTCCAGAACAAGAACTGAGCCAGCCAGCCTGCCCCAGGACACAGCCTGTGTCTGGCCTCACCTTCTCCCCACACCCCTGCTGGCTCAGGGAGGGACTCAGGGGGTTTGGGATCCTAGCAGGAGCCAGGAAGGAAGCCAGCCCCTGTGCTGGTCCAGGCCTCAGCGCCCTCTGGGACCATGGTCCCTGGCTGAGACTTCTCCCATCCAGATGGTTGGATCTGGGGAAGTCACCTCCCCCCAACCCCAATTTGAACCAGGCCTCTTGCCGCCTCTTGCGATTTGTGGTCTATCCTCGACTTCCACCACAGCCACCTCCCAATAATTAAACATATTTAATCATCCAATAGGTAAACGAGCTCCCTGGGCCTTGAGCTAGCTCCCCTGCCGTCTTCTCATTCCTGGAGGTTCTGGCATCTGTGTTTCCAGGACCTTGGTGCAGGGCCATTTGACTCAGTTCAACTCAGCAAACACTGTGGAGCGCTGTCTGCAGCAGGTGACAGGGCCAGCCTCCCTCCCGCCTGCACCTTGGGCCAGGCCAGGGCGAGGGGGAGGAGTCCATCACCAGCCAGGCCCCTCTACCTGCCAGGCACAAGAAACTCAAGGCCCAGAGAGGGTGAGAAACTTCCCCAAGGTCACAGAGCCCAGGGGTGGAGACCTGGTTAAGGTCTTGGGAGTTGATGAAATATTTACCATCTTGTGGGTACACACTGGCTGATAAAATACACACAGCTCCCACCTTCGTGAAGTTCACAGGTTGGTGTGAGGGGTGGTGGATAAACCAGAGAACAAACCTGTTGATTCAGAAAGGCAGACAGTGCTACCTGCTAGGATGGGAGGAAGCCCGGGATGTGATGGGGAAGAGTGGGGACCACTGAGGACAGGAGGTCAGGGAGGGCTTCTCGGAGGAGATGAATTTTAGCTGAAGTTTGAAGGATAAAAAGAGTGGCCATACAAGGATCTGGGGGGAAGAGTTTTCAGGCAAAGGCCCTGAGGTGAGAACGGGCTTGTCTGGGTGGAACAGTGGTGTGGTGGGGGCAGTGGCGGGAGAGAATAGTGGGAGGTGAAGCTGGAGCCTGGAGCAGGGCCTGGAGCCTCCTGGGCTGTGGTGAGAGCCTTGAACTTTACTTAAATGCACTGGGAAGCCTGTAGATGTTAAGCCAGAGGGGCGACAAGATTTGATGTATGTTTTTGAAATATCCCTCTGGCAGCTGCCTGGAGAGGGATTAAAGGGGGTCAGGTAGAAGCAGGGAGGTCAGCAAGGAGGCTGGGACACCTCCAGGAGGGGGTGAAGGAGGCTTAGCCCGGGCAGGGGAGGTGGCGGGGAGAGCATGATTCAAGTGCATTTGAAGGAAGCACCCACCGTCCTTGCTTGGATCGGGAGCGTGGGCGCACACGGAGGGTGGAATCGAGATTAATTCCCAGGCTTTTGGTTTGAGTGGAGGGAGCTGCGATTTGCTGAGATGGGTAGGAGCCCGCTGAGGGCAAAAAGTCACGAGTTCAGTTTTGGCTGAATTATGTTGGAGCAACCTTTTAGGTATCCATGGTAATGTTGAAAAAATTAATACTTCAGCCAATACTTATTGAACACAGTCTGCATCAGACACATTTAATCCCTTCATCAACCCCTCAGAATAGGTGCCATTATTATGCCCATTTCACTGATGAGGAAACTGAGGCTTGGAGTAGGATGTTGTATATAGGATGAGAAGAAAGCCAGGCAGAGCCCCAAGGAGTGCTCACATCTAAAAGACTGCAGGAGGAGGCCTCCGAAGGGAGCTCTGGGCTTCCTGGAAGGGGGTTCTCCTGGGTCAGCCTGATGTCACCAGGGGTCACATAAGAGAAGGCAGGGACAACAAAAAGTCTCCAGGGTATTGAGCCACAGAACGGCTAGGGCTGCCCCTGGGCAGCACGGTGGCCGAGGAGTTGGGTGGGGGATGGCAGGATCACAAGAGGTCAGGAAGGAATGGGAGGGGAGGAGGTGGACAGAGCAAGTGTCCCCACACTTTCCAGCACCTAAGCCTGGCTGGGAAGGGCAGAGAGAGACGGGAGCAGCTAACAGGGATCTGAGGGTCCTGGGATGCTGCCCTGGTCATCTGGGTTCAGGGACTCCAGCCATTTGCTAGAGAGATGGAGACCTCAGAATACCTTCCTTTTTGATATCATCCAGCCAGCGGTGTGCCTCAGTCCTGTGTTAGCACGGAGAGCTCTCTCCCGCCTGCAGCAATTCTCCAGTGGACTGAGGACAGGGCATGGGGTCAGGGGAGGCAAGAGTGACTCACTTTCACCTCTCTCAACCCCGGCCATTCCCACACAAACCTGGACTTGGTCAGAGCCGAGAGGTCTGTAGGGCGTGGTGCCCTGATGCTCCCCGGGGGCTGTGGGCCTGTAGGAGACCAGGAGGGCCAAGGCCTCAAATGCCAGAACAAGAATTCTCTCCTGGCTGCTGGACCAGGTGCCCTCCACGCTCAGAAACTAACATCAACACTTTCCCCACCTCAGAAGTCCAGAGTGGGGTGACCACGACCCTCAGCTGAGTTAGCCATCCCCCGCAAGTGTGCTCTGGGGAGACTTAGGCCCACAGTGGGGAAGGGGCTTGCCTAATGCCTCATTCCGTTGGTCATCTCCTCCTTCATCAGTGCCACCAGATGTTAATCCTCTGGCATTGTCACCTCCCCCTGGAAGCCTTCCTTGACTCTCCTCCATCCCCAAAGCCCCTCAGGCATAACATCACCAGGTTTGCCACAGTCTATCGGATTGTCTGTGTGTCCATCTGGCCCCACAGATTGAAGGCAGAGGCCACATCTGATCCATCATGGTGTCCCCAGTGCCCAGCTCAGGGTCTGGACAGAGCGAAGGTGTGGGTGTGTTTGTTGAATGGATCTCATCTGAACTGAACTGAACTGATTGTTGGACAGGGCTTGATCCTTCTCTGGCTCCCGGGCAGAGAACTACATTTCAGGTTAAGCATCTCTACCAAGCGGCTGTGTAGATGCACAGTGCCCCTGAATGATAGGAAACCAAAAGGGACATCAGGCTTCCCGTCCTCATTTTCCAGAGGAGGAAGCTGAAGCTCAGAGCAATGAAGGCACAATCCATGGGCTGGCGATCAGAGCGGATGAATCACACTCAGATGGCCTTGGCCCTGTTCCACGGCTCCCCTCCTGGAAATGCTAAAGCTTAGGTTTCCTCATCTGCAAAACCAGGCTGGACGCAGCAGTCTCTGAAAGCTCAGCCACGGTCCAGTTCTATGAACTCACAGGCCCCAGGCGCCACGGTGGGGGGAGGAGGGATCACTTAAGAGGCTGTTTATCATCTTATTGTACCCCCTTGAGCTCTTGGAGCAAAACATTCCCAAGAAGCAGGGTGATTCATTCACGGCACCATTTGCCAGCTCCAGAGAAAAGGCAGACCATGAAATACATTCTGCAACTTTTAAAGAGGAGACAAAGAAATTTCAAGATGAAGTTTCTCTTTAGTGGACAGAAACCAAGCTGGGACATATATATTTTTCCTCCCAGAGATTCAAGTTTTTGGGGGAGCAAACTATCATGGTTTGAGCCAAATTCTCCCAAAATGCAAGGTGGTATCCTTAACGAACACCAAGGACAACACTGCTTCATAAACAGCGCGATGGACTGAACCTGACAACAGCCGCTCTTAGGGTTGACTGATTGGTTGTGGGTTAAAACCAAATCAGATTGGCTGTTTTTGTTGTTCTTGGTGCTAATCCATGCCAGAACCCTGACTGTCAAGGGGAAGATGAGAAACTCATGCTTGCTGCTCTTAAGTTAAGCAGAGGGGAGCTTGCTGCATGTGTTGGAGAGCTTGGACATCTTGCAACCCAAGAAGACATGGAGGGAGGTAGCAGGTGAGTCTGGTAAGGGGACCTAGGGGGGAGCAAGGTTTAACTGCAGGGAGGGTGAATGGTGAGCTTCCACCACTCACAGAAAACCACGGGAACTACTCCAGCAGTGCAAAGACAGATGGAGAACTCGATCTCCCATTTTGAAGTCACAGGATCTCTATGCCCTGAGTGTGGGTCTCTTACAATATGAATGTTATACTCAACTCTTTAAAAATTGTACTTTTCGCTCCCAAGCCCCCGCTGGGCAGAAGTGGGAGTGAACTTGACCACTTTGCCCAAGTGAGGATGCGTGACGCACTAAGAAAGTTCCAGAAATTTAGGTTCTCGTTTGATTCTGACGCCAAAGAGCTAAGTCTCCTCTCTGGGACTCAGTTTCCCCATCTGTAAAATCATAGGGCAGAGAATGGGTAGAGGGAGAAGAGGAGACCCCGGAGGCATGGGCTTTGGGGTCATACTACCTGTGTTCTAATCTCATTTTTCTAGCTGTGTGTTCTGAGGCAAGTTACTTAAACTTCCTGAGCCTCAATTTTCTCATCTGTAGAGCAGAGACAATAACATCTACCTATGGGAATTGCTGACAAGTTAAATAACGTGTACAAAGCACACAGCTTAGTGCTAGGCCCACAAGAAAATTTTTTATTAAGGTGTGATTTACACATAGTGAAATGCTCAGATCTTAAGCATTCAATTTTGATGATTGCATATCAAGATACAGAACATTTCAATCACCCCAGAAAGTTTTCTCATGCCCCTTCCTAGGCAATCCCTCTCCCAGAAACAACCACTGGTCTGATCTCTATCACCACAGGTTAGTTTTGTCTGTTTTAGAATTCTATATGAATAGAACCAGACAGTATATATTGTATCTGTATGTTTGTGGGTATGTCTGGCCTCTTTCCCTCAACATAACAGTTTTGAGATTCATTCATATTACCGTGTGTATGAGTAGGACGCGTCCTTTATGGTGTGCAGTATTTCATCGTATAAACGCACTATAGCTTATCCACTCTACTGTTGATGAGCATCTGGGCTATGTCCAGTTTTTGCCTATTGTGAGGAAAGCTGCTGTGAACCTTCTAGCTAGAATTTAGTCAAGACTTTCAAGGACAAATATTTTCTTTTCTCTTGGGTAAATACCTAGGAGTGGAATGCTGGGTCATAGGGTAGATATATATTGCACTTTTTAAAGAAACTCCCAAATGGTCTTCTAAAGTGGTGGTACCATTTTACACTTCCACCAGCGATGTATGAGCGTTCCAGTCACTCCATACCCTGCCCAACATTCGGTGTGGTCAGTCTTTTCAATTTTAGTCATTCTGGTATCACACTGTGGTATTAACTTGCATTGCCCCATGACTAATGAACTCCTGTCATGTGCTTACTTAGAAGTTTTTAAAGGTAGTTCCTCTCCCCTTCGTTGCCATGGAGCTTTCAACCTCCATGATTTGAAGGACTGTTGAACATATAAGGAAGGGAAAAACTGATGACAGAATCTACTAGAAATGTAAAGAGCTCTACAAATACAAAATCAAACTTGAGCTCAGCCCTGGAACCCTCCCGTTGACTTGGGTTTCCCAGGACTGGGGGGCTAAGGACTCGTTTTGTCTTCCAGCGAACGAGTTGGGGGGCAAGATCATGGCTGACATGAGGTCAGGATGTTTTAATGATAAACTTGTCCCTGATTGAATAATCATTTTCACTGATGCCATTTACATAAACTGCCTGCTATGCTCCAGGTACCTTATATACACACAGTATATATAGCTTTACAATAGCCCTGCAAGGTTGTTGTACTCTATTTGGTGGACTCTGAACATCAAAGATGTGAATTCTCTTGCCTAACACCACACAGCTACATCTCCTTGAGATCCAGATTCAAAATGAGACTGTCTGGATCCAAAAATTTCCTTCAAGTTGCCTTTTATTCAGCTATAAAAAGGAATGAAGTGCTGATACATGCTACAACATGGATGAACCTCAGAAGCATCACGCTAAGTGAAAGAAGTCAGACGTAAAAGGTCATGTACTGTGTGATTCCATTTATACCAAATATCCAGAACACGTAAATCTCCCTAGAGACAGGTAGTGAATTGGTGGTTGCCTGGGGCTGTGGGGAGAGGGGAATGAGGAGAAACTGCTTAATGGGCATGGGGTTTTCTCTTGGGGTGACAAAAATGGTTTGGAACTAGATGGAGATGGTGGTTGCACAACATTAATGTTTTAAATGCCACTGAATTGTATACTTTAACATGGTTAATTTTATGTGAATTTCACCTCAATAAGATTAAAAAAGCAAACACTTCACCCCCCTGCAGTCACTTCCTCATTAATGAGCATAATTTTACCATTAATGATTTAGTCCTCTGGTTAGTAAAGCCCCCAGCACCTGGGCCCAACCTCTTCTTTCCCAGAGAAACCCCTCCCCACTTGAGAATTCCAGGGAGAAAAGAGCAGCACGACCCAGAGAGTGGGCCCTGGAGTCAGCCTGCCTGAGTTCAATTCCAGGCACCTCCACGTCCTCATCTTAAAATGTGGGTGCTAATGCTACAACCTTGTGGAGTTGTTTTGAGGATGTACCGATATCAGACGTGTAAAGTGTCTGGGCACACATAATGTTTATTCTCTAAGCTGTATTGTCAGGGCAGGCCAGCTTCTCCTACCATCACCTGTGCTGCAAATATTTACTGAGCACCTGCTATGTGCCAGGCAATTTTCTAGCCTCGGGGATTCATCTATAAGCAAGAACAGCAATAAAATTCCTTTCTTCTTGGAGCTAACATTCCAATTGGGGTATAAGACAATAAATAAAGTAAAATACATATGTTAAATGGTGGTAAATACTAAGGAGAAAAAATAAAAGGGTGAGGGGTAAGAAGTTTTGGGGAAAGTTTAGAATTTTATTTAGTTATTTTTTTAAAGATTTATTTATTTGGCCGTGCCGGGTCTTAGTTGCGGAATGCGGGATTTTTTTAGTTGCCGCATGAGAACTCTTAGTTGCCGCATGTGGGATCTAGTCCCCTGACCAGGGATCGAACCCGGGCCCCCTGCACTGGGAGAGGACCACCGGACCACCAGGGAAGTCCCGAAAGGTTAGAATGTCAAATTGGGTGGCCAGAGAAGGTTTCCCTGAGTGATGTTCTGAGGGCGGTGCGGTGTTTTCATTTCCTCTTGCTGCTGTAGCGAATTACCGCAAACTTGGAGGCTTAAAACAACACAAATGCAGTATTTCACGTTTCTTGAGGTCAGGAGTCCAAAATGGGTCTCACTGGGCTGAAATCAGGTGTTGGCGGAGCTGCATTCTTCTGGAGGCTCCAGGGGAGAGCTCATGCCTTGCCTTTGCCGCTTCTAGAGGCTGCCCACATTCCTCGGCTCATGGACCCACATCATTCCAACCTCCGCCTCCCTTATCACATCTCCTTCTCTTTGACTTTCCTCCCTCCCTCTTTTCCTTATAAAGACCCCTGCGATTATGCTGGGCCCACCTGGATAATCTAAATAATCTCCCCATCTCAAAATCCTTAATCACACCTGCAAAGTCCCTTTTGCCATGTAATGTGACACAGTCACAGGTCCTGGGGATTAGGATGTGGACATCTTTGAGGAAGCCATTATTCTGTCCACCACATGAGGCACAGTATCTAAAGGACAGCAAGTTCAAAGGCCCTGAGGCAGGGCTTGCCAGACTTGCCTGAGGAAGATGGAGATCAATGAGGATGCAGTAGAGTGGGCAAGGGGGGAGTGGTCTCTCACGAGATCAGACAGGTGAAGAAGGTAAAATGGCTCTCACAGGCCCTTATGGGTCCCAGTGAAGACTTTGACCTTTACCTGAGTGAGATGGGATCAGGTGAGGGATGTGATCTTATGGGTTTTAAGGATGCCCCTGGCTGCTGTGTCTAGAACAGACTAACCATGAGCAGGCTGCTGCAATATCCATGAGATGATGGTGGCTGGACCATGGTAGTAGAGAGAAGTGGTAAGATGGGTCTCATTCTGGATTTTGAAGGTCAAGTTGCAAGGAACCACTTAAGGATCAAAAGTGGAGTGTCACAGAAAGAGGGGAGTCAAGGATGACTCCAAGGCTTTTGGCCTGAACAACTGAAAGGATTAAGATGCCCTTTAAGAAGGGGAAGAACTGGGACGTCCTTGGTGGCACAGTGGTTAAGAATCCGCCTGCCAATGCAGAGGACACGAGTTCAATCCCTGGTCTGGGAAGATCCCACATGCCGCGGAGCAATTAAGCCCATGCACCACAACTACTGAGCCTGCACTCTAGAGCCCACGTGCCACAACTACTGAAGCTCGCATGCCTAGAGCCCATGCTCTGCAACAAGAGAAGCCACTGCAATGAGAAGCCCGCGCACCACAATGAAGAGTAGCCTCCACTCGCCGCAACTAGAGAAAAGCTCACGTGCAGCAACGAAGACCCAATGCAGCCAAAAATAAATAAATAAAATTAATTTTTAAAAAAAGAAGGGGAAGACCACAAAAATCAGACTTGGGGCTGCTGGTGTCAGGACTTTACTTTGAGGTGCCTGTTGGGTATCCAAATGGAGATACCGAGTAGGAAGTCAGATATATATGAGTCTGGAGTTTAGGAGAGGGGTCTGGTGGGATTTCTTTGGGAGACATAGGCATGTTGGTGGTATTTAAAGCCATGAGCCTGGATGAGATCTCCCAGGGAGTGCGGGCAGAGAGATCAAGGACTGAGACCTGGGCCCCCTTTGATGAGGAGGAACCAGTGATGTAGGAGGAAAACCAGGCAAGGGTGGGGTCCTGGAAGCCAGGAGCGCCAAATGCTGCAAACTCTGTCCAAAGCAAGTGTGGAGTGAGGGGTTGGTGGAGCAGAGGGTGACCACCTTTACTTTCCTAGGGCTGTTCTCTGGCAAACAGCTTCTACAGGAGACAATTTAAGGGAGTCAGACCTACCGAGGCGGCCCTGCTCCTGTGATTCCAGAGCTGTCTCCCCTCCCGGAAGCTGGACGGGTCTGCTCTAGAGGTCTGGCCCCTACTCTCCCAGCATAATTCCCCTCCGGTCTCAACTCCAGCTGGGCCCTTAAGACTCAGCTTAGTTACTCTCCTCTGCCAGGCGGCTGTGCTGCCTCCTCAAGGCCAAGCTGGGGGCCCCCACCCGGCTCCCACAGCACCCACTGCTCCCTCGCTGGACAGCTCTCCACACCCACGCTGTGTACACATCTCAGTCTCCCACTGGGCCAGGCTCACTTTGGGCTTCTGGGAGGCCTCCTTATTTCTGCATCCCCTGCCCTAGCGTGGCATAAGGCACCTAAGAGACTCTGAGTAAACGTCTGTGAACAGAAACACTCAGCAGAAGCCCCTTCCTCTAGGATCTGGCTGTGCCTGGCCCTTTGTTGTGCAGGCACTCCAGTCCCCGGGCTCCTCCTGAAACCTGGGGTGCTGGGATCCTGCCAGGCCCTCCGTGGCAGACTGCCCCTCACAGCACCAGCCTGCTGACACTCACCGAATATTTGTTAAATGTCGGAAAAAGGGCCAAGGACTGGGCCCCAGTCCGAGTTCCAGCATCCTCAGGTCGTCAGGACCTCAGTCTCCCGTCTCTGAAAGGGAGACGACACACACTCATCCCTTAAGCTCTACCTCATCAGTTGTGACAACATTTGGGAAAGTGTTCAGCAAACTGTAAACCAGCCAGGCTTTCAGAGGTACCA
Source organism: Eschrichtius robustus (assembly GCF_028021215.1). Lineage (NCBI taxonomy): Eukaryota > Metazoa > Chordata > Mammalia > Artiodactyla > Eschrichtiidae > Eschrichtius > Eschrichtius robustus. The sequence goes on from NC_090839.1 coordinate 22,656,534, forward strand.
CAGATCGAGGCTTCTCCTTGGTGGCTGATTCAGGGCACGTGACAGGACCCGTGTGACCCACCCCATGCCACGTAAGGCCTCCAACTCAGTTTTCCTCAAGCTGCTGTGAAGACAAGCAGCGTCTTCCTCAGGCAGCAGGAACCAGGGACTGAGAGGGGCCCGGGCCCGGTGGAAACTCTGACACACGCATGGACGTTCACCGCATTTCCAGTGACTAAGGGCCACACGAAGCAGTTGGCTGGACCCTTCCTAAAATTCGTCCCGGAGCTGCTCTGACCAGACGGCCCCCGCTCCGGCCAACCCCGGCCCCACTGTCCCACTTCTCTGGGGGTGCGCCCTTCCCGCACCCCACAGGGGAGGGACCAGCGCTCCCCCTCAGCACAGGCGACACACAGGCGGCTCAGCGTGTGGGGCTGTTTATTAACGTTTACTTCCCCAAATGACTTTTCCTCACCAGTCAGGGCCTGAAAGAACTGGGGGGTGTGGGAGGGGGCATAGACAGAAGCCAAAAGGTACACCTTGAGTGTGCTGTGATGGGCTGTAAAGAGGTTGGCCTGAGATTGACAAGCCCTCCCCCATTTCAGATGCTCAGGAAGTCTGGGCCCAAGAAAACACACTCATTCAGCCAAATCCCTTCCGTGTGCTGGAGGAGGATGGGGCATCACGCTGGCTGGGTCTTCCACTGGCTCTCACTCCAGGCATCTTTCAGGCCTGGCTGTTTCACTAGTGGGACCCCTAGCACTGCAGTGGCTTTGGCACCTTGACCTAAACAAACAGGGGAGGCCTGGCCCGGCTCCATCTGCACAAGCAGAGACAAAGGGGACTGATTAGCAGATCTGACCTGCAGGGCACAGATAATGGGAGATGGGCGGGGCTTGTCAGCAGTAGATAATGACTCGAAAATGTAGTGTAAATCTACAAGGTGGGCTTGTCAGCATTAGATAATGACTCGAAAATGTAGTGTAAATCTATAAGGTGGGTGACTAAAGGCAGGACACGAGGATTCAGTAAGAAAATGCAACTCTGTGAGCTGACCCAACTTCTGAAGAGACTTCCAAGACAGTCTCTGCTCAAAGGGTGTTTTAGTCCCCTTGGCCCTAAACCATCATGGAAGCAGAAGGTAGAGGAAGTGGTGGTCTGCCCACTGGGGCCTGGGAACTATCATGACTGTCCAGATCTCTGTGGTCAGAGGGTGTCCCAGCCACCTCAGACCCTGAGCCCGGGACAAAGTGAGGGAACAGAAGGTTGAGCCCCGGGACGGCAGCCCCCAAGGCCCTTGCCCGCCCACCGGGCTCCACAGGCCGCCTCTTCTACCGCTTCTTCTTGGCCTCCTTCTTGGGTCTCTTGTTTGCAGAAGGAGCAGTGGCCTTGGGCTTCCTCGTCACCTCCGCACTTCGGGGCTCAGATGGTTCTGCCTCCTGTGTGGTGACAGAAAGGAGAGTCCTGCTTAGACAAATCAAGCCTGACACCAGCAAAATGAGATCATGTCTGAGGGGACTTTGCAAACGGAAGCGTGCCGCAAAGACACAAGGGATGGAAACCGTCACTGCCAGGCCCCAGGATCCACATGTTTTGGGACTGTCCCCAGGAGGCAGGTGAAGGATAAGGGAGGAGGCCCGAGGGGAGGAGGCAGCCTTTGGAGTCTCACAGTCCTGGGGGAATCGAGGCTCCCCCAGTTCCAGTCAAGTGACCTTGTGGGCAACTCCCTTCCCCTTTCTGAGTCTTGGCTTACCCACCTGTGATATGGAAACAGTGGTGCACAACTTGGAGGGCTAATGTGAGGAGGCAAAAATGCATGGAAAGCCCCCAGTAAGTGCAAGTGCACCCAACGGCCGGCTGGCCACTGTGCGCAGGGACTGGGCAGAATGCGGGCGGGGAGCCGGCTCTGGGCAGACCTACTATGGCTTGCTCTCCTGCCGGCCCTGCTACTCTCCTCCGCCCATTCAAGCACAGATGCCGGGGCAGGGAAGGGTGGAAAGCGCAGCCGGGTGGCCATGACACAGAGTTCTGTGGCGCCTGGCAGAGGTGCCCTGTGGGAAAGGGCAGAACTCCAGACTCTCCCTACATCTGGGGCAGCTCTGGTTTTTATCTGTCATGTACATTGTGATTTGTTCCCTGTAAGATTTGGTTTAAACAAAGGTTCTGCTGATGAAAAAAGGTTCAAAACCACAGAGCAAGCCCTGGCCTTCACTGAGCTGATAAAGACAGTGGACTCTGGGGAAGGGACTCGGCCTGTCACAGCCTCACAGGCTCATGTCAGAGGAGACTCTGGAGTGGCCTCAGTCCCGTCGGGTGTCCCCTCCTCCCTGGGTGATAAATCACACTGTGCCACAGCCAGGCAGGATGTTAACAGAGTCCCATCTAGCCCAGAGAACACGAACCGCAGTCCACACGCCTCGCCCGGCCCACAGGCAGACTTCACTTGGCCTGCAGTGTTTACTTTTAAGAATTTGAGCCAACTGGGAGATTTCCCATTCGATCTGGAGTCCTTGCTTTCCTTGAAAACTTTAAACATCCAGTGACACTGGCCCCGAACCCCCTCATGGAAGAAACGGGCTGAGCAGTGGCTGCCCCTTTATTCAGGTGCCCTGCCCCCTGCCCCCGCTGTCCCCAGCACTAATAGTAAGGAAATGTTTTCGGTACTTGTGTTCTTTTATTAAAAATGGGAAAACAAATAGCAGACTAAGAATACGAGGAGGGAGCACGCTGTTTCTAGAAAAGTATTTCTTTGTGTTTAATTGGCCAGCCCCGAGCTGCCAGCTTGCTTTACTCTCTGTCCTTCCCTGCTCACCGTCAGCCCCTGGCCCCAGCCTCGAGTCTCCATCAGACAGAAGAGGCAGGACCATGGCTGTGGAGGGGCGGTCCCCACCTAAGGCCCAGTCCAAAGGTCTGTCAGCTCCCTCTTATCGGCCATCATTGTCTGCTCTCCACCCTGCCCGCCTGCCAGCTGAGACACCAGGTGTAAAGGCCCAGCTCAGTCCCAGGCACCCATGGGGGATCTTCCCAAGATAACCAGGGTACCGGCCCCTCCCCTGGCCAGGTCTCTGATTGCGCTCTGGACTTCCCCAGCCTGTCCCCTTGTGCTGATACTGTTTTTGTAACTTGGCAAAAAAAAAGAAAAGTAAAAGGTTAGCCCATTAGAAAAACGAACAGACAAAACAAAACCTCAGAGGAGCCAGTGTGTCAAGTGCACAGGCTGATGGCTGCAGAGCCCAGCAGGAAGGCTACTGTTTAAGGCAAACCCCACAGGGCACAATGCCTTTGGAGACTTTGGGAGCTGGAAACCATCCCCAGCGCAGTACCTGTGCGGCCAGTGGAAACCAGTCAGTCCCTGCATGCCCTGGACAAACAGGGCCTGATTAGACAAAGGGTTTACGCACAGGGAACTTGCCGAGGCCCACCAGGATCTCCAGGGATGGAGCCCCACTCTGAGCTCAAGCTGGGCGCCTCCTCTGGTTTCAGTGGGGCCAGTTCAGAATCCAGAGATGAGGACGCCCAGCTGTGTCCCCAGTGCTTCCCTTACTTCCCTTACGCCACAGACCTTCTCTCATTCACCTCATCCTTTCTGTCACCTCCCAGACCTCTCTCCTGACCCAGCTGTCTGTCAGATGACTGGAACTGGCACCTCCCAGGCACCTCCAACTCAACTGGCCCAGACAGAGCATGGCCCCATCTCCAACTGGCCTGGCCCTCCTCCCCACCCATGGTCATAGCAACCAGAGTCCTGGCAACCCCACCCTTCCCCTCCTCCCCTCCGTCCAATCAGTCACCAAGTCCTGCTGATTAGACCTCCTCCACCTTGACCTGGCCACTCTCTTGAGCATCAAAGGCCCTACTTCAGTTTCCCCACTGCCAACCAGCCTCCCTGCTCTCTCTATGCCATGCCTTGTGCACCTGCCAAAAGAATTTTTCTAAAATGCAGATCCCCCCACCTTACACCTTCCAGTGGCTTCCATCACCCACAGTCTCATGTCCTGCTCCTGGGATGGCAGCTTAAGGAGACCACCTCTCCAGCCTCCCCGGGCTCTCCTCCACCCCCCACACTGGGCCAGGCCCCAGGGCTTCTGGTGCTCACCCCTAAACAAGAGGAGCACCCTTCTTTCCTTAGCCACCCAGTAAACCTTTCCCCATGGTTTGGCCCAGCCCAAGGGCTGCTACTCACTGTCTAGCCTTCCTCCTCCGCTCCTCTTCCTCCAGCAGGTGCATCCCCTCCTCCACCCCTACGCCCCAGGCACCCAGGAACCTTACAATGCCACTCATTTTACCAAAGCTACATGTGCTCATGATGGTCTCCCCTACTAGTCCTTGGACAGCTTCAATTGTTCCTGAATGAATGAATGAATGAATGAAATGAAAGAAAACACAAGATCTCCCATAAGCATGGGAACTTCACTGCTGTTTATCATCATGAAGATGTAACACTTTAGACTAAGCCTCACTTTTCCCATAAGTAGAGAGGACACAAGCAGATTTTAAACCCAATATTCATACTCTAAAGCATGGCTAGATATAGCCACCAATAAGAATACTAATAATAACAGCCACAACAGCTGCTAATATTATTTACAACACGCCAGGCCCTGTGTTCTGAGGCCTGGATATATCTTATTTTTGCCTCACAAAGTGCCATAAGGAGCCCCATTAGATAGACGAAAGAAGAGACACTCAGAGAGGTTATGTGACCTGCCTAAGGTCTCAGCTGGCGAGCGGCAGGGCCAGGATAATCCTAAGCTCTCAGTGGCTGTATGGTATAGCCTCTCCCGGGTTTCCTAGGGACCTCGGCGCTGATGGCAACCAAGAATTAGAGCTAACTGTGACATCTACTTTCTCCCTAGTTAGCAGCGCCTGGAAGCACAGGTGACTGTGGAATGACAATAACAGTTTGTTCCGGATCCTGCCGATGGGTCGTTCAGAACCCCCTTGCTTGTGGCAGGAGTCAGGGAAGTGGGTTAGCACTCCTCGAGTCAGGCTTTGCTCCTACAGTTGAGAGCAGCTCTCTGTGGGCGCATGGACAGAGTACAGTCACTGAGTCATCTGAGCGCGTTATCTGTCTCCTCCTCACCCCAGACCTCCTCCCCTCTCCCCCAGCTCAGTTTCTGGCATCGTCACTCACCCAGTTACCCAAGCTAGACACTGCCGAGCCATCTCTGAGTTCTCGCCATTCCCTGTGTGCCTCCACATCCGATCTGTCCCCGTGGCGGGTCCACTCTGCTTTCCATGCGGCTCTCAACTCCGCCCCGTCGCCCTCTGGACACACACTACTGAGTCGGTTCAGAGCCCCCAGTCTCCTGCCTGCCCCTCCCAAGGTTTTCCTCACCACCCACCACACTGCTTTCAGAGCCTATTCTCCTAAAACGACCGTCCTGACCAGTCTGTTTTCTGCTTTAAACGTGTTGCTGGTTCCCTCTTGGTATAAGACAGATTCCAAGAGCCTCCAGGTGTCCCTATTTGTATAAATCAGATTCCAAGAACCCCTGAGTGGCCTCCAGAGCTATTCCACTGCAGCCTTGGCCCTGTCCCCGGGCATGCCCTCTCATGCAGCCCACCCTGTCACTTCTGGGCTACTGGCCAGCCAGTATCTCCCAGATGCTCTGTTCTCTTTCATGCTCTGCACAGGTGCTCAGCACCTGTCACCAATCTATTTGTGCCCAGCGCATGCAGCCTCTGTGCCGGGCAGTACAGGGTAATGAAGAAAAGGACGCACACTTCATGATGTGCACCACGTGGGTGCTTCACAAACATCAGCTGCTCAGCCTCCCATCAACCTGATAAGCCCATCTCCGTGAGCCCCATTTTACAGGCAAGGAAACTGAGGTTCACCAAGACATACCAACTAACCCAGTGGGGCACATCCGCCTTCCCCACAAGGGACAGGGAAGCAAAGGCAGCTGTTACACACGTGATTCAGATGCTGGGGTCCTAGCCACACAGAGCTGTAGCTCCTAATTCTTCGCTGGTAAGAATGACTCAATAAATGGCTGACTTAATTTCTCTTCAAATGCACGCTGCTGGTACAAGCCAGGCAGACAGCAGACCCTGAACACTACGGCCCCACCTTTCAATCACGCTTCCTCTGAAGCAAATTTTCAGTTCCCTCAGCAATCTCACTTTGGGGAGTAAAAGAAACCACCCCCCACTCCCCACCCCACCAGGTGGTTCCTGGGTCTGCGGAGGTGTCCTGTGTGACACAGGCCTCATCAATAATGAAGCAGCTCCACAGCCACTTACAAGGCCAGAAAATTGCTGCTCTTCATCAGATTCAAATAATCGAATCTGTGCCACAATGCATCAAATCTCTTCCAGCAGGGAAAGCACACAGAATTTTATGATTTCCGCTATACAGTTAAGTGTGTATTTAGTCCAATAAATCAGGACAAAATGTCATTCTACACAGACTGAAACTCTTCTCTCCTCTAAAATGGTCCAGGGAAAGAAGACCACTGTGCTATGCTCAGGTAGCCTCAAGCACCTTGCCTCACTTGATCCTCAAGAATGGCGTGGGTCGGGCATGAATGCCCTCCTATTCTAGCTTGGGACACGGGCTCAGGCAGGGGAAGGCACCCAGTGCTGAAGCTCTGGCTCGTCCTGCTGCACGCTCTTGCCCGAGGCCCTGGGCAGGGTGGGAGCTGGGAGACCTTGCGGGGCTGGGACTAGCACTGGCCTTGAGAGGAGGACAGGACTAGCTGAAACCAAGCGGGGGAGGCCGTCCATGTGGGCTCCACAAGGCGAACGGAGACAGAGTCCAGGATGCGCTTGGCAGGCGAGGAGAACTGTGATTAGAGAGAACAGCCCGGGGAGCTCATTCCAGACACGATTCAGCACCACCGCAGGCCCTGCCCACCGGCTGGTCTGCGGCTCCGTGTGTATTCCGCCGTCTCTCCCATGAGCCGGTACACATCTCGAGACCATGTTTAGACCTTCGCCCTGCCCACCGCACAGCAGTCTCTCAAGAACTGCTTGTTAAGCAAAAAACACCCTGCCGCCCAATTCAACTGCAAATGCCTCCCAAGCTTAAAAAAAAAACACAGGGCAGAACTGCAAAGTTGGTTCTGCGAGACTGTCTCCTGAGGCGTTGAGAATGGGTGTACACCTGCCCAAGTTAATTATTTACTACGGCAGCCTTCGCTGGCAATCGGGGGTCTAGTTTAAAATCAAGACCCCTTAACATCTAGGCCACTGCCCCGCTGCCCCCGGGAAGGCTCCATCCCTTTCAGGGCTCCAAACACTGCAGGACTTTCTGGTTGACAGTGAAGTCTATGTGGGCATCACATAGAAAGCCACCACTCCTGCCATCAACTCTGGTGAGCTCTCCTCTGCCGGATCACAGTGCTGGGCATCAGCTGTCTTTGTCTGCCCAGCACCCACTCTCTGTCGGGGCCATGCCCTTTCCCTGTCCCATGTGGTTCTGGGGGACTCTGAGTCACTGTGACCACAGGAGTGGCCAGTTAAATGTGGCCTGGCCAGAAATGGACCCAATGCCCCTTCCCACCTATGGGGCAAAGTACGGACATGTGGTCAAGCCAGAGCCAAGCAGAGGCCTTCCATGAGATCTGGAAAGTGAGCAAAGGCAGAGAAATGGCTTCTCTTGCTTGTAAATCATGGGCGATAAAGACACAGACTGGGGCTGCTGTATCCTCCTGACACGTGGCAAGGGCCTCAGAATGAAGCCAACACTCCTAGAGAGCCAGGAGATGGAGAGACAGAGCCCTGAAGACCTTGCGAGCTTCCGAACCCAGGTGTGCCTTGAAATTCCCAGTTCTAAGAGCCAAAACAGTCTCTTTCTAAGGAAACTGATGGAACCAAGTTTCTGAGCTTTCAACAGAAGAGACTGAGGCAATCACGCAAAGACGGCAGGGTGGAAGTGAAGGTACCTACCCAGGGGCTGGCAGCTGGCTGGGCAGATGTGACATAAACATATGAAGACATGAGAATAGTCAGCATTTAAACTACTAGGAACGACTAATTGCCCGATGAACTAATACTACCTGCTACGTGAGTCGCTGAACTAAAAGTCAACACCCGCTTGCTTAGTGTTGACTGGATCAACATTCTGGGCAGAAAAAGATACAAAAGAGGCTTGGGAGGAAGCTCAGGAAGGCTGTGGGGAAGGGGTAGAAGGGTTCCCGACCTTTACTTCCTCACTACCTACTCCTTCACTCCTGGAATTTGGCTCCCACCTCATTAAAATTGCTGCTCTCCACTTTGAGAAAAGCAATAGACTTATCTTCCCAGAAAATGTGCCTAAGCATGAAAACATCACATGTTTGCACACAACTGCAGGGAGCTCACAGACTTCTGCAGTCTTTATCTAGGGATGCCCTAGGGATGCCCTAGGGATCTGGGACTCCCTAGTAAGAACTCAGTTCTCCTGAAACCAAACTATGAAGAAGAGCAGCCTGAACACGGCATCACTGCCACATTGAGCAGCCTCTCCTCCATCACTCAGCCGTTGCTGCCCAATCTCTGTGCCCTCCTTGAACCACTCGGGGGTTTTCAGGGTGACCACAGTCTCCTAGCCCTCTGCCCACGAGTCTGCCCATCTCCAAGAGAGCGAAAGGAATGGAGACCCCCAGTTTTGTCTGCACAGCACTCCTGTTCCTTTGGGAAATGACCTTCCCCTCCACCCCTAGAGGTCACACCACAGGATGCTCCCCTCCCCCACACTGGCCATAGCAGTCCCAAGCTGGGTCAGCTACAGTTCCTTCTCTAGGGAATTTGGAACTGGGACCAAGCAGAAAGGCAGCCTCCAGATGCTGCAGCTGAAAGATGTAAACTTTGGGAGCTGTTAGTGGCCATGTTCCATCTTACCCCAGGGGCAGCGAGCAGAGGAAGCAGGACAAGAGAAGTGAGAGACAGGAGATGAACAGAAGGGGAGGCAGAGGGGATGCAGACGGTGAGTGATGGGGCCCTGGTGCCCACTCCTTCCAGAGGCCCAGTTGCATCCCTGCTCTGGGAGAGCACCCGCATCTTTTCAGTACCTCTACATTGCACAGAAACTACCTCAAAGTTGGCCGTGCCCCAAGTTCAGGTCTTCCCTGAATCTTCATTTCCCCTGAAAAGCTTAGCAACTCACTCTTAGGGTTTCAAGAAATAATGTTATGTTGGTTAAAATAATTCCCAGGTCTCCATCCCCAAATTCTCACTGGCTCTTTCTTTCCCATTTGGATGTCATGCTATTATTACAAACTTAACACACGTAGAACTGAACACCTTCTGTCCTCCCCAAATTGGTTTGTGCTTCAGGGAAATGGTCTAAGGACCAGACCAGTGGCTACATAACAGAATCACCTGGGCACTTTAAGAAAACACTGATCCAAGGCTTCAGAGAACAACTGGATCAGAATCTCTATAGGTACAGCCCAGGCCTTTGAAAATTCCCCAGGTGGGTGCAGCCAGATAGAGAATCATGCACCAGCCCAAGGACAGGCAATTCATGCTACCACTCCCCAGTCCCTTGCTCAAGGCAGACATCAATGAATAATTTCTTTACTCTGGAGCCTAGAAGCAGCCCCCGAATCCTTTCCACCACGGCCACCATACAAACAATCAGACTGGGCATGAGAGATGAAACACAGCTGCATCCTGGAATAGACAGAAACGGTACAAGGATCTACCTTCGTATATTTTAGAACCTAGCCTAAAAGAAAATGCTTGGATTAAGTGTGACCCAGGCCTCAATCAGGCTCAAACAAATGTTTTTCTCAGGTCTTAGTTTAATGAGGTGTCAATGAGAAAATGTTCTCATTTGGCTTAGGATTCTAGGGACTTTAGTTTTAATTTTATGAATTAGTTCTTGCTCCTACTATGGAAAAGAAAGGGGGTGGGGTGGGAAGCATTTCTATGTGTTCCTTTTTTTCCTCCCTGATTACCCCCAAAAGAGCTTTCAAATAGTCTGCTAAGTATTGAAATACTGAAGTCATAAACTAGTTGCAAAAAATCAGCTCACTAGAACAACAGGAAAGACATTCTTTTGCTTTTCAAAGCCTTTCCCATCATCTGGAGCCAAAAATATTATCTTCTGGCCCAAAAAGCCACTAATAAACCTTGCTTCTATAGGCTAAGCAAGAGAGGTGATTTTGCCCTAAGTGAAGTGACAGAGAGGGCATGATTGTTCTCTGGCTCCACCTTCTCCCACCTCCTTGCCACGTTCCACTTTCAGGGACCTCCCACCTGCCTTTAGGCTGCCTAGAGTCCCCACAGCTGTCCCCCTCTGCCATAAGAGCTCCCCAGCCCCAAGTTAAAATCCCTTCCTTTTCCCCTCCCCATCCAAATTCCAAATCCCAGCTTGCTACTAAGCACAACCTCTAAGCACAGTCTTAGCACTCACCCTCTCTTTGTAAGACTGTTTATACACACAGAATACTGTTTTTCCTTTCCATTTATTTAATAGTTCGGGGAGTGAGAAAAGGCTGCCTTACGGGGGCATGCAGAGGAAAGCTGGCAGTAGAATGCCTGCATAATTGAGGACCATTTGCTGGGGTGGTGCATCAATAAAAAGTTAAATTAATGGTACTGTATTTTTTGCTACTGCTCCATTGAAAAACTAACAAACAAAAACAAAAAAATGTAATACAGTAACCTTCAGTTACAAAGACAATTCACTTGTGTGAGCCTTACTCCTCTAAACTTCAAGATAAATGAAAATGAGATATTCTGTACCACACTTATATTTTAAAAGATGAGGCTGTTGATACCAAAACCGGACAAAGATATCACAAATAAAGAAAATTACAGGCCAATATCACTGATGAACATAGATGCAAAAATCCTCAACAAAATATTAGCAGACCGAATCTAACAATACATTAAAAGCATCATACACCATGATCAAGTGGGATTTATCCCAGGGATGCAAGGATTTTTCAATATCTGCAAATCAATCAACATGATACGCCGCATTAACAAACTGAAGAATAAAAACCATATGATCATCTCAATAGATGCAGAAAAAGCTTTTGACAAAATTCAACATCCATATATGATAAAAAACTCTCCAGAAAGTGGGCACAGAGGGAACATACCTCAACCTCATAAAGGCCATATATGACAAACCCACAGCTAACGTCATACACAATGGTGAAACACTGAAAGCATTTCCTCTAAGATCAGGAACAAGACAAGGATGCCCACTCTTGCCACTTTTATCCAACATAGTATTGGAAGTCCTAGCCACAGCAATCAGACTAGAAAAAGAAATAAAAGGAATCCACATTGGAAAAGAAGAAGGAAAACTGTCACTGTTTGCAGATGACATGATACTATAGATAGAAAATCCTAAAGACACCACCAGAAAACTGCTAGAGCTCATCACTGAATCTGATAAAGTTGTAGGATACAAAATTAATATACAGAAATGTGTTGTATTTCTATACACTAACAATGAACTATCAAAAAGAGAAATTAAGGATTGTCATCCCATTTCCCATCAAATCAAGAAGAATAAAGTATCTAAGAATAAACCTACCTAAGGAGGTAAAAGACCTGTACTTGGAAAACTATAAGACACTGATAAAAGAGATGGAAGATGACACAAACTGATGGAAAGATATCCCATGCTCTTGGATTGGAAGAATTAATATTGTTAAAATGATCATATTACCCAAGGCAATCTACAGAATCAGTGAAATCAAAATACCAAGGGCATTTTTCACAGAACTAGAACAAATAATTTTAAAACTTGCATGGCAACACAAAAGACCCCGAATAGCCAAAACAATCTTGAGAAAAAAGAACAGAGCTGGAGGAATCACACTCCCTCACTTCAGACTATACTACAAAACTGCAGTAATCAAAACAGTACGGTAATGGCACAAAAAGAGCCACATAGATCAATGGAACAGAACAGACAGCCTAGAAATAAACCCACACTCTTATGGTCAATTAATTTACGACAAAGGAGGCAAGAATATATACAGGAGATAAGACAATTTCTTCAATAAATGCTGCTGGGAAAACTGGGCAGCTACATGTAAAAGAATGAAATTAAAGCATTCTCTGACTCCATATACAAAAATAAACTAAAAATGGCTGAAAGACCTAAATGTAACATTGGAAACCGTAAAACTTCTAGAGGAAAACACAGGCAGAACATTCTTTGACATAAATTGTAGCAATATTTTTTTACATCTGTCTCCTAAAGCAAAGGAAATAAAAGCAAAAATAAACAAATGAGACCTAATTAAACGTAAAAGCTTTTGCACAGCAAAGGAAACCATCAACAAAATGAAAAGACAACCTACTGAATGGGAGAAAATATTTGCAAATGATATAACCAATAAGGGGTTAATATCCAAAATATATAAACAGCTCATACAACTCAACATCAAAAAAATAAACAACCTGATCAAAAAATGGGCACGTTTTTCCAAAGAGGACATGCAGATGGCTAACAGACACATGAAAAGATGATCAACATCGCTAATCATCACAGAAATGCAAATCAAAACCGCAATGAGATATCACCTCTCACCTGTCAGAATGGCTATCATCAAAAAGAACACACAGGGCTTCCCTGGTGGCGCAGTGGTTGAGAATCCGCCTGCCAATGCAGGGGACACGGGTTCGAGCCCTGGTCCAGGAAGATCCCACATGCCGTGAAGCAACTAAGCTCGTGTGCCACAACTACTGAGCCTGTGCTCTAGAGCCCGTGAGCCACAACTACTGAGCCCGTGTGCCGCAACTACTGAAGCCCGCGTGCCTAGAACCCGTGCTCCACAATGAGAGAAGCCACTGCAATGAGAAGCCCGCGCACCACAACGAAGAGTAGCCCCCGCTCGCCGCAACTAGAGAAAGCCCATGTGCAGCAACAAAGACTCAACACAGCCAAAAATAAATAAATAAATAAATAAAATTTTTTAAAAAAACACACACACACAAAGAAGAAAAAAAAAGGACACAAATGACAAATGTCAGCAAGGATGTGGAGAAATGGGAACACTTGTACACTCTTTGTGGAAATGTAAATTGGCCACTGTGGAAAACAGTATGAAGGTTTTCTCAAAAAAAATGAAAATAGAACTACCATACAACCCAGCAATGCCACTCCTGGGTATATATCCAAAAAAAAACAAAAAACAAAACATTAATTTGAAAAGATACATGCACCCCAGTGTTCATAGCAGTATTATTTACAATTGCCAACATATGGAAGCAACCTAACTGTCCATCAATAGATGAATGAATAAAGATGTGGTATATAAAATATATATGATGGAATACTACTCAGCCATGAGAAAGAATGAAATTTTGCCATTCGCAACAACATGCACAGACCTGGAGGGTATTTCGCTAAATGAAATACGTCAGACAGAGAAAGACAAATACTATATGATATCACTTATATGTGGAATCTAAAAAATAAAACAAACTAGTGAATATAACAGAAAAGAAGCAGACCCACAGATATAGAGAACAAACTAGCAGTTACCAGTGGGAAGAGGGAAGAAGGGAGTGGCAAGTTAGGGGTAGGGGATTAAGAAGTACAAACTATTATGTATAAAATAAATAAGCTACAAGGATATATTGTACAACACAGGGAATATAGCCAATATTTTATAATAACTATAAATGGAGTATAACCTCTAAACACTGTGAATCACTATGTTGTACCCCTGTAACTTATATAATATTGTACATCAACTATACTTCAATAAAAAAGTAATAATAAAAAAAAAATAAAAGATGAGGTTGTTGTCCAAAATTAACCTCTAAATGTCTAAACAGCAGGTTTGGCTGGAGGGGGGCGGCGCAGAGGCGGGGAGGCATACTGTGGAGCCCTTTGTCAACCCCCTGCCTTGAAAGACCTCAACCTAAGATGTCACTAAAATCCTCAGAGATCAGTAAAGGGCACCCCTTTTTCTGAAAGTTTGATAAATGGACCTGGGCCTCTATGGCTAGCCTCAAAGGGTTAAGAATACAACAGGAGGTGAGCTGTGGCTCTCCATAAGGCCACACACCTCTGACTATATCTCTGCCTGTAAAACAAGAACATTCACCACCTCCCTCCCTCATGACTCTTGGCAGGCTTCATCAGTGGCCAATGACGATAAAAATGTTTGTTATTTATAATGCCCAGTAGCACGCTGCATCTGTGAGGACAGAGCCACAGAGCACAAGGATTACGTCTTTAGAGTGTGATACAACTGTGGGCAGAAAAACTCCAATCACGACTTCCTTCTCAAAACCCCAAAATAAGAAATGTAGATGAACAGAACAATCCAGAGCCCACATGCCTATCTATGTTCACCAAGGTTTTCCCCACCTTTGCTGGCTGTTCCTCCCTGCTGGTCCCCTGAATGCTGGAGCTCCTCAAGGCTCTCCCCATCTTATTCCATATTCCCTTTTAAGAGATCTCATCCTCTCTCATGGCTTTAATTACATCTTACTGACTCTCAAATGTTGATCAACACTCAGCACAGACCCTCCTCCTGATACAGACCGGCAGATGCAACTACCTACTTGACAGAATCACCTGGACATCTTAAAAGACACCTGCTTAAAACTGAACCCAGAATGCTCCTTCCCCATCCCCACCCCAAGCCTGCCCCTTTGCCAGGGTTCCTCCCAGTTACACCAGCAGGATCTCTGGGACATAGTCATCTCCAAGGTAGGTATCTTCAGAATATATTGTATATCGTTAAGTAAAAAAAGAAACATGTAAAACTGTGTTTAGTAGGATGCTATCTTTTGTGCATCAAAGGGAGAAAATAAATATCACACACACACATCCATTTGCGTACTTCTTCAAAATGAAACAAAGGAGGGATAAATCAAAATAAAAATGGTTGCCTATCAAGGGAGAAAGGGAAAAGGATGGAAGATATTGAGATTAAAGGAAACTTCTGTGACTCTATACTGTTACGTAGTTTTAACTTTGGGAAATGTTGTATATAAAAGTTTTATATAATTTTTAAATTAAATCAAAAGGAAATACCTCTAAAAATTAAAAACAAATTGAAGCAAATTAATGTATGTCTGGGTGGGAGTATACTTATGTGAAGAAAAGACTTTACTAAACATAGTACTCTGAACTATGGGACATATTTTTGGGCCCAAAAAGAACCACAAAGAAATCATAAATTTCACTCTGAGTCTTATTGTTAGTAGAGAAAAAAACACATAATTATTTGAAAACTGTAATAAGTATGTTGTAGATGTGCAGAATAGAGTTTACATTTAAAAAAAAAAAAGAAAGAAAGAAAAGAAAACGGTATCCTTAGAAAAGCCAGCTTGCAAGGTTGGCCTTTGGCTGGCATCTGGGACACTGGATTTTGGGTGGTTCCCACAATTCCCAGAACTGATAAGAATGGTTCACTATGGGACTTCCCTGGCAGTCCAGTGGTTAAGACTTCGCCTTCCAATGCAGGGGGTGTGGGTTCGATCCCTGGTCAGGGAGCTAAGATCCCACATGCCTTGTGGCCAAAAAACCAAAACATAAAACAGAAGCAATACTGTAACAAATTCAATAAAGACTTTAAAAATGGTCCACATCAAAACAAACAAAAAAAAATCTAAAAAAAAAGAATGGCTCACTATGACTAACCTGTTTGTGGAAACAATATGGTTTATGCTGAATACCTGCCTTCTTGCTGGAAGTCTGGAATTTTGGTTTGTGCTAGGCAGAGGGTGCTTATGTCACCTGTCCCCAATAAAACCCTAGGCAATGAGTCTCTAATGGGTTTCCTTGGTAGACAATATTTCATACAATTTCATGGGGTTCCCACTGAAAATCAAAGCTTTATTGGTCAAGATTGGAGGTTGCTAGAGCCCAAACTCACTGTTCTGAACACTAATAAAGGGAAAGAACCAAGCATTTATCCTGCCTTTTACTATGAACAGCATTTCAGAGTAACCATATAGGGATGAGGAAAAGGTCTTCTTCACTGAAGAATTCCAGCTAATAAAGGCCAAAGGAAATAATGGATCTAAGCAATGATCAGTGGATGCTAAAACCATTCAGGTGAAAGAGTTATAAAATGAAGATTTTATAACAGAGGGATCAGCTATTACCACCCGAACCCACAGATATCTTAGAATCTCTGTGTGACAACCAGACACCAAGTGCTGATTGATGACATGTAATAAGAAGTACACAGCACTAGCTATGAGGTGTTCTCACTAAATAACTTGATCTGAATCGAATCAAGCCTCTAAACTGAATTTCTTGTTGACAGGAGATATGGGGAACAAGGCAACATGCCAAATGACACCACAGAGAAGCAATCAGCCAAATCCTGGATGTGAATGTGGCAGATGACAATGACCTGCTTTCTCCAGCAAACCAAGGTCGTGAGAAAATTGGGAGTCGGGTGGTGGAAGGAGGGTACAGAGCTACAGAATACAGAGACCTATAGAACGAGAGTCAAAACAACAAGAAAGCCAACCTGATCATGTCACTCTCTTCCTTAAAACCCCTGGGGTCCCGCCACTCCTCTGGCTGTTCTCATCGTGTCCTTTCTGTGCTCTGGCCACAGTCACCTGCATTCAGTTCCTAAACCATTCCTTCATTCCTCGGGTCCTTACACATGCAGTTCCCTCTCCTTGGGGGAGGGGGAACAACCCAGCCCCTGCCCCAGTGTAAGATTAGGTCCTTCCCCCTTGTTATACACCCTCACAGTACTCTGTACTTCTCAGGGAAACATGTGTATTTGTTACATATCTGCCCTTCTCCCAAAGACTAGAAGTTCCCTGAGGGCACACACCACATCTTTCAGCAGAGTCTGACACACAGTAAGTATGTGCTAAATAAAAATCTGCTTAACGCACATGTGAACAAATAAGGTATGAACGATATGGCCCAATGCCACCAGGTGGGAATTTAGGGACACTCTAAATCAATAAAGCCCCGCGTAATCCCTGCTAGTCTTCATTGCTGTGATAGCTATTTTCAGTACCTAGAACCCGGTCTAAGGAGCGGAGGCTCACAGGGAAGGACTCACCGCCTCGTGGGACTTGGGAATGGGTACAATGATGGCCAGTACACAGATGAGCTGGAAGATGGCACCCAGGAAGAGTCCATATCGCAGCAGGTTCTCCAGGAATGTGGGTTCGGGCACCTCGGGAGGGGAGAAGTCCAGGTCGGAGGCCATGGCCCCAGCTTGCTGCCTGAGGTCCCCTCCGATTCACCACTCTCCAGAGCCAACTTCTAAATGCAAAGAGTTAATGTCATGTTTCTACAACTGACGTTTAAATGGTTCCACTTCCACAAACACACCCACATACATGCAAGAATATATAAAGCAACTGCAATGAAATGTTAACAATTCTTGAACCTAAGTGGAGGATATATGGAGAGTCACTGGACCATTCTTTCAACTTTTTTGTATGTTTGAAGTTTTTCCAAAAATGAAGTTACAGGAGATAAATAAATAAATGCAAACATTTCAACAAAAATCTCAAATCAACATACATTTGCTGAAGGCCTGCTCTGTTTCAGGTTTTATTTATTTGTTCATTTATAGATCCAGTCACTCATTCAACAAATACTTATTGAACACCAAGCACTGAAGAGTGAGTAAAACAGACAAATCCCTGCTCTCTCGGGGCCTACCTCTCAGGACAGAGGGACAGAGGTGGACAAAGAACACATCCAGATGGGACATGCCATCTAGTGATAACTGTTTTGAAAAAAGCTTCAGAAGGGCATCATTTTATTTTGTATAGGGTGACAGGAAGGGCCTCTCTGAAGAAGAGACAGGAATGAAGTGACAGAGATAGGAAGTATGAGACTGAGCCAGTGAAGCATCTCAGGGAAGCATATTCCAGGCAGAGAGAAAAGCAAGTGTAGAGGCCTCAGGGCAGAGATATGAGTCCAAAATGGCCAGAGAGGCATACAGGAGGGAGAGTAGAAGAAGGTAAGATCAGAAGGAATGGCGACTGACCTTGTAGGACCCTAACACTTCTGATTTGATTGAGTAAAATGTAAAGCCACAGAAGGGTTTTGGGCAGAAAAGTGACATAATCTGATTTACACTTTTTTTTGGCCACGCCACATGGCTTGTGGGATCTTAGTTCCCCAAGCAGGGATCGAACCCGGGCCCCTGGCAGTGGAAGCACAGAGCCCTAACCACTGGACCGCAGGGGAATTCCCTGATTTACATTTTAAACGGGGTGGGGGGGTGCAGAGTGGACGTAGGGAGACCAGTGAGGGAGCTACTACCAGTAACCCAAATAAGAGATGCTGGGGACATGGACGACAGGGGCAGTGGTGCCCAGTGGTGGCAGGTCCGGCCTCAACCCACCTCTCTAGCCTCTCACTTCACCAGAGTCCCCCACTCCTAATACACTGGTCGAGCTGAAAGACCTGCCTGTAATTCTCCAAGAGCACTGAGCTCTTTCAAATCCTGGGCCTCTACCCAAGTGGCACACTCTGCCAAGAATGCCCTTTCCCATTACGACTGCTTGGCGAAGCCCCTACTCTACCTCCAAGGCTGAACTCGTGCTCCACCCCCCAGCATGCCTTTCTTACTGCCCTCCTCCTACCCTGGTAGGACTGAACTGCTCCCCCTCTACCACAGCACCCACGAGTGGCTTCCTTTGGCCCACCCCAATGAGAAAGGGGAAAACTCACTTGGGAACCAGGCCCACCTGACTCCAAAGCCCTTTGTGTTTTCAGGGATCTGTGCCACAAGGCAACTTTCCACTAAATCTGAGCTGTCCAACATGGTGGCCCTGAGCCACATGTGGCTATGGAGAGTTGAAACACAGCTAGTCCAAACTGAGATAGCTGTTCAGTTAGGTCCACACTCAATTTAGAAGATAGTATGAACATAAGACTGTATCAATAGGGCTTCCCTGGTGGCACAGTGGTTAAGAATCTGCCTGCCAATGCAGGGGAACGGGTTTGAGCCCTGGACCGGGAAGATTCCACATGCCACGGAGCAACTAAGCCCGTGTGCCACAACTACTGAGCCTGCACTCTAGAGCCCGCATGCCACAACTACTGAAGCCCACACGCCTAGAGCCCATGCTCCGCAACAAGAGAAGCCACCGCAATGAGAAGCCTGTGCACCGCAATGAAGAGTAGCCCCTGCTCGCTGCAAATACAGAAAGCCCGTGCGTGGCAACAAAGACCCAACGCAGCCAAAAATAAATAAAAATTTAAAAAAATTAATTTTTAAAAAACGAACGTATCAATAAAATATCTCGTTAACAGTGTTTTATACTGACTGCATGTTGAAATAACATACTGGGTTAAATAAATTATTAATTTCATCTGATGTTGAAAAAGAACTAAGTTGGAGGATTCACTTTCTGATTTCAAAACTTAGTATAGAGCTACAATAATCAAAACAGTGTGATACTGGCATAAGGATCTAGGCCAATGGAACGGAATAAAGAGCCCAGAAGTAAATCCTCACATATATAGTCAACTGATTTCTGAACAAGGGTGCCAAGACAATCCAATGGGGAAGGATAGTCTTGTCAAGAAATAGTGCTGGGAAAATTGGATATACACATGCAAAAGAATGAACTGGACCCTTATCTTACACCATATACAAAAATTAACTCAAAATGGATCAAAGAACTAAACTTAAGAGCTAAAACTATTAAACCTATAGAAGAAAACATAGGAGGAGTCTTCACGACATTGGATTTGGCAATGACTTCTTAGATGTGACACCAAACCACAGGCAACAAAGGAAAAAATAAATTGGACTTCATCAGAATCAAAAACTTTTGTGCATCAGAGGGCACTATCAAGAGAGTGAAAAGACATACTGGAAAACAGTTTGGCAATTTCTAAAAAAGTTAAACGTAGAATTACCACATGATCCAGCAATTCCACCCCTAGGTATATACCCAACAGAACTGAAAGCATGGACTCAGATACTTGTACACCAATGTTCACAGCTACACTATTCACGATAGCCAGAAGTTAACAACCAAGAGTCTATCAACAGATGAATGGATAAACAAAATGTGGTATAGACAAAGGACAAAGGACATTCACTCAGCTACTAAAATGAATGAAATTCTGATACATGCTACATGGATGAACCTTGAAAACATGCTAAATGAAATAAGCCTGACAGAAAAGGACAAGTATTGTATGATCCCACTCATTAGGTACCTAGAATTGGCAAATTCATAGAGACAGAAACTAGAATATAGGTTACAGGGGCTGGAGGAGGGGCAATAGGGAGTCATTGTTTAATGAGTACAGAGTTTCAGTCTGGAATGATGAAAAAGTTCTGGAAATAGTGGTGATGGTTACACACACTGTACACTTAAAAATGGTTAAAATGGTAAATTTTATGTTATGGATATTTTACCACACACACACACAAACTGTACCTGTTTCTTTCTACTTTCTAAATGTGGCTACTAGAAAATTTTAAATTACACACATGGCCTGCATTATATTCCTACGGATGGCTCTGGGTTAAGAGACTATCCTAAAACCTTCCTCCACTTTGGCTCTGCGGCTTCACTGCTTTGCAACATTTTTCCAACATGAAGGAGTAGTGACTAAACGATGACAAAAACAACCTTCCAAGTGAACAGACTGGGGTTTATGCAAATGCGCATTGTCTACCTTTCAACCTAGTCACTTAGGAAGGTGATGTGCCCGAGCCGACAAGGTGGCCACTGTTTCCCACCACTTCGGTCTCCTTTGGGAATGGCTTTCAAAGCCTGAGGCTCACTTTCCCCCCCCCCCCCACCAAAATCCTCAGAGCTGGCAGATCTTCATCTTCCCAGGAAGGATTTGACTTCTGGAAGGAACCCAACATCATCTGGATCCAAGTGTGGTGAATCAGGTGGAGCCTCAAGCCCAGGAATACCATTTTTGGTCAAATACAAGGTTATGACGCTCAGACCCTAGGCAGATTGTTTGGGGTGGCTCAGAAACTGGCCCTGAAGTGAATTCCAAGGCTGCTGCAAGAACAGCTTTACTGGAGGAAACGTACAGCCCAGACAGGACACTATATCCTTACACCATGTGAATAGCAAGGTATAAAAATGTTCTCTCATTTCTTCACAGTTGCACCTCATAAATATACACTTTTTTAAAATGCCCTTGGCCCTAAACTTTACATTTAAGGCTGTAACAAGCCTAGTGGGCTTATCAATACTTAGATTTATTAATGTTACTCACAGCAACATTGTTAAGAATATTTGTAGTACAATAAAAACATGGGGCCAAGAGTCAGGCGGGGGCACAAACCCTGCTTCTATCAGCAATTAGCTACACTTTGGGCCAATCTCTTGACCTCCTACAGACTTGATGTTCTCAGAAGCCAAACAACAACAATAATATCTATTCAAAGCTATAATGCATTTAGGCTTTTTTTTTTAATGGCAATTAGGCAATATAACAAGAGCCATAAAAGTGATTATATCCTTTGACTGAATAACTCACTTCCTAGAATCTACAGTAAGGAAACAATTCAAAAGAAGAAAAAGGCTTCAGGTACAAAAAAGTTCATGGCAGTGCTATTCGTAATACTGAAAAGCAGGAAGCAACTAAAGTGTCCAACAATAAAGAAGCAGTTAACCCAATTATGGTACATCATGGGATATTCCCCGTTGACTAAAATGGCAAGTACGTATGTGGTGTTATCAGGTCAGCAGAAAGTCTTTGCAAAATTATATTAAATGAAAAAAGAAAATAATTACATAAACACTGACTGCAGCCATGTATAAACTATGATTTCACTGGCTAAAGATCAAAAGAGGCCATAAGAAAATGTAAATAGTTGCTGTTAAAGTGAAGGGCTCATAAGTTTTAATTGTGGGGGGAATATCATTGCAAAAACTGAATACAATCTAAAAGAAAAATCCATGCCTATCTACTCCTCTCACAAGGCTTTTATAGGGTCTAATGAAACGCTGCCCAAGAGAACTTTCTGCAATTATGGAAATGTTCTATACTTCTGTTCTCCAACATGGTAGCCACCAGCCCCATGTGGCTGTTAAGCACTTAAATGAGGCTTAAGGAACTGAATTTTTCATTTTACTTTTACTTTATTTATAAATAGTTGCATGTGGCTAGAGGACTCCCACATTGGACAGCGCAGGTACAACCAGAGGGTGGTTGTAATAAAGTTCTGGAAAACATAAAATGCTCTATACATCTTGTGTCTGCTTTAGAACTCCTGTCTAATTTTCTCTGTACCCCTACACTTTACTTCCCAGTCTGCCTGCCAGGATTTCTGGGTTTTCCTTTCCTGAATACAGAAGTCACAAGAGTCCTACTCATCCTTCAGCTCCCAAAAAGGAGGCTCTTATCCCTCAGACTCCTTGAAAGGCTTTGCTCCCCCCACCCCACCCCCGACACTGTCACAGCAGTAGCAGTAAGCGAATCATTTGCCAGATGTGCACAGCACTTTACAGTCAGCATCTCATTCATTTCACAACCACTCTGGGAGGCGGGTATTACTAACGAGGATGAGGAAACCGAGGCTTGGGAGAGGTTACGTGGCCTACCCTGGGATTACTTGGCTGAGAAGTGGCAAAGTTAGGATTCAAACTGGCTGGTGGGTATGACTGAAACTTAGCTGGTGGTCAATGGTTTTCAAACTGCAGGCTGTGGCCAATTTTTGAGCCATGGAAACCATTAAGGGGGCTGCAGCTGACATTTTTTCCTCTTTAATTTTATTAACCAGTACTTTAATTAATTAAGTAAATGACAATAGAAAATATCATATCAGTAAGGGTGAGTATTGTGTCCTGAAGCTTTTTTTTTTTTAACCAGTTATATCCATCTACATCCAAGCAAGGATGTTCTGGGTCAAAATTCAAAATGTATTTCTTATTGTTTGAGAAATACTACACAGTCTAATGTTTTTACTTGCTCCACTATAAGCTCCTGGACAGCAGGGACCCAGGGTCCACCTTGAGTTTCTTCCAGGGCCTGACTCAGATATTTGGTAACTGATGAAACCTATGGTTGTTTCCCACCTTTAAAGTAAGAGCAGATGCCCCAACCAACAGCCTCATTTAACAAGGGGGAGGGGGAGCGGAGAGGCACGGTGCTTGCTTAGGCTCTACCAGTGAGTCAGGGCAACGCTGAACATCCCGCTAGGTCTCTAACCCTGTGATTCTCCAGACTTGCTTAAGAGCAAAGGTTTTTACACATGGGGGGAAACTCATACCCCCATCAGAATTTCATAAAAAGTACAGAGCCATTTATTATCAGACAGGGCAAATAATTTCCTAAGGTTATCCGACCCCTTGAGGCTCATCTGTGAATGCCAGATACCAGTGGTCTGAAGCTTTCATTCACTGGACACATATTTACTGAGCATCATTCTAGTTCCTGCCATGGAGTTTTCATTCCAATTGGAGGCACTCAAACACACACATATAGATATGTAATGGCAGCAGTATTATCAGAAATATAAATAGGGAGATAAGGGGTGCTATTTTGTATGAGGTAGTCAGGCAAAGGCCTCTCTGAGAAGGTGTCATTTCAGCAAAGGCAAGAAAAAAGTGAAAGAACAAGTCATTTCAATTCCTGTTAGGTACCCCAAGGTGGAGAAACAGCAAAGGATAAGGTCCTGAGGCAGGAATGAACTTTATGACCAAGGAGAAGAGAGTAGAGTGAGCAGCTGTGTAGGACCAGCAGAACTCTGGGTCAAAGGGGAGCCACTGGAAAGTTCTTAGCAAAGAAACGACATGATCTGACTCATTTTTAAATGGTCCCTGTGGCTGCTGTGTTGAGAACAGAATGTAGAGGGGCAAGAGTGGTAACAGGGAAACCAGTTAAGAGGCTACTACATAATAGTCAAAAAGGCACACTTGCACCAGGTAGCAGTAGAGGCGGTAAATTCTCAGGTTGTAGATATATTTTGAAGAGAGGGCCAACAAGATTTCTGAGATGAAATCTGAGAGAAATTAAAAATAAGACCTGAAGGTGAAACTATTCTGTATGATACTGTAATGGTGAGTACAAGACATTAAGCATTTGTCAAAACCCATAGAACTGGACTTCCCTGGGGTCCAGTGGTTAAGAATCTGCCTTCCAATGCAGGGGACGCGGGTTCGATCCCTGGTCGGGGAACTAAGATCCCACATGCCGCAGGGCAACTAAGCCCGCGCGCCGCAACTAGAGAAGCCTGCCCCCTGCAACTAGAGAAGCCTGTACACCACAACGAAGAGCCTGCGTGCTGCAACTAAGACCCAGCAAACTTTACAGCACAAAGAGTAAACTTTAATGTACATGAATTTAAAAAAAAAAATCATTTAGGTATCCAGGATGGAATGCAGAATGTGACATTCTGAATCTAAATGTATTAGAAATGGATGAAGCGATTTCACTGAAGGGGTAGGGGGAATCAGGTGCTGACCTCAGTAACTTTGGAAATGGTTGGAGTTTGTAAGACTAAAGGCAAAAGGAACTGTGTATGTCACTGTACTCTAGTTAATAAAGTTGTTTCCCACATGGGATATAGGTTACCAATTCTGAAACAACTATACATATACACTGGAATTGAACAATTAAGTAAATGGATGGTAGATGGTGGGAGCTAGGTTTGTTACAGTTGGAGTAGAAGGTTACAGTTAAGCCAGAGGAGGCTAGAATGATCCATGTGGAATGGATGAGTGTTGCAGACATCAGTATAAACTCATATTTAGATTAATATAGATACAGAAGGCTACATATTTATATATATACATATATGTGTGTGTGTGTGTGTATATATATATATATATATGTAGAGAGGGAGAGGAGAGGGAGAGGGAGATTAGTCTACACACATAAATCTCTTGCTCTTTTGCTCTGGGCATACTAGTAGCAATGAGCACACCTCGCACCCAGATCTTGGTTTCTGATACCATCCTCCAATAAAAGGAACCAGGGCTCCTGGGAGAAATGGTTAACTCTAGGACTGATGCAGGAAATACACAAGATGAACCTGTAACAGAAAGTAAGAAAGTGTTCAAAAAAACCCAAAACACATTGATCGGGGTATGTCAAAGGGATATAGAAGCCACTTCAAAGAGCTCCCAATCGCCAAAGCCAGAACAATTTGTACAAAAAAATAAATTAAGTAGTACTGGATTATAACCCAAAGTATGAAAAGAAATATCCAAGACTATACTGATATAAATGATTTAATAAATACACAAATTTCCCATGGAGAATTTCAAATAATTTATGTAGATAATCTGTCTTAAAGTGTGACGTGTAATTCCACACTCCTTAAGCATGGGCTGTGCATAATGACTTCCTTCCAAGAGTACAATATGGAAAAGTGGGGGAAGGGGAGTAACTTTACAGTGGAAGAACTTGACTACCTCAAGCTAGTGATCTGGGTTAACATCATCTGTGATAACTTATATTGAAAGTATATACCCTTGATGTGATATGATGAGAATGGCACTTTACCTCTGTGGTCTTCCTCCCCCAAACCTATAACTCCAATCTCATCACAAGAAAAACACCAGACAAATCCCAGCTGAGGGTCATTTTACAAGATATCTGACCAATAACACTCAAAACTGTCAAGTTTATCTAAACGAGGAAAGTCTGAGGAACTATCACAGTCCTAGAAGCCTAAGGAGACACGAATAATGTAATATGGGATCCTGGAACAGAAAAAGGACATTAGGAGAAAACTGAGCAAATCGGAAGAGACCATGGACTTTAGTTAATAATAATTTACTGATATCAGTTCATTAACTGTGACAAAAGTATTATACTAATGTAAAATGTTAATAATAGGGAAAACTGTGTGGGAGATACATGGGAACTCACTGCAGCATCTTCACAATAATTTTGTAAATCTAAAATTGTTCTCGGGACTTCCCTGGTGGCCCAGAGGTTAAGAATCCGCCTACCAACGCAGGGAACGTGGGTTTGAGCCCTGGTCCGGGAAGATCCCACATGCCGCGGAGCAACTAAGCCCGTGCACCACAACTACTGAGCCTGCGCTCTAGAGCCCGCAAGCCACAACTACTGAGCCTGCACTCTAGAGCCCCTGTGCCACAACTACTGAAGCCCGCGCGCCTAGAGCCCGTGCTCCACAACAAAAGAAGCCACCGCAATGAGAAGCCCGCGCACCACAAAGAAGAGTAGCCCCCACTAGCCACAACGAGAGAAAGCCCGCACGCAGCAACGAAGACTCAACACAGCCCCCTAAAAAAATAAAAATAAATTAAATAAATTAATAATAAATAAATAAATTAAATAGTTCTCAAATAAAAAGTTTATTGGAAAAAAAAAGTCACTATTTCAAAATAAATAAATAACCCCTGAGACATGTATAGCTGTCCAGACTTAGCAAACAGAAACTAAGTCTTCTCTTAGACTCAAAGAAACAGATTCTAAGGATGTTGGTAGGGGATCCTTGGCTTCTAATGAAGTGATTTAAAAATTCTGTCCTGAGACTGGAGAACAGAAAATCAGTGTCAGGAATTACTGCCTTACAGCCATGGGCTGTATACCCAGACCCGTCCCATTACAACAAATTCCCAGGAAGTGCTCAAAACTGGGTTAGAATTTTGTCCTATGGAAAGGTAAGCCATCTCCTAGAGCAGTCAAAACTGGCAGCCAGTAGGCTGAAGCTGGTGGGCAGATGTCCTACAAAATGTAATTATTAAATCCGAATTTGTTGCCACCACTTAAAAAGTGAGGTTTCACATACTCATTTCCCACTTCTCTTAAAAAGAAATAAATCAGCGAACACGCACTGTGCATTTACTAAGCACCTTGCATTCACCAACTCATTTAATCCTCAGATTAACCCTATGCGCCCATTTTACAGAGGAGGAAACTGAGAACCAGAGAGGCAACCAGAGCTCGCCCACGGTTACACAGCAATAGGGGAACACTCAGGGGTCAAACCCCAGCCAAGCTGACTCCAGGGCTCTGGCTCCTCCTAAAGCTCCGTCAGTGGGAAGAAAGGCCAGGTCACAACTGTGAGGAGCACCGGGTTCTGGCCCTGCTCAGAACTAAAGCGCTGAGAGACAGCAAGACAGGCTCTCCGCCCCCTTGGGACTCAAACTCCCCTCCCAAGTAACTTCCGAAAGAGCGACCCAGGAAGTTATTTACTCCGCGCACGCAGTGGCCCCCGGGCCGACAGAACAGCGCCGCCCGCGGCGCCCGAGCTTAAGCCCCTCTCCGTACCTCAGCATCTGCGACTCCACCCCGCCCCGAAGCCCGGGACCGGCCACAGCATCGCCGCACTCACCTCCAGCGCCGCCGCACCGCGCCCCCGGAAGTGGTTCCTGGCGACCTCGGTCCCGGAAGTGACGCTCCTGAGCAACCAGCGGGCTCAGCTCCGACCGCCCTCGTTGCTAGGGTTGGTGGATCCGGGCCTCTGGGCTTTGTCAGATGTTTGAGCTGAACGGAGAGGACTACGGAAGTGAGATCCAGACACCG
This sequence comes from Eschrichtius robustus, assembly GCF_028021215.1. Classification (NCBI taxonomy): domain Eukaryota; kingdom Metazoa; phylum Chordata; class Mammalia; order Artiodactyla; family Eschrichtiidae; genus Eschrichtius; species Eschrichtius robustus. The sequence goes on from NC_090839.1 coordinate 22,683,862, forward strand.
TCGATTCTTCAAGCCCCTTTATCACAGCCCATTTCATCAAATGTTTATACACATTTATAGAAGCCTTTTTTTTTTTTTTTGAAGTAGATCTACAATGTTGTGTAAATTTCAGGTGTACGGCAGAGATTCTGTTATATACATATATACATATATATGTGTATATATATATATTCTTTTTCAGATTATTTTCCATTATAGGTTGTTATAAGATATTGAATATAGTTCCCTATGCTATACAGTAGGTCCTTGTTGTTTTATTTTATATATAGTAGTGTGTATCAGTTAATCCCAGATTCCTAATTTATCCCTTCCCCCCTTCCCCTTTGGTAACCATAAGTTTGTTTTCTACATCTGTGAGTCTATTTCTGTTTTGTAAGTAAGTTCATTTGTATCACTTTTTTAAATTCAACAAAGAGGTGATATCATATGATATTTGTCTTTCTCTGACTTACTTCACTTAGTATGATAATCTGTAGGTCCATCCATGTTGCTGCAAATGGCATTATTATGTTCTTTTTTATGGCTGAGTAGATGGTATATATGTACCACATCTTCTTTATCCATTCATCTGTCAGTGGACATTTAGGCTGCCTTCATGTCTTGGTTATTGTAAACAGTGCTGTTGTGAACATTGGGGTGCATGTGTCTTTTTGAATTAAGAGTTTTCATCTTTTCTGGACATATGCCCAGGAGTGAGATTGTTGGATCATATGGTAACTGGTTTTTTAAGGAACCTCCATACTGTTCTCCATAGTGGCTGTATCAATTTACATTCCCACCAACAGTGCAGGAGGGTTCCCTTTTCTCCACACCCTCTCCAGCATTTATTATTTGTAGACTTTTTGATGATGGCCATTCTGACCATGAGGTGAGGTGATGCCTCATTGTAGTTTTGATTTACATTGTATTGAAGACTTAATTCTATGCCAGGCCCTGAGCTAAGAGCCTACAATGAAATGCAGAGAGGAGACAAACAAGCACAGTTTTGTAATTCAGACAGAAGCAAATTATTAACATTCATTCAAAACATTCACCGAGTACCTACTCTATGGCTTGTGCTGGTTGTTGAACCAGACAGATGGAGTCTCTGCCCTCGTGGAGCTTAAGTTTGAACATATTATCATATAATGTGATAAGTGTTTGGATGGCAGTACAGAGTTCCTGACTGAGTATTGGTGGGGCAAGTAATGGGGGGAAAGGAGATCTAGTAGGACTTGGTAATCAGCCTCCACTATGAACCTGAGTGATTCTTGACTGCTGGTATCCATGCCTTTGTATAGCCCCTTCCCACATTGAATAGGGCTGACAGATACAGCCAATAGGGTATTGTGGAAATCATGGAGTATGAGTTCCAAGATGAAGACATAAAAGACATTGTTCTTCCTCATTGCTCTCTCCTGATCATTCATCAGGGATCCATGTTGTGAGAACACTGAAGCAGCCCTGGGGAGGGGCTTGCATGAATAATAACCAAGCCTCTTGCCAACAACCACCTCCAACTTGCCAGCCATGTGTGTGAGCCATCTTGGGAGTGGATCCTCCAGCCTCAGTCAAACCTTCAGGTAACTGCAGCCCTGGCCAAAATCTTGAATATAATCTCATGAGAGACCTTGAGCCAGAAACAGTCAACAAAATCACTCTTGAATTCCTGACCCATAGAAGTTGTGAAATAATAAATATTACTACTTTAAGCTCCTAAATTTCAAGGTAATTTTTTTTCAGCATAGATAACTAGTACAGAGAAGATCAAGGAAGAGGTGTTGGATGCTAAAGATTCAAAAAAGAATGAGACCTAATCTTAGCCTCAAGGAGCTCACTCTCTCCTGGAGGACACAGACAGAAATAATTATAATTCACTCAACATCCACTAATCCCATACTATGTGAGATGATATGGAGGAACCAAAGATGTATTATTTATTCGTTCATTCAGCAAATATTTATGGAGTTTCTATTCTGGATCATACACTATGGAATCAGGAAGGCAATAGTGAGTGAGTGGGTCCCTACCCTCACTGTGTTTACAGACCAGGGGTTATCTGACACCCGCATTAATCAATCACAAAGAAATGTATGTTTATGAACCATGAGGTGTGTAGGGAGGAAATAAGAGGAAACCATGAGAGAATAAATAACATGGGAGATACAATCAAGAAAGGGTGATCGGGGAAGGCCTCTCTGTGGAGGTAACATTTAAACTAAGAAACAAAGAATGAATAGGAATTTGCCAGGCACAAAAGGAATAAGCATGGTGGGAGGTGGAAAGGTTGTTGGAAAGGCTTGGCGCATAAGACAGTGGGGAGAAGCTGAGGCCTGAGAGGTACAGATATTTAGGGAACTTCCCTGGCAGTCCAGTGGTTAGGACTCGGTGCTTTCACTACCATAGGCCCGGGCCCAGGTTCCATCCCTGGTTCGGGAACTGAGATCCCACAAGCTGTGCTTGCCACAGTCAAAAAAAAAGGAAGGAGGGAGAGAGGGAGGAAAGAGAGAGAGAGAGGAAGGAAGGGAGGGAGGGAGGAAGGAAGGAAAGGAAGGAAAGAAGGAAGGAAGGAAAGGAAGGAAGGAAGGAAGGAAGGAAGGAAGGAAGGAAGGAAGGAAGGAAAGGAAGGAAGGAAAGAAAAAGAAAGGAAGAGAGAGAGAGACAGAGAAAGAAAGAAAGGAAGCAAGGAAGGAAGGAAGGAAGGAAGGAAAGAAGGAAGGAAAGGAAGGAAGGAAAGAAAAAGAAAGGAAGAGAGAGAGAGACAGAGAAAGAAAGAAAGGAAGCAAGGAAGGAAGGAAGGAAGGAAGGAAAGGAAGGAAGGAAAGAAAAAGAAAGGAAGAGAGAGAGAGACAGGGAAAGAAAGAAAGGAAGCAAGGAAGGAAGGAAGGAAGGAAGGAAAGAAGGAAGGAAAGGAAGGAAGGAAAGAAAAAGAAAGGAAGAGAGAGAGAGACAAAGAAAGAAAGGAAGCAAGGAAGGAAGGAAGGAAGGAAGGAAAGAAGGAAGGAAAGGAAGGAAGGAAAGAAAAAGAAAGGAAGAGAGAGAGAGACAGAGAAAGAAAGAAAGGAAGCAAGGAAGGAAGGAAGGAAGGAAGGAAGGAAGGAAGGAAGGAAAGGAAGGAAGGAAAGAAAAAGAAAGGAAGAGAGAGAGAGACAGAGAAAGAAAGAAAGGAAGCAAGGAAGGAAGGGAGGGAGGGAGAGAGAGAGAAAGAAAGGAAAGAAAGAAAAGGAAGGAAAGAAAAAAAGAAAAGAAGAGAGAGGGAAAGAAAGAAAGGAAGAGAGAGAGAAAGAAAGCAAGGAAGGGAGAAAGGGAGGGAGGGAGAAAGAGAGAGAGAGAAAGAAAGAAGGAAGGAAAGATACAGATATTTAGGACAAGACTTGGTACTTGTCCTGGAGGGGCTTACTGTGGGGTGTGGATGAGGAGGGTCGTAGGCGACAGAGATGTCTTATATGTTGAATTGTGTCCCCCCAAAAAGATTTGTTGGAGAACTAACCCCAGTACCTCAGAATGTGATCATATATGGAGACAGGGTCTTTGCGGAGGTAGTCGAGTTAAAATGAAGTTATTAGGATGGGCCCTAATCCAATATGACTGGTGTCTTTATTAAACAGGGAAATTTGGGCACGATGCACACATACGGGAGAATGCCATGTGAAAATGAAAGCAGAGATCAGGGAGCTGCTTTTACAAGCCGGGGAATGCCAAACATTGCCAGCAAACCACTGGAAGCTACGGGAGAGACATGGAGCAGATTCCTCCCCACAGTCCTCGGCCTTGATTTCTGACTCCCAGCCTCCAGAACTGTGGGGAAATAATTATCCGTTATTTAAGCCACCCAGTTTGTGGGACTGCGTCATGGCAGCCGTAGCGAACTAATACAGATGTGCAGGTGCTTTGAAACCTGTTACTATCTGTATCCAAATGTGAAAGATCCCCAGCACGGCTGCTGCAAGCACAGCTACTTTCTTACTCTCTGGAAGCTTCTGGAGGGATCCAGCTGAGTCTTACTCACCTCTGTGCCCTGCATGGCTTCATTAGCACCACAGCATGGTGGAGAGCTCTGTGGCGTGCTTGTTCCTACCCATAATATCTATGCGAGGCACACTGCTTGCACGATGAAAGAGAAAAAGTTGAAAAAGGCATGGTGTCTGCTCTGAGAAAATTTTCTAAACTAGATGAACACGACGGGGTGAACCAGTTTGAAATGATTCCTGATAGCTGCCATCTATTGAGTATTCACCAGGTGCACAGCACTTTACATATATCAATATTCTCCCCCCAGCAAACCTGTAAGGCAGGTATTATTCCCATCTACAGATGAAGAAACCTAGGGCTGCAGAAGTGAAGCAACTTCCCCAAGTCCCCACAGAGACTGCATGCATAACCACTGCACTACCCAACTAAGCTGCTCAAGCCAGATGAGCACTCCAGGCATGAGTGCTCTAGGATGAAGGGAAGCATCAGCAGAGAATGAGGTATCTGGGAAGGCTTCATGAGGGAGGTGGCTCGATGTGGGTCCCGGATGATGGGCTGGATTTGGACATGGGCAAAGGAAAGTAGAGGCGCAAGACTTGCTTTTTCACCTCCTAGCCTTTGCCTTTGTTGGTGTCTTTGCCTGGAATGCTCTCTTCTCCCAGCTCTTTACAAGACAGGCTCGTTCTCATCCCTCAGGGCTCGGCCCAAATACTACTTTTCAGAAAGGGCTTCCGTGATCGCCCTTTCTAGCTAATTGTTTTTTCTAGAAATGGCTCCAGCAGTATTGCCCATCCCACAGGGGCTCTTCTGCCCCATGACTGCTTGGACCCACAGCGTACAGTGGAAGAGATGTTGCGTCCGTTTCAGGCATGGCGCTTAACTGGCCCGGAAGTCAGTCACCACGTAAGAAGTGCGACCAGCCTGAGACCACTGAGCTGGGAGGAGCCCAAGCCACGTGGGGAGGAAGGGAATCAGAGGAGCATCAGACACCAGACCCGGGAGTGAAGAAGCCATCTTGGAGAGGTGGAAAGATGGACAGGTGTGTGATGAAGCCAAGACGGTAGAATGTTAAGTGTAGAATCTAGGTGGTAGGTATAGCGTGTGCTGTATAATTCTTTCAACTTTTTTTGTATGTTTGAAGTTTTTCACTACAAAGTTGTGGGCAAAAAAGAAACCATCTTGGAAGTGGACTCCCCAGCCCCAGACACCTCAGCTGATACCACGTGGAGCAGAGATGAACCTCCCAGCCCAGTCTTTCCCAAATACCTGACCCACAAAATCATGATCTAAATAAATGGGCATTTTAAGCCACTAAGTTTTGGGGTATAGATTACAGAAATTCTCTTTCTAAGTAGACCTTCCTTACTTTCTATCACAGCTTCCTGCCTGTTTCTTTCATAACATTATCACAATCTGTAATTGTCTTATTTGCCTATTTATCATCAGTTTCTCCCCCTCTAGAATGTAAACTCTATTTCCTTTGTTCACTCCTGCCTCTCAGCACCTAGCACACTGCCTGGTACATGTAGGCTCAAATGAATGTTTGTTGAGTGACTAACTGGGACCAGGAGATGGAGCCTTTCTGAAGAGTACTAGAAGACAACGTGGAATTCACAGAATAGGGGGAAAGCTGGTATTTGTCACTTGGGCTGCCCCAAATCTGAACCCACATTTGTGGGAATCCCAAGAGGTAGGAAGAGGCAGATGGATGGGATGCACACACCCTCTCCTCAGTCCCTGCTGGAGCAAAGATGCTGAACTTAACCACGACCCATCAGAAGCCCCCACCCCAGGCAGCAATGCCAGCTGCAAGGGTCAACCAGAGACTGTGGTGAGTTCCGAGTCCAGGACCTTGTTCAGAGCAGGGATCTTGGCCACAGCTGGCCTTGGGTGGGGTTCCTGCCTGAGCCCAGTTCTGCAGTGTTCCATCAAATTCTTCTCTACCCCATATATACAATGGAATATTACTCAGCCATAAAAAGAAACGAAATGGAGGTATTTGTAGTGAGGTGGATGGAGTTAGAGTCTGTCATACAGAGTGAAGTAAGTCAGAAAGAGAAAAACAAATACACATATATATGGAATCTAAGGGAAAAAAAAAAAATAAGGTCATGAAGAACCTAGTGGCAATACGGGACGGGAATAAAGACACAGACCTACTAGAGAATGGACTTAAGGATATGGGGAGGGAGAGGGGTAAGATGTGACAGGGTGAGAGAGTGGCATGGACATATATACACTACCAAATGTAAAATAGATAGCTAGTGGGAAGCAGCCGCATAGCACAGGAAGATCAGCTCGGTGCTTTGTGAACACCTAGAGGGGTGGGATAGGGAGGGTGGGAGGGAGCGAGATGCAAGAGGGAAGAGATGTGGGAACATATGTATATGTATAACTGATTCACTTTGTTATAAAGCAGAAACTAACACACCATTGTAAAGCAATTATACTCCAATAAAGATGTTAAAAAAAAAAACAGCAATTGTCTAAAACACTGAGTACATCACATGGGACTTAAATATCCAAGCCTGCTTTATCTGTATTAGCAGAATAAAAACACCTGCTCAAAACTAGAAAAAAAAAAAAAAAAAAAAGAATTCTTCTCTGCCATTAGGTTCAGCTCCAGGGAGAAACCAGGAATGCTGAGCATGGTACATCCTGATGGATCCAGAATGCAGGACCAAAACGAGGGGCCGCTTTCCTCCAAATGGTGAGGACATCTTCTACGTGCCAGAAAGGCCAGCAACACATTCATCTCAGAACCAGCAGAGCCCAAACAACAGTGGAGGCTCACCGTATTCTAGACTCTTTTTCTGGGCCTCCAGGAGCCTTCTAGCAGATAACCAACTTTGATAGTTCAAGGTCTGTCCTCTTGCTTTCTACAAGGTGTGAACTAAGGGCTGGATTCCACACTTGGGGGTCTATAAACCCATGGTACCCAGGTCCTATTCCTGTGCTGTACGATCTTCCAGGAGCAGGTCTGCTACAAAGGAGGTGTGGTTCACATTTCAATGCTGGGCTCATTAGAGAGGTCATCGAACAGAATTTCCATCAGAAGGTAGATTACACGTCAACACCACAGAGGGTTTGCCCTTCCCAGGAAAATCCAAATGCTATAACTTGTTCTTGAGACCCAAGGTTTCCCACAGTTTTGAAATCTGAAAAGCTTTATCCAGCAGACATCCATTAAGTGCCAACTGTATGTCAGGGAAACACTAGAGACAAGACCTTGGGCTCTGGTGGGAGAGACAGACATAGACACTAACACAGTAGGATATTTTGAGTTCTACAAAGGAAGTGTGTGCAGAATGACATAAGAACCCGGGAGAAGCATCAGACTCTGCCTTTGGCAATCATGGAAGGCTTCCCAGAGTAGGTGACATTCAATCTCTAGGAGGAGGTTACAGCTGAAGCAAAGTTGTAAACTGAAGCAAACTGAAGCAAAGTTTGGAAGCAGAGTTTGGAAGCAAACTTCCAAATCCCCCTGAGGAAAGAGTCCAGAACTTCATCTCCCTGCTTCAGCCATGGAAGCAGCAAAAGCTTCACATGCAACCAGCATCTGGATGGTATTAATTACCTCCACGTTTATGAAGTGCCTCATTAAACTTGACTCAAACCAACAGCATAGTTGGCTCCCTGGGTTAAATCCACGCTAAATAGTCAGTTACACACAGCACAAGCGAATCATATTTGGTGGGGTTCAGTTCACTTGTCCTGTGAAGGTGCTTTTCCAGCTGAATAATGAGGGTGCCTTTTAATTGCGTGCTGTCTTCCTCCTGGGGGACTTTAGGTGGGACCATCTTCCCAGAGGGGGCCAGGAACTGGGTGTCGTCATCTCCATTTTATAGTTGCATGGACTCAGTAAAGAGATCTGGCCCCAGCCGCATAAACTGGAATCTTACTCCTCCCTCGGGGCCCAGCTCAAATTACCTCATCTTAAAAGATCTTTTGGTTCCCCCATCAGAATTTCCCTGCCATACATGACCCTGGAAGAAGCTGAGAGAAATGGCTGAGCCCTCACTGTGTACAGAGCTCTGTGATGGATAATTGACAGCATTCACTCACTTGATCCAGCAACACTGAGGGTGTGTCCCCATTTCACAGCTGAGGAAACTCAGGCACAGAGAAGCTGAGTGATGGGTCTTGGATTACACAACTAATAAGTCAGGATTCAAACCCTGGCCTCTTAAGCCCATTGTCTTAACCACACACAGTCCTGGCACATTCATTCATTCACTCAACAAGTATTAACTGAGCACCTATGGTACACCCAGTGCTTGCCAGGAGTATAGTACTTGCTAGGGATGCAGTAGGGAAGGAAACATGATCCTTGCCCTAACAAAGATTATCATCTAGCAGGGAAGACAGAGGTTAAACACTTCCACAAACAATCATTTAATTACATATCAGGCATCAGGCAATGTTGGCGGAATTTAACCGAACTAGGTAAGACATTAGCAGGGCAAGAAAAGAAATCGGGTCTCTGGATGGCTCTTTCTTGTCTACAATTCAGGAGTCAGTCAACTCTTCCTTTTTTCTTAGATCCTGTAGCTAAGCAATGCCTACAGAGGCCCACAATTGCTTTGGGAGTTTCCAGAAACCACATCCCTCTCTGAATCACGGCTTTCCCAGCTGTAAAATGGGGATGAAAATAGCAAAAGACTGGAAGTAACCCAAATATCCATCAACAGGGGACCACTTAAAGAAGTGGTGGTACATCTACACCCTGGAATATGCAGCTATTAAAAAGCATGAGGCAACTCTAAATGCTGGAGAAGGATCGCTAAGACCTGGACCCCAGGGAGTCATGGGGTGACTTACTTTTTTTTTCTTTTTTTTTTTTTTGGTTGCGCCGCATGTGGGTTCTTAGTTCCCTGACCAGGGATCGAACCCGTGGCCCCTGCATTGGAAGCACGGAGTCTTAACCACTGGACCACCAGGGAAGTCCAACTTACTCTTAATGTGTGCCATTTTGTACCTTTAGAATTTTGCACTCTGTGCATGTACCTTATCAAAACATAGATTCAAGGACATTTTAATACAACTTTTTGAGGGGGATAAAAAAGCAGTCAAATAGCCAGGCTCACATTGGCCCATTGGTGGTATTATTGTTAGTTTCAAAGGAGAGGTTAGATTTGGCAGCCCTTGGAAAATCTAAAACAATTAGAACACACGTTGCTCCTAATGAGATGAGGGAGGAATAAGGGCCAAACAGAGAAGAAAGGAGGAGGAAATGAGGAGAAAAACAAAGAGGCCAGGCAGAGGCCGACAGAGAAGAAAATCCACAATTACTTTAGTGCCGCTGAGACCCCAAGGCAGCTGTGCTACCTGCTTCTTTCTAGCCAGCTGCCAGGTTGCCATGGTAATGTAATAGCCAGTGGTAAGCTTATTTATGATTCTGAAAACATAAAAAAAAAAAAAAACCCACCAGCAAGCTGCAGATAGGCAGCAATGAGCAGAGAAGGTACCTGCATGAGAGGAGGCATCAAGGTGACCTTCCTGGAGCTTGAGGTCCCCCCCTGAAAACTGTTGGGGTCAGCCTAGAGCAGCGGTTGCAAACCTGAGCATGTAGCCAAATCATCTGGAAGGCCGGTTAAAACACAGACTGCTGCACCCATCCCCGGAGATTCAGATTCAATAGGTCTGGGCTGGGGCATTTCTAACACGTTCCCAGGAGGTATGGAAACCGACGTTTGGGGACCACCATCCTAATGATCTCTAAAGGCCTCTCCAACTCAAGATTCCATGAGCTGTGGGCTCTACCTCCCGCTCACCCTGAAATAGATACTGCTTAAGTATTTAGGGGTAAAGCACACGCAGCCCCTCTATCAGCTCCTCTGTTAACTAAGTAGTTAATACATCCTGACAGAGGACCCATGTGGGTTGTAAGGTAGCCCAAAGCACCTGGTGGGCCAAGGGCTTAGAGGGCAGTTTCCGAAGCCGAGGCCAGTATCTCATACGAGCAATTGCTTGGGAAGATTGGCCAGTATTCCAGCTGTCTTTGCCAGAACTTTCTCATGGGGCCAATTAACTGGGTGTGACGGCCAAAAGGTGCCACTGGGCCAGAGGAAAGGCGTCTGCCGGTCAAGACTGTGGCTGAGCAAGGGCCAGAGCTGGTGGGAGAGGATTTGAAAATGACAGAAGCCAAATTCTTCAGGCACTAAAATTTACCGCAGTGGGATTCTGATTCCCCACAGAAATGGAGGCAAGCAGACAAATCCAAACACCCAACCCCATCCAACGCACACAGCATCCCAAGTGAGAAAGTTCATGGCTGGGGCAGGATGCAATATCTGTGACAAGTCCCTTCAAATTCAGGATTTCTTGTACATTCAACAAATATTTTTAGAGCATCAATGGTGTGCCAGACACTCTGCTGGGTGCTGCACACATGGGCGGTGGGCAAGAGTGGCCCCTGCCCTCATGGAGCCTACATTTAAGTAAAAGGAAACAGACATTATTCAGAGAATCAGACGGTTTAATTGTGCTGTGGTTACATAAGTGAATGATTTCGTACTTAGGAAATAATGCTTAAGTATTTAAGGGTAAAGGGGCAAGATGTCTGCAACTCATTCTCAAGAAGCTCAGAAAAAAATAACAATCAATATATTATCTATACATGTATGATTATATTTAACACACACACACACACACACACACACACACAGAAAATGATACAGCAAATGTGACAAAATGTTAATTGTTGAATCTGGGCCAAAAAGTATACGGGAGGGAGTTCTCTGTATCATTCTTATTTTTCTGAAAGCTTGAAATTATTTCAAAATTAGAAATTTAAAAAAGGATCACATTCTGAAATTGCAACTTGTCCTTTCTCTTAGCATTACAGATTTTGCCAAAAGAACTTTTTTGTGTCAAATATTGATGTGTGGAAGTGAAGGAGCTGGTCTGCGGAACCAGGAGTAGTTTGAGATACTGAACTGTCATTTTTGCACCTTTGAATACTTTGCAGGCTGGCTTTGTATAAACGTAGCCTCTGTTTTCCTATATGTTGTAAATATTTAGACCATAATTTCATTATAAATAAGTGAATAAATATTCAAAAAAATTTTTTAAAGGCTCACATAAATACATGACAAATGATAAACAGTGAAGAGTGCTATTTTTTTTTTTTTTAAGTATGTAGTGGTGTAAGGACCTAAAGACAGAGTGGTTTGTCTTAGATAGGGAGGTCAAGGAGGGCTTCCTGGAGGCGGCAGGTTTGAGCTGAGGTCTAAGTGAAAGTTGACCAGAGGAGGAGAGTTGCCTTCCAGGTAGAGGACACAGCTCCGGCAGAAGGTCTCCATGGAAAAGAGCAGAGCACACTGGAGGAACCAAAGGAAAGAAATCAGGGCAGCTGGAGCTGAGCGCTACACATCCTTTCCTTCCCAGCAGAATGGCAAGGTCGGGGGCAGGGTTTCTGGAAAGGGCTGCTATTCTGGCCCAGGATGAGGTCTGTTTTGTTTCTCCCCTACCCTTTCTGGCTCACGTTCTCATGTATCTTCCTCTGGCTCCCCTCCGACCCCAGGTCTTAAGATTCTGCTCGAATGCAGCTCCCCAGGCCAAGGTCCAGAATCCCAGCAACATATGGCAACGTGAGCTGACAGCTTCTCACTGACCCCTTCCCTTTAGCTCCATCTCAGCCCCAAATCCCTGGTTGCCATCCATCAACCCCTTTACCTGCCATAAAAAAACCCACTGGGCTGTCATTTAAACTTATTTCTACAATTTGCTTCCTGGGCCTCAGGCAACCAGCTCCATCTGTGGATGGCTCTGTGCAGTTTCCATCTGGTCTCCATCCACCGCTGGTTTCCTGAGAACTCATATGGAGCTGCCTTTTGGATCTCCTCCAGGGGCTCAGCCAAGTGCAACCCCAGGTGATTCTGGAGCATGAACCAGTATGATAAAAGTGTGGTGTATCCATGGCATCCTTCATCTAGGTTAGCCAAGCATTTTGCAGACATGAGGTAACATGGAACCAAACCCTGGTAACACTTTCTAAACTCCAGGGGATGAGCGCCATTTCATTAGGTGTTCATTGAATCACAGAATTAAGAACTTAAAAGGCAACTTTGAGATCCTGAGGTCTAACGCTCTCATGATGCAGATCAGCTCAGAGAGGTGAAGTAACTTGGCCAAGGTTACAGAGCAAGTTTGTAGAGGAGCTGGGCCTATAAACCAGGTTTCCTGAAGCTCAGTGGAAAGGCAGAGTCCAGTTAATGCACCAGGTAATAAACAATATACATGACCTCCCAGGAAGCTAAAGTTCTCACAGCAGCAGCACGACAGTCCTTATCTAAGAAGTGAGCGGTCTGGAGAGGTTTGGTGGGAAACCGGCCCAATGAATCTGTCTTGTTGCGTTTAACAGCTACTTGTTGTGTTATTTTTATCCGTTTGGTTTAACTTTAGACCTGGTTCCTATTTCACATTTATGACTACAGGCCCTTGGGTGAGGAAAAGGAAGTCAGGAAGAAGATTCGTTTCGTTTGTACTCCGCAAACCTTTCCAGACTTTTTTTTTTTTTTCCTTTATAACATTTCCTTTCCAGGGCCCCCAAAGCTTCTCAAATCTCCTGCATTTCCAATCCCCTGTTCAGCCCTCACTGTAATTATCTTGGGAAAATTTAAATTCCTTATCGTGGCTTTGTGACAATACTGGCTCAGGATAAGCACATTCTGAGGTCTTGTCAAATTGCCCTCAATATGTTCACTTAATAGGAATTACCGTCAGATTTTTCTTTAAGTGTGATAATGGTATTGTGACGCTGTTAAAGAAAGAGCCCTTATCTTGTTGAGATACAGACTGAAATATTTATGGATGACGTGATATGAAGTCTGGGATTTGCTTCCAAATACTCTTGTGGGGAGAGGTCAAGAAAAACACGCTCCCTTAATACACTGTTCTCCACTGCCTTTCTCTCGCAAGTTTGTTTTTTGCTTCATCTGCCCCTCTCCCAATCTATGAATCTGTTTATTTCATATCTGGGGATGGGATTTGCCTCCTGGGGTCGCAGCAGAGAAGAGAATATATAGGTGCCGGAGCCAAAGAGGCTTAGATTCAAATCCCAGCCCCACCCTGATGAGCATGGGGACCAAGGACAAGACATTTAAGTGTCTGTCTTAGTTCTAGTTTTCCCATCTGCAAAGTGGAGATAATACATTGCAACAAAGAGCCTACTTTTCTAATTTGTTCTTTTCCTCCACTTTTTCCAATTCTGCCTCCACCTGCCCTGAAAATGTGTCTTCTCTCCAGGAACCCCCCTTGGCTCTTAGCGGCTCCTCCCACCACCTCCACTGCCTCCTCTGTGCCGGCTCCCCGCACCCCCAGCCCAGATGGAGCTCCAGACTGGATCCAAGAGCCTGTTACCCACTTCCTCCTGGAGGTGCCTTGAGTCCGGAAAAACTCAACATTTGTAAATTGGAACTCATTGCTCTTCCTCCCAATCTGCCCCCCAAAGCATCTGATCACCCCTCAAGGCCCCCAGCCCCTCCCCCTCCTCCACCTCCCTCATCCTGTCTACCTCAGGCCCGTGGTCCCATCTTCCAGAGAGCCCCCTCAAATCCACCTCAGGTGCCCCACCCACCTCCTCGGTGGGCCTTGGCTCAGGCCCTCAGGCCCGCAGGCCTGGCCAGCAGTAAAAGCTTCCTACCCGGGCTCCTTCCCTGGGGCCTCTCTGCTTTCAGTCCCCCATCCAGGCTGCTGGCAAAACTCTCCTTCCAAAACCGTCACTCTTGGGCTTGAAGGCCTCCCATGGGCTCTCTCCGCTGAGAAGAGAAAAGGCCCAAATTCCTGCACAGCTCGGCCTCCACTTATTGTTCCAGAATCGTCCTCTGCATTCCCTGCAGAGGAAGCACTAGGCTTGGGTTTCTCAGACTGCCATCTCTCACATCTGCACCATAATCATCTGGGGCCTTGGTGAAAAATGCAGAACCCTGGGCCCTACCCCAGACAACGGCATCGGGGGGTCTAGGCCCGATGCACACAGAAGCTGAGCATCCTCACTCCAGCCACAGCAAACTGCTTGCCTGGATCATGCCTCCAGGCCTCTGTTCATGCTGTATTGATGTTTCCCGTCTCTTCAAGGCCTAGCCTAAATGTCGTCTCCACTGCAAAGCCTCTCCTGCTCCCCAGCGGAGTGAATTCCCCACCCACTCTGCTCCTATAGCACCAGGCACACACCTCTATTGTATAGACCGTGTGTATCACACTGTATGTAATTATCTGTTTGTTGCCTGCCTGCCTTCCCAGCTAGAATGAAATCTCCACCAAAGCAAGTCCACAGAATGCCTGGAGCCCCGAACACAGTGAATGGCACCCAGCAGGCACTTGATAAATATTAATTAATTTAAATTGTATCTTACTATTTCTTGGCTCCTGGATCTTAAACATAATGCTTAGCTCCCGGCAAGGTTTTATTACAATGATGTCTGATGGATGAATTATCAAAGGAAAGATGAGAGCCTGAAATGAATGATGAAATACGTAAATAAACTAATGATGAATTTTCATCGTTGATTAGTTTTCTGGAAAGCCTGTGTGTGCCTGAGACCATCTCTAACCTAAAGGACGTGTGAATCGGGTCCGATGTGAGCCCAGGACTTTTGGTTCCAGGTTCACTGCTGAAATCACCAAAGTTCTGATATTAATCAGAAATGTCACTGTCACCATGATGAGTGCCATGTGAAAAGTACAGGGCCATCTCCCATCATAACTTCCCTGGCATCAGCCATAGGAAATCCTGACTTATCACACTTACCATTCCACCTCACAGGGTCCACAGAGAGCCTACTGATACTGCTCAAAGGGAAATCTGATATCTGTCACGAGGAGCTGGCAGAAATCAGCCTTCAGATGCTGAGTCTGGGGAATTCCCTGGAGGTCCAGTGGTTAGGACTCCGCACTTTCACTGCCGAGGACCCGGGTTCGATCCCTGGTCGGGGAACTAAGGTCCCACAAGTCACACAGCATGGCCAAAAAAAAATGCTGAGGCTGGGGTAGCGGGTAGCACTGCTGGAGCGAGGGCAGTAAGGCTTGTCTGGAGGGAGACGGGTGCCGCTTCTAGCCCTGGCTTCCCCATTTACTGTCTGTGTGAGGTTGGACAAGTTACCCAATGGCTCCAAGCCCAATGGCTTCTTCCACCATAAAATGAGATCACTTTGTGCTCGTAACCCTTAAGGTTATTGAAGATCATGCATGTTACATGACTAGCACATAGTAAGCATCAAGAGATGATACTCCTACGCTGCTGTGACCCAGGACAACTAGATTCCTGTAAACGATTGGGTGGTGGTGAGCGGGGCTGACCCAGAGGCTGGAATGACAGGAGTTAGGAAGCCAGGTCTCTGCCATCCATTAGGGGTGGATTCCCAGGTTAGAGGAGAATTCCAGCTCCAAGGGTGATGCTGAGCATGGAAACTGATCTTCATTCTGCTCTGTAGCCTGGATGTTCAGAGAAAAAATGATGCAGGGTGAGGGAAGGCCAGGAGGATATGGCCAGATGGGGAGCTCTGGCCCCAGAGGGAAACCCCAGCAATTCTGCTTCCAGTCTGGAGTAAGTGCTCTTTGGCCAGGTTTGCTGCATCCACGGCTAATGGAGCTCCCTTAACTGCACGGCAACCGCAGAGGGGAAGTGAAGCCATAACCCTGCCCCTGGCACTGGGCACCGATTTCAGACGGGAAACTGGAAACTAGAGTGCCAGGCGGGCCTTGGGTTTTTCCTATAGACAGTCGACTTTCTCTCTCTGTGTCTGCAAGTCCTGTTGTCACTGAGGTGCAACAACTCAGACTCCAAGCGAGAAGGGGCCTCCCAAAAGATGTCTTCGTCCTCACTGGGCCATGTTCTTGCCTGATGAGCCAGGCCCTAGGGAGGCTCCAAGGGCTGGGTTTTCTCCTTTGGGCTTCCTCCTGGGGATCCTGGGGCAGGGGCTGGGCTTGGGGATCACACAGCCTCTCCTAACTGGAAACACAGGTGAGAACCCAGGGCAGGAACTGGGCAGAGAAAGATGGGGAGCCTGGGTGGCTGAGGAGAGGATGGCCTGGTGGATGTAATTGACCTGGACCCCTTGGTGCTCCCAGGCTTTCAAAACAGACAAAGCCCTGGCTTTGGGGCCTCTGGCTTTCTTCGTAAAGCCCGACACGGCCAATGACTGGGGAAGAGCGACATCTCCTGGCTGCCTGCGGCCACGGCCCTCCTCCCTGGTTGGAGAACCCCAGGGCGTTCCGAGACCATCTTAGGTGCCGGATGCCTTTAGAATCCTGGAACAAAAGGGAGTTTGGCCTCTGATTCAGTCGTCTAGGGTGGAGCCTAAGATTCTGCATTTCTAACAAGCTGCTGATACCACTGGTCTAGGGACGGTACCTTGATTAGAAAGTTTTATATATGTCAATTATATCTCAATAAAGCTGGAAGAAATTAAAAGCTTTGGGGGTTCAGATATGAATCAGATCTGGTCCCAGACATCCCAAGGGTCTCAGAGAAGGAGTTGCTTTACCACATATAAAATCTATGAATCACAAGGCAAGACCAGTAGGGAATGCTTCTTGGAGAGGCGGGATCCAAAGGGTGCTTTGAAGGGTGGTCACATAGATCTTCACCAAGGAGAGCTTGCCTGAAGGATCAGCTGGGAACAGCCTTCCTGTGCCTCATCCCTGACATCTGCACTGTGTCTACCAACCCAGAAAACCAACCTGACTAACAGCCATAATAACTGACTTGGGGCAGGCCCAAAGATTCCAAGCAAGGTGACTGTTTAAAATGCTCATGCGAGTAACATTTCTGAGCAACCCAGAGTCACTTAACTGATTTGCTAAGTATAATCAACTTTACCTCTTAAAAAGAACTCTTCTAATGACCTTCCCAAATGCAGACTTTTCCAGAAAGAGATGAACCTCTAACGGTGATTGGATCACCCTCCAATCACAGGCCCTTCTGCTTGGGTAGAACGTGAAGTAGGAGAAAGGACCCCCCTGGCCCTGTTTCACAGAAGAGGAAACTGAGGCTCAGGGAAGTCACATCACTTTGCCTGAGGCCACCTAGCAAGGCCAACCACTAGCCCCTCACTCTGACATAGCACTCATGAGCACTCCTGTGCCATCTGCTGCCGCTGACTCCATAAAAACAGTCCCAGAAGGCACGGAGTGGGGGGAGGGGGTGTCAAGGGAATCTGGGAGTCTGGGGTCCAGGCCTTCCATCCCTGCACGGGGGCCTCGGGCTGGGAACGCTGCCATCATCCAGGGAGGGCAATGAAAGCAGCTTTTACAAAGCGGGGTCTGAGGCCCTCGGACAGGCCCCCTTTGTCGACTTCCTCTGTCCTCCCCACCCCCAAGCCCCTTGCCTTCAGCATCACCCTCTTTGAATGGCTGGCTCCAGCACGCTGCAAATTTGCAACACAAATGCATGGCTTGTCTCTCGGAGGAGCTGCACTGCCCCAGCCTTTTGGAGCCTTTTAAAGCAAGCCTTTCTCTGGGGCGCTTTCTTTCCACAGCTCAAGCCCCCAACCCTTACACACAGGCCCGATCTCGCTAATTAACGCTGGATGAAAACCCGTCCTGGGAAGAGAGCCGGGTGGTGAGCGAGCTGTTCCCACCCTTCTCGGAGGTTGAGGACGGAACTGGTGGAGGGGGCTGGACTCTCAGTCTCAAGGCTCTTCCTGGCTTCCTCCCTCCATCCTCTTCCTTGATGGGTTTAAGAATTTACAGCAAGTTAAGCTCATCACCCGGGATGGCTCCCAGCTCTCCCTGCCCGGCTTTCAGAGCTCAGCTCTGATCATAAGAACTACAGTAACAGCTGACACTGGCCAAGTGTACCAGACACTTTACAAGCATATTTCTGATCCTCGCAACAACCTGGGGAGGCAGGTATTATGGTGCCCATTGTACAGATGTGGTAACTGAGGCTCAGAGCAATTAAACACTTAGTGTGTCCCTCTCTAGGTCTACCTGCCTGAGGTGATGGTGGCACAACTGGATAAACTTATGAAAACTCATTGAACCGTAGACTTCAAACAGATGACTTTTATGATGTGTGAATTGTACTTCAATAAAACCATTAAAGTTCTTTAAAAAAAAAAAAAAACTAGTAAGAAAATAAGAATTGGTGGACCATGGAACATTAGCTTGTTGTGGAACACTGAATTTGCAAGTCAGAAATCTTTGAGTCCTGGCTCTACCACTGCCCAGCTGTGTGACTGTGGGAAAGTGGGCAGCCTCTTTGTGCCTGTTTCCTCATTTATAACAACAACAATAGCAGTGGTAAGAGCTGACTTATGAGACTTACTCTATTCCAGGCCTGTACCTTATCCACTGTCACATTTAATCCTCACCCAACAGCCCCATGAGCCTCACTCCCACTTTACAGATTAGGAAACTGAGATCAAGCATGAAGTCTTTAGCTCAATCCCTGGCACAGAGCTTCAGCTGGGGTTGAATTCTGAGTCCCATGGTTTCTTCAGCCAATTCTGTGTGTCCTATATCTGTCCCCTGGCCTTGTGTCCATTCTGGGCGCCCAGCTCTCTGTGGTCCCCACCTTGTGTTTGCTGAGATAACCCCACACCTCCTGACTGTATGAGAGCCCATCGCCCTGGGGGCTCCCAACTCCTCCATCTGCCACCTGCTGCTGTGACCTGTCAGCCTACGCTTAGTCCCTGGGGATCTGGCCTGACCTGACCACTTCGTGTCCAGGCCTTCAGGGCGACATGCCACTCAGTCCCTGCTTCCCTGGGGAACAACATATGTTTGCCAAAAACATGGCTCAGTGCAAGCTAAGAAACAGGATCACAAATGTCACTGCTAGGAGGTTCCTTCAGACATTACTGGTTCTAAATGTGAACCGTAGAGTTGTCCCAGGGGCAGGCAAAGACAATCTCCAGTCTCCATTCTTCAACCAGAGCAGCCCCGTTTAAAAAAATCTGTTTTGGGCTTCCCTGGTGGCGCAGTGGTTGAGAATCTGCCTGCCAATGCAGGGGACACGGGTTCGAGCCCTGGTCTGGGAAGATCCCACATGCCACGGAGCAACTGGGCCCGTGAGCCACAATTACTGAGCCTGCGCGTCTGGAGCCTGTGCTCCACAACAAGAGAGGCCGCGATGGAGAGAGGCCCGCGCACCGCGATGAAGAGTGGTCCCCACTTGCCGCAACTAGAGAAAGCCCTCGCACAGAAACGAAGACTCAACACAGTCATAAATAAATAAATAAAAGAACGTGAATTTCTTAAAAAAAAAAAAAAAAAATCTGTTTTATATACTGCGCTTTCATAGCAGATTTCCGAAGAAAATCCACGTTTCAAACTCTTTTAAAAGTTTGAAAGCTACCGTTCTCTGCTGTTTCGCTGGGGGTGCGAGTGGGAATTGATGGTATAGAAGCTGAGGCTCGGAGGGTAGAAGTAGCTTGCTGAGGGTCACCGAGGTCGTGGTGGACAGACACAGGAGGGACAGCAGGTGTCCGGACTCTTACCTTAGGGCTATTTCCACTCCTCGACAACAGCCATATGGGAAACCAGAGCTTCTGCCTCGCACACTTTCACGCCATTCTTGAAGATTCTTTAGCTATAGGCTAGAGAAATCTGGAAACACCACTCTCCCAAGATTTCCATCTCTCTCCTCTCACTTCACACACCTCTGAGGCAACTGTCGACGTTTGGCTGCTCCGACATGCGACTATGGATGCCCCCCTCCGGGGCTAGCTGCCTACACCAGTCTGTGACCACAGCGGGTTAAGTCAAATAGAGGAAAATCTTGATAATTGGATAAGGGAAATCGCAAACAACTCTCCTCACTAAGGGGAGAAGAACACAAAACACTTAGTCTGTAAAGTTGACTGCCCTGAAGTGAAATAAAGTTGCCCACGGACAAAGCAAGATTATATGAACTTCTAAAAAGGCTCATTTATCTCCGAGAGTAGACGCACCCTTGGCGTTTCACTGTAAGGAGTACTCCAGTTATTAGAGGAGCAGTATTAGACTCTCTATTCCTCTTGGAATAATATGATAACTTTCTGCTCCGTCTGTTCTCGCAAAGGTAAAGGGAAAGTTCATTACGAGCCTTCATTTGCAAGGGGCAAAACCTCTTTCCCCTATTAGGGTTTGTCAGTGTGATGCTAAACATGATCCTTTGGTGGACTTGTGAGTAATTGCTTCTCTGACGCTGACAGCGCTCGGGAAGATGAAGGTATAAATGATGGGAGCGCCACGCAGCCGCTGGAGCAAACGCTGAGCGCGGGGCCCGTGGAGCTGGAGCAGCGCCTCAGAGCAGAGGGAGACCCACCACCTCGGAGGTGAGACGGGGGCGGCCCTGGGGGCTGGGCTGGATGGGGGTGAGAAAGTTGAGACCAACTCAGAGACACCACGTCCAAGAGGCCCCTGCCATCCTCGTTGCCCGTGGACTGGTGAGTACATTTCAGGCCCCTCGTTAGGGGCTCTGGAATATGCTTTTGACGGTGGGTGCCATTTTGAGGTTATCTCGAATGCGTGGACCTCAGTCCCTGGAGAGGTGGCGGCAGACGTGTGCCAGGTGTCTGTCTGGGGCAGATGAGGTCTCAGTGCTCCTTCGAGGGTGTGCAGGTGGGCTTCTGGGGCCAGACATCACCTGGCTAGATTCTCCTGTCAAGCACGGGATTCTGCCATGGACCAGAAAGGAACCAAGTGGCTGTGCAAATCAATACCGCGCACCGATCGCTCAGAACCGATTCAGCATAATTGCCTGGAAATTGATAACGTTTTGCTTTCTTGCTCAATTGCAGCCGCGCTCCTTACTCTAGGTTTTAGACACAATTATCTGCCCTTGGAGCACTCCATTACCCCCACGTTCGTCTCTCGACCCGGGCTTTAATGGTCCTGAAGTATTTGTATCTTTTACCGTAAACCATCTCAAACCCTTTCTGGAAGGAGGTGGGGTGTCACTCTTTCGAATGACCGTTCAAGATGCTTCCTCGTGAAAAACTTAGATCTCCTTTGACTTGGAACACTATCGGTGAAACAGTTTATCAACTGAATCAGGATGTCAATGCTTTGGAGTTCTTAAATTACACAGCAGGATATTTAAGAAAGGTAAAAGATTTTTTTCCAGGAGCTCTAAAACGGCCTTGCTAGTTTGGCACTTGAGACCTGACCTCTGCTGTTAGCTGAAGTTTCATCTGCAGAATTCCTGTAGCATTCCTGGCATGAAGTCTGGCAAAAAGTGCCAGCTGATGTAAATCAAATGCCCATTTATCCTGAATCCAGACGACCTCAAATATATTTAATCACAGAATTAGTTTGTAAGCACTGCGGAGAGCTAATTGATACTCATAATGATAGATGCCTTCGGAGCCATCAAGGAGGCGTCAGTGGGGCTCTTGGACTCATGCTCGATTTAATTCAGTGAATGCTAGCTCCTTAGACTGGCCAGGTGGAAGATGTCTGCCAACAGCTATTCTAGTCCTAGTGACACAACCTCTATTCTCATCATTCCAGAAACTGGATAAGTCTTGTTGTTTTCCCTCTTTGTCCAATGGGATTTTGCCACCCCATGGATTAGGTTCTCATACCCCAGAAGTTACAGTGGTGGCTTGACCCATCCCTGGGGCAAGCGGTTTATGGCAAATCTTGTGCCTCTTGGTTGACCAGATTATGAGGTTGCCCAGCCTCCTTCTGCATGACCACGGGTTACTGGATTTACTATGACTTGCCCCCCCAAAGTCTGCCAATATCAGGTTATTTTCAACTCCCTAAAACCATCGGATGTGCACAGGGACACGCCAACCAAGCAGGTGTTCCTGTTCGTCCCCCTTGTTTCTTCCCCAGAGACCCAGTAACAAAGAGCAAAGGCTTTCAGTCTTCTCAGAACCGTTTCCCACGTGCAGGTGATGAATTCACCCCATGAATAGGGAGTCTTGTGATTAAGGGCTTGTTTCCGAGAGGCCGCCGTGCGGATCAGGAGGCCCGTTCTGAAGTGCCCACTCCAAAACTAATTTGATGGAGGACCATGGAAAAAGGCCCTTCTCCTCTCTGGGCTCATTTCCTTGGCTGTAAAATTGGAGGTCGTGATACCTGCTCCCGAGGGCGAGTGTGAGGGTGTGCTGTGTGGGCCGGGTGGGCACAGGGGCTGGGAATCACTTGTGCCAGCCCTGGGAGAAGGAGCAGTGGGTGGGGAGGCTGAGGTGGAGCTCAGGCCAAAAACAGGGCTTAGGGCTTCGCTCTGGAGGGGGAGAGGTGTCAAGGGCTTCTGAGAGGTGAGTGAGGTGACTGGGGGCCTGGATGTGCTCAGGTCATTAAAAGATCAGCAGGAAAGAAGGCGAGAAAGCCCAGGATGCAGCTGGGAGACAAAAAAAAGCTGTGGTCATGTCAAGGAGCCCTCTTTGCCTCCAAAATTCTCCTTACTTAGGAAACTCCAGCTGTGGACCAGGTCGGGAAAGCGGGGCCAGGTGTGATAGTGTGTGATGAGGACAGAAGACTGAAGATCCTTGGTCTGGGGGGCCAAGTTCTAAGTCAGATGCAAAACGCATCTAAAGGGCTTGTCGTGTGGATGAAGGCGCAGCAGGTCTGGGAGGCACGGCAGGTGGATGTCAAAGGGGCAGCCCGTGGGGCCGACACCACGGTCTCATCTTTTCTCTAGCCCCAATCCTTACCGGAATAGTAAACGCTTAACAAGTATTTGCAGGATAAGGGGACTTGGACTTGATGCAACGAGAAAAACTTCCTAACAGGAAGAGCTGCCTGGAAATAGGACAGACTGGCTTGGAGTTAGTGAGCTCCCTGTCACTCACCGGCAGCAAGTGTTTGAGCTGAAACTGGAGCATTGTCTTTGGGCGGGGAGGATGAAGGGGTGCACATCAAAGAGGGGCTGATGATTGAGGCCTGGATGGCTGCTCCCTCCAGCCCTGGAGGTGCCGGGGTCTCGGGCAGCATTGAGCAGCCCCCGGGGTGCTTCCTGGAGTCTCAGGGCATCCCTGGGTTAGTCGAGACCCCAGTGTCTGGGAGAAGAGGGGTGATGCCCTGAGAGGGCAAGTGAGCCCAGGAAAGGAGGTGGATTCCCTCAAGGCTGGCCCTGCCTGCCGGAAATCCCTCCTCAGCAGGACCAGCTGGAAATGGAGCGATGCGGGGAGATGGTGGAACATGAGGGGTCCTGCCCTCAGGGGCTGGCTGAGCCTCTGGAGGGGTCTGTATCCCCATCGAGTGCACATCCTGCTGAGAGGGGGTGCCCCTGGGAGATGAGAAGACCCAACTCTGAGGTGGCTGAGTCACCCCGAGGCCAGCCGTTTCCACACCGTGGTCTGACAGCAGTGGCACCGCCCCAGCCGAGGCGGCTCTCTCCCTGTAGACTGTTCTTCCCCTAATTGCCGAGCACGGTGTCAGCAGGCCCCAGTGAAGGATAATTACGTGATCTATGAGATGATTCTGCCTCACGGGCTCCCCAGGTTCCCTGGTCTCTTCCAGGGCTAAAACTCTTCCAGGGCAAAATCTAAGCATCTGGAGCAAGATGTATAGCCTTCCTCCCTTTCCTCCAACTCCTCACAAAATCAGGACAGCCTGCTCCCTGAGCATTAGGTCATCGGAGCAGAGGTGTGTGGAGAATTGCCCACGTGCCAAGCGCTCACTTCAGGTGCCTCATCTCACCTCATGCTCACAAGGACCCTATGCAGTAGGTGTAGTTATTGACTCCATTTTATACATAGAGAAACTGAGGTCCAGAAAGGAGAAGCCACTAGTCCTGGGATGCACAGCTAGTGATGGCAGAGCCCAGATGTGAACTCAGATTTGTCTGACTCAGAGCCTGAGCTGTTAGCCCTGTTCAATACCGTCAGTGCCACACTGGGCTGGTGGGTGACTTAGGTGACTAGGGGAAGGTGCTTGCTCCTCCCCTATTCCTCGCTGAGGCCTGAATCCCATGTATAAGGCCTTACAAGGAGGGGCAGTTTCACCATTATCATTCATTTTTTGTTCAACCCTGTGAGGTCAGCAGAGTAGCCTTATCATGCCCATTTTACAGATGGAGAAAATGAGGTCAGAGCTTGTGACTGGCAGAGGCAGAACTTGAACCCAGGTGTGTCTGGGTTCTTTTTCCTACCCGACAGCTTCCATAAGACAAGGACCAAACTTGCATGGAGCCAAGCCCAGGGCTGGGCCCACCCAGCAAAAGGCATCCCAGTGGCTATGGCTTCACCTGACCTTTTCTTCCTGTCTGTCACTTCCCAGGTGCCAGCACAGGGGTGAAGGATGCTGCTCTGGGTGTTCTTCCTCGTGACCCTCGCCCTCAGCAGCGGCTCCCACGGCTCCCCGCCCTCCCAGCCCCTCAGGTAAGCAGTCCTGACAACAGGGCCTGCTGGATTCCTGCCACCCCAAAGCCAGCCCTGCCAGGGTTGCTACTTAGGGGATGCAGAATCAAGCCACCAGCTGGTCCCCGGCTATCTCCTCGGGCAGCCTCCACTGCTCATCTCTGGGAGGGAGGCCGACTCTGAGCCCCAGAGAGGTCACTCAGCCCAGGTTCCAGCTCTCTCTGGGGACAGGCCACAGAAGGACCTTATAGAGACCCCCTGAGCACAGCCCCCCGGGCCTCCCACCCTGCCTTTTCTTTTTTTTTTTTTTTTTCCACCCTGCCTTTTGACCTCTGACTCCTTCCACTAGGATGCCGAGGTACGCAGACGCCATCTTCACCAACAGCTACCGGAAGGTGCTGGGCCAGCTGTCTGCCCGCAAGCTTCTCCAGGACATCATGAGCAGGCAGCAGGGGTGAGTTGACGTTCTCGTGACTTCTTCCCGCACCCCAAGTGCATCACGGTTTGGAGGGACCAAGTTTGGTCTCTCCCCTTGCACAGCATCTGTCATTTCTGGACTCGCCATGGCAGAAGGGCTCCAATGTCAAACCTCAGCTTACACTTAACTAATACATGATCACTGAGCACCCACTATGTGCTTGTCCCTGTGATGGGCTCCAACAGTGACAACACCAGTGGTAGTCACCACTTGACTGTGACTCTGCCAGAAACAAAGACTTTGCCCTGGGACATTTACACACACCCAGCACAGTGCTGGGCACAGAGTAAGCCCTTGGTAGTGTTAGCCATTATTCTTAGTTTCTTTTCTTCTTCTTTTTTTTTTTTTTTTTTTTTTAGTATTTATTTATTTATTTGGCTGTGCCGAGTCTCAGTTGCAGCACATGAGATCTTTAGCTGTGGCAAGAAAACTCTTAGTTGCGGCATGTGGGAATCTTTTAGTTGCAGCATGCGGGATCTAGTTCCCTGACCAGGGATCAAACTCAGGGCCCCCTGCATTAGGAGCATGAAGTCTTAACCACTGGACTGCCAGGGAAGTCCCTATTCTTAGTTTCTTATGTGCTCTTTCCAACAACTCAACAGAGAAGTTCCTCTTACCCCCATCGTACAGAAGCTACATTAATAGCTTCTAAAGGACACACACCAAAGAGCGGCAGAGTTAGCATTCAAACAGCCTGACTCTACAGCCTGAACACTTTTTAGTTTTTTGTTTGTTTTTTTTTAATTTATTAATTTATTTATTTTTGGCTGCGTTGGGTCTTTGTTGCTGCGCATGGGCTTCCTCTAGTTGTGGTGAGCGGGGGCTACTCTTCATTGCAGTGCACGGGCTTCTCATTGCGGTGGCTTCTCTTGTTGCGGAGCACCGGCTCTAAGCACGTGGGCTTCAGTAGTTGTGGCTCGCGGGCTCTAGAGCGCAGGCTCAGTAGTTGTGGCGCACGGGCTTAGTTGCTCTGCGGTATGTGGGATCTTCCCGGACCAGGGCTCGAACCCATGTCCCCTGCATTGGCAGGCGGATTCTTAACCACTGTGCCACCAGGGAAGCCCCACTTTTTAGTTTTTATTTTGAAAAAATTCCAAACTTACAGAGAAGTTGCAGCAATAGTACAAAGGGCTTCCACATACCCTTCCCTGTAGTCAACAGTTCCTAATATTTGTATTATATTTGCTTACTTTGTATCTATATCTAGATATAGCTCTAGACATACACACACAAACCCAGGTACGTATTATTATTATTATTATTATTATTTTGCTGAGCCATTTGGGAGTGGATTGCAGTCATCATGACCCTTTATCCTTAAGTACTTCTGTGTGTGTCTCCTAGTATCTAATCAAAGGACACTCTCTTAAATAATCACAGTATAATTATCACTTAGAGTCCATACTCAAATTTCACCAGTTGTCCCCAAATGTCCTTTATAACAATTATTGATCTTCCTCATCCAGGACCCAATCCAGCATCACAGGTGGCATCATAGTTGTCATGTCTCTTTAGTTTCTTTTAATCTGGACCAGTTCTTCAGTCTTTTGTGACATTGACATTTTTGATTAGTAAAGGTCAGCTCTTTATAGAATGTCCCTCATATTGGACTTGCCTTGTGCTTTCTCATGATTACATTCATGTTATGCAACAGAAGTGATGTTGCGTCCTTCTCAGTGCATCCTATCGGGAGGCACATGATGTCAATTTGTCCCATTGGTAATGGTAACTTTGATCACTTGGTTAGCATGATGTCTGCCAGGTTTCTCCTCTGTAAAGTTAACATTTTCTCCTTTGTAATTAATAAGTCATCTGTAGGAAGATATGTGTTTCATAGTCTATTGTCTTCACTCCTATAGATACTGTCTTCTTAAATGTTGCTGAGTCTAATTCAGTTGGGTGCAAGAGTCTATGCCAGATATTGGAATAGGCAGAGGGACACACCCTGCTCTGCTAACTTTGCCCTGGCCTTTCGCAGGCCTCTTTGCGTCCTATTCAAGTAGCAACCTCAGTTGTTTCTCTTTTTCCAATCGAATAGAGAAAGAAACCAGGAGCAAGGAGCAAAGGTACGGCTTGGCCGTCAGGTGGACAGCATGTGGGCAGACCAAAAGCAGGTGGCATTGGAGAACATCCTGGTGACCCTGCTGCAGGAGCACAGGTGGGAATACGTGTGTATGTGTGTGTGTATGTGTGCATGTGCATGTGTGCATGTGTGTGTGTTTAAGGACCTCAGAGGTTTCTTTCCCAGAGGGTGGGCAGGAAAAGGAAAGAAACTCCTCATCTCCAAAGGTGTGGGGCTCTACCAAGCAAACTGGGAATGGGGTCCCTCCTTCCACACATCAAGAACCGGAAGAAGGGGAGAAAATGTGCGACAGAGACTGGTCTTGTCCACTGCTGTATCTCCAGTGTGTAGCCAGAGGCCAGGCTCAGTGTCTGTGTCCAGAAATGTTACTCAACAGTTCTGGGATAGGATCCAGGAATCTAAATCATCTTAACAAGGGTCCCAGGGGACTCTGATGCTGATGTAGTAGGAGGCGTGCCCTGGATCCCTTACCAAGTTCATAAAACTGTAAAGCCAAAGGAAGACCAGCCCCTCCCAACACCCTCGGGTGGACAAGTGTGAGCTGCGCTCGTGGGAGGGAGAGATGGGAGTGACAGTCAGTTCCCCTCTCCCTGACCCTCACAATCCCAGTAGGAGTCAGCGGAGATCAGCAATGAGTTTTCCCATTTTACAGAGGAGGAAAACTGAGGCAAAGAAGGGGCAGCATCTGGCCCCAAGTCAGGGACCAGGCAGGCCCAAGACCTGCCTTGCTTCCCTGGAGCGCTTCACATGAACTCTACTTCGCAGACAAAGTTTCCCCAAAATGACACGACTGTTTGGAGAAACTCGGCTATATTTTAGAGCCTGACTTTGAACTGTGAGCACAAACGTGCCCCAGCACGACTCTGCCAGGCACTTCTGGACCAAACTATTAAGCAAATTCAGTTCCCAGCAGAGCTCTCCGTGTGCCGCCTCACCTTCTTCCCAGCCTAATTAAACACCAAGAGCTCAGAGATCTCACCAAGTACAGTCCTGGGGAGATGCAAGCAGCAGCAGGGTGACAGAAAGAGTGCAGGAGGGGCAAGAACCAGCCTGGGAGGCAGGATGGACACCTGAGGCCCAGGTCTGGTTCTGCAGCCAACTCTCGGCACAGGGCAAGTCAGCTTCCCAGTGCCCTCCTCTGTGAAGGGAGTGGGTTCGCTCCAATCACCGCCAAGGTCCCAAAGGCTAGAATTCTTTTTAAAAATGCCCCTAAGAATAATGCCTCCCCTGTGCCTATCACGCTGGGATTAGGTCATCATTCACCTGCTTTATGGCTCCCACCAGGCCCCAGTGGGGCAGAGTGGCCCTAAGGAGGGCCAAGTCCTAAGAATGCAGGCTTTGTTCCTGCAGGTTAAAAGCCAGAGGCTTCACAGAGCTCGAAGTCATAGAGCAGCAGGAAGGGGCCTGGAGGCTGCTCCAGCCATTGTTCCCCCTCCAGCTCAACTGCTGCAAATACCAGGACATCACGGTGGGCCTGAGAAAACATAACAGCAGAATGAGTTCTTACACCTTAAGAGTGCAGAGTAGAATGATTTGGCAGATGGCACCCTTTTGCACTCACCACATTCTGTGTCCACATAACAGTCCTATGAGGTAACAAGTTCAGATTTATCCATCTTCCCATCCCTTAAAAATCATCCAAAGATGGCCAGGCTCCGGGCTGGGGGGACAGCAGTGGCTGAGACAGCCGTGGTCTCTGCTCACGTGGAATTCATAACACACTGAGGCAGACAGAAATTAATCAAGTACTTGTACGGTGGATTATTTAATGTGTGATAAATGGTAAGAGATGTAAAGGGTGTGGTGAATGTGTGTGCTGGAAAGAATAACCTAATCTAACCCTGTCTGGGGATTAGAAGCGGCTTCTTCACGGGCAAGTGACTGCCCAGGATCTCACTGGGAGTAGGTTGGGAGAACTGGAAGTAGGTTGGGCTAAGACTGAGGTCCTTTTGGGACGCAGATAGTCAGTCTTAACACTGGAATCTCCATCACCCTAATTCCAGGTGTCCTGTCCCGTCTTGCCTTTACTCCAGTGCCCCCAGACTGAGATTTACCTTTCTTTCTGCGACAGGAATTCCCAAGGATGAAGATTCTGCGTATATTTCCTGCTCCCTGCAGCTGAGACACAACTGCATCCGGTTAATCCTATTTAATTTCTGACCTACCTTTTCCTTTATAAATACAATAAAATTCCCCTGTACTGGTCTGCATTTCAATTTTTCTTTTATCTTCAACCTAATTTTTTCATGTTTTACATAGTTACATTTCCCGAAGTGGTATTACAAGATATTTTTTTTTAAAAAAGCTAATATTTACCAAACACTCAGTGTCAGCCGGGCAGCTTCATGTGTAGAATCTCATGCGCTCCTCACACAGCCTAATGGGAGGTATTGGCATCCTTCTCATTTCACAGACAAGGAACTGAGGCACAGAAGGGTGAACTGAATTGCCACGGTCACTGCTGGCAAGGAGAGAGCTGGGATTCAAACCCAGGGGGTCCAGCCCAGAACCGGGCTCTTAGCCATATTTGTCTACTCTGGGTGAAAGTCATCCTTCATCCACTGGTGACTTGTTCACCTATGAGCAATACCATTTATTCATTCAACAAATATTTCTAGAGCTCCCACTATGTGCCAAGTGCTGTTCTAGGCACTGGGAATACAGTTGTGAGCAAACAAAGTCCCTGACCTCATAGAGCTTATATTCTAGGACACAGGGAGGGGGAAGGGTAAGCTGGGACGAAGTGAGAGAGTAGCACTGACATATATACACTACCAAATGTAAAATAGACAGCTAGTGGGAAGCAGCCGCATAGCACAGGGAGATCAGCTCGTTGCTTTGTGACCACCTAGAGGGGTGGGATAGGGAGGGTGGGAAAGAGACGCAAGAGGGAGGGGATATGGGGATATATGTATATGTATAGCTGATTCACTTTGTTATAAAGCAGAAACTAACACAACATTGTAAAGTAATTATACTCCAATAAAGATGTTAAAAAAAAAAAAAACGGGAAAGAATAATAAAAACAAGTAAATACAGTAAATCCCCTGCATACGAAAGAGTTCTGTTCTGAGAGTGCATTCGTAAGCTCAATTTGTTCGTTTATGTCCAACAAAGTTAGCCTAGGTACCCAACTAACACAATCGGCTATAGAGTACTGTACTGTAGTAGGTTTATAATACTTTTCACACAAATAATACATAAAGAACAAACACAAAAAAATAAAGAAAACATTTTTAATTTTACAGTACAGTACCTTGAAAAGTACAGTAGTCCAGTACAACAGCTGGCGCTTCTTAGCTGTACCAGCTACATCAATGCTGCTTTTACGCTTGCTTCCGGACATCCTGCGTTTGAAATAAAGATACTGAACTACTGTACTCTATATAGTACTGCACAGCAAAGTACACAAAAGCACAACCACTTACAGAGGATGCACACACGTGACAATGTACGCCAGACACGTGAACTAGCTTACGTGACTGGACATGCAAACGCATGTTCGCATCTTTGAAAGCTCACAACTTGAAGGTTCATGTGTAGGGGACTTACTGTATAGAATATGTAAGATGGTGGCGATTGCAAAGGGAAAAAAATTAAGGGGATGGGAGTGCTAGAGGGGATTATTTTATCTCTAGTGAATATGTATGCGGTGTGGTGGTTAGGGAAGGCCTCTCTGATGAGGGACATTTGAGTAAAGTCCCTCAAGAGTTGGCCTGGAGAATATCTCGGTGAAGAACATTCCAAGCAGAGTGAAAACCCAACACGAAGGTCCTGAGGCAAGAGCGTGGAGGGAGGAGGAGCAGAAGGTCAGTGTGTCTAGCTAGAGCACAGCGAGGCTGCGGGTGAAGGAAAGGAGGCCAAGAGGGAGCGGAAAGCCAGCTCATCGGACCCTTGGAGGCCATGGTAAGGACTTAAAAATCTCACCCTTGGTGAGATGGGAGCCATCGCAGAGTTTAAGCAGAATGATGTGATCTGACTTGTATTTAATGTCACTCTGAGAAAGGGTCAGATTCTGGATACATTCTTAGGGTAGAACTCATTTGCTAATGGATACGGTGTGGGGATTGGAGAGAAGTCAAGAATGACTCCAAAGTTTTTGGCCTGAGCAACTGGAAGGATGGAGTTGCCATTTAGGAGCTTTGGCGGTGGGGGGAGTATTAGGAGTTTGGGTGTAGACATACTGAGTCTGAGATGCCCCTTAAAGGCTCCAGTGAGGATGTTGAGTAGGCACCTGGGCGTACAAGTCTGGAGCCAGGAGAGAGGTCTGGTCAGCCGGTTTGGTTTGGTAGCCGTCACCCTTTAGATGGTCATTAAAGTGAGGAGAGTGGGTTAGATCACTAAGAGGAACAGAAAGAGCAGATGTCCAAGGACTACCCAGGGGCACCCCACATTTAAAGCTTGGAGGAAAGATGAGGAACCAGCAAAGGAGACTGAGAAGGAACAGGCAGTGAGATAACAGGAAAACTACAAGAGAGAAATTCCAGAAGCCAACTGAAGAAAGCGTTTTGAGAAGGGAATGATCTACTGTACCAAATGCTGCTGATGGGTCAAGTCAGCTGAGAATTGAACGTGAAAATGACCGTGGAAACCACTGATGACCTTGGCAAGAACAAATTGGGTCGATGGTGGAGGCAAAAGTCTGACTCGAGTGGGTTCAAGAGCAAATGGTAGGGGAATTCCCTGGCGGTCCAGTGGTTAAGACTTTGCCTTCCAATGCAGTGGGTGCAGGTTTGATCCCTGGTCGGAGAGCTAAGATCCCACATATGCCTCATGGTCAAAAAAACCAAAACATAAAACAGAAGCAATATTGTAACAAATTCAATAAAGACTTTTAAAAAATGGTCCACATCAAAAAAATCTTAAAAAAAAAAAAGAGAGAAAATGGCAGGAGAGGAGTCAGAGCTGGTGAGTATAGACCTGGCTGCCCAATATGGTGGTCACTGAACACATATGGCTGCTGAAAGGTGGCTAATGTCAACTGAGATGTGCTTTAAGTGGATTTCAAAGACAGTATGAAAAAAGAATACAAAATATCTCAGTAATGTTTTTTGTATTGATTACATGTTAAAATAATATTTTGAATAGATTGGGTTAAATAAAATATTAAAATTGAATTTCACCTGTTTCTTACTTATTTGTTATGGTTACTAGAAAATTTCAAATCACCTATGGGGCTTGCATTACATTTCTATTGGACAGCACTGGTAGAGACAATTCTTTGAAGAAGTTTTGCTATAAAGGGAAGCAGAGAGCTGAAGCCACTGACCAGATGTACCTATGTCGGTGATTACCCAACTTTTTCTATTCATGAACAGTTTCACCTGGGCCAGATACCCACACACATCACCTACACCACCACACAGCACCCCACACATAGCCTCTTCTTAGACTCCGAACTTTCCGAGACGGGATCAAAAGGTTCTATATTTTGACTTGGGTAATGGTTACACTAGCGTAATGTAAAATTTTAGATGTAAAAATTCATTGAGCTATACACTTAAGATTTGTGCATCTTACTATAAGTAAATTAAATCTAAAAAAAAAAAAGTGAAAGGTCTGGATGATGGGATGTGTGTTTGGATTAAAAGTACGAGAAGATTTGTAGCATCTCAGAGTTGATGAGGACTCAGAGGTGAGCAGTCCCATCTCCGGCCTTTTCCGACCTGGCACACACAGTGCTGGACCCGCATCCCCGTGGGCCCATCTCCCACACCAGGGCTGTAAAGCCAGCTCGGGGCTTCACCGGGTTCAGACCACCTGCTCTCTCTGGGAGCCCCCAGTTTGCCCTCCAAGAAATAATGTGAAGCGTGGGAAAGGCTCTGCGGGGGGCCACCGTGGCTCCGTGGAGGAGACAAAACCAACAATGGGGAACAAAAGCCCCCTTCAGAAGAGAAGGCTGGCCTTTGAGGGCCGCGGTCCACTTCAACCAAGCTGAGCGGGCTGGCCGAGAACCTGCCAAGGAAGGAGAACAAAGGAGGAGGCTGCTGAATGGTGGTTTCGCCAGGCCAGCCCGAGCCCCCCCTTCCTTCCCCCAGACCCACCTGCTCAGCTCTTTCCTCTGCCTGGCCCAACAAAAGCAAAGACTGAGGGCTCTCTCAACTTCCAATGAGTTTTTCAAATGAAATAACGACCACTGGGCCCCGCTGCCACTTGTGGTTTTCGAGGTGAATGCCGTTATAAAGGAAAAGACCGTGATGGCAACAATTCCGGTGCTTTATCTCCATTAACTACGACACTAATGGCAGCTTACAGGACTTAAACCCTCCCCGCAGAGGGACTGGGAGCTTCCCGTTCCTTTGGAGTCCCACTTAAGATGGAGTGCTATTATTTTTTTTTTTTTCCCTAAAGAAATGCTCTAGTCAATGGGGGACTTGTTGCTTATGATAATCCCTTATGTTTATATTAAAGTTCACAAAGGGGTTTCCCATCCATTGCTTCATGTGCTCCCTACCACAGCCCTTGGGGGAGGGCAGAGCAGAGGTAAGAGGTCGGGTCCTACAGCTCGGAGGGGGCAAAGCTTGGAACAGACTCCTGAGTCCAGGACAGTGCTCCTGTGTTGTTTCAAGCCTCCAGGCCCTTCAGGAAATGACAGCTGGGGAAGCAAGTGAATTCAACCAACCAACAAAGAAACGTGGACCTGGTACAAACTGCTTACTGGGCTCCTGCCAACGACACACAGGAAATAACAATGGTAATATCTATACTAATCCAAGAAAACTCTGAGTCAATGTCAGTGCCACACACTGTAGTCTGTGTTTTGGATGTGACCTCATTTAATCCTTATAAAGCCCTCAGAGGTATTATCCCATTTTTACTGATAAGAAACTAAGGCCCAGGGGGTTGAAGAAAGGTCGGCTGGGCTCTGACCTGCTGTGTTGAGTACTCTTTATAGAGAAGGCAAGGCCCAGGCAGTACTGTGGTGTCAAATGAAAACCAGAGCTGCACAGCAGCTAAAGAGGTAAAAACAGATTTTATTCAGGACTACTGCAATAGGGGGAAAGAGACCTCATATAGAAGTGGGCTCAATTCTGAATACAGCATGGTCTAGTGGGAACTGATAGCCAAGGAGCAGGGTGGGGATCAGTGGATGGAAACTTACCAAGAAGATACATCAGGGGTAAGGGGATTCTAGCTAAGCTGACCTAACAGGATTCTGGCTGGAGATAGGCCAGGAAGATCAGACATCACCTGGGAGATGGTGGAGGGTGAGGAATCTGACCACATATCAGGGTGATCAGACATGGAGGTGGGAGGGTCTGGTTAAACTGCTTAGCAGGGTTCTTGCTAAAACTAGATTTTAAAAGAAAGAGTACAGATGGGCGTAGGAGAAATTTCAGGATCCTGACTAAAGTTTGGTCAAGCAAAGGATCTTTGCTAGTAGCAAATAATTTGAGCAACAAATCCAGTGGGTTTCATTAGGCCTGTTCTCAACTGCAGCCTCCCCAGATCTACCACAAGGCTAGAAGCAAGCAGACTCTCTCCTGCAGCCTTCAAGAGGCTTCTCCCAGTGGGTAGGGCCAGAAAGACAGCATACGAGCTGTTTCTGCCTCTGCTATATCTCAGCATAAAATTCAAGTTCCCTTAATTTGCTGTCAGTCTTAATATAAAATCTATCCCCTTTACCACGGCCCTTAAAATCCATATTTGTTATGGCTTCCAAGGATACTCTCTTCCTTGCTAGCTCCGCCCTAGTTACCCTGGCCTGCTTTCAGTTCAGATACGCCAAGCTCTTGCCTCAGAACCTTTGCCTATGTTGCTTCTCTGCCTAGAATGTTCTTCCCCAGTTCTGCAAAGTCTGTCTCTTTTCCTTCGATTGTCAGCTTGAGCCTTCCCAACCCCTCTAGATAAATATTCCTTTTCAGATTTGTGATTACTCTGCTCCCTTTCCCTTGTCCCCTCCGGGATATAAGTGGACCAAGGGCAGGGAACAATCTGTCTTGCTCACTGCCACAGCTGGGCCAAGCACAGAGCCTGGCATGTAGCAAATGTCTGCTGTGCTTTATTCCCCAGCTCCTCTAGGTCTGCAGGCCAGCCCGGAACCAGCCATGGCGCCCCTGAGCCCTGCCAGCCCCTTCTCCAGGAAGCCGTTTCCTGATCTCCTGCCGTTCAGCCACTGCACTTCTATGCTCAGGCTCTACTGTCTCTTCTCTACACCTCTGTCCAGCAGGCCTCAACCAGTCTGTCTTCCAGAACTATACAGGTCTGGTTACAGGTGCGACAGTACCAGGTGGGTGGGTCTCCTGCTCTCCTCCCTTCCCCACCACTCTGAGCTGCTGAGGTCACAGCAGCCATAAGCAGGGACACTAGGAGCCACCCAACAGCAGTGGGAGACCAACATCACCTTTTCCCATCAGGGTGGGATAAGAAGCTAAAATTTAAAAGCAAGGCTTTCAAAGTCATACGTCTACAGGAGCCAGGCAGGTACCAATCGTGCGAAGTTGGTGGGAGGACCGATGCCAGAGTAGGTGGAACCCGTGGGGGCAGGACTGTGGCAGACTGGAGAGTGCAGGCCCAACCCAAAGGCAGCAGATGCTATTCAGCTTCAGCTGATTGTTGTCATACAGGAATCAGGCCCAATGTTGCCGGCTCTGATTTTCTTTTTCCAGAGAATCCCAAACCCCCAATTGGATTTTTTTAAAATAAATTTATTTTACTTATTTTTATAAATTTATTTATCTTTGGCTGCGCTGGGTCTTCGTGGCTGCACACAGGCTTTCTCTAGCTGCGGCGAGCGGGGGCAGCTCTTCGTTGCGGTGCGCGGGCTTCTCATTGCGGTGGCTTCTCTTGTTGCGGAGCACGGGCTCTAGGCGTGCGGGCTTCAGTAGTTGTGGCACGCGGGCTCAGTAGTTGTGGCTCGCGGGCTTAGTTGCTCCGTGGCATGCGGGATCCTCCCGGACCAGGGCTCGAACCCGTGTCCCCTGCACTGGCAGGCGGATTCTTAACCACTGTGCCACCAGGGAAGTCCCCAAATTGGATTTTTATATGAATTTTCTCAATTTGTAAATGTTAGCAACTAACTCAATTTAAAAAACCCAAAAAACACTATGGATCAAATAAAACATGGGCCACCGGTTTGCAACCTCTGGGAAAGGTGAGGTCTCCTTCCTATCTGAGAGGCACCCCTGTTATTGCCCATATTGGTCTCTCCCCTGCAGAGTCCCATTCAGAACTAGCCAAAGTTCCAGAATCTCCTTTCCTCTTTCCCCAATTAAAATCCCCATTTTGAAGGGGCAAGTCCAGCTATGTTAGAAAGCACTCTGATTAAAATAATTTCTACCCCCCAAACTCAATAAATACTCCTAGGATTACCTGCATTTCAAAAGTTATCTACTATTATGTTTCAATTAATAGTAGAGGCAATGAGCCAAAGTACATAACTATGGGCCAATTAGGACAGATACCAAGCACTGAGCCAAGCACTTCAGATGCATGAAACTCTTTCAGCCGTATGAGGAGGTACTGTTATTATCTTTTACGGAAGAAAAAAAAGGAGGCTTAGCGACATTAAGCCACTTGCCCGAAGTCCTTCAGCGTGTAAGTGGTAACAGTAGGCTTGCCCAACACTGAAGTCTGCACACATAAACACTGCTCAATATTACTTCTCTAAGTGATATCGTATAACCTCCATGTAATGGTCGTCCCGGGCACAACTTCCAAAGGGGCATTCTTGAGATGCATGTGTCCCTCTAAGAACCTAAGATAGCTCATGGGCTCAGCCTTCTTTTAAGATAATCCCTTCCCTTCCCCACTGCACGCCAAGACCAAACTTTCAAGGCAAAAGCAGAGGGGTCTTCAGATATCGACAGGACATAGTTGGTATCCAGTGCTGGAGATGAAGAAAGGATGCTGGCTTTTCCAGGTAATCCTCAGCTCTGCTAAGAAAGAGGTGACAGGGGGCACGAGTCCGATCCCTGGTCGGGGAACTAAGCTCCCACATGCCACGCGGCGCGGCCAAAAAAAAAAAAAAAAAAAAAAAATAGAAAGAGGTGAGAAGGACCAACGTAAAACGTCCTGGAGAAACACCCCGGCCACTGTGTCGAGCACACTTCCCAACAAAGGCCTCATGTTACATCCCCCGGGGATCCAATCAGCCCCAAAGTACCGGAAGAAACTCTCAGGTCTTCATTCCTGTTATTCTCTTTATTCCATAACAGATTAATTACAGATTTCAACTTTTCAATGCAACATGTGGGTAAGTTGGAATATTCACAGCATCGTGCTAGGGCACCATGCCAAAGAAACAGAGTATCTGGGCTCACAGGTACCTGCTCTGTGTTGGGCAAACAGAAAAACAAGCAAAACGATTTTGACTTTTTTCTTTTTAAATAAAGGTTTTTTTTCATTCCTCTTCTCAAACTATGAATTATTCTTGACTCCTTTTCTTGATATTCACTTCAGCTTTCAGAATTTCCTTCCTTTTTCTGGAACTAATGTGCTGTTCTGAAAGAAAATGGAGACAAACACAAAATTATTGAAGATTTCAATTCAGTGTTGCAGCTCCTAACTGGTGACAACAGAGAGACCAAGGTACTAGGAGATCCCATTTATAAGGGAACAATCATTCATCTATTAATTCTATTTATGCCCCATCTCATTTCACAAAAGAATATAAGACAGATAGCTCGAACTAAAGCTGACAACATCTTAAATAAACAATGAAACACACCTGATGATACCTAAGTGTGGTATGTGAAAACACAAGATGAGGTAATTCCAGGCACACCTCTCACGGTACAAGGCCAAAAAGACACTGTACATTTCAACTAGATGAATAGAAGAATGCTCGTCTTCAATTTCCCAGACTCCAGGTCTGCCAAACAACACATGCCCTCACGTAGCTTGGAAGATGACATTCTGACCTCTCGGTACAGAAATCTGCACCACATTCCTACCATGTGGTCATGTTCTTGTCAGTGATCAGACTCGATGTCTAAACTTAAGAAAGAATGATTCTCAAAAACTGGACTCAGCTCACAGAAAAAGTTTAAGAGGGGATAAAAACACTAACTCTCTTTATCCCTTCTTTCTCCACGGCTGCCCCCCGCTAGACTCCAGGAAGTGACGGGGAAACACAAGAAGGGAAATGACAATCTGGACAGACACTGTGCAACCAGAGGGTGACAGCACCAAGTAAGTGATTCAGACGGTTCTGGTGAGCAGAAGCAAGGTGCTCACACACATGCCGTCCTCAGCAGGCAGCTGTCCCCAGTGGTGAGAGCTGATGTGATGACAAGGCGGTCTTGCAGAATGGCAGGCTCCAAACCAATTAATCAACAGTTCCAAGCGGCACGCGTGCACAGGCATGGAACTCATCCTGAGGACCAAAGTGAGTGCCCCTAATTCTCTGCCAGCATTCAGAGGTTCCCAGGTGTGTGTTCCAGGAATTCCGTGGCGGTCCAGTAGTTAGGACTCCGAGCTTCCACTGCAGGGGACACGGGTTCGATCCCTGGTCGGGGAACTAAGATCCCACAAGCCACGTGGTGCGGCCAAAAAAGAAAAATAGTGTGTGTGTTCCGAAACGTTCATGCAGAGAGGACAGCGTTAATTATGAAATAAGAACAGCAGAAAGGGTAGTGACCCACAAGCCTCCATCTTAGCTAAGAAATTAGCCCTCTGTTACGCCTGATCAAATCGATACCTGTTCTCAGATCAAAAACACTTGGCTACTAGGGACTTTCCTCTAAAAGACAAGGTCCCAACCTCAGGAAGTCCCAAATGTCCAAATGATCAAGTGACTTTCCTCTTTCTCAAGCAGTATGGTTTGGGGGTAGCAGGGTGGGGGCAGACTATCTAAAAATCAAGAAAAACAAAACCAATCCAGTTAGTTTTAAAGAATTAAAGAGCTCAATACTTAGCAGAAAGGACTAGTTCTGAAAGCAAATCTCAGCGAGAGCAACTATAATTCAGGACAAAACCAAATAGATAAGGCTAAGGAATGGCGGGTGGGGAGAAGGGACAGACCACAAAGAGACACGGGAGCTCGTTGGAGTGTGGAAATAAGTTTGTACCTTGGCTGAGGTAGTGTTTACAAGACTGTCCACTACGTCTTTCAAGATTCACAGAATTGTACACTAACAAGGGTGAATTTTACTGTATATGAATTAATCCTGAAAAAACAAAACCAAAACAAATGTAGTCGCTTTCTGTGTTGAGAACTAGATGTTCCAGCTTACGTTCACACATCAGTGAAAAAGGCTCTACATTCTATGCTTTTGTTGATTACTCCTATTTTCAGAGGAGTGAAAATTAGATGGCTTTGTTGCTTTGGCAGGGAAAGCCATTTCCATGGCAAAGGACGAGAGGGAACATGACTTGAAAACTCAAATACCTCCCTCCTCTTTGTTGGTCTAGTACAGGGGTCAACAAACTGTGCCCCACGGGCCAGATGCAGCCCACCACCTGTTTTTGTAAACAAAGTTTCATTGGAACATGGCCATGCGGGTTTGTTTACGTGGGCTATGGCTGCTCTCACATTATAGTGGCAGAGTTGAGTAGTAGTAACAGAGACCGTATGGCCTGCAAAGTCTAAAGTACTATCATCTGGCTCTTTCTAGAAAACTTTTGCCAATCCTTGGTCGAAAGGAGCTGATCAGTGAAGCATCAGACACTCTCTTCTCCTTCCCTCCCTTCACCTTCCTCCACTCCCATCCTCATCCTAGGACTGACACAATGGAGAACGGGTGATATTTCACTTGACATTTTAGTCACACAGGGAGCTGCCCTGAACCATATATCCTGAGCTCTAGGAACCTGGGTTTTGATGATGCTGGCTTTGATCTGTGGCCATCAGTCTTCATAATTTAGTGTCTCACCAAACCACACTGTTTGGCCCAATCAGAGGTTAATATTACAAAAAGGCCTAGAACAGTGACAAGGTGTGCCAGGATTTGCCATGGGACCATCATTTAATGAATTTAGATGTCCTGAATGGGGGGGGGGATGTGTGTCCCCTTTTAAGAAGTCCAAGGTTGAATCTGTCTATCCTCAACTCTGTTCTCCTATGAACACAGAGAGGGGCTGTGTCTATAAAGTACCCCGTGGGACACAAGGGAGGATGGAGCCTTACAGTCAAAGTCAGGTCAGAGCTGCTCTGCTGCAAAGTTACCATTAGCTAGGCTAACTCAGGGGGCTTTGGCTTTTGCCCTGGTCCAGTTACAGCTTGGTCCAGCAAGTGGGGAAATGGCCTCAGAACTCAGCTTCGGCTTAGGGAGGGATGGGGAGGAACAAGTGTGCTGAAAATCAGATAAATAACTGACATGCATGAGGTGGGCAAGATGGAAAGGGGCCCTGCTCCTGGGATGAGTCGCCCTTCATCTTTACCGTAGTGTCCTATATTTTGCCAATCTACTGCTCTGCTCTGCAGCGATCCTGCCAAAGGAAAGAGGGTTTGAGAGTCAAGAAAGGACAGTAAGAAGAGAAATAAGCTGAGGAAAGAAATGGCAAACACCCGACCAGAGCTTCTGTTAGAGTCACCGTTTTCCCCAGGGGCAGAGCTTGCTCTAGGACTCAGGAAGACGGCAACAGAGTGGGCTGTGACTTTCTATATAGGATGGAGGGTGGGATGAGAACCATGGTCTTCCTCCCCAGAAAGTGTACACAATGTTAGCCTTCCAGACTAGGAACTCCCGCTGAGCAGGATCTAAATCAAATGGTTCCCACTCCCATCTCTCCTTAATCTTGTTCATCTTGTGTGGGCAACTTCCAGAAAAGAGTGAACTCAGCAGAGGACAGCCTTTTGGCTCCCTGGGGCCTGGACGGGCTGCTCTGAGGGAACAGGGCTCTGCTCAGGGAAAACAGCTCAGTCCTGGCTCTTTCTCAGACGCAGTGCAGAGCCGCCAAGTTCAGGCTGCTGGAGGGGCAGAGAAGTGAGCCAGTGGCCACTGCTGGTGCTAAGGGAAGCTCTAGCGGAATCTGGACGACCACAGGCGGGCAGGGAGCACGCTGGGGCCAGTATCCACGGTGAGGCACTCGGAGAGCTCCGTGGAGGCTCAGGCAGGGAGGAGACGTGGGGCTCTCCCGCCCACAACAGTCTCTGAGCAAGCCTCTCTCTGATGTGACCAACTTAACTGGCAGCCGCACTGGGGGGCTAACACTATCGTGTCACATTCTTCCAGCGAAAGTCCTGGAGGCGAGAAAGTAGGGCACGTCTGAAACGGTGAACTTCCAAAGGTGAAAGCAATTCTGACCTTTTCTTATTGACCTTCACGTGGCTGAAATCACCCAAGTTCTAATAAAGTCAAATCAATGAGAAACACCTACGTGACATTTAAATTTGCTTCTAATCCAGGTTCAAAAGTCAAGCTGCCAGCGAGCTGCCATTGCGGGGGGACCTGACCATTTGTGTGAACCTAAGTTTGTCTGGTTCTTGGGGATGTGATGCGGGCCACTGAGCAGTGCTCCCTGCTGGGGGCCTCTGTAAAGCCCGACGCGGTTTCTGGGGGGAAGAGCATGGACCTCAAACTTAGGAGGAAGAGCTCCGGGAGGCTGCTGTGGTTGCAGAAGGGTCCTTCTCGAGGGCACGGGAGGAGGGCAGAAAAGGGTTTTCTGCGGTAGCAGAGGAGAAAACTGTTACACAGCCAGCACACTAACAACAACCTTCTGCCACCTGTCCTAACCCATTTTAATCTTCATAAAGCAATTATTTTCTTCTCTTGTTTTAATGTGCCGGGGCATAAATTGTTGTGGTTTTAACATATTTAAAACTTATCACCAAGGCTCTTTTCTGATTTAAAAAGGCTTCTGTATTGGGCTGGATTAAGGTGTCACACTGGCCCCTAAGGACATGAATCATTTTGCCACATACCGTTGTTCAAAGAGCTGGGTGGACAGAGCTGACAACAATATTTCTAATCCCACTCTGGGTCCCTAGCCCGTCCCCAACCTTACCTCTTGATTGCCTGCTGGGCCAGCATGCGATTGCCAGCCAAAAACGTCAAGCTGCCCAAGATGGCCAGGTACTTCAGGGTCTGGAACATGTTGAGTTGCGTCCAGTAGACATACATGAGCCCCAGCATAGCTACAAGGACAGGCGTCATGATAGCCAATTAAGTAAAACAGTGACATTGCCCTGAGCAGAGGAGAGTTAGAAGCCAGAAACTGCAGATCCTAAGAGGTCTGTATTTATAGACCAGCTTGTTTTATTCCTTTTATCTGATGCCAGAAAATAAACAGCTCAATATACTTGCTTCTCAGCCTTGGCTACCAAGAAATCCAGAGGTAAAAACCAGATCTCAGCAACTTGGTTCCACGTTCCAGCTTGCATCTTTGTTCTTTAACGCAGGTTTTGTTGTTGTTTGTTTTTTAAGTTATGTCATGTTACATTTGGGATTCAGTTGATTTTTTAAATTCTGAATGAAAGCCCATAGGATTAAAGAAATGAATCATTTTTCTTTTCATTAAAAAAATTTTTAGGGCTAATTTGCCACTGTGACTAGGAAGGAAGCAAGGAGGACAGAGGAGGAAGGTTTAGTCAAAGGGACTCAGGTCTGGGCACTGAGAACCCTGGGTTCTGGCCCAGGCTCTGCCCTTCGCAGCCACTTAATTTCTCTGAGCCTAAATTCTCTCACCCATCAAACAAGGATCATAATTCCTACCCTGGTCACCCCCGTCAGGGTTGTGATGAGAATCAAATGAGGGAATGTACACAAAAAGCACTCTGGCCAAAAAAAGTCATGGCTCTAAATAAATTTATATTCAGGTTTTGTTCTCAGCCTGACCCGGGAGGGCTATCACTCAAATTCAGTTAACTGGGCTGGAGAGAAAGGTCATCCTGTCAATTCTGTCCAGAAGGATGACAGATGAACTACAGCAGGGGTTCTTAGCCCTTTCTGAAGTCATGGACCACTGTTAGAATTTTGATCAAAGTTACAGACTCTCTCTTTCCCCAGGAAAACAGAGATACACATTTGCCTAGAGTTTCAAGGGATTCGTCTGTGGACCCCTATAGAATCAGCACACTATGGACACGGAGAGGGTGACTCCTGAAAGAGTCAAAGAAATCAGAAAAGAATATTAAAGTCTCAGTGAAATGCAAGGGTCACCAATTCAATAGTATCAAAAGTTTCTGAAATGCCTAACTGATTTGTGAATTTACTGTCTTGTAACATTTAGGTTCTAAGTTCTCAAGAGAACAATGCAGGACAGCATGTCTGACTGTGGAAGGGACTGTTTTCTACTACTGTCCAGACACAGCCGCTAGCAAATGTGAAGATGGATACGTTGGGGGAAGATAACCTTTGGAAACTGCATTAATGCTGTTCACTCAGGAAGATGGCTCAATGTAAAGATACAGTAAGTGAGTAATCTCTGGAAATGAACAGAGCTATTAAATAAGGGTAAAACGACCTGCCAACGGCAGCCTAGTACAATGAAACCCAATATAATGACAGCTGTTCTAAGCTGATGGGCCAAACAGGTTTATCATCATATTAACTGTCATAAAAAGCCAGGAGGAAGAGGGAAATGTTATGCTATTAAGTCATTATAGTTAATAGGTTGTGGGTCTACTTAACAGGGCTTTTGCGTAGGCAGGCAAAATGTCAAAGGAGGTTAAATGGAATTAGCAGCCTGGGGCGCTTACCAGCATGTCCCAGGTGAAAGATAATCGTGCTAGGAGCAAAAGTGAAGTTGGAGACATTGGCACCAATCCGGATCCACTGAACGATGGGGAGAAATAAATTAAAAAGACATTAGAACTTGAAAGGGAGGCAACACATGCCATGCCAATGCTAATCCAATAAACAGCCCTAAGGGCTTAAAAGTTCATGCATACCTGAAGAACAGGGAATTTTTCCAAGTGGCGACCACCCTATTATAAGTCCTCAGGAAAAACTGTTCCCTTTTTTCTTCAGAAAGGCATTCCAACACCTGCTCTCAAATGCGCTTGGGTAACTCAAACCTGAACATCATTTTTAATGACAGCAAACTTTTCTATTTTAAAACAGGTGAAACCATGAGGCTGAAAGGTCAGAAACTGTATTTGTGATGAAGTAACTGGCACCGCTGCTAATTTCTCTAAGTACTGGTGAGATAAACCCACCGGCAGTTGGGAGGATGCACATGCTCTGGCTGTGGGTTCCATGCTTTTTGAAATTCTGATCACTCAAAGGAACAGGTGCCCATACCCTAGGTCTGGTTCCTGAAAGCTTGTG
Organism: Eschrichtius robustus; assembly: GCF_028021215.1. Taxonomy (NCBI): domain Eukaryota; kingdom Metazoa; phylum Chordata; class Mammalia; order Artiodactyla; family Eschrichtiidae; genus Eschrichtius; species Eschrichtius robustus. Next base: position 22,727,770 of record NC_090839.1, read on the forward strand.
GCATGCCTTCCAGATTTAGACTGACCAATAATTCTTTTATTAAAATCAATGAATGAATTAGGAACACAAGCAACTTTCCAAAAGTAAGATCTAATGAGTTTTCCATACAGTTCTCAAAATTCTCTGAACTTTGAGGATGTGCATCTATGCTTATAATTTTTTAAAAAGAGACAAGGGAAAAAAAAGTTGGTTAAAAAAAGAATTCAAACAGTACATTAAAGTATAAAACGTAAAAATGACCTTCTTCTATACTCCCTAAAAGGCCCCCTCCATAGAGGTGACCAACACTAATAGATGATGCCTTTTTAAGGTTTTTAAACAAAGAGCATTGTACTAAACATACTATCCTACCCCTTGCCTTCTTCACTCAATAGGACATCTTGGCAACCTTGTCATATCGGTTGACAAGTACATAAATCTATCCATTCTTTTAATGAGCTGCATATTATTCCATTGTATGGATGTACATAATTTATTTAACACTTGCTTTTATGAGGACTTTAGATTGTTTATAGTTTTATGCTCCAAACAGTGCTGAAATACACAGCCCCTGTACACACTTTTTCTATAGCTATTAGCATCCGGTCTTGCTTTTTTCACACTTGACCTCATCTGAACGTTCCTACAGAGCATCCCCGTCTATACACTTTTACCATTTTTAATGGTTATTGGGTACTTTCTCAGGCCCCTTGATAATGGATCAGTTTTTCTCGTTGCTCCCCCATAATGGGGAATTTTAGTTATTCTAAAATTTTCTGACCATCGATTTGGGTCACAGCTGCTGGACCCCTCTGGAGCTGTGCTGAGGCCAGAGCACAAAGCCTCCTTTGGAACAGCTACATCTGCTGAGTCTGGCGCCAGACACACGCTGCCCATGCTAATTACAGCTACTCACCAGAGCGAAGAGCAGGAGCAAGGGTGAGAGGATCAGGGCAGTGAACGTATTGGACACGACCGTGGGGGGCCTCTTCTCCGGCTCGCGGAACAGATGCTGCCAAAAGAAGACAGGCCAGGAGTATTTCAAAATGTGCTCTTCCCAGCAGGGGCTGCCATGTATATGTACTAGGAATCAAACGCCAATGACAGTCAAGAAGAGGACATGCCTCCCAGAGGCTGAAAACTCCTGGCCGTGAGTGGCCACTTGGCCTTTTGCCTCTTCTCAACACGGGCTTCTGCTTCCAGAGGTCTGCTTCCGAAGACACGACACCAGTTCACTACTCCTGACCAACCCTCTTTTTCCCTCCAAGACATACTGCCATTTAGAGGTTGGAGAATGCAACCTATCAGGCAGCATTTGCCTAGTATCAAAGATGGTGCCCGGGTATTTGGATGGCTGGGGTGACACATCCAAGGCAGTACTCTGGATTTCATAATGCTTCTGGGTTCCTAGGGTAAGCATTATCATATTTTGCTAACCAACTTAAATTAGCTAACTGGTGTATAATAATTTAAAATTTGAAAATTTTCTTGCTTGCCAATGTCCAGCCAACCCAGCTCCATAACAAGGCAGCTCCTCCACCTGAGACTCCTGTTCCCAACATTTTAACCTCGGCTCCTCTTTGCTGCCACTGTCATGAAGGGACGTCTAACATTGCCTGTGGCAGTCACTGCTGCCTACTCCACCCTATAAATCAGTCAGCACCCTCTGTCATCATGCTTATACCTTCCACTATTTAACTGCATTTGACATTCTTAAACGATGCTATAGCAACATTAGGAGGATTTTAAAAAAGAAATCCTACTACTCTAGCTTTTGGGCCCTTGTCCTTTTTCTAACAGTGAAATCAGAGTAAGTAGTCTGCTTGGAACACTTCAACATTAATTCAAATGGGGATTTCCCTGTGACTGCAGTATGATCATTTCTCACGATTGCAAAACAGTCCACTGAGTGGCTCTACCTCAGTTTCTTTAACCAGTGCTCAAACTGTTTAATAATTATTGTTTATTTTGTAAACTGCTTTAGAAACTTTTCAAAGCTTTTCTTTCCTTATCTGTGAACTATTTTGATCCTCACAACAGTCCTATGGGCTGGGCTGGGCAGGGATTGCTAACATTTGTATGCAAGGAAAGTGAGTTCCAGGGAGAGAGGAAGGGCTTGCCTAGGGGAGGAAAGCCCTGTTCTCCAGTTGAGTTGTCCACCTGTGGGCTCCATCAGCCCTGGTCTATGCAGCAGCAGAGAGGAACAAAGCCAAACCCATCTGTGCTGTAGTATCAAGTAGTGATCTGAGGGCTAAACCTCCTGCATGTTTAGGAAAAACAGATTCGGGTTCTGATTTTGTCTCCAAATATCTGTTTTCTGGGAGCTGGTCAGTGGGCAGCTTGAGCCTGTTTTTTCAGCACTAGGATGGGGCTGATATTTGCCCTGCCTGATCCACAGGGTGGCAAAGACCAAACTATAAAATATCATATAAACAGGTTAAACAAGGGACCAGAGCCAGTGTCCAGGGGTCTGCTGCCCTCTCTCACTGTGTCCATTTCACATTTCTCTTCAATGTTTAGTGAAGAACCCCTCTGGGATCTACCTGAATTTCCTGTTTGGGGGTGAAAAGGTTCTTGGACAGGACAGTCGACGGAGCGTCTTCTTCAGGGAACCTGATGACCACATCAGCCTGAAAAAATAAATGCAGCCATTAAAGGCACAGGCGCAGAGAAGGAGGTGAAACTCATCAGCAGGACAGTATCTCCTAACTCACGTCCAGGACCCTAACTGAAAAAAGCTCCAAGCAGTCCAATCCCTTCTGATCCATTAGCCGACAAACTGAGGCAGTAAAAATTTCAAGAACAAAATAAGTATTTGTTGAAAATGCTTTTTGGAGCAAGAGTTCCAATTTTCTACTGGTCTGGTGAGCCCCACAGAGCTGCCTAATACAAAAATCCCAGCTGGTACTCAGGCTGTTACAGTTGCAATCAGAAACTGCTCCATGTCCCTGGGAAGTGTAATTTAGTCTCAGACCAAAAAAAAAAAAAAAAGAAATGAAAATGTGCTCTCATACAAAAAGCAGCCCAAAGTCCAAGAGACGAAAAGGAGCTTTGAATACAACATAAGAAAATGCAGCTGCCCCTTTGTCTTGCAAAGGGAGCCAACCACCACTCAAGGCCTGCAATTTGGCCTCTGCTACCTTTCCAACCTCACCGCCTACTGCTCTTGACCAGATTCAGGTGCTCCAGCAAAATGGACCCAACTCATATCTCACTGAAAGCACCTCAAGCTTTTCTGGAGGCTGTTACCCCAGCAATCAATCTACAGTCCCCCAGATACTATTCTGATAAACCCCTGCCAATTCTTCCCTAGTTCAAATGCCATGTCTTTCAAGCTTCCTCTCAACACACCAGTCAAAAGTGAGTTATGTAAGTGAAACACACTATGTAAACTATTAATACACCTTGCAGATGTTGGTTATTAGTTAATTAGCATTTTGCATATCCCACAATTCACTGTCCCACACCATCCTGAATTGGAATTGGATTTCAAATCTTAGGCCCTTCCCTGGCCCACGCTGTGAGGCCACGCCATATCTCAAAGGCCAAAGCCTTTATCTCATATCTATGTACCCCCCCACAGTGCTTTGCTGTATTATGAAAACCTTCTTCTAGTACTACTTTTATAGAAATTTGCTAGAACCCATGAGGGCAAATCTATACATCATTCATTCCCCAATCACTATATATTAAACCCCTAAGATGTGCCAGGCCACGTGCATGCCCCTAAGACTACTAATGGGGACAGCACACAGCCCCTCACCTCACAGTGCGTGCGCCCTGGGTGGCAGGGCGGGCCAGGGTAGACAGCCCATGCCCTGGAGAGGAGCTGTCTGTGGCTGACTGCAGCACAGCCGCTCTTGCCTGGGTCAAGATACATGGAGGCACATACCACATTCCACAGGATTGGGTTCTTCAAAGTAGCATCTCCGATGATCAAGTAGAGAGTGTAGGTGCCGGATGCAGAGTCAAATTCGAGCTTTCTCTCAGAGGTATCCAGTTCAAACTTGTACACGTTCTTGCTGTCCGGCTCCGCAACAAATACCACCTCCTGGCCAGTCTTCTGGTTATGGAGTCGGACAAATGTCTGGATAGAACAGTAACGCGACCCTTCATCTGATAATTTCAAAACTCCCTCTGGGCCCAACATCAAATCAACAAGGCAGCAGGCTGTCAGCTCTTTCATCGCAGTGGGAGCTCTGGGATCTGCCAGGCCTGCCCTAGAAAGCAGGAGGAGTGGCCGTCCCACCCTGCTTACTAGCTCAGAGATCAGAGATAACTTTTTGCTAGTATAAGAAATTTAACTTAGGGGTCCAGCCAATTCTCAACGACTTGTAGGCCGAATGCCCAGTTTGTGGATGATTTAAGCCCTTTGCTGTTGCTGTAATTTCTTCTTTCTGCCAGCCTTTTGGCCACTTTGCTGCCCAATTAACTTCTTCACCAGAGGGTGAAAAGAAGGGAAATGAGGTGGAACTTTAAGAAGCTCATTTTCAATTTCCTAGTGCCTTCAGCTAAAGACTTAGGAGAGAAGGCTTGGGGATTGATAGCAAGGCAGAGTTCCAATGGAGCAGAGCAGCCCAGTGTCAGAGAGAGCATTGAAGACAAACAGATTTGGTTACACTACTTATTGGCTGAGCAGGTTACTTAACCTCCTTGAGCCTTGATTTCTGCATCTTTAAGATAGAAAGATTAACTTCTACATGTGGTATATCTGTGTGAAGAGTCACAATAACATAAGCAAAGCATTTAGCGTAGGACCCACTATATACTAGCTAGTCAACAAACATTTATCAATGATGGTATGAGTCTAATCACCTTATCCCCCCAATGGCCTAAGAAACTAAGGTTTCTGCAAATTAGAACTGCAGCAAAACTTAATATCCACTCAGCTTTTCTTTCAAGTGTTTCAAAATAAAGAATTCAACAAAGCAAGTAGATTGGTTCCATTTCACAGATCATAAGGCACAGAGTTTAAATGAGTTGCCATGGTCACAGAGCTAGTGCTGGATCCACAGAAAAAACATAAATCTCATTTGTTACTCTACACCTGGGCAACAAAGAACAACCATCAAAGTATTTAGGGAAAGAGGCCCAGAGCTGTGAAGCCTCCTGACTCCAGCAGTCTTGGCCAAGAATGGGATTTAGAAGCCTGGATGCCTGATCTTCCTCCTGTCACAGCCAAGCACAGGCAGCAGCCAGGCTCATCTACAAAATGTCATCTCTACTTAGGAGGTCTGTAAGCCAGGGTTTCCAAAACAGAATCTTGGATGAGACGAGTATTCAGTTAAAGTTACACTTCCTCACTAACTCTTCCTGCCCTAACCTTAATCCCACCAATTTTGTCTTGTAATTACTTCTCTTCATATTCTGTCTTCCCTTCTGCTGTTTCATTGGCAAATGCCATTCTGAGAAGGAGCTGGGAAGTGCTAAGGGGCTGAAAAGTCAGTCGTGGCTAAGTGGCTGAAAAGTCAGTCGTGGCTAAGTGGCCTGACCGAGCTCTCTGGAGCTTGGGTGTGGAGGGAGGAGAAGCAGAGAAGGGCCAGGACGGCGGTGCTGGCGGCAGCCACTCCGGGCCTGGGCACAAGCACAGTAGCTGCAGCTACAAGGAACAGAAAGCAAAAAGGTTTCCAAGTTAAGTCCACTCACCTCCATGGTCTGTTCTGAAGCTGCCCCTCAGCATGGACACAAGTCCGCTAGCTCTTGCTAAAGTACTGCTACAAAGCACCTAAACCAAGGCCACTAGGTCCCACGTTCTTTCCTATCTTTCCACATTCAAAGTACTTCTCTGAATTTCCCTTTACAATACAACCGTGGATGTGGCAGGGCTCAGAGCAGTTATTCTCAATCAAGTGGGATGACAGAGGCAGGAAAGGAGGTGTCTGAGAGGACAAGGGCCATATCAGACTCTCTGGGGAAAAGATATGGTTTGAAAATCTTTTAAATAATAATTATCATTATGTTATATATGGAAAACAAAAATGAAGCCTATTGCTTTCATAACACAAAGCAGGCACAAGTTAAAAAGTGCTAGTTTTCAGATTCCTACAAAATCTGCTTTGGCTAGAACAAAAGCATACTTTGGGCTCACTTCCTAGGTTTTCCTTTTTTCAAAATTATTTTAATATATGTTTTTTGGTCAGAAAGAAAAAAGCCTCAATTAAGTGTTAATCTGCCTTAAATATATCTTTTCTATGCCAGCTAATCTCTTTAAAAGAAGAGTGCATTCCAGGTTCAGGGTTACAACCAGTACAAGAGGGGCAGAGTGTCATGTGGGAGAACCCGATGGATTGTCAGGGTTCAGAGTGAAGATATGAAAGCAGGAATTCGGAATTTTCTCAACTCAGTGTTATATACCACATCAACAACTATCATGTACATCGATGTTTCAGGCCAAGAGAACCGTCTGCGCTTTTTCCTGACCTGGTGAGGGGTGAGTTCAGCACCAGTGTTCACATCTACCAGCTGGAAGAATAAAGCAAAGTTCTGGTGGCTGTCTGCGATGAATGTGCCCTTGGCTTTGGCTGGGTAGGTCACCCTGAAAGAGACATTTATAGGTAAGTTTTCAGAGAGGAGGATCTGCAGATCTCTGAGACAAGAGGGAAGAATACAAACTTCACTTCATTGCCTAATCCTCCCTCTCCCAACTGTAACACTTTTCTGTTGTGGACAGAGTGGAGAATTGTCTGTGGCCTGAGGGCAAATTGGACTGATAAAGCCAGGACTGAGAAAAGCACAGAGAAAACTTTCATCAGGGTCTGGGGAAAATGCTACGCGCAGATGCTCCAGGCTTTCACTTCAAGGACCTAAGGATATCAACTCAACCAAGTCAGGCACCAGTGGGGCTCACGTGTCCCCATGCAAGCTCACAAGCGGACTGGAGGGCTGCGCTGGCAAAACCACAAGGAGAAAAAAAAATCACAGGATCGTCGTTAGCAGCATATGTGAGCAGGGTCGGGAGACTAGGAGGTAGGAGACGCAAAGGACAGAAGGGTATTTACAGTTTTTTCTTTTTTTAATGCTGCATTTTTTTTCCTGGACACTGTTTCAATTTATTTTTCTGCCTGAAATTGAGCTTTAAAAAGTCATTCTCTCAAAAGGCAGGCTTGATGAGAAAACTGTTCTTTTCACAGCTATCTCCTGGGATTTTAGGTTAAGATGGCCAGGGGATAAAAAACAAGCCAAATGATTATAGAGCTCACAATGGGCCATGTTTCATGCTTAGGCTTTATATTTACTTATGAGTAATACCAACTCTTTATCTATGTAGAGTATTAAACTTTGCAAAGCACTCTTACAGACATTATTTCAGTGGATTCTCAACAGTGCTCTCATTTCCAATGTCACTATAAAAATATCCAAGCCAGAGGCAGAAAGCCTAGCCCTTCCACGTGACTTAAAAGGAATGAATGCTTGGCTTCTAGTCTCTGGCTAATATCCCATCTTCAAAACAGCCTCGAAGGTTCCCCTACTTTCTTTGGCATCTATAGCCACCCCAGTTGAATAAATTTGGGGTCTGAACTACACCCAGATGTCTAGATGCCCCCTCCCCCCACACCCAGTGAGGATCTGGGAGAGGGCTGAGAAATGACTTCATACAATGTTCTGGCCCAACTCTGATCAATTACTAATGGTTACCTAGAAGTTTGTGTTAAAAAAGATTCTGAGGGACTTCCCTGGCAGTCCAGTGGTTAAGACTCTGTACTCCCAATGCAAGGGGCACGGGTTCGATCCCTGGTCGGGGAACTAAGATCCCACATGCCACATGCGCGGCCAAAAAAAAAAAAAAAAAGATTCTGAGTTCAGCAGGGACAAATGCTGTGACTGATCAGTGATGCCCTCCATGGACTTGAGAAAGGGACTCGCAGCCCTAGCGCTGGGTATCTGCCATCTCACTTCTAAGGACCTGTGAGACGCATACTCACTCACTCACTGTGAGTGTCACTCACTCACAGTGGCTCACTGTGGGCCAAAGAGAGTTGCCATGAGGCCCCTAAAAGCAAGTTCAAGACTGTGAAGATAAAGAGATGACATCAGAAAATAAGTTAATACACTGCTTCCTCCATTAAGAAAGTCTTGTTTTGACCAGAGCCTCCCATCAAGCCTCTTAGATAGCCTCAACCACCAGACGGCAGACAGCAGAAGCAAGAAAAACTACAATCCTGCAGCCTGTGGACCAAAAACCACAGTTACAGAAAGATAGACAAGATGAAAAGGCAGAGGGCTATGTACCAGATGAAGGAACAAGAAAAAACCCCAGAAAAACAACTAAATGAAGTGGAGATAGGCAACCTTCCAGAAAAAGAATTCAGAATAATGATAGTGAAGATGATCCAGGACCTCGGAATAAGAATGGAGGCAAAGATTGAGAAGATGCAAGAAATGGTTAACAAAGACCGAGAAGAATTAAAGAACAAACAAACAGAGATGACCAATACAATAACTGAAATGAAAACTACACTAGAAGGAATCAATAGCAGAATAACTGAGGCAGAAGAACGGATAAGTGACCTGGAAGACAGAATGGTGGAATTCACTGCTGCGGAACAGACTAAAGAAAAAAGAATGAAAAGAAATGAAGACAGCCTAAGAGACCTCTGGGACAACATTAAACGCAACAACATTCGCATTATAGGGGTCCCAGAAGGAGAAGAGAGAGAGAAAGGACCAGAGAAAATATTTGAAGAGATTATAGTCGAAAACTTCCCTAACATGGGAAAGGAAATAGCCACCCAAGTCCAGGAAGCGCAGAGAGTCCCATACAGAATAAACCCAAGGAGAAACACGCCGAGACACATAGTAATCAAAGTGGCAAAAATTAAAGACAAAGAAAAATTATTGAAAGCAGCAAGGGAAAAACGACAAATAACATACAAGGGAACTCCCATAAGGTTAACAGCTGATTTCTCAGCAGAAACTCTGCAAGCCAGAAGGGAGTGGCATGATATACTTAAAGTGATGAAAGGGAAGAACCTACAACCAAGATTACTCTACCCAGCAAGGATCTCATTTAGATTTGATGGAGAAATCAAAAGCTTTACAGACAAGCAAAAGCTAAGAGAATTCAGCACCACCAAACCAGCTCTACAACAAATGCTAAAGGAACTTCTCTAAGTGGGAAACACAAGAGAAGAAAAGGACCTACAAAAACAAACCCACAACAATTAAGAAAATGGTCATAGGAACATACATATCGATAATTACCTTAAACGTGAATGGATTAAATGCCCCAACCAAAAGACACAGACTGGCTGAATGGATACAAAAACAAGACCCATATATATGCTGTCTACAAGAGACCCACTTTAGACCTAGGGACACATACAGACTGAAAGTCAGGGGATGGAAAAAGATATTCCATGCAAATGGAAATCAAAAGAAAGCTGGAGTAGCTATACTCATATCAGATAAAATAGACTTTAAAATAAAGAATGTTACAAGAGACAAGGAAGGACACTACATAATGATCCAGGGATCAATCCAAGAAGAAGATATAACAATTATAAATATATATGCACCCATCATAGGAGCACCTCAATACATAAGGCAACTGCTAACAGCTATAAAAGAGGAAATCGACAGTAATACAGTAATAGTGGGGGACTTTAACACCTCACTTACACCAATGGACAGATCATCCAAAATGAAAATAAATAAGGAAACAGAAGCTTTAAATGACACAATAGACCAGATAGATTTAATTGATATATATAGGACATTCCATCCAAAAACAGCAGATTACACGTTCTTCTCAAGTGCGCACGGAACATTCTCCAGGATAGATCACATCTTGGGTCACAAATCAAGCCTCAGTAAATTTAAGAAAATTGAAATCATATCAAGCATCTTTTCTGACCACAACGCTATGAGATTAGAAATGAATTACAGGGAAAAAAACGTAAAAAAGACAAACACATGGAGGCTAAACAATACGTTACTAAATAACCAAGAAATCACTGAAGAAATCAAAGAGGAAATAAAAAAATACCTAGAGACAAATGACAATGAAAACACGACGACCCAAAACCTATGGGATGCAGCAAAAGCGGTTCTAAGAGGGAAGTTTATAGCTATACAAGCCTACCTAAAGAAACAAGAAAAATCTCAAGTAAACAATCTAACCTTACACCTAAAGAAACTAGAGAAAGAAGAACAAACAAAACCCAAAGTCAGCAGAAGGAAAGAAATCATAAAGATCAGAGCAGAAATAAATGAAATAGAAACAAAGAAAACAATAGCAAAGATCAATAAAACTAAAAGTTGGTTCTTTGAGAAGATAAACAAAATTGATAAGCCATTAGCCAGACTCATCAAGAAAAAGAGGGAGAGGACTCAAATCAATAAAATCAGAAATGAAAAAGGAGAAGTTACAACAGACACCGCAGAAATACAAAGCATCCTAAGAGACTACTACAAGGAACTTTATGCCAATAAAATGGACAACCTGGAAGAAATGGACAAATTCTTAGAAAGGTATAACCTTCCAAGACTGAACCAGGAAGAAACAGAAAATATGAACAGACCAATCACAAGTCATGAAATTGAAACTGTGATTAAAAATCTTCCAACAAACAAAAGTCCAGGACCAGATGGCTTCACAGGTGAATTCTATCAAACATTTAGAGAAGAGCTAACACCCATCCTTCTCAAACTCTTCCAAAAAATTGCAGAGGAAGGAACACTCCCAAACTCATTCTATGAGGCCACCATCACCCTGATACCAAAACCAGACAAAGACACTACAAAAAAAGAAAATTACAGACCAATATCACTGATGAATATAGATGCAAAAATCCTCAACAAAATACTAGCAAACAGAATCCAACAACACATTAAAAGGATCATACACCACGATCAAGTGGGATTTATCCCAGGGATGCAAGGATTCTTCAATATACGCAAATCAATCAATGTGATACACCATATTAACAAATTGAAGAATAAAAACCATATGATCATCTCAATAGATGCAGAAAAAGCTTTTGACAAAATTCAACACCCATTTCTGATAAAAACTCTCCAGAAAGTGGGCATAGAGGGAACCTACCTCAACATAATAAAGGCCATATATGACAAACCCACAGCAAACATCATTCTCAATGGTGAAAAACTGAAAGCATTTCCTCTAAGATCAGGAACGAGACAAGGATGTCCACTCTCACCACTATTATTCAACATAGTTCTGGAAGTCCTAGCCACGGCAATCAGAGAAGAAAAAGAAATAAAAGGAATACAAATTGGAAAAGAAGAAGTAAAACTGTCACTGTTTGCGGATGACATGATACTATACATAGAGAATCCTAAAACTGCCACCAGAAAACTGCTAGAGCTAATCAATGAATATGGTAAAGTTGCAGGATACAAAATTAATGCACAGAAATCTCTTGCATTCCTATACACTAATGATGAAAAATCTGAAAGAGAAATTAAGGAAACACTCCCATTTACCATTGCAACAAAAAGAATAAAATACCTAGGAATAAACCTACCTAGGGAGACAAAAGACCTGTATGCAGAAAACTATAAGACACTGATGAAAGAAATTAAAGATGATACCAACAGATGGAGAGATATACCATGTTCTTGGATTGGAAGAATCAACATTGTGAAAATGAGTATACTACCCAAAGCAATCTACAGATTCAATGCAATCCCTATCAAATTACCAATGGCATTTTTTACAGAGCTAGAACAAATCATCTTAAAATTTGTATGGAGACACAAAAGACCCCGAATAGCCAAAGCAGTCTTGAGGGAAAAACATGGAGCTGGAGGAATCAGACTCCCTGACTTCAGACTATACTACAAAGCTACAGTAATCAAGACAATATGGTACTGGCACAAAAACAGAAACATAGATCAATGGAACAAGATAGAAAGCCCAGAGATTAACCCACGCACCTATGGTCAACTAATCTACGACAAAGGAGGCAAAGATATACAATGGAGAAAAGACAGTCTCTTCAATAAGTGGTGCTGGGAAAACTGGACAGCTACATGTAAAAGAATGAAATTAGAATACTCCCTAACACCATACACAAAAATAAACTCAAAATGGATTAGAGACCTAAATATAAGACTGGACAGTATAAAACTCTTAGAGGAAAACATAGGAAGAACACTCTTTGACATAAATCACAGCAAGATCTTTTTTGATCCACCTCCTAGAGTAATGGAAATAAAAACAAAAATAAACAAGTGGGACCTAATGAAACTTCAAAGCTTTTGCACAGCAAAGGAAACCATAAACAAGACGAAAAGACAACCCTCAGAATGGGAGAAAATATTTGCAAATGAATCAACGGACAAAGGATTAATCTCCAAAATATATAAACAGCTCATTCAGCTCAATATTAAAGAAACAAACACCCCAATCCAAAAATGGGCAGAAGACCTAAATAGACATTTCTCCAAAGAAGACATCCAGACGGCCACGAAGCACATGAAAAGATGCTCAACATCACTAATTATTAGAGAAATGCAAATCAAAACTACAATGAGGTATCACCTCACCCCTGTTAGAATGGGCATCATCAGAAAATCTACAAACAACAAATGCTGGAGAGGGTGTGGAGAAAAGGGAACCCTCTTGCACTGTTGGTGGGAATGTAAATTGATACAGCCACTATGGAGAACAATATGGAGGTTCCTTAAAAAACTAAAAATAGAATTACCATATGACCCAGCAATCCCACTACTGGGCATATACCCAGAGAAAACCGTAATTCAAAAAGACACATGCACCCGAATGTTCATTGCAGCACTATTTACAATAGCCAGGTCATGGAAGCAACCTAAATGCCCATCAACAGACGAATGGATAAAGAAGTTGTGGTACATATATACAATGGAATATTACTCAGCCATAAAAAGGAACGAAATTGAGTCATTTGTTGAGACGTGGATGGATCTAGAGAGTGTCATACAGAGTGAAGTAAGTCAGAAAGAGAAAAACAAATATCGTATATTAATGCATGTATGTGGAACCTAGAAAAATGGTACAGATGAGCCAGTTTGCAGGGCAGAAGTTGAGACACAGATGTAGAGAATGGACATATGGACACCAAGGGGGGAAAACTGCGGTGGGGTGGGGATGGTGGTGTGCTGAACTGGGCGATTGGGATTGACATGTATACACTGATGTGTATAAAATTGATGCCTAATAAGAACCTGCAGTATAAAAAAACAAACAAAACAACTAATACTAAACTTTCACTGGGTTATTTGTATGGAAATATGTTAATATAAATGTTTCAGACATTACATGAAATTTCTAAAAATCTTATATTTGTATGTGTATGGAAATATGTATGAAAATATGTTAATATAAATGTTTCAGACATTACATGAAATTTCTAAAAATCAAAAAAAAAAAAAAAAAAAAAAAAGAAAGTCTTGTTTTAGGGAATTCCCCGGTGGTCCAGTGGTTAAGACACTGCACTTTCATTGTCAAAGGTAAGGGTTAGATCCCTGGTTGGGGACCTAAGATGCCAAAAGCCATGCAGTGCGGCCAAAACAAAAAACCCAAAGAAAGTCTTGTTTTAAAAAGAATTGTCATCTGAACTAAATAATGTGCTTGGTAACACAGCTGACTGACGTAGACTTACATTCTGAGGTAAGCTCCTTACCTCGTTGTGGACTGTTAATAAACAGTTTGCTCAGGGACTGATCACTGATATAGACAACCCCCAAATTTGTCTGGATGCCAAGCAGCACCCCTGATGCAGTGCCAGAGGAATGACAGCCTCTTTAATTTGGAGTACAAGCTGGGTCACTGCTGACACAGAAATGACGTCTGGAGGGGCTCGGTGCCCAGGCATGCTCCGCCCAGCTCAAGCCTGGATTCTCCCTGTGCCCAGGAGGCATCCCACCTACCGCGTGGTTTTGGGTGCAATGCTCTGATCCTTGTCCACAGTGGAGAGATCGACATTTGTGATGCCAACTTCAGTGGAAATCTTGACTCTGAGCTAGGGTGAAACACAGAAGAAAATCGCCAAGTCAGCTGGTGAGTATACCAGGAATTAATATACATATCCAAATTTTTCTCTTACTTGTGAGTAAAGGCATGAAAAAAATCCTAGGACAGGAGTCTTCAATGATTTTATTAAAACTGACCCATCCAGGTAGTATTTCTACCTCTTCCATCTTGAGGCCTAAAAGTAACTCCTTGATTCTTATCCCTTCTTCCTTTCTTTGGCTTTGAATGAATGGTATATATTAAAAAAGAGACAAAAAGAAAAAAAGTAGGTATCTTCATGTGTACTTTAAAATAAATAAGGGAGAAACTCCTTAAGTAGTAACCTTCAAATAATTTAAATCAACAAGTACTCAATTCTAATGACAGCTAATGTTTATTGAGTGTTTACTATGTGAAAGACACTGGCCTTCTAAAGACGATCTCATTTAATCCTCACCACAACTCTAAGGTAGTGCTATTTCAGATGAGGAAATTAAAGATTAGAGTGATGAAGCCGTTCACTCAAGTTCAGATAGCTAGTAAGGCAGAGCCAGGGCTCAGGCTCAGGCATCCTGACTTAGAGTCCATGTTCTTAGGCACCTTCCTGTCCAACTTCCCAGCCAACACTTAAGTTTGTGCCAAGGAGACTATAGGTGTGCCCAGGAAGATTTAAGAAGCTATGGCAGTCATCTGTGCCATCCACCAAGTACTTCTGCTTCTCCTTCTGAGCATGTGGCAGAAATGGACTTCCCTGCCCTCCTGGAGTCAGGTATGGCCATGTGACTGGCTGTGGCCAGAAGCGTGTCGCTTCCAAGTGGAAGCTTAAGAGTCGGTTTGTGATTCTCTTCTCCTCTGACATGGACATAGACGACCTACAGAGGGGCTTGCTACTTCAGCCTGGGTCCTGGAGTAAGGGCAACGGGAAGCAGAGTCTCCAGCTGACACATTAAAGATACCTTGCATGGGCAAAAAAGAAACTTGTTGTTTTAAGCCACTGAGATTTGGAGTTTGTTACAAGCACAAAACCAGTCCATCTTAACTATTACGTTGCTTAAATTCTATACATTCCCTATAAACATTTTCACAAAGAGGGGCCAGCCAATGCTAGTAAACAAGAAATTTTTAAAAATTAGATTAAAATAAACGTAAAATTCCAAAAGAGACAGAAAACATGCTAAAAGTCTACTCGGGAAATTTTTTATTTTTTTTATTTAAATTTTTTATTTAAAATCTAAGTTTGAATGTGCAAATTATGCAATCCCAAGGCACTTTTAATGTGTAAACATATCTGTGAGACTTCCAAATATTTGATAAGCTTGAATGTAATGCTTAAAGAAATCCTTGCCAAATACACTGGTTTACGGTCTAAGTTAGGATCAAGGAATAGAGATAGAAGCCTGGGCAAATAATTGAAGGATAGCTTCAGCATTTTTCTAAAATGCACTATCAAGGTGTGAGAACCTCAAACCAAGGGCAAAGAAGAAAAATTTTAAAGGGATAAAGATAGTTATCAAGTAATTCCTTTTAACAGCCTCCATAATAACTATTTTGTGAGAACAACCTCAATTATCAGGTTGAATAGGGGTGTTCTGTTTTGCTTTAAAAAAAAAAACAACCCTAAATGTAAAAGATTACCGAAGGCTATAAGCATATTATTACCTCCTACTTTTGAATACACAGCCGCCTATTGGCAGAATTATATTTAGCATCATAGCTTGTCACTGAATCTAGGCAACTGGGTGAACTACGGTGGGGGGTGGGGGAGGGCGGGGAACAAATGGCCTTCAAGTTGAATAAACCACCAAGGAGAGAGCTGGTATCCTCCACTTTGGCTCCTGGGCACTCTGCTGAGCAAACAGCTTCACAACTCATTCAGGGCTTGGAACCAGAGCCAACTTTGCTATTATAAAGCTCAACCCACAGAGGCACTGACAGCACTTCCATTTGAAGAAAAACTGGAGTGGAAGGCTCAAGCAAAGAAGTAGCCAAAGAGCTTTGATTTTTAGCAAGACACCCCACTGAGACCACTTCCCTATATCCCCCTAGAGCATCTGGAACACCTAGGTGCAGGGACAGACAGAGATGGCAAGATGCACTTCCTGTCCTAAAGGGAAGCATAAAGGCAAAGCTAAATTATAACAGACCAGGCTGCTGCTTTAATGCAGGGATGGACAAAGTGCTATGGAAGCACAGCAGAAGGAACTGTGACCCAAGTCAGCCTCGGGCAGCCCTTGTTTGGGGAGTGGGAAATGTGTAGCAGGAGGGCTTAGGCAGTCCTCCGGTTTCAGGATAAGCAGGAGTTTAGCAATACTCCATGCTATAAAAATAATCTGTTTTCACGGGTAATTACTCTGCAATCTTCATCAACATTAACTAGATAATTCCCTCTTCACTTCTGCGACTCATTCTCTTAAGGACTCACTCATTTAATTTGTAAATGTGATTTTAAAATCATCATCCCACCTAAATGTCTATAAAGAGGAGACTAGTTAGAGAAATAATGATATATACACATACACTCTGAACTACTATGGAGCAATTAAAAAGAACAACCTAGGTGTCTATGGACTGATATGGAGATACCACCACCTACTTTTGAATACACAGCAATCTATTGGCAGAATTATATTTAACATCACCTGTCACTGAGTCCAGGCAACTGGGTGAATTATGGCAGGGGAGTGGGGGGATGAGGGGTGGGGGGAGGCCATCAAGTTGAATAGACCCCAAGGGGAAAGCTGGGAGCCTCTACTTTGTAACAAAAGCAAAGAATACAACTGTTCATAGAATGATCACTTTTGTGTAAATAAGAAAGGATATGCATACATTCAATGATATGGGCATCCTTCTTTTTCAAAGTATACACAGTTAACTGTTACTAATGGATTCCTCTAAGGCAGCGGTCCCCAACCATTTGGCACCAGGGACCAGTTTCATGGAAGACAATTTTTCCATGAACGGGGGTGGGGGTGGGGGTGGGGGAGTGGGCGGGTGGATGGTGTGGCTCAGGCGGTAATGCGAACGATGGGGAGCGGCAGATGAAGCCTCGCTTGCTCGCTCAGCCGCTCGCCTCCTGCTGTGCGGCCTGGCTCCTAACAGGCCGCGGAGTGGTACTGGCGGTGGGGAACCCCTGCTCTAAGGAGAGGGACTGGACTGAAGGGATGAGAGAAGGCTCTAATGTTTCATTATATACCTTTTTGCAGTTTGAATTTTTTTAACTACATGCATATTTTACTCCTATTTTTTTTAAAATAGGGATTGGGACTTCCCAGGTGGCGCAGTGGTTAAGAATCTGCCTGCCCGTGCAGGGGACACAGGTTCAAGTCCTGGTCCAGGAAGATCCCACACACTGCGGAGCAACTAAGCCCATGAGCCACAACTACTGAGCCCACGTGCCACAACTACTGAAGCCAGCGCACCTTAGAGCCTGTGCTCCACAAAAGAAGCCACTGCAATGAGAAGCCCGCACACGGCAACAAAGAGTAGCCCCTGCTCACCACAACTAGAGAAAGCCCGTGCTCAGCAGTGAAGACCCAACGCAGCCAAAAAATAATAAATAAATAAATAAATAAAAATAAAATAGGGATTATCTGAGCAATGGCATTGTGTGACAAATACTTTCTTCTTTATAAACGATTTTGTATCAAAAAGTACCACTCAGGGACTTCCCTTGTGGCCAACGGTTGAGACTCTACGCTTCCAATGCTGGGGACGCAGGTTGGATCCCTGGTGAGGGAACTAAGATCCCACATGCCACGCAGTACAGCCAAAAAAAAAGTACCACCCAATAAATATGATTTAAAAGACAATCACTCTCCCTTTCAACAGATGGATAAACACAAACATGTTTAAAGACTTATGTAAGGCTCCTCAGTGTATCCTAATTATAGTGAATAAGGAAGCCATCAACTTGCGGGTTTTTACTTAGAATCCTGACTATAAACTTTCAATAATAACACGGTCACTAAAGCCTGCTAATCAAGATTCAACTGTATGTTTGTTCTGAAGACATTATAAGCATTCACAATACAGACACATGGAATAATGAAAGGGCAAACTGCAGTGAACTCAAGTCATTTTGGGTTTGCTCTCAGCCCTAATTTTAAAAGGCCTCCTAAGTTACAGCTTTCTGTGTTGCACAGAAACACCGCAGGGCTGTTCTTAAATAAGGAACCATTTAAAACAAGTCCTTCCGCTCCTAAAACCTTACTAAAAATGGGTCTCTGGAAACACTGAAAAGAAAAGCATTTTTATGCTACTCTCTTAAAGCAAATTGAGGTTTTTTCAAAACCCTGTTGTAAAGAGTTCAGAGTAGGATCCCTGTTGGTTAGCTGCTTCTTCCTTCAAACTAACACTGCAGGATTAGTTTTTATAATAAGAAAGGGACTTGTTTAGCCACTTTAAATGCAGCTAAGCCTGCTTTACAGTGAATCAACTAGTCCTTCTTTTGCCTGTACTGCACGCCACATACACCTCAAAAAATGTTTTAACGCCAGGAAATGCAGTCTTTCTGCTGAGAGTAATAACCTCCCTGTTTAGCTCATTACTGTCAAAAATGATGGTGCATTAGGGGCAATTAATGCTAATGACAGCTTCTAAAACCCACGCTTCCCCTGACAGCAAGTCCAAAGTCAATGAGTGCTATTACAGGCCCTCCACACCAAACCACCATTAATGCACTCTGACCAATGTCAAGCATCTCTCAGGAGAGTAAACAGGACCTGCTGACCCGCTCTGAGGCTCTAAGCATGACTATTACTGAAATTACAAAGTAAAGTTGCATATGTGACAGAGGTCAGAGCATGCACGTGCACATAGGCAGGCATACACACACACACACGCACACACACGCATAAAGCTTAACATAATGAAGAGAGGAGATTTTTAACGCTTACTCCATCACTGGGAAGGAAAAGGACAGCAATGGCCTCGATGGGAGCTTATTATCATTGCATGAGTAACAGCTATTAGCCATTTGTTATTTTGTACTTATTTAATTTTTCCAACGACCATAGAAACACTTGTGCAAACACCAAATTTGATGTAACAAAAAGCCAAGCTGTTACAACAATCAAGACAGCATAGTATTGGTATAAGGATAAAAATATAGATTAATGGAATATAACTGCAACCATTTATGGTCACACTGATTTTTTTTTTTTTTTTTTTTTTGCAGCTGGCACGAAAATAGTTTATTGGGGGAGTCCCGGAAAGGGAAAGGGCTAGAATGTGGGGACTCTGCCCTATTCTCTTCAGGAACTAGAGCAAATGGGGAGCTGTCAAACAGTACCTGGGGTGCCAAGACAAGTCAATAGGGAAAGAACAGTCTTTTTGACAAATGGTGCTGGGACAACTGCACATCCACATGTAAAAGGAGGAAGCTGAACCCCTACCTCACAGCACATACAAAAATTAACTCAAAATTGATCAGAAACCTAAATGTAAGAGCTAAAATTATAAAATTCTTATAAGAAAACGTAAGAGTAAATCTTCATGCTCTCAGATTAGGCAACGGTTTATTAGATACGGCACTTAAATCACAATCAATGAAAGAAAAATAAAGATACTGGACTTCATCAAAATTAAAACCTTTTGTGCTTCAGAAGACAACATCAAGAAAGGGAAAAGACAACCTACAGACTGTGAGAAAATATCTGTGAATCATATATCTGATAAAGAACTTGTATTAAGAATATATACAGAACTCATAACTCAAGAACATAAAAAGACAAACAATGTAATAAGAAAAGGAAAAAAGAAGTATATAGATTAGGAAGGAAGAAATAGAGACAAAATAAAATATTTTTAATGGGGAAAAGACCTAAATAGACATTTCTCCAAAAAAAGATACATAAATGACCAAATAGCACATAAAAAGATGCTCAGTATCATTAGCCATCAGAGAAATGCAAATCAAATCACAAGGAGACACTATTTCACACCCATCTAGGATGGCCAAAATGAAACAGACAGACAATAAATAACAAGAGTTGGTAAGGATATAGAGAAACTGGAACCCTCACACATTGCTGGTGGGGATGTAAAATGGTGCAGCTTCTTTGAGAAAGAGTTGCCAGTTCCTCAAAAAGTTAAACATGGAGTTATCATATGACTCAGCAATTCCATTCCTAGGCATAAACCTGAAAGAACTGAAAACAGGTGTTCAAACAAAAACCTGTACATGAATGTAAACAGCAGCGTTATTTATAATATCCAAAACATGGAAATACCCCAAATGTCCATCAAGTGATGAATGGATAAACAAAATGAGGTATATCCACACGATGGAATACTAAATTATTTAGCCATAAAAAGGAATGAAGTACTGATACATGCTACAGCATGAATGAACCTTAGAAATATTACGCTAAGTTAAAAACACAAACGGCTACATATTTTATTATTCCAGTTACATGAAATGTCCCAAATAGGCAAACCATAGAGACAAAAAGTAGGTTAGTAGTTGCCAGGACTGGGAGGAGGATATATTCCTATAGCATAAGGAGTGTCTACAAATAGACACAGGGTTGCTTTTTGGCAGTGGTAAAAATGCTCTGGAATTAGATGGTGGTAGTGGTTGCACAACTCTCATCTAAATATACTAAATATGCTGAATTATATACTTTTACTGGGTAATTTTATGGTATGTGAATTACATATATCCTCAGTAAAGCTGTTATTTGAAAGAAAAAAGAAAGCTACTTTGTGTAGGGTAAAAGGCTCACCCCTAGAAGATGAATTACCATAGTTCTAAGGGCCTTGGAATGTGGGGAAACATCTTTAATCTTTAGACCACTCCATCCTTTTCTTCTTTTAAGTGGTCTGAGATGGAAGCTAAGCACTGAAAAAATAAGATTTGGTCTCTGCCCATAGGGAGCACCCAGCCCAATGAAAGAGCAACACTTATAAGCAAACAATGGTAATACAATGCAGTAAGAATAATTATGGACAGGGTGTAAAATACTACAGTAACAAAAATAAACCAAGTAGACAAGCCCTAAATATATGGGGGAAAAAAACTTTAAAGCTGTTAGAAGACAATATTAGAGAATATCTTTTTGATCTTGGAGCAGCGTAGAATTTTTTGAAGACACAAAAAGTACAATCTAGGGAAAAAAAGACTTTTAAATTAGACTTCATTGAAATGAACTTCAGTGCATTGAAAGATGCCATAAAGCAACACTGAGGGACAATATCTGATGCTTATAACTAGGGATTTACTAATATATATAGCTCCAGAATATATGTAGCTCCTAAAAATCAATAATTAAAAGACTAACAAACCAAAAGAAAAAGACAAAAGATACACAATTCACAGAAGAAGAAACCTAAATGGCCCATAGACACAAGAAAAGATGCTCAATCTCACTAGAAACCAAAGAAAAACACTGAAACAACAAGATACCATTTCCTATCCATCAGATTATCCAAACTCATAATAGCAAATACTGGTACAAATATGAAGAAAAGAGCAATTTGGCAAAACCTAATAAAGCTGGAAGATGAACATACCCTACGATCCCACAACTTCATTCTAGATAAACAACATGTGCATGAGCAAACGTACTAGGATATTCACAGCAGCACTGTCTGTAACAGTGAAAGTCTTAATGTCCAACAACAGAAAATGAATTAATAAATCTGATGCATTCATAAAAGGAAGACAATTTTATGAAAATTATTCATATTTATGCATGTAGCTCTAGTTCTACGTGCATAAATATGGCTAGTTGTCTTTAATATTGAGTGAAATCAAGCAAATTGCAAGAGGATACATATAGTATAATGAAGCATATAAATTTTGGTAAGATGCAAATCAATGCAATAAATTGCTTAAAAATACATATGTAGCAGAAATATAAAAACTGGCATTGGAACATACACCTCAAATCTGGGGAAAGAGGAAGAAAAAGTGAGGAATACACAGAGAGCTTAAATTCAATCTATAGGGCTTTACTTCTTACCAAAATAAAACAAAGGAGAAAAATATAGCAAAATGTTAGGGCTTGAGGGAGATGAGTGGCCGGTAGGTATATGACAATCATTATATTATTCTTTGTTCTTTTCTGTATCTTTTAAATAGTCCAAAATGAAAAATTAAATTAAATTAAAATCCTATGGGAGCACAGATGAAGGAGGAATATTTGAACTAGACCTTACAGAATGAGTAGTTCAGCAAGGGAGGGGACGAACATTCCCCATGGAAGAAACAAGAGAAGTCCAAAGGCTTTACATGTACTGGGCACATAAAATGTATATGAGGACGAGTATGTGGTCAAGAGCAGCTAGGGCTGAGGGGATGGGGACGCAGCCACAATGAAGGATGCGCATGTGCTCTGTGGAGGACCTTCTAAAGCCACAATGAGGAGTCTAGACCTTATTCACAGGCAATAGAGAACCAAAGAAATGTTTAACTAGGGGAACACTGTGATTGTATCATTCTAGTGGTGTTTACGGTGCTTATTAAATGGAAGGGGCAGAGACTAAAGACAGTGAAACTGGCTGGAAACTACCTATCTACCTACTTGGGATCTACCCAAGTAGGAAAACTGAGGCTGAAAAACAAAGGAATCATGCAAAAGACACTTAAAGGTGGAATCAACAGGGCATGGTGACTGACCAGAAGTCAGAAGTGGAAAGAAAGGAAGGGTTAAGAACGGCTGTGATGTATGGGTATGGCACTTATACTGGATATGTTGTTATCAAGATTGTATAGGTAGAAGGAAGGAGGTTTCAGGCCAAAAAAAAAAAAGTTTGCCTTTCAATGTGTTCAGTTGCAAATAAGGCCCCTTAATGCAGGAAACTAAAATTGAAAGAATCTGGATTTTCAAGGTTCAATAATTTCTGTCCAAATCTTGTGTTAGTGAATGGACTAGGATCAGATGTCTCCTGCCCAAAAAGGTCAGACATGAGGTAGAGAAAAGGCAGAGAGACTAGAGTTCCAGAAAATATCCTCCTTTCTGCCAAACTTTTAATATAAATGTTTGATCTAACTATGTTAAGTAATGCCCCACTTTTGAAAAGGTCAAACTTTCTAGCTGCCTTGTCCTTTCAGTAAAAGGAAGTGACACAGGGGCCAACCTGAGGAGTTCTCCAAAGGCCAAATTTGGGATAATATGAGCAAAAAAAATACATGATGACAGTAATGGATTATAACCTACAGAGTAAAATAAGTATCCATGAATCCAAAGTATTATAAGTAACTGAATAACTAAATGCAGGGGAAGGGGGACAGCTTTTTCTTACAGTAGAATTCCAATTAATAAATGTAGAAAGAATGAAAGAGAAAATCACCTCTTGGCAAACACCACATTAATAACTCTTACAGGCAAGATCATCAGGATATTTGCAGAGTCTCAAAATATCACTCCACCAGACACTTAATTACAAAGCAGATAAACAGCAACTTTACAATGGAGAAACCTAGCAGACACCACCTTAACAAGTGATCAAGGTTAACATCACCAGCAATGAGACATATCAACAGCATATACTTCTTAATAGGATACACTGAGAAGGGGCATCACTTTTGGTGTATTCTCACCAAAAATGCACGACCTGAATTTAATTATGAGGAAACATGAGACAAACCCAAAGTGAGGGACATTCTACAAACTAACTGGCCAGTACTCTTCAAAAGTGTCAAGGTCACAAAAGACAAACTATCCTAAATTGGAGGAGAGTAAAAGGGCATGACAACTAAAGGAACATGTGATCCCAGGTTGAATCTGGGACCAGAAAAGGGACATTTGTAAGATACCTAGTGGAATTTGAATTAAGGTTATATAGATTAATTAATAGTATTGTATCATTGTTAATTTCCTTGTATTGACAATAATATTACAGTTACATAAGATGTTAACATTTGGGGAAGCTGTGTAAAGGGTATACAGGAATTCTTCATACTATTTTTACAACTTAAGATTGAAATTATTTCAAGATGAAAAAGTTTCATTAAAAAAGAGAAGTGAGTGGAAAATGACATTTGAATAGCGAAGAAAACAGCTGTCACAAACAGCATATATTTAATTATTCGGGAAAGGCACTGTACTACTTCAAGTTCCCCTGACCCAACAGAATGCGTGACAATGTGGTCAAGTAGGTGCAACAAAGACACGGTGGCAGAGACATTGAGAAATGACAGCACTAAGGACAAAGTAATATTATAAATAGGCCAGTGGCTGGAGCTGCACACAGCTCTGCAGCCTCTAACCTAGCTCAATATTCACTAAGGCACAGTGACTAAACTAGTATTGTGCAGGGGTTCCACCCAAGCACAGACAGGCTGGAGGTTTTGGACAAGTTACTCTACCCCTCTGGGTCTCGTCTGTGAAACGAAGCATCTGCTAGGATTGTTGTAAGAATAAAATAAGCAAAAGCACATAGAACTGTACTGTTCATGTCACAGGCTTTCAATAAAGGGTTCACACTTATGATCCTAAGCCAGAATAAGAGGTTAAACCATATCCCATAGTTTAAGAGAGTAGGAAAATATGTAATTCATCTTAAATAAACTTCTACCCAAAAAGGTTAAAATGAAAGCCACAGTGCCTGAAGGGGCAAACTTCAATTAGCTAGAAAAACCACTAATGTGAAATACCACATTCCCACAAAGCATCAGATAAATGAGGCATAGCCTTCCATCCTTAAAAGCACGTGGATCTTCAACAAAATTAGAGTCAGCTAAACATCTGAAACATAGTTCATTAGGAAGGATTACCAATTTTCTTTTGTACTTTACCCAGACAGACTCACTATGGTGCTACAGGTCACTTGATGCTTTTGGTCCCCTAATTAGCATCAAGCACTTTTCTAAATCTATCATGGGGAATAATAAAACAAAAAAAATTTTTTTAATTAAAAATAAATAAATAAATAAATCTATCAAGGCCAACCACAGAAAACATCTCAAGAATATTTATATCTCAGTGGAATTACGGGTGATTTTAATTTTTTCTACTTCCTAAATTTTATGTAAGATAATAATGCTAAATTATAATGCAAAATGAACAATTTACAAATAAAAGAAAACTTGCTATGATCAAGTTCTTGGCTAAGTCTGTCAAACAGCATAGTTCAAACCTATCCCTCTCAACATATTCACGTTAACTTGGTCATAAGTGAAGTCAATATACCAGATGGTTAATGCTATGTGCCTGTTTGGTCATTTCCTTGTGTATATTAACATGGCGATGGGGACGACAAGAAAAGCACTTACCTCTACAGTATTTGCAATATAACGGTTATCACCTTCAACTTTGACAGAGAAGTCATAATAGCCACTGGAAAATTTGACATTCACAAAGTTTAGCTCAAAAACATCCCTGTTAAGAATGACAGTGGGGTTAGCAATAACTCACATAGGAAAGTCACAAATATAACAAACGGCCTACGAAGTGAGGCATTCCTTGAGACGGTCCAGGGTTGCACCACTTCTTCACTTTTCAACTTCCCACCCGCCTTGGGCCACCTCCTGCTCAGTTACAGATTATAATGAGGGGCAAACTTCAAAACGATCTAAAATGACCTCCTTTTTCAAGTCTCGAAAGTCTTCTTTTCATTTTTTCCCCCTCTCAGCTCCTAAAAATCCCACCTCCTTCGGGTAAGTCTTCAACAATTAAATGCAAAACAGCTAAGTCTACAGTAGGATACCAATCACGTTAAAAAAAAAAAAAAAAAAAAAAAAAAGAGTAGAAATGTTCAAAGAGGTTGGTGTAGGGTAGTATAATTGTAGGTAATTTTCTGCATTATTTCTACTTTCCTGTGCTTTGTGAATTTCCTAAAAAGGGCACATCTTACTTTTAATTTTAAAATATTAATAATTTTTATTTTAAAGGGGAAAAAAAAAGGTAGAGAATTCTTAACTCTAACTACATCGCAAAACCCCCAATGTCATTTACCATTTTACTGATCATTCGTAAAAATGATTTTGCTTTTTAATTTCACATATTGCCTACGTATCTTTACGACTGTGTAAGAAATGCATTTTCTCTCTAAAACTCACAGTTCCCAATCTCATTAACTTACTAATTTAATACTTAACAAAGTTTCATATAAAAATTGATCCTTAATTTTTTTAAATTTACATAACAATAACACAGCCACTGAAGATAAGACTACAGAAGAATATTAATCCTATGGGGGAAATGTTCATATTATTATAAATAAAGCATAATCCTAAATTTAGGTAAATTTGGTTTTATGATCATGGTAATAACCACATAAATCTGGGTTATATTGGCTGCAGGCTAACTTTCCAAAAC
Organism: Eschrichtius robustus; assembly: GCF_028021215.1. NCBI lineage: Eukaryota > Metazoa > Chordata > Mammalia > Artiodactyla > Eschrichtiidae > Eschrichtius > Eschrichtius robustus. The sequence continues at coordinate 22,753,966 of NC_090839.1, forward strand.
AAGTATATTGGCACCCTACAGAGATGTGCTCAGTTCTTACCCCACAAGGGTGAACGATGTCTTCTGGAGGACTGTGGCTCTGGAGGCAACGGATTTAGCGTGTTCTAGTTTAACAGTGGCCTGAGTCAGAGGCTGGGACAGAACATTGGTGACCTGCAACTGGAAATAAATTTTAAAATTATCTGTAGCAACAAAAGCTGAGGGAGTACAGATTTTCCTTCTAGGGTGGGTGCTTTACCCATAGGGAGCAAGCTCTGCCAGGAAAGAACCATCTTGTTTTAGGAAACCATCACTGACCTTTGGTCTACTATCTATGGGAAATCAAATACAGGAAAACACAATTAGTTTGGGAATGGGACAGATTACAGAATGTTAGAGGTGGGGAAGATCTTAAAGATGATCTTACCCAATGATCTCATTTTTCAGATGAGGAAACCAGAGCCCAGAGAAAGAAAATGACTGGCTCCAGATCACACAGTTAATGTTTCCTTCTCTCTGATCCCCTGATCTACCCACTCTACTTCACTACTACGGTATCTTTAAAAAAAAAATTATTAGCAAGAAAAATACTTTAGGACGGTATGGGCAATGGGAAAACTGAAGTAATATGGATAACAGTAATAACACTCATTTGTTGAAAGTCGACTATTTGCCAGATACCAGGCTAGGCCTTTATATATATCCTCCCACCGATCGTCTGAGACACAGCATAATCTATCTCTATTTTACAGATGAAGAAACTGAGGCCACGAAGAGGTTACGAGACTGCCAAAGACCACATGGCTAAGGACTCAAACCCCAGCCTACCTAGCTTCAAAAGCCAGTATTTTTTTCTACTTTGCTCTCTTAGCTCCCCCTAACTCATGGTGAACTATGTTAATCAGGTTAGTTCTCACCCCAGTCTTTGATGAGGGGATGTGACTTGTAGGTAGGGAGAGAAGAGGCAACTTTGGAATACGGGGCACTTCTTCAGGAGAGTATCTGTAGGGTCCTCTGAAGCAGAAGAACTTAGGGGACACATGGAACTGTCCTATGTGGAACCCGTGTGTTTAGACATAAATAAAATGCTAATTTTTTATAAAGATTTTAGCTTATACCTGGTTTCCAAACAATAGCAACAAATGCCTCATTATGACGAATGGAAAACTCTAAACGTGTGCATTTTGCTCTGTTCAGAGAGTGAACACACCAAAACAGTCCGTGCTTATTGCTGAGTGAGAGGGATGGCTATGCTCTGAAGAGGCAGAAAGATACACTGTCGGCTCCAAGGAAGAGACCTGATATTGATTTTAACAACTGTAAGTACCAGAATTACCTGGGAATTTAAAACGCTGTCTTAAAATAACATATTTTGAAAGTCTGGGTACTGGAAAATACATTTTAGAAGTAAGACTTCTCTATACATCTGGACTTACAAATCCAGAAATGCAATTTTCTAGCACTTAATTTAGTGAGAGCTATACTATTTAAAATACTCTGGTGGTAATTCCCTGGCCATCCAGTGGTTAGGACTCCACACTTTTGCTTGAAGGATTCTGTGACTAGTTCACCCAGTGGCCATCGCCATTTGCTCTTCATTTAAGGGGTCTGTCCTCACGGGGGTTACAGTCAGCTGTGTACCAGTCTTTGGATTTCTGGAAGCCTTACACTGGAAATGGCAATCGAAGCAGCGCATGTGGGGCATGGAAGTCATACCCGTAGGACAGCCTGTTCCTGAGTGTAGGAAGGAGAGCCCTCAGGCACAACCACAACGGGCACATGGTAGCGATTCTGGGAGAGTGCAGCGGCAGCAGAGGCCACACTGAAGGCTTCTGAGAGTGACTCAAAGTTCTTCTTGCTGAAGATGGCATTCATTAGCTGGATGACCTGATCCTGAAAGAAAAGGGAAATGCAGCAGTCAGGCAGGTGGGACAACCACCCCTCCCTCCCCACCTGGCTCAAGTCATTCCTTATCTGTTTCTAGGCGTTCACTTGGAAGGTCTTTTAGCCATTAACCCAAACTTGTAGGGGTGGGGGAAGCACATATTCTGCATTTAAGTGTAAAACTTGAATTTGGTTGGTTTTTTCCATCTTCTAGTACAAACTGAAATTAATGCATTTATTTGTCAACCATTTATGGATGCTTACTATACAAATGCAAGGTACTTCTAGATAACTACTGAGATACGAAACTATATTATAAAACACCTATAGCAGTACCCATTTGTTCCATACCTATATGTGCCAGGCACTGTGACAGGTGCTTTACAAGCACTAACTCAAATCTTGACAAAAATCCTGAAAAGACTGATATCAATCCTTTCCAAATAAGGAAACTGAGGCTAAAGGAAGTTAAGTAACTCCTACAAGTTACGATGGAAAGAAAAAAAGAAGCAGGACCAAAATTCACATGTAGGTCTGTTTGTCTCCAAAGTCCTTCCACAATAAAATATGTCCTTTCTTGATTCCCCTCACCCTCCCACCCAAGCTCCCTTCCTTGCCAACCCACCTCTAAGCAGTATGCTGGGGCTAAGTTGGTGTTTACAAGACCAAACTTCACAGCCAAAGTGTACATTAGAAAGAAACTAAAATAACTATCCATTAAGAACTAATGGGCTGCTTAGAGGGGAAAACTGAAAGCAATTTTTTAAAAAAGTAGAACCTAAAAGGCATTATTAAAATTCTAGAGGTTGTTTGCTTAAGAGGAAACATTTTCCACTTCAATCAGTTTTGTTTTTTAAAATCTACCATCTAACAAAAGAGTTCCCTGTTCCCGACAGTGTTATTCACAGTCGACATGAAATAATTTTCTTTAATTGTACCAATTACATTTTCCATCAGTAAGCTGTTGACATGTTAAAATGGGGGACTGTTCACCAGAATCGTTATGTCAAAAGCAGTGACAGCAAAATTATCCCAGCCAAATACCTGGTTAGTAGCAGCTTGGGAATAAAGCAAAAAAAAGTTTAAGTTGTTTTATGTAGAATATCGCCAATTCATGTACTGTACTGTGTATAGGAGAACCCCAAAATGATTTGTACCATAAGACCCACATTCTTGCACTTTCACCCATAACAGAAATTTAAATAGAGCGTGGTATCTCTAGGTCTCCTAAACTTAGGATGAAGGAAAAGACAACAGAAAAATGCCAATACATGAATAAATTATTAGATCATATCCTCCAGAGAAAATACGAAATTAATTCAAATTACTCAAGACAGGTAATTATTTACTGTTTACTTGAAACTCGGCACAGAACTCACAATGCATTCATAATTCACAAAAGAAGTGAAAGTTCTGACTTGGAACCCAAATCTTTCCTCCTAAAATTAAAACAGCAGCAGCTTGTATTTTAAGTCCTTTAGATCAAGGGATGGTAACCTTACAAACAAGTGGTACAAAGAGGGTCCTACTCACAAGACTTCCCACACACATTCCAACTAAAGGTTCTTTCAGGTTAACAAGCTCCTCTTGAAAGAAAGAAAGAAAAGAATTAACTCTTGGTGGACGTCTGGTAGACACACATGCCTCTGAGTGAACTACGTCAATCAGCACAGATTAGCTCAGACTTAGGCACTGCTGAGGGTCAGTGGGGAGAGAGGAGAACAGGCAATTTTGAAGTACAGGGCACTTCTCAAGAGAAAGAGGATTTGCACAGGCCACCAGCATGGAAAGCACTCATGAGACAAGCAGTAAGGAGCATCAGGAAGGAATGGGGGGTGGATCGAGAGTAATACACTTGGCCTTCTTGCCACTACCTCATGACGTGTCCGTATCCCATTTAAAGCAAGTATAACAATTTCTTTACATGTCTATCCCACTGACAACCAGTTTCTCAGGAACAGGCTTTACATTTTTCTGTTTCTCATTCTCAATGCCTAACCTAAGACACCCCAAAGCTAACTGAATTGCCCTCTCTGAAAAAAGCTACCCTTAGCAGATAAAGCCAACAATGCCTTTGGTTTTCACGCCCGAGAACTGCTATATAGACAGGCACCTCCTTAATGGATGGCTCGGTGCCCACGTGGTCCATGAGCTTGTAGGTGGCAGCCACAAACAATGCCGTTGTTTCCAGTCCCTCTTCAAACTGAAGATACACACCTCCCAGTTCATCCAGGCGAGCAACAAGGTCCTGTCACAACAAAACAGAGGCAGATTGGAAGTCAAGTGATAACAGAGATGAGATGTACAAACCACTGTCACCCCGGTGCGGACACAGTTTTGAGAAATCTCACTCTAAGTCCGCAGACCACCTCAGTCACTTAGTGCTTTCTCAAAAAAGGTGCTTAGGCAGAGAGTAAAGTATATGATATAGGCATTTGAAGAGAACAGTATCTTCTGCAGCTCTGGGGGTGCTCCTTCCCTGACCCCTTCGACTCAAGCCCAAGCCCAGGAGTCATGGCACTGAAGGCACCAACTGCTCTGGGCAGAAGGCCAGTGGGCCCAGCCACAGTTCACCCTGGAAGCATCGTGACACAGATGGATTCGATGGCCATCCATTTGGATACAACCTCCAGAGCAGAGCATTTCTCTTTCTTATTCAATGCTCTAAAGGATGGAGAGAGACATACTGCTCCTCTGCGCAACGTGACGAGGCAGCTAATGTGCCTGTGGGGCATCCAGGGATGACACTGTCAGAGTGCCTGTCATCCCCGGCTCTGCGGTCCATGGAAGCAGTCTCGGAGCAGCAGGAGGTCGTGGGCAGTGGAAAGGGTAGTGGAATAGCAAAAACCACAGTGACCACTTGCTGAGCACTAATTTTGTACTAGGCACTTTAGAACTTCGCTTGTTCCTAACCACCACCACGTAAGGAAACTGAGGCTCAGACATTAATAATTTGCCTGAGATTACAAAGTAGTAAGAAGTAGAAAAAAATCTGAATTTCAGGTTTGTTAGGCTCTAAAATCTGTAGACTATGAGACTGTACCTACAAAAGACTGAAGTGGTTTGTTGCCTAACTGATGGTGTAACTATACGAGCCTAACAAATATTCCCTAGGAAATACTGCTCTGATACAAAGAACAAAAGTGTGCCACGGATATGAAAAGAAAGGTAACTGGCCATAACAAATCATTCATGTCTATCTGCAAGACTCTTCTAAAGGGTTTCAAAGACAGAAGCTGGGAAATTCACTTGCCAAAATAAATTTGTACCTCAATCTCCTCCACGATGCTTCTCAGGTCAGCCTGCTGGGACAGGTAGGATGCCGTCTGTAGAGCCTGGACTGTTCTGAAAGGTAGAGAATAGACCCCCAATGAATGGCAAGTCTCCATTTCCCCTTCCTGTATTGGGATACCTACACAAATATCCTGCTCTTGTTCTTTAGAACTATAAGACAGCCTCGGCCCCAAAGGAGCTTGTTTACAATCTAGGGAAAGATGTAACAGAGGCCATTACATTACAGGGAATTCCCTGGTGGTCCAGTGGTTAGGAATCTGAACTCTCATTGCCAGGGCCCCAGGTTCGATCCCTGGTCAGGTAACTAACATTTTATAAGCCGCGTGACGCAGCGCCCCCCCCCCCCCCAAAAAAAGACCATTACATTACAAAGTTCACTACAGCTAGAGAGAAGGCAATCGGGGCAGCAGGATCCACTTAAGTACTGAGGGCGGAGAGAAGAGAGGGTGCACCAGGTCACCCCCCTCTGAAAACCTGTTTGGTTCCTAATGGCACCACATATTGAACACCAGACTAAGACTTAATTAGATTTAGAAGAGATATACTTTGAGGGAGAAGAGGAGTCAATTCATCGAATGAAGGTATATTTGGCATCCCCATGTTGTAAGAGGCACTGTGCTGGGCAGAGGTTGGCTGCCTCTTTTCTACTTTTCTTACTCCAAAACCAAAGAAGCACTGTGGAATCTACATATGTAGGTTGTTGGGTAGAATTTGGAGCAACTTTTCTGAAACCAGATTAATGCACTATAAACAGGAAGCATTAGGTAAACACTCAGCTAACGCTTGTGCTGTCACCATCCTGCTCGGAGACCTGAAAGCCACCCGTCCTTTAGGCATTAAATAAGATGAAAGGAATAGAAGATCTGGTTCTCAAACCAGCGTCTATTCTTTTTCTCTTTTCCTACTATTTACTCCTGATTATAAAAGTACATATTTGTCAAAAATTCAAATACATTACTAAAGGAGAAAGTTAAAATTCCTGTAATGCCTACCCCTAAAAGATAACTGTCCTGCAATTTATTTAGATTGTACAGATCTTTCCGTGAGGACATATAAATATATTTCATCCTTATTAACAACGACATAATATTGTACTGCTTAGATGAACCATAATTTACTCACTTAATCTCCAATTGATGAACATTATGTTTTACTAGGTCATACAATGCTGCAACTGTTAACCCTTATTCATGGCTGTATATGTATATATACATTTTAATTTACTGAAGTGAATTCACATAAAGTTAGCCATTTGAAAGTGAACAATTCAGTGGCATTTAGTATATTTCACAATGTTGTGCAATCACCACCTCTATCTAGTCCTAAAACATTTCCATCAGTCCAAAATAAAACCCCATACCCCTTAAAACAGCTTCATTCCATTTCCCATCCCCTGCCCTCTCCCCTCCCCAAGAGCCCCTGACAACCTGTGTTCTGTCTCTATGGATTTACCTATTCTGGATATTTCATATAAATGGAATCATACAAATGTGACCCTTTGTGTCTAGCTTCTTTCACTTAGCATAACATTTTCAAGCCTCATCCATTCTGTAACATGTATCAATACCTCATTCTTTTTTATGGTTTATTCATGTATTTTTATCCACTTATGAGTGTATTTCTGTAAGATAAACTTTTTAAGGCGGAATGTAGTAAGTACGTCCACATAAGGTTTTTTATTAGGTTCTATTCTCCTAATGTGGATAACTTGAAAAATAGAAATGGTGCTTCTCAGGGTGGAAAGGAGAAAGCTGAAGACCCCTGGTGGTTAAGCCGACTGCCAGTCAACCCCAGAAAGGTTCCCTAATTCCCAAGAGATGACCGGGCCTTTGTGTAAAACCACCATTTATCAAGTCAGTGTGTTGGGGAATGTAGAGCGAGAATTTGTCTGCTTTCGTCACAATCAGAGCAATTTAGATTCCCTCCATGGAAAACGAATTCCATTAAGATGGTAAGCTGGTAAACAGAGGAGTCACAATTCACAGAGAGGGAAGCCCCAGAGTGTTCAATGACCCCTCTGGGATGCTTGTTGTTAGAACAGACTTGAGAAAATGGAAACCTGAATTACCAAACAAGATAAAAATCCCACATCTGCCCGTGATAAATGCTGAGCCCAGAAAAGGCTGCTAGGATAGCCTAGAAAGAACTTTTCAATTAAGATATCATTTTTCTCTTCTTTGGAACGAGTGAGCGTCATGCTGGTAACAACCTCAGAAGTTTTTAGAATGAAATTAATCCACTTAACTTTTGAAAAGTTTTGTCATTGGCTTTAATTACTTATACTCCAGTCAGCAATTTCTCTCCCTCTGGAGCACTATATTCAAACCCTAAGAAAGCAGATCCTGTCTTGCTAATAAACAGCAGATGATTCAAAGAAATTGGGTTATGAGAGACCACAAAAGCATCTTTTCAAATTGTTCATTCAAAGCTGCTAATGTTTTTTACCATTCTAGACAAGTTTATGAACATTTGTTTCCCAGAGTAAGTCCAGTTAAACGTAGAAGGCCCATTTAGAAGATTCCTAATCTATATCAGATTTGCTTAAATAGGGCAAATTAGTAGTAATATAAGGCATCCTGCCAGTTTGATCTTCACAATAACCCTATGAGACAGATATCATTCTCCCTGTTTTACATATGGAAACACTGAGGTTTAGGGAGGTTAAACACCCTGCTCATGGCCACAGAGGTATTAAGTAGAAGAGTCTGGACACAGTTCTCTCACCCCAAGCATGTGGTCTTTCTACCTGAAGCTTTTTACAAGAGGATAGAATAGAAACACAAAAGTATAGTTTCAGCCTTTATTAACTCCTTCTTGGGCATCTACCATGTGCCAGGCTCTCTGAGCACAAGTAAAGAAGCTTAAAATCTAATACAGAAAAAACTACAATACAACCAAGGAAGTAACCAGCTCCCTAAGAAAGGGACCTCAGAAGGAAATGCTGTAGAGAGCACAAACTCCATTTGTCCCATGCCCACTAAGACCAGGCACTGCACTAGGCTCATCACATGTATTATCTTACTTAATCTTGACATTTGTTCTATGATGTAAGGATTGTTGGTAATGTTTTACAGATGAGGCTCAGAGAGGTTACTAACTTGCCGAAAGTCACACAGCAAGGAAGAAACAGAGCTAGTGTTCAAACCCAAGTCTAACTGACTCCAAAATGGATGTACTTTCTTTGTACTTCTTTCTGTTCTGGGGTTTAGAGGGGGGAGATATTCCTTTTTGCTCAGAGAAAAAGGGAAAGATTTTTCTGTAGAAGGTGGCATCAGAGTAAGGCACTGACAGTGATCTCATGACAGGAGATATGGGATATGGTAGTGGTTGCAGAGGCATTCCACAAGGGATTATGGGACGAGATCAAAGTAATGTAACCTGAAACAGGAGGACCACAAGGGCCAAGCACTGGGCAAAGGGTGCGCAAAATGTCATTCCTGAGAAACGTACCAGCCCCAAAGTCACTGATTACTGACCACATGAATATGAGTAGGGCATGAGAGTGACAGGGAGAAAGTCAACTGACTGTGAGCCCTGCCCTTAACAAAGCTTCAAGTTTAGAAACATTTTGGTTCTTAGCAAAAACAAGAAAAAACCCTGGGAAACAACTGAACTATTCTGCAGTAGGGAACTGGTGTCACTAACATCTTGCTGAACAATGAACAGGAGTCCAGGTGCTCCAATCTGTCTCAGGGTTGCAGTTAAATGGGGGACACACAGAAAACAAAAAATACATATACTGTGTTAAATGAGGAGTTTCAGTGTCAAAGGAAAAAAAAAACAAACTACGTATACTATTACTTTTAACTTTAGTAAACATCCTTAAGTCAGTTGCAACATTTAAATGTATAGTTCCTTCCTATAAGGTGCTTCTCCTTCACCTGAGCCTTTTGCAGAGGAGCAGGGGCTGATCCCTAGAATACTCTCCCCTCTGAGGCCCTACTTGCCCCACCAGGTGCCGTCTCCCACTCCTCCAAGGGACCCCGTGAGCTCTCCTCCAGGGCGGAGCCTCCAATGCCAACATCTCACCATGGCCTGGCCAAGCCGCAGTAAGAGACGCACGTGGCTCTCTGGCCTCACTCTCCCTCGGTCACCCCTACCCTTGCTTCAGCCCTAACCACAAAGGCAGTCGTGTCTCTGTGGCACTGTGTTTATGCTCGGACTCAGTATTTGCCTCTGCTGGAGCAGCTTGAGGGAGACCGTGTCTTGGTGAGCTGCACGAGGACACGGACCTTACCTGCCTTAGCACAATACGACGTCTGCAGTGCCAGCAGAGCACCTGGCACAGAGCAGGTGCCCAGACAATACCTGTGGAACCAGTGGATGAAGCCTCTCAGGATAGTAGCCTGAGAAGCGCTCAAGATTGTGACTTACGCGAGCACGGTCTCCTCCTTGCTGAGGCGAGAGGTAAGGGCACCAAGCACTTCTTGGGAAGCCAGAGGAAGGCCAAAGCCACTTAGGGCTGCAACTGCATGGTAGATCTGGGCCACGGAGGAGTCTTCACTGACAGCTGCCAGAAGCAGATCTTTGGTCTCATTTGAAATAGAGATCTAAGAAAGGATGGGTAGACACAGAGTTTAGAACATGTGCGGCCAGCCTGCGGTAGGCACACCAAAGATGGCAGGCAGAGCAACTGCCGAGGTCACACCACCCGCCTGGGCTGTGATCACCCCTCTTCGACATCTCAGATGCCAGAATTAAATATCTGTAAAACCTCAGCATAACACTTTTGAAAAAATTCTGGCAAGTCACTTGTCTACTGATATGGTTCTTCTCCTGTGTTCAAAAAAATGGCTTTCCAGAAATCTGGCATGGGGGCATTCTTCTTTTGCTTTAAATACTTTTAAATGTTAAAGGGAGACTGAAAGAAAAAAATAAGACTTCCCAGAAGAGAGGCAACTATAGGAAAAAGTTATTTAAAATTCATGAAAAGTGAAAACTTGGGAAAAATAAAAAGTCTATTTCTTTAAGAAAAAAAAAATCACAAGAATGGAATTCCCACCCACACTTAATGGGGTCTCTCTGCTAAAAAAAAAAATATTCTGACATGACTTTCCCTTTTTAAAAATACACTTGACAGTTTAAAGTAAATGTAAATGTAAGAAGCTGGACTCACCTCACACCCTGAGAGGGCCTGGCTGGACTGGGCAGCATAGAAAAGGGAATCCACGTTGCTCGGATCAAGGTTTGATTTAATGAAGGTGCATGCTTGCTAAACAGGGGAGAAAGTCAATGATAAGTGGTGAAATACACAGTGATTCGGAAAACTGTACGTGTTTTTTGGATGACAAATAAAATTCTCAGCAATCCATGATGGCTTAAAGTATGAGAGCTACACAAGATTTCAATTTTCAAGCAGATACTTTCCACAGAACACTGTATGATCCCAAAATGCTAACTTCATAGAAAGAGCAACAAACCTGAAGGCACTCGCATCCTTCTGAACCTAGAAAAGGAAGGAAAGGAACTACTTCCACTGATCACCTGCTCTGGCCATAACCTGTGTGGGGTGTTTATGATGCTCTTCCTTTTAATGAACATAAGGACCCTGTGGTAGATACTATCATCCCCATTTAACAGAATAAGAAACTGATGCTTGGAGTTGGTAAGTAATGTAATGAAGGTGACGAAGCTAATAAATGGCAGTGTCTCCACTTCGATGTCTCCAAAGCTAAGTCAGGTTCAACACATCTAACATAAGCTAGAAACCTTCTATTTCTTCATCTGGACCTTCTGGCTCACGTACAGGCATCACCATGCACCTACTACCTAAATCAGAAACCTAGGACTCATTCTCGACTTTTCCCTCACCCTCCAAGCCTATCGAGTCTCTCAAACCCGATCCCCACTCTCTGGCTTCCCTCCTTGCCTTATGTCAGGCCCCTGCCATTTCTCATGGAGACTGTTACACTCATCTCCTAACTGGTCTCAAGTCATGCAATCCATTCTGCATACTGCTTCAAGAGTGATCTTTACAAGGTGCAAAAGTGTAATAGGGAAGAACCTTTTGTGTCCTATTACAAGTTAATCACTAAAGGGATGCTGACTGTAAGCTTAAATTATACATGATGACCCAACTCCGGGAATGACCTCCCAGGTAATGAGCATTAAGCTAAAATATCTCTGTTCAGCTCACAGGAAACATCCTGACCAGGCCCACCTGTGAATGACTGCAGGGAGGAAGAAATTAACACAACCCCTCTGGAGGCTGATGGGAACCGGGAAGTGTTTGACTTTACTCCCACCCCTTTTACTATAAAAGGAACCTGAATCCTAACTCAGGCAAGATAGATCTTTGGGGCACGAGCCCACCATCTTCTCGGTCTGCCGGCTTTCTGAACAAAGTCGTTATTCCTTGCCCCAACACCTCATCTCTCGATTATTGGCCTGTCATGCAGCCAGCAGCACAAGCTTCGTCTTGGTAACAAGTGTATCCACCTTACACTGCTATTAAAACCCTTGGGTGGTTTCTTATCCCTCTCAGAACAAGACTCAGTTTCTGATCTGACATAAAATGCCCTCATGACTGGGACTTCCCTGGTGGCACAGTGGTTGAGAATCCGCCTGCCAATGCAGGGGACACGGGTTCGAGCCCTGGTCCGGGAAGATCCCACATGCCGCGGAGCAACTAAGCCCGTGTGCCACAACTACTGAGCCTGCGCTCTAGAGCCCGTGAGCCACAATTACTGAGTCTGCACACCACAAATGCTGAAGCCCACGCGCCTAGAGCCCATGCTCTGCAACAAGAGAAGCCACCGCAATGAGAAGCCCGTGCACCACAACGAAGAGCAGCCCCTGCTTGCCGCAACTAGAGAAAGCCCGCGTGCAGCAACAAAGACCTAACAGAGCCAAAAATAAATAAATAAATAAATAAATAAATTTATATATATTTAAAAAAAAATGCCCTCATGACTGACCCTCACTCTCTGTGCCAGCTTCCTCACCACAGCCCCACTTCCAACTCCAAAATCTTACCCTCCACCCCACTGCAGCTCCCCATACATAACATGCTCTCACCATTTATATTCTTGACCCTGCTACCCCCCACCCCGTGCCAGGAGCACCTCTCCCTTGTCCTTCTTGCCTGCCAAACCAGGTCCCGTCTTCATCTCTGCTCAGATGTCACCTTTTCCAGAGAACCTTCACTGACATTCATCCAGGACAGGACAGGTGCCTTCCCTCCCGATCACTCCCCCAAAGCACTTACCACACTGTACTAACTACCTCCCCCCCCAGGGACTAGTTACTTGAGAGCAGAGACTTTGAGGAACTCCCACCACAGTGCCTGGCACAGAGTGGGCACATAAGAAAACCCATGCTACTCCTACTATATCAAGAAATAACATTTAATAGCTAGTTATAGCACTAAATACTTTGGTTGAGGTAACATAAAATTCAGCTATTCAAAATTAAATGGTAATAAAAACAGTTAAAAGTGGGTGCTTCCCAGGAGTAGGACAAGGTGGGCCACGGGATGGATGGTTGCTTTTCACTAATAGCTGTTCTGTATTATCTGGTATTTTACTGTATGCATGCGCTACTTCAACCAAAAAACTTCTGTTTTTAATTTTATGAATAACACTTAAATAAGAGTCTCAAACAAATGAGTTTCAACGAGAAGTCTGAAAGAATCCAAGGAGAAAAAGAAAAGAAACAAAATACTTCATACTGCACAAATTAGGGATCTGAAGAAAACAACTTATTCAAGGAATCCTTTCAGCAGAATGTGGGCAAGCTTAAGACGTGTGCTTTGTCGCCATCTGGTGCTTTAGCAATAGAACAACACCCAAGGCCCCAAACAATGATTATGGTCATTGTTACCAATTTTTGAGCACTTAAAATGTGCCAAGCACTGTTGACAAGTTCTGTATATGCATTTCTCATTTAATAAAGGGATCTATGCATTAGGTCCTCCTATTACCTTAAGTTTACAGACAAGAAAACTGGGGCATTTGAGAGGAAACTGACTTGTCCAAGGTCACTCAGCTCTTAGTGGAGGAGCTGGAATTCAGACCCAGGCAGCCTGGCTCCAGAGTCTGAGCTATACAACCTATCTCTCTCTCTCAAGGGACTATTAAAAACGACCTGTTCCTGAATAAAACCAGCATCATGCCTACTCGTTTGCACAGACAGATCTAGGTAAACAGTACCAAGGGTCTGTGGCTTCAAAGCTCAAAATGTCGACAGCTTAGTTTTAATAGCGGCAAAAATGAGGGACCTCACAAAACATACTCTGGACCCTCAGGAAGCCCACCCAGATCTGAGGCTTCAGCTGTCCGCTTGCAGGGGATCTGTAACTCCAACTCCTGCTGCCCTAGTTCCACACTCACCCTCGCAAGTGAAGGCTGAAAATCGCCTCCTAAACGTCCATCCCCTATCTGTTCCCCTCCAACTTTCTGTGCCCAACTATCTAAATATCCTGAGTGAAGGACATCAGTGCTTTTCTCAGTCCATTCTTCCCTACAACTCCCCAGCCCGAATCAGCAACCAAGAAGACAGTAAATCTCTCTCTCATCTGCCCTTTCCTCTCCAGTAGCAGCCCCCAACTCCCGTCTCCTTTCAGCCTAGGCTCTGTAATCTCGCCAGACTCTGTGTCAGGCTACTGCGGCACACGCTGGCGACAGCCTCCGTCCACACCAGGTCTTGGTAGCTGGGCCGGCTTTTTCCACGTGCACTCTGACCACCCCTCTGCTCCAGCCAACTCACGGCCCCCACAACACAAGCACTTCTAAGCCTCTAGGCTTAGTACGGGCTGTTCTCTCCATCAGGAAGCCCATCCATCTCGTCAGTTCAGCTTCTCCCTCTCGACTGGTAACTCCTAACGTATCAACAAAACTCAAGACTGATTTGAAAGCAAAACTTACCTTGATCCTTCTCTCCCCTCCAGCTGCTACCTTCTCCCTCTTCCCACCAGTGACCTCCAAATTATGGAAGCCAAAGGACATTTTCCAATGCTCATGCCCTTAACACTGGACAGAACCTTCCCTGTTCTAAAACATTCCCTTCCCTTCGCTTCCGGGATTCCCCTGCCCTCCCCTGGTTCTCTTCCTTCTTCTCAGCTGCTCCTCAGGTTTCATCCTCTTCTGCCTGACCATTTAACACTGGAGTTTTTCAACTCCTAGGCCAACTTCTCATCCATCCCCTTCTCTTCCTAGGCGATCTCAATCATGCCCATGGCTTCATCCAGAACCGCTATGCAGATAATTCTCAGATTTGTACCCCCAGCCCAGACTTCTCTCAAAGGCCACTTACATGATTCAAAGGCATTTTAAGCACAACATCTTTAAGATCGAATTTATGATCTTTCCTGCACAAACCTAATTCTCTTCCTGTGTTCCTATCCTAAGGAATGGCCCAACCATCCATCCATGTGGCAAAAGTCAGAAGTCCAGGTGTTATCTTTTGTACCCCGCCACCATTCAACCTTGCCCCATATTCCCCTGTGAAAGTCTGTCCTCCACAAGGCAGGAGAGAAACCTTTCCAAAATGAAAACTAGATCCTGATACTTGCTGCTTAAAATCAACTTCTCTTTACAGAAAAAGCAAAATCTTCCCTCTGACTACCAAGGCATGGAGGCTTAGCCCCAGCCTTCCTCTCTAGCTTTTTCGCATTCTCTGTTCTTACACAACCTCCTCTCAGTCTCTCAAATGTAATCTGCTCCCTAACTGCACAGGTCCTTTGTACATGCTATTTCCTCTGGCTAAAGTCCCTTCCCTCCCCGTCTCCTGGTTAAGTCCTACTTTCCCTTTAGAATTCAGATCCATCATACCTTCCTTCATTTAATAAAGAGCTATTGAGTACTACCACCTGCCAGGTGCTCTCTAGGTACTGGAAATACACACCAAATGAAATCAACAAAGTTCCTGCCCTCAAGGTGTTGTAATTTAGGGGTATATAGAGTGAGATGTAAGTTCAGAGATTTCTTTAGAAGTGCCTTCCCTGACCAGGTCAAAGTCCCCTATTTCACACCTATAACACCATACATCTCACCTTCATAAAACCTACCATTGTTATAAATATTCATGTATGTATTTATTACACGACTAATGCTTGTCTCCACTATTAGAGGATACATTCCAAAAGGCAGACGCTCTCTTTGTTGTTCAATACTGAATCCCCGGTGCCTAGCATCATGCTCAGCACACAGCAGAAACTCACTACACATCTGATGAATGACTGAAGGAATCGTGTAGCAGCAGCACACACGGTAATTCCCCCTGTACAAGGCTGGGACTAAGAGTAAGTGTTCTCAGCAGACCGGGTGAGTGAGCAGCTCCCTCTTCGGGACTCCCCTGGCACTTTCCACGCACTACACGTTACATGTGTCTCTGTACTCACACCTGGTCTCTCTGTTATGGTTCCTGTCTCTCACTAGACAATAAGCTCCTCTGCACTTAGCATAATACCTTGCACATAGCAGATGCTCCATAAAATGATTACTGCCTGAAGGAGTGCCTGCTTCTCTGCTATTCCCAGTCACTGGCTGAGTGCCTGGCCCTCAACAAGCACTCAGTACTTGTTGAATGGATACAGATATACTTACCTTGGACTCACCATGTGCCAGATACTGAGCTAAGCACTTTACACTTATTATCACATTTAATTCTCACAACAACTCTATAAGGTAGATATTCTTATCCCCTTTCACAGATCAGGAAAGTGCCTGATTGACTGACAACCTGTGAACACTGTCTAATGTGTCCTGATTTCAGTCATTAGAATCTAATCTACCATCACAGTTTTTGCATAGTATGTCTCCCATTTACTGAATATTTTCATTAAAACGAATACAAAATAACCCTCAATGTTCCTAAGTCTTATAAAAAGCTAAGCAATAATATCTATAGGGACTTCCCTGGTGGCACAGTGGTTAAGAATCCACCTGTGGGGATTCTTAACCCCACAAGGTAACATAGGTTTGATCCCTGGTCTGGGAAGATCCCGCATGCCATGGAGCAACTAAGCCCGTGCACCACACCTACTGAGCCTGCGCTCTAGAGCCCGAGAGCCACAACTGCTGGGCCCATGTGCCACAGCTGCTGAAGCTGCGTGCCTGGAGCCCATGCTCCACAACAGGGGAGGCCGCCGCAATGAGAGGCCAGCACATTGCAATGAAGAGTGGCCCCCGCTCACAGCAGCTAAAGAGGGCCCGCGTGCAGCAGCGAAGACCCAACACAGACAAAAAATAAATAAATAAAATAAATTTATTTTTTTTAAAAATCTATAAAATCGCCATTCTCATGTGCATATGTTTTTAAAATATACATACACAGTACTTGATACCAAAATGAAAGATGTTCAGTCTTCATAACACCTAAAATCAACTCTCATTCCACACTCCACTGTTCCCAGAGCTGCGCTCTACTCTCATATTCTTATTAGACCCCATTCCTCTCAGTTCTTCTGCTGAGTCTCTTTTGACAAAATAACCAAAATCTCCCCTAATGATCTATCTGTGAGAACAACCAACTCAGTGCATCTAGCAGAACTGAGGGAGTTCTCTCTACTCAGCTGAAAGCAACAACAGCTGAGCAGGACACGTCCCACTACATGGAAGCGACAGTAACAGAGACTCTCTCTCAATGGATTTCTTTAGTGTGCACCTCTAATAAGGAAATTCACCAGCTCCAAAATGTCCATACAACTCCCTTCCTTCCACTGCTTACAATGTACACATCACACCATCACCACAGCACATTTCATAAGTGATTAGAATGAAGTACGTGATTAACCCATTTATTTTCCGATTAAGAGGCACATTTAGAGAGCTTTCATTTCTATTAAGCTAAAGTTTACAATTCATTCATTCAACAAATATTTGTGGAACACCCTCTTCATTAGGCATTAAGCAATGGGGATGACAGTAGGAGAAAAAATAAAATGTCAATCAACATACATTTACCACTACTACCATGTAATAGTACTACTAAGAGCTAATACTGATTACACCCATTACTACATGCCATCACCATGCCAACCAACCTACATCCATCACTTGTGAGCTGAGTACTATAACTATCTCCATCTTACAGATGAGAAAACAAAGATTCTGAAAGGTTCGGGAAGCTGCACAGGTTACTCAGTGGTGTAGTTGTGAAGTCAAGATCTTGAAGCCAACCAATGTGACTTTAGAGTCTGTATTATGAACAAAAAGCCCACAGCTAATCACGCAATTACCACCAAATCACACTGCACTGCAGCTGTCTGGATGGCTTCAGCCTATGTCTTCAGCCCTGACCAACGTGCCCTCAAACTCATTATATCAGCAGAGAACACCTATAGGGGCATGAGTTCAACCTAAATCCACGTGCAGCTCTAAATCATGAGACAGATAAAAAGGCATCATTTGAGGCTTCCCTGGTGGCACAGTGATTAAGAATTGGCCTGCCAATGCAGGGGACACGGGTTCAAGCCCTGGTCCGGGAAGATCCCACACACCGCGAAGCAACTAAGCCCATGCACCACAGCTACTGAGCCTGCGCTCTAGAGCCAGTGAGCCACAACTACTGAGCCCGCGTACCACAACTACTGAAGCCCGTGCACCTAGAGCCCGTGCTCTGCAACAAGAGAAGCCACTGAAATGAGAAGCCCATGCACTGCAACAAAGAGTAGCCCCCGCTCACTGCAACTAGAGAAAGCCCACGTGCAGCAACGAAGACCCAGCGCAGCCAAATATTAATTAATTAACTGATTGATTAATTAATTTTAAAAAGTATCATTTCAGTTAAGAGTGAGAGCACCTCACTCCTCACTCCTCCAGGAGGCCCCTGGATGGAATCCTATGGTCCCACAGAATTTTGAAACAGACCAGCAGAAAACTCTCATCCTGCATTCAGATCTGCCAAAATTTAACATTAGCCTAATATTCCAATTTTATCTCCTACACCTTACGATACAAAACCTCTACTGGTCAAGACTGCTCCACCCTATGTCTCCCAACTGTCTGTTCTCTCTCTTTCCCAAGCCCTTTACAGACACTGTGGGCCTTCCATACAGTATCTGCACCAGCATTGTCTGAACTCACCTGAATAAATTATAAATAGAAGCAAAACTTTTAAAATATTAATTATAATAATAGCTACCATTCAAAGGGCCTTTCGTGGGCCAGTCACTTACTAGGCATAATATGATTTCACTTTATCTTTACAATGATCCCATGAGGAAGGCATCACAACTCCCATTTTACAGAGAGATGGAGCCAGAATTAAAAACTTGGGCTAGCGACTCTGCTGCCTGTACTCTTTTCTCTTGAACAAAACTAATTTTATTAGGAGGTACGTTGACCTGGAGGGTTTAAAACAACATGAGGGGGGCTTCTCTGGTGGTGCAGTGGTTGAGAGTCTGCCTGCCAATGCAGGGGACACGGGTTCGAGCCCTGGTCCAGGAAGATCCCACATGCCGTGGAGCAACTGGGCCCGTGAGCCACAACTACTGAGCCTGCGCATCTGGTGCCTGTGCTCCGCAACAAGGGAGGCCGCGATAGTGAGAGGCCCGCGCACCGCGATGAAGAGTGGCCCCCACTTGCCGCAACTAGAGAAAGCCCTTGCACAGAAACGAAGACCCAACACAGCCAAAAATAAATAAAATACATAAAAAAATAATAAAAATCAAGTGTTTAAAAAACAACAACAACAACAACAACAACATGCGGGAAGTCTGTTTCATTAACGGTCACACACAGGAAGGAAATATTGGGCAGCAACAAGAGATAGCTGTCAGGAGGAAATCTGAATAAGCACAGCTCTCATATAGCAGGGATTAGCAAACTTTCCGTAAAGGGCCAGAGAGTAAATATTAGGCTTTTGGGGCCAGATAAGTCTCTTCAGTAATTACTCAACTCTACTGTTAAAGTGCAAAAGCAGCCATAGCAATATGTGAGTGATGGGCGTGGCTGTGTTCCAGTAAACTTTTATTTACAAAAACAGGCTTCAAGCTGGATTTGACCCTGGGGGCCATTATTCAGATGATGGTTGGCAGACACTGGACAATTTTCTTAACCTTTCTGAGCTTGCATTTCCTCCTCTATTACAGGATAATATTTCTGACCATATAGAATGAAGACAACTCAAGATAACATATCCAGGGTACCTGGCACATATGAGACATTCAATAAATAATAACAATTACTGATTCTAGTCTCGGCCAGAAAATATTTAAGCCAAGGACATCAGAAACTCTCAAAGACTACTGGATTACATAGAAACAAACAAAACACACACACAGAGACATTCTGGCCCACTTGCAAAAATGGGACATTTTGAGCATCAAAAACAATAACAATTGCAATGGATTGCAAGACATCAACAGGGACTACCAGTTCTGACCAGGACAGAAATAAACGTACTGAATTTACCAGCCTGTCATAAATAACTGTAAAACTGAACAAAATAGATGAAGCTGAGATGCTGGACAACAGACAGGACAAGGCCGTGACCCTTGAAAGAACGTAAAAAGTATGACAATAGTACAAATGATGGGAGTCTAAAGAGAAATATATTGTTATAAGGTCCCTTCCTTATTTGTGATGTGGCAAAATAATAATTCAAAGTATACTGTGATAAGTTACGATGCATATTATAATCTCTAGAGCAACCTCTAAAAAAATAAGTAAGCTAAAAAGCCAATAGAAGAGATAAACTGGAATATTAAAAAAAAAAAAAAGATTCAATCTAAGACAGGAAAGGAGGAGGAAAAAAATGGATAAACAAATAGAAAACAAGATGGTAAACTTAAACCCAACAATATAGTTACAAAAAAATATAAATGAACTAAATCCCCAATTAAAAGACAGAGATTGCCAGAATGGATAAAAAACAAGTCCCTACTATACACTGTGTACAAGAGATAGATTAGTGTGACAACACCTGAATCCACTGATTCAACTTTATCATAACTAAAAATGAAACAATCAGATATTATGCATCCACTGATAGGAAGCACACAGCACTGCCTATGAACTATTTCTGCCAAGAAAACTGACCCTGATTATAATTAAGCCTCAAGAGCTAACTATCAGTTTATAGGAATTAAAGAGATAAGGAAATATGTTCAAAAACAGCATGAGGATGCAATCAATCAAAAGCAGAATGTGGAAAATTCTCCAGGACAAGTGACCTGGCTTGTTCCATAAATAAAAGATGGGGGCGGGGATTGTTATAGATGAAAAGGGTCTTGAGAAACATCAACAAATGCAATGTGTGGACCTTGTTTAGACCCTGATTCAAACCAACATTTTTTGTTAGCTCAAGATAACTAAACACAGACTGGGAATTAAATGACATTAAAGAATTATTATTAATCTTGCTAGGTGAAATAAAAGGACTGTCATGTTAAAAAAAGTATAGATGTAAGTCAAATATGTCTGGTATCTGCTATAAAACACACCAGCAAAAAAATAAAATAAATAAGCAGAGGGAGAGTAAATGTAATAAAAGTGGCAAAATGTGAACACTTGTTCAAACTGGCAAATGGTATGAGAAGAGCTCATTATATGTTCCCACCACTTTTGTGAATGTTTGCAAACTTCCATAATAAAAGATTGAAACAAAAAGAGCTGTTGTTCTTTTAACTCACACTAGACTGTAAGCTCTCTGAAGGCAGTGATTTTGACTGGTTGATCCATCACTGCATGCCCAGGGCCTAGCCCAGGGCAGTAAACAACCTAGCAATAGTAGTTCATACAAAAGTGGGCTAAACTGTCAATCCAGTGGATCAGGTACTCACCACCCTCCTCACAAGAAGAACCATTGATCTTGAAGGAAGCAAAGGGCAGGAGCTTTCAGAGCCAGGGAGGATCCCAGGACAGGCCTGAGGCAAAGGGACTAAGCGGCTAATCAGACAAGTTACTGCTCACTAAAATGCACTGTCCCCTGCAGAAGATTACATTTCCCTAACCTGTTGAACCCAGGCATGGCCAAGGGACTTGCTTTAGGCAAAGAAATAAAGATAAAAGAAGTGGCAAGTATCTCGTCTGAGCAGAAGTTTTAAAAGCCATGCTTTCATTTGTACACAGTCCAGAAAGAGACTCCTCCATCAGGCTAAATCCCTTTTTTTTTTTCCTTTGGTGGGGGTGGTGCCCACGCCCTGTGGCATGCGGAATCTTAGTTCTCTGACCAGGGATCAAACCCGCGCCCCCTGTATTGGGAGTGTGCAGTCTTAACCACTGGACC
This sequence comes from Eschrichtius robustus, assembly GCF_028021215.1. NCBI lineage: Eukaryota > Metazoa > Chordata > Mammalia > Artiodactyla > Eschrichtiidae > Eschrichtius > Eschrichtius robustus. The sequence continues at coordinate 22,775,293 of NC_090839.1, forward strand.
GCCAGCGAAGTCCCCAGGCTAAATCTTAGACTGAAGAAACACAGAGCAAAGCCCCAGCTGACCCTTGATGGCCATACAGTAAGAGCAAAAAATAAACTTTAGTCATAAGTCATTCAGATTTGGGGTCATTTCTACACTAATACAAGAAAGGAGAGGCAGAATTCTAAAGATGCCATCTTTAGATATCCATCTACTGATTATTTATTTAAACTAATAGACAACTGCCATGAAGGGATTTTGCAGGTGTAATTAAAGCCCCAAATCAGCTGACCTTAAAATTTAGAGATTATCCAGGTAGGCCTGACCCAAGCAGGTAAGTCCTTTAACAGCAGAGTTTTCTCCGACTGGGAGCAGGAGGTCAGAGAGACTTGAAGAGTAAGAAGGACTCGACATGCCATTACTGACTTAAATGGGGAAGGGGAAGATGAGAAGAAATTCGGTGCCTTGAGGAGCGGAGAGCAGTCCTTGGCTCCACAGCCAGCAAGAAAACGAGGACCTGAGACCTACAACCACAAGGAAGTGGATTCTGCCAACCACCTGAAGGAGCTTGAAGTAGATTCTTCCCCAGAGCCTCCAGGTAAGAGCCCAGCCTGGCCAACACCTTCATTTCGACCCATGAGACACTTAGCAGAGAGCCTGGCCAAGCCTGCCTGGACTTCTGACCTACGGAACTATCCGGTCATAAATGAATGTTGTTTTAAATCACTAAGTTTATAGTAATTTGTTACACAACCTTAGAAAACTAATACACAAGGTTTATGTGAGAAACCTGGCGCTAATTCCTTACCCTAGCTGTCTGTGCTGCTGTAATGAATAAAATGTAAATTCACAGTTTAAGACTGTTCCTAAATCCAAGAAAGGTTTCAGTTATGATGCATTTTCCTCCTCAAAGGTCCAAAAAGTATATTGAAATGCCTGATGCTGTGACTGTCAGTGTTCAATAAAGGTGAATGCTCCCCATCTTGAATTCCTTTATTATTTATTAGGGACACACATAGGACACTTAACAAGTACAGTCTCACTGTAAACGTTTCAGTAAAAGCTACAGTAAAAGTTTCTAAAGAATCTATGACTTGCTCTCCTTTACATTCTACTAAAACACCTGGCATGGTCCTAACATATATTAGGCATTCAAAAAACAAAAAAAAAGGGATCTGTCAGATTGAAATAAATATTAATTATATTGGGTCAGCCTTGGTTATCCTCAAATGAGCAAGAGTTAGTTTTGAAGTACACAAAAGGAATCCGGTGAAGGGATGAGACCACCAAGACAAAAGTGGTCTTTACCTTTACATCTGGCACCTGGGCACCAAGGCTGCTGAGTCCCACGATGGAGTAGAAAGCAGATTCCAAACTTGTGAAAGGGCGATCCAGCGAGGCTTTCAGTCTCTCCACATCATGCCTAGTGAGGTAGTGAGTGGGCGTCAGAGCATGGGCGCTGGCTATGATTGTCAGGGCCAACAGGAAGACAGTGCTTGAACCTTGGGGGGAAACGACTATTAAATAAATACACTCCACACTATTCCAAAGTTCTATACAAAGTTCCAATGATGAGGCACACCAAGGTCTGGGAACCAAATTATGTGAGGAAGGGTGAGGGAACTGGGAGGTTCAACCTGGAGACACGCCTTGGGGAAGTGGTGGGCATGGTCTTCAACTCTCTGAACGACAGTCCTCCCAGCAGGCTCTGTGCCTCTAAAGCAAGGGACTCATCATGGCATTCCTGTCTCAAGTACATTTGTAACTCGTATGCCTCTTAGGACAAACCCAATCCTGAATCCTCCCCGTGGCCTTACTCGGCCCCCAACCAGATCTCCTCCCCAACTCTTTCATCTGTTGCTCTCCGCCCTCCTCTCTGTTCCTCTAAGTAGTCATGTTCTTTCCCACCCAGCTCTTTTGCATGACTTCTCCTGCTTAATTTCGACTTTCAGATTTCAAGTATCTCTTCCTTAAGAAGCCTCCCAACAGCCCTCCTTTGGATGAGGTCCCAGTACTATAGAGTAGCAAAGAACGAGGTTTCTGGGGCCAGGTTTAAATCCTAGCTCTGTCACTTCTTAGCAAGGTGGCCATGGCAGTTACAATGTGACCAGCTGTGCCTCAGTTTTCTCAAGTGTAAAGTGGGATAATAACAGTATCTACCTCAGGGTTGTTAAGATTACATGCGTTAATACAGAAAATGTTAGTGACTGGCACATATATAGGTAAGTGCTATATAAATGTTAGCTACTCCTTCTATTACATTATTGTTGTTGTTGTTCCTATATCCACTCACAGCAACCTGCACTTCTGTGTAGACTTTTTCACAACTAAAATTGGTAATGTCTGATTCCTCTGCTAAACTGTAAGCTTCATGAGGATAGAGACCGTTGCTTTTATTCATCCCAGTAATTCCAGGTCTTGCACATTGCTTGGCACATAGCAGTACTGAATTAATATTTGCTGAATAAATGGAAAGAAAAATCAATCCTCATCCATTATGCCCCAGGGGACAGAGAGAAATCATAGGAGTGGAACATTTCTACTTTTAATTTGGAAAAAACACTTTCAAATGGGCAGCTTCATGAACAGTCTGCCTTCCAAGTAACAGTAATCACAAGGTTAACATTAATGATTAATATTCCTTTGCCTGTAGCGTCAAATTTAGTTTGACCTAGAACCCCTTAAAAAAGGTATTTTATTAATAAAAAAAACTGAGGACCAGAACAGCTTGGAGATAGCCAATCTTGGACTCAAACCCAGGTCTATCTATGGAGTTCGCACTCCACTATTTTTTACAGAATGTTGTAGAAGGGATGCCTACACTAGGGGCATGAGTGTTAGTGCTATTTAAGTCCTCGTGTGTGTTAAATAACCTAAAGAATGCAAAAGCTCTTGAAAAAAACTAGAAAGAGATCTATAATGTGGATCAACATTCATCAAATATTTATTAAAAACCTACTATGTACCAAGCACTATTTTTGGTGTTAAAAACACAACAGGAGGGCTTCCCTGGTGGCGCAGTGGTTGAGAATCTGCCTGCCAATGCAGGGGACACGGGTTCGAGCCCTGGTCTAGGAAGATCCCACATGCCGCGGAGCAACTGGGCCCCTGACCTGAGCCACAATTACTGAGCCTGCGCGTCTGGAGCCTGTGCTCCGCAACAAGAGAGGCCGCGATAGTGAGAGGCCCGCGTACCGCGATGAAGAGTGGCCCCCGCTTGCCCCAACTAGAGAAAGCCCTTGCACAGAAACGAAGACCCAACACAGCCATAAAATAAAAAAAAATTAAAAAAATAAAAATAAAAATAAAACACAACAGGAAACAGAACAAAAACCCCTAAACTCATGGAGCTTACATTCTAGTTGGAAAAGAAAGACATTACACAAAATAATTATGAAACATTATTTATCATCTTAGAAGGTGAAAAGTACTACGGAGAAAAATAAAGCACAGAAGGAATATCCGGGAAGAGCTGTAATTTTAAATATGGTAGCCTGTGAGGCCCTAAGAAATAAAGATATTGTGTGTAAACCTGAAGAAAAAGAAGGAGGAAGTCATAAAGATATTTGGAGGGAAACTATCCCAAGAAAAGCAAGGGCAAATACCCTGAATCAGGAGTGCAGATGGTGTTTTCTGCATTAGCAAAGAGAACAATATGGCTGGAGAGAATTAAGCAAGGGGTGAGAAGTAGGGAGAGGTAACAGACGTAGCAGAGGCCAAATCCAGAGGGCATTATAGGGACTTCGGCTTTTATAAAGTGAGATGGGAGCCACGGGAAAATCTTGAGCAGAGGAGTGACTCGACTTACATTTTAAAAGGAACTTTGTGTTGAGAATAAACAATACTGTGTTGAGATTATAGAGAAGTAAGGATAGAAGACTACTGCCATAACCCAGGAAAAAAGATGTTGGTGGTCTAAGCCAGGGTGACAGCAATGGAGGTACTGAGCAGTGGTTGAAGACTGGCTAGAATTCAAAGTTAAAGCCAGAATTGATAATGGGTCGAAAGATGTAAAAGAGGAATCAAGATACTTATGCTGAATCCCCAGTGCCTTGAATATATGCACGCACTCAATACCTTAAGATCTAGTGAGTAACTATGACTAGCTTTTGCCAGTTCGACTGTAAGTTCCCCTAACACAGCATCTGTGCCAGAATCCTGATATTCCCACCTCATATTAATCATAACAACTGAGGGGTCTAAAATTTGAGCACTTAACGTGTGTACGGTATGCCCACACTATGCTAAGTAGTTTGCATCCATTTAGTCATTATATCCTCACAACATCCAAGTGAGTGCGGTTTACAGACCATGAAATTGAGTCTCAGAAATAGTTACCTGCCCTAAGACACACAACTAGCTGAGAACCAAACTGTAGGAACTCTATTATCCTCAACCTCTCAAATAATGGAGCAGCGAGCTCACTGACTTATTCACTATTACCGGAGGCAAGTTACTTCCCTTCTCTGATATTCCGTCTGTCAGATGGAAATAATAACAATACACATTTCCCAAGTTGTTGTGAGACTACATGAGGTTCCATCCTGCACAGTGCCCACTAAATACCTAGCAATATAGTTAAGCTTACTGAGTGCTTACTTAGAGCCGCACTGCTCTACGCTATGCAAGGAGATTATCTGATTTAACACTCACCGTAATTCATGAGGTAGATAACTTGACTAACCTATTTTACAAATGAGAAACTGAGGGGCAGAGAAGTTAAGCAACTTGCACAGGGTCACATTAACGAATACGTGGCAGACTGCAAGTCTGTACCGGAGACTCTAACTTCAGGACTCATGGCTCTAAGCTCCCAAAGAGAGCTGACTGATTGTCTTGCCCCTTTCATTAAAGAGGAAACCATGGTCCAAAAAAAGGACGATTTGGCCAAAAGCTCACGCTTACGCCTCCCGGCCCGGAAGCCCGCGCAAGTCAAATGAATGAGTTATGCCAGCCCGAACGTTATCCGCGGCCGCGGTCCTTGGCTGGGCCTCGGGGGGACCCGTAGCTCCGCGCCGCACCCCTACCCAACCCCTCCTCCGCGGCAGTCCCACCCGCTGGCCAACCCTTCGTCTGACCCTCCACCCCAAGAGCCCGAGCCCGAGCCCATGCCCGAGCCCCTGCCCATGCCCATGCCCATGCCCCTGCCCCGCAGGGGAAGGGGTTCCCGCCTAGCCGGCTCCTGCGTGGCGAGCACTAGTCTCCCGCGGGCGAGGGCCCATTCGCCAAGGCCTGCGGGCCGCGGGACCCCGTTGCCGAGCCACGCGCAACGCCTCACCCGGCGGCGCCATTCCTCCTAGCAGGTCCCACCAGGGCCCGAGACACAGGCGGACTTCCGCTCGAGAAAGTGGCTCCGAGAGTGCGCCGGAGGGGACGCCAGGGATTCGCGGCAGACCCCGCGTGCTGGGATGGGCTCTAGGCACAGGTCAGTCTCCGCCGTCCCGCTGGGCCGGGCCGCTCCCAGCAGCTGCGGCCGGAATTCCAGTCCTCGCGCGCACAGTGCGCTGCAGTCCTCGAGTACAGGCCCGCTTTCCCCCCGCGCCCTGGCCCACTTGGAACCGACCGCCTCGCAACAGTCCCATTCCGGGCGCTGCCGGCACGCGGTTGGACGAGGCCTTGGGGCGGGCTTCATACGTGGCCTCCTGTGATTGGCCAATTGCACTGTCACTCAGTCGTCTGTCTGCAGCCCGGCCGATTTTAAAGGAATAGGAAGGGTCCGGTGGGGAAGGGCCAGCAACGTTCGAGGGGTTTTGGGTTTTGTTAGAAAATTAAAAATTCTGGCAACTTTTCATTAGAAAATTATGGCAACTTCTCCAAAGATTGTTTCGGTTCTTAATAACTGACCTACGAGTGATTTTTTACTGATTTGCACAGCATTTGTATGAGGAGAATATTAGCCCAATTTTACAGACGAAGTAACAGGCTCAAAAAAGGAAGTGACTTATCTAATAGCTAACTCCGATTATTGGGCGTTTACGGGATAGCCCGACAGTGTACTGAGCACTCCACGTACACTATTTCATTTACTCCTCATCACCATTCTGTGCAATATGCACTATTTGTATTCCCATTTTATAGAGAAGGAAACTAAAATATTTGAACCCGGACAGTCTGACTCCATAATCTGTGCTTTTAACTATTATGACCATATAAAGTATTCACTATGCGATAACTCTTACTATAATTAGTGTCCCGGAAATTACTATCCCAAATGAGGGAGAGTCAGTTCTTTCTATGTCTGGTACTGTGCTGTTGGGTATGGTATACTAGCCATTAAATATGTGGATATTTTCATTTGAATTTAAATTAATTAAAATTAAAAATTCAGTTTGTCAGTTATACTTACCACATCTCAAGCACTCAGTAGCCACATGTGGCTGGTGGAGATCATGTTGGACCGTGCAGAATTATAGAACATTTCCATTACCACAGAAAATTCTATAGGACAGCACTGATCTAGAATATATAAAGAACTCTTCCAACTCAGTAATAAGACAACCAATATGCTGAAGCTTCATACTGGCTTGGGAGAGTCAACTGTTAAATTTATCAGGAATTTTGATAAACAACAAGGTCCTATTGTATAGCACAGGGAACAGTATTCAATATCCTGTAATAAAACAAAATGGAAAGGAATATGAAAAAGAGTATATATGTATAACTGAATCAGTTTGCTGTACAGCAGAAACTAACACAACATTGTAAATTAACTATACTTCAATAAACATATATATAAATAAAAGGAATTTTGCAAATTGGTTGTTAAATACAGCTATTTAGAAAAATTAAACTATACGCACGTACAATGAAATAAAGTATATTGAAAACCAAAGTCATCATTTCCTAATTATTTTGCTGTATTTTACCATCATCTGTGTTTTTGTGGTAGCTTATATTTATAGTATCTAAATAGTGAAAATCTTATATCATGGTGTGCTACTACAGATCTCTTCCCAGTAACATTGATAGCTGAATTTTGGCTACAATGGGAATATTTACCCAATGCAATCAGCACATGCTACAGACCAGAGCTTGACTTATTGCTTTGCTACTGTGTAAACTTAATGTTGGAGAAAATGTTAATAGAGATTAAACTTAAAAGTATATCGCATCGATCAATTTCACATTGTCAATAGCACAAAAACTTGAGGAAATATTCTTCTCCTGTTTGAAAACTATTATCCCATTCAGAAAAGAAGTCAATTCTAAAGTTTCAGTTACATCTTACTCGTTAATGTAAATGAAAATATCAAACTTCAGAACTACACTTAGAGAGTCTTTTTTAAACATTTACCAACATACTTTTGCAAGCAATCCAATAAAAAACATGGGCAAAAGATTTGAGTAGACACTTCATCAAAGATACACAAATAACAAATAAGCACATGAAAAGATGACTAACAGCACTGCATATTAAACCACAGTGAAATATTGCGACACATCCACTGGAGCGGTTAATAATAAAAAGATCAACAATACCAAATATTGGCAATTATGTGGAGCAACTGAAACTCTCATATACTGCTGATAGAAATGTAAAGTGCGGGCTTCCCTGGTGGCGCAGTGGTTAAGAATCCGCCTGCCAAGGCAGGGGACACTGGTTCAAGGCCTGGTCTGGGAAGATCCCACATGCCGCGGAGCAACTAAGCCCGTGCGCCACAACTACTGAGCCTGTGCTCTAGAGCCCGAGAGCCATAACTACTGAAGCCCACACGCCTGGAGCCCATGCTCCTCAACAAGAGAAGCCACCACAGTGAGAAGCCTGTGCACCGCAATGAAGAGTAGCCCCCACTCACCGAAACTAGAGAAAGCCTACATGCAACAATGAAGACCCAACGCAGCCAAAAATAAACAAATAAAATAAATAAATGCAACAGGCATTTTGGAAAACAGATTGGCAACTTGCTTTTTCATTCACTAATATAGGCTAAACATTCAGCAAATATAGATCTATCCAGTCATTCACTGAATCAATATTTATTGAGCATTGCCATGTGCCAGGCACTATTCTAGTCTCTTAGAGTACATTCATGAACAAAACAGCCAAACATACAAACAAGAAAATGAAATAAATTTTTAAAAAAGAATAAGAAAAAATACATTAAAAAACAACAACAACAAAAAGAAAAACTAAAAAATTTTAAAAATAGCCAAAGATCCTTGCCCTCATGGAGCTTACATTTTAGCAGGAGGAAAGAGATGATAAATAATATCATTAACAAGTGAATGATATATTAGAAGGTGTTGTGTGCTGTAGAAAAAAGAAAAAGTAAGAAAGAGTAAAGGGGATTGAGGGAGGTGAGGATGGTGTTCTACCTCAGTCTCTTTAACAGTGGCATAGTATCTCTTACCTATCCATTCATTCCTCATGAGGCTGACAGTATGCTAGGTACTGGGGATGAAACCACAGCAATGCATTTCGGGGGGCTCCAAGGAGCTCTGGTTCTTTATGTCTCAACGCAGAAAGAATTCAGTGAGAGGCAACATGATAAGAAGTGATTTATTAGAATAGAGCACTCGTGAGGTTTACAAGTGGGCGGGCAAGAGGGTGCCATGCTGAGAACTTAGTGGGCTACAGTTTTATAATCAAAGGAAAAGTGGGGAGGGGGAGAAGACCTCCTTCTTCCTCATTCTTGAGTAGACATCAAGCTTCCATCATCAGCTCCTCCACCTCCTCCACGTCGGGTGGGGGAGTTTTCTTGTCCCTACATGGTCAAACTGGGACTGTCATGGTACGATGAAAATGAGCAAAAATGTGGTAATATATACTAAAAATGGTAAGTCATCTCAGGTTTCAATATAATGTCACCTTTTCCTTATATTTTTGTTTCTAGTGTGCCCAGAGAAGCATATTCTAGGAATCATTAACTTACTGAGCTCACTGAGCAGGATGTGGGTCTCATTCCACCATTGTTTTACTGTTTTAGGGCATGTCTCATGCTTCTGTTGCACGGTTTTGTTGCTAAGCAAGCCTGCTTGGTTTTGTGGTTATGCAAACCTGCTTCTTAGGTGATCATTAATTTACAGGGGTCTCCCAATACTTTTTCCTTTACTTACGATCCCTTAGTGGGATTAACTATTTTCATCACCCTTTACTTTGTCCCTATCAGGGATAAAACTGTGACCACATCAGCAAGGTTTCTTCCCTTATGGAGTTTATAGTCTGATGGGAGACAGTCAGTAAACAAACAGAAATGAACTTGGTGATTGTCGGTAATTGTTAAATACTATGAAAAAAATAAATGTGGGGCTAGGGTGGGAAGAAGCTTACTTAATCTAAATTGGTGATCAATAAATGCCTCTCTGAGAAGGGGACATTTAAGCTTGCACTTGAGTGAGGAGACAGAAGCAGTCCTGAAAAACTAATTTTTCTAATCCCCTCTTCATCCCTAGGATCTGTAGTCGGGAAGAAGTAGTGATCCCTTGTGCTTCTGACAATGATTCAGGAAGTGTGGATTTGCAGCTGAGCAACTTAGAGGATATTAAAAAAGGCCCAAGTAGCCTTGAACTTACAGGTGAAAAGGGGAAATATTAGAAAGGGGGAGGGGGCAGGGCAAAGGGAATCTTTTCAAGTCAAGTCTAGCTCTTGACTATACTTTGACAATGAATTTGGTCCCTGACTTTTAAGACCTTGGAATATGATTGGCAAAATGAGATAAGGTGCATTATTCTAGACATATAGTAATCTAAACTTGGTCCTAAGACAGATGATACTGAAGACTTGGACAGAGTCTAAGTGCTAGAAGGATTCTGAGAAGGGAAAGGTAGGTGTGGATGGAAGCTGGATGAGACTACAGAATAACTATCTTTCATTTTTTCTACAAACATTTATTGAAAACCAGTTGCTGGGCATACAACAGTGAACAAGACCGACATGGTCTCCGCCCTCATAGAATTTACATTATAGTGCTGAAAAGGACCAAAAAAAGTAAACAGACAGTAAATAAAGTAATTACAAGTTTACAGTAAATACTATGAAAAAATTGAACAAGGGGCTGAGACAAAAAATAAAGACGATGGGAACCTACTTTAAACGATGGTTGTCAGAGAACGCCTGTCTGAGACTGTGCCGTTTAAAGCTAAAGGAGGCCTCAAGGCCATGAAAGACCAACCCAGGTGAGAAGTAGAGGGAAGAGCATTTCAGGTGGGTAGAACAGCATGTGCATGAGACAGCAAAGACTACAGTGTCTAAGGAACTACATTCATTCACCTGTACATTCATTCAACAAATATTTATTGAAGCCCTACTGTGATCTTAACACTGATCTAGCTGTAGAACAGACACAGTGTACTTATAAACAAATGATTGGAGCTCAATATAATGTGCATGATTAAGGGTTGGGGAGGGAGTAGGGAGCAGACAGAGAAAGGTTTATTAGCAGCTAGAAGGATACTTAGCTAACAGGGGCAAAGAGGGGATTCAGGAAAGCCATCCTGGAGCTGAGCTCTGATGGATGAGTAGGGGTTAGCTAGGCAAAGAGAGGTAAGGGAAGGTGGGGGAGAGGAAGAAGAAACATGCAGGCAGCAGGAAAGCCTGTGCAAAGATCAGAGGTGAACGAGAACATGGCTTCTAGTGGACGACAGGCATGTGGCAGGGAGTAGGAGGAATTTGCAGAAGAGGCTGTTCAGGAAACCAAGAAGAGTACAAAAGTAGAGTGGTAGAAACCCTCAGACAATAGATGTGTTAGGAAGAAACTAGGAAGACTGTGGGCCCAATAGGAATAAGGAATTTGGTATTAGAAAATGGAGGAGGCAAGGATGTAAAGCTACATGAAGAGGACAATGACGCCACCATAATCACTGTCACTCAGTGAGCAAAAGAATAATATCTGCCAACACTTCACTGGAGCTGGCTCTGTATCAGCCAAATGAAGAAAGTTTTGTTATCATCCCCATTTTGGAAATGTAGAAATAGGCCGAGAGAAAGCAAGGTCGCACAAGGTCAGAGTGCTAGAAAGAGGCAGAACACGGATCCGAGCCGAGGCAGACTCTGGAGCCTGTGCCCAAAGTATATCCCAGGTTGGGAAGGAGATACCTCAAGCACTTACTCTGCAGCCTGCTCCGGTGGGAAGAGATCAGCACCAAGGGCTGCTATAGTTTAAGCTCTAGTCACCACAGGGTCAAAGACTTGAATTTGAATAATAATATCTACCATTGAAGTGCTTACTATGGACCACAGATTGGGATAAGTCTTTTCCCACTTATCTCACTTAATCCTTCCAATAACCCCGTTTTATTGGTATGTATTATCTCACTTAATTATCTCACTTAATCCTTCCAATAACGCTGTTTTATTGGTGAGGAATCTAAGGTTTGAAGAGGCAAACTAATTTAATAAATGTCATATAACTAGTAAGTGGTAGAGCCAGGATTCAGACTAGTCTCAAACTGAGAGAAGTCCATGCTCTTAACCAGCCTGCTACTGCTCAGTCTTAAAGGTTTTTGTAGCTTAGGAGGCCCTTAGAGTACATTGAATTTGTAATTGAGAAAACTGAGACTCAAGAGGGGAAGGGACTTGTCCAAGGTTGCAGAGGAAATAGTAAAGGTGAGAACAGGACCTGTCTATCCTGATGTACAGTGGTTCTCCCCACTAAGCCATATGACTTCACACAGTACAGAGGCATCCTCCAATGTCTTTCTTCCGGTGTTACAGACTTGGACATCCCAGATATCCCTGGACTCCCTCGGGAATCCCTCACAGACACCTTCAGACACCTGACCCACCAGGGCCCCCTCGGTGAGGTCATTGTTGAGAGGCTGATTCAATCCATCCTGGAGTTTTTTAATGGTGAACTAAAAGGTATGCACAGCAATCCTCTGAGTCATCCAAATTATTCTTCCTTTCCAACACATATTTTAAATATTTATTATATAAATAATTTATACTGTAAAAGTTATTTGTAAAATTTATTTATATTTATACTGTCAACTGAAAAAAAAAAATGCACAGCCTACAAGTTAAGAGTTACGTTTTTTCGGAGGCCTTACTGAGGACCAGAGCCTGGGATGACAGTGTCTCCGACAGCTCTGAGGGACTCTTCCAAAGAAGTAAGGGAGGAGCCAGGATAAGAAGGGGTTTTTGCTGGAAAAAACAAACGAACATGTAGTGAAACATCAAAAGATGACTGCTAATCTCAAAAACAGACATCTCAAGTTAATGATTTTAGTGCTTTTCTACATAGGGGAAGACGTGGGGCAGCTGCAGGCTTCAGCATCCTTTGTTTACTGAAATGGCAGGTGACATTCTTTGTCCACAGTACTTTTATATTTATTTTTATACTTATAGTAAATATATTTACATATTCTTATAAATTATATTTATGTTTATACTTATGTTTATAAAAATTATAAATTTCCTATAAAAACAAAGAAAACTGAAATAAAAGTTACAGGTTAATCTTCCCTAATCCCCCTCTCCTAAGATAACTCCTGTTAACATTTTGGTATATATATTTTCAGACTTTTTTCTGTGCATACAAATGCCTGTAATTATAGAAAAACACACATCAGAGATGGTGGGAGAAAAAAATTTTTCTAGGTCAGTAACTATAGATCTGTATTATCCTACTTAATACAGTATTCCTTGTTTAGGTAAAACATTCATTCATTCTATGGGAGCACATAACAGAAGAATTTATCTTGACCTGGGGATAAGGGAATGCATTTCTGAGGAAGTAACCCTTGGGGAGCTCAAATCTAAGGAATGAATAGGAGAAACTAGGGGAAGTTAGAATTGGAGGGAGTGTTCCAGAAGTAGGAAATGAAATGTTTAACAACCTTGTGGCAGAAAGGAGCAGAGCATGTCTGATGAACTCAGAGAAGCCTGGTACATCTTAATCACAGTGTCAAAGGTGTCTGTCATTTGTCAACAGATACTTAGGTTGTTTCCATATTTACTGCAAATAATGCTGCAGTGAACATGGGAGTACAGATACCTCTTTATCCAGATTTCATTTCCCTTGAGTGTATATACACAGATGTTTTTGGTTTGTGAAAATGCAACAAGCTTTACATTTTCTCTATGTGTAATGCCAATAAAATTTTTTTAAAAAGACTTAAAGCCAGAATGTTGGTCTTCACTTTTGACTTGGACTATTCTTTATACTTCATGTCAGCAGGGCTTTATAAAGGATTTCTTTGTAATTAATAATGGGGATGGATTGCTGCAGTGAATTAAAAAAAAAAAAGTCTATTCTGTGCCTTGACCTAAATCCACAGCCTGTCAGGGAAATAGATGAATAAGAAGGTAATTTTATCAGAGTATCACAAATACCATGTTAGCAATATGCACATGTGGTTTATGGATATACTTAGAAGGTTACCTGACCCAGCTTCAGGAGAAAGTGCATGATCCAAGTCTTTAAGCATATATAGATTTCAGTCAGTAAACAAAAAGTGTAGAGAATTCAGAAGGTGAAAAGGCCCAGAAGCAAGAAAGGGCAGCATGAAACTTAACTGGGCTAAAGCTCAGAATGCTACCGGGCAAGGCAAAAGATGAATTTGAAGAGGTTAGCTGCCGTCACATTGAGAAGGGCCTTGACCTCCATGAGTGCTATTGAAAAGAGTTTTAGTAGGGAGTTACCTGATCAAATTTTCATTTTATAAAGATGAAACTGGTGATAGCTGGATGAATAGATTGGAAGGGGGCAGAACTGGAGCGGTGTAACCCAATGTTGGCTTGCTATACTAATCCAGGTGAGAGTCAGGCCGTTGAAGTCAGCTTCTTGCTATATTTGCTGCTTACTGTCCAGAGAGCTTATCAGTTTATACCATCTACATGCAGGGGAGAAAAGACTGGAAGAAATTTTCTCAAGATATGTAGAATTATTGGTGTCTTTTATTTTCTTCTTTATACTTTATTTTTTCAAAGTTTCTATGACAGAAACTGTGTTTATAATCAGAAAAAGAGAATAATACAAAAGATTTTATTGTTCAGATCAGGACTTGCATTTTAATAGGAAACAGAGACTCAAAATAATGACTTTAATGACATCAGGAGAGCTGGAAGTAATAGCATCAGAGGTCACCTTTAGGACCTTAATCAGACAGCAGTACACAGGGTGGGTAGGTGGGGAAGCAAAGACTAAAGATGGTGAGAGCCATCATGGAGCGCTTGGTAAAATCTAGCTGGGAGGGAAAATGAGGTCCCAAACCCAGGCAGAACCAGTGGACAAGGAATTTTATCCTCTGTAACTTATTCATTCCTTATAATAAAAAACTAATCTTGGATTGAATGAGATGTCAGTTGTTTAAAACATTCCAAGAAACTTTTCAAAAGCCTTTACAATTATAAAATGAGATTATAATGCATAATTGTGTTTTTATCATTTTTCTACAAACTCAGAGTGAACTTGAGAAGCTGACATTCCTAAGATCTTTGTCTTCTCTCAGCCGAACTTCACCTTATGATGAAACCACAGAGTCATTCATTCTCAGCCACGTAGTAGACATTGTGCATATGCTAAATGTAAGTATTGTGACCTTATCACAAATTATCGGGACCATGCACATTCAGTGACTTGGCTAACAAATTTTAGTGGCTTTACCTATATTATCAATTCCCTCAACCTCTTCTCGTATCAGTATCTCTGCATGGAGGAGAAATACTCAGGGTACTCCACAAATATAGTCACCCTTGAAAACCAATTGAAAGAGGAGCAGAAAGGCGGGCAGCAGCATTTAAATTTCTCAGTAAGGACAATGCTGCATAATCAAGCAGTAGTTTTGAGGCAGACTCTAATCAAATGCCTAGGTTCAAGTGCAGTTCTGCCTCTTTCTAGCTGTGTGAATTTGGGAAATTACTTAACTCCTCAGTGCCTTAGTTTCCTCAACTATAAAATGAGAATAGCCGTATCTACTTCACAGAGCTGTTGAGAGCATTATATAAATAAATGTAAGCCACATAACACGGTACCTAACACATATTTTGCATTTGAGTAACATGATTGTATCCTTTTTATTATTGTATTTTGTCCTATGTGCACTTAACTCCAGCCACACTGTGCCACTAACTCATTCATTCATTGCCTTATTAAGCACTTGACAGTTCCAGGCAGTGTCCTGGGAATTGGGGCGACAAAGACAAAGACATAATCCCTGTTCCTGCAGCCAATCAATTGTTACAGGGACTGTAACAAAAGTTTAAAAAGGTATAGTAAGGGCACAGAGGAATAGGTGTGTGAGTGGTCACTTCCATGTCAAAGGATCCAGAAGGCCTTTAGAAAGGAGGTGATGCACTTAGGCAAGCACTTAACTTTTTTTATTTTAATCTTTTTTTAAAATTATTTATTTATTTGTTTATTTATTTATTGGCTGTGTCAGGTCTTACTTGCAGCACGTGGGATCTTCATTGAGGCATGTGGGATCATTCGCTGAGACACACGGGCTTCTCTAATTGTGGCGTGTGGGTTTTCTCTCTCTGCTTGTGGCGCGTGGGCTCCAGAGTGTGTGGGCTCTGTAGCTGAGGCACGCGGGCTCAGTAGTTGTGGCACGCTGGCTTAGTTGCCCCGCAGCATGTGGGATCTTAGTTCCCCGAACAGGGATTGGACCTGCGTCCCCTGCATTGGAAGGCGGATTCTTTATCACTGGACCACCGGGGAAGTCCCGCACTTAACTTTTTTTTTTTAATTAATTTATTTATTTTTGGCTGTGTTGGGTCTTTGTTGCTGCGCGCGGGCTTTCTCTAGTTGCGGCGAGCGGGGGCTACTCTTTGTTGCAGTGCACGGGCTTCTCATTGCGGTGGCTTCTCTTGTTGCAGAGCACGGGCTCTAGGCGCACGAGCTTCAGTAGTTGTGGCACGCGGGCTCAGTAGTTGTGGCTCGCAGGCTCTAGAGCGCAGGCTCAGTATTTGTGGCGCACAGGCTTAGTTGCTCCACAGCATGTGGGATCTTCCCGGACCAGGACTTGAACCCATGTCCCCTGCACTGGCAGGGGGACTCTTAACCACTGCGCCACCAGGGAAGCCCCCGCACTTAACTTTTTGATGCTTTGGTTTTCTCATCTGTGTAATGTTCCCTTCAGCTTCTCTAGAGCTGTAAAATTCTGAATCTGAGATTTCTTATCTACTTCAGAAAAATGAGCAGCTCACTTTCAACCCACAGATCTGTAAGGCTGATTAGACTGATGATTAGTTTTCAGAATTGAAGGCTAACCAGCTAACAGGTTTGTTAAGCAATAGACTGTATCAAAGATCTTCTGTACACAGAACATTGTGGTGCTTTGAAAAGGATACAAATTTCCTGGAAGTGTTATTCCTTGCCCTCCAAGAGTTTACAATTAGTTTGGAAGTGACTACACCTGATAAATAGGTTGAGAATGATTCCAAGTAATACATCAAGAAGATCAGAACAATATAATGCAGATTAGAGAATGAGTGTAGCTTTCTGCTTGGCTCTACTCCATGGAAAGAGGGTTCTACACAGCCATATGACTCAGCCAAAATGGCATGATTCCGAAGTCCCACTTCCACAAGAATTGGCAGCAGTGGGTTGCCACATGGTGCAACCAACCAGCTCAGAAGATCCACAAGGAAGTCTCAGACAACGAAAGCACACTGAATTTCCCCATGCTGTGCACCTGGATCTCTCCAGCCAGTAGTAAAATACCCACTGTCAGGTATCAACCAAAGTTTGGTCTGGCAAGGGGTTCAGCCTAGAAGGATTAAAGATAGTTGGTGTCCATGAGAAAATTGCATGGATCAGTGCATGATTGTTCAAGTCTATAGCGTCCCTGCAAGACCGTGTGCAGGGGCTAAATGAGTGCTGCTCCCAACAACCAAGAGGAGAGGCAGTTGTGCTGAGGAGACAGCCAGGGCCATCATAAAGAGAGAAGAATTTTAAGGCATTTTCCAGTCTTCTCATGACCCATCCCAGTGCATGGCTCTTCAGTATCCACATTAAAAGAGCTGAGAACAGAATGTGGAAAGGAAGGTGGAAAAATCTGTTACAGCATTTCACCAAAGGAGATTTATAAATACACGCATGAAGGAACTTCCCTGGTGGTCCAGTGGGAAAGACTCCACGCTCCCAATGCAGGGGGCCCGGGGTTCAATCCCTGGTCGGGGAACTAGACCCCGCATGCATGCCGCAACTAAGAGTCTGCATGCCGCAACTAAGAGTTTGCATGCCACAGCTAAAGATCCCTCATGCCTCAACAAAGATCCCACATGCCTCAGCTAAGACCTGGAGCAGCCTAAATAAATAAATAAATAAGCACATGAAAACATGCTCCATCATCATGATTAGGGAAAAGCAAATTAAAACCACAATGAGATTCAACTATACACCCACTAGAATGGCTAAAATAAAAAGAAAGGTAAATGTTGGTGAGGAGGATATGGCACAACTAAAACTCCCATACACTGCTGATGAGAATTTAAATGGCACAACCATTTTGGAAAATAGTTTGGCAGTTTCTTACAAAGTTAAATATATACTTACCATATGACCCAGCAATTCCATTCCTAGGTAAAATGAAGCATATGTCCATGCAAAGACTTGTATACCAGTGTTTCATAGCCATTCTATTTGTAATAACTAAACACTGGAAACAGCCCAAAGGCCCATCAACAGATGAGAAGATAAACAAATTTTGGTATATCCATATAATGGAATACTACTCAGCAATGAAAAGGAATGAACTATTAATACATTGTACAACTTGGATGAATCTCAAAATAATTATACTGAGTGAAAGAAGCCAGATAAAAGAGGATATACTTTGTGATTCCATTTATATAAAATTCTAGAAAATTTAGACTTATAGTGACATCACATCAATGGTTTCCTGAAGGTAGGAGTAGAGTGGTTCAGGCAGGAGGGAGAATTTACAAGGTAACACAAGAGAACTTTGGGGAGTGATCCATATCTTGATTGTGGTGATGATTTCATGCGTGCATACGTATGTCCAAAATCATCAAACTATGCACTTTAAATATGTACAGTTTATTGTATGTCTGTTACCTCAAAATCAGAAGAGATGCAAACAGTATGTTGAGAACTTTAATAGAAAAGAGAAGAACTACAATGACAACTGAGATATAAAGTAATGACAAGATTTGAGTGAAATTAATCCAGATAGATCTTCTGATCTAAGCCTCAAATGATGTGATGAATAGGGTTGAGAGAAGGAACCAGTGAGTAGGGGGCTTTGATTAGTAAATTAATACCTGGTTATGCAAGGCCAGGGTTGTACATCCTGAAATATGGCAGATTGGCCAGGGGTGTGGTTTTTAGGTGCTGTTGTTAGCCAACAGCAGACACAGGCACCAGTACTACTGTTATAGAATTTTAATGTGGCCAGACTTGTCCTTAGTGCCTCTTAATTCTCCTCTGCCAGCTTGGGGCTCCACCCTAATTCTGCATTGAGGTCCTCCACCAAACCCTACCACTATGTTGTTCTTTGGTAAATAGTTAAATGGTGTACTCAGCATTGAAGAGTCACTGTGTTACTTGAGCACTGAGGCAGGAAATGGATGAGAATGTTTCAGGAAGACTCTTCAGTGATACGAATAATAAATGCTGAAGGAGTTCAGAGGACAGACAGTTTACAATGGACTGAACTGATATGAAAATAATCTGTCCAGTTGGCCTAAAGCAGAAGGAGTTTGAGCTCCCTGAAGCAGAAGGATGGAGAAGAAAGGGAGCTATAGGAATCAAAAGACACAATTTCTAGTTCTAGTTCTGTCAAGCACAACCTGTGTGATCTTAGACAAATCACTTTGCTTCTCTGAACCTCTAGCTCCACCCAGAAAATGGAGATAGTAATATCTGTATGGCTTTCATTAAGAACTTTGAGACAAATGTCTCATTTTGTTAAGATTGGTTAAGATTCTTCTTGAGGCAAGCAACAAAAATCAACTCTGGCTCACTTGAGTTAGAAACCAAAGGATGCTGGGATATCGCCCTTAGAGTCTAAGGAAGATGTTTAACAGTCAAGCCTCTAAAGGAGTCTGTTCCAGGACACCTCCAGGAATTTCAAAGGCAGGGACTGCTCTGCCATCACTATGACTCTAACCTCTAGCAGCTCCCAGTCTGTGTCTGTCACTCTGTAATTCCAAATTCTGGGAGAGAGAGTCTGATTGGCCCAGACTGGGTCTCTTCTCCACTCCTGCATCAATCAAGTGTGTCTGAGGGCAGCACTGTATAGTGATGACATGACTTCTGGGCGTCCCTCCCTGTGTATTAGAGGCAGTTCCCAGAGAAAGGGTGATTGCTATGACCTGGATAGTCACCTCCCAGGAGGTCCCTGCCACACAAATACTTTACGATCAAAAAATAGCCTCTCAACTTCTGATTCCCCATAGTAGTTAGCATAATTGTGAATATATAATAAGCCATTCATACCTAACTGATTAAAAAAAGAAAACAAAAGACATACTGAGTGAAGTAAGTCAGAGAAAGACAAATATCATATGATATCACTTATATATGGAATCTAAAAAAGGGTACAAATGAACTTATTTACAAAACAGAAGTAGAGTCACAGTTGTAAAAAACAAACTTATGGTTACCAGGGGGTGGGGGGCAGGGATAAACTGGGAGATTGAGATTGACATATACACACTACTATATATAAAATAGGTAACTACTAAGGACCTACTGTATAGCACAGGGAACTCTACTCAATACCCTGTAATGACCTATATGGGAAAAGAATCTAAAAAAGAGGGGATATATGTACATGTATAACTGACTCATTTTGCTGTACACCTGAAACTAACAGAACGTTGTAAATCAACTACACTCCAATAAAAATTAAAAAAATAAAAAATAAAACGAAAGATTATTCTGACAGAAGTGGTCAAGTAGATTGAAGTCAGAAAGAATTGCAGGTTGGTGGTTCAGCTAAGATGTACCGCCTTCATCCACATGTGAGGAGTATGGCTACAGGAATGGAGAATCAGAATCTGTGCAGAGCAGGGAGGAACTATCACTGTGATTGACTGGATGTGGGGAATAAATAAAGGAGTCATAAATCATCTATCTTATGAGCCCTGGGAAAGGGCACCATCAACAACAATTGAAGGCAGAGAATGTGTGTCTTTTGTACTGGGACAGTGATGAGCTCACCTTTTAACACCAAAATGCCAGGTTGTAGCTGTGATCTTAGTGGTGATGCCCTTGAGATGACTAAATGTGGGTGAGTAGAGGCCTGTCAGGCTGAAGGCAGAGTCTTATGCTTTGTCCCTTCCAGACTATAAAACCATAAAAATAAGTAAGCTCCATGAGGCAATAAGGAAGAAGAGCAAGCAGGCCACCTGCAAGATCTGACCAGAGTTGGAAAGTGAGGAGAGAAAGAGAAAACTCAGAAAGGGGCTCAAAAGAAAACCCAGTAATGTTTGCTGAGCACTGCCTCCTGGGCACCATCCTAAGTTCCAAATGAGGTCTTTTTGGTGGCAGGTAAGAGAAATCTACTAGAGGCAGCTGAAACACAAAAGGGGAGATTTGTTCTCAGGATAACTGAGTATTCCCTAGAATACTGTGTTAGGAAGAGCAGCCTGCTCCAGGAAGGGAATGAAACCAGAAAAAAAAATTTCCGAATGCTCATTGAGAACTTTCCATCTCTTTTTTTTTTTTTTTTCCATTTATTTATTTATTTATTTGCTGCATTGGTTCTTCGTTGCTGTGCAGGGGCTACTCTTTGTTGCAGTGCGCGGGCTTCTCATTGTGGTGGTTTCTATTGTTGTGGAGCACGGGCTCTAGGCACGCGGGCTTCAGTAGTTGTGGTGCACGGACTCAGTAGTTGTAGCGCATGGGCTTACTTGCTCTGAGGCATGTGGGATCTTCCTGGACCAGGTCTCAAACCCGTGTCCCCTGCATTGGCAGGTGGATTCTTAACCTCTGTGCCACCAGGGAAGCCCAACTTTCCATCTCTTATCTTTGCTCCTTTGCATGCATTTCCATCTCCCTCCCTCTCCCTCCCTCCCTTTCCCTCCTTCTCTCTCCTTCTCCCCTTTCCTCTCTTTCTCCCCTTTCCTCTCCCTCCCTCTCTCTCTCTCTCTCTCTCTGTTGCCAAAATTTGTTCTCTCAGTTCCCCTGTCCACAGGGCAGTGCTCCCAAATTTTAAGTTGTCTCCTTTTAATAGACCAGCCAAACTGAGATTGAGGCTCCTTGTCTCAGTTCCAGATTCCTGAGAGAGAGAATCTAGTTGACCTTGGTGTGTACTCCTAGACAGATGAGTTGTGGTTAGTGGGACAGACTGACTTAGCAGAAATGTGGGTGTGAGATGCCCATTCCTGATGGCCAAGGGCAGTTTCCAGAGAGGCTGGGTAGACAATCCAGTAAGGCGGCCACTACAACCATTTACATTTGCTCTTCACATCAACTCCTGAGATGTAGCTCATCTCCTCCGTACAGATAAGGAAACTCAGGCACAGAGAAGTTAAATACTACACACAGGGTCACACAGAGTGAGAGGCAGAGCCAGTGCTCAAACCCAGGTGTATCCAGCTCCAAAGCCTCTGTTTTTCCTATCACTCTGCAGGTTTATTCAGCAGTGCAAAGCTGCTTTCCCTCTGCCAGTTTGGAATTTGGAACGTTGTTCCTTTTCTAGGACAACTAACTTAGAATAATATTAGACACTAGAGAAGAAATGGCTGGTGTAGTAGAAAGAGGAGTTAGGATTCCTAAACTGGAAATAATCACTAGTAATGAAAATAATGACTAACAGACACTATCACAGTTACTGTGGGCCACTGGGTATTATGAACTAGCTCATTTAGTTCTCACAACCAACCCATGAAGGTAAGTAGTACTGTTATCTCGTTGTATAGATGAGGAAACTGAGGTACAAGGAGGTTACATAACTTGTATCAGCTCATACAGCTAGTAAGAGGCAGAGCCAGGCCCCAGGGACTAAACTAGCCCGGCCATGGTCCTGCTGCCAGTCCTGTGAAGCCCAGGAGCAGGGCCTGCCGAAGGACCTGCCATTGTTCTTGCAGGCCGTCCACGTCTCCCGTCATCTGGCCTAATGGCTTGGCCCATTTCTGACTCTCTAAAGTTCTTTCCCTCTCATTGCAGACCCTGGTGGAGGAGGAGCCCCTGCATTGTCTCTTCAGCCCTGTGTGCTAGGAGGTCTTTGTCACCATCACTGACTTCAGGTGATGCCCATATGCCCCCTACACGTGCATCCTGGTTCCTCGTTCAGGGTCAATACCAGAGCCAACAGATGTGTTTCATATTTTTAACTTCTGAAAACTATTTAGATAAGGAAGGGGAAGCCAAATCCATGTTTTTATGTAAGAACTTGGATTTCATTTGTTCTACCATCTATATCTCAAAGACCCACTGGAACCTCTGTGGAGTTGAGTTTTGTCCAGAGTATATTCAGTGGAAAGTTATTCGCATATATGAGTCCTAACAGTAGAGGCCCATGGCCTGAGAAATTTGGAAGGGCTGCCTGCTGTTTACCTCTCTTAGAGATTAGTACTGCACATTAACTGACTAAAGGTCCCAAGAAGTCCTGTAGTTAAAAGGTTTTGAAACTTGGGTCAGCCCACCCAAACTAACAAGCATTCAGCAGAACACACTTTGGAAAATCATGGTTGACTATACCAGACTGTAGCAGCTTCTCTCTGTGCTTGAATTGGAGGAAAGCCTGAAAGATGTCACTCTGGTGACGTCTTGTGGATGCGGAGGGAAAGGGGACAAGGATGGAGGCTCTGAGCCTGAAACTCTTCCTCTAACCTTTTGCAAGATTGGTTTAGACAGAATGACAAACGTGCCATTTATCTCCTCCATCAGGATGATACACCAGTCAGTCTCTCCTTCCCTTTTGGGTTACTTGGATTCCTGCTTATCAACTTCAAATCAAACTCTTCCAGCTTGCTATTCCCAAACTGTCTTTTCTTAGTTACCAGGACGTCTATTTGCTGTTTGGCTCTGAAGAGCGAGCTGACCTGTTCAGTCTTGTCACCAAAAGTGTAATTGCTCTGCCCTCTGTAAAGACTCTTACCCAGCTGCAGGAAATCATGCCAGGTGGACCCTACAACTCTGAGGTAGCTCACACCTTGCTTTAGTAACTTGCCATCCACAGGGTCAGCTGATACTGACCTTTTGAAAGTGCAAAAAACCATTTAAGCCAAGTCTGGTGAATAAAATAAGTGGTTAAATTAAATAGCTTTTTTATTCCATTTTATTTTATTCTTCTTTCTTCTTCCCTTCATTCCTTCTTTTCCTGCTTTTGGCTTTAAAATAAGGTAGGAAGGACTTATAATAAGGTGGTTCAGTGGCTAAGATTCCGCGCTCCCAACGCAGGGGGCCCGGGTTCGACCCCTGTTCAGGGAACTAGATCCCACATGCCACAACTAAGAGTTTGCATGCCGCAACTAAAGATCCCGCATGCCGCAACTAAAAGATCCCACATGCCGCAACTAAGACCTGGTGCAGCCAAATAAATAAATAAGTATTTAAAATAAGGTGGGAGTGTTCATATGCTTAGCAGTTATTTAGGGTTATCATGTATTGATACCAAGCATCATGACAGGCAGCAGAAAGACAGCAGTACACATTCTCATCAGGGAGCTTACCTCCTAGTGTAGCGATACAAACTACTAATAAATAAATATAATATTAGGTGGTAATAAGTGCTATGAAAAAATAAAACAGGGAAAGAGGAGGATACATAGTACTGTGTTTGGGAGGCACAGGGGCTTTTTTTTTTTTACATAAGATGGCCAGAGAAAGCCTTCCTGATGAGATGACAGTTGCAGAGAGAGGGCGTGAATATCTCTGGAAGAGAAGCTTTTAGGCAGAGAGAAGAGGAAAGAAGTGCAAAGACCTGGATTTCCTTCTGCAGCTGGTAAATTGGAAGGTGAAGCAACTGCCCAAGGAGACTTTGTTCCCCTAGGTTTCAAGGTGTCAGAAAGACTCACAAGTCAAACTTTAAAAGTATTTTGATGGGGCTTCCCTGGTGGCGCAGTGGTTGAGAGTCTGCCTGCCAATGCAGGGGACACGGGTTCGAGCCCTGGTCTGGGAAGATCCCACGTGCCGCAGAGCAGCTGGGCCCGTGAGCCACAATTACTGAGCCTGTGCGTCTGGAGCCTGTGCTCCGCAACAAGAGAGGCCGCGATAGTGAGAGGCCTGCGCACCGCGATGAAGAGTGGTCCCCGCTTGCCACAACTAGAGAAAGCCCTCGCACAGAAACGAAGACCCAACACAGCCATAAATAAATTTAAAAAAAAAAACAAATACTTAAAAAAAAAAGTAAAAAGTCTATAAAAAAAAAAAAAAGTATTTTGTTGACCCATAAGTAATTTCTCAAATGTAGTTAGAGTCACTTAACTGTGTTCCCAGCAAGGCTGAGGTATCCATTTGAAATGAAGATTTATTGTTTCACCTCAGGTCACACACTGCCTGCTAGTACTACACTCAAAAGTCCTTCACCTTTGAGTAAGGTCTAGGATAACAAGGAGAGCCTTACAAGTGTACAGTGTTGGGGAACTTCACGGCGGGGGGCGGTCCTCACTAACCCTGTGCCTTTGCAGTGTCTCTACAGGCAGACGTTTCAGGCCTTCTCTGAGATGGCTCCAGAGTTTGGTGATAAAAGACCCACATTTGAAAAATCTTGACATCATTTTTAAGGTAAACAGGATATCAGGAGAGAATAGGAAACTACTCCTATTAACTGGTGAAAGTGGAAGAAGAAAATATGGAAGGATTAAGTTTTAGGAGACAGCATAATAGCTGAGTATCAGCTGTCCATTTTGAGTCAGACTTGGGTTCAAATTCTGACTCCCTGCCATTCATCAGCTATACATTCGCAAGGAATTCAATCTCTCAGTCTTTTCACCTTTAAATGGAGATAACAATTACTGAGTGTTGAATAAATGGCCTTCAATAAATGGTTTAAGTGGTTGCTATAATTATTCCTTAAATTATCATTGCTTATTATTATAGAAGGGTTTCAATCAGTGACCAGGAGAACAGAGTCAGCCTCGTGTGAGTGTGTAAATAGGCAGCTGCCTACCATGCGAGATTCAAAGGTCGTTAATAACCACCTGCCCCCACCTGTACCTTTTCCAGTAGCTGCCATTCCACCAATAGGGATTTATTCATTGGAGTGCATTCACTGCAGTTCAAGCATCTTGCTCACTTTGCCCTTTTTAAGATGCAATATTCCAGAAAGGGATAACCCTTTAAACTATTATTAATAATTTGTGCCTTTATACAGATGGACATTTGTCTTTGCCACACCGACCTTAACGTTATTTCTCATTCCTCTTCTATTTATATATCAACACTCCAGCCAGATTGGGTTTCTCTCCTTTATCTGGTTGTGCCTTGTACTTTCCTGTCTTGGCAGCTTAATACAAGCCGTTTCTTCTACCTGAAATGCCACCCTCTTTATGAAGCTCCCACTCATGAATATTATTTTCTCCATGAATCCTTCCCTGTTTCAGGCAGATGCAATTTCCCATCCTCAGAGTTCCTTTATAGCACATCATTAATTTTCTTTCCAAAGTAGATTTCAGAAGGCTAAAAACATACAGAAGAATAGAATAAATAATTGAAGAAAGGTGGATGAAGGGAAAATAAGTCTAGACAATAAGCCCCTGTAGAAGCCTGACCACCTGATGCCCTAGATCTTGGTGCCTTGTTTGTCATCCCACTACTTTCATTTGCAACCAAAACTGGTTTATCATTTAGGAAGATATTTTCAGACATAGTAGTGACATGTGGGACTTCTCCCTCCACACGTTCTTCCAAAAGAATATAGGTGTTACCCCAGATCTTCCTGATAAACCATTCAGGCTCCCTTTATTTCTCGCAGCACATGGACCCCTGGTTACAGTCAGTCAAAGACCATGAGTGGGAACAGGCCACAGCCAGCATGGCTCAAGTTCTGAAGTGTTTATCCAGAAATCTCAGCCTGAAGGTAAGCAGCCCTTTAGTTGAAGATGAAGGATCCAGAGCCATCCTTTTACTGCCTATTTCCCCTCCTGTCTATGACTCCCCAAACTGATGATTTCTTGGTGCTTACATAATAGCCCTTAGCATTATTCACATATCTGCTCCTCTCCCATAACTGAACAGCTTGAGGCCAGGTACTGTGTTTATTAATCTTGCGTCCTCATGGGGATGCACAAGAGCTGGTGCATAACAATAGAGTATATGTTTTCAAATGAATGAGTAAATAAATGTAACCTGAAAATATCTGAGGGCCTTCAGTGGCCTAGTCTCTGTGCATTGCTTTTTTTTTTTTTTCAAATGTATCTATTTTATTTATTTATTTTTGGCTGTGTTGGGTCCTCGTTGCTGCACACGGGCTTTCTCTAGTTGCAGCGAACAGGGGCTACTCTTCGTCGAGGTGTGCAGTCTTCTCACTGCGGTGGCTTCTCTTGTTGCGGAGCATGGGCTCTAGGCACGTGGGCTTCAGGAGTTGTGGCACGTGGGCTCAGTAGTTGTGGCTCGCGGGCTGTAGAGTGCAGGCTCAGTAGTTGTGGTGCACGGACTTAGTTGCTCCCCGGCACATGGGATCTTTCCGGACCAGGGCTTGAACCCGTGCCCCCTGCATTGTCAGGTGGATTCTTAACCACTGCGCCACCAGGGAAGCCCTCTGTGCATTGTTATATTTGAAGTAATAAAGTCCAGCAGGCAAATATAAGTGTGTGAATCAATTTAAATATCTCCCAGCATCAGATCAGCTCAGTGCTTTGTGACCACCTGGAGGGGTGGGATAGGGAGCGTGGGAGGGAGCCACAAGAGGGAGGAGATATGCAGGTATATGTATACGTATAGCTGAGTCACTTTGTTATAAAGCAGAAGCTAACACACCATTGTAAAGCAATTATACTCCAATAAAGATGTTAAAATAAATAAATATATATCTCCCAGCATCTCAAAGAAAATAGTTCTATTGTACCTCTCTTTAAATCCCCTCATTTCCCTCTTTCACTCTCTCACTTCTCACTTGTTCTGAATCTTCTCCCATAACTCCTAAAAAGAATTCCCCAAAACTAGGATCCTCCCTCCTGATCTGTTTCTGTTTTCATCCGCAAATCTCGTTCTTCTTTCCCCAGTAGATCTTCTAGGCACTGGAGCCTCTTCTGTTCTCTATCCATCATTTCTCCAATCTGCATAATAAGGCCCAGGAATTGGAAGAGAAGTTGGGGGGTAGGAATACTAGGTCTTTATGCCAGAATTCCTTAGAGAATTTGCCCTTGATATAAATATTCTAACAGTCATGTTTAAAAGGACAGCATTCCACTAACTTTCTTATTTCTCCCATTGAAAGCATATCCAAACTTTCCACCTCCTTATTGAAGCTCAGTCCCTCAAACTATGCTACTTCCCTTTTTCTCTGTTTAGTCAGTGTTAGCAAGTGACTTGTGGCCATCACTGACTACCTTATTCTGTCCTCACTGACTACCCTATTGTTATCAACAATGCCTCCTTCTTCCTCAACCTCTAATTTTGGCTGCAGATTAAAGACAAGAGTTTCAAAAGACTCCTTCCTATACATAATCTCTCTCTAGGCCCTGCAGATCTTCCTTAACATTTTCTTCCTGGGGAGAATTGCTAATGTAAGGGTGCTTAACTTAGGTGCCATTGGGGTCTGTGAACATCTAGAAAGTTGTATGCAGAATTTTGTGTGGTGCAGTCCGAGGAGGGTCCATAGTTTTTCTTAAATCAACTTTATTGAGTTAAAATTTATACATTAAAATTTATATACAATGAAATCCACCTAATGTAAATGTATAGTTTTGACAAATGTATATTCTCTGGGTCACCTACTCTTTTTATATTCTCAAATAAACCTAAAAAGATAAAGAATTGAGAAAGAGAACATTAAAGAACTACTTAGTGGTCAGACTAAGAACATAATTCTCCAATAACCTTTTCTGTCTTAATAAGGTTTGAGATTTTTTAATATTATGAATATAAATAGGCTCATTAGAGAAAATTAAAAATTTTAAAACTAGAAGGAAGAGAAACTATCTTGTCATCTGGAGATAGCCCCTGTTAACATTTTTATTTATTCCTTCTGAGTACTTTTTTCTGCATGAATGTGTTGGGATGGGGTCTTCCACTCAGTTCCTTCCAATTTTTTCTCTACATGTAGCCATAAGAGTTATCTTCTTAAAACCCATGTCACTCTTTTTTGTTGTTGTTGTTGTTTGTTTTTTTATACTGCAGGTTCTTATTAGTCATCAAGTTTATACACATCAGTGTATACATGTCAATCCCAATCGCCCAATTCAGCACACCACCATCCCCACTCCACCGCAGTTTTCCCCCCTTGGTGTCCATATGTCTGTTCTCTACATCTGTGTCTCAACTTCTGCCCTGCAAACCGGCTCATCTGTACCATTTTTCTAGGTTCCACATACATGCAATAATATACGATATTTGTTTTTCTCTTTCTGACTTACTTCACTCTGTATGACAGTCTCTAGATCCATCCACGTCTCTACAAATGACTCAATTTCGTTCCTTTTTATGGCTGAGTAATATTCCATTGTGTATATGTACCACATCTTCTTTATCCATTCGTCTGTCGATGGGCATTTAGGTTGCTTCCATGTCCTGGCTATTGTAAATAGTGCTACAATGAACATTGGGGTGCATGTGTCTTTTTGAATTACGGTTTTCTCTGGGTATACGCCCAGTAGTGGGATTGCTGGATCATATGGTAAATCTATTTTTAGTTTTTTAAGGAACCTCCATACTGTTCTCCATAGTGGCTGTATCAATTTACATTCCCACCAACAGTGCAAGAGGGTTCCCTTTTCTCCACACCCTCTCCAGCATTTGTTGTTTGTAGATTTTCTGATGATGCCCATTCTAACTGGTGTGAGGTGATACCTCATTGTAGTTTTGATTTGCATTTCTCTAATAATTAGTGATGTTGAGCATCTTTTCATGTGCTTCTTGGCCATCTGTATGTCTTCTTTGGAGAAATGTCTATTTAGGTGTTCTGCCCATTTTTGGATTGGGGTGTTTGTTTCTTTAATATTGAGCTGCATGAGCTGTTTATATATTTTGGAGATTAATCCTTTGTCCGTTGATTCATTTGCAAATATTTTCTCCCATTCTGAGGGTTGTCTTTTCGTCTTGTTTATGGTTTCCTTTGCTGTGCAAAAGCTTTTAAGTTTCATTAGGTCCCATTTGTTTATTTTTGGTTTTATCTCCATTACTCTAGGAGGTGGATCAAAAAAGATCTTGCTGTGATTTATGTCAAAGAGTGTTCTTCCTATGTTTTCCTCTAAGAGTTTTATAGTGTCCGGTCTTACATTTAGGTCTCGAATCCATTTTGAGTTTATTTTTGTGTATGGTGTTAGGGAGTGTTCTAATTTCATTCTTTTACATGTAGCTGTCCAGTTTTCCCAGCACCACTTATTGAAGAGACTGTCTTTTCTCCATTGTATATCTTTGCCTCCTGTGTCATAGATTGGTTGACCATAGGTGAGTGGGTTTATCTCTGGGCTTTCTGTCTTGTTCCATTGATCTATGTTTCTGTTTTTGTGCCAGTACCATATTGTCTTGATTACTGTAGCTTTGTAGTAGAGTCTGAAGTCAGGGAATCTGATTCCTCCAGCTCCGTTTTCTTCCCTCAAGACTGCTTTGGCTATTCGGGGTCTTTTGTGTCTCCTTACAAATTTTAAGATGATTTGTTCTAGTTCCGTAAAAAATGCCATTGGTAATTTGATAGGGATTGCACTGAATCTGTAGATTGCTTTGGGTAGTATAGTCATTTTCACAATATTAATTCTTCCAATCCAAGAACATGATATATCTCTCCACCTGTTGGTATCATCTTTAATTTCTTTCATCAGTGTCTTATAGTTTTCTGCATACAGGTCTTTTGTCTCCATAGGTAGGTTTATTCCGAGGTATTTTATTCTTTTTGTTGCAATGGTAAATGGGGGTGTTTCCATAATTTCTCTTTCAGATTTTTCATCATTAGTGTATAGGAATGCAAGAGATTTCTGTGCATTAATTTTGTATCCTGCAACTTTACCAAATTCATTGATTAGCTCTAGTAGTTTTCTGGTGGCATCTTTAGGATTCCCTATGTATAATATCATGTCATCTGCAAACAGTGACAGTTTTACTTCTTCTTTTCCAATTTCTATTCCTTTTATTTCTTTTTCTTCTCTGATTGCCATGGCTAGGACTTCCAAAACTATGTTGAATAATAGTGGTGAGAGTGGACCTCCTTGTCTCGTTCCTGATCTTAGAGGAAATGCTTCCAGTTTTTCACCATTGAGAATGATGTTTGCTGTGGGTTTGTCGTATATGGCCTTTATTATGTTGAGGTAGGTTCCCTCTATGCCCACTTTCTGGAGAGTTTTTATCATAAATGGGTGTTGAATTTTGTCAAAAGCTTTTTCTGCATCTATTGAGATGATCATATGGTTTTTATTTTTCAATTTTTTAATATGCTGTATCACATTGATTGATTTGCGTATATTGAAGAATCCTTGCATCCCTGGGATAAATCCCACTTGATCGTGGTGTATGATCCTTTTAATGTGCTGTTGGATTCTGTTTGCTAGTATTTTGTTGAGGATTTTTGCATCTATATTCATCAGTGATATTGGTCTGTAATTTTCTTTTTTTGTAGTATCTTTGTCTGGTTTTGGTATCAGGGTGATGGTGGCCTCATAGAATGAGTTTGGGAGTGTTCCTTCCTCTGCAATTTTTTGGAAGAGTTTGAGAAGGATGGGTGTTAGCTCTTCTCTAAATGTTTGATAGAATTCACCTGTGAAGCCATCTGGTCCTGGACTTTTGTTTGTTGGAAGATTTTTAATCGCAGTTTCAATTTCATTACTTGTGATTGGTCTGTTCATATTTTCTGTTTCTTCCTGGTTCAGTCTTGGAAGGTTATACCTTTCTAAGAATTTGTCCATTTCTTCCAGATTGTCCATTTTATTGGCATAGAGTTGCTCGTAGTAGTCTCTTAGGATGCTTTGTGTTTCTGCGGTGTCTGTTGTAACTTCTCCTTTTTCATTTCTAATTTTATTGATTTGAGTCCTCTCCCTCTTTTTCTTGATGAGTCTGGCTAATGGCTTATCAATTTTGTTTATCTTCTCAAAGAACCAGCTTTTAGTTTTATTGATCTTTGCTATTGTTTTCTTTGTTTCTATTTCATTTATTTCCACTCTGATCTTTATGATTTCTTTCCTTCTGCTAACTTTGGGTTTTGTTTGTTCTTCTTTCTCTAGTTCCTTTAGGTGTAAGGTTAGATTGTTTACTTGAGATTTTTCTTGTTTCTTGAGGTAGGCTTGTATAGCTATAAACTTCCCTCTTAGAACTGCTTTTGCTGCATCCCATAGGTTTTGGATCGTCGTGTTTTCATTGTCATTTGTCTGTAGGTATTTTTTTGATTTCCTCTTTGATTTCTTCAGTGATCTCTTGGTTCTTTAGTAACGTATTGTTTAGCCTCCATGTCTTTGTGTTTTTTACATCTTTTCCCCTGTAATTTATTTCTAATCTCATAGCGTTGTGGTCAGAAAAGATGCTTGATGTGATTTCAATTTTCTTAATTTTACTGAGGCTTGATTTGTGACCCAAGGTGTGATCTATCCTGGAGAATGTTCCGTGCACACTTGAGAAGAAAGTGTAATCTGCTGTTTTTGGATGGAATATCCTATAAATATCAATTAAATCTATCTGGTCTATTGTGTCATTTAAAGCTTCTGTTTCCTTATTTATTTTCATTTTGGATGATCTGTCCATTGGTGTAAGTGAGGTGTTAAAGTCCCCCACTATTATTGTGTTACTGTCGATTTCCTCTTTTATAGCTGTTAGCAGTTGCCTTATGTATCGAGGTGCTCCTATGTTGGGTGCATATATATTTATAATTGTTATATCTTCTTCTTGGATTGATCCCTTGATCATTATGTAGTGTCCTTCCTTGTCTCTTGTAACATTCTTTATTTTAAAGTCTATTTTATCTGATATGAGTATAGCTACTCCGGCTTTCTTTTGATTTCCATTTGCATGGAATATCTTTTTCCATCCCCTCACTTTCAGTCTGTACGTGTCCCTAGGTCTGAAGTGGGTCTCTTGTAGACAGCATATAGATGGGTCTTGTTTTTGTATCCATTCAGCAAGCCTGTGTCTTTTGGTTGGAGCATTTAATCCATTCACGTTTAAGGTAATTATCGATATGTATGTTCCTGTGACCATTTTCTTAATTGTTTTGGGCTTGTTTTTGTAGGTGCTTTTCTTCTCGTGTGTCTCCCACTTAGAGAAGTTCCTTTAGCATTTTTTGTAGAGCTGGTTTGGTGGTGCTGAATTCTCTTAGCTTTTGCTTGTCTGTAAAGCTTTTGATTTCTCCATCGAATCTGAATGAGATCCTTGCTGGGTAGAGTACTCTTGGTTGTAGGTTCTTCCCTTTCATCACTTGAAGTATATCATGCCACTCCCTTCTGGCTTGTAGAGTTTCTGCTGAGAAATCAGCTGTTAACCTTATGGGAGTTCCCTTGTATGTTATTTGTCGTTTTTCCCTTGCTGCTTTCAATAATTTTTCTTTGTGTTTAATTTTTGCCAATTTGATTACTATGCGCCTCGGCGTGTTTCCCCTTGGGTTTATCCTGTATGGGACTAGCTGCACTTCCTGGACTTGGGTGGCTATTTCCTTTCCCATGTTAGGGAAGTTTTCGACTATAATCTCTTCAAATATTTTCTCTGGTCCTTTCTCTCTCTCTTCTCCTTCTGGGATCCCTATAATGTGAATGTTGTTGCGTTTAATGTTGTCCCAGAGGTCTCTTAGGCTGTCTTCATTTCTTTTCATTCTTTTTTCTTTAGTCTGTTCCCCAGCAGTGAATTCCACCATTCTGTCTTCCAGGTCACTTATCCGTTCTTCTGCCTCAGTTATGCTGCTATTGATTCCTTCTAGTGTAGTTTTCATTTCAGTTATTGTATTGTTCATCTCTGTTTGTTTTGTTCTTTAATTCTTCTAGGTCTTTGTTAATCATTTCTTGCATCTTCTCAGTCTTTGCCTCCATTCTTATTCCGACGTTCTGGATCATCTTCACTATCATTATTCTGAATTCTTTTTCTGGAAGGTTGCCTATCTCCACTTCATTTAGTTGTTTTTCTGGGGTTTTATCTTGTTCCTTCATCTGGTATGTAGCCCTCTGCCTTTTCATCTTGTCTGTCTTTCTGTGAATGTGGTTTTTGTTCCACAGGCTGCAGGATTATAGTTTTTCTTGCTTCTGCTGTCTGCCCTCTGGTGGTTGAGACTATCTCCACGTCACTCTTTTGATCCAATGACTTCCATCTGTTCTTAGAATACAAGGTCTTGTGTGATCTAGCTCTTCCTGCCTCTCTACACCCCTGACTTATTCCAGCACAGAATCTGCCACTCAGTAGATGTTCAATTTAATATTTATTGAATAAATGTAAGTCACTTGTGTCCTTTGTCTGCTCAAAACCCTCCAATGGCTTCCCATCTCACACAGAATAAAATCCAAAATCCTTACAACGTTTTGTAATTTGCTAAGCCATCTGGCCTCATCCTCATCTGCCTCCTATTTCTTTCACTCTCGATTACTTTACTCCAGCCAACCAAGCCTTCTTGTTCCTCAGAAGCACCAGACACACTCCCTTCTCTTTGCACTTCTTATTCTCTCTGCCTGGAATGCTTTTCTCCCAGATGTCTGTCTGTGTGGCTCAATCCCTCCTTTCAACATTAGGGAGGTCTTCCCTGACATTCTAAAATAGCAATTTCTGGGGACTTCCCTGGTGGTCCAGCGGGTAAGACTCTGCGCTTCCAGTGCAGGGGGCTCAATCCCTGGTCGGGGAACTAGATCCTGCATGCATGCTGCAACTAAGAGTCTGCGTGCCACAACTAAGAGGTCCACTTGCCGCAACTAAAGATCCCGCATGCTGCAACTAAGACCTGGCGCAGCCAAAATAAATAAATAAATATTTTTTAAAAAATAAAATAAAATAGCAGTTCCTATCCTCGTCCCCTGCATTTTTCTGCATCATAACGTTTATCACCATTTGATGCATAATGAATTTTACTTCTTAATTTTTTAATTTTCTGTTCCTCCAACTAGAATGTCACCTTCATGAAAAGAGATGTTAGCTTTTGTTCACTACTTGTATCCCCAGTGCCAGTCGAAGTGCCTTATCCATAAGGGCCATAGTCATAACCAGTACCTGGCTCATAATTGACACTCAGTGTTTGTTGATTGACTGAATGAATGAACGTATTATCAGAGAATGAAAGATGTTACACAGCTTTGTGTATGTGTTGCTGTGTTTACTGTAAATAGGTTGTAGAAGCTGTTGTTCACAATATCTCAATATATTTTTCTGAAAAGCCACAGAAGAAATTTCTGCTTCAGTCCTAGGAACAGTTGCGCCTCCTCTGCATGGCTATTTGCTTCTTACTTTATGGGCAATGTGAATCATATGTGTGTACCTCTGCATGAGCCCTGAGGAAGTTCAGAGCCTAGCTGTGTGGCCTAGCTCCAGCAAATAATGATGATGCATTCTGCACGCTAACAAAATCCTTAAATTCGTTTATCTTTTCTGCCTTCATTTTTTTATTTGTCCCACTTTTTCACTATTTTAAATTTTTTTTAATTAATTAATTATTTTATTTTTGGCTGCGTTGGGTCTTTGTTGCTGCGCACGGGCTTTCTCTAGTTGCGGCGAGAGGGGTCTGCTCTTCGTTGTGGTGCACAGGCTTCTCATTGCGGTGGCTTCTCTTGTTGCAGAGCACAGGCTCTAGGCATGTGAGCTTCAGTAGTTATGGCACGCGGGCTTCAGTATTGTGGCTCGCGGGCTCTAGAGCACAGGCTCAGTAGTTGTGGCACACGGGCTTAGTTGCTCCTTGGCATGTGGGATCTTCCCGGACCAGGACTCGAACCCATGTGCCTTGCATTGACAGGCGGATTCTTAACCATTGTGCCACCAGGGAAGCCCTATTTTAAATTATATTTCTTTTTCTGGTGGGTTTTTGCCAGCTACCTTAGTTTTTTTTTCCATAATAGGGTAAAATATTAATAAATAAAATTTTAAAATATTGTTAAATGGTATATCTTAACTTTGCATCTAACTTTTTCACTTAGCAAGCTAGCACATTTTCCTAACTTATCATAAATTCTTGGGATACTTGATTCCTAATGGTTGTATTCATAGTTCTTGTTACTATTGGCAATTATTTTGAATATGTGGTCTTTAAAAACAGTGCTAGTATGAACATCTTTATATACAAAGCTTTTTCATTTTTCAGATTGCTTACTTAAGTTGGAATTTGTCCTATTTAATACCATCTGCTGGATATATTGTATCTACACATGTTAACTGTTAACCTGGGAGATCCAAGGGCTGGTCGTGACCCTTGCACTTCTCTTGAGTAGGGGGTACAAGTGGAATTACTTCTCAACAACTTAAATCTAAGGCACCAAATGCACCTGTATCCTAATGGCATTTTTCTTTTGCTTCCTTACTAGCTTCCACTGCGATTCCAAAGACTTGGGCACCTAGTGGCTCTGATGGCCCTACTGTGTGGGGACCCAGTGAAAGAGGTGGCCGAGGAGGCTGCAGAGGGCACGCACTACCTGCTGCATATTATCCTGAGACTGAAGTGTAAGGCACTGCTGAAGGCAGCGAGGCCCTGAGTTAATTCTCCAGCACAACACGAGCACCAGCCCTCCTTGTGCACTCACTTCCCACATTCTAGAAAGACTTTTACAGTAGTACATAAAGAGAAAGGTACATACTCCATAGGCAAAGATAGAGCAACACTGACTTAATAATTCGAAGCATAACACTGGATCAGACCCAGCAGTGTCAGCCACCTGCGCGGCCATGGAGTTGGAGTAGTAAACATGTGGCCCTGTGGACAAGCTGGAATGATTAGTTTGGTCGGAAGTAGAAGTTCTTGCCATCATTTGGGCCTGAATTTATTTGTTTATCCCATAAATGTTTACTGAGTACTTACTCAGATCTAATAGTAACCAGAAAATAAGTGGTCCGGTCCTTACGTAACACATAGTCTAGTGCGGGAGTCAGACAATCAAAGTATCAACAGATAACTCTTCTTATAAACAAAGATGCCTGCTATGAAGGGAAATTACAGAGGCCATGAGTAAGAGTCAAATCTAGTTGTGGGGTTCAGAAAAGGCTTCTCTGAAGATAACTTAAAAAATAAGGAACATTTAGCCAAGTGAAGTGATAAGAAGAGCATATTAGGCAGAAGGAACAGCATGAACAAGGGCACTCAGCAGGTATGAGCTTGGGGAGTTTGAAAAACAGAGCGAGGGCCACTGTGGTCCAGGAGTGAATCACTGACCCCCCGCAATTGGAAGAGACTTCAGAAGATATCTAACCCAGCATCGCCCCCGTGTTTGAGTCTTAGTCTCCTCTATCCCCACCAAGGAGTTGCCCTGCCTGGGCTCGCTCATACCAAGGATAAGAAAGCTCTGTTCTTCCCAAAGCAGCAGTATCAGCTCTGGGCAGCTCTGAGTATGAGCTTTGTCTACCAAGACATATAGCCATGGAAATACGACTGGTTGTTCATTCAACAAATATTTATGAAGCACTTCTCGTTCGAGGGATGCATTGGTGAGCAAGACAGGCAAGGTCCCTTCCCCCAAAGAGCTTATAGTTGGAGAGACGGTATCCTTAACCAAGAGCTCAAATACTTCCTGTAGATAAATTTCCAGTGAACATGAGTCACAGTAAAACATGAGGAAAACAAGGCACTGTGAGGGAGTCTGGGCAGACTCAGTAACCAGCAAAACTAGACACATGGAGAGTTCTGATAGCAGAATTATCAGACAGTACAAAATTGTGTAATTTTTTATGGGGACCTAAGCTTCATAGGGAGACTGCTCAAAAGTCATTGCCAATGGGGAAATGAATGGTTTAGCTTGCCTTGTTTATCATACTCCCAAATCACTCAAAAGCTCTGCTCTTACAAAAAGCTCTTTTCTTTTTTTTTCAGCTCTTTTTATACATTGCTGTACCACAGAGGGGAAACATGTCAGGTAAACACACACTCCTTCCCCCAGGCATTTTTATTCAAGTGAAAAAGACAAGAGTGAGACTGGGGATTCACTTCAACCTGGAGATCAACCAGACTTGCAAAATCAAGAAAAAAGAAATAAGCCCGAAAGTATTAATATTTTATATTTTTTCTCAGATATCACTCATGACAAGAAAAATCACCAAAGCTTGAAAAGAACAATGAAAAAATGTCGAGAACTCCTAGAACTCTACAGTATTAAACGGTTCTACAGTTGTCCTTTCAAAATTGCCCAGGTAATCAGAATGGCTAAAATGATAAAGACAGACAGCTTGAAATGTTGGAGAGGATGGGAAACAACCAGAAGTCTCATACATTTGTTCATGGGAAAGTGAAATGGTAAAACCACGCTGGGAAGAGTTCCGTTAACTTCTTATAAAACTAAACATACACGATTGCCCGGAGAATTTGCTCTCTGAATACTTCATAGTTTGGAGACGAGGCACCATGGCTGTGACTCTTACACACCTTGTCCTGTGAGTTTAGTGGTTTATGTCAGCCTGTCAGTGAGGCCAGTATCACTGTTTGGATATCTCTTCAGTCAAGCTTTGCTCTCATTGATTGCTGTCCTAACCCTAGCCAGCCTCTTGCAAATGTAAACCCTTGTCACAAAAAGGAACTTAAAGAGAGTGTAGTTGATCCAACAAGCCTTACACTTTTTAATTAATTAAGGTATTTATTCAATATCCCACAAATATTAAGCATCTACTAGGGACCAGGCACTATGTTAGGTGATACAGAAAAAAACTTACAGATCTTACTCATGTAGGGTCAAAGGTTTCAGGTGATTTAAATTGTCTTTACATCAGTTTCCTTAACTGTATGATGAGGATCTGTAAAAATTGGGATAATTCAATTGTTATAAGAGTTAAATGAGACACAGTATAGAAAATGGTTTGCTTAGTGCCTGTCACATAGTAAGTGCCCAGTAGATTATACCTATTATAATTATGTGAAAGACTTTATACACTGCCAAGTAGAGTGAAAAGCAGAATGACACATTCTTTTAATATATTATCTCCAGGCAAAGTATTTTAGCTAGGCGTGGGTCCCTGTCAGCCGTATAGCATTAGGGCCTTTCCTTAATTCCTATTCCTATAAAAGTGTCACATGTCACTGTTTCTGAGGATCTCAGTAATCAAGCTTTTTTTTTTTTTTGGCCTCACCGCTCACCTTGAGGGATCTTAGTTCCCCAACCAGGGATTGAACCCGTGCCCCCTGCAGTGGAAGCACAGAGTCCTAACCACTGCCAGGGAAGTCCCTCAAGCTTCTTTCTAAAAGTCAGAGCTGTAAAAGACCATGCATAGTCCCTAGCATGGGACATTTGGGTTGCTTTGAGTTTTTCACTTTTGTAAACAGTATAGAAGTAAATAGCCCTGTACAGGTTTGTATGCTTCTCTGATTGTTGACGTAGAATCTATTCCTTGTTCAGGACTCTTTCTGTCATACCGTGTGTCTTTAAAGTTCATTTTCCCTAAATCATCTCAGGTCTTCAAAGTTTTTCTCAATTCAAATGAGCTCTGCCAGTTTGTAATGACTACATTGGATGGCCTGAAAAACCTGAAACATCCCTGCACCCAGCAGTTAGCGGGGGAATTGCTGATAACATTGGTGGAGAATGCGGAGTCCTGGTTTGAGAAGGTAAACAGCTCAGTGATCATTTCCTGGGTTTAAAATGCTGGCAAGAACTCTCCCCTTCTACAGATGCTGAGGTCTCTCCTGCTGCTCCTATTCAGCTGAGAACAACTACTGAAGGGGACCAGGGTCAAAGCCTTAGTGTGTTTGGTCAATGTTGAACAATCATTCATTCACCAAGCATATAATTAACAACCACTGTGTATGCAACTAGGGAGGGCAATTTTTAAAAATCTAAGGTGTGGTCCATATTTTCCAAAAGAATATAGTTTTTCTGGGAGGAAACACATATGAGAATGGTAACTCCAATTTAGATCCTCATTCAGGTTAGAGGTATATAATCTTTAAAAAATCAAGCCATCAGTGATCCTAGAAGGAAGCCAACTTTGTAAACTTAAAATCAGGAGAAGTTATTTAAATGTGTCTAAAATTGATACATGAAGAAATAACAATATGGTTATATCATCTAAAAATATGGAAGGACATACTGGAAGAGGTAAATGGATGAAAGTAGTTGTCTCTGGAGAGTGGACCTGGGGAATAGGCAGGAGAGAGCCTTGAAATACCACTGGACTTTTTAAATTGTGTGCATGTTGCACTTTGATAAAAATAAAAAATAATTTTAAAATGATGAAAACCCATTTTTTAACCTATTAAAATAGCAAAGATGCAAAAAGATGAGTACTGTGGTGAAATGGGCACTTCTATCATTTAGGTGCTTTCAGTTGTAAAAAAAAAAAAAAAATCAATTGTCAGACACTTAAACAAAGGGTTTATCATCTCATACATTAAGAAGTCTGGGGCTTCCCTGGTGGCGCAGTGGTTGAGAATCTGCCTGCCAATGCAGGGGACACGGGTTCGAGCCCTGGTCTGGGAAGATCCCACATGCCGCGGAGCAACTAGGCCCGTGAGCCACAACTACTGAGCCTGCGTGTCTGGAGCCTGTGCTCCAAACAAGAGAGGCCACGATAGTGAGAGGCCCGCGCACCGCGATGAAGAGTGGCCCCCGCTCACCACAACTAGAGAAAGCCCTCGCACAGAAATGAAGACCCAACACTGCCAAAAATAAGTAAATAAATAAATAAGTAAAATTTTTTTAAAAAAAGGAATTTAAAAAAAAAAAAAAAAGTCTGGAAGTAGAGTATATTTTCTAGGATTGGTTCAGCAACTCAACAATGTTATCAGAGAGGCAAGGGGTTTTCCATCATTCCAGCTTTACCTGTTCATATAGTCATATGATAGTCACCACAATTTCAAACTTTATGATCAGATAAGACTACCCAGCAAAGAAGAGAGAGGTTGCCTTCCTTTAATCAGAGAGAAAGATCTTTCCCAGAAGCCCTGGTAGATTTTCCCTCATGTTTCATTGACCAAAATTGCATCACCTGCCCATACGCAAACCGGTTTCTGGCAGCTGATGGTAATGATGGCCATTTTATATGAGGCTGCTAAGGACCGCCTCTCTGAGAAGGTGACATTTCCACAGAGACCTGAAGCCACGAGTCTATGAGCAGGAAGAGCAGTCCAAGCAGAGAAATGGACCAAAGCCCTGTGGCTCCTGCTCACTTTACCTGAACATGATAAACATCTCCAGGAGGAAAGCGTGTATGACTCCTCTGCCATTCTCAGAGTCAGAGTGGAAAAAACCCAGCTTCCTTCCAACACTTTCATTAGTTTGTCTTATTATACAACGAATACAGGGACTTCCCTGGTGGTCCAGTGGTTAAGACTCCAGGCTCCCAATGCTGGGGGCCCGGGTTGGATCCCTGGTCTGGGAACTAGATCCCGTGTGCCGCAACTAAAGATCCCACATGCCAAAACGAAGATCCCACGTGCCGCAACTAAGACCCAGAGCAGCCAAATAAATAAATAAATATTAAGAAAAAAAACAATACATAATCTTTAAGGAAAAATTAGAAAAAATATATAAGCCAAAAAATAAATATCCCATCACTCAAAGACATTAATATCTTTGTATATATGTATATATATATGTATGTTCTTCCAAATCCTTTTATATGCATATACATTCATACAGGTATATTTTAAGTAGTTTTGATAATAATACACTTTTTAAAAATAATAAACATTCTGTTTTAAAAGTCTCCCCGAGGATCTTTTAAAAATAACCACAGTATCCTCAGTAACTATCAGTGTCCTACAGCATTAAGGTCTTAGTCATTTCTTTCCTTTCTTCAGGTGCCAGAAATTATGGGAGTTATCTGTGCCCCGCTATCCATAATCAGCCAGCCTAGAGTCTGCCAGCAAATCATAAATACTGTGAGTATGTTTATCTCCAGGCCCAAGTATACAGATATAGTGATCAGCCACCTTCTGTGTCACCCAGTACCGTATGACAAGTAACAGAATCTGATACAGCCTCTGGCTTAAATTGGGGTGTGTGATACAGCTCTGAATATTGTGGAACGTGGTTGCCCTCAAAAATCTAATGATGTTCTTATAAGATACAGACAGATGCCTTCAATATAAATCAGAATATAATGCATAAAATAAGGAAACAATCTAGAAAATCCAGAATGAAGAACATTTTACAAGATAGTTGGACTGAACTCTTCAAAAACGTTAATGTCATGAAAGAAAAAATTGTGCTGAGGGCACCGTTCTAGGTAAAAAGACACTAAAGAGACATAACCAAATACAATACATGACTTTGATTGGATCCTGGAAGAAAAACAAAAACTGTAAAAGAAAATTCTGAGGAGATTTAAATATAGACTCTATACTAGATTACTAAATTAACATAATTTTCTTAGGTGTGAAATGATAATATAGATATATAGAAAAGTGTCTTTATTCTTAGGAGATAGATAATTTAAGAGACAGAGATTTAGAGGTGAATGTCATGATATCTACAAAGCACTTGAGAAAGATTTAGCCAAAAAATAACTGTATACAAAGAAAAGAAAGTATAAATATATACATAAATAGGAACAGAATCATAGAAAGGAACAAACAAGAAGCTTCTTTTAGATTAGTGGTTTTGAATTGGAGCCACCTTGGAAGTTCCAGGAAATGCCTTATGGGGAAGGCAGTGAGGCATCAAGCCCTTCTATTTATCTGCTTTATATAGTACTGTGATTCTGGGTAATTATCATATTGAAGGAAAGATTTCTCAGCTTTTTTTTTTTTTTTAAAGTATAGTTGATTTACAACATTGTGTTAGTTTCAGGTATACAGTAAAGTGATTCAGTTTATACATACACACACACACACATATTCATTTTCAGATTCTTTTCCATAATAGGTTATTCCAAAATATTGAATAGAGTTCCCTGTGCTATATAGTCAGTCCCTGTTACTTACCTATTTTATATATAGTAGTGTGTATCTGTTAATCCCAAACTCCTAATTTATCCCTCCCCCCTCACTTTCCCCTTTGGTAACCATAAGTTTGTTTTCAGTGTCTGTGAGTCTATTTCTATTTTGTAAATAAATTCATTTGTATCTTTTTTTTAGATTCAATATATAAGTGATATCATATAATATTTGTCTTTCTCTGTCTGACTTACTTCACATAGTATGATAATTTTTAGGTCCACCCATGTTGCTGAAAATGGCAATATTTCATTCTTTTTTTTTTAAATTTATTTATTTTTGGCTGCATTGGTTCTTCATTGCTGCACGCAGGCTTTCTCTAGTGGCAGCAAGCAGGGGCTACTCTTCGCTGCGGTGTGTGGGCTTCTCATTGTGGTGGCTTCTCTTGTTGCAGAGCACAGGCTCTAGGTGCATGGGCTTCAGTAGTTGTGGCTCGCAGGCTCAGTAGTTGTGGCTCATGGGCTCAGTAGTTGTGGCTCACGGGCTCTAGAGCGCAGGCTCAGTAGTTGTGGCACACAGACTTAGTAGCTCCACAGCATGTGAGATCTTCCCAGACCAGGGCTTGAACCCATGTCTCCTGCATTGGCAGGCGGATTCTTAACCACTGCGCCACCAGGGAAACCCTCATTCTTTTTTATGGCTTAGTAATATTCCATTGTATATAAATACCACATCTTCTTTATTCATTCATCTGTTGATAGACACTTAGGTTGCTTCCATGTCTTGGCTATTGTAAATAGTGCTGCTATGAACATTGGGGTGCATGTATCTTTCTAAATTAGAGTTTTTGTCTTTTCCAGATATATGATCAGGAGTGGGATCACTGGATCATATGGTAACTCTGTTTTTAGTTTTTAAGGAACCTCCATATGGTTTCCCATAGTGACTGCACCAGTTTACATTCCTACCAACAGTGAAGGAGGGTTCCCTTTTCTCCACACCCTCTCCAGCATTTATTATTTGTAGACTTTTTGATGATGGCTATTCTGACCAGTAGGTGTGAGGTGATACCTCATTATAGTTTTGATTTGCATTTCTCTAATAATTAGAAATGTTGGCCATCTGTATGTCTTCTTTGGATAAATGTCTATTTAGGTCTTCTGCCCATCTTTTGATTGGGTTGTTTGATTTTTGGTACTGAGCTGTATGAGCTATTTGTATATTCTGGAAATTAAGCCCTTGTTGGTTGCATCGTTTGCAAATATTTTCTCCCAGTCTGTAGGTTTTCTTTTTGTTTTGTTTATGGTTTCCTTTGCTGTGCTACAGCTTTTAAGTTTGTTTAGGTCCCATTTGTTTTTTTTTTTTTTTTTTTTTAAACATCTTTATTGAAGTATAATTGCCTTACAATGGTGTGTTAAATTCTGCTTTATAACAAAGTGAATCAGTTATACATATACAATATGTTCCCATTTCTCTTCCCTCTTGCATCTCCCTCCCTCCCACCCTCCCCATCCCACCCCTCTAGGTGGTCACAAAGCACCGAGCTGATCTCCCTGTGCTATGCGGCTGCTTCCCACTAGTTATCTATTTTACATTTGGTAGTGTATATATGTCCATGACACTCTCTTACCCTGTCACATCTCACCCCACCCCCTCCCCATATCCTCAAGTCCATTCTCTAGTAGGTCTGTGTCTTTATTCCCGTCTTGCCACTAGGTTCTTCATGGCCTTTTTTTTTTTTTTTCCCTTAGATTCCGTATATATGTGTTAGCATACTGTATTTGTTTTTCTCTTTCTGACTTACTTCACTCTGTATGACAGACTCTAACTCCATCCACCTCATTACAAATACCTCCATTTCATTTCTTTTTATGGCTGAGTAATATTCCATTGTATATATGTGCCACATCTTCTTTATCCATTCATCTGTCGATGGACATTTAGGTTGCTTCCATGTCCTGGCTATTGTAAATAGAGCTGCAATGAACATTTTGGTACATGACTCTTTTTGACCTATGGTTTTCTCAGGGTATATGCCCAGTATTGGGATTGCTGGGTCGTATGGTAGTTCTATTTGTAGTTTTTTCAGGAACCTCCATACTGTTCTCCATAGTGGCTGTATCAATTTGCATTCCCACCAGCAGTGCAAGAGTGTTCCCTTTCCTCCACACCCTCTCCAGCATTTATTGTTTCTAGATTTTTTGATGATGGCCATTCTGACCGGTGTGAGATGATATCTCATTGTAGTTTTGATTTGCATTTCTCTAATGATTAATGATGTTGAGCATTCTTTCATGTGTCTGTAGGCCATCTGTATATCTTCTTTGGAGAAATGTCTATTTAGGTCTTCTGCCCATTTTTGGATTGGGTTGTTGGTTTTTTTGTTATTGAGCTGCATGAGCTGCTTGTAAATCTTGGAGATTAATCCTTTGTCAGTTGCTTCATTTGCAAAT
This sequence comes from Eschrichtius robustus, assembly GCF_028021215.1. Taxonomy (NCBI): domain Eukaryota; kingdom Metazoa; phylum Chordata; class Mammalia; order Artiodactyla; family Eschrichtiidae; genus Eschrichtius; species Eschrichtius robustus. Next base: position 22,819,632 of record NC_090839.1, read on the forward strand.
ATTTTCTCCCATTCTGAGGGTTGTCTTTTGGTCTTGTTTATGGTTTCCTTTGCTGTGCAAAAGCTTTTAAGTTTCATTAGGTCCCATTTGTTTATTTGTGTTCTTATTTCCATTTCTCTGGGAGCTGGGTCAAAAAGAATCTTGCTGTGATGTATGTCATAGAGTGTTCTGCCTATGTTTTCCTCTAAGAGTTTGATAGTGTCTGCCCTTACACTTAGGTCTTTAATCCATTTTGAGTTTATTTTTGTGCATGGTGTCAGGGAGTGTTCTAATTTCATACTTTTACATGTACCTGTCCAATTTTCCCAGCACCACTTATTGAAGAGGCTGTCTTTTCTCCACTGTATATTCTTGCCACCTTTATCAAAGATAAGATGACCATATGTGTGTGGGTTTATCTCCGGGCTTTCTATCCTGTTCCATTGATCTATATTTCTGTTTTTGTGCCAGTACCAAACTGTCTTGATTACTGAAGCTTTGTAATAGAGTCTGAAGTCAGGGAGCCTGATTCCCCCAGCTCCATTTTTCGTTCTCAAGATTGCTTTGGCTATTCGGGGTCTTTTGTGTTTCCATACAAATTGTGAAATTTTTTGTTCTAGTTCTGTGAAAAATGCCAGTGGTAGTTTGATAGGGATTGCATTGAATCTGTAGATTGCTTTGGGTAGTAGAGTCATTTTCACAATGTTGATTCTTCCAATCCAGGAACATGGTATATCTCTCCATCTATTTGTATCATCTTTAATTTCTTTCATCAGTGTCTTATAATTTTCTGCATACAGGTCTTTTGTCTCCTTAGGTAGGTTTATTCCTAGATATTTTATTCTTTTTGTTGCAATGGTAAATGGGAGTGTTTTCTTAATTTCACTTTCAGATTTTTCGTCATTAGTGTATAGAAATGCAAGAGATTTCTGTGCATTTATTTTGTATCCTGCTACTTTACCAAATTCATTGATTAGCTCTAGGAGTTTTCTGGTAGCATCTTTAGGATTCTCTATGTATAGTATCATGTCATCTGCAAATAGTGACAGCTTTACTTCTTCTTTTCCGATTTGGATTCCTTTTATTTCTTTGTCTTCTCTGATTGCTGTGGCTAACACTTCCAAAACTATGTTGAATAATAGTGGTGAGAGTGGGCAACCTTGTCTTGTTCCTGATCTTAGTGGAAATGGTTTCAGTTTTTCACCATTGAGGACAATGTTGGCTGTGGGTTTGTCATATATGGCCTTTATTATGTTGAGGAAAGTTCCCTCTATGCCTACTTTCTGCAGGGCTTTTATCATAAATGGGTGTTGAATTTTGTCGAAAGCTTTCTCTGCATCTATTGAGATGATCATATGGTTTTTCTCCTTCAATTTGTTAATATGGTGTATCACATTGATTGATTTGCGTATATTGAAGAATCCTTGCATTCCTGGGATAAACCCCACTTGATCATGGTGTATGATCCTTTTAATGTGCTGTTGGATTCTGTTTGCTAGTATTTTGTTGAGGATTTTTGCATCTATGTTCATCAGTGATATTGGCCTGTAGTTTTCTTTCTTTGTGACATCTTTGTCTGGTTTTGGTATCAGGGTGATGGTGGCCTCGTAGAATGAGTTTGGGAGTGTTCCTCCCTCTGCAATATTTTGGAAGAGTTTGAGAAGGATAGGTGTTAGCTCGTCTCTAAATGTTTGATAGAATTCACCTGTGAAACCATCTGGTCCTGGGCTTTTGTTTGTTGGAAGGTTTTTAATCACAGTTTCAATTTCAGTGCTTGTGATTGGTCTGTTCATATTTTCTATTTCTTCCTGGTTCAGTCTCGGCAGTTTGTGCATTTCTAAGAATCTGTCCATTTCTTCCAGGTTGTCCATTTTATTGGCATAGAGTTGCTTGTAGTAATCTCTCATGATCTTTTGTATTTCTGCAGTGTCAGTGGTTACTTCTCCATTTTCATTTCTAATTCTATTGATCTGAGTCTTCTCCCTTTTTCTCTTGATGAGTCTGGCTAATGGTTTATCAATTTTGTTTATCTTCTCAAAGAACCAGCTTTTAGTTTCATTGATTTTTGCTATTGTTTCCTTCATTTCTTTTTCATTTATTTCTGACCTGATCTTTATAATTTCTTTCCTTCTGCTGGCTTTGGGGTTTTTTTGTTCTTCTTTCTGTAATTGCTTCAGGTGCAAGGTTAGGTTGTTTATTCGAGATGTTTCCTGTTTCTTGAGGTAGGCTTGTATTGCTATAAACTTCCCTCTTAGCACTGCTTTTGCTGCGTCCCATAGGTTTTGGGTCGTCGTATCTCCATTGTCGTTTGTTTCTAGGTATTTTTTGATTTCCCCTTTGATTTCTTCAGTAATCACTTCGTTATTAAGTAGTGTATTGTGTAGCCTCCATGTGTTTGTATTTTTTACAGATCTTTTCCTGTAATTGATATCTAGTCTCATAGCGTTGTGGTCGGAAAAGATACTTGATACGATTTCAATTTTCTTAAATTTACCAAGGCTTGATTTATGACCCAAGATATGATCTATCCTGGAGAATGTTCCATGAGCACTTGAGAAAAATGTGTATTCTGTTGTTTTTGGGTAGAATGTCCTATAAATATCAATTAAGTCCATCTTGTTTAATGTATCATTTAAAGCTTGTGTTTCCTTATTTATTTTCATTTTGGATGATCTGTCCATTGGTGAAAGTGGGGTGTTAAAGTCCCCTACTATGATTGTGTTGCTGTCGATTTCCCCTTTTATGGCTGTTAGTATTTGCCTTATGTATTGAGGTGCTCCTATGTTGGGTGCATAAATATTTACAATTGTTATAGCTTCCTCTTGGATCGATCCCTTGATCATTATATAGTGTCCTTCTTTGTCTCTTGTAATAGTCTTTATTTTAAAGTCTATTTTGTCTGATATGAGAATTGCTACTCCAGCTTTCTTTTGATTTCCATTTGCATGGAATATCTTTTTCCATCCCCTCACTTTCAGTCTGTATGTGTCTCTAGGTCTGAAGTGGGTCTCTTGTAGACAGCATATATATGGGTCTTGTTTTTGTATCCATTCAGCCAGCCTGTGTCTTTTGGTGGGAGCATTTAATCCATTTACATTCAAGGTAATTATCGATATGTATGTTCCTATTCCCATTTTCTTAAATGTTTTGGGTTTGTTATTGTAGGTGTTTTCCTTCTCTTGTGTTTCTTGCCTAGAGAAGTTCCTTTAGCATTTGTTGTAAAGCTGGTTTGGTGGTGCTGAACTCTCTCAGCTTTTGCTTGTCTGTAAAGGTTTTAATTTCTCCATCGAATCTGAATGAGATCCTTGCTGGGTAGAGTAATCTTGGTTGTAGGTTTTTCTCCTTCATCACTTTAAGTATATCCTGCCACTCCCTTCTGGCTTGCAGAGTTTCTGCTGAAAGATCAGATGTTAACCTTATGGGGATTCCCTTGTGTGTTATTTGTTTTTTTTCCCTTGCTGCCTTTAATATGTTTTCCTTATATTTAATTTTTGACAGTTTGATTAATATGTGTCTTGGCGTGTTTCTCCTTGGGTTTATCCTGTATGGGACTCTCTGTGCTTCCAGGACTTGATTAACTATTTCCTTTCCCATATTAGGGAAGTTTTCAACTATAATCTCTTCAAATATTTTCTCAGTCCCTTTCTTTTTCTCTTCTTCTTCTGGGACCCCTATAATTCGAATGTTGGTGCGTTTAATGTTGTCCCAGAGGTCTCTGAGACTGTCCTCAGTTCTTTTCATTCTTTTTTCTTTATCCTGCTCTGTAGTAGTTATTTCCACCATTTTATCTTCCAGGTCACTTATCCTTTCTTCTGCCTCAGTTATTCTGCTATTGATCCCATCTAGAGTATTTTTAATTTCATTTATTGTGTTTTTCATCATTGCTTGGTTCCTCTTTAGTTCTTCTACGTCCTTGTTAAATGTTTCTTGCATTTTTTCTATTCTATTTCCAAGATTTTGGATCATCCTTACTATCATTATTCTGAATTCTTTTTCAGGTAGACTACCTATTTCCTCTTCATTTGTTAAGTCTAGTGTGCTTTGACCCTGCTCCTTCATCTGCTGTGTGTTTTTCTGTCGTCTCATTTTGCTTATCTTACTGTGTTTGGGGTCTCCTTTTCACAGACTGCAGGTTTGTAGTTCCCGTTGTTTTTGGTATCTGTCCCCAGTGGCTAAGGTTGGTTCAGTGGGTTGTGTAGGCTTCCTGGTGTAGGGAACTAGTGCCTGAGCTCTGGTGGATGAGGCTGGATCTTGTCTTTCTGGTGGGCACATCCACGTCTGGTGGTGTATTTTGGGGTGTCTGTGGCCTTATTATGATTTTAGGCAGCCTCTCTGCTAATGGATGGGGCTGTGTTCCTGTCTTGCTAGTTGTTTGGCATAGGGTGTTCAGCACTGTAGCTTGCTGGTCATTGAGTGATGCTGGGTCTTGATGTTGAGATGGAGATCTCTGAGAGATTTTTACCGTTTGGTATTTCATGGAGCTGGGAGGTCTCTTGTGGACCAGTGTCCTGAAGTTGGCTCTCCCACCTCAGAGGCACGGCCCTGATGCCTGGCTGGAGCACCAAGAGCCTTTCGTCCACACGGCTCAGAGTAAAAGGGAGAAAAAAAGAAAGAAAGAAAGAAAGAAAGAAAGAAAGAAAGAAAGAAAGAAAGAAAGAAAGAAAGAAAGAAAGAAAGGAAGGAAGGAAGGAAGGAAGGAAGGAAGGAAGGAAGGAAGGAAGGAAGGAAGGAAGGAAGAAAGAAAAAGAAAGAAAGAAAGAAAGAGGCTATAGTATAGTAAGCAAAATAAAGCTATTGTAAAGCAAAGCTATACAGACAAAATCTCACCCAGAAGCATATACATATACACTCACAAAAAAAAAGGAACAGGGGAAAAATTAATATATCCTGCTCCCAAAGTCCACCTCCTGAATTTGGGATGATTCGTTGTCTATTCAGGTATTCAACAGATGCAGGCACATCAAGTTGTTTTTGGAGTTTTAATCCGCTGCTTCTGAGGCTGCTGGGAGAGATTTCCCCTTCTCCTCCCTGTTCACACAGCTCCTGGGGTTCAGCTTTGGATTTGGACCCGCCTCTGCGTGTAGGTCGCCTGAGGGCGTCTATTCCCCACCCAGACAGAACGGGGTTAAAGGAGCAGCTGCTTCGGGGGCGCTGGCTCACTCAGGCCGTGGGGAGGGAGGGGTACGGAGGAGGCGGGGCGAGCCTGTGGCAGCAGAGGCCGGCGTGACGTTGCACCAGCCTGACGTTGCACCAGCCGGCGTGACGTTGCACCAGACGGCGCACAGTGCGTTCTCCTGGGGAATTTGTCCGGGGATCACGGGACCCTGGCAGTGGCGGGCTGCACCGGCTCCCGGGAGGGGCGGTGTGGAGAGTGACCTGTGCTCACACACAGGCTTTTTGGAGGCGGCAGCAGCAGCCCCAGCGTCTCACGCCCGTCTCTGGGGTCCGCGCTGATCGCCGCGGCTCGCGCCTTTCTCTGGAGTTCGTTTAGGCGGCGCTCTGAATCCCCTCTCCTTGCGCGCAGTGAAACAAAGAGGCAAGAAAAAGCCTCTTGCCTCTTCGGCAGCTGCAGACCTTTTCCCGGTCTCCCTCCCAGTCAGCTGTGGTGCGCTAAGCCCTTCAGGCTGTGTTCACGCCGCCAGCCCCAGTCCTCTCCCTGCGATCCGACCGAAGCTGAGCCTCAGCTCCCAGCCCCGCCCGCCACGGCGGGGGAGCAGACAAGCCTCTCGGGCTGGTGAGCGCTGCTCGGCGCCGAGCCTCTGTGCGGGAGTCTCTCCGCTTTTTCCTCTGCGCCCCTGTTGCTGTGGGATCCGCGCTGTTAGCTGCGGCTCGCGCCCGTCTCTGAAGTTCGTTTAGGCGGTGCTCTGAATCCCCTCTCCTCGCGCACCAGGAAACAAAGAGGGAAGAAAAAGTCTCTTGCCTCTTTGGCAGCTGCAGAATTTTTCTCGGACTCCCTCCCAGCTAGCTGTGGTGCGCTAACCCCTTCAGGCTGTGTTCACGCCGCCAATCCCAGTCCTCTCCCTGCGATCCGACCGAAGCCCGAGCCTCAGCTCCCAGCCCCCGCCCGCCCCGGCGGGGGAGCAGAGAAGCCTCTCGGGCTGGTGAGTGCTGGTCGGCACCGCTTCTCCGTGCGGGAGCCTCTCCGCTTTGCCCTCCGCACCCCTGTGGCTGCGCTCTCCTCCGTGGCTCCGAAGCTTCCCCCCTCTGCCACCCGCAGTCTCTGCCCGCGAAGGGGCTTCCTAGTGCGTGGAAATCTTTCCTCCTTCACAGCTCCCTCCCACTGGTGCAGGTGCCGTCCCTATTCTTTTGTCTCTGTTATTTCTTTTTTCTCTTTTGCCCTACCCAAGTACAGGGGGAGTTTCTTGCCTTTTTGGAGGTCGGACGTTTTCTGCCAGCGTTCAGTGGGTGTTCTGTAGGAGCAGTTCCACGTGTAGATGTATTTCTACTGTATCTGTGGGAAGGAAGGTGATCTCCGCGTCTTACTCTTCCGCCATCTTCTCTCCTCCCGAGGCCGTATAGGTTTTATCCATCAACATACTCTCAAAGCCCAGCACACTGCTCTTCTCCTATCACGAAGTAAGTGCAGTGATGCACCAAGTTCAAGCACAGAGCAGACTGGACTGCAGACCCATGGGCTTCACAATCCAAGGATGTACCAAGGTGAAAAGTAAAGACCACAGGGGATGCCAGGCTGACTCCGGGAGAACGCACGGCGCGCCTCCGGTCCCATTTGTTTATTTTTGCTTTTATATACTTTTGCCTTGGGTTACTGCTGTAAGGGAATATTGCTATGATTTATGTCAAAGAATGTTTTACCTATGTTCTCTTCTGGGAGTTTTATGGTGTCCTATCATATTTAAGTTTTAAGCCATTTTGAGTTTATTTTTTTGTATGGTATGAGGGAGTGTTCTAAATTCATTGATTTACATGCAGCTGTCCAGCTTTCCCAACACCACTTGCTAAAGATTCTCAGCTTTAAACTGTTTGAAAACTGTTTGAAACTGGTTTCAATGAATGGTTCTCATATAACGTCTTGGTGTAGCTCTGATGTTTTCTGTAAGCTGAACTTAGACATTTAACCACTAAATCAAATAAAGGAGGACTTTTACCCATCCAGGGGAAAAATGAGTTAATATAGATTTTTTAAAAAATGTTCTTACTTTTGTGTATTTCTCTGATACATTGTTTTTACATCTTTACTACTTACCTCAGCTTACCTACACTAGAGTGTTATGTAAAATACATGATTTGGTACAAAATATTAAATATATCCAGTTGTTTTAAATGTAATTTTAGCATTATTTTATTTTGGGGGTTTGTTCTAGCTCTTGGAGAACTTTGAAAACTACAGCTTTAGATCATATGAGAACTGTGGAATCTGTTAGAAATGGAAAGGACTTAGGAAACTTCATTCTGATTATATTTTTGGTTATTTACCTGAAGACGTTAGTTGATTTACATGCAGATTGGGTGATTGCTCTTAGGAGTCTGTTCAGATCATCTACTATGTACATGTAGATGGGGAAATGATGGACAGGACATGGACCTTGTCCTTAAGCAGCACAGAGTCTGGTAGCAGACATAGACAAATAACAGGATTCCAAAGCAAAATAAGAGACTTCTGTGGAAGCCCCTATGAGGGGATGGGACTCAATTTGATGAAGGATTGGGGAAGGATTTCTGAAAGACGGGCTGTCCCAAGCTGAGTTTCTAGTGTAAATTGGCCAAGTAGACAGTGGGATGGGGGAGTGTAAAAGGCATTCTAGACAGAAGGAATAGCAAAAATAAATGTAAGGAAGGTATGAAACAGCTTGGTGAATGTTCATTCTCAAAGGGATGATGGTCAAAGGAAAACCATGTCACATCACAGAATCAGTATCACTGGAGGTGAGACCTGTTCCATATTTTTTACAAACTCTCCAGTTGATATTTTTCACACTAAAATTTGTGAACCATTGGCTTATAGGCCAATGTGTGTGTTTTCCTAATTCCTAGCACACTTACAAATTTGCAGCAGTCCAAAAGCATTTTTGAAACACTTCTTTCACAATGAATAGCTTCTCAAAGTACTTCATTTACTCTTCAGGAATTCAGAGAAAAAAAACAAGGGTAGGTAGATATAGGAATTTCCTAATTTTATCCCAGGAGTGACTGTTCATATTCTACAATCTATTTCCCCAGCTATGAGCCTTTACAGCATCCCACGTTGCCTCTCTGTCCTTCCCTTTAGGAGTCCTTTAAGATCATCTACTTTGTTTTATTCACAGAGTGGAAATACCAGAGCAGGGAGTGAAATGTTGGAATAGCCTTTAAGCCTCTCAAGTTTTGTAGTGATTCTGATGCAGGTAATTGGAAGACCAAACTAAAGTAAAAATCACTGACTCTCGCATGCAGAGACATCTAGGTAGATTCCAAAAATAAGACAATTGATTAAAAGCATGAGTAACTCCCAGTCTTCCCCCTGTAATGCTCCTCCACAATGTTTACATAACTCTCAGGCCCTACCTTTAGGTCGATGATGGAAGAGAAGTTATTACATGCTACCTTTCTTTAAGAAGAGATCTCTTCTAAGTAGGATCAAAGCTTTATTTCAGGGCTTGACCTTAGCCAAAATTTGAGGACCATAGAGTAGATTGAATAAATACGTCTTTGAATGTCTTCTGTGAGCCTGGCATGGTGCTAGCCCCTAAGAGGTCCATAGGAGAAAAGCTGGACATAATCCCTGCCTTCAGAGGGAAGAGATAGACACACACGGAGAACCGACAGTAGCACATGTAAGATTGAGGCAACCTCTATAAAGAAGAAATTTTTAAAGTGTTAGGGGAACTCTCATGAGTGACATGGTAAAGAAGCAGCAAAGACTTCACAGAAGACATGACATTGGAGCTCGACCTTGAAGGATTTTGATGGGCAGAGAAGAGTTTTGGAAAGGGCCTTCCAGTTTAAAGAAATGACATAAGCAAAGATATAGGGTTTTCAAAGTCCATTGTTCATTTGGTAAAGGTGAATAGTCTGGGGTAGCTAGAACACAGAGTATGTGATAGGAAAGTTGTGAGACTGAAAAGGTAAGTTAGGACCAGTTTGCGAATGGTCTTGAAGTCCATGCTGAGGCCATGGGAACTTGCATTTATGAAACCTTGGGAGTTACTGTTATGACATCAGATAGTAAGTCTTGATACCCTGAAGAACCAAGCATCAGAGAGGAAAACCTCTTATAGAGTAGATTCCAGACAGATTCTAGGAAGCTTGTGGTAATGGTTGGCCTAGGATAAGCCATTCTCCTGAACCCTCTTACTCTGGGATTCTAGGCATCTGGCTGAATTGTGGAGAACTCTGGAGGTGGAGCTGCCCAGCACAACCTGGATTCTCTGGAGGCTCGTGAGGAAGCTGCAGAAATGCCCTGAAGTGCCCCCCCAGGAGAAGATGGCCTATGTGACTGTCACTGTAAGCCACTGGGCCCTGCCCCGCCAGTGTTAGCCCACCATGCCCCCTCCTGGGTGACTGACCCAGCACCCCATCTCAAGAGTGTTCCTTTTGCTTCCTCTCGAAGTTTGCTTCTGTCATCCATTTATAAATCTACCAGTGTCTCCACCAAGGGATTGATGTGGAGGGGGCTGGGATGAGTGAAGGAGTCAGTATGGTTTAATATGTTTTAAACACTCCTTTCCTCATCCTTTAAAAAATGTATATCATCACAGTTAAGAGAATGCAAACTTGTAAAAAAAATTTCAAATAATATAGAAGAATATAAAATAGAAACCAAAGGTCCTGCTTGAGCAAAGTTTGGCAAACTTCTCCTGTAAAGGACCAGATGGTAAATATTTTAGGTTTTTCAGGTCACCTATAGTCTCCACCACATATTCTTTGGATATATTTTTAAATAATCCTTTAAAAATCTAAAAACTATTCTTAGCTCATGGCTATACCATCTCCCTGAAAATGAACTTTCTAGAAGTGTTTATAATATATAAACTTGTTTTGTGTGCACTTGGCATACTTTTTCCCTCCATATTTTTCCTTTTAAATAAACTTTTTTAGAGCCGTTTTAGGCTCATGGCGGAATTGAGCAGAAAGCACAGAGAGTCCCTATACATCCCCTGCCCCGCTACATGCACAGCCTTCCCCATACCCACGTTTATTTATCTTATTGGAGTAGAGTGGATTTACAGTGTTGTGTTAATTTCTACTGTACAGCAAGTTGACTCAGTTATACATGTATATGCATTCTTTCTCATATTCTTTTCCATTATGGTTTATCACAGGATACTGAATATAGTTCCCTGTGCTATACAGTAGGACCTTGTTGTTTATCCATTCTGTATATAATAGTTTGTATGTGCTAATCCCAAACTCCCAATCCACCCCTTCCCCATCCCCTTCACGACTACTTTTTACTTTATTTTCTTCCCTACCAGTTTATGATTCGTCTTTCTCTGGCCTAAGTTATTATCATACTTTTTTTTTTAGCTTTCAAAATTACTTTGTCTCTATTCTGCTATTGTCTCCTCTCTTATTCTCTCTCTTCTTGTGAGTTCATGCCTTTTTAAAAATCCCTGTAACGTCTTTTTAGTGCAGTTTTAGGAGTTAGGGCATATAAAGCTATATATTTAATCACATTAGTCTATAAAATTATATACATGTATTAATAAGATCATAGTACATATAGTTTGATGACCTGCTGTTTTTCATTTAACGATATATGAACTACTTTCCCTATCAATATATAGGGCTCTCAGTTATCCTTTTCGTGGCTGCATAGTAATTTGTTTAGTTTTAATTACCTTTTAAAAAATAGGTAATACATGATACAGAACTATTTATTTCATTATTAAGTTTCTTATTAGTGAACATTATGACAATTTTCAAACTTTTGCCATTAAAACAGTGCTGTAGCAAACTTAATCATGCATGCATAAATTTTGTTATACATACCCAATTATTTTCTTAGGCTAAAGTCCATTGAAGGGGAATTTCTGGGCCAAAGGGTCGGCTTATTTAAACTTTTGATAATGTTCCCAAATGGCCCTCTAGAACACTGCCCTTCTACCGTTGTGTGTGAGCATGCCCGTATACCCTCACCACACTGAGCATTGTTGTCTAGCCAATAGGTGAAAAAGGAACATGTTTTAATTATAATTTCATCATTGGTGAAGTTGAACATTTATATATGTTTTTCAGTTGGTCATTTATGTTTCTTTTTCTTCATGTCCTATACACCACTGCTTCTCAATTTTCATGTACACACAAACCACAGTCATCTGAGGATCTAATTGAAATACACATTCTGATGCGGAAGGTTTGGGGTGGGGCTTGCGATTCTCCATTTCTCCCAGCTCCAGGCGATGTCAGTGCTACTGGTATGTGGCCCACACTTTGAGTAGCAAGCCTTTTCATTTTTTCTTCCTGATATGTAAGGGCATTTTATATATTAAGAATATCACATTGATGCAAATTATTTGTTGTCCAGCTTTGTTTATCAAAAATTTTGCCCTGGCTTTAAATTTGTATGTGGTCAAATATGTTAATAGTTTCCTTATAGTGTACTTCTGGATTTCAGGATGCCCCTCACTCTGGCAACTTTTAGTGACAACTTCACTCCTATTCCTTTTCCCCCTCACTTTCATGTCCCTGCATTGATTACCGTTCCCCCTCTGCCTGTGGGATAGTAGAACCAGAAAGCATGTTCTGGCACAAGCAGAAGTAAAACAAAAGTAAGGATTAGGGCTAGCGGGTGTTCAATTCTGCTGTGTGCCTTTTCTCCCACAGGCAACAGATGCCCTTTATGAGGTGTTTGTGGGAAACAGTCTCCGAGCAGCTATGTTCCGACTCTTTCCTCAGCTTCTCATGACACTGCTCATCCAGATTCACCACAGCATCAGCCTCACCATGTCTGATGTCGCCATCCTAAGTGGCCTGTACACAGAACAGGAAGTGTCTTCAGAGGTCACCCCTCGTGGTACTGCCCATTGCGATTTCACATTCACTCGATTCTTACTAAGCACTGGGCACTGTGGTGGCTGCAAAGATAGCCAAGATGTGGCCCCAGCTGTGGGAGAGCTCCCATCTGCTACCTTCATGAGACATCAAGATGAAATGCCCGGGAATCATTCTGGGCTCTCATTGGTTGCCTTTGGTCTTACTGGTACCAAGGCAAATTTGGCTAGCTGGGTCCAGATGCCTTGCAAAATAATGTGTGATAGTATGCCAGCCCTTTCTTGATAAATCAGGTAGCGACAGAGACAAGCAAAACAGCCTTAAACCTACCTCCAAGACCATACTGATCCACAGTTGAACATTTTCTTATTTCTGCTTCATTGCATGGAGAGGTATTTTTAGTTCCCCATTAGGGTTTCAGTAGAAATTTCTCAGTGTTGCTGTGGAACATGGATTTCTTTCAGAGGAAATGCTATAATGAACACCTGACTAAGAGGCAGGAGAACTGAGTTCTAATTCTCATTCATTTAAATAACTGCGTACCCTGGGCAAATCTTTCTGTTGTTCCATGCCTCAGTTTCCTTATCTGTTAAGTGAGATCAGGCTAGGTGTTCTCCAAGGACCCTTCCAGCTTTAAGATTCTCTGATGTTATGTCCAGGATACTAGTTCAATAAGTAATTTTAAAAAGCAGTGGGGGTAAATTTCATAGGGTGTAAATTCTATCTAAATGAAGCTTAAAAAGAAAAGCAGTGAATATCAGTTTAGCATCCTATATTATTTGTTTTATCATAGATTTCTTTCCATACTCCCAGGGAAATAAAATTTAGTTAGATTTCTTTATGCTTAGAATTTGTGTGAAGGGCCTTTCAGGTTATTAGAGCATTGAGTCTTTTGGGAAATCTAGAAAGAAGAGAATTACAGTCCAGCAGCTATCAATGCATGGCCCTCCTCAGTAAGAGCAGGGTGATTTTTTTTTTTTTTAATGTTTATTTATTTGGCTGTGCTGGGTCTCAGTTGCCGCATGCGGGATCTTTTTAGTTGCGGCATGCAGAATCTTTAGTTGCAGCATGCGGGATCTAGTTCCCTGACCAGGGATTGAACCCGGGTCCCCTGCATTGGGAGTGCGGAGTCTTAACCGCTGGACCACCAGGGAAGTCCCAAGAGCAGGGTGATTTTATGCTCGTAAGTTAGAGGGACCTGCACTGCACTTTTTGTTTGATTAGCTTCACCATGCAGGCTACAAAGGCTCTCTTCCTCAGAACATTCTGCTGGCAGGAATTTAACATCATGGAAAAGAATAAAGGATGGACTCTCCTGTAAGGAAAAGATTGCCGTCTTCAGGGAATATCCCTCCTTGCCAAGTAAGGCTCCCTTGCCATGCATACCTGCTCTAAATCAGGATTGTTTTAAGGTATTTTTTTTTCCCTTTTAGTTATCACAGCCACCAAGGTTGAATAACCTTCTCGTCACAGGGTGGGCAAATGCCCATAATGCCCGCCAAATTGTTCAGAGGTGCTGGCCCTGCCATATCCTCCTGTGCACCTGAAGCTGAGCAGAAACTTCAGAGGGTGCCCCCCGACCCTGGGAACAATGTTCTCTGAACAGGAGCGTTTCTAAGAGTTGTTCTGTCGGTGTTCTGTTTTGCAGTGCATTGCCGGAGGGAAATCACCTCCTTGCACATAAGGTCATGTACCTGCTAGTCCCTCTTCTTAACCGAGGGAATGATAAACATAAACCCACATCTGCAGGCTTTTTTGTGGAGGTAAGACTCATTCTTTAGAAGCTGGATTCAGGAAGCCTATAAAGCAGCATCACCTGCCTTCCTAGGCCTTATCCAACTTAGTGGCAGGCTGGGATCCTATTCAGACATGGGATAGAAATAGTTTCAGATTTAATCCTATTGAAATTCTTCTGCCCACATATTCAGCGTTCCTTATGTACCTACAGTGTAAGCATCACCCTGTAATGCATGTGCTGTATAGCAGAGGATTCAAAGGAAAGTATGTATTTCGGAGTTGGTGGGAAGGTGGCTCCCCTCATGAAAAGGACTTAAAGGTAACTTCTTTGGCTGATTTCTGGGTTCTTTCAGCTTTTCCAGAGCCCAGTGGCTAGGAGACTGCCCAGCATATACTCTATTGCCCGCTTGAAAGACTGGCTACTTCATGGAAATAATCTCTTTAAAATTCTTGCCCTGAGGGGACTGCACTATCTTATCAGACACCTGGAGATGGTAGGACCCCTGATTCTTCAGTCACAAATAAAACATACCCCAGAAATATACCCAGGAAACTGGTAACAGCCGAAAAGGAAAATTGGGTAGCCTGGGAACAGGAGTGGGTGGGAGTCCATCCTCTGTACATTGAATTGGGAGTACAATTGAATTTTATGCCTAGGAAATATGGAAGTACCGACAATTAAACATTTAATGAAATTAAAAGAAAGTAGAAGTCCAAGTCACATATATTTATAATTTTTGAAACCTGCAGTTTGTATAGGAGGTATCCTCATTATCTTCACAACCTGGGCAACACTCAGGTGTCCTTTTATGCTTTGTACCATGTTGCCCTGTGGTGTAAATTTGGTAGGCCATTGTATCAGTTCCCAAGATGCTTATCATCCAAGACAAAGATCACCCACATTCATGTTGGAAGTTTTCCACAAGCCTAGCTAGAAACTATTGATAAAACTAGGTCAGAAGAGAAGATTAACCCCTGAGCCTTCAATTTTATCACTTGAGTTCTCTTCCTTTTATGTAAAAGATAGACAGATCTGAAACAAAAATGGCAAATGTTAACATAAGTTAATTCTGGTTGATTAGATACTTGAATGTTTGTTGCCTTATTCTATTTACTTTTTAACATGTATGACTTAAACTTTAAAATGCTGAGACTGCCTCCTTTTGGGGGTTTCAGAAGAGCAGAATCCCAATTCAGAATTTAATTAAGAATGAATTAAAATTCAGTTAATTTCTGCTTGAATTCCTACAAGGAGTCTTTTAGCCTCTGTTTGGATACACCTTCCATGTTCAGGAATTGCTATGACCTGAGCTAGCCATTCCACTTTCTCTCACTGTTTGGAGAGCAATTCCTTATATTAAGCCCAAGTCCGTGTTGCTGGACCATCTCCACCTAGTCCCACTTCTGTCCTGTGAGGCAACTCACAACAGCTCTGCTCCCTTCTCTACATATCAGCCCTGCCAATACTGAGAGAGGGCATCAGGCCCTCTTTACTCCTTCTCTGTTCTTGACTGGCCAGCACTACCAAAAACTCAACAAGCACCAGGTACAGGGTACAGGCGGGAAGCCCTACTTTGGTACCAGATGAAGTGCTATCAAGAGGGGTGGTGATATGCTCCCTTTGGGCACACAGAGGGAAGACATCAAGAGTTTATTGCCGTGCGTCTTAGACTTCTTATATGAATCCGACGAGATTGTTTGTTGGCCATTCAGATACTCCTGCAGTTTGTCAGGATGATGGATTTCACCACCCCAACTGCCATGATGAGGACCCTCTTCTCCTTATTTGGTGATGTAAGACAAGGGGAGAGGAGAGACTTTCCTAGGGGGAAGGTAATTGGCATAACAGCAAATAGAAGTTGGTAATAAATATTCTCTATTTTAGATAGTACTTTTATGTTCAGAGCACTTTCAAATCTCCTCTCTTAAGACCCTTCCAGGTAACCCATGATGTTGTTAGGGCTGGTGTTACCGTTTTTCAGATTTAAAAAACTGAGACATAGAGACTTCCCAAGGTACTCCCCTGCTTCATGGGATGAGCAAGGAGTTTATATAAGAAAAGACATCGTCTTTCCTTTCAAGGAACAATCAGAACTGCGTCAAGATGGTGGACTATATGTATGTCTCCATCCCAAATCCCAAAGACTTCTCAAAAAGAAATACATGGGGAGACTTCTCTGGCAGTCCAGTGGTTAAGACTCTGCGCTTGCACTGCAGAGGGCGCGGGTTCGATCCCTGGTCGGGGAACTAAGATCCTGCCTGCTGCAAGGTGCGGCCAAAAAAAAAAAAAAGAAAAAGAAACACATGGGGCACAGTGAACCACATTCTGAAGAGTCAAATATGCCAAGGCTGGGATTTTGAATTTCAGCAAAACAGCTTGCATGAATGGTTAATATCAGGAGCAGGTACAAGCTGTGATGACTACAGGTAGGAGTGACCTGTTTCTCATTTGTAGAGTGAGAGATCAAGTCGTGCGAAGCAGCAAGTATGGCTATCTCCACATATATTTGGTTTCTTATCCTCAGCTACCGACAGCTAAATATCCTTATGTTGGGACTGACATTTCAGCTGACCTAAAGCTCTTACAAGTTAAGCATGAACACTTTCAGTGAGTCGCTTCCCTTTGAACACTCCCTTCATAGGTAAGACCTGATGTTCGTCGTTTCTCCATGACCCTCTTTGGAGCCTCCATAAAGTCTGTGAAATACACAGATAAGAAGGGTGTAGAGAGCCAAGTCCTGGACAGCTTGGTCCCACTTCTTCTGTATTCTCAGGATGAAAATGATGCAGTAGCTGAGGTAATGTCTACTGTCAACTTCTTTCGACCCTGAAGAAGTTCAAATCCAGAGCCAAATGTGCAAGCAGGTATTCATGTCTTTGAGGGCAGGGACTTTGTGGTACCATCTTTATCTCCCATTTCCTCTGGCACAGGCTTCCTTTCAACTATTTTACCTAAGTGAACAGTGCGAAAAATCTTACTCCTTATTTCTGTATAGCAAATCATGGCCCTTTGTGGGTAAGAATCATGTATTATACTTTTTTGTAGCCCCTCCCCAATATTCAACCTAGCACAGAGCCCTAAACACACTGCCCAATTCAACAAACTCTTTCTGTTAATGATGATAATATTCTATTGTCTTTCCTCTTTTGTTCAAGAACTGTTTCATGGCCTTGAGACAAATAGACTTGTGTTGAGGCTAAGTCAGAAACAGTAGCTTCTCTGACAATCTGGAGACGGCTTTACCTCACCTTAATCTTTCTGCCATAAGAATTGTGGGAGGGATGTCATCATCTTTAGTACTGTCCCATACCTCAGAAGCCTGTCCTTTCCAAGGTGCTATGACCACCAGTTAACAGCAAACCAGAGAGGTAGGTTTAGGCTGCAAGGATTCTGGAAAAATGCTGGAGCTCTCACCTACCTATGCTCCTTACAGAAAGATTCAGAAACGGGACTTAAAATTACGGTGGACCTTGGTACCTTGTTATGGGGGAAGTTTTATGGCCTTGTGGCCATAAACATAAAATATTTCAGATCCCAATGAAGTACAGAGCAGAGCTGCCCAAACAAGTGCTGGGAAAGTATGCCCCGTGGAGGTTACGGATATGTGGCAGTATTGATACCCACTGCCCCCCCCACCCCGTCCGCCTGTGCCAGCCTCTGGCAATCAGGCAAAGCATAGAGCAGCCAAGGCTCTGGGTTTATTTTCCTTCAAACCTTGAACAACCTCTAGCCAGCTCTTCAAGTCTTCTCAGAGGGTAGCCTAAGCAGAGGGGAGGGATCTAACATTAAACAGGTTAGGAATCACTGGCACTGGCAACGTGATAAAGACCCATACATCTACCACCTACTCTGAGAAATAAAACAGGAAAAAAATCACACACCTATCCCCAATTGAATTACCCCAAGAAGTACCATCCTAAATTTTGTTTTTATTTTTTCTGAGGTATTATTTTTCATGTTTTAAAACTTTCTGTGAAAAAAAAGAAACTTTATATATTAAAAAACTTTATATCATTTATAAATCTTTCAGCAACTTGTTTTTCTTTGTTTAACATATTTATAACTCTGGTGAACTCAGAGAAGTTAAAAAGGACCTTAGTCAGTTACAAGAAAACTTAAAGATTTCAGAAAACATGAATTTGAAATTTGAAAACCAGCTGAATAAGACAATCAGAAACTTATCCACAGTAATGGATGAGATCCACACTGTTCTTAAGAAGGATAATGTGAAGAATGAAGATAAAGATCAGAAATCCAAGGAGAATGGTGCAAGTGTATGATAAAATACATGTAGTGATGAAGAATGGTGATAAGTAATGTAATATATAAAATCATGATACAAAAATGTTTGAAAGTGATGCATGTTTGATTTTAGTAGTATAAATATCTGTTAATTCAAATGATGTATAAAGTTTTATGAATGTGAGAGTCTTTGCTTTTGAAAATTGCTTGTAATTCCTGGCATCCAAATTATTAAACACTCCTTGAGTGAAATAATTTTGCATTGCAAAATGTTTTAGGATGAACTTTGTTATAGTTTTAACCCCAATAAAGTTCATCAATTAAAAAAAACATATTTATAAGATTTATCCATGTTATATAGCTCTAGTTCATTTATTCACTGCTATATAGAAGTCCATCGTGTAAATATCCTACAACTTATCCCATTCTTCTGTTCCTGGACATTTAGATAATTTTCATTTTTTTTCCTATTACAATGCTGCAATGAGTATTTCTATACATATTTCTTTGTGTACATGTGTGAGAGTTTCTTGAGGGCATCAACCCAGTAGTGGAATATCTAGGTATCTTTAACTTTACTAGATATTTACAAATTCCTAACTAAGTAGCTGAACTAATTTGTATTCCCATCAGTCCCCAGAGGAATTTTAATGGCCCAAATATCTAGTGGATCTGGGACAAAATACTTATTTGGAGCCTCACCAGGGATGTCATACGGTACATGGGAGCCATTCTGCTGAGAGCAGTGAGTAGAGGAGAAGCCCACTTGCTAAATTTTGCTCAAGTATGGCAATCAAGAAAGGATCGGTACTCTCCAAAGTTTCTTCCAAGCTAGAGATTTCACAAGGACTGTGAGAACGGGAGCTACCCTCCCCTGTGTAGAGTGAGAGGAAAATGACATAGGAGCAGCGAGTGGGCGTAGGAGCCCTATCTCTAGAGCATGGGGTAGTGGGAACTCCTGCCCAAATCTCTGGTCTGGGTAATACACTTGATAGCTCTCACTTTTGCCCTAGACCAGTGGTTTCTACATCTTCCCCAGAACCCTGCAGATTTTATGGGTTCTCTTTAGGGACTGTTTGGGAAAGTTGAAGGAGGGCAGAACTCTGGTTCCTTTCCATCTCCCCCCTCACTTCAACCAGGATAATTCTGAGTTTATTAGCTTTTCATATTGGACTTCAGTGTCAGTTTTATTCGAAGAAAGGTAACCTCAGCTGAAAAATACTGATCTCTGATAATCCTTTTCATAGGAGAGCAGGCAAGTCCTAACTATATGTGCCCAGTTCCTGAAGTGGAAGCTGCCCCAAGAAGTGTACTGCAGAGATCCCTGGTACATCAACCCTAGTGAAGCTGGAACAATCTGCAGGTTCTTTGTATGTGAACAATATGGCTTTGCTAACTCCTTAATATGCTGACATGCTTATTTTTTTCAGACATAGTTTTTAATGGAGGAATATGACATAAAGGAAACATTTCCCATCCCTTCTCACATCAACAGTTGATATCTATGAACTGTCTTGTTCTGTGAATCCATTTTTCCATAGCTTCCTCCCAAATGAATCAAAATTCACTTTCTATTACCACCCTTCCTCACAAAAAAGACTGGTGAACTCTTAGGAACTCCACTAACCTGGGTCAGAGGCTACAGAGTCAGGGTGATAGTATATGCTCAAAAAACTACTTATGGAGTGAATGGAAATGAGGTTATGTATTGCCTTTGCAATGATCTCTAATCCTTTCCTTGGATATAGTGGATTGTTTACCCCCCATCAGAGCATGAGCCCCGAGCAAGGGATGCCGTGCTGTTGTACGCCATGCAGCACGACAGCAGCATGCCACTGGCTCTGCCAGGACCCAGATGGCATCCTTTCTCTTCACAAACTTGACAGAGGCTACTGTGGCTGATCTTAGGGGCAGGTTTGAGCCAGGGCAGCCCAAGGAGGCCCATCCTTGGTTTTCTAGACAACTGAGTCTAGAACCACTGGGATCCTATTATGAAGTCCCTAGGACTGACTATTCCCAGGGATCTTCCATATGTGTAGCCATTTAGGACCCAGTATGGGCTCCTCTGACCAGACTTGCAGGAAGCCCCACAGTGCCGTCATGTCAGGCTCTCCACTGGGGATTATCTCTCTGACCTGCAACCAAACCTATAGCTGATATACTGATGACAGCATTTGCAGCAAGAAATTCAGTGCTCTCAATGGATGAGACTACAGCTTGTCCATGTTAAATTGTAAGTTCTATGAGAACGAATTCCTGTCCTCCTCCTTCTGTCCCTGAGGTGCCTATCCTTGTAAGAGATCCACTGAGGGGTGAATTCATTCATCCAATAAGCATAACACATCCAATGTGCAACAGGCCGTGGAGAACCCAGAAATGTGCCAAGGATTAAATCTTCTTAAGCGGAGCTTACAAGCTAGTGAGGGAGATCAAACCTCTGTGAAACACTGAATGGAAACTCAATGTGGAAAATTGGTATGTGCCAAGAGAGGAGGACCTGCAAAAAGCTCAGAGCAGGGTTAGGTCAGGACAGCAAGAGCTGGCGGGGAAGAGCTCATAGGGAGGCAGAGCTCAAGGCTGAGCTTAGAGGCCCGAGAAGACTTAGGTAGAGAAGTGAAGGCAGATTAGAGGCAGTACAGGCACAATATGCAGAGTGAGTGGGTGTGAGCAAGATGTGTTCAGAGGATTTAACATTGCTGAGGGCCTTGGTATTGTGGCATGATACTCGCTGAGCAACTGTAGTTATTTCAATGACGATACTCTATATGTGTATCTGACGTTGTCCCTGACTCTAGAAACTGTAGTGAGGCTGACAATAATAGTGCTGCTACTTCAATCCTTTATACTCTGACTTTTTTTCCCCACTTAGGGAAAAAAATGCAAGGGGAAGGTTAACATCTTAGCCCAAACTTTGACGTTCTCCAAGAATGCAAAACTTCCTATCAGAAGAGCAGCAGTCTTGTTTGTAGGTACAAAGAAAATCCTTTCATTTTTACAGTCACTTTTATCCTGTACTTTCCCAAATGGTGTTTCTGATTATCCCCATTCTTTATGAAGATGACCTTGAAAATACTTCTTTGGAGAAAGGGGCTATGTTATCCATAGGTAACTATCAGGGCACTTGGAGGAGTTCAGTTTTTAGAATCTAATTATCAAAAGGCCAGTTCTACCAGCTGCTTAAAGCCACATCCAGATCACAGACTCACTGACTTCATCCTGCATTTAGGGCTCTTATCAAGGTACGTGGATCACAGTGAGCTCAGGATGAAGGGCACTGACTGGATAGAGGATGGTAAGTGATAAACACTTGGGTTTGGGGTGCCCCATACTTTGGAAGGTATCTGAGGCAGTGACTGTGGGCAGGCTCTGTGGCAGAGCTGAGCCTCTGGGAACCAGAAAGCCTGACTTTTGTGGTAAAAAAGCCCTTGAAGAATTTAACTGAATGCCAATACAATTCCTGAACTTTGTCTGTCAGAAAATAAGAAACTATGTAGAAATACTACCTTAGTAAATTATGATGGCACCCTATAAGTACCACAGAAATTGACTGCAGCACTATTGTCTATAAGTGGCAGTTGTCCTGTAAGGTGGGGGGACTTGCTAAGAGAGTTTTGTAGTCGTGTGAGGCAACCATCATGCAAATGATTTTCTATAATTGTACAGCCTTGAGGATTTAACACTCAAAGAATTATCTATTTCCATTGAATAAGTAGTCCTACAATTAGAAAGTGCCATGAAATGCTAAGTCTCACTCTCCAAAAGCATGTACTTTGAGAACCAAATTAAAGTCCTGAGCAATTCACTTCTTTTAAAATAAAAATATGTAACTGGTAAAAGAGGCAGAAGCTAAAACTTATTTAAGAAAGATCATGCCACTTTTCTCTAAGGTCTCCTACTTCCTCACAGATATCAGAAGCAAAAAATAAAGTAAAATACAATAAAATAAAATAAGAAAAGTCAGTAGATTATCTTATTCTATGAGGTAGTTTTCCACATGGTTGATTCTGGTCAATTAAAAGGAAATTATTTTCTAATCTAAAACACTGGGGAACCAAAGTTCCTTTTCCATTCTAAAGTTATCTATATAGAAGATTTAGAATATGTATATTTAGGATATGAACCACAGAAAATTGCCATTTTGTAAAGCAAGAACAGTCAAGTATCAGCAATCTCACATGGTTAAACCTAATGGAATAATCCCACCCTCTTTATTCCCTAACAGTGGTTTATCTGTCTTAGAAATAGGGTAGAACATCCTAGCACTCTATTTTGAAGAAGTTTATGTCATTTATCACAGGTAATTTTAAGTTAAATTTAAACAAAAATAACAAAAATTTAAATATGACTTTAAATCAATTTCATGACAAAATAGGTTTCAGTTCCTTTGGATTCCAAAATTGACGTCTGCTCTCTTGTGTTCTGCGGAACATGGAGACAGATATTAATGCAAGAACTGAAAGAAACTAAAGACTAGTCAGATATTCCATTTTGGAAATAAACGTGATGAATGTAAAGACTAAACTACTACTTAAATTAAAAACTCCATCTATGGGGCTTCCCTGGTGGCGCAGTGGTTAAGAATCTGCCTGCCAATGCAGGGAACACGGGTTCGAGCCCTGGTCTGGGAAGATCCCACATGCCGCGGAGCAACTAAGCCCGTGAGGCACAACTACTGAGCCTGCGCATCTAGAGCCCGTGCTCCGCAACAAGAGAAGCCACGACAATGAGAAGCCTGCGCACCGCGATGAAGAGTAGCCCCCGCTCGCCGCAACTAGAGAAAGCCCACACACAGAAACG
This sequence comes from Eschrichtius robustus, assembly GCF_028021215.1. Lineage (NCBI taxonomy): Eukaryota > Metazoa > Chordata > Mammalia > Artiodactyla > Eschrichtiidae > Eschrichtius > Eschrichtius robustus. Next base: position 22,842,322 of record NC_090839.1, read on the forward strand.
AAAACCCAACACAGCCAAAAATAAATAAATAAATAAATAAATTTATTAAAAACAAAAAACTCCATCTATGAAGAGGTCCTGAGCACTTTTGAAATCTTGGAAAATTAGAAATTAAAAAGAGAGCTTTTTCTAGTATGATACAAACACAGATGCATAAGGTAAAGGAATGATAAATTTGTCTATGTAAAAATTTTAAAAACCAATTTTGAAAAAAAAAAAGAAACATAAAATTGAAAAATTATTAATAATATGGGGGGATATATTTGCATTATAATAAAGGGTTAATATCCTTCAAACAAATCAGTACTTCCTCAAAAGAAAAGTGGCAAACAGTATGAATAAGTAGTTCATAGAAGACAAATAGCCAATAGGTATATGAAAAATATTCAGTATTACTAGTAATCAAGTTTGCGAAACGAAACGATGATGAGATAATAGTTTTTGTCTTTCTTTCAAAATGGCAAAGGTTACTAGTTAATACTCAACATTGATGTGTTAAGGGAAAACTGACATTATCATACACTGTGCTAGTATGAGCATAATTTGATACAACTTTTTTCCAGGGAAGTTTGGCAAATATGTATCAAAACCCTTTAAATAAACATATACTGGACTTCCCTGGTGGTGCAGTCGTTAAGAATCTGCCTGCCAATGCAGGGGACATGGGTTCGAGCCCTGGTCCGGGAAGATCCCACATGCCGGAGCAACTAAGCCCGTGCGCCACAACTACTGAGCCTGTGCTCTAGAGCCTGCGAGCCACAACTACTGAGTCCACGTGCCACAACTACTGAAGCCCGTGTGCCTAGAGCCCGTGCTCCGCAACAAAAGAAGCCACTGCAATGGGTAGCCCACACACCACAACGAAGAGTAGCCTCCGCTCGCCGCAGTAAGAGAAAACCCCCACGCAGCAGCAAAGACCCAACGCAGCCAAAAATAAATAAATAAATTTTATAAAAAAACATATATATACTATGACTTATCAATCCCACATCCAGGAATTTAAACTATGAAAATAAGCAAAAATTGTTATAGGAATGTTCATTTAAGTGCTATTTAAAATAGCAAAAGTAGGAAACATCCAAGATTAGAAAAAATAGGAAATTAGTTAAATAAATTGGAGTATATCCATATTGTAGAATCATGTGTAACCATGAAAAATATTGTAGAAAAATGTTTAAATGACTTGGATAAAAGATGATGCAATATTATTAAATAAAATAAGCAGTGATTAGATAATATGTATAATATGGTTCCATTTGGACAAAAAATAAAAGCATACCTGTGTAAACGAATGAATAGAGAAAATACCAAAAAGGTAACAGTGGTTTTCTCTGGTGGTAGGAATATCAGTGACTTTGATTTTCTTCTAGTGCTACATGTATGTATTGTCTAAATTTTCTACACAATGAATGTGTATTTCTTTTGCAATATGAAAACATATACAAAATTTTTTAAAGAAAAATTAAAAGGGAATAATGATTTAAGAGTAACCTCTAGGACCAACACAGGAACTCAGAAATTAACATTGTTACACATAGCTTGGCAGGTCCATATTATTTGACTCTAGACTACTTGGCAGTGTGATTATTGTAAAGGAGTAAAATATTTGGCAACTCGGAAACAAGTAAGTTTTGTAGGTCAAAAATTGGAATTGATCTACAAATGTACAAACTTTCACACAGAGGCTTGGAAAAAGTTAGGCCTTCATCTCAGCTGCTCTAGGCATATTGGCTGTTGTGTCTGGACCAGTGATCATTTCCATAGATCTTCACCTCCAGCCTGGGTTTTCTTGCCACTTTAGATCTGAGAAAGCTGCTACATGACCCTGAGCCCTCTCTACGCATCATCGCCTCCCAGGCTCTGTTCCGAGTCCAGAAGGTGGGGGCTGAACCAGATCCCAGGCAGACAGTTTGCAGGTCGAGGAAGCTCATAGGTTGTGTTCCTACCTAGAAGTGCAAGGCAAGCAACAACAGGTAAAAACTAATCCTTTCAGAAGCCACGGAAGCAACTGGTGCTCCATTAGCAAGAAGCTTCCTCCAGCAATTTAATTACCTCAGAACGTATTTTTTGCTGTCAAAACCTTTAAGGAATTACAATATATAAGAGAGAGCAGCTCTTGGTTTACATTTGCAAAATGCACTGAGTTTATGAGGCATGCCAGAACATCCGTAAAGTTCTAGTCTCCATAAACATGTCTAGGACAACTTCAAGAGATTCTAAATCAATGTTAACGTTGCAGTGTTTGTATTGTTGGCTCTTTTATCAAGGCCCAGTCTACTTGTCAATAATCTTAAGAATAAAGTAACAACCAGCTCTTATAATATGATACTAATGATGATTTTTATAAAATTCCTTACGGCCTTTCTCCTTCCTTTCTCTTTCTCTTAAAAACATTCAAGCAAGAAAAATTTTCTGAAGCGGTGTAATACTAAATCTATTCCAATATATGTGAGGTTTCCACTCCTTACTTTCCCTTTTTTATTTTCCTGATTCCTCTCCTACAACTGCTGTCATCAGATCCTCAAATGGCTCTAGGATGGGAACTATTATTTGTTGAGTACCCACTGTCTGCTTGAACCTTTAACCATAGTTGGAGAAAACTTTCTTACAAGTAGAAATTTTCTGAGGAAGAGATTAATTTGTACTGTGTGAATACTTTGATAAGCTGCATGTGGAAGGGTGGAAACTCCCTGAGAGGTATGCTGGATTAATTAGAAATGGTCTGTAGTGGTCTAATTCCCAGGCTTTTGTTTGGTTGAGGAACATAAGTGGAGAATCAGAGCTGAATTATTTAAGGCAAGGGAGAGGCCTCTTGGAGGTGGTATGGGAAAAGAGAAAGGAAATGAGGCAACTGGCATATGTAGAAGAGACACATCCAATGGTGAATTACATAAAGTTTTTGTTGTAAAGTGAACAGTATGAATCCTTACCCCTATCCCCCCACCTTTCACCCCATCCCTCTGCTAAGACATCTTTAGAAACAAATTTCTCCATGATTCATGGTAAGTTGGATATGTTTTGAGGGATGTGAAAGAATGCCAAGGGTGGCTTCAGGAGGATTCCTGCCCAAGAGAGGTCTTCATATTTGGGACTAGCAGGAGTTTTGAGCTAAAATGCAGGCCGTGCCCGGCTGCCTATGGACTAACTCTCCACCCTTGAGCAGAGCTAAGAGTACACCTTGAGGGTGGCCACTGATGCTAAACTTCAGTGCAATGAGCACATTTGAGTTACATGCATCCCTCACTGCTTTCTCTTTGGTCTCGCTGCATGCAACCAACTCCACTCTCCACTTTTGAACTATCCATTTTGTGAATCATGCAATAAAAATGACTAACGTTTATTGAGTGCTTACAGTGAGCCAGACTCTAAGTACATTATATGGTTAACTCTTTTAATACTCCAACCACTCCATTATTGGAGTGTGTATTATGTATTATTATTTCCATTTTGCAGGTGGGGAAGCTGAGGGACAGAACGTGAAGGTGACTTGCCCAAGGTCACACAACTAGTAAATGCCAAACGCAAGTAGTCTGGCTCCAAAGCCCACATCCTTGGCTGGTCTGCTCTGTTCCTCTCCAGTCTGCTTTCCCTTTAGTGTGAATAAAGGTTTCCTCTACATTTCATCTCAGTTGCTGAATTCATGCCCCAAACTCATGTAATCAAACAAATGTTGTAAAATATTATTGAGCCTCAAATTATAAAGTTTGAACACTTCTTACCTAAAAGTTAGTGCACCTCATTTTATTTTTTAATGGGATAGAATGCACATGCTACACTGTAAAGAGTGGAGTTAGTTAGAGCAAAAAGTGGTGGTTATTCTTGAGGAATATTTTTGAGTCCTTGGTTTGATTTCATGAAATATCTGTGTCTCACTGCAGGAAACAGACCTTTAGGTTTAAGATGCAGCTTAAATCTCCAGTGACATGTAAGAGGTTCAGTGAATCCTTTCTCTTTACTCATATTTACACTGGTGTCCCTTTCCCTCCAGGCGGTATGTTATTTTCTGAGTAATACCACTAACAGGGAGTAGCAAGCACACCAATGCTTATTCTATTTTATTTATGCTTTATTGTGTTAAAATTCACAGAGAGAAGCATCCATTAAGAGACAGAGGACTGCTCTTTACTGAACTACCTCAGCAGTTTGGGAAGGGCTGAAGAAGCGCTTAATAGTGATTGTGTTAACAAGTCTATTCTAAATATCTCCATTACTTTTTATATAAGGCTCTCCTCAGAGATAGGTTTATGTTTTCATGGAATTTTATTTTTATTTTTATTTTTATTTTCTTTAAATGGGGATAGTAGTTCTTTTTTTTTTATTTTTTTTATTTATGGCTGTGTTGGGTCTTCGTTTCTGTGCGAGGGCTTTCTCTAGTTGGGGCAAGTGGGGGCCACTCTTCATCGCGGTGCGCAGGCCTCTCACTATCGCGGCCTCTCCTTGCGGAGCACAGGCTCCAGACGCACAGGCTCAGTAATTGTGGCTCACGGGCCCAGCTGCTCCGCGGCATGTGGGATCTTCCCAGACCAGGGCTCGAACCTGTGTCCCCTGCATTGGCAGGCAGACTCTCAACCACTGCGCCACCAAGGAAGCCCTTTATGGAATTTTTTAAACATACAAAACAAATATTTCTGGACATTTAATTTTGTTGTACTATGTTGATATAAAAGTTCATATAATTAAATATCATTTTGGCTTTATTTTCATCATATACTATTAAAATGTATTGTTCATCATCTATTACTGGCCCAACAGTGTCTTTATTTTATATTTTCCCTTTTTTAAAACTTTGAGTATAGCTTTTCCTCCTTATACTGAGATACCTATTTTATAAATTTTTCTTCTCTTATTGAAAGATTAAACTATCGTCTAAGTAAAAGATGGGATTGGGGAAGGGGAGAATCTTACAGGCATCAGCTCTGGCAAGTAAAACTGTAGTAGATAAAGTTGTAAAACAGGTCAAATCTCTGCGCCTTCCAGCTTTCCCTTCTCCCTTCTCCCAGGTTCTGTGCTCCATGCTCTTTTTTTCTCTCTCTCCCTCTCAGGAAATAATCTGATGAACTCACTGTTAGTGTAAGTGATTAATAATGTGAGACTTAATGAGGTTAACTCTTCCAGAGACTTTTGCTTTTTAACAAAGCAGAGTTCTTAAGCTAAGGGCATGAACCTCTAATTGAGAAAGTTTAGGCATTACTGAGCAGGATGGAGAGGGGAGGTATTTGGAGATGAGGTTGGAGATGATGGTGGGGAATACAGATTTTTCCTGTCATCCCTGAAACCATATCACATAAGCAGCTGCTTTCCCTACTTCTTCCCAAACCGTCCTCAGAACACGGCAGAGGAAAGAGTAGAAAGAATAATTAAGAATATGCAAAATACAAAGGGAAGTGCTGGAGTCTATCGTTCCTGAAAAACGGTGATGACTTCCCCTTCTTAAACACCAAGTGCCAATTGCCAAATGATTCCATTATGTCTTCTTCACTTCACTTCTCACTCTGTAGTTTATCATTTGATGTACAAGGAAGACAGCACTGATTTAAAATGGTTCTTATGGATACTGATAAAGTTAATTTATATATAAGGACCCACAAAATGGAGGCCACCCCAGTGGCCTGACCCACATCACAAATCCTTGATACCTGTCAAGGAATCCTAAGATGTACCAATTACGATCTTCCAACTCAACTTTAGCTAGCTTAACCTTATCCTAGAAAATAGGACCTGCTAGCCTTATAAGGAAATCCCCAACCTCCTAGTTAATCATGCTGTTTCCACGTTGCCCCTGCTAATTCTATAAAACTTGCTCTTGCCCCAAATCCCTCAGGAACGGTGCTCTACTACTGTGGGGCACTGTACTCCTCCAATCCATGAGCTGTTTTCCCTTGAATAAAGGACATCAAACTTGTTGCTAAATTGTGTTATTTTTGTCACTTGACAATACCAGAGAATCTTTATGAGGGAAATGTCACACACACACACACACACACACACTTTAATAGAAATGGTGGCGTGAATATAGAACGGGAAAATTTATTTTATTTTATTATTTTTTTAATAAATTTATTTATTTTATTTACTTTTGGCTGTGTTGGGTCTTCGTTGTGTGCAGGCTTTCTCTAGTTGCGTCAAGTGGGGGCTGCTCTTCGTGCCGGTGCGCAGGCTTCTCACTGCGGTGGCTTCTCTTGTTGCGGAGCATGGGCTCTAGGCTTGCGGGCTTCAGTAGTTGCGTCTCGTGGGCTCTACAGCGCAGGCTCAGTAGTTGTGGCGCACGGGGGCTTAGTTGCTCCGCGGCATGTGGGATCTTCCCGGACCAGGGTTCGAACCCGTGTCCCCTGCATTGGCAGGCGGATTCTTAACCACTGCACCACCAGGGAAGTCCCAGAAAGGGAAATTTTAAAAGAGAGCAGGAATATGGGAAGAGGTTTGAGGAAGATGGAGCTCGGAATCTAGAAAGGATGTCCACCTGTGGATGAGATTAAAAGGTATAAAGTTTTGATACTATAGAAGAGACATCAAAATAGAGTCTAGCCTTATTGGCCCCTAGGACTGGTTTTCAGTAAAATCTTACCCCAGACCACGTCAGAAGGGTGGGTAAAGACTGCTTATATGGCATGGGTTTAAAAGATTAGGTCACAGTCCTACACATGCCATTTAAGGGTGCATCTCCTGAGCAAGTCTTTCAACCAACCAAACCAAACCCACTAAATCCTGCTGAATTTAAGTTCTGATTGTGTATTACTTGATCTCAGGAAATCATTTTTGTGGCCAGAAGGGCATGACACTAAAAAGGAAAAGAATTTATAGGCAGTTAAAGTGTTGTGACCTTAAAACTAAAGAAGTTGGTTTTTCCAAGAAAGACCTCAAAGCTTTCCCCTGCGATAGCCTTGGTGATTTCTAAAGAGTCTTTGTGTTGTATTATTGCCCAGATTATGATTTCAGCTCTAGACCCCTTAGAATTATAAAGTCTGGCCAACCAATCCCACTGCATTTTAGTAATTTTATATGAAAAAATTTTTTGCAAATAGGTTTTAAGCCAAACACATTTCTGTAACTTCCTTTGTGGTAATCTGATTTAGAACTTCAAATAGTCTTGTCAGGGACTTACCTGGTGGTCCAGTGGCTAAGACGGCACACTCCCAATGCAAGGGACCTGGGTTCAATCCCTGGTCAGGGAACTAGATCCCACCTGCCGCAACTAAAGATCCCGCACGCGGCAACTAAGAGCCCGCATGTAGCAACCAAAAGATCCCACATGCTGCAACTAAAAAAAAAAAAAAAATCCTGCATGCCGCAACTAAGACCCGGCCCAGCCAAGTAAATAAATAAATAGATATTTTTTTAAAAAATAAATAGTCTTGTCAGGTTGTTGTTGTTAAGATTTCTAAGCCAGAAGTTCCTTGCAAAACCATTTCTATCCACTGCATTATTAAAATAATTGAAATTATTATTTAAAAAATTGAAAATTTAAAAAGTTATAAAAGGATTTCCTAATTCAGACCTTCAAAGTTTTTATTATTTAACAAGTAATGAAATTGCTACAGCATCCTGATTGCTAAAAGAACCTTTTAAGATGTTTGAAATATTATACCACCCAGGCCTCATCACTGCCAAAAGTGAAATAAAAGCATGAAATAGACATTAGTTAAGTGGTCTTGTGTTGAAACAAAATCAGTAAATGACTGAATCTGAAAATAATCTCAAGTAGTCATCTCTGCATCTGATTCCTTGTATGAAAGCCCTGACCTCAACATACTGTTTTGAAATCAGAATATTAAGTCAGTTAGGGTTATTTAAAATGAAAATACAGTACTTAAAAAGCGAAAAAGAGAGAAGTTCAGAAAACACTTTTGTTTTTCTTATTACAGATTTATTAAAGTGGTAATGCGTATATATGTTCAAAATGCAAAAGTTATAAAATATTCCCAGCCATCTACTTCATCTTCCTGAAGCAATTATACTCCAATAAAGATTTAAAAAAAGACATAATTATGCATTTATGAGCAAATATGTACATTCTCTTCCCTACTTTGTTTTCACAGATTATAGTATTCTATATATACTGTTCTGTACCTTGCACCTTTTCTCCTTAATATCTGAAATTTTTCCATGTTAGTCCAAAAAGAGCTTTCATTCTTATTTCCTGCCCAGTACGTTGCCTTTATTATATTACTGGACATTTAGGTAACTTCCAATCTTTGGCACAAACAATACTATAGTAACTACAGACATATGTATGTCATACATGGCCAAGTGCATCTTCGGGATAAAATCCTAAAAGTGAAATTACCAAGTTAGGATATGTCATTTGTATTTTCAAATTAAAATATTGCCTAATGACTTCCATGGAGGTAGTTAGGGTTACACCCCAGGGATGTAAGAGCGTGCTTTTCTCCCCACATTCTGGCCAGCACAATGTGATATTCATTCACTCTGCAGAGATTTATTGGACTCTGGCTATGGGCCAGACACTGTCCTGGGTAATTAGGAAACATCAAGGAATAAAAGAGAACGAAATCCCTGCCCTAGTGGGGTTTATATTCTAGCAGGAGGAGAGAAATAATGTATAATAATATACAATACAAACCAAACATAACATCATACAGTATGTTAGAAGCTGGAATATGCTCTGGAAAAAAGAGCAGAGTATGTAGAATCAGGAGTGTGGTGGTTGTGGGGAGGAGGGGCTGGAATTTTAAATAGGATGGTTAACAGTAGGCTTCATTGAGAAGGTGATATTTGAGCAAAGACTTGAAGGAAGTGAGGGAGGTGGCTATGCAGATCTAGGGAAAGAACATTCTGGGCAGAGGAAATGGCCATCTCAAAAGTCCTAAGGCACTAGGGTTGCCTAGGGTAGTCAAGGAACCACAAGAAGGCCAGTATGACTAGGATGGGGTAAGAAAGGAGAGAGTAGCAAATGAAGGCAGAGGGAAGTGAAGTTATATAAGGGACCAGGGTCCAGATCCTTAGTGACCTGTAGACCATGACAAAGAGTTCACCTTAACTCTGAAAGAAATGGGGAGTCACTGAAGCATTTTCAAACTTTTGGATTTTTGCCAATTGAATAGTTTAAAAAAATGGCTTTTCAGTGGTTTAAGTTTGCATTTTTTATTAGAAAGGTTGAGCACCTTTTCGTGTCTACATGCCATCTATATTTCCTTTTCCTAGACTGTATTCAAATCCTTTCCCCATTTTGAGGAGATTTGTTAGTCTTTTTCATGTTGATTCATAGGAGCTTTTTATATTCAGGAAATTCGCCTTTGGTCTGTTACTTTAGTTACAAATTCATTTAACACCTGAAATGGTCTGACCACATGGGTTTTGCTTTTATGTGTTGCATTTCAAACTTTAGGACCTTAGCAATGGCTCTGCGATTGTAAATGGAAATTAATTCATGATTCTCCACCCCTGTGTCAAATCAAATATACAGAGAAAAATCGTTTCTTAAATGACAAAATGCTAAGAAGTTCCTAGGTGCAGTTTTTAATTAACTGACCTTATCAGTAAAAACAGGTAGTAAAAAAAGTATCTTAAGTATCATAGCATACATATGTGATGGTCTCTTCCCTTTATTTTATAGCATTCATTTTATTTATTAAGTTAGTTTTTGGTGTAACTACAAAGTTCAAAAGATACAAAAAGTTACACAGTAAAAGTAACTTTATTTTTATCTCACCACTATTGAATTCCTCTTCCCTTACGCAACTACTGTTCCCACTTTCTCACGTATCCTTCCAGGTATTTTATACAGATACCTATGTATATATAATCTTCGTCTATTTGCTCCAAGGGAACCCATTCCTAATCTCAGTTAATCTGCATTTAGGAATCAGTTATATTGATTGAGATGACACACTTCAAGATGTGGAAACAAAGTAGGTTAGAGTTGGTTGTAAAGCAGCCACTTGTTTCTGGTGCAGTAGAAAAACAGTAGAGGAAATAGTTATAATTGTTCTTCGTATAGAACTTTCATGTTATTTTTCTACCTTGCATTAATTATGTAATTTAGTTATTACTATCGCAATTTTACAGATGAGGAAACAGGCTCAGAGAGGTTAAATAACTTGCCAGAGAGCACAAAATCAGTAGGCAGCAGTGCTAGGACTTCTTAGACTCAAATCTCTTGATTCCAATCTTCTGTACCTTCTTCAGTAGCTCCCTAGGTAATAGCCTTAGCTGTTTCAAAGAAGAAAAGGAAAATACCAATTTCTCTAAACTGAATGAGGAAATCGAAATGAGGAAAAAAACAACAGGGATAATCTCGCGAAGACTGTTCCTGCTGTTGCTATCTTTGGGTGTTACATATATCCCTCTCATATGAATGACTTTTCCACAAAGACCTTCTGATTAAAAGGCTATTCTCTGGGGGGCGGTATGGGGTAGGTTAAACCATTGTTCACTTTTCCAACTTCTCTGAGAATACAGGGGAGCAGGATTAACATAAGTATGTATACATTCAGGAAACAAAAGTGATCCTAAGTTTTGGTTCTGGGTAGAATGAAGTCTGTGTCAGGACAATCTCTTAGAGGAAAACTTAAAAGAAAATGCTGTTCTGAAATATCTTCTTGTGACTAAATCGAGTGCCCTGGACATAGATTTTGATGGATAAATGCCTTAGAATTAACATTAAGTTAAATTGGGCTTTTCGGTTTTTAATTTCTTTATCTAAAGTCTAAGCGAGGTAGAAAAATCATTAATTATCCTTTTGAGTAGGGCTGGCATTACTTTCTCTGTAGGGACTCAGCTTAAGGACCACCACGTTAGTTTTTCCTTTGAGGAACAAGAACCGTAAGAATGATGAGGGCTGGTCTTGCCCCTCCCCGACAACTATTAACTGCTTTTTTTTGACAGTTAGAAGGTTAGTTGGTAGTAGTTTTTCCTAAGAGGGGCATGTGCAGACTAAGTAGTTGCTTAGGGCAGAACAAAGTTGGGGGAAAAAAAAAAATTTTTTTTTTTTTTGTAAAGAATTTCAAAATGAAATAGTCATGTTGGGAAAAATAATCAGAACTTTGTTGTACTTTCTTACCCTTATTTTGGGGTTTGGAATTGTTTATATTTTGAATTACATTTGGAAGGGTGTATACTATCATCTTTTTAGTCTTGGAGCCTCTAAAGGTCTTCATCAGGCTCTCGACACACGCTCTGGGGAACTATGAAATACTAAACCACAACTGGGAGGCTAATCATAGAGGCACAATGGGATCAAAATAGAAACAACCTTCATGATGTATCTGGATCAGAAATGAAGGGCAGAGTAAATCTATCTCACCACCCATACTTCATTTTCTATTCAAAAAAGCTCAGTTGAGTGTTAACACGGCAGGCCATTGGATAATAACGAAAAATAAAACCCAACATGTACCCTGAGAAAAAGTAGGGAGAGCATATTGACAAAAGAAAAAAAAAAAAAAAAGCATGCAGGTGAGGCTGGACCTGACAGATGTGCTTCAATGCTTAGCTGCCTAAATTTGATTCAACTGGTAATAGTGAAGCCCTGAAGAGTCTTGAGAAAGAGACACGTTACAGATGCTGCTTGAGAAAGACTAGACTAGTAAGTAAACATAAGATGGATTGTAAGAGAAAATATAACATGTTGAAAGACAGCTAGAAATCTGGTGGAGGAGGAATCCACAAGATTTAGTAATTAGGTATAGAGGATGAAGGAGCAGGGGAGTCAGTGATAACAAAGAGGACAGCATGGGCTGGGTTTTTTTTTTGGTGAGTTTGGCAGTACTGTTTACTAAAAACCAATGATATAATAGCAGAGGGAGGAACACTCCCAAACTCATTCTATGAGGCCACCATCACCCTGATACCAAAACCAAAGATGTCACAAAAAAAGAAAACTATAGGCCAATATCACTGATGAACATAGATGCAAAAATCCTCAACAAAATACTAGCAAACAGAATCCAACAGCACATTAAAAGGATCATACACCATGATCAAGTGGGGTTTATCCCAGGAATGCAAGGATTCTTCAATATATGCAAATCAATCAATGTGATACACCATATTAACAAACTGAAGGATAAAAACCATATGATCATCTCAATAGATGCAGAAAAAGCTTTTGACAAAATTCAACACCATTTATAATAAAAACTCTCCAGAAAGTGGGCATAGAGGGAAGCTACCTCAACATAATAAGGGCCATATGTGACGAACCCAAACCAACATCATTATCAATGGTGAAAAACTGAAACCATTTCCTCTAAGATCAGGAACAAGACAAAGGTGCCCACTCTCACCACTATTATTCAACATAGTTTTGGAAGTTTTAGTCCCGGCAATCAGAGAACAAAAAGAAATAAAAGGAATACAAATCGGAAAAGGAGTAAAACTGTCACTGTTTGCAGATGACATGATACTATACATACAGAATCCTAAAGATGCTACCAGAAAACTATTAGAGCTAATCAATGAATTTGGTAAAGTAGCAGTATACAAAATTAATGCACAGAAATCTCTTGCATTCCTATACACTAACAACGAAAAATCTGAAAGAGAAATTAAGGAAACACTCCCATTTACCAATGCAACAAAAAGAATAAAATACCTAGGAATAAACCTACCTAAGGAGAAAAAAGACCTGTATGCAGAAAACTATAAGACACTGATGAAAGAAATCAAAGACGATAGAAACAGATGGAGAGATATACCATGTTCTTGGATTGGAAGAATCAATACTGTGAAAATGACTCTACTACCCAAAGCAATCTACAGATTCAGAGCAATCCCTATCAAACTACCAATGGCATTTTTCACAGAACTAGAACAAAAAATTTTACAATTCATATGGAAACACAAAAGACCCCGACTAGCCAAAGCAATCTTGAGAAAGAAAAATGGAGCTGGAGGAATCAGGCTCCCTGACTTCAGACTATACTACAAAGCTACAGTAATCAAGACGGTATGGTACTGGCACAAAAAGAGAAATATAGATGAATGGAACAGGATAGAAAGTCCAGAGGTAAACCCATGCACATATGGTCACCTTACCTTTGACAAAGGAGGCAAGAATATACAATGGAGAAAAGACAGCCTCTTCAATAAGTGGTGCTGGGAAAACTGGACAGCTACATGTAAAACAATGGTATTAGAACACTTCCTAACACTATACACAAAAATAAACTCAAAATGGAGTAAAGACCTAAATGTAAGGCCAGACACTATAAAACTCTTAGAGGAAAACATAGGCAGAACACTCTATGACATACATCACAGCAAGATCCTTTTTGACCCACCTCCTAAAGAAATGGAAATAAAAACAAAAATAAACAAATGGGACCTAATGAAACTTCAAAGCTTTTGCACAGCAAAGGAAACCATAAACAAGATGAAAAGACAACCCTCAGAATGGGAGAAAATATTTGCAAACGAAGCAACTGACAAAGGATTAATCTCCAAAATATACAAGCAGCTTATGCAGCTCAATAAAAAAAAACAAACAACCCAATCCAAAAATGGGCAGAAGACCTTAACAGACATTTCTCCAAAGAAGTTATACAGATTGCCAACAAACACATGAAAGGATGCTCAACATCACTAATCATTAGCGAAATGCAAATCAGAAGCACAATGAGGTATCACCTCACACAGGTCAGAATGGCCATCATCAAAAAATCTACAAACAATAAATGCTGGAGAGGGTGTGGAGAAAAAGGAACCCTCTTGCACTGTTGGTGGGAATGTAAATTGATAGAGCCACTATGGAGAACAGTATGGAGGCTTCTTAAAAAACTAACAATAGAACTACCGTATGACCCAGCAATCCCACTACTGGGCATATACCCTGAGAAAACCATAATTCAAAAAGAGACATGTATCACAATGTTCACTGCAGCACTATTTACAGTAGCCAGGACTTGGAAGCAACCTAAGTGTCCATCGACAGATAAATGGATAAAGAAGATGTGGCATATATATACAATGGAATATTTCTCAGCCATAAAAAGAAATGAAATTGAGTTATTTGTAGTGAGGTGGATGGACCTAGAGTCTGTCATACAGAGTGAAGTAAGTCAGAAAGAGAAAAACAAATACAGTGTGCTAACACATATATATAATATATGGAATCTAAAAAAAAAAAAAAAAAATGGTTCTGATGAACCTAGGGGCAGGACAGGAATAAAGATGCAGATGTAGAGAATGGACTTGAGGACACAGTAGGGGCGGGGGAAGGGGAAGCTGGGACGAAGTGAGAGAGTGGCATGGACATATATACACTACCAAATGTAAAACAGATAGCTAGTGGGAAGCAGCTGCATAGCACAGGGAGATCAGCTCTGTGCTTTGTGACCACCTAGAGGGGCGGGATAGGGAGGGTGGGAGGGAGACGCAAGAGGGAGGGGATATGGGGATATATGTATACATATAGCTGGTTCATTTTGTTATACAGCAGAAGCTAACAAAACATTGTAAAGCAATTATGCTACAATGAAGATGTAAAAAAACAAAACAAAACAATGATATAGTTTAGTTACAGTCCAAAAGAGGAAAAAAAAAAAAAAAAAAAGAGTACTGCTTAAATCTGCTTTATTTCATAAGGGAAATAAGGGAACTCAAGATTTTTTTCCTTTTATCGTGGCCTCATTTCCAAGGCCTGCACTTCCTAATAATTCAATTCAGGACAGTCTGAGAATTACAACATGGCAAAAGGAAAAGTCATAGACGTGAGTGGTTAATTGGATGTAAAGGGTTACAGATCAGATGAATCAAAACATAGGAGGGGAAAATGGAAGGCTTTACATATAGGATATGACTTACTGAAAATCCAAAGTTAGAGCCAAGATTCACTCCTGAGGAGAAAACAACAACAACAGATAGTGTTTCTCAGTTTTTGTTTGTTTGGTGGATGACCTTTGAGAGGTGTTTCTTCTGTTCTTGGATCATTTTCAAGCCAGCAATGCCCCTCAGTTCAAGTCTGGATGATCTGAAAGTCACAGCAAAGGAAGAATCAGTATCTTGCACATAGCAGGCATTCAGTAAACATTTTTGGAATGAAGAAATGAAGGGTTTTCAGGACTTAGTATGCATGAAGTGGGACAAGAATCAGGAGAATCAAATCCAGCTGCAAAGAAGAAATGGGCTATAGTACGTACTGCAACTCACTGAAAACCCACTTACTAAAGGGATGAAGAATGGGGCAATGAGTCTCAGGTTCTATTTGATTTATAATTCCTGAGAGCTGTTTCCTTTTATCTTGGTTTCTTTTCAAGGCCACAATGACCCTCTGAAGTTCAGATATGGATAAAAAGGAGATTGATTAGTTATGGCAAAGGCAAAAAACTTGAGGCTTCTCAGCTCTTGTGATCTTGTCCAGGACTAGCTACGAAACCCAGGATCTCATGGGGTAGACTTACTTTTACTGCATTTTTCCTCAAAAAATTCCAACCATGATGTCTGCATTTGACAGAGCCAGTGATATTTCTCAAGTTGTTCCAAACCTTTCCCACTCTCAACTCCCAACTGCATGTTGCTATTTTGCTCTCATCAGAGCACCTAGCAGTTCTGCTTAATCTAGATGTGAGGTGACCCCCTTCCAGACAAGAGCTATGAAGAGGAAGGGCAGGCTCTGGATCCCCGGCTTGGCCACTTTCTCCCGAGCCTGACTATATTGATGATCTTTTTTTATTTTCAATCTCTGCCTGCTGCCTGTCTCTGATTACTCGCATGCTTGCGTTTCCCAGTCCTAGAAAACACGCTTCCATTTGGCTCTCCTCCACCAGACTACTTAAAGAGAAGTTTTTACTTCCTGCTTCAACTTTCTGACCTTCCTCCCATTAGCCCCTCAATCACAGTAATCTGGCTTCCACTCCCACTGTGCTAAAGGCAGCTGCTTCTGGCAAAGGTCACTGAAAACATATGAAAGATAATACATGAGGTCTTCTTTGAATTCCTCATCCTATTTGAATTCTCTGTAGTGTTGGTAGTACTCTATGGAGTACTTCTTTCCTGGCCTCTGAAATATTGCTCCTTGTTTTTATACCTCTCTGGACAGTTCTTTTTTTTTTTTCATTCACTCCTAAAATTTTGCCCATCCCTGAAATGTTGGTGTTCCTAAAGGTTCTACCCCTGAGTCTCTTCTCATGCCAACACATTCCCTGAGTGATATGAACCTGCTCCCTTAGCTTCAGGTACTGCCTGAAAATTCCCAAATCTTCATGTCTAGGCTGTCTCCACTCCTGGAGCTCTCTCTTAAAGAAGCACAGTAGGTTAATTAGAAAACAAATGAGCCAGTACAGGAAGACCTTCATCCATTTCACCTCCACTAATCCTGACATTTCTTTGCTGACAGGAAAGGAAGTTAGGAGGAGGGACGATAAGCCCTGTTACAGAACCCCTGGCACTGGCAATAGACCTCCCCTTAACGGCCCATAACCTCTAAGTAAAATCTCATGGGAGGTAAGTCTCTGTACGGACACTACGTGCCAACATCCCTTTCAGAAAATAATAATGAGATGGCCCTGAAGTCAGCTAGAAGAAAGCAGAGTTGCAAGTACCACATGGGTGGTTCAGTTTGCGTTTGAGTTTTTAGGGGGAGTTTGAGTTTTTACTCATTTGAGACCCAGCTTGCCACTGGTTCCCAAGTCCCACCCCTCCCCACGTGTGGAGAATGTAGAAGACTGGGAAATTGCCCAGGAGAGAGGGGCTACGTTCCAGGATCCAACAGCCTCCTTTTAAACTGCCTGCAAGCATCCCATACACAACAGTTCCAGAACTGATCCTATCCCTCTGGCTGTACTCCCATTCTAGTTGACAGTATCACCTTTCACCCTCTTGGCCCAGATGGAAACCTGTTATTGGAGACTTCTCCTCTTCATTAGTGCCCCCTTCAGTTCTAGGACACAGATGTCTCTCCAGACTGGCTCCTTTCTACGCTGGACCAACCTCCCACCATGTTCATCCCTCTACTCTCTACCCCATCCAGTCCACGTGTGACACTGCAGCCAGAGGAACCTGTCCAAAACACATACGGATCATTCACCTCCTTTCATTAAAACCCCCACTGATAATGTGCACGCTTTTACCTTTATGAGATCCTTTGCAACCTAACTTGACCTGTCTTCCATTTTCATCTCTGGTGACTCCTTCCCTCATCCAAGCAACAAAGGTTTTCTTTGTAATTTTTCAAACACACCATGCTAAGTACTGAGTGCCAACTACAAGTTGGCCACTCATCTATAAACTTTGGAATACAGTGAACATGAAAGGAAGGCCCCTGCTCTCATGCAACTCACATTTTAGTAGGAAGAGCCAGCGAATAAACAAATAGGATAATTTCAGATAGTGATAAGATGCTATGAAGACAATGAAATGGGGTGGATGGGGGGAGATGCGGGTCAGCTATTTTAAGTACAGTGCTCAGGGGTGGCCTGACAAGACGACTTTTAGCTGAACTTGAAGGATGAGGAGGAGCCAGACAAGCAAAGATCTGGCAGAGAGTATGTGGGGCTGTTCGAGCAGCACGTGCAGAAGGCTCTGAGGCAAGAACTAGTTTGGCAGCTTGGCATTTCCAAGGTTCCAAAACAAAGCAGTGAGGTTGGATCTTGTTATATACCTGAGGAGGGGGACAATGCCCTAGATGAGGTGAGGCCAGGTCACATGGGGTCTTATAGGCCAGGTCAAGAAGTCTGGATATTATTTTAAGGGCAAAAGGAATCTACTGAAGGATCTTGAGTGAAGTACTGACGTGCTCTGATTTACCTTCTCAAATGATCACTCTGGCTCTTCTCGGAGAAGGTGTTTTTGGTGAAGCGGAAGGGTAAGCCTCGAGACCAGCTCCATGCCTTCAGGCTTGTGCTCAGACCATTCCTAAGTCTGGAATAACAGTCTTTACTGGGTTCCAGGGTCCCAGCTCCCAGGAAGCTGAGAAAGTGGCCCCTTACTGCATTTCTTTCAGCCCAGGTCAAGCCTCGTTTAGCGATCAAGAAGAGATGGACAGGTGTCCCCCGATACACCTTGCCTCACCAACCCTTCAGTCATTCAAAAGACCACTCACTAGGCGCTGGACACACTGAGGAGAGTCCGACGAGGCCCTCCCCCGCCCTCCCTGTCGAGAGACCACTTTTTTCAGGTCCCTCCTCCATCTCTTAACTCAAGGGGCAATTCTCGATCAGACTGTGTTTGGCGTCCCGGGGCAGGGACAAATCCAGGCCCGTGGGTTGGCCGGGCAGAAGAGGCTTCTCCCTAAGATGAACGGGACCGCCTCGCAACTGGCAGCCCAGCGGGGCCCAAACCAAAGGGCCACCAAGAAAGGGCGGCGCAGCCGGCTCCAAGGCAGGATACGAACTACAACTCCCAGCAGATCCTGCGCGCGGACCGCCGATCCCTCCGCTCCCAATTTGCCCTGCCGGCTGTGTCCACCGCTGTCCGCCAAGGTCCAAGTCCAGGTTTTCTAGGCCCCGAAGTCCGTCTTCTTATCACATTTCCGGAGAGGGACGGCTGGGAGCCCTGGAGGAGAAACGGACCTTTTTGAGGAGAAACGCGGATGCAGACCATCGAAGAGACGTCGTTCTGCGGCTCCCGATTTTCGCGCGCTTTTGGCGCGGGTGGTTGTGGGTAGCGCGCCCAGGAGGGAGAAAGGAGCTGGGGGGCCTGTGATCGCGCCGCCCGCCGGGCCTGAGGGGATGGACGAGGACGATCCCCACGCTGAGGGGGCGGCGGTGGTCGCCGCGGCCGGGGAGGCGCTGCAGGCCCTGTGCCAGGAGCTGAACCTGGATGAGGGGAGCGCGGCCGAAGCCCTGGACGACTTCACCGCCATCCGGGGCAACTACAGCCTAGAGGTGAGCGGCGGCAGGTGGGGCGGCGGGACCGAGCTCGCCAGGCCCCACCCCCGCCCCGCCCCTACCCCACCCTATGGGGCGGTGGGAGTTTCCCCACCGGGAAGGGTCTCTGCCCAGCCTCGCGCCGAGGAGTGCAGAGCTGGAAGGGCGAGTGTAGATCAATCTCTCCATTTATTTTGAGGCGGGAAACCGAAGTCCGGAAAAGGAGTGGCTTGTCCAAGGTCACACGCCACTCAGGGGTCCCCTAGTCTTCAGACCAGTGCCACAAACGTCATGGGACTGCCCTTAAGTCTGCTTAAACAAACAGTTACTCTAATGGCAGACGCTTACGTGAATTGTGTGCCCAGACGCCACTGCCCAGCGCTTTAAATATGTCATCTCACTTGGTTCTCGCCGCCACACCTCTTCGAACATGTTGTGATCCCCGTTACACAGATGGGGAAGCTGAGCCCCGAAGAGGTTAAGCGCAAGGTCGCACCGTTAGAGGTGGAGCCGGAGTAAGGAGTCTGAGCCATCATCTCTCCACCCTTCCGCCTCGAGGTGTGGGTTGCTCTTTCGGCAGTATTGCCGCTGTACAGCAGTTTGATCAGAGCCAGTGTGCACACAATGCTTATCTCTCGGCCCCAGCTTCCTCCTCTCTCAGATGGGGGTAATTAGGTTATCCTGATGATAAGCACAGTGTCTGTCTCTAAACAAAATAAATGTAGGCTATCATTAGATTTTCCCCAACCGTTCTTGCATTAAGTCCTCACAACAGCCCTGTGAACATGGCAGGGCAGCGAGTATTAAACTTGCTTTGCAGGCAATATTATCAAGGCCCAGAGGATTGTCATGACCAGGGTCGTTCTGCTAATTGTCCTAGGAACCCAGACAAGCATAAGCCCAGTATAGAGGTAGAATGGTGGTGGAATGTATTTGCAATTCCTCCAGCAGCCTTATGGTCAAAGGTTTTCGTGATCCAAGAGGGCTGGACTCACCCAGAGGGCTCTCCTGACTCATCACCTGGTGAAATAATTAATCGGTGGGCTCTAAGGCATAGAGTTGGAAATTTGGAGGTATGTGTGTGTGTGTGTGTGTGTGTGTGTGTATGAGGGAGAAGAAGAGAGACTCTTGCATGTCTCCAGGGTAGGACTGGATAGACTGGATGAAGGACAGTGATGTGCATCTCTGGGTGACACGAGAGGAAAGCTGAGGAAAGAATAAGAAACTAAAGGAGATTATAAATTATGTCCTCTAGATTGGAAACAAACTTTTTAAAAGTCTGAGAAAGCATTTCTGACATTGAGTCCTCATTTGGTCTGTCACTGAAAAGCACTGCTGAGTGCAGACGGTGGTCAAGGTATTAAACTGGGCACCTCTTTCAGATTCTTGAATATGCCCAGCTTGTTCCTACTTGTGTGCTTTCTCCATGCCAATCCCTCTGCCTGGAAACTTTTCCCTCACTCCCGACTCCAGTGAAAGTTGAAGAGCTGAATCTCCAGTTAGGCTGAGTTGATCAGGATATCTTAAATGTTTGACCGAATTCACAGCTGTGTGAATTAAGATTTTGTGAGTGTTTATTCTATCTAGAGTGTTTTATTTTCCTCTTCTTTTATGCTTTGTTTTTGGTGGAGGGCATTTTTATATATCTGCTGCTTCCTAAGAACCCCTCTGCCCAGCCCCTGTCCCCTCTAGTCTACCTGACAAGCTCCTGCTTACCCACCCCACTTCCCCTGTACATTTTGGTGATTTTTCACCACTTACCACTTTTGTCTCCCTCTGTGAACCCTTCCCTGACCCCCAGTCAAATTCAGTAACTACACTATATTCTCCCGTAACACTTTCTCTTCAATTCTTTTTAAAACATATATCTCACCAATTATAGATAATAGTATAATACCTGTTCCTCTTAGCTCTACACTTGGAGTACCCTGAGGTTAGAAACTGTTTTTGTATTTCTAAGGCCTAGCATAAAGGAACTAAATTAAATACTATAGGTGCTTTTTTTTTTTAAAGGAAAAAAAATCAAAGCAGTAATTTTGGTTCTTACATTTTCTCTGTCTTAATAGTGTTTTCATCTAGTAGCCTGCATCCAAAAGCTGTAGAGTACTTGGATGCTATACCCAAACAGTTAGTTCATCAAGGCTTCGAAAAGTATTCAACCTTAAGCTTACCTGCCTCCTTTAATGCCTTGAGCAAATGAGACTTTTCACTATAGTACTTTAGGGTAGGAACATTAGGTAGCTTTATTGGTGGCTACCCATTTCTACCCACCCCTTTTGGATTATTGTGAGAAATGTTTATCAATCATTTTATTCTTTTAGAGTCTGATCTTAAAGAGGATCTGCACAACAGTATTGTGTTGTGCTATGAGATTTGAGTCTAGTTCTTAATTTTATGTAAAGCTCAGCAGTGAAGTCATAAAGTGAATCTAGCTTGGATATCTCAAGCCTAAAGCAGAGAATTAAGTGTTGAATTCCCAAATGTCACCTTTTTTGTAGCATTGTAAATTGAAGTGTCTGCTAAGATAGAGAGCCATACTTACTATTTTAAAGATTAGGGTAAATAATTCCCCAAATTTTTACCTCACAAAACTGACAGTCTCCTTTGTGTTGTGATGGGTATTAATTTTTATATGTGTAATTCTCTTGCCATCTTCTACTCTGTTCTTTCCTTTCTCTGCCAAACTGGTTAAAAAAGAAACCTAAAACTAAAATGGTAGGAACTTCAGCATCATCAAGGCCATGACTGGTGTTATAATACTGAGAAAGCTAATGCTGAGAAATTGAAAACTCTTCAATGATATTAGATTTGGGGTATAGGTGAGAGATCTATCTTTAGATTAATACGGATTTAGCATGTTACACAGGACTAAGAGTAAGGAGTTTTATACCCATTACTGCAACCAACTAAGTTTTGTGACCTTGGGCAAATATCTTCATTTCTCTGGCCTGTTAATTAATACAGGATGAAAATTAGACCACATAATTCTAAGATGTCTTTTGATTCTAGAATTCAAGCGTTTTAACGTAGTATATCCATTTTGCTGTTTTATCTATTGCCTGCCAGGGAGAAGTTATACACTGGTTGGCATGTTCATTATATGTTGCTTGCCGCAAAAGCATTATTCCCACAGTTGGAAAGGGTATCATGGAAGGAAATTGTGTTTCACTTACCAGAATACTACGTTCAGCTAAATTAAGGTAAAGCACTTTGATTTTTCAAACATTTTATAAGTCCTAAATTTAATTTTAGGATTTAATTTCTCTTTATTTTAAATCATTTAGCTTCATCCCATTCGAAGTTTGTTATCCATATAGGTATCCTTTCCCAATTCTCACATTCTTTCTCTGCCTTTCTTCCTTAAATTCTAACTCCAACCAGAGGCCTCTAAATCTTTTTAGATTTAGAGGTTCTAAATCTTTTTTCTCTAACTTTTTCATTAATATTTTAAATTTGAGAATAATTTCAAGCTTTCAGAAAAGTTGCAGAAATAAGAAAACTACAAAGAACATCCATGTACCCTTGACCTAGACTCACCTTTTATTGATATTTTACTCCATTTGCTTTATCATTTGATCTTTTTCTCTTGAATAGTATTTTTTTTCCTCAGCTATTTCAATTTAAGTGGTGTCCATTATAGCCCTTTACCCCTAAATACTTCGTGTGTATTTCCTTAAATAACTGCAGTACAGTTATCAACTTCAACAAAGTTAACATTGATACAGTAATTTTATATAATCTAGCATCTGTATTCTAGTTTTATTGGTTGATCCAGTAACATTCTTGATAGCATTTTTTTCCTTCAAGATCCAATCTTAAAAAAAAAAAATCCAATCTAGGATCAGGTATTGCATTCACTTACCATGTCTTTTTAGTCTCCTTTAAACAAGAACATTTCCACAGCCTTTGTCTTTTATGACATTGACATTTTTGAAGAGTATAGTTCACAATCACCCTGCCCCCCTTTTTAATAGATTGTTCCTCGTTTTGGATTTTTTTCATGTTTCCTTGTGATTAGGTGCAGGTTTTACATTCCTAGATGGAAAACTACATAAGTGATTTTGTGTCCTCAGTATATCACATCTAGAGGCACATGATATCCTTCTGCCTCTCATTGGTGATGTTAATTTTGATCATCTGCTAACGATGTTCTCTTGTTTCTCTACTGTATGGTTAATATTTTGTCCCTTGCAAATACTAAGCAATTGGTGGGTCTTAGCTATAGCTTTTACTCGCTCTGGTATCAACTGTATGGAACTATTTGCCTGAATACCAAACAACAGAAATGGAGTGATTCAGTTTTGGATAGTTGCTAATGTTCATAATGACTATTTGAGGTCATTGTCTATTTGCTATCCTGGGTTTCCAGGACAGAGGCGAAAGTGTAAAGCCCTATCCAGAGAGGGTTAAGTTTCAGTTCATGCTAAATTAAAAAAAAAAAAAAAATCCTCAGAACAATTTTGGTTTCTATAAATGGAAAAAGAATTAAGTCAAGACAATTTTTAAAACTTTAGTAAATATAATTTTTGTCGTTCATGATAAAAACAAAATGAAAATATAAGATAAAAGGAGTTAAGGTAATTTTTTTAAATTGAGCAAAACCTTGTCCATTGTCATATGATCTTTTTCTATTGATGTTTCTCTTTTAAATTTATTTATTTATTTATTTATTTATTTTTGGCTGTGTTGGGTCTTCGTTTCTGTGCGAGGGCCTTCTCTAGTTGCGGCAAGCGGGGACCACTCTTCATCGCGGTGCGCGGGCCTCTCACTATCGCGGCCTCTCTTGTTGCAGAGCACAGGCTCCAGACGCTCAGGCTCAGTAGTTGTGGCTCACAGGCCTAGTTGCTCCGCGGCATGTGGGATCCTCCCAGACCATGGCTCGAACCCATGTTCCCTGCATTGGCAGGCAGATTCTCAACCACTGCGCCACCAGGGAAGCCAGGGAAGTGATGTTTCTCATCACTGACCATATTAAATTTTTAAGCCTTTGTAATAATAAATTGTTGCAGAAACTGAACAGTACAAGCTCATGATAAAAATTTCAAATAATGAAAAGAGTTCTGGAGGTAGATAGTGGTAATGGTTAATGCCACTGACCTGTACACGTTAAAATGGTAAATTTTATATTGTATATACTTTTACTACAATAAAAGAAAAAAGGTTTAAAAATTTTCAAATAATACAGAAGGGTTGAAAATAGAAAGATATCTCTTTCTTTTTCCATCCCCCAGAATTTACCACTATTAGCAATTTACTGTTATTAAATTGTTAAGCAGGAAAAAATCTGTTTTTCAGTTTTTTGCGTTTTATTTGTAAGCATAAATGAGATCATTGCCATATGTATTTTTCTGTTGGTTTTCTTACTTTATATTCTGGAAATCCTTCTATATCACCATGTATAGCTCTACCTCATTAATTTTTTTTAATGACTGTGGGATATTTTAAGTTATAAGGATGTTTTATATATTTAGCCAGCCCCCTTATTGATGAGCATTTAGATTATATCCAGTCCCTTGTGATTACAGACAAGTGAACATTATTGTAAGTGTGTATTTCAGATAAATTCCTAAAAGTGTAGTGATGAGTCAAAAGATACTTTTTAAAATGTGGATTGGTTTTAAAAAAATTGTTTAAGTGTCACATTCCTAATTGCTAAAAGAGCAGTTGACCAACATCAATATGTTCATTCAGACAAATAAAAAAGAATTTCAAGTGATCATTATTATTTACATTGATTTATAATAATTTGGACTATTTTCAAAATTTCAACTTTAAATGTAATTTTAAATGACTAGATCTTTATAGATATGGGAGAATATCCATCAAATATTGTTAATAAATTATACTGCAAAATACTGTTTAAGTATAGATTTATACATACACATGTAAAACTAGCAAATTTTTATTGAATATTTACCTGTGTGACAGACAATATGTGCTAATAGTTTGCATATCTTTATTCATTTAATCCTCACAGTAATTGTATTAAATAAATCTCATTTTAAAGATGAGGAAACCAAGTCACCAAGAGATTAAATTACTTCCCAGAGGTTATATACCTAAGAAAGTGGCAAGCCTCCCAAATCATGCTGTGTTACATATGTATCTATACATTAGTATGTCTCCTTTTGAACTGTATCTATATTCAGCTTCAGTCTACAAAACAAAACAAATTTAACCAAAGCAACTTCCAACTTAAAAAGAAAGTGTCATGTAAAAATTTGTTCTGCTATTAAGGGTATTAAAAAATTATATCTATTTTATAATTTGAATTTTAAATTCATTTTAATAAAGCAGTTAGTTGTCTACATCTTATTGTTTTAAGTATTGAGAACTAATTTTTCCATATTTTTTACAAGTTTTTCAGTAACTTAAATCAAGACAACTTTCATTCATTCATTATTTTGTAGTATAATAATAGAACCTGAATGAAAAATGAGTTTTCATAATTTTAATTGGAACATTGATGATACTAATTTTTACAGAGTAATTTTCTTTTCTTTTTTTTTAAAATTAATTAATTTATTTATTTATTCTTGGCTGTGTTGGGTCTTCGTTTCTGTGCGAGGGCTTTCTCCAGTTGCGGCAAGCGGAGGCCACTCTTCATCGCGGTGCGCGGGCCTCTCACTGTCGCGGCCTCTCCCGTTGCGGAGCACAGGCTGCAGACGCGCAGGCTCAGCAGCTGTGGCTCACGGGCCTAGCCGCTCCGCGGCATGTGGGATCTTCCCGGACCGGGGCACGAACTGTGTCCCCTGCATTGACAGGCGAATTCTCAACCACCGCACCTCCAGGGAAGCCCCCAGAGTAATTTTCTCTTTTATCTTTTGCCATTAAAATTAGGTAGTGTGCCACTATTGGAACGTATGTTCCATATTACCATCCCTACTCTATACTTTGCTTTTGGTGGCAGGGTTTGGGGGAAGTGTATGTGTATGTGATAAGATATGCATTACATAAAATTTACCATTTTAACCAATTTTAATTGTACAGTTCAGTGTCATTGAATACATTCACATTGTTGTTCAACCCTCACCACCATCCATCTCCAGAACTTTTTCGCCTTCCCAAACTTAAACTCCATACCAGTTAAACAATAACTTCCCTCTTCCTCCTCCTCCCAGCCCTCGACAACCACCATTCTACTTTCTGTCTCTCTGAATTTGACTGTTCTAGGTACCTCACATAAGTGGAATCATACAGTATTTGTCTTTTTGTGACTGGCTTATTTCACTTAGCCTAATGTCTTCAAATAACAGCATAATATCGCCAAGGAAGGACACAACAAATGAATACTTAGCATAATGTCTTCAAAGAAATGGCTGATTCAGAAGCTGGGGCAGACCTATTTTTCTAACGAACCTGGAACAACTTATGCCAGAAAGTAAGGAAGTGCTCAAAAAAATGTTGGGGACATGTCCAGGGGACAAAGGAGCTAGTTTGAAAAGGCTCCCATTTGTAACCATACCTGGGATAACTTGAGCATCAAAATGAATAGGGACAGTAATGGATTATAACTCACTGAATAAAATCTATACTGATGATAAGTAGGGGAGAAGGGAAATCTCTTCCTTATATTAGAATGCCAACTAAATAGTTACATAATTGTAGAGTATCTCCCGACAAGTCACTTATCAATTACAAAGGGAAAAATAGTAACTTTGAAGTGGAAAACCTGGCAGATACCACCTAAATCAAGTACAGAGTTATTATCAATGATGGGACAAATGGTTATGACCCACTGAGAAGGATATAACATCACTTATGTAGTACTCTGTCAAAAATACATAGCCTAAATCTAATAATGAGGGAAGCATGTAGTGACATACTATAAAATAACTGACCTGTCCTCTTCCAAAATGTTGGTGTCACAAGAGACAGTCTAACGAACTGATGTAGACTGAAGGAAACTAAAAGGAAATAACACATAAATGCAGTTCATGCTACTAGATTACACCCTAGATTGGGAAATTTAAGATTGCTGTGAAGAACATTCTTGAGACAGTTGGTGAATTTTAAATTTAAATATGGACTAATAGTATTTTATCAATATAAAATTTTCTGATTTTGATAATTGCACTTAATCATGTAAGACCTCTTTCTCAGGAAATAGAAACTATATTTTTGAGTAAATACATTTTCTCTTTATGAAAATAGAAGAGAGGGCACGATATCTACACCTTACTCTCAAATGCTTTAGAAAAAAATTATATGTATGTTATATTAGGGTTCACCAGAGGAACAAAACCAATAGAATGTGTTAATATGTGTGTGTGTATATATATATATATATATGTAGAGAGAGAGAGCGCGCACGCACGCAAAAGAACATGTACACACACATGCACAGGTTGGGAAGAGGAGAGGGAGAGGGAATTTAAGGAATTGGCTCACATGGTTGTGGAGACTTGGAGAGTCTAAAATATGGGGTAGGCCAGCAGGCTGGCAACCCAGGAAAGAGTCGCAATTTGAATCCAAAGGCAGTCTGCTGGCAGGATTCCTTCTTACTTGGGAGGAGGTCAGTCTTTTTCTGTTAAGACCTTCAAACTGATTTGATGAGGCCCACCTACATTATGGAGAGTAATCTGCTTTACCCAGAATCCACCAATCCAAATGTTTATTTCATTCCAAAAAATACCTTAATGGAAACATTGGAATAATGTTTGACTGAGTATCTGGGCGCCCATACACATCTCCTTACGCCATACTTAATCTGCAAATAAAAGCCATAACAAGATCATACATTAGCCTAACATGACATAAGTATCCTTTGTACAACCAAAAATGCCTTAACCCTTTCCCCAAAAGAGGATGCAAAATCCTTGGGCGATGTTTACTCTTCTTCTTGATATCCTGTAACTTAAATACTCGGAAGTAAAGTTAACAATACTGTGGTATAAAGTCAGTACATGCTATGTTACATAACAAGTGGGTAAGAGAGGAAGGAATACAAAGATTTAATACACGCACACAAACACTTGTAGCAAAATAAGAAATACTCATTACAATTAGAGTCCTCGTTTCATAGCTGGTCACGTGGTTGTAGTTGGTATTAATAACCTTCTTCCACTGCCCACTCCATATTTCCTTTGCCTTCAGCAAGCACCTCAGCTGGTCGTGGTTTTTTACCTGGTGAGGTGACCCAAAACCTTCATTCCTGAAGAGTCTGGGCCATTAGTAGTCCTGCCTGGATTAGATTGTTGTAGTTTTCCATTGACTTCAGTCACAGGGCATGGTAATAGTAAGAGCTACCCTAAGGGATTCCTGTATTCTATTCTTTACCTCCATTCTGGAGTAGCAATCCAATTTCTCCTTGGTCATCAGGATCAGTGACTCCAGCCAGCATAGTAACTCCCTTCTTTGCCTGTTGCTTTAGAGGCATGAGGAGCCCAAAGTGGTTGGATGGCAGTCTTAACTTCTAGTTCAATGGATTATTGTTGTATCTCTTGGTGGAAGCATTACTCTCTCTGGAACTAAGACCTCTAGGCCAACAGAGTATAATGTGACAGGGACAGGAAGCAAAAATTTTGCTGGTGGGTCAATAGGGGTAATAGTGAGTGGTGCCACTCTCCCCCTACCTCTTGATTCCTGGACCTGTGAATCCTGGCTATGGAAGAAACAGCACTATATTGTTTGCTGATTCAGAGCATATACAGCCTCCTAAAGAACCTTGTTCTGCTGCTGGCTGATTGGGCACTCAGCAGTGACTGTAGGCAGATTAGCTTTGGTCCAGATTGGCAGTGGAAATCCATGAGCCCGTACATAACTTTTCTAAAAAATTTTAATCTCATCAAAAAAACATCTTCACAGAAACATCCAGAATAATGTTTGACCAACTATCTGGGCACCGTGGCTCAGTCCAATTGACACCTAAAATTAACCATCACATGTGGATACATATACAGATGATGATTCGACTTAAGATTTGTGACTTGATGGTGTGATACTGTCTCATGATGCTGGGCAGCAGCAGTGAGCCATAGCTCCCAGTCAGCCATGCAGTCAGGAGGGTAAACAACCAATACACTTACAACCATCCTGTACCCATACAACCATTCCGTTTTTTACTTTCAATAGAGTATTCATTAAACTACATGAGATAGTCAACACTTTTTTTTATCAAATAGGCTTTGTGTTAGATGATTTTACCCATCTGTAGGCTAATGGAAGTGTTCTGAGCACATTTAAGGTGGGCTAGGCTAAGCTATGATGTTTGGTAGGTTAGGTGTATTAAATGCATTTTCAGCTTATAATATTTTCAGCTTACAGTGGGTTTGTCGGGATGTAACCCCATGATAAATCAAGGAACACTTGTATGCACATATATACACAGAGAGAGACATGGATGACAAAGCAAATACACAAAATGTTAATTATTGGTGAATAAAGGAGTTCTTGTATACTATTCTCACAACTTTTTTGTAAGTTTGATGCTATTTCAAAATAAAAAGATTAAGGGATAAAAGGGAATGTTTAAATACATTTATGGTACATTCATATAGTGGAATAAAATGCAGCTCTTAAAATTATGGAAGGAGTATAACATGAACTGATATAAAAAGATCTCCAAAATAAATTACAGGAAAAAAAATGAAGTGCAGAGTATTGTAGGTAGTATGGTATCATTTGAGTGGGAAAAAAGTTTAAGTAGGTATATGTTTATAAATGCCTTAAAAAGCTCTGCAAGGATAAATAAGTAACTAGTAACAATGTAATTAGTCACTAAGGCAAAGTTGATTGCTTTAGTGGAAAAAAACTGGGAGGGCAGTGATAGCAGACATCATATATCCTTTAGTACCTTTTAAATTTTGTAATTATGCATATTACCCGTTAAAAAAAGAAAACCAGAAAGGAGAATTCTCACACATAGGGTATCATGATATACTTTTTTTTTTTTGGCTGTGTTGGGTCTTCATTGCTGCGCGCAGGCTTTCTCTAGTTGCAGCGAGCGGGATGCTACTCTTCGTTGCAGTGCGGTGGCTTCTCTTGTTGCGGAGCATGGGCTCTAGACGCATGGGCTTCAGTAGTTGTGGCTCGCGGGCTCCACAGCGCAGGCTCAGTAGTTGTGGTGCACGGGCTTAGTTGCTCTGCGGCATGTGGGATCTTCCCGGACCAGGGATCGAACCCGTGTCCCCTGAATTGGCAGGCAGATTCTTATCCACTGTGCCACGAGGGAAGCCCTGATAAAGATCTTTTAAAAAAACTCAGATTCTTAGATTTCAATCAGCATGTCTGGAGTTTGAACACCTATGGACAACTAGCTGATGATTTCTTCCACCACCTTTTTAAAAAAAAAAATTACAAGTATCGTTCTGTATATACCGCTAGACACTTAAATGAGCTTTAACACTACAAAATTTCAGTCTAAGACCATACTAACATGAGGACATAAAAAAAATGCACTCATAATTAAATAAGCCAGAAAGGTAGAGCCATTATCCATTAAGTGATATTCTGGGTATGTACTACCTTCTTAGTTTATATTTGGTGGTAGAACCACATGTTGGAACACAAACATTTGAATTTTATTCCTGCCCTGTAACAGTCTGGTGCTTTGTGATCAAATTCCAGAATCCAGTATTGGGAGATTCTGTCTTTCCTCAAACTAGTTTTGTGAACTCATCAGTCTGCTGCCTAACATTTACTTTGTAATTTATATGCAGAGTATTGTATAGGTGCTGCAGGGAATAAAAGAAGTAGATAGGTACTGCCTGCATAGTAGAAGGTATTTTATGTATTGACTACTAATTCAAAATCTACATTCCCACAGTGATTCTGGGAACCAAAGTAATTTCATAGCACTTGGAGTGAGGTTTTTGTTTTTTCTCTCTCTCTCTCTTTTTTTTTTAAAAATAAAATCAGGCATTTAATAAAGATTTTTAGGCATAAGTAGGGTGTCTTCTTTTCCTTCCCTTATATGGACTCATTTTAAAGTTGCTTTTTTTCTGTTTTTTTAGTTTAATACAGTTTTTTAGTAAAATGAAGAAGTGGATGGACATGTCAAACTTGCCACAAGAATTTCGTGAACGTATAGAAAGGCTAGAAAGAAATTTTGAGGTGTCTACTGTAATTTTCAAAAAATTTGAGCCAATTTTTTTAGACATATTTCAAAATCCATATGAAGAGCCACCAAAGTTACCACGAAGCAGGAAGCAGAGGTGAGACACTTAATCCTCATATAATTGACATAGAAATTATGATACAAACTTATTAAGGGAATTTGCATTTTTAAAAGTCTACTTTTTAATTCCATTTAATAAAACATAGTTGTCTGTCCTTTGTGAATGAGATTTTATATGTAATTTGACTTTACTATTTGTTATATTTGCTGTTTCAATTTAAGTGACAAATGTGGAATGATATTTAGTAAGTTAGTCAGATTAAAAGTACATTTTTCCCCCTTTT
Source organism: Eschrichtius robustus (assembly GCF_028021215.1). Classification (NCBI taxonomy): domain Eukaryota; kingdom Metazoa; phylum Chordata; class Mammalia; order Artiodactyla; family Eschrichtiidae; genus Eschrichtius; species Eschrichtius robustus. The sequence goes on from NC_090839.1 coordinate 22,873,488, forward strand.
TAGGAGGATTCCTTGCAGTGTTAAGGAGCTCTTTAATTTCTGTTGGACACTCTTTGTTTATACTAAGGGTAAGGTGACACTTTCAGGTGTTTTACATTTCTACTGTGGGAACTTGTGCTATTTGACCTGAAAGGTTTCTGGGTTTTATGTCTCTTTTCTTCTAAAGGTAATTTTCGTATGATTGGAGATGATTTAGTAAACTCTTATCATTTACTTCTGTGCTGCTTGGATCTGATTTTTGCCAATGCCATTATGTGCCCAAATAGACGAGACTTGCTAAATCCGTCATTTAAAGGTAAGACCTTATTTATTTTTGAAAACTGATTATCAATTTTTAGAAAAAGAGTTTCAAAAATTGACCATATTCTCTTTTCCCTCCATTGCTCTTTATACCCTGTCAAATTAGGTTTACCGTCTGATTTCCATACTGCTGACTTTAGGGCTTCTGAAGAGCCTCCCTGCATCATTCCTGTACTGTGTGAACTACATGACGGACTTCTGGTAGAAGCCAAAGGAATAAAGGAGCACTACTTTAAGCCATATATTTCAAAGCTCTTTGACAGGAAGGTACTATACTTACAATTAAATGACTCAGATTTTGGGGGGTCAGCAGCAGCGGCCTCAAGGGGAAAAGCAATATTTTAAGCAAGTTCTTAACATTATAGGACTCAGGGTCAAGATTCCCAGGTTTCAGTCTCTGATGTGATGTGCAGTTGTCCTGTGATTTTCTGTGATGTGCAAAACTGAGCTGTTGAAGAATGTGACCATCTGTATGTACTGTCAAGTAAATGCACTGTCAGAGGCAACTATAGGAGGTTCTGATAGAGAATTATAAAGAACAGAACATCAGAGTAAGCCTGATAAAGAATTATGAAAAGCAGGAGGTCAGAGTAAGCTAGTTTACTGCCACAATTTGAATAACTGCTGACTGTTTCCTGAAAGTAGGATGATGTATCAATATAACAACTGTAGCTTTAATTCAATATGAGTAGAGCAGAAAATCCCTTACAGTTGTGGGCTACCTACATGCATTCTGGATTTTTTTTCTCAGTAATTTACCTCGCTATTTCTATATGTTTGAGTTGGCTTTTTCCTTTGGGTCTCAATTTATTTCCCCAACGCTGAGCCATTTAATCCAGCTACAACTTGAGTTTTCTCTTTGGTTGGAAAAAAAAAAAAATAGGAATATGGATTAATTAGGTCATTATTATAGTTCCCCTCTTTGCAAATACTATTATGAGATTTTACTCTGAGCATAAAGTCTTCCCTAACTGGTTTCTTCTCTTACACATACTTCTTCTTTTTTTTTAATATTTATTTATTTATTTAATTTTATTTTTTGGTAGCATTGGGTCTTTTTTTTTTTTGAATATTAGAATTTTATTTTTTACACATATTAGTGTATATATGTCAATCCCAATCTCCCAATTCATCACACCACCACACACCCTGCCCCCCACCGCTTTCCCCCCTTGGTGTCCATACGTTTGTTCTCTACAACTGTGTCTCAATTTCTGCCCTGCAAACCCGTTCATCTGTACCATTTTTCTAGGTTCCACATGTATGCATTAATATACAATATTTGTTTTTCTCTTTCTGACTTACTTCACTCTGTATGACAGTCTCTAGATTCATCCACGTCTCTACAAATGACCCAATTTCGTTCCTTTTTTATGGCTGAGTAATATTCCATTGTATATATATACCACATCTTCTTTATCCATTCATCTGTCGATGGGCATTTAGGTTGCTTCCATGACCTGGCTATTGTAAATAGTGCTGCAGTGAACATTGGGGTGCATGTGTCTTTTTGAATTATGGTTTTCTCTGGGTATATGCCCAGTAGTGGGGTTGCTGGGTCATATGATAGTTCTATTTTTAGTTTTCTAAGGAACCTCCATACTGTTCTCCATAGTGGCTGTATAAATTTACATTCCCACCAGCAGTGCAAGAGGGTTCCCTTTTCTCCACACCCTCTCCAGCATTTGTTGTTTGTAGATTTTTTGATGATGCCCATTCTAACTGGTGTGAGGTGATACCTCATTGTAGTTTTGATTTGCATTTCTCTAATAATTAGTGATGTTGAGCAGCTTTTCATGTGCTTCTTGGCCATCTGTATGTCTTCTTTGGAGAAATGTCTATTTAGGTCTTTGGCCCATTTTTTGATTGGGTTTTTTGTTTTTTTAATGTTGAGCTGCATGAGCTGTTTATATATTTTGGAGATTAATCCTTTGTCCGTTGATTTGTTTGCCAATATTTTCTCCCATTCTGAGGGTTGTCTTTTTGTCTTGTTTGTAGTTTCCTTTGCTTTGCAAAAGCTTTTAAGTTTCATTAGGTCCCATTTGTTTATTTTTGTTTTTATTTCCATTACTCTAGGAGGTGGATCAAAAAAGATCTTGCTGTGATTTATGTTGAAGAGTGTTCTTCCTATGTTTTCCTCTAAGAGATTTATAGTGTCCAGTCTTACATTTAGGTCTCGAATCCATTTTGAGTTTATTTTTGTGTATGGTGTTAGGGAGTGTTCTAATTTCATTCTTTTACATGTAGCTGTCCAGTTTTACCAGCACCATTTAGTGAAGAGTCTGTCTTTTCTCCATTGTATATCCTTGCCTCCTTTGTCATAGGTTAGTTGACCATAGGTGCCTGGGTTTATCTCTGGACTTTCTATACTGTTCCATTGATCTATATTTCTGTTTTTGTGCCAGTACCATATTGTCTTGATTACTATAACTTTGTAGTATAGTCTGAAGTCAGGGAGTCTGATTCCTCCAGCTCCGTTTTTTCCCCTCAAGACTGTTGGCTCTTCGGGGTCTTTTGTGTCTCCATACAAATTTTAAGATTTTTTGTTCTAGTTCCGTAAAAAATGCCACTGGTAACTTGATAGAGATTGCATTGAATCTGTAGATTGCTTTGGGTAGTATAGTAATTTTCACAATATTGATTCTTCCAACCCAAGAACATGGTATATCTCTCCATCTGTTTGTATCATTTTTAATTTCTTTCATTAGTGTCTTATAGTTTTCTGCATACAGGTCTTTTGTCTCCCTAGGTAGGTTTGTTCCTAGGTATTTTATTCTTTTTGTTGCATTGGTAAATGGGAGTGTTTCCTTAATTTCTCTTTCAGATTTTTTGTTGTTAATGTATAGGAATGCAAGAGATTTCTGTGCATTAATTTTGTATCCTGCAACTTTACCAAATTCATTGATGAGCTCTAGTAGTTTTCTGGTGGCATCTTTAGGATTCTCTATGTATAGTATCATGTCATCTGCAAACAGTGACAGTTTTACTTCTTCTTTTCCAATTTGTATTCCTTTTATTTCTTTTTCTTCTCTGATTGCCGTGGCTAGGACTTCCAAAACTATGTTGAATAATAGTGGGGAGAGTGGGCATCCTTGTCTTGTTCCTGATCTTAAAGGAAATGCTTTTAGTGTTTCACCATTAAGAATGATGCTTGCTGTGGGTTTGTCATATATGGCCTTTATTATGTTGAGGTAGGTGCCCTCTATGCCCACTTTCTGGAGAGTTTTTATTATAAATGGGTGTTGAATTTTGTCAAAAGCTTTTTCTGCATCTATTGAGATGATCATATGGTTTTTATTCTTCAGTTTGTTAATATGGTGTATCACATTGATTGATTTGCATATATTGAAGAATCCTGCATCCATGGGATAAATCCCACTTGATCATGGTGTATGATCCTTTTAATGTGCTGTTGGATTCTGTTTGCTAGTATTTTGTTAAGGATTTTTGCATCTATATTCATCAGTGATATTGGTCTGTAATTTTCTTTGTCTGGTTTTGGTATCAGGGTGATGGTGGCCTCATAGAATGAGTTTGGGAGTGTTCCTTCCTCTGCAATTTTTTAGCAGAGTTGGAGAAGGATGGGTGTTAGCTCTTCTCTAAATGTTTGATAGAATTCACCTGTGAAGCCATCTAGTCCTGGACTTTGTATGTTGGAAGATTTTTATCACAGTTTCAATTTCATTACTTGTGATTGGTCTGTTCATATTTTCTATTTCTTCTGGTTCAGTCTTGGAAGGTTATACCTTTCTAAGAATTTGTCCATTTCTTCCAGGTTGTCCATTTTATTGGCATAGAGTTGCTCGTAGTAGTCTCTTAGGATGCTTTGTGTTTCTGTGTTGTCTGTTGTAACTTCTCCTTTTTCATTTCTAATTTTATTGATTTGAGTCCTCTCCCTCTTTTTCTTGATGAGTCTGGCTAATGGTTTATCAATTTTGTTTATCTTCTCAAAGAACCAGCTTTTAGTTTTATTGATCTTTGCTATTGTTTTCTTTGTTTCTATTTCATTTATTTCTGCTCTGATCTTTATGATTTCTTTCCTTCTGTTAACTTTGGGTTTTGTTTGTTCTTCTTTCTCTAGTTCCTGTAGGTGTAAGGTTAGATTGTTTATTTGAAATTTTTCTTGTTTCTTGAGGTAGGCTTGTATTGCTATAGAATTCCCTCTTAGAACTGCTTTTGCTGCATCCCATAGGTTTTGGGTCGTCGTGTTTTCATTGTCATTTGTCTCTAGGTATTTTTTGCTTTCCTCTTTGATTTCGTCAGTGATCTCTTGGTTATTTAGTAACGTATTGTTTAGCCTCCATGTGTTTGTGTTTTTTACGTCTTTTCCCCTGTAATTTATTTCTAATCTCATAGTGTTGTGGTCAGAAAAGATGCTTGATATGATTTCAATGTTCTTAAATTTACTGAGGCTTGATTTGTGAGCCAAGATGTGATCTATCCTGGAGAATGTTGTGTGTGCACCTGAGAAGAAAGTACAATCTGCTGTTTTTGGATGGAGCGTCCTATAAATATCAATTAAATCTATCTGGTCTGTTGTATCTTTTAAAGCTTGTGTTTCTTTATTAATTTTCTGTCTGGATGATCTGTCCATTGGTGTAAGTGAGGTGTTAAAAGTCCCCCACTATTATTGTGTTACTATCATTTTCCTCTTTTATAGCTGTTAGCAGTTGCCTTATGTATTGAGGTGCTCCTATGTTGAGTGCATAAAAATTTATAGTTGTTATATCTTCTTCATGGATTGATGCCTTGATCATTATGTAGTGTCCTTCCTTGTCTCTTGTAACATTCTTTATTTTAAAGTCTATTTTATCTCTTATAAGTATTGCTACTCCAGCTTTCTTTTGATTTCCATTTGCATGGAATATCTTTTTCCATCCCCTCACTTTCAGGCTGTATGTGTCCCTAGGTCTGAAGTGGGTCTCTTGTAGACAGCATATATGTGGGTCTTGTTTTTGTATCCATTCAGCAAGCCTGTGTCTTTTGGTTGGAGCATTTAATCCATTCACGTTTAAGGTAATTATCGATATGTATGTTCCTATTATGATTTTCTTAATTGTTTTGGGCTTGTTTTTGTAGGTCCTTTTCTTTTGTGTTTCCCACTTAGAGAAGTTCCTTTAGCATTTTTTGTAGAGCTGGTTTGGTGGTGCTGAATTCTCTTCGCTTTTGCTTGTCTGTAAAGCGTTTGATTTCTCCATCGAATCTGAATGAGATCCTTGCCGGGTAGAGTACTCTTGGTTGTAGGTTCTTCCCTTTCATCACTTGAAGTATATCATGCCACTCCCTTCTGGCTTGTAGAGTTTCTGCTGAGAACTCAGCTGTTAACCTTATGGGAGTTCCCTTGTATGTTATTTGTCGTTTTTCCCTTGCTGCTTTCAATAAATTTTGTTTGTCTTTAATTTTTGCCAATTTGATTACTATGTGTCTCGGCCTGTTTCTCCTTGGGTTTATCCTGTAAGGGACTCTCTGCGCTTCCTGGAATTGGGTGGCTGTTTCCTTTCCCATGTTACGGAAGTTTTCGACTATAATCTCTTCAAATATTTTCTCGAGTCCTTTCTCTCTCTCTCTTCTCCTTTTGGGATCCCTATAATGTGAATGTTGTTGCGTTTAATGTTGTCCCAGAGGTCTCTTAGGCTGTCTTCATTTCTTTTCATTCTTTTTTCTTTATTCTGTTCCATGGCAGTGAATTCCACCATTCTGTCTTCCGGTTCACTTATCTGTTCTTCTGCCTCAGTTATTCTGCTATTGATTCCTTCTAGTGTAGTTTTCATTTCAGTTATTGTATTGTTCACCTCTGTTTGTTTGTTCTTTAATTCTTCTAGGTCTTTGTTTAGCATTTCTTGCATCTTCTCGATCTTTGCCTCCATTCTTTTTCCGAGGTCCTGGATCATCTTCGCTATCATTATTCTGAATTCTTTTTCTGGAAGGTTGCCTGTCTCCACTTCATTTAGCTGTTTTTCTGGAAGTTTATCTTGTTCCTTCATCTGGTACATAGCCCTCTGCCTTTTCATCTTGTCTATCTTTCTGAGAATGTGGTTTTTGTTCCACAGGCTGCAGGATTGTAGTTCTTCTTGCTTCTGCTGTCTGCCCTCTGGTAGATGAGGCCGTCTATGAGGCTTGTGCAAGTTTCCTGATGGGAGGGACTGGTGGTGGGTAGAGCTGGCTGTTGCTCTGGTGGGCAGAGGTCAGTAAAACTTTAATCCGCTTGTCTGCTGATGGGTGGGGCTGGGTTCCCTCCCTGTTGGTTGTTTGGCCTGAGGCGACACAACACTGGGGCCTACCTGGCCTCTTTGGTGTGGCTAATGGCGGACTCTGGGAGGGCTCATGCCAAGGAGTACTTCCCGGAACTTCTTTTGCCAGTGTCCTTGTCCTCACGGTGAGACACAGCCACCCCCCACCTCTCCAGGAGACCCTCTAACACTAGCAGGTAGGTCTGGTTCAGTCTCCTATGGGGTCACTGCTCCTTCCCCTGGGTCCTGATATGCACACTACTTTGTGTGTGCCCTCCAAGAGTGGAGTCTCTGTTTCCCACAGTCCTGTCAAAGTCCTGCAGTCAAATCCCGCTAGCCTTCAAAGTCTGATTCTCTAGGAATTCTTCCCGTTGCTGGACCCCCAGGTTGGGAAGCCTGACGTTGTGCTCAAAACCTTCACTCCAGTGGGTGGACTTCTGTGGTATAAGTGTTCTCCATTTTGTGAGTCACCCACCCAGCAGTTATGGGATTTGATTTTATTGTGATTGTACCCCTCCTACCGTTTCACTGTGGCTTCTCCTTTGTCTTTGGATGTGAGGTATCTTTTTTGGTGAGTTCCAGTGTCTTCCTGTTGATGATTGTTCAGCAGTTAGTTGTCATTCCGCTGCTCTCGCAAGAGGGAGTGAGAGCACGTCCTTCTACTCTGCCATCTTGAACCAATCTCCAGCCTTGGGTCTCAGTTGCGGCATGAGGGATCCTCCCCTGCGGCGCGCGGGCTTCTCTCCAGTTGTGGTGCATGGGCTCCAGAGTGCGTCGGCTCTGTAGTTGTGGCCCGTGTGCTCAGTAGTTGTGGCGCACAGGCTTAGTTGCCCCACGGCATGTGGGATCTTAGTTCCCCAACCAGGGATCGAATCCCCTGCGTTGGAAGGGGGATTCTTAACCACTGGAATGCCAGGGAAGTCCCTCTTGGACATCCTTTTGTATTTAGTCTTATCTTTCAGCAAACAAACAAGTATTTATTTATGTGTATATATACACAGTATATATTTTTGTGTGTATATGTATGTCTATGTAAAATATCTCTTTGTAGAACTTTAATCTCCAGCAAAATAAACTTTTAAAGGAACTCAAGGATTATGTCTATTGTGCTTTGCCGAAGCAAGGCACTAGTGGCCCCTGGCTATGATGACCATTCATCTTGGTTTGCCTGAATTATCTGGGTTTTGGCTGTTGTCTTGGCATAATTATTATAATGTCTTATTTCACTCCAAAAGTATCCTGGTTTGGACAGTGGTTCTCCTGCCCATGGGCCAGATGCTTTATTTGGCCTGTTTAGGGTGTTTTAATTTTTTATTTCATTTTTATTTTGTTCAATTTTTAACTTACACATAAAGATCTTTTGTATGAAAATTTTTTAAAAATCAGAAGCTATGGCAATACTGGTTTGCAATTTCTACATGGTAACTGTTGTCAAGCTAAATGGTGGCCACCTCTTTTGGCCACCTCTTGTAGGATGGGAAGTGTGCTTTCTGCCCTTTTCATTTATGTATGTTGATCCCTGACCCCTGAAGTCATTTGAGTTTGCAACCCTTGTTATGTAGTAATCTAAGTATAGTGTGGATACACAGAAAGTATTGCTAACAGTGTAGTTTTCCTCTGTCACCAGTAACAGTACATATATTCCTTTCAAATCTTTTGCTTGCCTGACATACATTATCATTCAGTAACTGTTAGTTTCCATTTTCCATAGACCAGTGTTTAAAATTGGACAGCTTTCATGAGAATCACTTGAGGAATTTGTTAAAACTGCTGCCTTAGTTCAGACCTTGAGGTCTGTCAGTCTGCATTTTTAACAAGTTCCCCTACATGATTGTTATGTCACTAAAATTTGGAAACCACTGCTATAGACTACAAAGTATTTTCAAAACTTGACTTTAAATGTTTTTTAATATTTTATTGCATACTAAATAGGATTTACAGGTCTGAAAGAAATATTTAGTAATTCTATTTTGTGTGTGTGTGTTATTTATAATAACTACCAATGTGAAAATTTAGATAAATGTAGTATTTTTGTGTGTATGTTAATATGCTTACTTACATGAAGTCACAAAATGGCTTTTTTCCCCCAGATTTTAAAGGGAGAATGCCTTCTGGACCTTTCTAGTTTTACTGATAATAGGTAAGTGTCTAGCACTGATGGTATCTGGCATATCATAAGCTGACAGTATGATTTGTTGCACTTTGTTAAGTGAAATGTTGTATGAAGGTAACTGCTCCAAATTCAAGTTCCTTCTGTTTTGGTGGCATTGAGTGGGTGTTATCACTAAGCCTTGCTGTCTTTAAGTACATTTATTTTAAGATCCCATTGGCTCTTAAAACAGCTGCTCTCCTGAGAAACTGATAAACAGACCCAGTGACTTCTGTATTTGACTTTACATTCTTTCATTAATCAAATATTGGCAAATTCAGAATGTGCTTATATTTCAAGGCCACACACAGTTGTTTCCTCAATGATCAGGTCTTAATTAGGTTCAGCTAGTTTCCAGATTAAGTGTATATTCTTTTCACTCACCTTTCAAAGTAATTTATTGCCATGTATGTGAATGTGAAGAATGTCTGTGATCGGATAGAAACCTCTGATATTGTTATATGGGCAAAGTTAATAAAAACTAGAAAGTCATGAGCTTTTCTAGTCTGTGGAGTCAAAATCTATCAAGTCAAGATAAATCCATTGTGTAACTTAGTTTTATTCTAGCAGCTTAAAATAATTCTCTTTTCAGCAAAGCAGTGAACAAGGAGTATGAAGAATATGTTTTAACTGTTGGTGACTTTGATGAGAGGATCTTTTTGGGAGCAGATGCAGAAGAGGAAATTGGAACTCCTCGAAAGTTCACTGGTGATGCCCCATTAGGGAAACTGACAGCACAGGCTAATGTGGAGTGTAACCTTCAACAACACTTTGAAAAAGTAATTAACCTAGCCTGGCCTCAGTCTTGAATGATCTTTTTCTCTGTGTGTGTGATTCTACTAACAGCAGAAGCATCTTTCAAGTTAAATCTTGAGTTTCTTCTACTAATTGATGTTTCCCATGAAAGCCTTAAAAGGTATTTTTCAAAACTATGGCATTTAGTATTTTTACCTCATTTCTTGCAATTTTTCATATTTGGATATTTTCCCAGAATGCCTGGGTTTTCAGTAGAGTATGTGTCTTTGGATATGAAGAAGGATTTATGCTTTCTTCCTATTTTTTCTTTGCATCACTTTAGCCACTCTTCTCTTGCTTTAAAATTTAGTTTGCTTTCCTACCCATGACGAACTATGTGCTCTTCCCAAACTTTAGCCATATAACTCTGGATTTGATTGTTAATAGCCACGGCTTAATTCTGTATTTATGTGTTAGGTGGGTTGGAGGATGAGGTCTAATGGAAAATTCACTGGTCCAGAAGATAGAAACCTAAGTTTTAGTCCCAGCTCTGCCATTACCTTTGTCAGCTTAAACAAGTTTTTTAACTTCTCTGTGCCTATTTCCTCATATGTAAAATGAAAATGTGCCTGTTATATTTCAAATGAATGTTATGAAGATAAAATGAGTTATGGATAGAAAGCACTTTGGGAAAGTGTTATTTAAAGGTAGGATGTTATTAGCATAATATTGCTAAAAATTTGGTGGGTAACCAGAAGAGGGGGAAAAAGTAACCTATAAACATGAATAGAGAAGATGGTATATGTACTGAATTAAGCACATAATGGGGAAGAAGGTAGCTTTTTAATCTCACATAATTTTCTTTTCTGACAGAAAACATCATTTGCACCTTCTACACCACTGACAGGACGACGATATTTAAGAGAAAAAGAAGCAGTCATTACTCCTGTTGCGTCAGCCACCCAAAGTGTGAGCAGGTTACAGAGTATTGTGGCCGGACTGAAAAATGCACCAAGTGAACAACTTGTAAACATTTTTGAGTGAGTACAATACTAGTATTTTTCCAAATGTCTCTTTTAAATTAGATTCTGTATTCCATTCTGTTTTCAGTACTTCCGAATTCTGGAGATAGTGGATATACATCTGGCAAGTTTTACTGTACCATTTCAATCACAAAGTATGTTGACCTAAAATCAGATAGAAGTACCTATTAAAAATTATATATAAATTTTATTTCATATTACTATAGACTTTCAAGGTTAAATGCATCTTAAAGGTTATTTAGCTCCAACATTCCATTCTGGTAACACCCCTAATTTATGCATTACTGTTTTTCTTTTTACATTGATTTTAAATGGGTTCAATATAAATGTCCATCAAATGGGAGACTGGTTACATATTGATGGTACAGCAGTAAAATGGAATTTTATGCAATTGTCTAAGAAAAAGAAGCATATTTCGTAGTAAAGATGATAAAGTCAGGCCATATTAGAGAACCTTATTTCCTGATACCTAATGAAATAACAGAATAGTAAAAGTCAGCAAACTATCTATCAGCAGAAACCAAATGAAGAGAGGGATATGATTTCATGCTATAATTTTCCAAAGTGGTGTTCAGGAAAGGAAATGGATGCGTCTGGTATGCCCATCCCCAAGAAGCATTACTGGGGGAAAAGGGTATGTTGATGGGACTTTTTTATTTATTTATTTATTTATTTATTATTTTTGGCTGCGTTGGGTCTTTGTTGCTGCACGTGGGCTTTCTCTAGTTGTGGCAAGCGGGGGCTACTCTTCATTGCGGTGCACAGGCTTCTCATTGCGGTGGCTTCTTTTGTTGCAGAGTGTGGGCTCTAGGTGCGCAGGCTTCAGTAGTTGTGGCACACGGGCTCAGTAGTTGTAATGCACGGGCTTAGTTGCTCCGCGGCATGTGGGATCTTCCCGGACCAGGGCTCGAACCCATGTCCCCTGCATTGGCAGGCAGATTCTTAACCACTGCGCCACCAGGGAAGTCCTATTGATAGGATCTTGAAAATACTCATTAATACCCCAGATGTGGAGAGAAACAAATGGAGTGAGTAGGCAGATGAGTAAAAAGTCATAGAAACCTCCCCACGTGAAAGTCCCTGTATACCACCAAGATAGCAGTCCCTATCAAAATCCCAATGGCATTTTTACAGAAATAGAAAAAAAAAAATCTAAAATTCATAAGGAATTTTGAAGGACTTTTAATAGCCAAAATAATCTTGAGAAAGAAGTAAAAAGCTGGAGGCCTCACATTTCTGATTTCAAAACACATTCCAAAGCTACAGTAAGCAAAACCGTATGGTATTGGCATGTAGACTAGACATGGAATAGACTAGAGTCCCAAAATAAATGTTCACGTATATCATTAAATGATCTTTGACAAGGGTGCCAAGACTACATTATGGGGAAAGCCAGATATCCACAGGCAAAAGCATGAAGATGGACTCTTATCTTACACCATATACAAAAGATACTTTAGATACCTGTTATAGGTGGAATCATGTAGTATTTGTTTGTGTTTGGCTTAATTCACTTAGTATCATATCTTCAAGGTTCATCCATGCTGTAGCATATGACAGGATTTCCTTCTTTTTAAGCCTGAATAATATTCCATTGTATATATATACATACCACACTTCCTTTATCCATTCATTCATCAGTGGACATATAGGTTGCTTCCACATCTTGGCTGTTGTGAGTAATGCTGCAGTGAACTTGGGTATGCAAATATCTCTTTGAGATATCCACATGCGAAAGAATGAAGATGGACTTTTATCTTACACCATGTACAAAAGTTAACTCAAAATTTGTTAAAAACCTAATAAACATGAGACCTGAAACTGTACAACTAGAAGAAAACATAGGTGAAAAGCTTTATGACACTGAAATGGGCAGTGATTTCTTGGATGTGACATCAAAAGTATAGGTAACAAAAGCAAAAATAGAAAAATGGGACTATATCCCACTTAAATACTTCTGTACAGCATCGAAAATAATAAGATGAAAAGGCAACCTACTAGAATAGAAGAAAGTAATTGCAAACCATATATCAGATAAGGGGTTAATAGCCAGAGTATATAAAGAACTCCTACAACTCAAACAACAAAAAACAAAACAAAACAAAAAAACAACAAACACCTGATTTGAAAAAGGGGCAAAAGACTTAAATAGACATTTCTCCAAAGAAGACATACAAATAGCCAACAAGCATGTGAAAAAATTCTCAACATTACTAATCATCAGGTAAATGCAAATTAAAACCACAATGAGATATCACCCGTTAGGATGGCCACTATCAAAAAAACAGAAAATAACAAATGTGCTGGTGAGTATCAGAATTGGCACTCCACTGGTGGGATTATAAATGGTGTATCTGATACGGAAAACAGTATGGAGATTTCTCAAATAATTAAAAATAGAATTTTTATGACCTAGCAATCCCTCTTCTGGGTATATATCCCAAAGAGTTGAAAACAGGATCTCAAAGAGATATCTGCACACCCAAGTTTATTGAAGCATTACCCGTAAGAGCCAAGATATAGAACCACCCTAAATGTCCACTGATGAATGAATGAATAAAGAAAATGTGGTATGTACAACAGAATATTACTCAGCCTTAAAAAGAAGGAAATCTTGTCATATGCTACAATATGGATGAATCTTGAAGACATTATACTGAGTGAAATAAGCCAATCACAAAAAGACAAATACTGCATGATTCCACTTATATGAGGTATCTAAAGTAATAAGACTGATAGAAACAGAAAGTAGCATGGTGATTGCCAGGGGATGGGGGAGGGGGGAAACAGGGAGTTGTTGTTCGATGGGTATAGAGTTTCATTTACGCAAGATGAGAAAGTTCTAGAGATCACTATACACTAACATGCACATAGCTGACAATAATGTACACTTAAAAATTAAGAGGGTAAATTTGTTATGTGTTTTTACCACATAATAAAATTTTAAAAAGACAACTTAGTTGGAAGAAAATATAACTCAAGAGGCACAGCTTTGCATTAGAAGAACTTGATAAGAACATAAAATGTTTTTGCCATGTATGCTACATGGCACATGATGCTGGTCTTTTTGAACATGGGACTGGGAATTCTGAACCCTGCACTAGTTATTTGGCTGTGGGCAAGTCACATTGTTTCTCACAGTCTTGGATTTGTTTGTCATTTCTGAATTAAGACCTGTATTCTGTGTTTTATTGATAGAAAGTTAACAGAGTTAATAATATAACAGGATTAATTGCTTCTTGCCAAATGTCTGTCTTTTTTTTTTTTTTTTTTTTAATTTATTTAATTTTGGCTGCGTTGGGTCTTCATTGCTGCGTGTGGGCTTTCTCCGGTTCCGGTGATTAGGGGCTACTCTTCGTTGCAGTGCATGGGCTTCTCATTGCGGTGGCTTCTCTTGCTGTGGAGCACGGGCTCTACGCACGTGCGCTTCAGTAGTTGTGGCTTGCAGGCTCTACAGTGCAGGCTCAGTAGTTGTGGCGCACGGGCTTAGTTGATCCGCGGCATGTGGGATCTTCCTGGACCAGGGCTCAAACCCATGTCCCCTGCATTGGCAGGAGGATTCTTAACCACTGTGCCACCAGGGAAGTCCTTTTTTTTTTTTTTTAATTTTTGGCTGCGTTCGGTCTTCACTGCTGCAAGCGGGGGCTACTCTTTGTCATGGTATGCGGGCTTCTCTTGTTGTAGAGCACAGGCTCTAGGCGCGCGGTCTTCAGTAGTTGCAGCACTCGGGCTCAGTAGTTGCAGCACGTGCACCCTAGAGCGCTAGTGCTTCAGTAGTTGCGGTGCATGGGCTCAGTAGTTGTGGCGTGCGGGCTCTAGAGCGCAGGCTCAGTAGTTGTGGCACACGGGCTTAGTTGCTCTGCAGCATGTGGGATCTTCCCAGACCAGGGATCGAACCCGTGTCCCTTGCATTGGCAGGCAGATTCTTAACCACTGTGCCACCAGGGAAGTCCATCTTGCTTTTTAATGCTACATTTTTTTTACTTGTTATTCTTTTGGCTTTGATAAGAACTAAATGCAGTTTATTGTTCCAGCACAATATACACATAAACACTGTCTATCATTTTTCTTAAATCAGATGAAGAAATCTTTCTTAAATCAGGTTTATTGAAGTATAATTTATATACAGGAGTCATCCTTTTTACTGTACAGTTGTATGAGATTTGACAAATGTATACAGTTGTATAACCATCACCACCATGATCAAAACATAGAACAGTCCCCCCAAATTTACGCCCCTTTGTAGTCAATCCCTATGCCATCCCCAGCCTCTGGAAACCACTGATATGTTTTCTGTCCTTAGAATTTTGCCTTTCTAGAATTTCATATAAATGGAAGCATAATAGAGATAACATTGACTCCCCTAATGTTGAAATTCCAAAACAATATGCCAAATGATTATATTTAAAGGCTGTAGACTGGTTTGAAATATGCTGTGTTTACATATCTAGGTTTACACCTGAGAATAGGACTTTGGTCACTAAAAACTAGACTAATTTTTGACTGAAGAAATGTTGGTACTCTGGAATTTTTTTTCTGTTAATTAGGTTCCTTTTGTATTTTTTAGATCTTGTATGCGTAATCCTATGGAAAACATTATGAAAACAGTGAAAGTAATAGGAGAGACTTTCTGCCAACACTATACCCAATCAACAGATGAACAGCCAGGATCTCACATAGGTAAGAAGACAAAACTGAAACTGATAAAGCATTGAAAGTAGATAGATTGTTCCAAGAAAAATAGAAACTCAAGTTTTTTCTTTCCCTGCAATTTTTAATATATCTGATTGTAGCTTATATAAGTTTTGTTCTTTAGTTCTTAACAGCTACATTTATTTAGCACATGTTTTCCCCATGTTTCCCCCCGTAGATTTTGCTGTAAACAGACTAAAGCTTGCAGAAATTTTGTATTATAAAATATTAGAGACTGTAATGGTTCAGGAGACACGAAGACTTCATGGAATGGACATGTCAGTAAGTAAATTCACTCTCCCAGCCACTGGCAAGGTCTACAGAACCTAAGCCTGGAAGCAATGTGTTGAGAGCCTCTGTAGTTCATTGTGGGGCTCAGCAGTTAATGGCAAACTTACCCATGATGACATATTAATTGGCCTTAGTTGTCTTTGGCACACCCAGTGCTAGCCACCTCTAGGCAGAAATGTGAAATTTGTAAAATTTTTCTTTGATGCACCATCATTATCCTTTCCCTTTGGTCGGTTTTTTTGTCCTTCATTCCTAGCTAGCTAATAATGAAGTCCCCCAAGTATTAAACCAACTGATAATTAAGATATCTAGCCATACCACTCAGGGAGTTTTGAGGAATAAAATGTTGATGGCTTTTTTTTTTAATTGCTTCATTTTCTTTGGACATTTGATCAAGTCTGATCACTCTCTCCAATAGCTATGTAAAGGAATTTTTCTAAGAAGTCAGACTTATCATATGATCTTTGTTTCCTCCTCCTCCTCTCTCTTGTCACTCTTGGAGCCTTCTGACCTTCAATTCCAGTAAGAAAAGTTGATGTTTGGAGGTGCTGCTTAACTAGTGTAATAAAATTTCTCTGTGTTTGCACCCTGGAAGTTTTCTTCTGTGTTGGTTCCCCATTTTTCCTGTATGCCACGTCTTTCTTTTTCATGATTTACTAATACTTGATAGAGCATATGCTCCCATAGCTTCCGGAGAAAGAAGTAAATTTTCAACTTTTTATTTTGAAATAATTATAGATTCACAGAAAGTTGCAGAAGTAGTACAGAGGGATCCCATATATCCATTTGCCCCCAGTGGTTACATTTTACATAGTATATCAAAACTAGGAAATTGACATTAGAACAATGTATGTGTCTTGCTCTTTACCCTTATATCACATGTGTAGATTAGGTAACCACCACCAAAATCAAGATACAGAACTGTTCTGTCGCCACAAAGATCTCCCTCATACTACCCCTTTTTAAGTGACACTCAGTCTCTTTAGCCACTAATTTGTTTTCCATATCTAAACTTTTATAATACACTCTTATGAGTTCTTTTTGTTTATATTTGTTGAGGTTTATTTTATGACCCAGGATATGGTTTTTCTTGGTAAATGTTCTGGGCACTTGAAAAGAATGTGTGCTGTTGTTTGGGTGGAGTGTTCTGTAAATGTCAGTTCTATCTTGTTGGTTAATGGTGTTGAATTCTTCTGTATCCTTGCTAATTTTTTGTTTAGTTCTATCAGTTATTGAGAGGAGAGAAAGGTATTGAAGTCTCCAAATAAAATTGTGGATTTGTCTCTTTCTCCTTTCAGTTCTATCAGATTTTTTTTTAATTCATATAGTTTGAAGCTCTGCTGTTTGATGCATAGACATTGAGGATTACTATGTCTTCTTGGTGAATTAATCATTTTATCATGACAGAACATCCCTCTCTGAGTCTGGTAATTGTCTTTGTTCTGAAGTCATCTGACTGATGTTTATACAGGCATACCTAGTTTTATTGTGCTTCACTTTTTTGCGCTTCACAAATAGTGACTTTTTAAGAAATTAAAGGTTTGCAGCAACCGTACATCAAGTCTGTTGGTGCCATATTTCTAACAGCATTTTCTCACTTCATTTCTCTGTGTCACGTTTTGCTAATTGTAGCAATATTGCAAACTTTTTCACTACTATTGTATTTGTTATAGTGATCTGTGATTAGTGATCTTTACTATTGCAAAAAGATTACGACCCACTGAAGCCTCAGGTGATGGTCAGCATTTTTTAGTAATAAAGTACTTTTTAATTAAGTTATTTTTTTAGACATAATGCTATTGCACACTTAATAGATTATAATATAGTGTAAGCATAACTTTTATATGCATTGGGAAACCAAAAAATTTTGTGTGACTCACTTTATTGCGATATTTGCTTTATTGCATATTCACTTTATTGCAGTGGTCTGGAACCTGGTGTGCCTGTATATCTTTTTCCATTCTTTTACTTTCAATCTACCTGTAACATCCTTTGAAATTAGTTTCTTGTAGGCAGCATATAGTTGAGTCATGTTTTTTTTAATCTACTGTGTCAGGCTTTTTGTTTTAATAGGTAAATTTAATTTACCTATTAAATTAAATTAAATTATTGATTTGTTAGGGCATAAGTCTGCCATTTTATACTTTGTTTTCTGTTTTGTTTTTCTGTTTTCTTTTTCCTACCTTCCTGTGGGTCACTTTGAACATTTTTAGACTGTATATCTTTGTATAGATTTTTTCTTTATTGGTTGCTCTAGGTATTACTTATACATACATAATTTCACAATCCAGTGGTATAGACATTTTATCGGCTCAAGTAAAGCGTGGAAACCTTACCTTGCCTTAAGTGTCTTTTTTAAAACTGCATGAATGTCTTTATTTTATTTTATTTTTAAATTTTTTTATTTTTTGGCCACACCACGCAACATGTGGGATCTTAGTTCCCTGACCAGGGATCGAACCCACACCTCCTGCATTGGAAGCATGGAGTCTTAACCACTAGACTGCCAGGGAAGTCCAGAATGTCTTTATTTTAGACTCACACTTGATTAATAGTTGTCTGTGTATAATTTTATGATTTAAAAGGCATTGCTCCATTATCTTCTAGATTCCAGTATTGATAATTAGAAATCCAGTGGCATTCTAATTCTTTGTATTGGTATGTGACATGTTTTTACTTTCTGGAACCTTAGTTATCATTCTTTTATCACTAATGTTCTGAAATTTATAATAGAGTGCCTTAATCGTGGGTCTTTTCATTCATGTGTTGGGCATTCCTACAGAGTTGCTCTTTTAGCCCAGAAATTTACGTCCTGCAGTTCTGGGTCATTTTATTGCATTATTTCTTAGATAATGTATTGCCCACAATTTTATCTTTCTGGAGCTTTTATGATTCAGATAAAGAACCTTCTGGATTAATCCTCTTATTTTCTATTTCTTTGTCTTTTTGTTCTACTTCTAAGGATATTTACTCAATTTTTCACCATCCAATTCTAAAGAATTTTTTATTTTAGCTATATTTTCATTTCTAAGACTTATTCTTTGAGGTTAATTTAGATTTCTTTGAGGTTTTCTTCTGATGCCTGCATTGTCTCTGTTTCCTCTGAGTTTCTTTTCCATTTGTTTTGATCTTTGTTTTTCAGTTGGATGCTTTCCTCAAATGTTGGATTATTCCTCAAATATTGGATTACACCTTTGTCTTTCAGTTGGAGGCTTTCCTCAAATGTCTACTTTTTGAATGAGTCACTAAAAATGAGACATTAATAAACCCTTATGTTGACAAAACAGTTTGGCTCAAAGCTCTGTGTGCAAGAGTGAGAATAAAAGTCCAGTAGCCTCAAGTGATCATGTAGTATAGGGACCCTCAACTGTTGGTGTCTTTCAGACTTCTCTGGAATATTTCAGTTTCTTTAGAAAAGTATCTGCCTGGCTGTTGGTGTTACAGAGCAGAGCAAGGAAGGGAAACTTGGTCTCACAATTCAGTCTGCAGACTTTCACCTTTAAACCACGGTCTCTTCTATACCTGGTGTTCTCAAGCTCTGATTCTCTCTAGTTCAGTTTCTGTAGAGAATAATTCTCTAGATCCTTGTTGGGATAGACTAGAGACCTATCATCTGACTCCTTAGAGTGGTTGTTGGGTGGGGACCTGAGGACTTCTAACTACCATAAACTTAAAAATCACCCATCCATGTCAGCCCGTGCCTAACCTCTACTTTCCATTCTGCCTGTGCCTTCAGTTGCTGTGTTTTTCCCAAGTTGAGTGGAGCAGATTCATTTGTTTTAAGTGTCTCTCTTCAGGCCCTTATGTTTGACCATCCTACTTTCTGCTGAGTAATTTGTCATCCTTTCATCCAGTTTCAGTTTTCATATATGGTTTGCAGTTACAGTTAACTCCTTGTTCTATCCAAGATATTTTCTATTGCTTATTCTCTTTGTTGATTTGGAATGGTATTTGAAAGAAGGATGGCAACAAACACCATTTATAGAACTGAAAACTTATGTTAAATATTAAACTCAGTGGCGAAATAGGACTTTATCTTTTTCTTTTTCTTTTTTTTTTTTTTTGCCACGCCACGTGGCATCGGGATCTTAGTTCCCTGACCAGGGATCGAATCCATGCCCCCTGCAGTGGAAGCATGGAGTCTTAGCCACTGGACTGCCAGGGAAGTCCCAGGACTTTATCTTAGTAAAATATTTCTTTCTCTGAACTTTTAAAAATCTTAACTGTGATATACTACACCTTTGATTTTAGTGTTTTGATTAATAAACACTGCCCTCATGTTGACAAAACAGTTGACATAAAACTGTCATTTAAATAAAGGAGCCCAATTCTTATGCTTTTCTCTTGGCAGGAATATTAATTATTTTATTATTTACTCCAGTTTCAAAGTAGATTGTTGTTTATGCCTCATTTGAATTTAACATCTATCACTGAGCAAGATTATATCTTATAAGAAAATTATCAGTTTAAGAACTCAGATTTTTATCTCTGGTAATCTAGTATAATATAATGTGCACTTATATAAGTTATGGTTTATAACTTATATAAGATATAAGTTTTTTTCTTGTTTCTATAGTCTTCTTTATATAATGGCAGAGGCTAAAATTGCTGAGAAATTTATTAAACTGTGGTCTTTCTCTTCCCCAAGGTTCTTTTAGAGCAGGATATATTTCATCATTCCTTGATGGCCTGTTGTTTGGAAATTGTGCTCTTTGCCTATAGCTCACCTCGTACTTTTCCCTGGATTATTCAAGTTCTTAATCTGCGACCATTTTATTTTTATAAGGTGAGATGAGAGCAAAGTTCTGTTATGGTGTGCCTCAGGTAAACATTCTGTTTGTCTTAATGCTGAAGAAGTGAGCTGTAGTGATGTCTGGAAAATTTTCCAGAGGTATTGTGAAAGCATTCCTTTTAGGGTGGAATCAAGGACAAAAGGGAGAGGAAGAGAGGGAATCAGTAAATTAAGCCAATCACACAGCTTCAGTTTTTCCATCACTGACTTGCAAATGTGGCCAGGAACTAAGTAGTTAAGTTTGAATTTCCATATTATGAATGAAAATCATAATCCTGTTAAATAGATGTATGATGAAGAACAAAAACTCTTTCTCTCAGGAGAAAGAAAAGGTCTAAAATTAATTGTGGTCATGGTCTAGCTAATGAGGCTGTAATAACAGATGGTGCTCCTTCCCCAAATTTGAGCTAATTCATTGTGGATGAATCTTACTTACTTACCCTTTTTTACCTGCTAGAACCTTTTTCTTACAAAACACAGAGGTCACAGCTGCAGTAACATTTAATGTTACCTGATGTCTGAATTTAAGACTGATGCTATTACTATACTGGTTGGCATAATTTAGTTAATATTTTGTCATCTGTGTTACTTGCAAATTATTGATTATAGAAAAGTTAGTTTGATGAGTTAAGTTTTTATACCTAAATATACCTAAAGTTACAGAAATGCAGATCACTGAAAACCCTATCCATTTTAATTGTTGACTGAGTGGAATTTAAATTCTTTTTAGTTTTGTAAGGAAAATTGCTTCTCTATATTTACTTTAATGTTTATGTATGTGTTTCCAATTTTCCATTAGGAAATATCTGTAGTTTTATCTGAGGAAAAAGTTTAGTCTTTGCCCTCACCTAATAACAATTCATTTTTATTTGTAACATCCTTTTTTCATTCAAGAAGTTAAATGCCGTTGTTTTTTAACCACATAAATAATATATACTCCTTGAAGAAAAACAGAAAATACACACAAATGTAGATATTAAAGTCATACATTATAATCCTAATTACAAATAATAATCACTATTAATATTTTTATATATATGCTTACAGACTTTGCTCTAGATATTTACTCTTATTAAAATGGAACTATAGTGTATATAAGCAAAGTTCCTTTTAAATATGTTATTCATTCTTTCTTTTGAGCTGTTGGGAGGAATAGTCTGAGAAGGGGCAGTGAATTCAAAATAGCACTAGACTGGGAACCCAAGACCTGACTTCTACCACTATTGGGCTGTTGACCACTTTCACCTATCATTGCCTCTGTTTTCCGTGTATAAAATAAAACATGAAAACCAGAAATGTATGTGAAAGTATTTTGAAGATCTTAAAAACTTCTTTATAAATTAAAAATATATTAATAAGCCATAGAATTATGGTTCAAAGGTACTCTTGGTTCTGTGTCATTAATAACAGCAGAGCTAGCCATACATGTAAGCCTAGTCTAGAACTGACTACTTGAGACCACATGACTTTCTCAGTTTTCTCTTCTCCAGGTTATTGAGGTGGTGATCCGCTCAGAGGAGGGGCTCTCCAGGGACATGGTGAAACACCTGAACAGCATTGAAGAACAGATTTTGGAGAGTTTAGCATGGAGTCATGATTCTGCGCTGTGGGAGGCTCTCCAGGCTTCTGCAAACAGAGTTCCTACCTGTGAAGAAGTGAGTTAGGGCAAGGCTAATAATCCCATCATCTTATGAAAGCAGCTTTATTGAGACGTGATTCCCATACCATACAATTCACCCATAAGTATACGATTCAGTGGTTTTTAGTATATTCATAGGTATGTGCAGTCATCACCACAATCACTTTTGGAACACACCACCTCAACAAGAAACTTTACGTATCACTTCCCTAACCTCCATCTTCTTGACCTAGCCCCTAAGCAACCAAGTAATCTACTTTCCATCTCTATTGGTTTCCCTATTCTGGACATTTCATGTAAATGGAATCATACAATATGTGGTCCTTTTTAACTGACTTCTTTTTTTTTTTTTTTTTTAAACATCTTTATTGGAGTATAATTGCTTTACAATGGTGTGTTAGTTTCTACTTTATAACAAAGTGAATCAGCTATACATATATCCCCATATCTCCTCCCTCTTGCGTCTCCCTCCCACCCTCCTTATCCCACCCCTCTAGGTGGTCACAAAGCACTGAGCTGATCTCCCTGTGCTATGTGGCTGCTTCCCACTAGCTATCTATTTTACATTTGGTAGTGTATATATGTCCATGCCACTCTCTCACTTCGTCCCAGCTTACCCTTCCCCCTCCCCGTGTCCTCAAGTCCATTCTCTACATCTGCCTCTTTATTCCTGTCCTGCCCCTAGGTTCTTTAGAACCTTTTTTTTTTTTTTAGATTCCATATATACGTGTTAGCATATGGTATTTTGTTTTTCTCTTTCTGACTTAGTTCACTCTGTATGACAGACTCTAGGTCCATCCACCTCACTGCAAATAACTCAATTTCATTTCTTTTTATGGCTGAGTATAACTGACTTCTTTTATTAGCATAATGATTTTAGGTTCATCCATGTTGTTGTATGTATCAGCACTTCATTCCTTTTTACGGCTTACTAATATCCCATTGTATGGATATACCAGTTTGTTTATTCATTTATCAATGGATAAACTTGGGTTGTTTCCACCTTTTGACTATTATGAATAATGCTGCTATGAACATTCATGAACAAGTTTTTGTGTGGACATATGTTTTCATTTTTCTTGAGTATATGGCTAGCAGTGGAATTGCTGGGCCATATAGTAACTCTCTTTAAGCTTTTGAGGAACTGTCAGACTGTTTTCCAAAGTGGCTGCACCATTTAACGTTCCCACCATCAGTGTATAAAGATTCTAATATCTCCACATCCTCTCCAGTGCTTATTATCTGTCTTCCTGATTCTAGCCATCCTAGTAGGCATGAAGTATTATCTCACTGTGGGTTTTTTTTTGCATTTCCCTGATGGCTAATGATGTTCAACATCATTTCATGTGCTTATTGGCCATTTCTTTATCATCTTTGGAGAAATATCTATTCAGATCCTTTGCCCATTTTTTATTTGGGTTGTCTTTTTATTATTGAGTTATAGGGTTCTTTATATATTTTAGATACACTCCTTTATCCGATATATGATTGGTAAAACTTTTCTCCCATTCCATGGGTTGTCTTTTTACTTTCCTGATGATGACCTCTGAAACACAAAAGTTTTAAATTTTGATGATATCCAGTTTATCTATTCTTTTGTTGCTTGTGCTTTCAGTATCAGATCTAAGAAACCATTAATACCATCATTTTTAATTTTTTAAATATCCATATGAAGAATTAAACACTTTTAATTAGTAGTATTTACAATAAAAAGATCAAAAGCTTCTGCCTAATGCACACAAATAGCACATTTAACAGTTTAGTATCATGAGAAATTGAGTTTTCTCCCTTCACCTCTGTGTTATTCTTTTTTAACTCTTGTCTATACATCCTTCTTTGCTTTTCTGTGTCTCCTTATACTTCATTAATCTTCTTGAGTTTTCCCCTAATCTCAAACAACTGAAAGAACTATTTAAGACTAGGAAGAACTGAAAAGATGATTTCTTAAAGCCTCTCTTCCATGCTTCTTTGGTCTTTTGCAGCAGCATGTGATTAATTGGGCGATCTTCAGTATTCATCAATATTTCCATTATGGAATCCATTGGGAATGGAAAAAAAAGCTATGAACTTAAAAGAGAAGGATTTGGGTTGAAGCCCTCACTCTAATATTTAGTAGCAGTGTGTCCTTGGGCAGATTTCACATTTTAGAGCCTCAATTTTCTCATCCATAAGTGAAGAATAGCAGTGCCTACCTCATAGGTTTACTTCTAGTGGTCAGTAAACTTTACTAGATATATTATAAGATTAAGTGAGATGAACTCTTTACATATCTTTAACAACGTTAACTATTGAGCACTTTATGCAAGTTGGTATATTTTGTGAAGGACAGGGAAATAAAACAGTAAAAAAGTTAAGACTTTCTCATTTTTTCTGTTATGTTTTGATCAGTGGGTTTATCTGTGTGTAAAGCAGAGAGTTTTTGTTTTCTACAGGTTATATTCCCAAATAATTTTGAAACAGGAAATGGGGGAAATGTACAGGGACATCTCCCCATGATGCCAATGTCTCCTCTAATGCATCCAAGGGTCAAAGAAGTTCGGACTGACAGTGGGAGTCTTCGAAAGGGTAGGTTCAACATTGGTAAAACAATGAAAAAATAACAAAGATCTTTTTTTTTTTTTTTTAAATTTTTATTTATTTATTTATTTATGGCTGTGTTGGGTCTTCGTTTCTGTGCGAAGGCTTTCTCCAGTTGTGGCAAACGGGGGGCCATTCTTCATCGCGGTGCGCGGGCCTCTCACTGTCACGGCCTCTCTTGTTGCGGAGCACAGGCTCCAGACGCGCAGGCTCAGTAGTTGTGGCTCACGGGCCCAG
The DNA here is from genome assembly GCF_028021215.1 of Eschrichtius robustus. Classification (NCBI taxonomy): domain Eukaryota; kingdom Metazoa; phylum Chordata; class Mammalia; order Artiodactyla; family Eschrichtiidae; genus Eschrichtius; species Eschrichtius robustus. The sequence goes on from NC_090839.1 coordinate 22,898,173, forward strand.
CTGCTCCGCGGCATGTGGGATCCTCCCAGACCAGGGCTCGAACCCGTGTCCCCTGCATTGGCAGGCAGACTCTCAACCACTGCGCCACCAGGAAAGCCCAAAGATCTTTTTTTAGAGAAAATTTCAAGTCTTACCTAACATATTATTAAGAAATACAATTTTTTTATCAAGATTTGAAAGGGGATTAATGTTTATGCCAACACCCTGTGTGGCTCATTGCATACTTTTTATATTAAAGTAATAAGATTTCCACTCTGATTTTGAATCTAATCTATTTTTTAAATTGCAATGTCTGTTATTGTGGAAATAGTATTTTGGCTTTTTCATAAATATACACAGCTTTTCCTCAATGCTAATGGAAAACTATTTAAGCTAAATACCTACTTTTCCAAATGTGACAAAAGTTATATTCTTTATCTCTATGTCTTTAAAGAAAAAGAAACGTTTAAAGCAGAACAAAGAACTCTATGGGATACTTAAATTCATCTAATAAATTACTTATCTATACTCTCTCAAAATAGTTCATTTGAGCCTTACTAATAGGAAGATTCTAGTGCATTATTCTTTATTTTCTCTTGTGATGTAGCAAACTGATGTGTGCATCTTCTGGATTATTTAACTCTTGGATTTTTAAAAATCACTTAAAATCTTCTGATGACAATATCCCTGAATAAACCTCAGATGTACAAGTATTCAGGTTACATAGTAAGGTAGCTCAAGACCCACTTTTGGACTATAATTGTGTGTGTGTGTCTTGCTTTACATGTAGTATAAGGTCATAAAAATGTGCACGCTGTGCATGCAAAACAATCTTCATTAAGCAAGGGGAATAATTAGGATTGTTTTATGACCTTTAAAAATCTTGTCAAACCTAAAAACTCTCTTACTGTCAATTATTAATATTTAAACAAACTTAAAAATAGTAAAAATATTTACTTAGTACACTACAATTTAAAACATTGGAAACATTGAGAATGAAAATGTTTTGTTTTTAAAAAAGTCATAAAGAATCGTTTACATGGTGCTTGCCACTTTCTTATATAACTTACAATACTGAGTGAGCTTCTTTCCTGTGCCTTGGTGAACTGTCATGTTTCTTTCTAAGTTTGGACCAGCTCTTAACATTTTATCATTTGTGCTTTCAGTGTTGTGAAATATTTCTGAGAGTTCCTTTAAAGTGAAGTTTTTTGCCATCATAACTTCCTGTTGGATGTCTTCATCCTATTCATCTTAACAACTTTTCGCATTTATATCAATAAGTCTCATCTTCACACAGTTCTTCTGGCTGTATATCTAATCTCTTGAATAGCAGCAGTGTCAACATTCCTACGGTCAGCTATTTCTTCTATAACTTCAGTAACAATTTTAATTTCACTTTCAGCATTATCACTTTTCATTTCTTTGTTGGACTTTCACTTTTATGGGGGGGCCATTCCCTCTTTCATTTGTCTATTTTCATTTGTCTATTTTGTAAAATGCGGGTTTATCACTGGGAAATAAGGAGACAACATAACCATATGCTTTGCTGCCTGCATGAATTGAACCAGCAGATTTGCCCTGACCAATCACCAACAGACTTTGAAAGAAGTAACAGGATTGGTCACTGATCATGATGCACATCTATTTTTCACACAATGATTTATGTAAATCCTCATGGGAAAAGTTTGTAGTTTATGCAGTTACTCACAGTTAATATACCATGGCAACTGAAATCTGAACCTTTTTGTTAAGGCGGTCGTTAATTTATGCTATGGTAACTGAAACTCATGCATACTTTAACTGTACAAAGCCTGAACTCTGTGCGTATGCGTGTGTGTGTATCTGACTATAATGTGTATGTGTATATAATATATATAATATATATAATATATGTTATATGTGTGTGTGTGTGTGTGTGTGTGTGTTTGCAGCCTAGCTAGAGATCTCAGAACTAAGATCATGAAGAAATGGTCACTAAAATGTAATTCTGTCCTGGTGGTGGAATTTTGAGTGTTACCTTTTTCATTACAGTTTTTTGGTATCATTTGAGTTTTTTCAGTGAGCTTTTAAAAATTGAGATATAATTCACATCCCATAAAATTCACCCTTTTAAAATATACAATTCAGTATATTCACAAGACTATACAACTATCACCATTATCTAATTCCAGAACATTTTTATCACCCCCCCCAAAAAAACCTGTATCCAATAGTAATCGCTCTCTATTTCCTCCTCTACCAAGACCCTGGAACTACTAATCTATTCTTTGTCTCTATGGATCTTCCTGTTCTGGACATTTCATATAAATGGAATTATATAATATGTGACCTTTGTGATTGGCTTCTTTTACTTATCATGTTTTCAAGGTATATATATGTTGTCGCATGTGTCAACACTTCATTACGCTGAATAATTTTTCATTGTATGGATATACTGTATATTGTTTGTTCATTCGTTTGTTAATGGACATTTGGATTATTTCCTCTTGTTGTCTTTTATGAATAACGCTGCTGTGAACATTCAGGTGATATGTTATTTTTATAATTAGAAGAAAAAGGTATTTTCTTATAGGGGTTCAGGCAAGAGAATCAAATAATGGAAAATCCTTAGAAAACAATAATATTGAGCCTTGACTCTGGGAGAAAAAAGACAATTTATTAACTTATATATTTGTTAAATTTTTATTGTCTACTGCAGCTTTTCCAGTACTGTGCTAGGCAGAGAATCATTTCAAGGGTCTTGCAGCTAACTTCATGGCTATAACATGAGTTTTCCCTTGAAATGTCAGCTCTGAACATTCCAAGTCAGATTCAAGGGCTGCATTGGTTTTCTTAGATATAAGGTATCCAGGTAGACTTCTGTTAAGGGGTAATGGGAGCTACAATAGAACTTTCCACTTTTTTTACTAAGACTGGAAGTCAGAGCTGCTTTTTTAACCTCCAGAATTATGGAGAGATTTTTATTAAACCATGACTCTTCCCCACTTACCTCAGTAATACAGAGAGCTGTCAAATTATTGCCAGAGGTAATTTTTATACCTTTTAAACATGTTTTGAAAATAGATGACATGGCTATCTAATTATCTAGTAATTGTAAAAATAATTAGTGAAATGTTTTTACTTTAAAAACATGTTATATACCTGTAAAGAAACAGTGGGTTGAGGGAAGTAGGGGGAAAATGGTGGGAAAAGATGTAGGATTGGCTAGGAGAGGCTTTGCACCTAGTGGAGATGGAAGGGAGAGCAGTTTCTGCAGAAGGATAGCACTGGAAAAGAGGTTTAATCCATACCTTACTTTCTTTTTTATCAACACACTAATGCCTCAGATTAAGGCAAGTTAAGCAGAGTCATAACACTTCTACTCATCTTAATCTTCTAGTGGACTTATAAAAGATGATTCTGCCTCTACTAAATCAGAAAGCCACAGCTACTGCCTTAAACTGTTTGAAGTGTGGGCATGTGGCGAAGACAAAATTGTGAACCAAATCACTGATTTTTCCTTCTAATCAGGAGTTATTTACTAGATAAGATTGGGAGACAGAAGCTAGTTGGACTACTTTTGAAATTTAGCAGTCACCACATTCTACCTCTCACTTCTACTTTACCCTTAATATTTTGCTTCTTTAATATAGGCAGAGATTCAAGAAACCAGGAAGGTGAGCTCTCATAATTTTATTTTAAGATTTACTTCATTCTCCTCTCTCCCACTAGACTCGATTATTGCATGAGGACAGAGGCCATGTTATTAGCATAGTAACTCAATCTCTATTTGTTGAATGAGTGAGTAAACCTGACTTATTATTTTGGAATACATGTCAAACTGTTATAAATTTTTCTCTTTATTAGATACGCAACCATTGTCTCCAATTTCTGTCCATGAACGCTACAGTTCTCCTACCGCTGGGAGTGCTAAGAGAAGACTTTTTGGGGAAGACCCCCCAAAGGAAATGCTTATGGACAGGATCATAACAGAAGGAACAAAATTGAAAATTGCTCCTTCTTCAAGCATTACTGCTGAAAATATATCGATTTCACCTGGGCAAAGTCTTCTAACAATGGCCACAGCCATAGTAACAGGGACAACAGGACATAAAGTTACAATCCCATTGCATGGTAACATTTTGATGCATTTATTTTATATTTTTTCTGAGTTGGATGAAAATTTAAGAAATGTCTTATTGGATTGATCACATGGTCTTATTATTCCAGTATTTTTTCTTGAACCTGTATACTTTTTTTTTTCTTTGGCTGCGTTTGGTCTTCGTTGCTGTGCACAGGCTTTCTCTAGTTACAGGGAGCAGGGGCTACTCTTCATTGCAGTTCACGGGCTTCTCATTGCGGTGGCTTCTCCTGTTGCGGAACATGGGCTCTAGGCGTGCGGGCTTCAGTAGTTGCAGCACACGGGCTTCAGTAGTTGTGGTGTGAGGGCTCGGTAGTTGCGGCTCGTGGGCTCGAGGGTACGTGGGCTTCAGTAGTTGTGGCTTGCGGGCTCTAGAGTGAAGGCTCAGTAGTTGTGGCGCACAAGCTTAGTTGCTCCGTGGCATGTGGGATCTTCCCAGACCAGGGATTGAACCTGTGGTCTCCTGCATTGGCAGGCAGATTCTTAACCACTTCGCCACCAGGGAAGTCCCTGAACCCATACTTTTTTTTCTCTAAGAGCAGTTTTAGGTTCATGGCAAAATTGAGCCTTCCTTGCCATCGACATCCTGCACCAGAGAGACACATGTGTTACAATTGATGAACTTTCATGGACACATCATTATCACCCCAAGTCCATAGTTTGCATTAGGGTTCACTCTTTGGTGTTGTACATTCTACGAATTTTGACAAATGTCTAATGACACATATCTACCATTATACTATTATACAGAATAGTTTCACTGCCCTAAAGATCCTCTGTGCTCCACCCTTTTGTTTTGTTTTGAACCTGTAGAGGCATTCCTAGTATTATTGCACTTTGCTTTGTTGCACTTTACAGATACTATTTTTTTTTTTTTTACAAATTGAAGGTTTCTGGCAACCCTGTGTTGTCAAATGATGATTAGCATTTTTTAGCAACAAAGTATTTTTTAATTGCGGTACGTACATTGTTTTTTAGACATAATGCTATTGCACACTTAATAGACTGCAATATAGCATAAACATAATTTTTATGTGCACTAGGAAACCAAAAAATTCATGTGACTCACTTTATTATGATACTCAATTTATTGTAGTGGTCTGGAACCAAACTCGCAATGTCTCTGAGGTATGCCTGCACTGTTTTTTGAATTTTCACATTCTATAAATTTACAACCCTCTTTGTTAGGACTTATTTTATTTTCTTATCTGAGTTTTACAAATAAGTGCATTGAGCAAGAATTTTGTTTATTGATTAAAAACATCTCCTTTAGAGCTCAAAAGAAAATAATTTTATGTTTCAGAGCAGAAATAGAAAATAAGAGTATCATAACCTAGAATTACTATTTTTGTGGCTTTCTTCTAACATATTCCTATGCATAGATAGATAGATAAATAGATAGATAGATAGATAGATAGATAGATAGATAGATAGATAGATAGATAGTAAAGAAAGGAAGGGAGGGAGAGAGGGAGGAAGGAAGCAAGGAAGGAAGAGTTGACAACTTTTCTGGGGCACATTTCTAAAACTAAGAACTCTTGCTTGTACATTCAGGTATTGCAAATGATGCTGGAGAGATCACACTGATACCAATTTCCATGAATACAACTCAGGAGTCCAAAGTCGAGAGTCCTGTATCACTTACGGCTCAGTCATTAATTGGTGCTTCTCCAAAACAGACCCATTTGACTAAAGCACAAGAGGTACATTCAGTTGGAATAAGCAAACCAAAGAGAACTGGGTCCTTAGCACTGTTTTATAGAAAGGTATGTGTTTTTATAGCATCTAAAAAGGTCTCCTTTAATCAATGCAAGAAAGATTGAGTAACAGAGGGCAGCTTTAGCCTTCTTTTTTTGTGTGTGGTAAAATATACATGAAATTTACTATTTTAACCATTTTTAAGTGTACAGCTAAATGTCAATAGTACATTCACGTTGTTGTGCAGCTTCCACCACCATCCATCTCCAGACTTTTTCATCTTCCTAAACTGAAACTCTGTACCCATTAAATAGTAACTCCTCATTTCTTCCCCCCACCCCCAGCCCCTGGTAGCCATTATTCTACTTTCTGTCTCTATGAATTTGACTACTCTAGGTACCTCATATAAGTGGAATTATATAACGTTTGTCCTTTTTTGACAGGCTTATTTCACTTAGCATAATGTTTTCAAGGTTCTTCAATATTGTAGCATGGTCATAATTTCCTTCCTTTTTAAGGCTGACTAATATTCCATCGTATGTATATACCATATTTTGTTTATCCATTCATCTATAGATGGACATTTGGGTTGTTTCTACCTTTTGGTTATTGTGAGTGAATAGTGTTGCTATGAACATTGGTGTACAGGTATCCAAGTCTGCTTTCAATTCTTTTGGGTATATACAGAAGTGGAATAGTAATTTTAAATTTAATTTTTGAGAAAATGCTATACAGTTTCCCACAGTGGCTGCACCATTTATATTCCTGCCAGCAACATACAAGTGTTTTTCACAATATTGTGAAATACAAGTGTTTTTCTCTTTCTGACTTACTTCACTCTTTATGACAGTCTCTAGATCCATCCACCTCACTACAAATAACTCAATTTCGTTTCTTTTTATGGCTGCGTAACATTCTGTTGTATATATGTGCCACATCTTCTTTATCCGTTCATCTGTCAATGGACACATAGGTTGCTTCCATGTCCTGGCTGTTGTAAGTAGAACTGCAGTGAATATTGTGGTACATGACTCTTTTTGAATTATGGTTTTCTCAGGGTATATGCCCAATAGTGGGATCGCTGGGTCATATGGTACTTCTATTTTTACTTTTTTAAGGAACTGCCATACTGTTCTCCATAGTGGTTGTATCAATTTACATTCCCACCAGCAGTGCAAGAGGGTTCCCTTTTCTCCACACCCTCTCCAGCATTTATTGTTTGTAGATATTTTGATGATGGCCGTTCTGAAGGGTGTGGGGTGATAACCTCATTGTAGTTTTGATTTGCATTTCTCTAATGATTAGTGATTTTGAGCATCCTTTCATGTGTTTGTTGACAATCTGTATATCTTCTTTGGAGAAATGTCTATTTAGGTCTTCTGCCTATTTTTGGATTGGGTTGTTTGTTTTCTTGATATTGAGCTGCATGAGCTGCTTGTATATTTTGGAGATTAATCCTTTGTCAGTTGCTTCATTTGCAAATATTTTCTCCTGTTCTGAGGGTTGTCTTTTCATCTTGTTTATGGTTTCCTTTGCTGTGCAAAAGCATTTACATTTCATTAGGTCCCATTTGTTTATTTTTGGTTTTATTTCCATTTCTCTAGGAGGTGGGTCAAATAGGATCTTGCTATGATGTATGTCATGGAGTGTTCTGCCTATGTTTTCCTCTAAGAGTTTTATAGTGTCTGGCCTTAAGTTTAGGTCTTTAATCCATCTTGAGTTTATTTTTGTGTATGGTGTTTGGGAGTGTTCTAATTTCATTCTTTTACATGTAGCTGTCCAGTTTTCCCAGCACCACTTATTGAAGAGGCTGTCTTTTCTCCATTGTATATTTGTGCCTCCTTTATTAAAGATAAGGTGACCATAGGTGCGTGGGTTTATCTCTGGGCTTTCTATCCTGTTCCATTGATCTATATTTCTGTTTTTGTGCCAGTACCATATTGTCTTGATTACTGTAGCTTCTTAGTATAGTCTGAAGCCAAGGAGCCTGATTCCTCCAGCTCTGTTTTTCTTTCTCAAGATTGCTTTGGCTATTTGGGGTCTTTTGTGTTTCCATGCAAATTGTGAAATTTTATGTTCTAGTTCTGTGAAAAATGCCATTGGTAGTTTGATAGGGATTGCATTGAATCTGTAGATTGCTTTGGGTAGTATAGTCATTTTCGCAGTGTTGATTCTTCCAGTCCAAGAACATGGTATGTTTCTTCATCCGTTTGTATCCTCTTTGATTTCTTTCATCAGTGTCTTATAGTTTTCTGCATACAGGTCTTATGTCTCCTTAGGTAGGTTTATTCCTAGGTATTTTATTCTTTTTGTTGCAGTGGTAAATGGGAGTGTTTCCTTAATTTCTCTTTCAGATTTTTCATCATTAGTGTATAAGAATGCAAGAGATTTCTGTGCATTAATTTTATAGCCTGCTGCTTTACCAAATTCATTGATTAGCTCTAGGAGTTTTTTGGTAGCATCTTTAGGATTCACTGTGTATAGTATCATGTCATCTGCAAACAGTGACTGTTTTACTTCTTTTTTTCCAAGTTGGATTCCTTTTATTTCTTCTTCTTCTCTGATTGCTGTGGCTAACACTTCCAAAACTATGTTGAATAATAGTGGTGAGAGTGGGCAGCCTTGTCTTGTTCCTGATCTTAGTGGAAATGGTTTCCGTTTTTCACTATTGAGAACGATGTTGGCTGTGGGTTTGTCATATATGGCTTTATTATGTTGAGTTAAGTTCCCTCTATGCCTACTTTCTGGAGAGTTTTTATCATAAGTGGCTGTTGAATTTTGTCAAAAGCTTTTTTTGTATCTATTGAGATGATCATATGATTTTTATTCTTCGGTTTGTTAATATGGTTTATCACATTGATTGATTTGTGTATGTTGAAGAATCCTTGCATTCCTGGGATAAACCCCACTTGGTCATGGTGTATGTTCCTTTTAATGTGCTGTTGGATTCTGTTTGCTAGTATTTTGTTGAGGATTTTTGCATCTATGTTCATCAGTGATATTGGCCTATAGTTTTCTTTTTTTGTGACATCTTTGTCTGGTTTTGGTATCAGGGTGATAGTGGCCTCATAGAATGAGTCTGGGAGTGTTCCTCCCTCTGCTATATTTTGGAAGAGTTTGAGAAGGATATGTGTTAGCTCTTCTCTAAATGTTTGCTAGAATTCTCCTGTGAGTCCATTTGGTCCTGGGCTTTTGTTTGTTGGAAGATTTTTAATCACAGTTTCAATTTCAGTGCTTGTGAGTGGTCTATTCATGTTTTCTGTTTCTTCCTGGTTCAGTCTTGGAAGGTTATACCTTTCTAAGAATTTGTCCATTTCTTGCAGGTTGTCCATTTTTTTGGCATATAGTTGCTTTTAGTAATCTCTCATGATCCTTTGTATTTCTGCAGTGTCGGTTGTCACTTCTCCTTTTTCATTTCTAATTCTATTGATGTGAGTCTTCTCCCTTTTTTTCCTGATGAGTCTGGCTAGTGGTTTATCATTTTTGTTTATCTTCTCAAAGAACCATCTTTTAGTTTTATTGATCTTAGCTATTTTTTCCTTCATTTCTTTTTCATTATTTCTGATCTCATCTTTATTATTTCTTTCCTTCTGCTAACTTTGAGGTTTTTTTGTTCTTCTTTCTCTAATTGCTTTAGGTGTAAGGTTAGGTTGTTTATTTGAGATGTTTCTTGTTTCTTGAGGTAGGATTGTATTGACTGCTATAAACTTTCCTCTTAGAACTGCTTTTGCTGCATCCCATAGATTTTGGGTCGTCGTGTTTTCATTGTCATTTGTTTCTAGGTTTTTTTTGATTACCTCTTTGATTTCTTCAGTGATCTCTTGGTTATTTAGTAGTGTATTGTTTAGCCTCCATGTGTGTGTATTTTTCACACATTTTTTCCTGTTATTGGTGTCTCGTCTCATAGCATTGGGTCGGAAAAGATACTTGATACGATTTCAATTTTCTTAAATTTAGCAAGGCTTGATTTGTGACCCAAGATGTGATCTATCCTGGAAAATGTTCTATGAGCATTAAATGTATCATTTAAAGCTTGTGTTTCCTTATTTATTTTCATTTTGGATGATCTGTCCATTGGTGAAAGTGGGGTGTTAAAGTCTCCTACTATTATTGTGTTGCTGTCGATTTCCCCTTTTATGGCTGTTAGCATTTGACTTATGTATTGAGGTGCTCCTGTGTTGGGTGCATAAATATTTACAATTGTTATATCTTCTTGGATTGATCCCTTGATCATTATGTAGTGTCCTTCCTTGTCTCTTGTAACATTCTTTATTTTAAAGTCTATTTTATCTGATATGAGAATTGCTACTCCAGCTTTCTTTTGATTTCCATTTGCATGGAATATCTTTTTCCATCCCCTCACTTTCAGTCTGTATGTGTCCCTAGGTCTGAAGTGGGTCTCTTGTAGACAGCATATATACAGGTCATGTTTTTGTATCCATTCAGCCAGTCTATGTCTTTTGGTTGGAGCATTTAATCCATTTACATTTAAGGTAGTTATCAGTATGTGTGTTCCTGTTACCATTTTCTTAATTGTTTTGGGTTTGTTATTGTGGGTCTTTTCCTTCTCTTGTGTTTCCTGCCTAGGGAAGTTCCTTTAGCATTTGTTGTAAAGCTAGTTTGGTGGTGCTGAATTCTCTTAGCTTTTGCTTGTCTGTAAAGGTTTTAATTGCTCCGTCAAATCTGAATGAGGTCCTCGATGGGTAGAGTAATCTTGGTTGTAGGTTTTTCTCTTTCATCACTTTAAATATGTCCTGCCACTCCCATCTGGCTTGTAGAGTTTCTGCTGAGAAATCAGCTGTTAACATGGGGATTCCCTTGTATGTTATTTGTTGCTTTTCCCTTGCTGCCTTTAGTATTTTTCTTTGTATTTAATTTTTGATAGTTTGATTAATGTGTGTCTTGGCGTGTTTCTCCTTGGATTTATCCTGTGTGGGACTCTCTGTGCTTCCTGGACTTGATTGACTATTTGCTTACCCATATTAGGGAAGTTTTCAACTATAATCTCTTCAAATATTTTCTCAGTCCCTTTTCTTTTCTCTTCTTCTTCTGGGACCCCTATAATTTGAATGTTGGTGCGTTTAGTGTTGTCCCAGAGGTCTCAGAGATTGTCCTTAATTTGTTTCATTCTTTTTTCTTTATTCTGCTCTGTGGTAGTTATTTCCACTATTTTATCTTCCAGGTCACTTATCTGTTCTTCTACCTCAGTTATTCTGCTATTGATTCCTCTAGAGAATTTTTAATTTCATTTATTGTGTTGTTCATCATTGTTTGTTTGCTCTTTAGTTCTTTTAGGTCCTTGTTAAACGTTTCTTGTATTTTCTCCATTCTATTTTCAAGATTTTGGATCATCTGTACTATCATTACTCTGAATTTTTTTTGCGGTAGACTGCCTGTTTCCTCTTCATTTGTTTGGTCTGGTGGGTTTTTACCTTGTTCCTTCATCTGCTGTGTATTTCTCTGTCTTCTCATTTTGCTTAACTTACTGTGTTTGGGGTCTCCTTCTCGCAGGCTGCAGGTTCATAGTCCTCGTTGTTTTTGGTGTCTGCCCCCCAGTGGGTAAGGTTGCTTCAGTGGGTTGTGTAGGCTTTCTAGTTGAGGGGACCGGTGCCTGTGTTCTGGTGGATGAGGCTGGATCTTGTCTTTCTGGTGAGCTGGACCACATCCAGTGGTGTGCTTTGGGGTGTCTGTGACCTTATTATGATTTTAGGCAGCCTCTCTGCTAATGGATGGGGTTGTGTTCCTGTCTTGCTTGTTGTTTGGCATAGGGTATCCATCACTGTAGCTTGCTGGTCATTGAGTGGAGCTGGGTCTTCACGTTGAGATGGAGATCTCTGAGAGAGCTTTCGCCATTTGATATTATGTGGGGCTGGGAGGTCTCTGGTGGACCACTGTCCTGAACTTGGCTCTCCCACCTCAGAGGCTCAGGCAGGACACCCAGCTGGAGCACCAAGGCCCTGTCAGCCAAATGGCTCAGAAGAAAAGGGAGAAAAAAAGAAAGAAAGAAAGAGAAATAAAATAAAGTTATAAAAATGAAAAATAAAAAATATATTATTATAAATAAAAAAATTAGAAAGTAAAAAAAGAAAAGAGAAAGAAAGAAGCGAGCAACCAAACCAAAAAACAAATCCACAATGATAACAAGTGCTAAAAATTATAGTAAAAAAAAAAAAAAAAAAGACAGACAGAACCCTAGGACAAATGGTAAAAGCAAAGCTATACAGACAAAAATCACATAAAGAAGCATGCACATACACACTCGCAAAAGGAGAAAAAGGAAAAAATATATATATAAAAAAAGGAAGAGAGCAACCAAATCAATAAACAAATCTACCAGTGATAATAAGTTCTAAATACTAAACTAAGATAAACATAAAACCAGAAACAAATTAGATGCTGAAAGCAAACCCCAAGTCTATAGTTGCTCCCAAAGTCCACTGCCTAAATTTTGGGATGATTCGTTGTCTATTCAGGTATTCCACAGATGCAGGGTACATCAGTTTGATTGTGGAGATTTAATCCACTGCTCCTGAGGCTGCTGGGAGAGATTTCCCTTTCTCTTCTTTGTTCACACAGCTCCTGGGGTTCAGCTTTGGATTTGGCCCCACTTCTGCATGTAGGTCGCCTGAGGGCATCTATTTCCCTCCCAGACAGGACAGGGTTAAAGTAGCAGCTGATTAGGGGGCTCTGGCTCCCTCAGGCCAGGGGGAGGGAGGAGTATGGAATGCGGGGCAAGCCTGGGGTGGCAGAGGCCAGCATAATGTTGCAACAGCCTGGGCACAATGTGTGTTCTCCTGCGGAAGTTGTTCCTGGATCATGGGACCCTGGCAGTGGCGGGCTGCACAGGCTCCTGGGAGGGGAGGTGTGAATAGTGTCCTGTGCTTGCACACAGGCTTCTTGGCGGCTGCAGCAGCAACCTTAGCGTTTCATGCCCGTCTCTGGGGTCCGCGCTGATAGCCGCGGCCCGTGCTCATCTCTGGAGCTCGTTTAGGCAGTGCTCTGAATCCCCTCTCCTCGCACACCCTGACACAATGGTCTCTTGCCTCTTAGGCAGTTCCAGACTCTTTCCTGGACTCCCTCCCGGGTAGCTGTGGCTGACTAGCTGCCTTCAGGCTGTGTTCACACAGCTAACCCCAGTCCTCTCCCTGGGATCTGACCTCCAAAGCCCGAGCCTCAGCTCCCCGCCCCCACCTGCCCTGGCAGGTGAGCAGACAGGCCTCTCAGGCTGGTGAGTGCTGGTCGGCACTGATCCTCTATGCGGGAATCTCTCCGCTTTGCCCTCTGCACCCCTGTGGCTGCGCTCTCCTCTGTGGCTCCAAAGCTTCCCACCTGCCATCTCTGCCAGTGAAGGGGCTTCCTAGTGTGTGGAAACTTTTCCTCCTTCACAGCTCCCTCCTAGAGGTGCAGGTCCCATCCTTATTCTTTTGTCTCTGTTTTTTCTTTTTTCTTTTGCCCTGCCCAGGTACGTGAGGAGTTTCTTGCCTTTTGGGAAGTCTGAGGTCTTCTGCCAGCGTTCAGTAGGTGTTCTGTAGGAGCTGTTCCTCATGTAGATGTATTTCTGATGTATTTGTGGGGAGGAAGGTGATCTCCATGTCTTACTCCTCCACCATCTTGAAGCTATCTCCTTACTGTAGTTTTGATTCGCGTTTCCCTGATGATTAGTGATATTGAGCATCTTTTCATGGGCTTATTGGCAATCCTTCTACCTTCCTCAGAGAAATGTCTATTCAAGTCCTTTGCCCATTTTTTGAGTTTTTTATTGGTGAGTTGTAGAAGTTCTTTATATTGTCAGGATATTAATTCCTTATCAGATACATGATTTGCAAATATCTTCTCCCATTCCATGGGTTGCCTTTTCACTATGTTATATATTAGTGTCTTTTGACGCACAGAAGTTTTTTAATTTGATGAAGTCTAATTTATCTATGTTTTGTTTTGTTGTCTTGTTCTTTTTGGTGTCATATCCGAGAAATCATTGCACATTCCAGTGTCATGAAGCTTTTCCCCTATGTTTTCTTGTAGGATTTTTATAGTTTTAGCAATTACATTTAGGTCTTTGATCCATTTTGAGTTAATTTTTATATATGGTATAAGGTAAGGACCCAGTTTCATTCTTTTGCATGTGGATATCCAGTTTTCTCAGTAAGTCTTGTTAACAAGACTGCCTTTCTCCATTGAATGGCCTTGACACCCTTGTCAGGTTACTCATCACTATATATGTGAGGGTTTATTTCTGGGCTCTGTATTCTGTTCATTGGTCTCTTCATGCCAGTACCACAGTTTTGATTAGTGTAACTTTGTAGTAAGGTTTGAAATCAGAAAATGTGAGACATCCAACTTTGTTCTTCTTTTTCAAGATTATTTTGACTATTCAGAGTCCCTTGACATTCCATATGAGTTTTAGGATGGACTTTTTTCTATTTCTGCAAAAAAAAAAAAACTTTGGGATTTTAATATGGATTATATTGAATCTGTAGATTGCTTGGAGTAGGTTGACATCTTAACAATATTAAGTCTTCCAGTCCATGAACATAGTATGTCTTTCCATTTATTTATGTTTTCTTTAATTTCTTTGAGCAATGCTTTGCAGTTTTCAGTGTACAAATTTTTGCCTCCTTGGTTAAGTTTATTCCCAAGTATTTTATTCTTTTTCATGCTATTGTAAATGGAATCATTTTCTTAATTTCATTTTTGGATTGTGCATTGTTAATGGTATAGGAATAAAAGTGATTTTTGTGTGTTGATTTTGTATCCTGCAACTTTGCTGTATTCATTTATTAGTTCTAACATTTTTTATGGACTCCAGGGTTTTTGGGTTTCCTACACATAAAGTCATGTCATCTGCAAACAGAGATGGTTTTACTACTTTTCTAATTTGAATGCCTTTTATTTCTTTTTCTTGCCTAATTGCTCTGGCTAGAACTTCTAGTATGGTGTTGAATAGAAGTACTGAAATTGGGCATCTTTGTCTTGTTCCTGATCTTAGAGGAAAAGCTTTCATTGTTTTACTTTGAGTGTGATCTTAGCTATGGATTTTTTATATATGGTATTTATTATGTTGAAGTAGTTTCCGTCTATTCCTAGTTTGTAACAAAAGGGTATTGAATTTTGTCAAATGCTTTTTTTCTGCATCAAATTTTGAGATGATTATATCATTTTTCCCTTCATTCTGTTAATGTAGTGTATTACACTGATAGATTTTCATATGTTAAACTATCCTTTCATTCCATGAATAACTCCTACTTGGTCATGGTGTATAACCCTTTTAGTGTATTATGTTCCATTCAGTTGCTAGGGTTTTGTGGAGGATTTTCACATCAATATAATAGATATTGGTCTGTAGTTTTCTTTTCTTAGAGTGTCTTTGTTTAGCTTTAGTATCAGGTAATGTACCTTTAGCCTTTTTTAAAAACATATTTGACATTCTAAAAGAACATTATGATCTTGATGAGCTATGTTTGGACTCAGGCTCATAGAGTTTTAATTCCATTTCCTGCCAGCTTGTTTTACATAACTTTGATTAAGCAGTTGGCCATCCTGTGGAATTTACAGGAACTCCATTGTGTTATATTGCTTTAGATTGGAGTTTATTGTGGGACAGGTACATTGGATCTTATGGATAAGTTTAAGTTACTGAAGATTCATTATTAAGATTGGTGGGATACTGCTGGGAGTCTACATAATTTTTATCATAAATCTAGTTTTTTACCTTTTACGAATTGACCAGTTCTCATTATAATGCCTAAATTATTTTAGTATTAATGCAAAGATTTAACATAGAAATAATTTCAGCTTATCCTGCCTAGCTTTTATAAGCACCATAAAGCTTCTGATAAGATAGACATGTTAATCAGATATTTGTGACCAAACATGCCGCTTCTCTAAAATAAATCCCAGAATTGGAAGATACCTCTCCAGTCTACCCTATAACTAGTGGCTATCTAGCCCACTCTGAAAAATTGTAAATGAAAAAAAAGGCACTGTTTTTTGTTTCTTTCTAGCATTATGATTAGGGTTTAAGGCTTAAAATTTTTAAGAAATTCATGTTTGTTTTTTCAAATTATCTCTTCATGCAAATTTATTTCCTCTATCTAGTCTTTCTTAGAATAATTCTTGAGACACTTGCCCTTTTTTCCACCTCCCACTGCCTTCTCTACTCTGTCCCACCATCTCCACTCCTGCCTACATCTTGTGCCTAAGGCCTGTTTTAAAAACAGAGCTCCAAATGTAGTATTTTCCCCATTCATTCCCTATTTTTAATTTTCAAAATGACAAATTGCTGCCTTTGATAATGAATCTAAGATTGACAAAAATAAGGCTTTATTTATGAATTTTTAGTTCTGAATTTATTTCAGAATCTAGCTTGTCCTTTTCTTTTTAATTATACCCTACTTAGAAGCTAGAAAAATTTTACCCTAAAAGGGAATTGAAACGTCCATATCTATAATGAGTTCAAAATAACCATTTCTTGAGTAAATTGCAGATGTTATCCATGCTGAACTCAGTGTGATGCTGATATCCTATGCCTGAGTAGAATTTACTGTGAATTTTTTGTTAGAAGACTTCCAGAGTATGTGTACCTTTAAGGCATTGGATTAGCTTTGTAAAAGATACTTAACAAGTATTACTTTTTTTTAAAAATTTATTTATTTTATTTATTTAGTTTTGGCTGCATTGGGCCCTCATTGTTGCACGTGGGCTTTTCTCCAGTTGCAGCAAGTGGGGGCCACTCCTCACCACAGTGCGTGGGCCTCTCATTGCGGTGGCCTGTCCTGCTGCAGAGCACGAGCTCAGTAGTTGTGGCTCGCGGGCTCCAGAGCGCAGGCTCAGCAGTTGGGCACACGGGCTTTGCTGCTCCGTGGCACGTGGGATCCTCCCGGACCAGGGCCCAAACCCGTGTCACCTGCATTGGCAGGCGGACTCCCAACCAGTGCGCCACGAGGGAAGCCCCACAAGTATTACTTAATGACATATTTCTTAATCCTTCTACATAGGACTGTATCTGTTATCTTCTCCTATCATGAATGTAAAGTTCCAGCATCTTTCCCACTGCTCTGACCCTAGTGGTTCCTGTTTATCTCTTGGCCAACAAGACCAGAAACAAAGGGTTGGGATGCAGAAAATGAGTTTGTTATAGAATGAATCACTGGTGGCTTTGGAGTCAACCCTTATCTCTCTTTCTACCAGATTAGTGTATTGGATGGCTAAAGTTCATTTTTCAGCTTTAATTTGTGGATTTTTTTCCCTCTCAAAAGATACTTTGCTATAAAGAATGCCTTACTCTTTTTCATTTTTTTTACCCTGAACATTTAGATTTAAAGACTTAGTTCACACAGAATAGTCTAGTTTAGGAATATCACAGTAGGATTACCAGTTCTTAAGATGATACAACATAATGCTTTTTGGATGATCAGAAATCATTTTAGAATGTTTCAGGACCTTTGGGGCATTTGCATTAGTATCAGTTCATATAAAAACTCTATATATGAAAGGTTGAAGGCATTGAACTGAATTTACTCTGACATACTTAAAAACAACAACTTGACTGAGACGGACAATACTATATGATATTTATATGTGGAATCTAAAAATCAAAAACAAGCTTATAAATACAGAGAACAGGTTAGTGGTTGCCAGGGGGCGAGGGGGTGGGTGAAATGGATGAAGGGAGTCAAAAGGTACAGACTTCAAGTTATAAAATAAATAAATCATGGGGATATAATGTATAGCATGGTGACTATAGTTAGTAATGCTGTATTCCATATTACAGTTGCTAAGAGACTAGATCTTAAAAGTTCTCATCACAGAAAAAAAAAATTCTGTTAACTGTGTGGATATTAACTAGACTTATTGTGGTGATCTTTTCACAACATATACAAACGTCGAATCATGTTGTACACCTGAAACTAATGTAATGTTGTATGTCAGTTATACCTCAATAAACAACAACAACAACAACAAAATCTGGTATCTCGTTTACTTAACATTCCTTTCATGTGCTCATAAAAACAATGTAGACTATTGGGGAAATTTTTAAATGATTTTGCTTTCTGGCTCATTTTTGGAGTCAAACATTTTAGTGTATTATGTGACATTTTAGGCTTTCTGGTCATTTTACCTGAACCAAAAAAAGAGAGAAACTTCTGAACACTTGAAAAATTATGTATTCATAATGATCATGATGCTGGTCAATCAAACCATTTAATTTTAGTATTTCTCACTTTACATAGTTGACAGCATAGAATAATAGCATATAACATCTTTACCAAAAAAATGTTTAAGGTAGTTTTCCAAAGAGAATTTTGTTTTAATATATTTTCTTCTGCCATAGCAGTGAATTAGTACTATAAAATAAAAATTTTATGTAATTTAATGTATCAGCAGCCTTAGGTGTTTATTAATCTTGGCCTAAAAGCCCATGTTCATGGTAAGACATAAATTTGAGAAATTATTTACTTGTTTTTTTGCATCAATGTGCTATCTTTCATCTTAGGTCTATCATTTGGCAAGTGTACGCTTACGTGATTTATGTTTAAAACTGGATGTTTCAAATGAGTTAAGAAGGAAGATATGGACATGTTTTGAATTCACTTTAGTTCACTGCCCTGATCTGATGAAAGACAGACATTTGGATCAGCTCCTCCTTTGTGCCTTTTACATCATGGCAAAGGTAATGTATAAGTTGGGGGAAGCTCTTTGCCGTAGTTACCTGTATTTGAAGGCTGAGGTGAAAATCTGTTGCACTTGATTGTTAGTTTGCCTTAAGTGCTATAAGCCAACAGTGGTAAATTCCAGCTACTATATCTATTTCTATAGACTCTTCATTACTTTCTTTTTTTTTTATTTTATAAATTTATTTATTTTATTTATTTATTATTTTTGGCTGTGTTGGGTCTTCGTTGCTGTGTGCGGGCTTTCTCTAGTTGCAGAGAGCGGGGGCTACTCTTCCTTGCGGTGCACAGGCTTCTCATTGCGGTGGCTTCTCTTGTTGCGGAGCACAGGCTCTAGGCGTGCAGGCTTCAGTAGTTGCGGCACGCGGGCTCAGTAGTTGCGGCTTGTGGGCTCTAGAGCGCATGCGCAGTAGTTGTGGCTCATGGCTTAATTGCTCCGTGGTATGTGGGATCTTCCTGGCCCAGGGATCAAACCCGTGTTCCCTGCATTGGGAGGCGGATTCTTAACCACTGTGCCACCAGGGAAGTCCTTCATTTACTTTCATAATAATCAGCCTTCTCGCTTCATAAGAATTCACTGGTTGTAAAAAAAATTGGAAAAGATCTTAGAGACCATTTGTAGTAAAATGGTTCTCCACACTATTAATGGAGAACCATTTCCACCGTCACCCCGTGATACCTCTAATCTTGTACTTTAAAGTAAAATGATCGTTACATTTTAGGTGAGTAACTGAGGCCCAGAGCTGAAAGTAGCTTGGCCAAAGTTACACAATAAGTGACAACCTATGTTCTCCTGATTCAGAATCTGGTATAAAATAGCTTCTGTACTATATTGCTTTCCAGTGATTTATTCTGTTGCCTCAGAAGAGCATTCTACTTTCTAGTTGCTACAATATGTTTTAAGTCATAAAATGGCATATCTTACTTGTTTTTAAAAATTCTAATATGTCTGAAACAATCATCTGTAACTTTGGTCTTGATCATATTGGCCACACTACCGGTCCTAGCAGATGTACATGTTACAACCTAATTTTTCAGCTTTTTGAGGCAGAGGACATGTTTTCAAACTCCTTTGTGACTTCCTTCTCACATTACCTCTTTAAAATCTCTATACAAAACAGGTATTAATAAATGTTATTAACTAATCTTTTTTTTAAGCTGTTACTATTTTTATTATTTCTCTTAAGGATACCAAAACCCTAAAAAGCAGCCTTGGGTTTATAACTTACAGAGAGTTAAAAATATTTCCTTCTGTGGTTACGATTTTTATACATTTATTCCACAACAACTAAATAACATACAGCACGAAAAAGACCACGTAGTTACTCCCCTTTTATAGTCACATTCTACATTGACATCCATACTAATAATCCTTTATATTGGTATCACTCTTTCCACTTTTAAAACCACACCATTTATTTTACCATTCCAAGAATCTCTAGGGTTAGGACTCTGCACTTTCACTGCCGAGGGCGCAGGTTCAATCCCTGGTCAGGGAACCAAGATCCCACAAGACGCACGGCACGGCCAAAAAAAAATCTCCAAAGTCAAAACAGTAACAATAACAGCAACAACAAAACCAAAAGTTGTCCCAGAGCTCATAATATCACTGGGGTTCCCAGCAGAAGCAAACTACTTTGAGGTATGAAACACTCAACCCTGAAGCCATTCAGTATTCACACAAATTAAATCCTTATTAAAACAGAACTAAAAAATCCAAAATTATAAAACAATCAAGGAAATAAGCCAATGTGAGTATGTCAACAGATAAAATTTAGAGCAGGTTAGATATTCAAAAATTTCAGGTAGGGCTTCCCTGGTGGCGCAGTGGTTAAGAATCCGCCTGCCAATGCAGGGGACACGGGTTCAAGCCCTGGTCCGGGAAGATACCACATGCCGCGGAGCAACTAAGCCCGTGCGCCACAACTCCTGAGACTGCGCTCTAGAGCCCACAAGCCACAACTACTGAGCCCGCGTGCCACAACTACTGAAGCTCGTGTGCCTAGAGCCCGTGCTCCACAACGAGAGAAGCCACCACAATGAGAAGCCCGCGCACCGCAACGAAGAGTAGCCCCCTCTCGCCACAACTAGAAAAAGCCCGCGCGCAGCAACGGAGACCCAATACAGCCAAAAATATATAAATAAAAATAAATAAATTAAAAAAAAAAAATTTCAGGTAATGGAATTATTGATCTCAAATTATGCAATTATATGTTTAAAATGATTCAATGTATAAAGGAAAATTCTTTTTATGAACAAAGGCCAAGTCACTTTAAAAAGGACCCAAAAGATGTCAAAAAGAACTGAATGAAACTTGTAATGGAAACCAAATTCCAACCCAAAAGACTCAATGGGTTAGAATATAGAGCTGAGGAAACGAAAAAACAGCTGGAAAATACAAAAAATCAAGAGACACAGAGTTACGAAACATTTTTTCTTGTTCCCTTCCTCTTTTGTTCTCTTCTCTTGTGATTTGATGACTAACTTTAGTGTTGTGTTTTGATTCCTTTTTCTTTTTTGTATGTGTATTTATTGTAGATTTTCGATTTGGGGTTACCATGAGGATTTGATATAGCAATCTATATATAAACAAGATTGTTTTAAGTTGCTGGCCTCTTAATTTCAAATGCATTTCCAATATCCTGCATTTGTGTTCTCCCCTTCTCGTAATTGCTGGTTTTGATATCATATTAGCGTGTGGATGATTTCCTACCTTTACTGTATGTTTGCCTTTCCTGGTGAGCCTTTCCATTTGTAAGTTTCTTGTTTCTAGTTGTAGCCTTTTCTTTTCTGCTTAGAGAAGTTCCTTCAGCATTTGTTGCAAAGCTGGGCGGGTGGTGCTGAATTCTCTTAGCTTTTGCTTATCTGTAAAGCTTTTGATTTCTCCATCAAATCTGAATAAGAGCCTTGCTGGTTAGAGTATTCTTGGTTGTAGTTTCTTCCCTTTCATCACTTTAAATACATCATGCCACTCCCTTCTGGCCTGCAGAGTTTCTGCTGAGAAGTCAACTGATAACCTTATGGAAGTTCCCTTGTATGTTATTTGTCGTTTTTCTCTTGCTGCTTTTAGTATTTTTTCTTTAATTTTTGTCAGTTTGATTACTTTGTGTCTTGGTGTGTTCTTCCTTGGGTTTATCCTGCCTGGGACTCTCTGCCCTTCCTGGACTTGGGTGACTGTTTCCTTTCCCATGTTAGGGAGGTTTTCAGCTGTTATCTCTTCAAATATTTTCTCAGGTCCTTTCTGTCTCTCTTCTCCTTCCGGGACCCCTATAATGTTAACGTTGATGCATTTAATGTTTTCCCAGAGGTCTCTTTGACTGTCTTCATTTCTCTTCATTCTTTTTTCTTTATTCTGTTCCACGGCAGTGATTTATACCATTCGGTCTTCCAGGTCACTTATCCGATCTTCTGCCTCAGTTATTCTGCTATTGATTCCTTCTAGTGTATTTTTCATTTCAGATATTGTATTGTTCATCTCTGTTTCTTTGTTCTTTAATTCTTCTAGGTCTTTGTTAAACATTTCTTGCATCTTCTCTATCCTTGCCTCTGTTCTTTTTCTGAGATCCTGGATCATCTTCACTATCATTTTTCTGAATTCTTTTTCCGGAAGGTTGCCTGTCTCCACTTCACTTATAGCTGTTCTTCTGGGGTTTTATCTTGTTCCTTTATCTGGGACATATTCCTCTGCCGTTTCACTTTGTCTAAGTTCCTGTGATTGCGGTTTCCATTCTGCAGGCTGCAGGATTGTAGTTCTTCTTGTTTCTGCTGTCTGCCGTCTTAACTAATCATTTGTGTTTTTTTGAAAACTACCATAGCTCAGGCTTTGCCATTTCTGTGGAGAACATCATTATGGAGAACAGGTTTAGTGCTAATGGACAGTGAAGGAGAAGAAAAGAGTAATTTAAGTGAACTCTGTGATAATAAATAGACTAGAAGGGATTCCTTTATGGATCACTAATTTATTTTCTTTCTTTTGGCCACCACTGTGACTTTTCTAAGTGTTAAAACCCTACAGTCTGTTCTGAACTATTAAAAGCCAATCCTATAATAACCTCTGTCTTACTGTGAATCACAAGACATTTTCTATCCTTTAGTATGTGGTTAATTTTAACTAAGTACTTAAAAACTAATACAACTGGAGACTGCAGGGGATTCAGCAGATCTGAGTTTTCTTATATCATTCTTTTTTATAAAGAAATGCATTTTTGGTAGTTATACCATAGCAATCTTAGTGCTTTTGATTAATGAAACTATTAGCTGAGTCCCCACAGGCCACAAAGCCTGAACTTTTAAGGTAGTAAAAGTCATAAATGGTAGTGGATTTTAGTTATTGAGTGGCCTGGGGTTAATGGCTTTCTGCAAGACTGCTCTCAATGCCAACCTGTAATTGAAGTTTTTGTTCAGAACCATTTTTCTTTCAAAAGCAATTGATAAATGCAGTTCTTATTTTCCTTAGGTAACAAAAGAAGAAAGAACTTTTCAAGAAATAATGAAAAGTTATAGGAATCAGCCTCAAGCTAATAGTCATGTGAGTTACATTATTTTTCCTCCTGTCCCAAAATAGATTTGTACTATTTCTCTGCTGACAAGTCATGTAAAAGGTAAACTTCTTTTCTAGTTTTACTATAGATTTTTTGGTTTAATGGACACCGTTAAACTCGAGACAGCTTTAATTAAAAAACAGTTTCAGTGGAAGCGAAAAATCTTGCTGTTTCTGACTAATCTATATTATTTATTTGTTTATTTATTTATTTATTATTTATTTATGGCTGCATTAGGTCATCATTGCTACACACAGGCTTTCTCTAGTTGCGGCGAGTGAGGGCTACTCTTCATTGTGGTGCGCAGGCTTCTCATTGCGGTGGCTTCTCTTGTTGCGGAGCACAGGCTCTAGGCACACGGGCTTCAGTAGTTGTGGCACACAGGCTCAGTAGTTGGCTCACGGGCTCTAGTGCACAGGGTTAGTAGTTGTGGCGCACGGGCTTAGTTGCTCCACGACATGTGGGATCTTCCCAGACCAAGGATCAAACCCATTTCCCCTGCATTGGCAGGCGGATTCTTAACCACTGTGCCACCAAGGAAGTCCCTATATATTATATATGCATATACTTCTCACACGTTCTCTTATTCCATTTGTTCATTTATTTGAGTGGGGACATTTTTCACTAATGAAAAATATTTATAATAATAATATTCCTTAATTGTATAAGACTTGATTCTCTGATGATGTTTAAATCCAGTGAAATTTGAGGATATATTAACTTAAGTCTAGCTTCTTTTTCCATCTGATAAGAATCTTAATGTTTGCATCTTTGAATAGATATCAGGCATTTCTGATATAATAGCCCTGGTGAGAATTCTGTACAACCTTTCAGTCATGGAAATATAAAATGTTAGCGTAGTGACCTGGCACATAGTAAGCATTTAATAACTGTTAGCTCTGTATTATTGTTATTATTGTAGCTGAAGAACACAGGATTAGGTTACCTTAAGGCCTTGGTCATTCAAGAACCTGATTGCTCTGCTCTAAAGGAGCATAATGGCCTCTTCTCTGGCCCAGTGATCTGCCACCTTAGACAAAAAGAGAGACGTGGTAGCTCAGATATCCCTGGTCCCAGTACTAGTAGCCATACCCCCTTCTATGAGAGCCCCACAGATAGTTTCACTTCTTTACTTAAGCCCCAAATACACTGCTAGCAATATAGAGATATTAGAAGAGCCAAATATAGGCATTTCTTACATCCTGTGACAGGGTGGAAGAGGCCTGGTTTCCAGGCCTCTTCAGAAAAATCCCTTAGGAACAGAGCTTAGAGAGGTTCAGAGTATCCCTTAAGATCATTAAGGTGAAGTTAATATGGGTCAAAAATGGTTTAAGCCACAGCTTCCTAAATATTCTCTCAATACCAATATCCATAGGATGAGGGGGAATGGATCATTCCTTTCAGCTACCTTGGAGGTTAAAAACAGTTTAGGGGCAGGGAGGGGAACAGATTTTCATGTGGCCATCTGAAAGGAGATGGGCATGGGATGGGAGCAGGAAAACAAGCCCCAGTGAGATCAAATGAGTCTCATGTAAGAAATTAAAAAGAAGAAGGAATAGGTTCATATCTTTTAAGTTGCTTTTATTTGGCAAAATCTGCTCATCATTGTTTAGTTGCTCCTTACTTAATTCTTCTATTTTGTAACCTTCTGCAGTGGCTATATTTCAGGCGGTAAGCTCTGCTTCAGTATCCCCTCTTCTAAGATGTTTGCCATAATCTGCATTTACCAAAGGCTACTAACATCTTGCCCTTGATTATCACCCATACAGACAAATACTTTTTAATTGGCTTGATATCTTGTCCTTATTTTGGTTTTGCTTAACCTGTGCCTCTTTGTGACGCAGCAGTCCTTTTTGTCCCCTCTGATCTATATAGGTTTACAGAAGTGTACTGTTGAAAAGTATTCCAAGAGAAGTAGTGACATACAGTAAAAACCTGAATGGTGATTTTGAAATGACAGATTGTGGTAAGTTGCCCAATTTAAGATTCTATATGTAGTACACTATTGGTTACATTGTATATAATACGGTGGATGTCCTGGAGTTAATTGTGTAGGTGGGGTGGATAATGCATATGTGTTAGGAAGAAACAAATGACTTTGAGATAAGTATGGGTCAGGTACCTCCCTCCACAGAGGTTGTGTATTGAAACCATTAATTTATCCCATGTTAATTGTGTTTTAGAAGTTTTCTAGTATACTTATACACATTAATAAAAACTCATAAAAGACAATAAAATTCAAAAATAAATCTGAATGACAGGGAAAGTAAGATAGCTGTCAGTGATCTGCCTATGGAGAACATTAAGGAAATGTCCTGTTCATTAATAAGTGTATAGGTATTCTGCCACCATCAGCAAAAGCAAGGTAGCCACCTTGTTACTACCATCATGCTAAGACTTCAGGCACTAGTAATTTTTTTTAAAGAAAGAAGAATCAAATGTTCAGTATTCATATGTTGATAAGTTGTAAAAATGCCTTTTCAGCCCATCTCTTTTCCTTGTCTCATCTGTCTTCTTTTCCTTGTCTCACTTTCCATTACTTAATGTATATATATGTGTACATGTGTATATAAGTACTGTAATTTATTTAATTTCACCATGTGGGACTTTTAGGTTGTTTCCAATTATACACAGCTTTGTGAGGAACATCATTGTAGGCTGATCTTTGGTCCACATCCTTAGGGTAAATTCTTAGAGAAAACTGACTGGGTCAAAGACATTTTTTTTTAATTACCCAAATATCCATGATCATTAAGGTATCTACTGGGATCTGAACTTTTAAGATCTTAACAAAAAAAATTCTTTAATAATAATGTCCTAGAATCTGATCCCATCTAAGGTTACACAGGCCAAACTCAATTCTTTTTACATAGATAAATTATCCCTGAGCCTTTTCAAGGCAATGAGAAGAAGTACATTAGGAAGTAAACCTGACAAAATACAAAAAAAAACACCTTCCTATTTTTGTTATACATGTTGCTCACCTGTCCTGGGTGGTTTTTCTGTCCTTGCAAAACCAGGCATCAGGTTAGCTGGGAAACTGTGTGTTCTATGAGAAACAAAGTAACTGCTGGCGAGAGTATTTGGGATACAAGGAGCAGTGAAGTTCAAGACAGAATTTGATAAGTTTGATGATAAAGTTTGAGGTAACTGAAGGTTAGCTACCTTCTCTACAACATAAAGGTTTCAGGTCTAGTTCTGTTTTGTATACATTTATTAACTAGATATTTATTAGCAGGCAAACAAAAAACCATTCTTAAGATCCTGTCCAGTGGTGATGGCACAGAGCAGGGAGAGTATCCAGTGATAGTAGACTGAGGAATTCTGGCACCAAAAAAGGGACAAAGTTATTGAGGAGCATACAGTCTCGCAAGTCTGTGTTCAGATAAGACAAGTTCCAGTTCCTGGAGCTGTGGCTAGATGCTATGACCTAGACTTGGACACACCAAAGAACACCACCTTGGGAAGAACAGTTCTGGTTCTATAAACAAATTCATAATTAGGAATAAAATAATTACTATTTTAAAAAACACACAGTTTATGCATCCTGTGCCACCTGACCAACCACCTCCTCACATAAAAGGTTCACTCAAAGTAGATGCCAAGATTCCAGAGCAGGATTCTGTTAAACTTAAAGCCAGGATCAAGCAGACAACATGCATCAGAGTTCAGGCCTGGGCATCATTCATAATAGTAAAGCCCCACAGACCTCACTGGATCTCTCATGTCTATCATGCTGTTGTGGGTAGTGTCTCAAATATGTTAATCAATCTGCTTTTTTTTTTTTAATACATATATATTCTTTTTCATATATTTTTCCATTATGGTTTATCATAGGATATTGAATATATTTCCCTGTGCTACACAGTAGGACTTTGTTATTTATCCATCCTACATACAGTAGTTTGTATCTGACTTTGTTATTTATCCATCCTACATATAATAGTTTGCATCTGCTAATTCCACTCCCGATCCTTCCCTCCCCCACTCCCCCTTGGCAACCACAAATCTGTTCTATACATCTGTGAGTCTGTTTCTGTTTTGTAGATATGTTCATTTCTGTCATATTTTAGATTCCACATATAAGTGATATCATATGGTATTTGTCTTTCTCTTTCTGACTTACTTTGCTTAGTATGATAATCTCTAGGTCCATCCATGTTGCTGCAAATGGCATTATTTCATTCTTTTTTGTGACTGAGTAATAATCCATTGTGTCTATATACCACATCTTCTTTATCCATTCATCTGTTGATGGACATTTAGGTTGTTTCCATGTCTTGGCTATTGTAAATGAACATATGAGTGCATGTATCTTTTCAAATTATAGTTTTGTCTGGATATTTGCCCAGGAGTGGGATTGCTGGATCATATGGCAACTCTATTTTTAGTTTTTTGTGGAACCGCCATACTGTTTTCCATAGTGGCTGCAGCAATTTACATTCCCACAAGTAGTGTAGGAAGGTTCCCTTTTCTTCATAACCCCTCCAGCAATTGTTATTTGTAGACTTTTTTTTTTTTTCTTGGCTGCGCTGCACGGCTTGCAGGGTCTTAGTTCCCCAACCAGGGATCGAATCCGTGCCCCCTGCAGTGGAAGCGCAGAGTCCTAACCACTGGACTGCCAGGGAATTCCCCATACGTTGTCTTTTTGTTTATGGTTTCCCTTGCTGTGGAAAAGCTTATAAGTTTAATTAGGTCCCCTTTGTTTATTTTTGCTTTTATTTCTATTGCCTTGGGAGACTGACCTAAAAAAACATTGGTATGATTTATGTCAGAGAATGTTTTACCTATGTTCTCCTCTAGGAGCTTTATGGTGTCATGTCCTACATTTAAGTGTTTAACCATTTTGAGGGGTTTTTCTGTGTATCCTGTGAGGGTGTGTTCTAACCTCATTGGTTTGCATGCGGCTGTCCAGCTTTCCCAGTACCACTTGCTGAAGAGACTTTCTTTTCCCCATTGTATATTCTTGCCTCCTTTGTCGAAGATTAATTGATCATAGGTGTGTGGGTTTACTTCTGGGCTCTCTGTTCTGTTCCATTGATCCATATGTCTGTTTTTGTGCCAGTACTATGCTGTTTTGATTACTGCAGCTTTGTAGTATTGTCTGAAGTCTGGGAGGGTTATGCCTCCTTCTTTTTCCTCAGGATTGCTTTGACAATTCTGGGTCTTTTATGGTTCCATATAAATTTTAGGATTATTTGTTCTAGTTCTGTGGAAAATGTCATGGGTTACTTGATAGGGATCGTATTACATCTATAGATGTAATATTTGCTTTGGGTACCATGCCATTTTAACAATATTAAATCTTCCAATCCAAGAGCATGGGATATCTTTTCATTTCTTTGAATCATCTTCAGTTTCCTTTATGAATGTTCTGTAGTTCTCAGCATGTAAGTCTTTCGCCTCCTTGGTGAGGTTTAGTCCTAAGTTTTTTTTTTATGCAATTTTATTTTTTTAAATTAATTTTTATTGGAGTATAGTTCCTTTACAATGTTGTGTTAGTTTCTACTGTACAGCAAAGTGAATCAGCTATGCGTATACATATATCCCCTCTTTTTTGGATTTCCTTCCCATTTAGGTCACCACAGAGCATTGAGTAGAGTTCCCTGAGCTATACAGTAGATTCTCATTAGTTATCTATTTTATACATAGTAGCAATAGTTTATATATGTCAATCCCAATCTCCCAATTCATCTTACCCACCCCCCTTTCCCCTTTGGTATCCATACACTTGTTATGTACATCTGTGTCTCTATTTCTGCTTTACAAGTAAGATTATCTATACCATTTTTCTAGATCCCACATACATACATTAATATACGATATTTGTTTTTCTCTTTCTGACTTACTTCACTCTGTATGACAGTCTCTAGATCCATCCACATCTCTACATAAGACCCACTTTCATTCCTTTTTATGGCTGAGTAATATACTACTGGATATATGTACCACATCTTCTTTATCCATTCCTCTGTTGATGGACATTTAGGTTACTTCCATGTCCTGGCTATTGTAAATAGTGCTGCAGTGAACATTGGGGTGCACGTGTCTTTTTGAATTATGGTTTTCTCTGGGTATATGCCCAGTAGTGGCATATGATAGTTCTATTTTTAGTTTTCTAAGGAACCTCCATACTGTTCTCCATAGTGGCTGTATAAATTTACATTCCCACCAGCAGTGCAAGAGGGTTCCCTTTTCTCCACACCCTCTCCAGCATTTATTGTTTGTAGATTTTTTTTTTTTTAAGTGAATGGTGGGTTTTTTTGTTTTTTGTTTTTTTTATTTTATTTTTGGCTGCGTTGGGTCTTTGTTGCTGTGCACGGGCTTTCCCTAGTTGAGGTGAACAGAGGCTACTCTTCGTTGCGGTGCGCAGGCTTCTCATTGCAGTGGCTTCTCTTGTTGCGTAGCACGGGCTCTAGGTGCGTGGGCTCACTAGTTGTGGCTCACAGGCTCTAGAGCGCAGGCTCAGTAGTTGCGGCACACGGGCTTAGTTGCTCCACGGCATGTGGGATCTTCCTGGACTAGGGCTCGAACCCTTGTTCCCTGCATTGGCAGGCAGATTCTTAACCGCTGCGCCACCAGGGAAACCCTGTTTGTAGATTTTTTGATGATGGCCATTCTGACCCATGTGAGGTGATACCTCATTGTAGTTTTGATTTGCATTTCTCTAATAATTAGTGATGTTGAGCATTGGTCATTGATGGAGATATGCCTAACAGAAACCCTTATAGTAGCCACCTGTGGAGAATGAGCTTCCTGATTAAAACACCAGCTGGATACTCATGGACTGTGCATTCATTATCATATTAGCAGAGCACCCCAGACTGACATTCTTTTTTTTTTTTTTTTTTTTTAATATTTATTTATTTACTTGGCCGCGCCAGGTCTTAGTTTCGGCACGCAGGATCTTCGTTGCAGCATGTGGGATCTTTTTTAGTTGCGGCATGGGGAATCTAGTTCCCTGACCAGGGATCAAACCCAGGCCCCCTGCATCGGGAGCACGGAGTCTTAACCACTGGACCACCAGGGAAGTCCCCAGACTGGCATTCTTGATTAGAACATTTGAGAGACCCAGATTATAGCTTAATCTAAGTAACACAAACATAATGCCCAAGTGTATGATAGTAAATTGAAAACTTTACAGTACTTCCTCAGAGGCTTGTTTTGAGAATTAAAAAAAAACTGATGCATGTGTGTGGTGTTTAATACAAGGCCTGCTCATAGTAAGGCCTCAGTAAGTAGTAGTTATTATTTATTATTTTGTTTATAAGCAATATAAAATTTATTGTATTTTATTCATGAGTATATGGCTCTTTAAATGTCTTTTTTTTTAAGCTAATTTTTCTAAGGCCATATTCCTTACATAAAATCCTTTAAATGTTGAAAACTAGGTCACACACACAAAAACAGTTAAAAGCAAATCCTCTCAAGGGACAAAAATTCTGTTTCCATGTGAGATGTATAAAATTGATAACTGCAAATTGATAATTAAGTGACTTTATTCACATTAAAACTATTTTATAGTCACCAGATAGACAATCAAGATGTGGATGGAGCACATTTTCTTTCTAGACTGTTTAAACAAGATTTACTTGGTTTTAGATTATGATGATGCCCTTTAGAGCTCATGAGAAACTGCCAAAACAGTCTAAAACCACTGCAGTAGTTTTAAATTGGTCTGTGGTCAGTGGCTTTTGCATAACTCGAGCTAAATGGCACTGCCCTCTCAATCTGAAAGCCAGTCTGAAATATTTACTGCACACTGTTAATGGTAAGGAGCAAAAACGGTAAGGAAGGATGTGGTAGCAGAAATATAAAACAAATACTAAATGCTTACTCCAGGGAAGTACTGCTGTGCTGATCAAGCCCATCATATCTCAGCCTGACCCTTGGATTTATAAATAAATTGTGATCTTCTTTCTTACTTTCATCTTAAAATAATTTTGCTTCTTTACTTTCTCCATTTTTAAGTGGTAAGAATCACTATTTATACCTCTTCTCAGACTGAAGACTAATGACAATATACAAAGAAGCCAGCGTCGCTCACTTGAGCAGCTCCTCTGGGGGTGATGGATGGGGGTTTCATTAATTTGTGCATCCCAAACAATTTGGGTGTGCCCATCCTCTGAAACCAGTTCCCCTGAGAAATGGGTATCTACTGTGCCCTCAATGTCTTTTCCCCTGAATGCATTTATATTGTCCTGGGATATAAAATTAAGCATGTATTATGGTTGCAGTTGTTGGCCACCTGCAGCCCTGGGGTAATTTACCTTCTCCCTTCCCACTTTCACTTCAGATCCTTGGAAAATTCTGAAGCCAGAGATCCAGGCTAAAAATTTCAGCATGTCTCTCTGGAGCTCTGCAGATAATATCTCCTTTTTTCTAAGGGCTAGTCTCATTCACTGGTAGTTTATATAAAACCACATTTTAATTGCTTGACAGTGTTGTATGATAATCCAAAAAAGACATTCCTCTTATTCATGGGAACAGTAGGGAAAATTATGAAACCATAATAGTTCATTTGTTCGTTTCATGAATGTATATCAAATGTATACCATGTGCCTCAAATTATGTTAGGCAGAGGTCCCTCCTGCCCTCTGAGGAGAAACAGATTTGAAAGAATTATAGCACCAGGCAGGGAGATCGCATTCTCTTTCCCAGTCTTTCATAAGTTCCATCTCCTAATGTATATGTGGTAAGATGGTCACCAGGCCTACTGAGGCTTTGATTTCTGAGTGCTAAAGTCCTTAAAGAGCTGGGAAGGTAGAGATCTTTTTCCTGATTAAAGGACAGCTGACATCTTTTTTTCTGTTTTGAAATGAAAAAATACTAAACAGCTAAATAAAAATAGCTAAATAAAATCATGTTTAGTTAGAATCCAAGGTCCCAGAGAGTTTTAAATGTTTGGTTCCTTCAAATTAAATATAGCTCCTTACCTTATGTAACTATTAACAACTGGAATTGGAATAACACAGAAACATGAAGAAGTAACTGCCTCCAGAAATTTCTAATCCAAGGAGGACATATAATAATTTTAATTCATCTGTATAACAAGAATAACCTACGACAGCTGTTATTAAGCCATTGTTTACTGCCTTGGGACAGTGTCCCCCAGGATGGTAGTAACTGTTATGGGGAAGAGCGACTGTGCGTAGAAAATTTGAGAAGTATGGAATTAAAGTGAACATGTGTTTTTTTCTAATTGCAAAAGTTCTCAGAACCTTTAATATACTAACATGTATTCTGAATTCCTAAGAGGAGGATATACTACTATGCAGCATTTTTTCAACTTATTTGATCACATAGCTTTTTTCTGCCCTATTAGGATGCTGCAAAAATAGCAAGAGTAAAAAGGACATCCAAATGGAGATCCCTATGGAGGTTCCCTGTGGCTGCCTGGCCCTTGGACCATGTTTGAGTTTTCTGGTTTTCCAAAGGTGGAAGCATGTTTCTACCCATATTTTCAGTATTGAGAATGAGAAAGTTTTTTCACATGTTGAATTCTTTTTAATCACTGGTAGTTTTCTCAGCTCCTGTGCATAGATGATTCTTGTAGGTACAAGGTACAATGGTTTGTAATACTCTTTCCCAAAAAAGAATAGGATAAAGTTCTGCCTGGTGTCACAAGCTACTCCAGAATCACAGTAATAAACAGGAAAGTACCTTGGGGCAAGCTGTCATTTTACAACTGAGGACGCCGGTTATAGACAGCACTAAGATTCCTGTTGTGCGTGGGAAAATAAGACTTTTTGAACACCTGTCATCTGCCATGTATTTGCAGAAAAATAAACATAAGCAATTCACCTTGCTTCTTCCTTAAACTATGAGGATACACTTTACCTTTTAGAGTCTTTCCACCTTTTTCAAAGAGTCAATATGAATATCTGCAGGCCCTTTTGTTATCTGAAACTCAGGGTTTGCCACTGCTACCCATACTCTGAAGCTCAGTTTAGGTAAACTTCAACCCAGGGCTGGTGCCCCTCTAAGAGCCACCGGTGACAGTGAGCTCAAAAGGTAGGGTTGTGAAAACATTCTTGCTGAAGTGATATCTAGAGAATAGAGTACCAGCTTAAGTTTACGTGTTTGCATTTCTAAGATTCCAATTTAATTTATCCATAATATAGATGGATTTCTGAACCTTTTCTAAAAACATTAATTGTCTTACATAAAGATTTGGGTTTATTTGATTTTTTTTTCCTTTTATATTTTAGAGCGAGTTGTGATTCAAATCGCCAACTTATAGATTAAGGTACACCTATCACAACACTGAATTCTTTTTTTTTTTTTTTTTTACATCTTTCTTAGATTATAATTGCTTTACAATGTTGTGTTAGTTTCTCCTGTACAACAAAGTGAATCAGCTGTATGTATACACATATCCCCTCCCTCTTGAGCCTCCCTCCCACCCTCCCCACCCCACCCCTCTAGGTCATCACAAAGCACCGAGCTGATCTCCCTGTGCTATATGCAGCTATCTAATTTACACTTAGTAGTGTATATATGTCAATGCTACCCTCACTTCGTCCCAGTCTCCCCTTCCCCCACTGTGTCCTCAAGTCTGTTCTCTACATCTGCATCTTTATTCCTGCCCTGCCACGAGGTTCATCAGTACCATTTTTCTAGATTCCATATATATGCGTTAATATACAGTATTTGTTTTTCTCTTTCTGACTTATTCATTCTGTGTGACAGACTCTAGGTCCATCCACTTCACTACAAATGACTCGGTTTCATTCCTTTTTATGGCTGAGTAATATTCCATTGTACAACACTGAATTCTTTTAACAGACTTGGAAGATGCTACAAAAACACCTGACTCTTCCAGTGGACCAGTGAAAGAGGAAAGAGGTGATCTTATCAAATTTTACAATACAATATATGTAGGAAGAGTGAAGTCATTTGCATTGAAATACGACTTGTCAAATCAGGACCATGTGGTATGTTTTATATTTTACTACTTTATTAATATCTGTACTCATAATTGGATTACTATGAGTTTATTTTGCTAGATAAGTGCTTCAAAGCTAAAGCCTTACTGATACATTTTATAGGAGAAAACATACTGGTAATTAGAGTGATTAAGGCTGTGATACAACAGAGACCAGAGGAAATCATGGAAATTTTATCCACACTGTGATTATGTTGTTAGAAATTATGGATGCATATGGGCAAGGACTAGATGGGAACATGGAAAAATGAAAACAGTTCTGGTGGTTTTTTCCTTTGTTTTTGATTCCTATTTTTATATCTCTGAGATAAGTGTTTTTCTCAAGATAAAAAGAAAAGGAAATAAATAGGCTTGAATCAATAATAGAAGCAACACTAAGAAATTTTTATGCAGACTCTAGATTTGACAGTACCAGCAGGCCTTTGAAAGTATTATCAGTGTATAAGCTGAAGTTGGTTCACAGGAGACCAGACTTCAGTTATAAGAAAGAGGGACCTAGTAGAAGCTGCATCCAGGCAGTAGCCATATATGTGTCTATGTATCTCTCTATATTTCTGTCTTTGTCCCTTTCAAGGAATATAGTCTATGATTATCCTCAGAAGCCATGACTACTCATTCTGTTCCCTCAGTTCCACCACCCCCACCATGTGCTATACTGTGAATATCTCTATTATCAGCCAATTAAAAAAAAAAAACTAGTTTTCCTAGCTTCAGGTGAAGATGATGAATGAAATATTAATTAAGGAGTCATCTCCATTTATTCTTGGAATAGAAACATTGTCTAGATTATTAAAAGTGCAGTCCCTTCTCACTTTATCTCTAAATTTTTTGCATTTCAGTATAAAGTCTTAACCATTTCATTAAGAGATTTGTTCCATATTGGACTCATCCTGCTGGCCCACAGAATGCTCTGCCTCTCTTTTATTCTCTGTGCTACTAATTTGGTTGTGGGTATGTGTGTGTGGAGAGAGATTCTTACTGCAAGTGTTAGGACATAGATTACTCTTTGCTCCACTTTCTGAGCATTGACATAAGGTTCCTATGCTCCTGGCTTACTGCTTCTGGTGTCTTGCTCAGAATTCTTCAGAATTCCCTGAAAGATCCAGGAAAATAAATTTTAGTTTATCTATTAGTAATTGTTGACAAACAAGGGTTAATGAACCATTTTTTGATTTAATTCAGCCATAAATAACCTCTTACAGTATAACTGACTCCTAACTAGGAGATAGCAATAAGAATAAAAACAGGGCTTCCCTGGTGGTGCAGTGGTTAAGAATCCGCCTGCCAATGTAGGAGACACAAGTTCGAGCGCTGGTCCGGGAAGATCCCACATGCCGCGGAGCAACTAAGCCCGCGTGCCACAACTACTGAGCCTGCTCTCTAGAGCCCACAAGCCACAACTACTGGAGCCCATGTGCCTAGAGCCCATGCTCCACAACAAGAGAAGCCACTGCAATGAGAAGCCCACGCACCACAACGAAGAGTAGCCCCTGCTCGCCACAACTAGAGAAAAGCCCGTGTGAAGACCCAATGCAACCAAAAATAAATAAATAAATAAATAAATTATTTTTTAAAAAGAATAAAAACATGGCAAAGAAAAAGTTCCATGTTGACCCTTCACCTGGCTTGGGGCTAGGGTGGGACAGGGTGGATAGTGCAGAATAAAAATGGTGGGATTCAAAAAAAGAAGGAAAACCTTTTATCTTATAAAAACTTTACTTTTGTATTATTTCAGATGGAAGCTCCACCACTGTCTCCTTTTCCACATATTAAGCAACAGCCAGGCTCCCCACGCCGCATTTCCCAGCAGCACTCCATTTATGTGTCCCCACACAAGAATGGGTCAGGCCTTACACCAAGGAGTGCTCTGCTCTATAAGTTCAACGGCAG
This sequence comes from Eschrichtius robustus, assembly GCF_028021215.1. Lineage (NCBI taxonomy): Eukaryota > Metazoa > Chordata > Mammalia > Artiodactyla > Eschrichtiidae > Eschrichtius > Eschrichtius robustus. The sequence continues at coordinate 22,934,020 of NC_090839.1, forward strand.
CCCTTCTAAGGTAAGTTGCACACAAACTTTACTCCAAAACAATGACGTACATGTGTTAAATACTGGATTTCAGATTTCCAATTAGTAATCTTTAATCTTACCCCTTTGTTTGCAAAGTTACCGCTAATAAATATGAACTGTTACTATGGCAAGTTTCCTGTGATCAAGAGCAGTGTATTCAGTTGAGGTAGTTTAATCCTTTACGATTGATGTGGCATCAGGGGAATTCACTCCAAGAGCCCAGTGTGTCCCTGCTCAAGCACGATCTTGAGAAGGACTAGTAAGGCAACACCTGCAAGTGGTCAGACATGGGGAACACTATGTGTAAAGAAAGGCCTTGGAAGTGAAAGTTCATTTGGTGGATGGCAACCAGGATAGTGAAAGGTCTGAAAACAGACCTCTTCTTACTTACACAGACAGCTCTGTGGTCATCTCCATCTTTATTCCCATACAATGATGAAGATGTGATAGGGACATGATTGCTGTTTTCAGATAATTCAAGGGCTATCAAGTAGATACGCTCAGTATGTCTCCAGAAGCCAGAATCACTACTAACTGGAAGAAATTGTAGTGGGACAGATTGTAACTCAGTCCAAATACATGGCAGCTCCTTAACTCATTAGTTTCTCATTTAGTTCCACAGATATCTATTAAGTTCCTGCTATGCTTAGCAAACAAAGTTGACTGAGATATACTGCACAGGCTTGCATTTCTTCTTTATAGAAGTTGATTTCATATGAAGACTTTTAGAAGAAATTCTTGCATAAAATCAGAAATGGGACCAATTGAATTGTAAGGCAATGATTTCACAGTCATAGGTCAGAATCTGGGGAGCTTGTTGAACACAGATACCTGTCCCATAGACTTCCCGTATCACAGAGCTCTGGCAGGCAGGTCCCCTAGACTGTTGTGATGCACAGCTTTCAGGAACAACTTCTCTAAGGCTGCCTTACAGACCAGCAACATCAGCATCACCCGGGAGCCTGTTAGAAACGCAGACTCTCAGGCCTCACACCAGCCCGACTGAATTTGAATCTGCATAGTAACAAGATTCCCCAGATGATTAGTAAGCACATTAAAGGTTGAAAAGCATTGCTTCAGGAGGAGGATCTCAAACTTTAGGGAATATCAGAATCACCTGGAAGGCTTGATAAAATATAGATTGCTGGGCCCAACCCCCAGAATGTCTGATTCAGTAGGTGTAGGGCGAGGCTTGAGAATTTGCATTCCTGATAAGTTTCCAAATGCTTCTGCTGCTTCTGGTCTTATGTCCACATTTTGAAAACTACTGCTATAAGGTAAATCCAATTTTTAAAATCACCTGAAAAGATTAGTTCTAATCACCCTTATTAGGTTGGCCTAGATTCAAAAAATAATCTCTACCCCAGTGTTTAGCTTTGGGTAGAGGATAAAGGGCAGGAAAAAGCAGTTAGCTTAGTTCTTGGCTGCTGTTTCTCCCTTTTCCCCTTTTACTCACACATGTCCTCTATTTTTGCACAGAGTTTGAAAGATATCAACAACATGATAAGGCAAGGTGAGCAGAGAACCAAGAAGCGAGCAATAGCCATCGATGGTGATGCAGAATCACCTGCCAAACGCCTCTGTCAAGAAAATGATGACGTTTTACTTAAACGACTACAGGATGTTGTCAGTGAAAGAGCAAATCATTAGTGCCCTTCCCATTTCTATGATAAAAGCACTTTCGGTTGTTTTCCAGAAAAGTTGGGGCTCTATCTTTCAAAACATTCAGCCCTGTAGGTAGTAAATATCACTGAGTTACAAGAAAAGTTACACCAAAGTTGGGTTTTTTTTTTACATTTATCCAAAATGTAGTTGACAGATGTATTTTGAGTTGGATTGTAAAGGAATGTTTTAAGTGCCTTTTAAACATATTAATAGTCATAGAATTGTTAAAATATTTGTTCCCTGGATTTTTCAGGTGAAGTAAGAAGAAACCTCATAATTTTTCAGCTCATTTTTTAAAATAATTAAATGTCTTCTTCTTCTGGGCTTTGTAATATGAGGGTGAATAATCTGGTTTTGGTGTCATTTGAGAGGTTTGTGTTCCTAATTTAGTATTGAGTAGGGGTTGGGTTCCATGGCATCTGGGCCAGAGGATGATGCCCAGCCTGTCTCTGACCCAGTGTGGTAGCTCCACATCCAGGTGCCAAGACCATTCTGGGTTGTCCAGACACTTCTCGTGCCCTTCCTCTCCTTGAGCGGAAGCAGATTTGTACCTGAACCCCTGCACTACCCCCACTCCTTGCTTTCCAGCCCTAAGCCCTCTTAGCCTGGTGTCACAACCTGATAAAAGAGATACTTGCTCCTTTTTAAAACTACTATCATTTTGTTTTCCAAACCATTAACTTAGTTATATATGATTATATTATGTCATATAATTCTCAAAATAGGAAGCTGCTTCTCAAGCCAGTAGAGTAGAATACAGAAAAGAGTTGTTAGAAACCATATTCCTACTAGTAAGGTAGCACCGTGATAATATGTGAGATGCTGTTTTTGAGGTCATCATGAGATTGGTCATTCTCAATGTCTAATTGATTCCCTAAGAATAGTCGAAACCTTTTTCAAAACCACATTAATGTCACCTCATGCCATATTACTTCCCCCCTGTGTTCTCTGTATCATCGGTGCATTATGAGTTTCCCATTAGGGTTTGATCACTGGGCCCCCTTAAGGGTGTTTTCCGGGACTTGGGGTGCAACTTTCCAAAGAGTCGGCTGTTCAGTATTCACTTTTTCTAGTATGTTTCCAGAATCTGGAAGGACATGGATAAGCCATTCTTAATTAATTTTGAGAAAATGTTATCAAATGTATGTTTTTTAAACCACAAACCTTATTTTTTTAAATGCAAAATATTTAACAAATATTTAACTTAACCTATGTCTAACCCTGGCTAATTTGAATTAGTCTGAGATTTGAGTATGAACTAGTAATTACAATTGTTAGGAATTTTATTTTTAAATTTTAAGATGAAAAGTGATTTTGGTCACATTTTACATTCCTGAAAATTACATCCTCATTTTTTGTGTAGTATCTACACATGTTATAAGCCAAATAACATCATCTGTTTGAATCCTTGTATATATTTTTATGTAGCTATAACTATTGTGTCATTTTCATCATCGTTATTAATGTGCAGAATGTAAATGAGCATTTGTACGTTGTCTTTATAAGAAACTCTGGACGTGTTTTTATCAGTTTTCAAGACTGAATATCAATGTACATAAAATGGTTAATAAAATAATGGCGTTTTTTGAGATTATCGAAAAAACTACACTTGAGCTCTTCTGTGTGACTAGATGCAATTGTGCAACCATCTAGAATCTGTATCTCTTTAACTATCTGCTTTATATCTTTAAAATATCTTAGTGTAACTTAAAAGTTAATGTTCCTGGTGCTTTCTAGGAGCTAGGAAGAGAATGGGGAGTGAATGACTGCTTGATGAGTATAGGGTTTTCTTTTGAGGTGATGAAAATAATTTTGGAACTTGATATAGGTGGTGATTGCATAACATTGTAAATTTATTAAATGACACTAAATTTTACACTTTAAAATAGTTAATTTTACGTTAGGTGAATTTCACCTCAATTGAAAAAATGCCTTAGACACATATAAAAAAACAGAATTATTTCAAAGCCTTGGAATGGACCAAATTATGATTCTGAATCAAGGAAAAGGCTTCTCTCTTAGGAGTGCTTTCAGGTGTATTTCTTCATTTGAGCATCACAGCTTAAAAGTTTTTTGGTTTTTTTTTAACATCTTTATTGGAGTATAATTGCTTTACAATGGTGTGTTAGTTTCTGCTGTATAACAAAGTGAATCAGCTATACGTATATATATATCCCCATATCTCCTCCCTCTTGCGTCTCCCTCCCAACAAAAGTTCTTTTCTAATTAAGATTTTTATGTGGTTAGGTTATGTCAAATCAAAAAAAAAATTTTTTTAAAGAAGGTAATATTCCCGCTTGTTTATATTTTGTTCCTTACAATATTTTCACTAAGTCAACAGACATTATTGGCTGTTTACTGTATGCCTGGCCCTTTGCTAGGTGCTAGGGATATAAAGGTGAACCAGGCATAGTTCCTGTCCTCAAGATATAATATTTGTAGCCTATTAATATACTGGAATAAATACAGTAATACAAGTCTACACAAAGACGGATGGTGTTAGCACAGAGAAGGGAATGATTCACTTTGCCTGAACGAGTTTGTCAGGGAAATCTAAAATCACTCTACGGAATTCCCTGGTGGTCCAGTGGTTCAGACTCCACACTTCCACCGCAGGGGGCACGGGTTCGATCCCTGGTCGGGGAACTAAGATCCGGTGTGCTGCGCGGCACAGCCTTAATTAATTAATTAATTAACTCTAAAGTGGGGGCTAAGTGGTAATTTAGTCGTTAGGGATGAATAACTGTTCGCCAGGGCAGTAGAAGACAGCATGACCAGTAGAAAGGCCCAGCGACTTGAAAGTACTATAGGTGTAAGAATTTCAGGTAGTTTAGTGAGGCGGGAGTAAAGTGTACATATGTAAAAGTGCAGTGCAAAGCAGAGCTAGAAAGGGACCTTTCTAGTTGGGCTTTAAGCCAGGCTGAGGAGCTCAGGCTTGGTAATTTCCAGTGGTTCTCAACATTGGCTGCAACTGGGGAGTTTTAAAACACACATCAGTGAATGGGTTTCTCCCCCAGAGATTTCTGATTTAATTGGTTTGGGGAACAACCTAGTATTAGGATTTTTAAGTACTCCCTAGGTGAGTACCTAAGGTTGAGAACTACTGCTCCAGGTCATGGGGAGCCACAAAAGAGGTTTTTTTTGTTTTTTTTTTTTTTGTTGTTGTTTTTTCACAAAAGAGGTTTTAATTTTATGTGGATAATGACAAAATCTGAATTTTTTTTTTTTTTGGTGGCCAAGCTGCACGGCGTGCGGAATCTTAGTTCCCCAACCAGGGATTGAACCCAGGCCCAGCAGAGAAAGCGCCAAGTCCTAACCACTGGACCACCAGGGAATTCCCTAATGTTTATTTTGGCAGTTCCTTAACTTGCCCAAAGATAAGGATTACCTGAGACACATATTAACAATGCAGGCTCCTAGGCCCCACCCTTGACCAATGGAATGAAATCTCCAGGAGAAGGACTTAGGAATTTTGTTAACCTCTGTTCCAAGTGATATTAACCCTCAGGCAAGTTAGAGACTTTCTGGCAGTTCTTCTCAAACTTTAAGAGCATAGGAATCACCAGGGACTGTTAATCTTGTTAAAAATGCAGAGCCTGGAGTTGGGCCTGAGATGTTGTTTTTCTAACAAGCTCTTATACCTAACACCAGTGCTGCTGGGCTAAGGACTATGCTTTGAACTGCAAGTTTTAGAAATCTGGAATCTATGCAGAGGATTGATTAGAAGATGTTTAGACTGACACGGGAGACAAGTTAATGGTTCTTAACTTGGTTAATTTTGCCACCTTCAGGGACATTTGACAATGACTGGAGACATTTTTGCATTTTTGGTTGTCACAGCTGGGCATGGGAGGTTGGTGCTACTGGTATCTAAGGGTAGAAGCCAGAGATGCTGCTGAACATCCTACAGTGCACTGGACAGCCCCCACAGCAAAGAATTTATCCAGCCCCAGTGTCAGTCGTGCCAATTAAGTAAACACCTGGGCAAGAAGAGCTATATGCTTTACTGTACTGGTAATGGGGATAGAAAAGGAACCACCAAGGGTCACCCAACTCTGGGCAGGTATGGGGTCCCAGTTAGGGATAGCTTCATAAGGAAGATGTCTTTCCAGGAAAGATTAATGGTAATAGATTCCAGGTGGGGTAACTAATACACATGTGGGATTATTTGGCATCAATGACAGACCCTTAATATAAAAGAAAATGTTCCTGAGGTTTCAGATTCTGCATGAAGGCAATGGTTCCATCAAATTTCCCCGTGGTAAGAATCACCTTTGAGGGCTTATTAACTATGCAGATTTAAAAGTATAGTATACAAACAGTTTTGTTAAGCATCCCAGGCTATTATTCTTATCCTGGAAACTTGGAATGTACCTGTATAATGGCCAAGAGTATAGAGATCCAGGTTCAAACATCCACCCTGACGCTGTCTCACCAAGTTGGGCTTATTTACTTACTTCAGTTAGGTCATCATCACTTCAAGAAATAATTGATTAATTATGGAAAATAACATTCATTGTATAACATTCAATATACGTAAGCAAAAAATAAAAACTATATTCCCACCAACCAGAGGTCACCTGTTCAAAGTTTTTAAATTTTTTATTATTTTTTCACATGAAGAAAATTGTGTAAATCTTAAGTTTTATGATGAATTTTTTCCAGCTTCACTGAGGTATAATTTACATAGAATAAAATGTACCCACTCTAAGTGTATAGTTTGTATAATCATAATTATATATGATTGTATAACTACCACTACAATCCTCATTTTATTGTGCTTTGCCTTATTGTGATTCACAGATACTGCGTTCTTTTTACCAAATTGAAGGTTTGTGGCAACTCTGCATCAAGCAAGTCTATTGGCGCCATTTTTCCAACAGTATTTGCTCACTTCATGTCTCTGTCACATTTTGGTAATTCTCACAACACTGCAAATTTTTCATTATTATTATATTTATGGTAATCTGTGATCAGTGATCTTTGACATATGATATTATCATTGTTTTGGGGTGCCATGAGCCACACCCATGTAAGATGGCAATGTTGTGTGTGTTCTCACTGCTCCACTCACCTGCCATTCCCCAGTCTCTCTCCCTCTCGTTAGTCCTCCCTATTCCCTGAGATGCAACAATACTGAAATAGGCCAAGTAATAAGTCTAAATGGCCTCTAAGTGTTCAAGTGAAAGGAGGAGTCAATCGATGTGGCAAACTTTATTGTTGTCTTAAAGACATCGCCACAGCCACCCCAACCTTCAGCAACCACCACCCTGCTCAGTCCGCAGCCATGAACATCGAGGCAGGACCCTCCACCAGCAAAAGATTACAACTCACTGAAGGCTTAGATGATGGCTAGCATTTTTTGGCAATAAAGTATTTTTTAATTAAAGTATGTACACTGTTGTTTTAGACAATGCTATTGCACACTTAATAGACTACTGCATAGTGTAAAAACAACTGACTTTTGTATGTACTGGGAAGCCAAAAAAATTTGTGTGGCTCACTTTTTTGCAATATATGCTTTATTACAGTGGTCTACAACTGAACCTGCAATATCTCTGAGGTATGCGTATATAGAACATTTCCATCACTTTAAAAAGTTTTCTTTTTCCCTCTAATATTCCCCGCCCTCCCCATATCCTCCCCACCACTTACCCAGGCAATTGTTGGTCTGCTTTTTGTTACCATAGGTTTGCCTTTTCTAGAATTTAATATAAATACATGTATGCACAGCATGTAATCTTTTGTATTTGAGTTCTGTCACTTAGTATAATGTTTCTGAAATTCATTCATGTGGTATGTATAAATATTTCTTTTTATTGCTGAGCAATTTTCCATACCTTGGTTATACTCAATTTGTTTTATGTCATTACCAGTTGATGGACATTTGGGTTGTTTCCAGTTTGAGGCTATTAATAATTATGAACATATGTATGCAAGTCTTTGAACATATAATTTTATTTCTCTTTTATTCCTTTACGAGTTGCACTGCTGGGCCAAATGGTAAGTACGTGTTTAACTTCGTAAGATATCCATGTCTTTTTTCAAAGTGGATCATTTTGCATTCCCACCAGCACTGTCTAAGAGGTCCATTTGCTCCACATTACAGCCCCCCTCTTTTTTTAAATTAAAGTATAGTTAACTTAGAATACTGTGTTAGTTCCAGGTGTACAGTAAAGTGATTCGGTCATATATTTTTTCAGATTCTTATCAATTATAGTTTATTACAAGATATTGAATATAGTTCCCTATGCTGTACAGTAAATCCTTGTTGTTTATTTTATATATAGTAGTGTGTATACATCAATCCCAATCTCCCAATTTATCCCTCTGCCCCACCCTTTTCCCCTTTGGTAACAATAAGTTTGTTTTCTACATCTGTGACTCTGTTCCTGTTTTGTAAATATGTTCATTTGTACCATTATTTTATTTAATTTATTTATTTATTTATTTTTGGCTGTGTTGGGTCTTTGTTTCTGTGCGAGGGCTTTCTCTAGTGCGGCAAGCGGGGGCCACTCTTCATCACGGTGCGCGGGCCTCTCACTATCGTGGCCTCTCTTGTTGCGGAGCACAGGCTCCAGACGTGCAGGCTCAGTAGTTGTGGCTCACGGGCCTAGTTGCTCCGCGGCATGTGGGATCTTCCCAGACCAGGGCTCGAACCCGTGTCCCCTGCATTAGCAGGCAGATTCTCAACCACTGCACCACCAGGGAAGCCCCGTACCATTATTTTAGATTCCACATATCAATGATATGATATTTGTCTTTCTCTGTCTGACTTACTTCATTTAGTATGGTAATCTCTAGGTCCATCCATGTCGCTGCAAAGGGCAATATTTCATTCTTTTTTGTGGCTGAGGAATATTTCATTGTATATATATACACCACATCTTCTTTATCCATTCATCTGTTGATGGACACTTAAGTTGCTTCCATGACTTGGCTATTGTAAATAGTGCTGCTAGGAACATTGGGGTGCATGTATCTTTTCGAATTAGAGTTTTCATCTTTTCTGGACATATGCCCAGGAGTGGGATTGCTGGATCATATGGTAACTCTATTTTTAGTTTTTAAAGGAACCTCCATACTGGTTTCCATAATGGCTGCACTGTAGCCACCTCTTGATGTGAATCTTCCTAGACTTTTTTCAATGCATATTGAAAAAATCATTGTATTTTTAAGGTAAAAATGGATCATATATGTCACTTAATATATCATCTTTGCAATGTCTAAATGTTACCTTTCTGACAATTTTAATGCTTCTGTTCCAATGAATTATTTATGTTATCATTAAACAAGGAAAGATTAGTGCAGTCTCTACAGTCACCGCAGGAGGTGTCCTCAACAAGATGAAGCTCACCATCCTGGACTTCTCAGGCCAGTGAGTGGGTGGCCAAATACATCAGGAACTGCATCATCCAGTTTTGCCAAGGGCCAGACAAGTACTTCACCCTGGGGCTCCCCACTGGGAGCACCCCACTTGTCTGCTACAAGAAGCTGATTGAGTACTATAAGAATGGAGACCTGTCCTTCAAATATGTGAAGACTTTCAACATGGGTGAGTATGTGGGCCTTCTTTGAGACCACCCAGAGAGCTACCATGCCTTCATGTGGAACAACTTCTTCAAACACATTGACATCCACCCAGAAAACACCCACATTCTAGATGGGAATGCAGCTGGCCTACAGGCTGAGTGTGATGCCTTTAAAGAGAAGATCAAGGCTGCGGGAGGGATTGAGCTGTTTGTTGGGAGGCACCGGCCTTGGTGGACACATTGCCTTTTACAAGTCGGGCTCCAGTCTATTATGTAGGACCCGTGTGAAGACACTGGCCATGGACACCATCCTGGCCAATGCTAGGTTCTTTGATGGAAATCTCACCAAGGTGCCCACCATGGCCCTGATGGTGGGCATGGGCACTGTGATGGGTGCTAGAGAGATGATAATCTTCATCTCAGGTGCTCACAAGGCGTTTGCTCTGTATAAGGCCATGGAGGAGGGAGTGAGCCATATGTCTGCCTTCCAGTAGCATCCCCACACGGTGTTTATGTGCGACGAGGATGCCACCCTAGAGTTGAAAGTGAAGACTGTCAAGTATTGCAGAGGTTTAATGCTTGTTCATAACAAGTTGGTGGACCCCTTGTGCACTATGAAAGAGAAAGAAACAGAGAAAAGCCAGTCTTCTAAGAAACCGTACAGTGATTAGCCTGTGCTAATCCTAGTGTCAACTACCTCACTGGGACAGGCGGGTCCTTCTGGAAATTGTCTTTAGGAGGACAGAATTGTATTGCTTTAATCTAGTGTGGTTACTAGTTGAATGGGTGAACTTGTTGTTCCTGGCTGTTCAGTGTGGAGTCTAGTCATGGAATTTAGCTACTTATTTGTAACTTAATGAGAAAAAAAATCACTATATAATTTTGACGTCTGCCCCACAAATTAGGGGTTTTTAGCTTTTTGTTGTGCCTCTAACACTGTTCAGATGTACAATATACTCCCGTCAGGAATTTCTATCATTACATGCACTGATCTCAATTGAGAGGGAGTTTGGGGCTTATGTATATTGGACAAAACCTCTTTGGAGAGTCTTAAGAGCCCCTCTTGGGAAGGCCTTCCCCTTATTTGAGAATCAGTGTTCCAGATTAAGGAACAAACTCTCTCAATGTCTAAAGTCACTATAAGGAAGTAGTCACTCTGGTCAGTAACAAGTGCCACAGGAAGAAAACTATCCCTTACTTTCTTTCCCCAGCTGTTTTTTTCTGCTCTCTCAGTTGGCCTTTCCATGAACTCAGAGCCTCCTTGGGGAAGGATTTGGGTGGGTGGGGCTAAAGGGAAAGTTTTGCTGCTGAACTCAGAGCCTCAAGGGGCCCAGCCACATCAAACCCTTATCCCTCAGGGACCCTCCAGCACCGGGAGGAAGGCAGAAACCCTTTTCCCAAGAGAGCCCTGTGTTTTGTTCCAAGGTCTCACTGTGGCGCCTCTCTTATACATACTCATTCATAAGTAGGACGTCCACGGGAGCAACAGACACGGCCAAGATTCAACGTTATGTTCAGCCAAGGTGATGGGGTCAGGGCAAGCAGCTCAATTATGAGTTTAGAAACAACACTAGAGTGACGTGTTTCCTGTGTCCCTGAGAGTTGAGTGCCAAGAAACAGACCAAGTGCTTCTAAAGTTGACTAATATCCTTTCCCCACTTAAAAAACTGCCCTTCTAACCCACCTGTGTTCGTGTGGCGTGGTCTGATGTTCCCAGAACATCAGGAAGTACGCTTTTACCCTTTTATCCTTCACCCCCCTTGTTCACAAGATGAGTCTATTGCTCTGTTTTTTTTGTACTCTTATGCCTTGATGGTTTGAATGCTGCCTCCTCCTTCTCCCAATTTTTGTGCCTCTTTGAAGCTGCTGCTGCCTCTATTTCTGGGAAAGATCTTTCAGAGCCTGGCTCAGGCCTCTCTTTAACTGCTGTGTTTGGTACCAGCGTTTCATTTTTAGGTTTTATAATGTGATTGTGCTGTCATTCTGTTTTAAGGGAATGGATCACTGGACTTGTTTACAATGTGACATTTTCTTTTAAATCTAGTATTTTCAAGAAAAAAAATACAGGAAAGATTAAAAGGTTTTGGACTTTTTTTATTTCTTTGCTGAATTTGTTTCAGATACTGGCATTTGGAATAAATTTTGTTTAGTGAGTCTAATGTTCGCAAAGTTAAGAATTAGGCGGTATTTAATCTATAACATTATGATACAAGGTTGCTAAAATAGTAGATATTCATTACACAGTGGAGTACCCCACAGGCTCCTTACTTCATTTGGGTTCTGCTCAAGTGTCAGGTCACAGCACTTCCCAGCCTTTCCTATACTCTTAACATGTTTTACTTTTCTTCCCAGAATTTATAATCTACTCATGTATTATCTGAATCCACCACTAGTAATTAAGCTCCATGTAGGTGGAACATTTTTTCTGTAGTTTTCCCAGAGTGTAGAATGATGCAGTGAAGGAAGTATGGGCTTGACATTTGTCAAATTTGTGTATTGAAGAAAGAGGCTTAGGGACATTTTTTGTTTTTATTTTGGGGGGTGGTTTGTCTTGATTTTGGGGGGTTTTTTTGCCACACTGCGCGGCATGCAGGATCTTAATTCCCCGACCAAGGGTCAAACCCTCGCCCCCTGCAGTGGAAGCGCAGAGTCCTAACCACTGGACCACCAGGGAAGTCCCAGGGTTGCTTTTTATAATAATTATATCTCACATGTATTAAGCATTTTCTATGTGCCAGACTCAATTCTCATAAAACCCTGTAACGAAACTTTACAGAGGAGGAAATTAGAGCTCATAGATTTTAAGTAACTTGCCCAAGGTCTCAAGAGTCAAACCCAAGCACTCTGGTTCCCAAATTTTTTTTTTTAATTCAATGAAATTAGGGGGTTTTTGTGTGGTAAAATATGTATAACATAAAACTTACCATTTAATCATTTTAAGTATACAGTTTAGTGGCATTAACATTCACATTGTTGTGCAACCCATCTCCAGAACTTTTTCAAAAATCTTGCAAAACTGAAACTCTATACCCATTAAACAACAACTCCCTTTTTCCCCTCCCTCCCTGCCCCTGGCAACCACCATTCTACGTTCTGTTTCTATTATTTTGACTACTTTAGATACTTCATCTAAGTGAAATCATACAGTATTTTTGCTTTTGTGCCTGGCTTATTTCACTTAGCATAATATCCTCAAGGTTCATGCATGTTGTAGCATGTGTCAGAATTTCCTTCTTTTTAAGGATGAGTAATATTCTACTGTGTGTATAGACGACGTTTTGTTTAGCCATTCACCCTTGGATGGACTACAGCTCAGTTTTAATCTGTAAGCTATACTGTGTCTTTTGATATTAATCTTGAGGTGACAGATTTATATCCACCGTATTCTGGGAAGTCCTGGGCTGTCTTCCTTAAGCTTCTCTCTTCCTTTGCCATGTGAAACATTCTCATTTCTTGTTTCTGTTTGTTTTGGAGCAGATCTTCTCACCTGCATCACACACAGAGGAAACTCAGCTTGTTGAAAAGATTTCCTTTCAAAAAGTTGCTTACAACAAATATTTGGGGGGGGGGAGGGGTTATTAATGTGGTCCAATAACAATCTTCTCCCTTCACTCAATCCTTCTCTTCCAAACCCTCTCTCCCAGTTGCCTCCTGGGAGCCCTAGATTACTTGCCTTTAATACATCTTCCCTAAACTTTCCACCTTAGAAGCCTTAGCACCAGCTTTCACCAACGTCCTGAAGATTGAGTCAAGGTGGCACTGAAAAGGGTCTTTTTCTCCAAGGAACACTGCTCTCCTTCTCAGAATCTACTGCCAGCTTATTCCCAGATACTCAGAGCACAGTAGATAGGGGAAAGTTCAATTCCCTTGAAGCCACCTCACATGTAAATTATACTTCTCATTAGTAGGGATAATTGAGGTTTTCTCAGTCTTATAAACAATGTAAATAAGAGCATCTTAAACACTACTATGTGTATTGGTGTACTCTAACTCACGATATAGGGAACTACAATATATTTATTATGCAAATGCAACTCCAAAGACAACCCTCCAGTCCCACCCAGGTTACTGGCTTTAAACCCCACCTTTATAAAAATTCTGAAACTATTTTCCTTGTTAATCACAGTGATTAACAAGTCCCAAACACTAGAATGCCTTCAGACCTTCTCCTTGAGATAAGGGTCACTTTTTTTTTTTTTTAAAGAGTGAAACAGAAAGTCTTTTTATTTATTTATTTATTTATTTATGGCTGTGTTGGGTCTTCGTTTCTGTGCGAGGGCTTTCTCTAGTTGTGGCAAGTGGGGGCCACTCTTCATCACGGTGCGTGGGCCTCTCACTGTCGCGGCCTCTCTTGTTGCGTAGCACAGGCTCCAGACGCGCAGGCTCAGTAGTTGTGGCTCATGGGCCTAGTTGCTCCGCGGCATGTGGGATCTTCCCAGACCAGGGCTCGAACCCGTGTCCCCTGCATTGGCAGGCAGATTCTCAACCACTGCGCCACCAGGGAAGCCCCAGGGTCTCGTTTTTAGATGAGAAGGATTACTATGTAACAAGATATTTAACTTTGAGTAAAGAATATTTTTTAAAAGATCAGGGGACTTACCTGGCAGTCCAGTGGTTAAGACTCCACACTTCCACTGCAGGGGGCGCAGGTTAGATCCCTGGTCAGGAAAATAAGATCGCACATGCTGTGTGGTACGGCCAAAATATTCCAAAAAAAAAAAAAAAATCAAAGCCTTCCTTAACATTTGAATTAATATCTACTTTGTTAATGATAGCACACTCATAGTGGAGATATAGACAAGTATATATGAGACTTTATTTTGCATGATATCCAATAGCACAGGGGTTCCTGGTTGTAACCAGCTCCATAGTCATCAGAAGCAGAAGCCTGGGGCCCAAAGACTGGGAACCACTAAGTCAAAATGCCCAAACTTAGGCCATCAACTCAGGAGTAGATGTCACATAGTACAAACATGTTGGCTGCGTGTATCAGTCTGCTAGGGCTGCCATAACAGTACACCATGGGCTGGGTGGCTTAAACAACAGAAACTTATTTTCTCATAGTTCTGGAGGCTAGGAGCCCAAGATCAAGGTGCTAGCACAGTTAGCATTACTGAACCAGGTCCATTTGCCCAATGTGCAGCAAGCCAAACACTGAGATGCCAAGGTTTACAGCCAAGAAGGAGTTTATTCACAAGGCAGCCAAGCAAGGAGATGGGAGAACAAGTCTCAGATCCACCTCCCTGTAGGCAAGAGGATTGAAGTATTTATTGGATAAGCAGGGTGGTCTTGAAACTGAGCAGGACACTGCAGGGCCCTCCTGGGTACAAAAGCCCTTCCATGTCCCCCACTTTTCATATGTAGGAAAAAGGCTTCAGCCTCCTAGACCTTCTCTGAGTTCCAAAGGGCAGATTCAAGCAGGTACTAACTAGAGAAATGAGGTAATGCAAAAACAAAGGAAAAGCAGTTAAACAAGAAAAGTAATGACAACAGGCAGCAACAAAACAGAGTCCTAGTTCCTCCTCAAGAGATATTCATAACAATCTGATACATATCTTGAATTGTTTTATAGGAACTAAGGCCCCCCACTCAGGTGGAGGATGGTGACTTCATGCAGAGCACAAGATTCCTGGAACACCACACGTTACCTCACCATCCACCCATCAGAAGAAAGCTATGTATCCTGCAGCCCTCGCCCCAAAAGTTGCCTTTAAAAACTCTTCTCTGAAACCCATCAGTGGAGAGTTTCGGCCTTTTGAGCACGAGCCTCCCATGCTCCTTGTTTGGCACCTGCAATAAAAGCTGTACTTTCCTTCACAACAACCGGATGTCAGTAAATTGGTTTTGCTGTGTGGCAAATGAGTGGACCAAAGTTCATTTTGGTAACACTCTTAGGTATGGGGAAAGGTGACTTGAAGTAGGGAAAAAGGTGAGGTAATCAGTGTTCTGCACAGGTGCTTCTGGGTTACATGCTTCTGCATATTCAAAATGGAGGTGCTTAGCATGATCTGAGGGTGGAGTTTTCCAGCCCTCTAACATCAAAAGGCCCTTCACTGGACAGCTGTGCAGGCCCAGTTTTAGGGCTGGTGGTCCCAACTAACCCCCAGCTGGCTCATACTGGGCAGGAGCTGACTCCAACTTCCTGTAAAACAACTGGGCTTTGTGAAGCTTGGAAGGTGTGCAATTAAAGAGAGGAAAAAAGAAAGAAAGAAAATGAAAGTGAAATTAATCAATGAAGGCAGTTTTAACAAGCTGTTCCCTTATCTGTTGTTCTGTAAAATAAGTTCAAAAATTTCTATTAGTTATCAGCTTCTGTTAACTCCATGGGGCATGGTTTTATTAGTTTCTGGTAAGATCTCTCTTCCTGGCTTCCAGACAGCTGTCTTTTTGCTGTGTCCTCACATGGCCTTTCCTCTGTGTGCACAAAGGGAAAGAGATCTCTGCTATCTCCTCCTTTCTTATAAGGACACTAGTCCTATCTATTGGATTAGGGCCCCACTTGTATGACCTTATTTAATCTTAACTACCTCCTTAAAGGCCCTGTCTCCAAATATAGTCACACTGGGGGCTAGGACTTCAACATGTGATTTTGGGGTGACACAATTCAGTCCGTAACACCATGGATCCACTCAGTGAGTGGCACGGTGACTTTCTCAGAGAAAATGATCTTTGTGAACTTGGCTGACAGGCAGTGGTATTCACTAGGGACTGCAGGGCATGAGTGTTGAGGACTTGACTAGACTGGACTAGATACAAGTGTCACTACAAGCTAAAAATCAGCCAGATAACACTGAATATCTGAAACAGAGTCCTGTTGGATGCTGAAGTTGTGTATCAGTGATGCTTTCGGCTATAAATGAGAGAAAAATCCAAAAATTCAAAACACACACACATGGGACTTCCCTGGTGGTGTAGTGGTTAAGAATCCGCCTGCCGATGCAGGGGACACGGGTTCAAACCCTGGTCTGGGAAGATCCCACATGCCGCGCAGCGACTAAGCCCGTGCACCACAACTACTGAGCCTGCACTCTAGAGCCCATGAGCCACAACTACTGAGCTCGCGTGCTGCATCTACTGAAGCCCACGCTCCACAATAAGAGAAGCCACTGCAATGAGAAGCCCACGCACTGCAACGAAGAGTAGCCCCCACTCGCCACAACTAGAGAAAGCTCACGTGCAGCAACGAAGACCCAACACAGCCAAAAATAAATAAATAAACAAATTTATAAAAACAAAAATAGAAAAAAAACAAAACACACACACAAAAGAGAAAATCCAACTCAACCTGGCTTAAGAACTAAGAAAGTTTCTTGGCTCACGTAGTTGGAAGTTGTCAAACCACAATCAGTATCATGGCTGCAAAGAATAAAGACCTTTATTTGGGGTGTTAAGAACTGCAATTCAGGGATTTCTCTGGTGGCACAGTGGTTAAGAATCAGCCTCCCAATGCAGGAGACATGGGTTCGAGTCCCGGTCTGGGAAGATCCCACATGCCATGGAGCAACTAAGCCCGTGCGCCACAACTGAGCCTGCGCTCTAGAGCCCATGAGCCACAACTACTGAAGCCTGCGCGCCTAGAGCCCGCGCTCCGCAACAAGAGAAGCCGCTGCAATGAGAAGCCCGTGCACCACAACGAAGAGTAGCCCCCGCTCACTGCAACTAGAGAAAGCCCACGTGCAGCAATGAAGACCCAAAGCAGCCAAAAATAAATAAATAAATAAATAAAAATTTAAAAAAAAAAGAACTGCAATTCAGGAGACACAGATTTGGGTAAAAACCAAAAGAGCGCTCAGGAGAAGAAATGAGTCAGAGGCTTACAAAGACAAAAGCCACAAGGTTGTTAGAGTTGTCTGGTGAGAATTGTGATTGACTGACACAAATAAGGAAACATTTGTTCTTAAGGAATAGGCTGTCACTAGTTTGTTTAGGGTAACGTCAATAAGTATCTTGAGTTTCTGGCAAATGTTCTGGATGCCTGTGTTAAGATTAATAAGTGGTCAGAAGTTCAGATTCCATCCAGGCTGAGACATGCGTAAGTCCTATTTCCTCAATGTCCTCCCAGGTCCATTTTAGAGACCTCTCTTAGCAATACCTACTCCATATTTATTTTTCTTTCATGTTTCCCCCTTTTGATCAAGATCTTTCTTTGGGAGGCATCAATGATCAACCATTTGGTTATCTGTCATTGGCTTCGACTTCCTCTGTGCTGGGAAGGCTCATTCCCAGAGAGTCATGTCCCACAGAGGAGGGAAAGAGGTGGCTGTGTGAAACGTACGCTTTTAGCAAGTTTATGGCCATATATGAGCAACAAGGAGTCATCTAGGAAGCAGGTCCTCAGTGGCATTCAAAATAAGAGAAGTTCATACATCTTCATTAGTTAGAATCTTATAGGAGTGGTCAATCATCTCCAGATGTCTAGCTATCATTTTTCCTTTTAGTATTTCTCCAAGACTTGGTATTAGGTCATTCATAGCAGTTATTCGCTTTTTCATATGACTCATTAAGTGGATGACATTAGATGATTCATCTGGTCCTGAATCTTGGGAAAGCTGTCTACAACAGATGTCATCTGCTTCATTATCCTGGCCTTTGTCTGGTTAATTTCAGTTTCAGGTCTCTAGACTGTTGTGAAGTCCAAGCAGGACATGGTGCCTCCTTTAAATGAGAAACATGAATCCATGAGTCAATGCCCTTAAGTTTAGCAGCACAAGTTTAGTTAACAATACCTGGAAAGGTCCCCTCCAACAAGATTGGAGGACATTTTTGTGAAGGTGTCGTTTCCAATAGACATAGTCACCAGTCTCTTTTTTCCTGAGGGAGTGGACCTGAGATTAAGCAAAACCAAAGGCAGTGCTTTGGGCCACAGCAGCTTAAATGATTAGTCATTGTAAATGCGCTATGGTAGGTGAAGGAGTGCAAAGACTAAAAAAATGAGTTTGCCAGGGAGCCGCAGTTGTCTTGGGTTTCCCATAGCCCCCACTGTCAATTTAATTTACAGCCATTGTTTACCCATCTTAATTTATCTGATTCAGAAGCAGTCTGTTGCCATGTTACAAATTATCAGGATGGCGAAAGTCTGGCAATAAGGGTAAGGGGTCAATTCTTCTGTAGAAGCAGAATGGACTTCATCTACATATGTCACAATATTTACAGATTCTGTTGCTGCCTTTGCACGAAAGTCAGCTAGGGCATTTCCCTTGTACTCAGTCCTTTTAGTGTTAGCCTCAGTTTGATGGCAGACAACATTTTACGTCAGGACATATCCGACTTCCAGGAATTTCACACAATTTCTGGAACACTTACCTATACAGACACAACATAAAGAAGTCTTAACATTACTTCTTATTTGACAATGCTTCCCCTATAATTTAAAAATATCAAATACACCTAATTAGTTTAATATCTCTTTCTTTACAAGGAGAAAGAACAAACCTTTGAGATATTTCAGAGACCCTTTGAAATATATCTCTTAGTTCTGAGTCAAAAAGAATTCATTTAGAATTTAATTTGGGGAAGTTTGTCAAAAATATCCAAAAGGTGCTAAAACAGTTAGTCAAATAGGATCACAGGTCGCTGGGAAACAATGCTTAGTTATCCATTTAACCAAAGTAACACTTAAAGACTTCATAGGCAAATATAGAAGGTTATATAGTTCTGAGCAAAACTTAATATCGAGAGGACTAGGATTACTTAAGTAATCATCTGATAAAGACAGATGATTATTCTGACAAGACACAATATCTTTGTTTTCTTCCTAGGCACATTACTTAAAGGTAAAGAAAAACCTTCCTTATCTCTTATTATCAAGAGCAGACAGATAGGGAAAAAAAACAAAAAAAAAGTTTGTCCTTTTAACAGAGGGAGAAAACCAGATTACTTAAAGGTAAAGAAAAACCTTTCATAATCTCTTATTTGAAGAGCAGACCAATAGAAAAATATACTTTGTCCTTTTAACAGAGAGAGAAAAACAAATTCGAATTTTGTACCAGTTTACTTTTGATATTAAAACTCATTCACTTAATTAAATTCATTTCAATCTTTTCCAGTACTGACCTTGCATAAAAGTCCTTTCCAAAGATTCCTTTTTCATAAACTTTCTTTTATGGAAAACACACATTCTACTTTCCTCACATACGGAGATGTTTCTATTTATCTATTTGTCTATCTATTTATTTAGCTTTAATCACATATATTAGAATTTTTTTAAAAAATCCTTAGAAACCTTTACTTTGAAAATGAATGAGAACTAAAAAGTAAGCAATTATGAACTGTCTTTTACATAGGCATTGTGTAGATTGGCACACATAAATACTTTTTATAATTTCTAGAAACATGTGCTTTCTCATAGAAAACTTCTCAGCCTGGCATTAGACAACATAAGTCATCATCCTAAGTTATTTTTCTGACTGACAAATTTTTTTTTTATTTTCCTGACTGACAAATTTTGTAACAGAGATAACATGAGCTTATTTGACTTCCAGTAAACCTAAGTAGAATAAATGTGTTATACTTAATGTTGCTAATGCTAAAGATATGTCTGTATTAATTTAACCAACAAACTTAAACTAGCTTTTATTTACTAAAGATTCATCCCAGATCATGTGAACTTGAGGAACATTTCAGTTAGTTTCTATTATATTTTTGCAAGTATACTTAATTTATATAGTGCTTGTTTGTTTTAAGCCAATTACATAGAACTCTTTTACAAATTAATTTTAGCAATACCATCCAAAGAAAAAATACCATGTAGCCACAACATATTTATATATAGACACACATGAACATACAGACAGATGCAAACAGAGGCCTTACAGTTTTTGTTTTAAAATTTTCCTTGAACTAGATTTCTGGGCAAAAGTGCTTCTATAGCACCTTGTATTTTTTTTTTTTTTTTTTTTTTTTAATTTATGGCTGTGTTGGGTCTTCGTTTCTGCGCGAGGGCTTTCTCTAGTTGCGGCAAGCGGGGGCCACTCTTCATCGCGGTGCGTGGGCCTCTCACTATCGCGGCCTCTCGTTGCGGAGCACAGGCTCCAGACACGCAGGCTCAGCAATTGTGGCTCACGGGCCTAGTTGCTTCGCGGCATGTGGGATCTTCCCAGACCAGGGCTCGAACCCATGTGTCCTGCACTGGCAGGCAGATTCTCAACCACTGCGCCACCAGGGAAGCCCAGCACCTTATATTTTTAAAAGCCCTTTTCATACTCTCTCTTTTTTTTTTTTCCTTCCGGTTTTAGGAATTGGAGATGGTCTAGATAAGAGTTTCCAGAGAGGTTACAAGCCTTTTGAGATAAATAAGGGAGGTGTGGGGAATGATGAAAAGAAATGGGTGAACTATGAACTGTCTCTAGAACTGCATTTCCAGTTTCACAAAGATTCATAAGGTATAATTTAAATGACATCATAGGCTGATCCACCCATCCAACTACTTTATCCTCAATTTGCTTCTTTATATTAGGGAGATTTCTAACTGAGATGTAAGTCAAAAAATGTTTATGTTTTGCCCAGGCAATGTTGTTGGTTCCCGTTAGCACGTCCAATTAATAGTGCTTGAAGGGCAGATTTACATGCCTTAGTCCAGGGGGTATATGTGATGGTGTTGGTGCCATCCTCATTGGACCTGGCTTTAAAAGGGGCTGCCATTACAGGATGGGCAGTATGGATGGTCTTCTGCAGGGGATCAACCTCAGTGTTATAAAAAAGGAAGTTCAGAGAGAGATGGATAGAAAGAAGGAGAGCGTTATGGCGGACATTCAGAGGGACAGAAAAAAGCAGATTTGGAGAGAGAGAGTTCTCAGAACCCTCAGAGGATTTTTCTAGTTTGGAAATTTTTTGAGAGTTAGTTTCTCTGGGGGAAGCAATAGTAGTGGATTCATTATTACAATTGGAGGCCTCAAAATACCAATTGAAATATGCTTCCCATTCTCTTTGCCTTGTTCTATAGCTTTTCTCCAATTGAGCACACAAACTAATTTAGAAATTTTGAATGAGCCACAAGTGGACCAACAGAGTTTCAAGTTGTTGTGGGTGATTTTAGTCCAATGCAAAAGAAATTTACAAGAGGAAGGCCCATAAGTTTTAAACATAAATTGATCTGGAGTTCTGGACGGTGGCAGTGCCTGTAGAAACCCAACTCCCCATAACTGAGTACTCACCAAGATGAACCATTCCCTTCCCAGATAAAGCCAGCAACAGAGGACACCCAAATAAAGGCTCAGAACCTCAACCATATTGGGAGGTTCGGAACCAAGAAGACTTACCCCTAAGACCCAAGACCACTGAGGAGACGATTGAGTACAAAGGACTCCTGTAGGTGCCTTACTTGTGCCTGCAGCAGCTCCAGGGGTAGTCACTTTGGCTCCCACTTTGGCTCACACTTCTGACACCATGAAATGTCCAAAAATAATCAGTTTCAAGGCTGCAAAGTACAAAGAGTGTTATTTGGGGTCTTAGGCATTGCAATTTGGTAGAAAATTGCAATGCCTAAGATTCAGGTAAAACCGAAAGAGTGTTCCAGGGAACAGACAGAATCAGGGCAAAAGCTACAAGGTTTTTAAAGTTGTAAGAATTATGTTTGGCTCTCAAGCAAAAAGGAAATATTCATCCTTAAGGGACAGCTTTCATGAATTACTTACGGTAATGGTCTGGTAAGTATCATAGACTGTGACAGGTTATTTAGGGTAAGGGTCTCATAAGTATCTTGAGTTTCTAGAACATTGCGCAGATGTTCTGGATCACTGTTTTAAAACAATAAGTGGCCAAAGTTCAGATTTCATCCGGGCTGAGACATGCAAAAATCCCACTTCCTCAGTGGCCTCTCAGCTCCATTTTAGAGAGCTCTCCTAGTAATACTGACTGCATTTTGATTTTCCTTTCAAAAAGTGCAGAGATAGGGTGCATTTTTGGGTTGGTTGATCAAGTGGCTGAATAGTCTCATCAAAACCCAAAGTCTGTTCCACAGTTTTGGCTTCTATCAAAAGCTTTCCTCCTAATGATTTCAGGAGAGCTAAACATAGCAATGGCAAATTCACCTTTTGTCATATCTTAGGGGATCCCAAGCAAATCTATGTTGGAATCAGGCTGGCTGATGCAACTACCATTTGAATTTAGGAGCCAATGCTCCTAAAATATGAGTTGAAATATGTGTTGAGATTGGCTGTTAGCAATGAGTTTAAAAGGATTCATCAACTATGTTTACTCAGGAGTACCCCACTGAAGTCTGGCCACTCCCTCATGTGTTTGAGCATCCCAACCCCCAAATACATGGTCACCCCACCCCAAACATTGAGGCACTCCCGGGAAGTCACCGCAAGCAAAACTCTATAGGATGGGATGGCCTCTCTCTGTGACTGCCTAAAAGCAATAGAATTTGTACCCAGCTCAAGTTACAGAAAAGAACAATGGTTTTCAAGGCTGACCTAGGTTAAAATCCCAAAGCACTTAACACATGTGTGTGACCTTTGGCAAGTCATTTCACCTCCCTGGGCTTCATTTCCAAATCTTTTAAATAACACCTGGGGTCTTTATCCAAAACCAATTCTCTTCTTCCTGATACTAGACCTTACCCTCTAACCCAAGGGTAACATGTGACCTGTTTGGGTCGATCATTTTATAACACAGCAATTGGTCCAGGAATGAATGCAATCAGACTTGTTGAAGTCATTCACTTACGTTGGAACTGGAGGAGCAGAGGCTTTCTTTCATCTCTAGATGTGAAGCCGTAAAGATGGGACCTCAAAGCTGCTTGCAGCGGGTAGCCCTCATGTTCCCACATGGTTTGCACCTTCCTTGACTTTATCTCTTAAGACTTCCCCTTTACTCACTTTGCCCATCCAAACTGGCCTCTCTGCTATTTCTCAACACCAGGCATGCTCCTGCTTCAAAAGCCTTTGCACTTGCTGTTCCTCCAGGCACCTGCACGTCTGGAATGGTTTTTGTCTGGAATGCTTTTCCTCCAGACACCTGCATGGCTGACTCCTTCATCTCCTTCCAGTCTGCTTAAATGTCACTTTCTCAAAAGGCCTATGACCACCTTTTATGGCCATATTATGTAGGACCACCCTATTCAAAACTGTGACTCTATGCTCCTCTACTCCTCTTTAAAATAAATTTTTTTTCCAAAGTACTATCTTCTAAGTTTATTACTGTTAATTATATTGTTATTCACTGCCAGTCTCCTCCCACTAGAATATGTTTCACTAGGGCAGGGATTTTTGTTTCTTTTGCTCATCGATATGTCTCAGGTGCCAGGCAAATTAGTAAGTACCCAGTAAACATTAATATTTGTTGAATGAATGAATGTATTTATAACTAAATAAGCCCAGCTAGTATAATACCACCTAATGACATTGTTATGAGGATTAGAAATTATAGATATAAAGTAAAGCACAAATCTGACTCATAGTGAAGCAGGAGATAGATGGGCCCCAGGTTGAACAGCTGGAGCTCGTCCCCTGTGGACAGAAACTCCAAAATAGAAGCGAGAGAAGAGCTGAGCCCTGCCCAGATAAAAGATAGAGACCACATATTTCTTATTCTCGAGGTCAAGGAGACCTTCCCAACTATACATTCGCAGAAAGGTTCCTCGGAGGTCAAAAGGGAGGGGGGGACGTCACCTCATAGTAAGTGATGTCAACCTACCCATAGGCCTCTTCGCTAGAATCCATCTTGGCTAAGAGATGCGTGTGCACACATGGAAAAACCCTGAGATATACCAAATACAGACACAGAACCAGGAAAAGCAAGATGATTGGCCAAAGGAAACCCAGAAGAAATGCCCCATAAAAGTGATTCAAACTACCACGAGGGTGCGACTCTCTCTCTGAGCCCGCCCGTGTGTCCATCCACACTTACTCTTTTTCCTCCTACTAAACACTTCGTTTCACTACTTTCCATGTATGGTGGGAATTCATTTCTGCAAAGCCGAAGGGCCAGGTCCTTGTCACTGGCCACTGGTCTAGTGGCTAGGATTCAGCGTTCTCACTGCCACTGCCCAACCTCAGTCTCTGGCCAGGAACCGAAACCCTGCTTCAAGCCGCTGCAGGCTGTGGCCACCCAAGATCAATAGTAGGTACTCAAATATGGTAGCTATTATCATTTTGCAAGGTCTCTTTTTTTTTTTTTCAAAGAATTCCTTGACAGATCTGGAGATAAGTTTCTACATTACGAATAGAAAAAGACTTATGAAGAAAAAAAAAAAGAAAAAGACTTATGGGGCACACACCAGGAGGTGATCTTTGGATCTGTATGTGTGTGTATACACATTTTGTTTTCCAACTTTTCTTTCTTGAGCATTATTTTTATCAGACAAGAAAACCAATACTTTTTTAAAAAAGAATTTGGGCTTGCTTTGGGATTTTTGACAGATGGAAAAAAGAATGTCTTGAGGAGGTTATATTCAAAGAAAGAACCAGGGGTTGGTGGTAGGTGGCACTGAGAACTAGCAGCACTGGTTTAAGAGGAAGTTGTGGAGAGATGTAAAACCACAAGGTTAATACTGCCAGAAATAAAATTGCCCAACTCAGCTGGGTGTGTGGAAGCAAGGAAGGGCAAGGAAGAACTGCTGGGGGTATTCAACGTCATTAAGCAATGGGCCTTAAATTAATTGAACTTAGAGTTTTTTCTAGTCCTAACTATGGTGAGACTGACATCAGAGGACAGCCTGAATAGTCATTTCTCTCAGTACAACCAGAGCAGAGGGCCTGTGTCTAGCAGGCATTTGTTTCCACGTTGTGGAATGACTGAATGGAATAGGATCACCAGGACCAAGTGGAAGTGAAGTGGCAAACTAGGAACCACCCAAGTTTTGGAGTCAGCTTTGAATGTTGATTCTGTCACTTGGTCAGCAAGCCATGTGACCTTGCTCAAGAAACCACCTTGTGCAAGATCTAGGGCCCCTACAAAGTAGGAGATTAGGGGAAACATCATAAATATGGCATTAAATTATACCCTTTAACAAGCAAAAACAAATAAAAATTAAATTCTCAAAACCAATTGCTTTGAACAAACCCAACTGATTAAACTTAAAACCCTGCTTATTATCACCTTCTACTGCCCAAGAAACCTTGCTTTCAGGGCAGATTTTCCCACAAGTCTTATAAACACAAATTTTCAAACAGCCATTTCCAAGTTTAAATATGTCTTTCACATTTATGCTCTTTGTTGTCTCTTTGACCCCTCTCCCCTTGTTTTGGTTTCACAAGTCTTGAAAACTGTTTTTTCTCAAAATATTCTGTGGTTTAAAGGTTTGTTTTTCTGGGCCTGGCCCTTCTGTGCAGAGGAGGGCAAGGTCACCTCTCCATACTTTCCCCCATGGGTCTATGGGATAAGGGAGCAACTGAAAAATTTGGATTAACTAATATAAAATAATTTTATATCAAAACTCCCATTAGTGAGCAATTGTTGGCAAGTGAGTAGGAGCATGGGCTTTAGAGCCAGGCTAGATTGCTTGGGTGTGAATTCAGGCTTCATCACTCCCTAGCTGGGCGACCTTGGGCAAAACACTTACTCATTTCTCTGTACCTCAGTTCCTTACGTCTTAAGGTTATCGGGATACTTAATATTTGTAAGCCCTTAGAAGAGCGCCTGGCACACAGTAAAGCTCTAAGTGTTTGCTGAAAATATTTTGCTCAACCCTAGACCACTAACTAGTTCACGCTGCTTGATGATAATCTGCCTCACTCACCCTGTATCTCCTGGATGGGTCTATGGCTGTGCTGATGGGAAAGTATACTGGCTTTAGTAGTGGTAGTAGTAGTAGTCCTTTTACCAACACGGCCAAGGGTAAGCCTGGGGTACTCACGTGAAGTTCAGTTCACCAGAAGAGCCCCTGCTCTGGACTGTAGCGGGATGTCCTGGGCACACTCTTTCCCGGCCCCCACCCTTATCAACACCACCCTCAGTTCTGCTTCTACTCACTCGCTTTAGCGTAAACGCGCGGGTGGGGCTAAGGGTCATTGGGCGGTCACTGCGCCTGCGCCGGGACCGGGGGTTGGGGGCCTGAAGTGGGTGGCCTGCCTGGCCCCAAGGTCTGAGCTGTCAGTGCGCCTGCGCGGCCGGCCAGTAGGCTGGCAGTACTAAGCTGACTCGCCGCCGCCGCCACTGAGCTGCGAGTGCGCCTGCGCGCGGGTCGGGCGCCGGGGTTCTTGACTGTGCCGCGCGGGGCGCTGGGTGTAGCCATGCAGAGTGCCGACTCCCAGAAGCCCCCCAAGCGGCCACGGCGCGATGGGAGCCGGAGAACCCCGCCAGACGCCCCTCCCGCAGACGCAGAGAGGTCCCCGAGCCCCGACCTTCACCCCGACCACCGGACCTGGGGCCCGGAGCAGGTGTGCTCCTTCCTAAGGGACTGTGGCTTCAGCGATTCTGGACTGCTGGAACGCTGCCGAGGTAGCAGGGCTGTAGGGGTGAGGGGCCGGGGGCCGGCGACCCGAGGTCGCGACAGCCGGGCCTGAGAGAGGGCGCCCTGAGGTCGTGAGCGGGGGGCCTCAAAGAGGAGCCAGAGCGGCCGAGGGAGACCGGACGCGGGAGGCACCCGAAGGGGTGGACCTGAGGCGGGGACGCCCAGGAGGGATGACCTGAGGCGGAGAACGGAAACCTGAGGCGGCGAGCCCTCGGAGAAGGTTGCTTGAGGCGGGGGAGTGAAACTTGACGCGGGGGGCACCCGCAGGGGTGGACCTGAGGGGCGGCGCCCAGGAGGGATACCCTGAGATGGAGGAAGGAGAAATGGGGCGTCTGGCGTTGCGGACCCGTAGGAAGGGAGCGGACTTTGGGGGTTGTGAACCTGGGTCGGGGAGGGGGCAGCTGGTCTAACTCTGGTGGGCTTCTTCAGGAACTTGGCACCCCAGCGCCAGACAGGCGGGACTCAGGTCCCTTTTTCAGTTAGAAGACCCATGGTGGGAGGGTTGCTGTCATTCAGGCTCACCAGGCTCGGGAGACCCCCCTCTGCTGATGCAGCTCCCTGAACACTTGCCACGTTAGAGTATATTTGGGTGCTTTAAAGTTTGTTTCCTCCGCTCTCCTCCCAACTCGGGGTTTGTCTAACCGGGAAAGAACTTTTCTGTTAATCTCTGAATCCGTAGCATCCCGGTAGGACTCAATACATGCTTGATGACTGTACTTGCAGAGCTTAGTAAAGATCATGTTTTGTTCCCCAGAAGTTTCCCTCGCTAAATCTGAACCCTGGGGTGGTTCAGTTGACCACTGAACTCCCAGGTGCCCACAACTTGGCCTGTAGGTTGTGAGTTTTAAGCGACTTTACTGGCTTAAGTTCAAGCATCCATCCACTTGAAATCTACTCAACTTCCCGTAAGGGGGTTGAAGTTTAACCTCTGCTTTACCCTCTGAAGTGTTCAATAGGAAAGTGGTGTGATTTGCAAATTCAGTAAACTTTTGCAATTGGGGGGTGGAGCCCTCTTTGCTTAGGCTGGGTGGGAGGAACTAAAGAAGTGTTCAAGACTTAAAGATAGCTTGATGGGTGAAGGAAATTGCACTTCTCTTTTTCCCTACCACCACCCCCCCACCCCCCCACCCCCGGCCTTGGTTTTCCTCCCCTTCTGGGGTGGGATTTTTCTTTTGAGTAGCAGTAGGTGGGGATGAAGTAGTTTTATGTCTTCAAAACGTGATTGGCTATATTGTTGGCTGCCTGTTTCAGTGGTGTCCTGTAGATTAATTCATCAGTCTTCAGAATGATCTGTTCTCTTGACCCACAGTCTAATACTAGAAGACATTACATGCTTTTAATTGGTAAAAACTGACCAAGTGTTCACAGTTGCTCATTTCTTGCTGTCTGCTTTGTTTTGACCAAACTTTAGTCAGTCTTCTCTCTCTTCTACTGGCCTCTGAACTCCTACTTGCCCCCAAACTTGAGCAAGCACTAAAAAAGTGGAATATGCTCCTTGATCAGCTTCTCCTAAGAACTGGCTGACCACAGCCGGACCATGTCCTGTCAGACTGGGGTCACTTCCCCTCCAAAGATTCTGCTTATCTCTGCTTGCCCCTACTTTATCCTATTAAAAAACCAACCAACCAACCAAAAAACACCTTTTTGATTTTGAGCCACTTGCAGATTTCTGAGATCAGAACGTTCGTTCTCCCTATTGCAATAATTTTCTCCCTAATTAGAGTCTGTCCCTATCTAAGTCCAGATTTTTTAAATTGAAGTATAGTTAATTTACAATGTTGTATTAGTTTCTGGTATACAGAAAAGTGATATATATGTGTGTGTGTGTGTGTGTATATATATATATATATATATGTAGTCTTTTTCAGATTCTTTTCCGTTATAGATTATTACAAGATGTTGAATGTAGTTCCCTGTGCTATACAGTAGGACCTTGTTTTTTATCTGTTTTATACACAGCAGCTTGCAAGTCCAAATTTGTTTTTATTTGACAAAACTAAGCACAGGTGCTGGGTCCCTTTCCTCATTTTGGAATACAGTTTCACAGGAATTTAGAGACTGTAATCTGTATTTTTTAGTAGATGATGTGTTTGAGGTTCAAAAGCCACACAACTAGAAAAAAGCAGAGCTGGATGTTAAAGTTAGGTCTTTGGACTCCAGAATTCATGCCACTTATACCTTAACAAGTGTTCTCATCAAAATACATTGGATTTCCCTCAACAATAAGGGAATAAACAAACCAATAAGAAAAGAAAAAAAATGGAGAACATAACCAAAGTTATAAAGTCAACTAAGAACAAGGAAAAAAACACCTCAGTAGGAAAATGAGCAAAACACAAGGACAATTGACAACCAGCCAATAAAAACAGAAAAAAACATTCAGTCTTAACAGTAATTTGAAAAACACTGATTTTAAAATTTAGATAGAAAAATATTTAAAAATTGGTAATAGGAGAAATGGGTAATCCAATAAAGTTGATAGAAGTATCAATTTGCTTAACCCTGGACAGTTTGGGAATAACTTTTTACTTATAGAAAATTTCACTTGTAGGAATTTACAGAAACATTTGTACACTGTCCAAATAAATATATTCAAGATTATTCTTCTAACCACTAGTTATAAATAGCAAAAAAGTAGAAATGATCTAAATATCCATTGATAATAGTAGTAAATAATATTGATGATTAACAATTTATGGAGCATTTACTTTGCGTGAAGTACTATTCTCTGCACTTCATGTTTCATCTTATAAAATCTTTACAATAACTCTGTGACATAGGTTCAGTTATACTCATTTTAGTGGTGAGGAGCATAAGGTTCAGAAGAAATTGGTTAAATGTATTATGGTACATCTGTATTGTGGAATAAAAGACAACCATTAAAAATGATGAAACTACATCATTAATAATTGTTAATAATTGACAAGAAAGATCTTTATGACCTATTAGTTGGGAAAAATAGATTATAAACAACATAATTTCATTTGTGTAAAATTACATAATTGCATAGATAAATGTCTTGAATGTTGTTATCTAAAATATTAATGATTATTGGGAGAATATGAGTAAGTTGATATTTTATACTTTATATTGTTTGGATTTTTTATATTGAATATTTTTTATGCTTGAAAAACACCCCCAAAAATGCCATTTTCATTTAAATGTTTTTTTCTTTCTGGAAAATTACATCCTCATTTTCTCTTGTTACCTTTAGAAGGACTTTTGTTTGTTTGAAAATAATCCAGTGTTCTGGAATCTGAGGTCAGGAAGGTCTGGAATTAATTATATAGAAAGATAAAGAAAAATAAACCATGTGGGACTTCCCTGGTGGCACAGTGGTTAAGAATCCGCCTGCCAATGCAGGGGACGTGGATTTGAGCCCTGGTCCGGGAAGATCCCACATCCGTGGAGCAACTAAGCCCGTGAACCACAGCTACTGAGCCTGCGCTCTAGAGCCTGCGAGCCACAACTACTGAGCCCGTGTGCCTACAGCCCGTGCCCTGCAACAAGGGAAGACACCGCAACGAGAAGCCCGCGCACCACTACGAAGAGTAGCCCCCGCTTGCCG